>NW_028126433.1:0-1396188 GCF_965194825.1 Balaenoptera physalus
GTGTTTTCTGCATGTGTGACTCTGTTCTGTTTTGTAATTCAGTTCAAGTGTAACGGTTTTTACATTCCCTCTATAAGTGACACCTTATGAGAAGTGTCCTTTTCTGTGTGACTTATGTCACTTAGAATCGTCGGACCTAAATCCACTCATCATGCTGCTACTAGCCTTATGACATTGATTTCATGGCTGAGTGATAATCCATTGTACATATGGACCTCAAATTTTTTATCCATTTTTCGCTTTCCTGGGATATTTAAGGTGGAATGAAGTGGAGGTCCTTGTCAACAGAGCAGCCCTAAACTTTGGGGTGCTTGTGTCTTGCTGATTTTTAATTTTCCCACTTTATACCCCCATGCGTGGAAGTGCCCTATGCTCTCTAAGCTGTGTTTTTTAGATGTTTCAGGACACACCGTACACTTCTCCAGAGTGGCTGTTGGCAATTTACATCCCGCCCATCAGTGTAGCAAGGCTCCCATTTCTCCATGGCCTGTCCTGCATTTCTGGTTTTGACACTTTTTTCAGCATGGCCCTTTTGACCGATGGGAAGCGAGACTTCTTTGTAGCGCTGATTTGCCTTTCCAGGTTGCTTGGTTGGCCAAAAAGGGCGTATGCGTTTTTTCCTGAATATATTCAGGAAAAAACGCATACGCCCTTTTTGGCCAAGGGCATCATTGTCAACGTTTTGCCGCTTTTCATGTGCTTTCAAGGCGATTCGAATCTACCTCCTGAAATCTGTTTCCTGCAATTCTGCCTTGATTTCAATTCCTCGTCTTTGCCTTCCCTCAATATATTTGTGGACGAGAGTTATCATTTATAACTGTGCAGGTTTGTGAATTGCAGTGCCCTGAAGCTCCATTTTACAACTCGCTTTTTCGGGAGCTGGCCGCAAAAGCGCAGGATGGCTTCAGGCCCTGTTCTGGTTCCGGGGGGCAGGCTGAGCCTGTGGTTAATTCTTCTTCCTGATGGGAAAATAGAGTGACCTGTGCCTGTCCCAACACCAAGAGCTAGTCTCTCATTGGTTCCCCGTCTTCCCGTTCATCCTCAGGACAAATAGCAACCTGTACGGAACAGGAGGTTAAAGGTGCTGATGCTCCAAGTAGGGAGATTGCTAGTAAAGTGGCTGGAATGGCGAACCCGAGCACAAGGAGATGAGAAATGAGGTGCGTTTTAGAAACCTTTCCCCATCACACGGTGTACCATCTTCTGGGTTTCTCATGCATGTTTTCGATGTAGGAAGATGCCCTTGAACCTGGAGATTTGGGACCCATGCGATGGGTAGCACGCAGTATTACTTTAAAGGGTCTGCGTTTGCTCACCCAACCTCACCAAACCTCTCAGCCCCAAGAGTGTCCACCCTTATGTCTCATCCAGCTGTGGGTCTAGATATGGTCAATCCAGGTTGCATCACAGACCCTGAACGAATTGTGTAAGAATTTCTCTCTCTTTCACTGTCTTTGTTTCATGGGTTTTGAAAAGTAATTTATTTTTATAATGGGGTTTAGCTGCTTTTCACGGCTGTGTTTATGCCGCTTTACACCCACTTGACACACTAACAGAGAGATATCAATACATAGGTTTTAAGATTATTACTAGTCAGATATATTCTTGTGCGGTGAATCGGGCGTGTTGAGTCCAGTTCTCTGAGCAAGGAGTAGGTCTTGTCTGTTACATATTGGGTTTATGGAACGGTATCTGAGCTAATTTGAAACTCTTGTTTTATGTATCACCCCACCTCACCTTTCCCGTTAAGCAGCCATAGTGTGTTTTCTGCATGTGTGACTCTGTTCTGTTTTGTAATTCAGTTCAAGTGTAACGGTTTTTACATTCCCTCTATAAGTGACACCTTATGAGAAGTGTCCTTTTCTGTGTGACTTATGTCACTTAGAATCGTCGGACCTAAATCCACTCATCATGCTGCTACTAGCCTTATGACATTGATTTCATGGCTGAGTGATAATCCATTGTACATATGGACCTCAAATTTTTTATCCATTTTTCGCTTTCCTGGGATATTTAAGGTGGAATGAAGTGGAGGTCCTTGTCAACAGAGCAGCCCTAAACTTTGGGGTGCTTGTGTCTTGCTGATTTTTAATTTTCCCACTTTATACCCCCATGCGTGGAAGTGCCCTATGCTCTCTAAGCTGTGTTTTTTAGATGTTTCAGGACACACCGTACACTTCTCCAGAGTGGCTGTTGGCAATTTACATCCCGCCCATCAGTGTAGCAAGGCTCCCATTTCTCCATGGCCTGTCCTGCATTTCTGGTTTTGACACTTTTTTCAGCATGGCCCTTTTGACCGATGGGAAGCGAGACTTCTTTGTAGCGCTGATTTGCCTTTCCAGGTTGCTTGGTTGGCCAAAAAGGGCGTATGCGTTTTTTCCTGAATATATTCAGGAAAAAACGCATACGCCCTTTTTGGCCAAGGGCATCATTGTCAACGTTTTGCCGCTTTTCATGTGCTTTCAAGGCGATTCGAATCTACCTCCTGAAATCTGTTTCCTGCAATTCTGCCTTGATTTCAATTCCTCGTCTTTGCCTTCCCTCAATATATTTGTGGACGAGAGTTATCATTTATAACTGTGCAGGTTTGTGAATTGCAGTGCCCTGAAGCTCCATTTTACAACTCGCTTTTTCGGGAGCTGGCCGCAAAAGCGCAGGATGGCTTCAGGCCCTGTTCTGGTTCCGGGGGGCAGGCTGAGCCTGTGGTTAATTCTTCTTCCTGATGGGAAAATAGAGTGACCTGTGCCTGTCCCAACACCAAGAGCTAGTCTCTCATTGGTTCCCCGTCTTCCCGTTCATCCTCAGGACAAATAGCAACCTGTACGGAACAGGAGGTTAAAGGTGCTGATGCTCCAAGTAGGGAGATTGCTAGTAAAGTGGCTGGAATGGCGAACCCGAGCACAAGGAGATGAGAAATGAGGTGCGTTTTAGAAACCTTTCCCCATCACACGGTGTACCATCTTCTGGGTTTCTCATGCATGTTTTCGATGTAGGAAGATGCCCTTGAACCTGGAGATTTGGGACCCATGCGATGGGTAGCACGCAGTATTACTTTAAAGGGTCTGCGTTTGCTCACCCAACCTCACCAAACCTCTCAGCCCCAAGAGTGTCCACCCTTATGTCTCATCCAGCTGTGGGTCTAGATATGGTCAATCCAGGTTGCATCACAGACCCTGAACGAATTGTGTAAGAATTTCTCTCTCTTTCACTGTCTTTGTTTCATGGGTTTTGAAAAGTAATTTATTTTTATAATGGGGTTTAGCTGCTTTTCACGGCTGTGTTTATGCCGCTTTACACCCACTTGACACACTAACAGAGAGATATCAATACATAGGTTTTAAGATTATTACTAGTCAGATATATTCTTGTGCGGTGAATCGGGCGTGTTGAGTCCAGTTCTCTGAGCAAGGAGTAGGTCTTGTCTGTTACATATTGGGTTTATGGAACGGTATCTGAGCTAATTTGAAACTCTTGTTTTATGTATCACCCCACCTCACCTTTCCCGTTAAGCAGCCATAGTGTGTTTTCTGCATGTGTGACTCTGTTCTGTTTTGTAATTCAGTTCAAGTGTAACGGTTTTTACATTCCCTCTATAAGTGACACCTTATGAGAAGTGTCCTTTTCTGTGTGACTTATGTCACTTAGAATCGTCGGACCTAAATCCACTCATCATGCTGCTACTAGCCTTATGACATTGATTTCATGGCTGAGTGATAATCCATTGTACATATGGACCTCAAATTTTTTATCCATTTTTCGCTTTCCTGGGATATTTAAGGTGGAATGAAGTGGAGGTCCTTGTCAACAGAGCAGCCCTAAACTTTGGGGTGCTTGTGTCTTGCTGATTTTTAATTTTCCCACTTTATACCCCCATGCGTGGAAGTGCCCTATGCTCTCTAAGCTGTGTTTTTTAGATGTTTCAGGACACACCGTACACTTCTCCAGAGTGGCTGTTGGCAATTTACATCCCGCCCATCAGTGTAGCAAGGCTCCCATTTCTCCATGGCCTGTCCTGCATTTCTGGTTTTGACACTTTTTTCAGCATGGCCCTTTTGACCGATGGGAAGCGAGACTTCTTTGTAGCGCTGATTTGCCTTTCCAGGTTGCTTGGTTGGCCAAAAAGGGCGTATGCGTTTTTTCCTGAATATATTCAGGAAAAAACGCATACGCCCTTTTTGGCCAAGGGCATCATTGTCAACGTTTTGCCGCTTTTCATGTGCTTTCAAGGCGATTCGAATCTACCTCCTGAAATCTGTTTCCTGCAATTCTGCCTTGATTTCAATTCCTCGTCTTTGCCTTCCCTCAATATATTTGTGGACGAGAGTTATCATTTATAACTGTGCAGGTTTGTGAATTGCAGTGCCCTGAAGCTCCATTTTACAACTCGCTTTTTCGGGAGCTGGCCGCAAAAGCGCAGGATGGCTTCAGGCCCTGTTCTGGTTCCGGGGGGCAGGCTGAGCCTGTGGTTAATTCTTCTTCCTGATGGGAAAATAGAGTGACCTGTGCCTGTCCCAACACCAAGAGCTAGTCTCTCATTGGTTCCCCGTCTTCCCGTTCATCCTCAGGACAAATAGCAACCTGTACGGAACAGGAGGTTAAAGGTGCTGATGCTCCAAGTAGGGAGATTGCTAGTAAAGTGGCTGGAATGGCGAACCCGAGCACAAGGAGATGAGAAATGAGGTGCGTTTTAGAAACCTTTCCCCATCACACGGTGTACCATCTTCTGGGTTTCTCATGCATGTTTTCGATGTAGGAAGATGCCCTTGAACCTGGAGATTTGGGACCCATGCGATGGGTAGCACGCAGTATTACTTTAAAGGGTCTGCGTTTGCTCACCCAACCTCACCAAACCTCTCAGCCCCAAGAGTGTCCACCCTTATGTCTCATCCAGCTGTGGGTCTAGATATGGTCAATCCAGGTTGCATCACAGACCCTGAACGAATTGTGTAAGAATTTCTCTCTCTTTCACTGTCTTTGTTTCATGGGTTTTGAAAAGTAATTTATTTTTATAATGGGGTTTAGCTGCTTTTCACGGCTGTGTTTATGCTGCTTTACACCCACTTGACACACTAACAGAGAGATATCAATACATAGGTTTTAAGATTATTACTAGTCAGATATATTCTTGTGCGGTGAATCGGGCGTGTTGAGTCCAGTTCTCTGAGCAAGGAGTAGGTCTTGTCTGTTACATATTGGGTTTATGGAACGGTATCTGAGCTAATTTGAAACTCTTGTTTTATGTATCACCCCACCTCACCTTTCCCGTTAAGCAGCCATAGTGTGTTTTCTGCATGTGTGACTCTGTTCTGTTTTGTAATTCAGTTCAAGTGTAACGGTTTTTACATTCCCTCTATAAGTGACACCTTATGAGAAGTGTCCTTTTCTGTGTGACTTATGTCACTTAGAATCGTCGGACCTAAATCCACTCATCATGCTGCTACTAGCCTTATGACATTGATTTCATGGCTGAGTGATAATCCATTGTACATATGGACCTCAAATTTTTTATCCATTTTTCGCTTTCCTGGGATATTTAAGGTGGAATGAAGTGGAGGTCCTTGTCAACAGAGCAGCCCTAAACTTTGGGGTGCTTGTGTCTTGCTGATTTTTAATTTTCCCACTTTATACCCCCATGCGTGGAAGTGCCCTATGCTCTCTAAGCTGTGTTTTTTAGATGTTTCAGGACACACCGTACACTTCTCCAGAGTGGCTGTTGGCAATTTACATCCCGCCCATCAGTGTAGCAAGGCTCCCATTTCTCCATGGCCTGTCCTGCATTTCTGGTTTTGACACTTTTTTCAGCATGGCCCTTTTGACCGATGGGAAGCGAGACTTCTTTGTAGCGCTGATTTGCCTTTCCAGGTTGCTTGGTTGGCCAAAAAGGGCGTATGCGTTTTTTCCTGAATATATTCAGGAAAAAACGCATACGCCCTTTTTGGCCAAGGGCATCATTGTCAACGTTTTGCCGCTTTTCATGTGCTTTCAAGGCGATTCGAATCTACCTCCTGAAATCTGTTTCCTGCAATTCTGCCTTGATTTCAATTCCTCGTCTTTGCCTTCCCTCAATATATTTGTGGACGAGAGTTATCATTTATAACTGTGCAGGTTTGTGAATTGCAGTGCCCTGAAGCTCCATTTTACAACTCGCTTTTTCGGGAGCTGGCCGCAAAAGCGCAGGATGGCTTCAGGCCCTGTTCTGGTTCCGGGGGGCAGGCTGAGCCTGTGGTTAATTCTTCTTCCTGATGGGAAAATAGAGTGACCTGTGCCTGTCCCAACACCAAGAGCTAGTCTCTCATTGGTTCCCCGTCTTCCCGTTCATCCTCATCACAAATAGCAACCTGTACGGAACAGGAGGTTAAAGGTGCTGATGCTCCAAGTAGGGGAGATTGCTAGTAAAGTGGCTGGAATGGCGAACCCGAGCACAAGGAGATGAGAAATGAGGTGCGTTTTAGAAACCTTTCCCCATCACACGGTGTACCATCTTCTGGGTTTCTCATGCATGTTTTTGATGTAGGAAGATGCCCTTGAACCTGGAGATTTGGGACCCATGCGATGGGTAGCACGCAGTATTACTTTAAAGGGTCTGCGTTTGCTCACCCAACCTCACCAAACCTCTCAGCCCCAAGAGTGTCCACCCTTATGTCTCATCCAGCTGTGGGTCTAGATATGGTCAATCCAGGTTGCATCACAGACCCTGAACGAATTGTGTAAGAATTTCTCTCTCTTTCACTGTCTTTGTTTCATGGGTTTTGAAAAGTAATTTATTTTTATAATGGGGTTTAGCTGCTTTTCACGGCTGTGTTTATGCTGCTTTACACCCACTTGACACACTAACAGAGAGATATCAATACATAGGTTTTAAGATTATTACTAGTCAGATATATTCTTGTGCGGTGAATCGGGCGTGTTGAGTCCAGTTCTCTGAGCAAGGAGTAGGTCTTGTCTGTTACATATTGGGTTTATGGAACGGTATCTGAGCTAATTTGAAACTCTTGTTTTATGTATCACCCCACCTCACCTTTCCCGTTAAGCAGCCATAGTGTGTTTTCTGCATGTGTGACTCTGTTCTGTTTTGTAATTCAGTTCAAGTGTAACGGTTTTTACATTCCCTCTATAAGTGACACCTTATGAGAAGTGTCCTTTTCTGTGTGACTTATGTCACTTAGAATCGTCGGACCTAAATCCACTCATCATGCTGCTACTAGCCTTATGACATTGATTTCATGGCTGAGTGATAATCCATTGTACATATGGACCTCAAATTTTTTATCCATTTTTCGCTTTCCTGGGATATTTAAGGTGGAATGAAGTGGAGGTCCTTGTCAACAGAGCAGCCCTAAACTTTGGGGTGCTTGTGTCTTGCTGATTTTTAATTTTCCCACTTTATACCCCCATGCGTGGAAGTGCCCTATGCTCTCTAAGCTGTGTTTTTTAGATGTTTCAGGACACACCGTACACTTCTCCAGAGTGGCTGTTGGCAATTTACATCCCGCCCATCAGTGTAGCAAGGCTCCCATTTCTCCATGGCCTGTCCTGCATTTCTGGTTTTGACACTTTTTTCAGCATGGCCCTTTTGACCGATGGGAAGCGAGACTTCTTTGTAGCGCTGATTTGCCTTTCCAGGTTGCTTGGTTGGCCAAAAAGGGCGTATGCGTTTTTTCCTGAATATATTCAGGAAAAAACGCATACGCCCTTTTTGGCCAAGGGCATCATTGTCAACGTTTTGCCGCTTTTCATGTGCTTTCAAGGCGATTCGAATCTACCTCCTGAAATCTGTTTCCTGCAATTCTGCCTTGATTTCAATTCCTCGTCTTTGCCTTCCCTCAATATATTTGTGGACGAGAGTTATCATTTATAACTGTGCAGGTTTGTGAATTGCAGTGCCCTGAAGCTCCATTTTACAACTCGCTTTTTCGGGAGCTGGCCGCAAAAGCGCAGGATGGCTTCAGGCCCTGTTCTGGTTCCGGGGGGCAGGCTGAGCCTGTGGTTAATTCTTCTTCCTGATGGGAAAATAGAGTGACCTGTGCCTGTCCCAACACCAAGAGCTAGTCTCTCATTGGTTCCCCGTCTTCCCGTTCATCCTCAGGACAAATAGCAACCTGTACGGAACAGGAGGTTAAAGGTGCTGATGCTCCAAGTAGGGAGATTGCTAGTAAAGTGGCTGGAATGGCGAACCCGAGCACAAGGAGATGAGAAATGAGGTGCGTTTTAGAAACCTTTCCCCATCACACGGTGTACCATCTTCTGGGTTTCTCATGCATGTTTTCGATGTAGGAAGATGCCCTTGAACCTGGAGATTTGGGACCCATGCGATGGGTAGCACGCAGTATTACTTTAAAGGGTCTGCGTTTGCTCACCCAACCTCACCAAACCTCTCAGCCCCAAGAGTGTCCACCCTTATGTCTCATCCAGCTGTGGGTCTAGATATGGTCAATCCAGGTTGCATCACAGACCCTGAACGAATTGTGTAAGAATTTCTCTCTCTTTCACTGTCTTTGTTTCATGGGTTTTGAAAAGTAATTTATTTTTATAATGGGGTTTAGCTGCTTTTCACGGCTGTGTTTATGCCGCTTTACACCCACTTGACACACTAACAGAGAGATATCAATACATAGGTTTTAAGATTATTACTAGTCAGATATATTCTTGTGCGGTGAATCGGGCGTGTTGAGTCCAGTTCTCTGAGCAAGGAGTAGGTCTTGTCTGTTACATATTGGGTTTATGGAACGGTATCTGAGCTAATTTGAAACTCTTGTTTTATGTATCACCCCACCTCACCTTTCCCGTTAAGCAGCCATAGTGTGTTTGCTGCATGTGTGACTCTGTTCTGTTTTGTAATTCAGTTCAAGTGTAACGGTTTTTACATTCCCTCTATAAGTGACACCTTATGAGAAGTGTCCTTTTCTGTGTGACTTATGTCACTTAGAATCGTCGGACCTAAATCCACTCATCATGCTGCTACTAGCCTTATGACATTGATTTCATGGCTGAGTGATAATCCATTGTACATATGGACCTCAAATTTTTTATCCATTTTTCGCTTTCCTGGGATATTTAAGGTGGAATGAAGTGGAGGTCCTTGTCAACAGAGCAGCCCTAAACTTTGGGGTGCTTGTGTCTTGCTGATTTTTAATTTTCCCACTTTATACCCCCATGCGTGGAAGTGCCCTATGCTCTCTAAGCTGTGTTTTTTAGATGTTTCAGGACACACCGTACACTTCTCCAGAGTGGCTGTTGGCAATTTACATCCCGCCCATCAGTGTAGCAAGGCTCCCATTTCTCCATGGCCTGTCCTGCATTTCTGGTTTTGACACTTTTTTCAGCATGGCCCTTTTGACCGATGGGAAGCGAGACTTCTTTGTAGCGCTGATTTGCCTTTCCAGGTTGCTTGGTTGGCCAAAAAGGGCGTATGCGTTTTTTCCTGAATATATTCAGGAAAAAACGCATACGCCCTTTTTGGCCAAGGGCATCATTGTCAACGTTTTGCCGCTTTTCATGTGCTTTCAAGGCGATTCGAATCTACCTCCTGAAATCTGTTTCCTGCAATTCTGCCTTGATTTCAATTCCTCGTCTTTGCCTTCCCTCAATATATTTGTGGACGAGAGTTATCATTTATAACTGTGCAGGTTTGTGAATTGCAGTGCCCTGAAGCTCCATTTTACAACTCGCTTTTTCGGGAGCTGGCCGCAAAAGCGCAGGATGGCTTCAGGCCCTGTTCTGGTTCCGGGGGGCAGGCTGAGCCTGTGGTTAATTCTTCTTCCTGATGGGAAAATAGAGTGACCTGTGCCTGTCCCAACACCAAGAGCTAGTCTCTCATTGGTTCCCCGTCTTCCCGTTCATCCTCAGGACAAATAGCAACCTGTACGGAACAGGAGGTTAAAGGTGCTGATGCTCCAAGTAGGGAGATTGCTAGTAAAGTGGCTGGAATGGCGAACCCGAGCACAAGGAGATGAGAAATGAGGTGCGTTTTAGAAACCTTTCCCCATCACACGGTGTACCATCTTCTGGGTTTCTCATGCATGTTTTCGATGTAGGAAGATGCCCTTGAACCTGGAGATTTGGGACCCATGCGATGGGTAGCACGCAGTATTACTTTAAAGGGTCTGCGTTTGCTCACCCAACCTCACCAAACCTCTCAGCCCCAAGAGTGTCCACCCTTATGTCTCATCCAGCTGTGGGTCTAGATATGGTCAATCCAGGTTGCATCACAGACCCTGAACGAATTGTGTAAGAATTTCTCTCTCTTTCACTGTCTTTGTTTCATGGGTTTTGAAAAGTAATTTATTTTTATAATGGGGTTTAGCTGCTTTTCACGGCTGTGTTTATGCCGCTTTACACCCACTTGACACACTAACAGAGAGATATCAATACATAGGTTTTAAGATTATTACTAGTCAGATATATTCTTGTGCGGTGAATCGGGCGTGTTGAGTCCAGTTCTCTGAGCAAGGAGTAGGTCTTGTCTGTTACATATTGGGTTTATGGAACGGTATCTGAGCTAATTTGAAACTCTTGTTTTATGTATCACCCCACCTCACCTTTCCCGTTAAGCAGCCATAGTGTGTTTTCTGCATGTGTGACTCTGTTCTGTTTTGTAATTCAGTTCAAGTGTAACGGTTTTTACATTCCCTCTATAAGTGACACCTTATGAGAAGTGTCCTTTTCTGTGTGACTTATGTCACTTAGAATCGTCGGACCTAAATCCACTCATCATGCTGCTACTAGCCTTATGACATTGATTTCATGGCTGAGTGATAATCCATTGTACATATGGACCTCAAATTTTTTATCCATTTTTCGCTTTCCTGGGATATTTAAGGTGGAATGAAGTGGAGGTCCTTGTCAACAGAGCAGCCCTAAACTTTGGGGTGCTTGTGTCTTGCTGATTTTTAATTTTCCCACTTTATACCCCCATGCGTGGAAGTGCCCTATGCTCTCTAAGCTGTGTTTTTTAGATGTTTCAGGACACACCGTACACTTCTCCAGAGTGGCTGTTGGCAATTTACATCCCGCCCATCAGTGTAGCAAGGCTCCCATTTCTCCATGGCCTGTCCTGCATTTCTGGTTTTGACACTTTTTTCAGCATGGCCCTTTTGACCGATGGGAAGCGAGACTTCTTTGTAGCGCTGATTTGCCTTTCCAGGTTGCTTGGTTGGCCAAAAAGGGCGTATGCGTTTTTTCCTGAATATATTCAGGAAAAAACGCATACGCCCTTTTTGGCCAAGGGCATCATTGTCAACGTTTTGCCGCTTTTCATGTGCTTTCAAGGCGATTCGAATCTACCTCCTGAAATCTGTTTCCTGCAATTCTGCCTTGATTTCAATTCCTCGTCTTTGCCTTCCCTCAATATATTTGTGGACGAGAGTTATCATTTATAACTGTGCAGGTTTGTGAATTGCAGTGCCCTGAAGCTCCATTTTACAACTCGCTTTTTCGGGAGCTGGCCGCAAAAGCGCAGGATGGCTTCAGGCCCTGTTCTGGTTCCGGGGGGCAGGCTGAGCCTGTGGTTAATTCTTCTTCCTGATGGGAAAATAGAGTGACCTGTGCCTGTCCCAACACCAAGAGCTAGTCTCTCATTGGTTCCCCGTCTTCCCGTTCATCCTCAGGACAAATAGCAACCTGTACGGAACAGGAGGTTAAAGGTGCTGATGCTCCAAGTAGGGAGATTGCTAGTAAAGTGGCTGGAATGGCGAACCCGAGCACAAGGAGATGAGAAATGAGGTGCGTTTTAGAAACCTTTCCCCATCACACGGTGTACCATCTTTTGGGTTTCTCATGCATGTTTTCGATGTAGGAAGATGCCCTTGAACCTGGAGATTTGGGACCCATGCGATGGGTAGCACGCAGTATTACTTTAAAGGGTCTGCGTTTGCTCACCCAACCTCACCAAACCTCTCAGCCCCAAGAGTGTCCACCCTTATGTCTCATCCAGCTGTGGGTCTAGATATGGTCAATCCAGGTTGCATCACAGACCCTGAACGAATTGTGTAAGAATTTCTCTCTCTTTCACTGTCTTTGTTTCATGGGTTTTGAAAAGTAATTTATTTTTATAATGGGGTTTAGCTGCTTTTCACGGCTGTGTTTATGCCGCTTTACACCCACTTGACACACTAACAGAGAGATATCAATACATAGGTTTTAAGATTATTACTAGTCAGATATATTCTTGTGCGGTGAATCGGGCGTGTTGAGTCCAGTTCTCTGAGCAAGGAGTAGGTCTTGTCTGTTACATATTGGGTTTATGGAACGGTATCTGAGCTAATTTGAAACTCTTGTTTTATGTATCACCCCACCTCACCTTTCCCGTTAAGCAGCCATAGTGTGTTTTCTGCATGTGTGACTCTGTTCTGTTTTGTAATTCAGTTCAAGTGTAACGGTTTTTACATTCCCTCTATAAGTGACACCTTATGAGAAGTGTCCTTTTCTGTGTGACTTATGTCACTTAGAATCGTCGGACCTAAATCCACTCATCATGCTGCTACTAGCCTTATGACATTGATTTCATGGCTGAGTGATAATCCATTGTACATATGGACCTCAAATTTTTTATCCATTTTTCGCTTTCCTGGGATATTTAAGGTGGAATGAAGTGGAGGTCCTTGTCAACAGAGCAGCCCTAAACTTTGGGGTGCTTGTGTCTTGCTGATTTTTAATTTTCCCACTTTATACCCCCATGCGTGGAAGTGCCCTATGCTCTCTAAGCTGTGTTTTTTAGATGTTTCAGGACACACCGTACACTTCTCCAGAGTGGCTGTTGGCAATTTACATCCCGCCCATCAGTGTAGCAAGGCTCCCATTTCTCCATGGCCTGTCCTGCATTTCTGGTTTTGACACTTTTTTCAGCATGGCCCTTTTGACCGATGGGAAGCGAGACTTCTTTGTAGCGCTGATTTGCCTTTCCAGGTTGCTTGGTTGGCCAAAAAGGGCGTATGCGTTTTTTCCTGAATATATTCAGGAAAAAACGCATACGCCCTTTTTGGCCAAGGGCATCATTGTCAACGTTTTGCCGCTTTTCATGTGCTTTCAAGGCGATTCGAATCTACCTCCTGAAATCTGTTTCCTGCAATTCTGCCTTGATTTCAATTCCTCGTCTTTGCCTTCCCTCAATATATTTGTGGACGAGAGTTATCATTTATAACTGTGCAGGTTTGTGAATTGCAGTGCCCTGAAGCTCCATTTTACAACTCGCTTTTTCGGGAGCTGGCCGCAAAAGCGCAGGATGGCTTCAGGCCCTGTTCTGGTTCCGGGGGGCAGGCTGAGCCTGTGGTTAATTCTTCTTCCTGATGGGAAAATAGAGTGACCTGTGCCTGTCCCAACACCAAGAGCTAGTCTCTCATTGGTTCCCCGTCTTCCCGTTCATCCTCAGGACAAATAGCAACCTGTACGGAACAGGAGGTTAAAGGTGCTGATGCTCCAAGTAGGGAGATTGCTAGTAAAGTGGCTGGAATGGCGAACCCGAGCACAAGGAGATGAGAAATGAGGTGCGTTTTAGAAACCTTTCCCCATCACACGGTGTACCATCTTCTGGGTTTCTCATGCATGTTTTCGATGTAGGAAGATGCCCTTGAACCTGGAGATTTGGGACCCATGCGATGGGTAGCACGCAGTATTACTTTAAAGGGTCTGCGTTTGCTCACCCAACCTCACCAAACCTCTCAGCCCCAAGAGTGTCCACCCTTATGTCTCATCCAGCTGTGGGTCTAGATATGGTCAATCCAGGTTGCATCACAGACCCTGAACGAATTGTGTAAGAATTTCTCTCTCTTTCACTGTCTTTGTTTCATGGGTTTTGAAAAGTAATTTATTTTTATAATGGGGTTTAGCTGCTTTTCACGGCTGTGTTTATGCCGCTTTACACCCACTTGACACACTAACAGAGAGATATCAATACATAGGTTTTAAGATTATTACTAGTCAGATATATTCTTGTGCGGTGAATCGGGCGTGTTGAGTCCAGTTCTCTGAGCAAGGAGTAGGTCTTGTCTGTTACATATTGGGTTTATGGAACGGTATCTGAGCTAATTTGAAACTCTTGTTTTATGTATCACCCCACCTCACCTTTCCCGTTAAGCAGCCATAGTGTGTTTTCTGCATGTGTGACTCTGTTCTGTTTTGTAATTCAGTTCAAGTGTAACGGTTTTTACATTCCCTCTATAAGTGACACCTTATGAGAAGTGTCCTTTTCTGTGTGACTTATGTCACTTAGAATCGTCGGACCTAAATCCACTCATCATGCTGCTACTAGCCTTATGACATTGATTTCATGGCTGAGTGATAATCCATTGTACATATGGACCTCAAATTTTTTATCCATTTTTCGCTTTCCTGGGATATTTAAGGTGGAATGAAGTGGAGGTCCTTGTCAACAGAGCAGCCCTAAACTTTGGGGTGCTTGTGTCTTGCTGATTTTTAATTTTCCCACTTTATACCCCCATGCGTGGAAGTGCCCTATGCTCTCTAAGCTGTGTTTTTTAGATGTTTCAGGACACACCGTACACTTCTCCAGAGTGGCTGTTGGCAATTTACATCCCGCCCATCAGTGTAGCAAGGCTCCCATTTCTCCATGGCCTGTCCTGCATTTCTGGTTTTGACACTTTTTTCAGCATGGCCCTTTTGACCGATGGGAAGCGAGACTTCTTTGTAGCGCTGATTTGCCTTTCCAGGTTGCTTGGTTGGCCAAAAAGGGCGTATGCGTTTTTTCCTGAATATATTCAGGAAAAAACGCATACGCCCTTTTTGGCCAAGGGCATCATTGTCAACGTTTTGCCGCTTTTCATGTGCTTTCAAGGCGATTCGAATCTACCTCCTGAAATCTGTTTCCTGCAATTCTGCCTTGATTTCAATTCCTCGTCTTTGCCTTCCCTCAATATATTTGTGGACGAGAGTTATCATTTATAACTGTGCAGGTTTGTGAATTGCAGTGCCCTGAAGCTCCATTTTACAACTCGCTTTTTCGGGAGCTGGCCGCAAAAGCGCAGGATGGCTTCAGGCCCTGTTCTGGTTCCGGGGGGCAGGCTGAGCCTGTGGTTAATTCTTCTTCCTGATGGGAAAATAGAGTGACCTGTGCCTGTCCCAACACCAAGAGCTAGTCTCTCATTGGTTCCCCGTCTTCCCGTTCATCCTCAGGACAAATAGCAACCTGTACGGAACAGGAGGTTAAAGGTGCTGATGCTCCAAGTAGGGAGATTGCTAGTAAAGTGGCTGGAATGGCGAACCCGAGCACAAGGAGATGAGAAATGAGGTGCGTTTTAGAAACCTTTCCCCATCACACGGTGTACCATCTTCTGGGTTTCTCATGCATGTTTTCGATGTAGGAAGATGCCCTTGAACCTGGAGATTTGGGACCCATGCGATGGGTAGCACGCAGTATTACTTTAAAGGGTCTGCGTTTGCTCACCCAACCTCACCAAACCTCTCAGCCCCAAGAGTGTCCACCCTTATGTCTCATCCAGCTGTGGGTCTAGATATGGTCAATCCAGGTTGCATCACAGACCCTGAACGAATTGTGTAAGAATTTCTCTCTCTTTCACTGTCTTTGTTTCATGGGTTTTGAAAAGTAATTTATTTTTATAATGGGGTTTAGCTGCTTTTCACGGCTGTGTTTATGCCGCTTTACACCCACTTGACACACTAACAGAGAGATATCAATACATAGGTTTTAAGATTATTACTAGTCAGATATATTCTTGTGCGGTGAATCGGGCGTGTTGAGTCCAGTTCTCTGAGCAAGGAGTAGGTCTTGTCTGTTACATATTGGGTTTATGGAACGGTATCTGAGCTAATTTGAAACTCTTGTTTTATGTATCACCCCACCTCACCTTTCCCGTTAAGCAGCCATAGTGTGTTTTCTGCATGTGTGACTCTGTTCTGTTTTGTAATTCAGTTCAAGTGTAACGGTTTTTACATTCCCTCTATAAGTGACACCTTATGAGAAGTGTCCTTTTCTGTGTGACTTATGTCACTTAGAATCGTCGGACCTAAATCCACTCATCATGCTGCTACTAGCCTTATGACATTGATTTCATGGCTGAGTGATAATCCATTGTACATATGGACCTCAAATTTTTTATCCATTTTTCGCTTTCCTGGGATATTTAAGGTGGAATGAAGTGGAGGTCCTTGTCAACAGAGCAGCCCTAAACTTTGGGGTGCTTGTGTCTTGCTGATTTTTAATTTTCCCACTTTATACCCCCATGCGTGGAAGTGCCCTATGCTCTCTAAGCTGTGTTTTTTAGATGTTTCAGGACACACCGTACACTTCTCCAGAGTGGCTGTTGGCAATTTACATCCCGCCCATCAGTGTAGCAAGGCTCCCATTTCTCCATGGCCTGTCCTGCATTTCTGGTTTTGACACTTTTTTCAGCATGGCCCTTTTGACCGATGGGAAGCGAGACTTCTTTGTAGCGCTGATTTGCCTTTCCAGGTTGCTTGGTTGGCCAAAAAGGGCGTATGCGTTTTTTCCTGAATATATTCAGGAAAAAACGCATACGCCCTTTTTGGCCAAGGGCATCATTGTCAACGTTTTGCCGCTTTTCATGTGCTTTCAAGGCGATTCGAATCTACCTCCTGAAATCTGTTTCCTGCAATTCTGCCTTGATTTCAATTCCTCGTCTTTGCCTTCCCTCAATATATTTGTGGACGAGAGTTATCATTTATAACTGTGCAGGTTTGTGAATTGCAGTGCCCTGAAGCTCCATTTTACAACTCGCTTTTTCGGGAGCTGGCCGCAAAAGCGCAGGATGGCTTCAGGCCCTGTTCTGGTTCCGGGGGGCAGGCTGAGCCTGTGGTTAATTCTTCTTCCTGATGGGAAAATAGAGTGACCTGTGCCTGTCCCAACACCAAGAGCTAGTCTCTCATTGGTTCCCCGTCTTCCCGTTCATCCTCAGGACAAATAGCAACCTGTACGGAACAGGAGGTTAAAGGTGCTGATGCTCCAAGTAGGGAGATTGCTAGTAAAGTGGCTGGAATGGCGAACCCGAGCACAAGGAGATGAGAAATGAGGTGCGTTTTAGAAACCTTTCCCCATCACACGGTGTACCATCTTTTGGGTTTCTCATGCATGTTTTCGATGTAGGAAGATGCCCTTGAACCTGGAGATTTGGGACCCATGCGATGGGTAGCACGCAGTATTACTTTAAAGGGTCTGCGTTTGCTCACCCAACCTCACCAAACCTCTCAGCCCCAAGAGTGTCCACCCTTATGTCTCATCCAGCTGTGGGTCTAGATATGGTCAATCCAGGTTGCATCACAGACCCTGAACGAATTGTGTAAGAATTTCTCTCTCTTTCACTGTCTTTGTTTCATGGGTTTTGAAAAGTAATTTATTTTTATAATGGGGTTTAGCTGCTTTTCACGGCTGTGTTTATGCCGCTTTACACCCACTTGACACACTAACAGAGAGATATCAATACATAGGTTTTAAGATTATTACTAGTCAGATATATTCTTGTGCGGTGAATCGGGCGTGTTGAGTCCAGTTCTCTGAGCAAGGAGTAGGTCTTGTCTGTTACATATTGGGTTTATGGAACGGTATCTGAGCTAATTTGAAACTCTTGTTTTATGTATCACCCCACCTCACCTTTCCCGTTAAGCAGCCATAGTGTGTTTTCTGCATGTGTGACTCTGTTCTGTTTTGTAATTCAGTTCAAGTGTAACGGTTTTTACATTCCCTCTATAAGTGACACCTTATGAGAAGTGTCCTTTTCTGTGTGACTTATGTCACTTAGAATCGTCGGACCTAAATCCACTCATCATGCTGCTACTAGCCTTATGACATTGATTTCATGGCTGAGTGATAATCCATTGTACATATGGACCTCAAATTTTTTATCCATTTTTCGCTTTCCTGGGATATTTAAGGTGGAATGAAGTGGAGGTCCTTGTCAACAGAGCAGCCCTAAACTTTGGGGTGCTTGTGTCTTGCTGATTTTTAATTTTCCCACTTTATACCCCCATGCGTGGAAGTGCCCTATGCTCTCTAAGCTGTGTTTTTTAGATGTTTCAGGACACACCGTACACTTCTCCAGAGTGGCTGTTGGCAATTTACATCCCGCCCATCAGTGTAGCAAGGCTCCCATTTCTCCATGGCCTGTCCTGCATTTCTGGTTTTGACACTTTTTTCAGCATGGCCCTTTTGACCGATGGGAAGCGAGACTTCTTTGTAGCGCTGATTTGCCTTTCCAGGTTGCTTGGTTGGCCAAAAAGGGCGTATGCGTTTTTTCCTGAATATATTCAGGAAAAAACGCATACGCCCTTTTTGGCCAAGGGCATCATTGTCAACGTTTTGCCGCTTTTCATGTGCTTTCAAGGCGATTCGAATCTACCTCCTGAAATCTGTTTCCTGCAATTCTGCCTTGATTTCAATTCCTCGTCTTTGCCTTCCCTCAATATATTTGTGGACGAGAGTTATCATTTATAACTGTGCAGGTTTGTGAATTGCAGTGCCCTGAAGCTCCATTTTACAACTCGCTTTTTCGGGAGCTGGCCGCAAAAGCGCAGGATGGCTTCAGGCCCTGTTCTGGTTCCGGGGGGCAGGCTGAGCCTGTGGTTAATTCTTCTTCCTGATGGGAAAATAGAGTGACCTGTGCCTGTCCCAACACCAAGAGCTAGTCTCTCATTGGTTCCCCGTCTTCCCGTTCATCCTCAGGACAAATAGCAACCTGTACGGAACAGGAGGTTAAAGGTGCTGATGCTCCAAGTAGGGAGATTGCTAGTAAAGTGGCTGGAATGGCGAACCCGAGCACAAGGAGATGAGAAATGAGGTGCGTTTTAGAAACCTTTCCCCATCACACGGTGTACCATCTTCTGGGTTTCTCATGCATGTTTTCGATGTAGGAAGATGCCCTTGAACCTGGAGATTTGGGACCCATGCGATGGGTAGCACGCAGTATTACTTTAAAGGGTCTGCGTTTGCTCACCCAACCTCACCAAACCTCTCAGCCCCAAGAGTGTCCACCCTTATGTCTCATCCAGCTGTGGGTCTAGATATGGTCAATCCAGGTTGCATCACAGACCCTGAACGAATTGTGTAAGAATTTCTCTCTCTTTCACTGTCTTTGTTTCATGGGTTTTGAAAAGTAATTTATTTTTATAATGGGGTTTAGCTGCTTTTCACGGCTGTGTTTATGCCGCTTTACACCCACTTGACACACTAACAGAGAGATATCAATACATAGGTTTTAAGATTATTACTAGTCAGATATATTCTTGTGCGGTGAATCGGGCGTGTTGAGTCCAGTTCTCTGAGCAAGGAGTAGGTCTTGTCTGTTACATATTGGGTTTATGGAACGGTATCTGAGCTAATTTGAAACTCTTGTTTTATGTATCACCCCACCTCACCTTTCCCGTTAAGCAGCCATAGTGTGTTTTCTGCATGTGTGACTCTGTTCTGTTTTGTAATTCAGTTCAAGTGTAACGGTTTTTACATTCCCTCTATAAGTGACACCTTATGAGAAGTGTCCTTTTCTGTGTGACTTATGTCACTTAGAATCGTCGGACCTAAATCCACTCATCATGCTGCTACTAGCCTTATGACATTGATTTCATGGCTGAGTGATAATCCATTGTACATATGGACCTCAAATTTTTTATCCATTTTTCGCTTTCCTGGGATATTTAAGGTGGAATGAAGTGGAGGTCCTTGTCAACAGAGCAGCCCTAAACTTTGGGGTGCTTGTGTCTTGCTGATTTTTAATTTTCCCACTTTATACCCCCATGCGTGGAAGTGCCCTATGCTCTCTAAGCTGTGTTTTTTAGATGTTTCAGGACACACCGTACACTTCTCCAGAGTGGCTGTTGGCAATTTACATCCCGCCCATCAGTGTAGCAAGGCTCCCATTTCTCCATGGCCTGTCCTGCATTTCTGGTTTTGACACTTTTTTCAGCATGGCCCTTTTGACCGATGGGAAGCGAGACTTCTTTGTAGCGCTGATTTGCCTTTCCAGGTTGCTTGGTTGGCCAAAAAGGGCGTATGCGTTTTTTCCTGAATATATTCAGGAAAAAACGCATACGCCCTTTTTGGCCAAGGGCATCATTGTCAACGTTTTGCCGCTTTTCATGTGCTTTCAAGGCGATTCGAATCTACCTCCTGAAATCTGTTTCCTGCAATTCTGCCTTGATTTCAATTCCTCGTCTTTGCCTTCCCTCAATATATTTGTGGACGAGAGTTATCATTTATAACTGTGCAGGTTTGTGAATTGCAGTGCCCTGAAGCTCCATTTTACAACTCGCTTTTTCGGGAGCTGGCCGCAAAAGCGCAGGATGGCTTCAGGCCCTGTTCTGGTTCCGGGGGGCAGGCTGAGCCTGTGGTTAATTCTTCTTCCTGATGGGAAAATAGAGTGACCTGTGCCTGTCCCAACACCAAGAGCTAGTCTCTCATTGGTTCCCCGTCTTCCCGTTCATCCTCAGGACAAATAGCAACCTGTACGGAACAGGAGGTTAAAGGTGCTGATGCTCCAAGTAGGGAGATTGCTAGTAAAGTGGCTGGAATGGCGAACCCGAGCACAAGGAGATGAGAAATGAGGTGCGTTTTAGAAACCTTTCCCCATCACACGGTGTACCATCTTCTGGGTTTCTCATGCATGTTTTCGATGTAGGAAGATGCCCTTGAACCTGGAGATTTGGGACCCATGCGATGGGTAGCACGCAGTATTACTTTAAAGGGTCTGCGTTTGCTCACCCAACCTCACCAAACCTCTCAGCCCCAAGAGTGTCCACCCTTATGTCTCATCCAGCTGTGGGTCTAGATATGGTCAATCCAGGTTGCATCACAGACCCTGAACGAATTGTGTAAGAATTTCTCTCTCTTTCACTGTCTTTGTTTCATGGGTTTTGAAAAGTAATTTATTTTTATAATGGGGTTTAGCTGCTTTTCACGGCTGTGTTTATGCCGCTTTACACCCACTTGACACACTAACAGAGAGATATCAATACATAGGTTTTAAGATTATTACTAGTCAGATATATTCTTGTGCGGTGAATCGGGCGTGTTGAGTCCAGTTCTCTGAGCAAGGAGTAGGTCTTGTCTGTTACATATTGGGTTTATGGAACGGTATCTGAGCTAATTTGAAACTCTTGTTTTATGTATCACCCCACCTCACCTTTCCCGTTAAGCAGCCATAGTGTGTTTTCTGCATGTGTGACTCTGTTCTGTTTTGTAATTCAGTTCAAGTGTAACGGTTTTTACATTCCCTCTATAAGTGACACCTTATGAGAAGTGTCCTTTTCTGTGTGACTTATGTCACTTAGAATCGTCGGACCTAAATCCACTCATCATGCTGCTACTAGCCTTATGACATTGATTTCATGGCTGAGTGATAATCCATTGTACATATGGACCTCAAATTTTTTATCCATTTTTCGCTTTCCTGGGATATTTAAGGTGGAATGAAGTGGAGGTCCTTGTCAACAGAGCAGCCCTAAACTTTGGGGTGCTTGTGTCTTGCTGATTTTTAATTTTCCCACTTTATACCCCCATGCGTGGAAGTGCCCTATGCTCTCTAAGCTGTGTTTTTTAGATGTTTCAGGACACACCGTACACTTCTCCAGAGTGGCTGTTGGCAATTTACATCCCGCCCATCAGTGTAGCAAGGCTCCCATTTCTCCATGGCCTGTCCTGCATTTCTGGTTTTGACACTTTTTTCAGCATGGCCCTTTTGACCGATGGGAAGCGAGACTTCTTTGTAGCGCTGATTTGCCTTTCCAGGTTGCTTGGTTGGCCAAAAAGGGCGTATGCGTTTTTTCCTGAATATATTCAGGAAAAAACGCATACGCCCTTTTTGGCCAAGGGCATCATTGTCAACGTTTTGCCGCTTTTCATGTGCTTTCAAGGCGATTCGAATCTACCTCCTGAAATCTGTTTCCTGCAATTCTGCCTTGATTTCAATTCCTCGTCTTTGCCTTCCCTCAATATATTTGTGGACGAGAGTTATCATTTATAACTGTGCAGGTTTGTGAATTGCAGTGCCCTGAAGCTCCATTTTACAACTCGCTTTTTCGGGAGCTGGCCGCAAAAGCGCAGGATGGCTTCAGGCCCTGTTCTGGTTCCGGGGGGCAGGCTGAGCCTGTGGTTAATTCTTCTTCCTGATGGGAAAATAGAGTGACCTGTGCCTGTCCCAACACCAAGAGCTAGTCTCTCATTGGTTCCCCGTCTTCCCGTTCATCCTCAGGACAAATAGCAACCTGTACGGAACAGGAGGTTAAAGGTGCTGATGCTCCAAGTAGGGAGATTGCTAGTAAAGTGGCTGGAATGGCGAACCCGAGCACAAGGAGATGAGAAATGAGGTGCGTTTTAGAAACCTTTCCCCATCACACGGTGTACCATCTTCTGGGTTTCTCATGCATGTTTTCGATGTAGGAAGATGCCCTTGAACCTGGAGATTTGGGACCCATGCGATGGGTAGCACGCAGTATTACTTTAAAGGGTCTGCGTTTGCTCACCCAACCTCACCAAACCTCTCAGCCCCAAGAGTGTCCACCCTTATGTCTCATCCAGCTGTGGGTCTAGATATGGTCAATCCAGGTTGCATCACAGACCCTGAACGAATTGTGTAAGAATTTCTCTCTCTTTCACTGTCTTTGTTTCATGGGTTTTGAAAAGTAATTTATTTTTATAATGGGGTTTAGCTGCTTTTCACGGCTGTGTTTATGCCGCTTTACACCCACTTGACACACTAACAGAGAGATATCAATACATAGGTTTTAAGATTATTACTAGTCAGATATATTCTTGTGCGGTGAATCGGGCGTGTTGAGTCCAGTTCTCTGAGCAAGGAGTAGGTCTTGTCTGTTACATATTGGGTTTATGGAACGGTATCTGAGCTAATTTGAAACTCTTGTTTTATGTATCACCCCACCTCACCTTTCCCGTTAAGCAGCCATAGTGTGTTTTCTGCATGTGTGACTCTGTTCTGTTTTGTAATTCAGTTCAAGTGTAACGGTTTTTACATTCCCTCTATAAGTGACACCTTATGAGAAGTGTCCTTTTCTGTGTGACTTATGTCACTTAGAATCGTCGGACCTAAATCCACTCATCATGCTGCTACTAGCCTTATGACATTGATTTCATGGCTGAGTGATAATCCATTGTACATATGGACCTCAAATTTTTTATCCATTTTTCGCTTTCCTGGGATATTTAAGGTGGAATGAAGTGGAGGTCCTTGTCAACAGAGCAGCCCTAAACTTTGGGGTGCTTGTGTCTTGCTGATTTTTAATTTTCCCACTTTATACCCCCATGCGTGGAAGTGCCCTATGCTCTCTAAGCTGTGTTTTTTAGATGTTTCAGGACACACCGTACACTTCTCCAGAGTGGCTGTTGGCAATTTACATCCCGCCGATCAGTGTAGCAAGGCTCCCATTTCTCCATGGCCTGTCCTGCATTTCTGGTTTTGACACTTTTTTCAGCATGGCCCTTTTGACCGATGGGAAGCGAGACTTCTTTGTAGCGCTGATTTGCCTTTCCAGGTTGCTTGGTTGGCCAAAAAGGGCGTATGCGTTTTTTCCTGAATATATTCAGGAAAAAACGCATACGCCCTTTTTGGCCAAGGGCATCATTGTCAACGTTTTGCCGCTTTTCATGTGCTTTCAAGGCGATTCGAATCTACCTCCTGAAATCTGTTTCCTGCAATTCTGCCTTGATTTCAATTCCTCGTCTTTGCCTTCCCTCAATATATTTGTGGACGAGAGTTATCATTTATAACTGTGCAGGTTTGTGAATTGCAGTGCCCTGAAGCTCCATTTTACAACTCGCTTTTTCGGGAGCTGGCCGCAAAAGCGCAGGATGGCTTCAGGCCCTGTTCTGGTTCCGGGGGGCAGGCTGAGCCTGTGGTTAATTCTTCTTCCTGATGGGAAAATAGAGTGACCTGTGCCTGTCCCAACACCAAGAGCTAGTCTCTCATTGGTTCCCCGTCTTCCCGTTCATCCTCAGGACAAATAGCAACCTGTACGGAACAGGAGGTTAAAGGTGCTGATGCTCCAAGTAGGGAGATTGCTAGTAAAGTGGCTGGAATGGCGAACCCGAGCACAAGGAGATGAGAAATGAGGTGCGTTTTAGAAACCTTTCCCCATCACACGGTGTACCATCTTCTGGGTTTCTCATGCATGTTTTCGATGTAGGAAGATGCCCTTGAACCTGGAGATTTGGGACCCATGCGATGGGTAGCACGCAGTATTACTTTAAAGGGTCTGCGTTTGCTCACCCAACCTCACCAAACCTCTCAGCCCCAAGAGTGTCCACCCTTATGTCTCATCCAGCTGTGGGTCTAGATATGGTCAATCCAGGTTGCATCACAGACCCTGAACGAATTGTGTAAGAATTTCTCTCTCTTTCACTGTCTTTGTTTCATGGGTTTTGAAAAGTAATTTATTTTTATAATGGGGTTTAGCTGCTTTTCACGGCTGTGTTTATGCCGCTTTACACCCACTTGACACACTAACAGAGAGATATCAATACATAGGTTTTAAGATTATTACTAGTCAGATATATTCTTGTGCGGTGAATCGGGCGTGTTGAGTCCAGTTCTCTGAGCAAGGAGTAGGTCTTGTCTGTTACATATTGGGTTTATGGAACGGTATCTGAGCTAATTTGAAACTCTTGTTTTATGTATCACCCCACCTCACCTTTCCCGTTAAGCAGCCATAGTGTGTTTTCTGCATGTGTGACTCTGTTCTGTTTTGTAATTCAGTTCAAGTGTAACGGTTTTTACATTCCCTCTATAAGTGACACCTTATGAGAAGTGTCCTTTTCTGTGTGACTTATGTCACTTAGAATCGTCGGACCTAAATCCACTCATCATGCTGCTACTAGCCTTATGACATTGATTTCATGGCTGAGTGATAATCCATTGTACATATGGACCTCAAATTTTTTATCCATTTTTCGCTTTCCTGGGATATTTAAGGTGGAATGAAGTGGAGGTCCTTGTCAACAGAGCAGCCCTAAACTTTGGGGTGCTTGTGTCTTGCTGATTTTTAATTTTCCCACTTTATACCCCCATGCGTGGAAGTGCCCTATGCTCTCTAAGCTGTGTTTTTTAGATGTTTCAGGACACACCGTACACTTCTCCAGAGTGGCTGTTGGCAATTTACATCCCGCCCATCAGTGTAGCAAGGCTCCCATTTCTCCATGGCCTGTCCTGCATTTCTGGTTTTGACACTTTTTTCAGCATGGCCCTTTTGACCGATGGGAAGCGAGACTTCTTTGTAGCGCTGATTTGCCTTTCCAGGTTGCTTGGTTGGCCAAAAAGGGCGTATGCGTTTTTTCCTGAATATATTCAGGAAAAAACGCATACGCCCTTTTTGGCCAAGGGCATCATTGTCAACGTTTTGCCGCTTTTCATGTGCTTTCAAGGCGATTCGAATCTACCTCCTGAAATCTGTTTCCTGCAATTCTGCCTTGATTTCAATTCCTCGTCTTTGCCTTCCCTCAATATATTTGTGGACGAGAGTTATCATTTATAACTGTGCAGGTTTGTGAATTGCAGTGCCCTGAAGCTCCATTTTACAACTCGCTTTTTCGGGAGCTGGCCGCAAAAGCGCAGGATGGCTTCAGGCCCTGTTCTGGTTCCGGGGGGCAGGCTGAGCCTGTGGTTAATTCTTCTTCCTGATGGGAAAATAGAGTGACCTGTGCCTGTCCCAACACCAAGAGCTAGTCTCTCATTGGTTCCCCGTCTTCCCGTTCATCCTCAGGACAAATAGCAACCTGTACGGAACAGGAGGTTAAAGGTGCTGATGCTCCAAGTAGGGAGATTGCTAGTAAAGTGGCTGGAATGGCGAACCCGAGCACAAGGAGATGAGAAATGAGGTGCGTTTTAGAAAACTTTCCCCATCACACGGTGTACCATCTTCTGGGTTTCTCATGCATGTTTTCGATGTAGGAAGATGCCCTTGAACCTGGAGATTTGGGACCCATGCGATGGGTAGCACGCAGTATTACTTTAAAGGGTCTGCGTTTGCTCACCCAACCTCACCAAACCTCTCAGCCCCAAGAGTGTCCACCCTTATGTCTCATCCAGCTGTGGGTCTAGATATGGTCAATCCAGGTTGCATCACAGACCCTGAACGAATTGTGTAAGAATTTCTCTCTCTTTCACTGTCTTTGTTTCATGGGTTTTGAAAAGTAATTTATTTTTATAATGGGGTTTAGCTGCTTTTCACGGCTGTGTTTATGCCGCTTTACACCCACTTGACACACTAACAGAGAGATATCAATACATAGGTTTTAAGATTATTACTAGTCAGATATATTCTTGTGCGGTGAATCGGGCGTGTTGAGTCCAGTTCTCTGAGCAAGGAGTAGGTCTTGTCTGTTACATATTGGGTTTATGGAACGGTATCTGAGCTAATTTGAAACTCTTGTTTTATGTATCACCCCACCTCACCTTTCCCGTTAAGCAGCCATAGTGTGTTTTCTGCATGTGTGACTCTGTTCTGTTTTGTAATTCAGTTCAAGTGTAACGGTTTTTACATTCCCTCTATAAGTGACACCTTATGAGAAGTGTCCTTTTCTGTGTGACTTATGTCACTTAGAATCGTCGGACCTAAATCCACTCATCATGCTGCTACTAGCCTTATGACATTGATTTCATGGCTGAGTGATAATCCATTGTACATATGGACCTCAAATTTTTTATCCATTTTTCGCTTTCCTGGGATATTTAAGGTGGAATGAAGTGGAGGTCCTTGTCAACAGAGCAGCCCTAAACTTTGGGGTGCTTGTGTCTTGCTGATTTTTAATTTTCCCACTTTATACCCCCATGCGTGGAAGTGCCCTATGCTCTCTAAGCTGTGTTTTTTAGATGTTTCAGGACACACCGTACACTTCTCCAGAGTGGCTGTTGGCAATTTACATCCCGCCCATCAGTGTAGCAAGGCTCCCATTTCTCCATGGCCTGTCCTGCATTTCTGGTTTTGACACTTTTTTCAGCATGGCCCTTTTGACCGATGGGAAGCGAGACTTCTTTGTAGCGCTGATTTGCCTTTCCAGGTTGCTTGGTTGGCCAAAAAGGGCGTATGCGTTTTTTCCTGAATATATTCAGGAAAAAACGCATACGCCCTTTTTGGCCAAGGGCATCATTGTCAACGTTTTGCCGCTTTTCATGTGCTTTCAAGGCGATTCGAATCTACCTCCTGAAATCTGTTTCCTGCAATTCTGCCTTGATTTCAATTCCTCGTCTTTGCCTTCCCTCAATATATTTGTGGACGAGAGTTATCATTTATAACTGTGCAGGTTTGTGAATTGCAGTGCCCTGAAGCTCCATTTTACAACTCGCTTTTTCGGGAGCTGGCCGCAAAAGCGCAGGATGGCTTCAGGCCCTGTTCTGGTTCCGGGGGGCAGGCTGAGCCTGTGGTTAATTCTTCTTCCTGATGGGAAAATAGAGTGACCTGTGCCTGTCCCAACACCAAGAGCTAGTCTCTCATTGGTTCCCCGTCTTCCCGTTCATCCTCAGGACAAATAGCAACCTGTACGGAACAGGAGGTTAAAGGTGCTGATGCTCCAAGTAGGGAGATTGCTAGTAAAGTGGCTGGAATGGCGAACCCGAGCACAAGGAGATGAGAAATGAGGTGCGTTTTAGAAACCTTTCCCCATCACACGGTGTACCATCTTCTGGGTTTCTCATGCATGTTTTCGATGTAGGAAGATGCCCTTGAACCTGGAGATTTGGGACCCATGCGATGGGTAGCACGCAGTATTACTTTAAAGGGTCTGCGTTTGCTCACCCAACCTCACCAAACCTCTCAGCCCCAAGAGTGTCCACCCTTATGTCTCATCCAGCTGTGGGTCTAGATATGGTCAATCCAGGTTGCATCACAGACCCTGAACGAATTGTGTAAGAATTTCTCTCTCTTTCACTGTCTTTGTTTCATGGGGTTTGAAAAGTAATTTATTTTTATAATGGGGTTTAGCTGCTTTTCACGGCTGTGTTTATGCCGCTTTACACCCACTTGACACACTAACAGAGAGATATCAATACATAGGTTTTAAGATTATTACTAGTCAGATATATTCTTGTGCGGTGAATCGGGCGTGTTGAGTCCAGTTCTCTGAGCAAGGAGTAGGTCTTGTCTGTTACATATTGGGTTTATGGAACGGTATCTGAGCTAATTTGAAACTCTTGTTTTATGTATCACCCCACCTCACCTTTCCCGTTAAGCAGCCATAGTGTGTTTTCTGCATGTGTGACTCTGTTCTGTTTTGTAATTCAGTTCAAGTGTAACGGTTTTTACATTCCCTCTATAAGTGACACCTTATGAGAAGTGTCCTTTTCTGTGTGACTTATGTCACTTAGAATCGTCGGACCTAAATCCACTCATCATGCTGCTACTAGCCTTATGACATTGATTTCATGGCTGAGTGATAATCCATTGTACATATGGACCTCAAATTTTTTATCCATTTTTCGCTTTCCTGGGATATTTAAGGTGGAATGAAGTGGAGGTCCTTGTCAACAGAGCAGCCCTAAACTTTGGGGTGCTTGTGTCTTGCTGATTTTTAATTTTCCCACTTTATACCCCCATGCGTGGAAGTGCCCTATGCTCTCTAAGCTGTGTTTTTTAGATGTTTCAGGACACACCGTACACTTCTCCAGAGTGGCTGTTGGCAATTTACATCCCGCCCATCAGTGTAGCAAGGCTCCCATTTCTCCATGGCCTGTCCTGCATTTCTGGTTTTGACACTTTTTTCAGCATGGCCCTTTTGACCGATGGGAAGCGAGACTTCTTTGTAGCGCTGATTTGCCTTTCCAGGTTGCTTGGTTGGCCAAAAAGGGCGTATGCGTTTTTTCCTGAATATATTCAGGAAAAAACGCATACGCCCTTTTTGGCCAAGGGCATCATTGTCAACGTTTTGCCGCTTTTCATGTGCTTTCAAGGCGATTCGAATCTACCTCCTGAAATCTGTTTCCTGCAATTCTGCCTTGATTTCAATTCCTCGTCTTTGCCTTCCCTCAATATATTTGTGGACGAGAGTTATCATTTATAACTGTGCAGGTTTGTGAATTGCAGTGCCCTGAAGCTCCATTTTACAACTCGCTTTTTCGGGAGCTGGCCGCAAAAGCGCAGGATGGCTTCAGGCCCTGTTCTGGTTCCGGGGGGCAGGCTGAGCCTGTGGTTAATTCTTCTTCCTGATGGGAAAATAGAGTGACCTGTGCCTGTCCCAACACCAAGAGCTAGTCTCTCATTGGTTCCCCGTCTTCCCGTTCATCCTCAGGACAAATAGCAACCTGTACGGAACAGGAGGTTAAAGGTGCTGATGCTCCAAGTAGGGAGATTGCTAGTAAAGTGGCTGGAATGGCGAACCCGAGCACAAGGAGATGAGAAATGAGGTGCGTTTTAGAAACCTTTCCCCATCACACGGTGTACCATCTTCTGGGTTTCTCATGCATGTTTTCGATGTAGGAAGATGCCCTTGAACCTGGAGATTTGGGACCCATGCGATGGGTAGCACGCAGTATTACTTTAAAGGGTCTGCGTTTGCTCACCCAACCTCACCAAACCTCTCAGCCCCAAGAGTGTCCACCCTTATGTCTCATCCAGCTGTGGGTCTAGATATGGTCAATCCAGGTTGCATCACAGACCCTGAACGAATTGTGTAAGAATTTCTCTCTCTTTCACTGTCTTTGTTTCATGGGTTTTGAAAAGTAATTTATTTTTATAATGGGGTTTAGCTGCTTTTCACGGCTGTGTTTATGCCGCTTTACACCCACTTGACACACTAACAGAGAGATATCAATACATAGGTTTTAAGATTATTACTAGTCAGATATATTCTTGTGCGGTGAATCGGGCGTGTTGAGTCCAGTTCTCTGAGCAAGGAGTAGGTCTTGTCTGTTACATATTGGGTTTATGGAACGGTATCTGAGCTAATTTGAAACTCTTGTTTTATGTATCACCCCACCTCACCTTTCCCGTTAAGCAGCCATAGTGTGTTTTCTGCATGTGTGACTCTGTTCTGTTTTGTAATTCAGTTCAAGTGTAACGGTTTTTACATTCCCTCTATAAGTGACACCTTATGAGAAGTGTCCTTTTCTGTGTGACTTATGTCACTTAGAATCGTCGGACCTAAATCCACTCATCATGCTGCTACTAGCCTTATGACATTGATTTCATGGCTGAGTGATAATCCATTGTACATATGGACCTCAAATTTTTTATCCATTTTTCGCTTTCCTGGGATATTTAAGGTGGAATGAAGTGGAGGTCCTTGTCAACAGAGCAGCCCTAAACTTTGGGGTGCTTGTGTCTTGCTGATTTTTAATTTTCCCACTTTATACCCCCATGCGTGGAAGTGCCCTATGCTCTCTAAGCTGTGTTTTTTAGATGTTTCAGGACACACCGTACACTTCTCCAGAGTGGCTGTTGGCAATTTACATCCCGCCCATCAGTGTAGCAAGGCTCCCATTTCTCCATGGCCTGTCCTGCATTTCTGGTTTTGACACTTTTTTCAGCATGGCCCTTTTGACCGATGGGAAGCGAGACTTCTTTGTAGCGCTGATTTGCCTTTCCAGGTTGCTTGGTTGGCCAAAAAGGGCGTATGCGTTTTTTCCTGAATATATTCAGGAAAAAACGCATACGCCCTTTTTGGCCAAGGGCATCATTGTCAACGTTTTGCCGCTTTTCATGTGCTTTCAAGGCGATTCGAATCTACCTCCTGAAATCTGTTTCCTGCAATTCTGCCTTGATTTCAATTCCTCGTCTTTGCCTTCCCTCAATATATTTGTGGACGAGAGTTATCATTTATAACTGTGCAGGTTTGTGAATTGCAGTGCCCTGAAGCTCCATTTTACAACTCGCTTTTTCGGGAGCTGGCCGCAAAAGCGCAGGATGGCTTCAGGCCCTGTTCTGGTTCCGGGGGGCAGGCTGAGCCTGTGGTTAATTCTTCTTCCTGATGGGAAAATAGAGTGACCTGTGCCTGTCCCAACACCAAGAGCTAGTCTCTCATTGGTTCCCCGTCTTCCCGTTCATCCTCAGGACAAATAGCAACCTGTACGGAACAGGAGGTTAAAGGTGCTGATGCTCCAAGTAGGGAGATTGCTAGTAAAGTGGCTGGAATGGCGAACCCGAGCACAAGGAGATGAGAAATGAGGTGCGTTTTAGAAACCTTTCCCCATCACACAGTGTACCATCTTCTGGGTTTCTCATGCATGTTTTCGATGTAGGAAGATGCCCTTGAACCTGGAGATTTGGGACCCATGCGATGGGTAGCACGCAGTATTACTTTAAAGGGTCTGCGTTTGCTCACCCAACCTCACCAAACCTCTCAGCCCCAAGAGTGTCCACCCTTATGTCTCATCCAGCTGTGGGTCTAGATATGGTCAATCCAGGTTGCATCACAGACCCTGAACGAATTGTGTAAGAATTTCTCTCTCTTTCACTGTCTTTGTTTCATGGGTTTTGAAAAGTAATTTATTTTTATAATGGGGTTTAGCTGCTTTTCACGGCTGTGTTTATGCCGCTTTACACCCACTTGACACACTAACAGAGAGATATCAATACATAGGTTTTAAGATTATTACTAGTCAGATATATTCTTGTGCGGTGAATCGGGCGTGTTGAGTCCAGTTCTCTGAGCAAGGAGTAGGTCTTGTCTGTTACATATTGGGTTTATGGAACGGTATCTGAGCTAATTTGAAACTCTTGTTTTATGTATCACCCCACCTCACCTTTCCCGTTAAGCAGCCATAGTGTGTTTTCTGCATGTGTGACTCTGTTCTGTTTTGTAATTCAGTTCAAGTGTAACGGTTTTTACATTCCCTCTATAAGTGACACCTTATGAGAAGTGTCCTTTTCTGTGTGACTTATGTCACTTAGAATCGTCGGACCTAAATCCACTCATCATGCTGCTACTAGCCTTATGACATTGATTTCATGGCTGAGTGATAATCCATTGTACATATGGACCTCAAATTTTTTATCCATTTTTCGCTTTCCTGGGATATTTAAGGTGGAATGAAGTGGAGGTCCTTGTCAACAGAGCAGCCCTAAACTTTGGGGTGCTTGTGTCTTGCTGATTTTTAATTTTCCCACTTTATACCCCCATGCGTGGAAGTGCCCTATGCTCTCTAAGCTGTGTTTTTTAGATGTTTCAGGACACACCGTACACTTCTCCAGAGTGGCTGTTGGCAATTTACATCCCGCCCATCAGTGTAGCAAGGCTCCCATTTCTCCATGGCCTGTCCTGCATTTCTGGTTTTGACACTTTTTTCAGCATGGCCCTTTTGACCGATGGGAAGCGAGACTTCTTTGTAGCGCTGATTTGCCTTTCCAGGTTGCTTGGTTGGCCAAAAAGGGCGTATGCGTTTTTTCCTGAATATATTCAGGAAAAAACGCATACGCCCTTTTTGGCCAAGGGCATCATTGTCAACGTTTTGCCGCTTTTCATGTGCTTTCAAGGCGATTCGAATCTACCTCCTGAAATCTGTTTCCTGCAATTCTGCCTTGATTTCAATTCCTCGTCTTTGCCTTCCCTCAATATATTTGTGGACGAGAGTTATCATTTATAACTGTGCAGGTTTGTGAATTGCAGTGCCCTGAAGCTCCATTTTACAACTCGCTTTTTCGGGAGCTGGCCGCAAAAGCGCAGGATGGCTTCAGGCCCTGTTCTGGTTCCGGGGGGCAGGCTGAGCCTGTGGTTAATTCTTCTTCCTGATGGGAAAATAGAGTGACCTGTGCCTGTCCCAACACCAAGAGCTAGTCTCTCATTGGTTCCCCGTCTTCCCGTTCATCCTCAGGACAAATAGCAACCTGTACGGAACAGGAGGTTAAAGGTGCTGATGCTCCAAGTAGGGAGATTGCTAGTAAAGTGGCTGGAATGGCGAACCCGAGCACAAGGAGATGAGAAATGAGGTGCGTTTTAGAAACCTTTCCCCATCACACGGTGTACCATCTTCTGGGTTTCTCATGCATGTTTTCGATGTAGGAAGATGCCCTTGAACCTGGAGATTTGGGACCCATGCGATGGGTAGCACGCAGTATTACTTTAAAGGGTCTGCGTTTGCTCACCCAACCTCACCAAACCTCTCAGCCCCAAGAGTGTCCACCCTTATGTCTCATCCAGCTGTGGGTCTAGATATGGTCAATCCAGGTTGCATCACAGACCCTGAACGAATTGTGTAAGAATTTCTCTCTCTTTCACTGTCTTTGTTTCATGGGTTTTGAAAAGTAATTTATTTTTATAATGGGGTTTAGCTGCTTTTCACGGCTGTGTTTATGCCGCTTTACACCCACTTGACACACTAACAGAGAGATATCAATACATAGGTTTTAAGATTATTACTAGTCAGATATATTCTTGTGCGGTGAATCGGGCGTGTTGAGTCCAGTTCTCTGAGCAAGGAGTAGGTCTTGTCTGTTACATATTGGGTTTATGGAACGGTATCTGAGCTAATTTGAAACTCTTGTTTTATGTATCACCCCACCTCACCTTTCCCGTTAAGCAGCCATAGTGTGTTTTCTGCATGTGTGACTCTGTTCTGTTTTGTAATTCAGTTCAAGTGTAACGGTTTTTACATTCCCTCTATAAGTGACACCTTATGAGAAGTGTCCTTTTCTGTGTGACTTATGTCACTTAGAATCGTCGGACCTAAATCCACTCATCATGCTGCTACTAGCCTTATGACATTGATTTCATGGCTGAGTGATAATCCATTGTACATATGGACCTCAAATTTTTTATCCATTTTTCGCTTTCCTGGGATATTTAAGGTGGAATGAAGTGGAGGTCCTTGTCAACAGAGCAGCCCTAAACTTTGGGGTGCTTGTGTCTTGCTGATTTTTAATTTTCCCACTTTATACCCCCATGCGTGGAAGTGCCCTATGCTCTCTAAGCTGTGTTTTTTAGATGTTTCAGGACACACCGTACACTTCTCCAGAGTGGCTGTTGGCAATTTACATCCCGCCCATCAGTGTAGCAAGGCTCCCATTTCTCCATGGCCTGTCCTGCATTTCTGGTTTTGACACTTTTTTCAGCATGGCCCTTTTGACCGATGGGAAGCGAGACTTCTTTGTAGCGCTGATTTGCCTTTCCAGGTTGCTTGGTTGGCCAAAAAGGGCGTATGCGTTTTTTCCTGAATATATTCAGGAAAAAACGCATACGCCCTTTTTGGCCAAGGGCATCATTGTCAACGTTTTGCCGCTTTTCATGTGCTTTCAAGGCGATTCGAATCTACCTCCTGAAATCTGTTTCCTGCAATTCTGCCTTGATTTCAATTCCTCGTCTTTGCCTTCCCTCAATATATTTGTGGACGAGAGTTATCATTTATAACTGTGCAGGTTTGTGAATTGCAGTGCCCTGAAGCTCCATTTTACAACTCGCTTTTTCGGGAGCTGGCCGCAAAAGCGCAGGATGGCTTCAGGCCCTGTTCTGGTTCCGGGGGGCAGGCTGAGCCTGTGGTTAATTCTTCTTCCTGATGGGAAAATAGAGTGACCTGTGCCTGTCCCAACACCAAGAGCTAGTCTCTCATTGGTTCCCCGTCTTCCCGTTCATCCTCAGGACAAATAGCAACCTGTACGGAACAGGAGGTTAAAGGTGCTGATGCTCCAAGTAGGGAGATTGCTAGTAAAGTGGCTGGAATGGCGAACCCGAGCACAAGGAGATGAGAAATGAGGTGCGTTTTAGAAACCTTTCCCCATCACACGGTGTACCATCTTCTGGGTTTCTCATGCATGTTTTCGATGTAGGAAGATGCCCTTGAACCTGGAGATTTGGGACCCATGCGATGGGTAGCACGCAGTATTACTTTAAAGGGTCTGCGTTTGCTCACCCAACCTCACCAAACCTCTCAGCCCCAAGAGTGTCCACCCTTATGTCTCATCCAGCTGTGGGTCTAGATATGGTCAATCCAGGTTGCATCACAGACCCTGAACGAATTGTGTAAGAATTTCTCTCTCTTTCACTGTCTTTGTTTCATGGGTTTTGAAAAGTAATTTATTTTTATAATGGGGTTTAGCTGCTTTTCACGGCTGTGTTTATGCCGCTTTACACCCACTTGACACACTAACAGAGAGATATCAATACATAGGTTTTAAGATTATTACTAGTCAGATATATTCTTGTGCGGTGAATCGGGCGTGTTGAGTCCAGTTCTCTGAGCAAGGAGTAGGTCTTGTCTGTTACATATTGGGTTTATGGAACGGTATCTGAGCTAATTTGAAACTCTTGTTTTATGTATCACCCCACCTCACCTTTCCCGTTAAGCAGCCATAGTGTGTTTTCTGCATGTGTGACTCTGTTCTGTTTTGTAATTCAGTTCAAGTGTAACGGTTTTTACATTCCCTCTATAAGTGACACCTTATGAGAAGTGTCCTTTTCTGTGTGACTTATGTCACTTAGAATCGTCGGACCTAAATCCACTCATCATGCTGCTACTAGCCTTATGACATTGATTTCATGGCTGAGTGATAATCCATTGTACATATGGACCTCAAATTTTTTATCCATTTTTCGCTTTCCTGGGATATTTAAGGTGGAATGAAGTGGAGGTCCTTGTCAACAGAGCAGCCCTAAACTTTGGGGTGCTTGTGTCTTGCTGATTTTTAATTTTCCCACTTTATACCCCCATGCGTGGAAGTGCCCTATGCTCTCTAAGCTGTGTTTTTTAGATGTTTCAGGACACACCGTACACTTCTCCAGAGTGGCTGTTGGCAATTTACATCCCGCCCATCAGTGTAGCAAGGCTCCCATTTCTCCATGGCCTGTCCTGCATTTCTGGTTTTGACACTTTTTTCAGCATGGCCCTTTTGACCGATGGGAAGCGAGACTTCTTTGTAGCGCTGATTTGCCTTTCCAGGTTGCTTGGTTGGCCAAAAAGGGCGTATGCGTTTTTTCCTGAATATATTCAGGAAAAAACGCATACGCCCTTTTTGGCCAAGGGCATCATTGTCAACGTTTTGCCGCTTTTCATGTGCTTTCAAGGCGATTCGAATCTACCTCCTGAAATCTGTTTCCTGCAATTCTGCCTTGATTTCAATTCCTCGTCTTTGCCTTCCCTCAATATATTTGTGGACGAGAGTTATCATTTATAACTGTGCAGGTTTGTGAATTGCAGTGCCCTGAAGCTCCATTTTACAACTCGCTTTTTCGGGAGCTGGCCGCAAAAGCGCAGGATGGCTTCAGGCCCTGTTCTGGTTCCGGGGGGCAGGCTGAGCCTGTGGTTAATTCTTCTTCCTGATGGGAAAATAGAGTGACCTGTGCCTGTCCCAACACCAAGAGCTAGTCTCTCATTGGTTCCCCGTCTTCCCGTTCATCCTCAGGACAAATAGCAACCTGTACGGAACAGGAGGTTAAAGGTGCTGATGCTCCAAGTAGGGAGATTGCTAGTAAAGTGGCTGGAATGGCGAACCCGAGCACAAGGAGATGAGAAATGAGGTGCGTTTTAGAAACCTTTCCCCATCACACGGTGTACCATCTTCTGGGTTTCTCATGCATGTTTTCGATGTAGGAAGATGCCCTTGAACCTGGAGATTTGGGACCCATGCGATGGGTAGCACGCAGTATTACTTTAAAGGGTCTGCGTTTGCTCACCCAACCTCACCAAACCTCTCAGCCCCAAGAGTGTCCACCCTTATGTCTCATCCAGCTGTGGGTCTAGATATGGTCAATCCAGGTTGCATCACAGACCCTGAACGAATTGTGTAAGAATTTCTCTCTCTTTCACTGTCTTTGTTTCATGGGTTTTGAAAAGTAATTTATTTTTATAATGGGGTTTAGCTGCTTTTCACGGCTGTGTTTATGCCGCTTTACACCCACTTGACACACTAACAGAGAGATATCAATACATAGGTTTTAAGATTATTACTAGTCAGATATATTCTTGTGCGGTGAATCGGGCGTGTTGAGTCCAGTTCTCTGAGCAAGGAGTAGGTCTTGTCTGTTACATATTGGGTTTATGGAACGGTATCTGAGCTAATTTGAAACTCTTGTTTTATGTATCACCCCACCTCACCTTTCCCGTTAAGCAGCCATAGTGTGTTTTCTGCATGTGTGACTCTGTTCTGTTTTGTAATTCAGTTCAAGTGTAACGGTTTTTACATTCCCTCTATAAGTGACACCTTATGAGAAGTGTCCTTTTCTGTGTGACTTATGTCACTTAGAATCGTCGGACCTAAATCCACTCATCATGCTGCTACTAGCCTTATGACATTGATTTCATGGCTGAGTGATAATCCATTGTACATATGGACCTCAAATTTTTTATCCATTTTTCGCTTTCCTGGGATATTTAAGGTGGAATGAAGTGGAGGTCCTTGTCAACAGAGCAGCCCTAAACTTTGGGGTGCTTGTGTCTTGCTGATTTTTAATTTTCCCACTTTATACCCCCATGCGTGGAAGTGCCCTATGCTCTCTAAGCTGTGTTTTTTAGATGTTTCAGGACACACCGTACACTTCTCCAGAGTGGCTGTTGGCAATTTACATCCCGCCCATCAGTGTAGCAAGGCTCCCATTTCTCCATGGCCTGTCCTGCATTTCTGGTTTTGACACTTTTTTCAGCATGGCCCTTTTGACCGATGGGAAGCGAGACTTCTTTGTAGCGCTGATTTGCCTTTCCAGGTTGCTTGGTTGGCCAAAAAGGGCGTATGCGTTTTTTCCTGAATATATTCAGGAAAAAACGCATACGCCCTTTTTGGCCAAGGGCATCATTGTCAACGTTTTGCCGCTTTTCATGTGCTTTCAAGGCGATTCGAATCTACCTCCTGAAATCTGTTTCCTGCAATTCTGCCTTGATTTCAATTCCTCGTCTTTGCCTTCCCTCAATATATTTGTGGACGAGAGTTATCATTTATAACTGTGCAGGTTTGTGAATTGCAGTGCCCTGAAGCTCCATTTTACAACTCGCTTTTTCGGGAGCTGGCCGCAAAAGCGCAGGATGGCTTCAGGCCCTGTTCTGGTTCCGGGGGGCAGGCTGAGCCTGTGGTTAATTCTTCTTCCTGATGGGAAAATAGAGTGACCTGTGCCTGTCCCAACACCAAGAGCTAGTCTCTCATTGGTTCCCCGTCTTCCCGTTCATCCTCAGGACAAATAGCAACCTGTACGGAACAGGAGGTTAAAGGTGCTGATGCTCCAAGTAGGGAGATTGCTAGTAAAGTGGCTGGAATGGCGAACCCGAGCACAAGGAGATGAGAAATGAGGTGCGTTTTAGAAACCTTTCCCCATCACACGGTGTACCATCTTCTGGGTTTCTCATGCATGTTTTCGATGTAGGAAGATGCCCTTGAACCTGGAGATTTGGGACCCATGCGATGGGTAGCACGCAGTATTACTTTAAAGGGTCTGCGTTTGCTCACCCAACCTCACCAAACCTCTCAGCCCCAAGAGTGTCCACCCTTATGTCTCATCCAGCTGTGGGTCTAGATATGGTCAATCCAGGTTGCATCACAGACCCTGAACGAATTGTGTAAGAATTTCTCTCTCTTTCACTGTCTTTGTTTCATGGGTTTTGAAAAGTAATTTATTTTTATAATGGGGTTTAGCTGCTTTTCACGGCTGTGTTTATGCCGCTTTACACCCACTTGACACACTAACAGAGAGATATCAATACATAGGTTTTAAGATTATTACTAGTCAGATATATTCTTGTGCGGTGAATCGGGCGTGTTGAGTCCAGTTCTCTGAGCAAGGAGTAGGTCTTGTCTGTTACATATTGGGTTTATGGAACGGTATCTGAGCTAATTTGAAACTCTTGTTTTATGTATCACCCCACCTCACCTTTCCCGTTAAGCAGCCATAGTGTGTTTTCTGCATGTGTGACTCTGTTCTGTTTTGTAATTCAGTTCAAGTGTAACGGTTTTTACATTCCCTCTATAAGTGACACCTTATGAGAAGTGTCCTTTTCTGTGTGACTTATGTCACTTAGAATCGTCGGACCTAAATCCACTCATCATGCTGCTACTAGCCTTATGACATTGATTTCATGGCTGAGTGATAATCCATTGTACATATGGACCTCAAATTTTTTATCCATTTTTCGCTTTCCTGGGATATTTAAGGTGGAATGAAGTGGAGGTCCTTGTCAACAGAGCAGCCCTAAACTTTGGGGTGCTTGTGTCTTGCTGATTTTTAATTTTCCCACTTTATACCCCCATGCGTGGAAGTGCCCTATGCTCTCTAAGCTGTGTTTTTTAGATGTTTCAGGACACACCGTACACTTCTCCAGAGTGGCTGTTGGCAATTTACATCCCGCCCATCAGTGTAGCAAGGCTCCCATTTCTCCATGGCCTGTCCTGCATTTCTGGTTTTGACACTTTTTTCAGCATGGCCCTTTTGACCGATGGGAAGCGAGACTTCTTTGTAGCGCTGATTTGCCTTTCCAGGTTGCTTGGTTGGCCAAAAAGGGCGTATGCGTTTTTTCCTGAATATATTCAGGAAAAAACGCATACGCCCTTTTTGGCCAAGGGCATCATTGTCAACGTTTTGCCGCTTTTCATGTGCTTTCAAGGCGATTCGAATCTACCTCCTGAAATCTGTTTCCTGCAATTCTGCCTTGATTTCAATTCCTCGTCTTTGCCTTCCCTCAATATATTTGTGGACGAGAGTTATCATTTATAACTGTGCAGGTTTGTGAATTGCAGTGCCCTGAAGCTCCATTTTACAACTCGCTTTTTCGGGAGCTGGCCGCAAAAGCGCAGGATGGCTTCAGGCCCTGTTCTGGTTCCGGGGGGCAGGCTGAGCCTGTGGTTAATTCTTCTTCCTGATGGGAAAATAGAGTGACCTGTGCCTGTCCCAACACCAAGAGCTAGTCTCTCATTGGTTCCCCGTCTTCCCGTTCATCCTCAGGACAAATAGCAACCTGTACGGAACAGGAGGTTAAAGGTGCTGATGCTCCAAGTAGGGAGATTGCTAGTAAAGTGGCTGGAATGGCGAACCCGAGCACAAGGAGATGAGAAATGAGGTGCGTTTTAGAAACCTTTCCCCATCACACGGTGTACCATCTTCTGGGTTTCTCATGCATGTTTTCGATGTAGGAAGATGCCCTTGAACCTGGAGATTTGGGACCCATGCGATGGGTAGCACGCAGTATTACTTTAAAGGGTCTGCGTTTGCTCACCCAACCTCACCAAACCTCTCAGCCCCAAGAGTGTCCACCCTTATGTCTCATCCAGCTGTGGGTCTAGATATGGTCAATCCAGGTTGCATCACAGACCCTGAACGAATTGTGTAAGAATTTCTCTCTCTTTCACTGTCTTTGTTTCATGGGTTTTGAAAAGTAATTTATTTTTATAATGGGGTTTAGCTGCTTTTCACGGCTGTGTTTATGCCGCTTTACACCCACTTGACACACTAACAGAGAGATATCAATACATAGGTTTTAAGATTATTACTAGTCAGATATATTCTTGTGCGGTGAATCGGGCGTGTTGAGTCCAGTTCTCTGAGCAAGGAGTAGGTCTTGTCTGTTACATATTGGGTTTATGGAACGGTATCTGAGCTAATTTGAAACTCTTGTTTTATGTATCACCCCACCTCACCTTTCCCGTTAAGCAGCCATAGTGTGTTTTCTGCATGTGTGACTCTGTTCTGTTTTGTAATTCAGTTCAAGTGTAACGGTTTTTACATTCCCTCTATAAGTGACACCTTATGAGGAGTGTCCTTTTCTGTGTGACTTATGTCACTTAGAATCGTCAGACCTAAATCCACTCATCATGCTGCTACTAGCCTTATGACATTGATTTCATGGCTGAGTGATAATCCATTGTACATATGGACCTCAAATTTTTTATCCATTTTTCGCTTTCCTGGGATATTTAAGGTGGAATGAAGTGGAGGTCCTTGTCAACAGAGCAGCCCTAAACTTTGGGGTGCTTGTGTCTTGCTGATTTTTAATTTTCCCACTTTATACCCCCATGCGTGGAAGTGCCCTATGCTCTCTAAGCTGTGTTTTTTAGATGTTTCAGGACACACCGTACACTTCTCCAGAGTGGCTGTTGGCAATTTACATCCCGCCGATCAGTGTAGCAAGGCTCCCATTTCTCCATGGCCTGTCCTGCATTTCTGGTTTTGACACTTTTTTCAGCATGGCCCTTTTGACCGATGGGAAGCGAGACTTCTTTGTAGCGCTGATTTGCCTTTCCAGGTTGCTTGGTTGGCCAAAAAGGGCGTATGCGTTTTTTCCTGAATATATTCAGGAAAAAACGCATACGCCCTTTTTGGCCAAGGGCATCATTGTCAACGTTTTGCCGCTTTTCATGTGCTTTCAAGGCGATTCGAATCTACCTCCTGAAATCTGTTTCCTGCAATTCTGCCTTGATTTCAATTCCTCGTCTTTGCCTTCCCTCAATATATTTGTGGACGAGAGTTATCATTTATAACTGTGCAGGTTTGTGAATTGCAGTGCCCTGAAGCTCCATTTTACAACTCGCTTTTTCGGGAGCTGGCCGCAAAAGCGCAGGATGGCTTCAGGCCCTGTTCTGGTTCCGGGGGGCAGGCTGAGCCTGTGGTTAATTCTTCTTCCTGATGGGAAAATAGAGTGACCTGTGCCTGTCCCAACACCAAGAGCTAGTCTCTCATTGGTTCCCCGTCTTCCCGTTCATCCTCAGGACAAATAGCAACCTGTACGGAACAGGAGGTTAAAGGTGCTGATGCTCCAAGTAGGGAGATTGCTAGTAAAGTGGCTGGAATGGCGAACCCGAGCACAAGGAGATGAGAAATGAGGTGCGTTTTAGAAACCTTTCCCCATCACACGGTGTACCATCTTCTGGGTTTCTCATGCATGTTTTCGATGTAGGAAGATGCCCTTGAACCTGGAGATTTGGGACCCATGCGATGGGTAGCACGCAGTATTACTTTAAAGGGTCTGCGTTTGCTCACCCAACCTCACCAAACCTCTCAGCCCCAAGAGTGTCCACCCTTATGTCTCATCCAGCTGTGGGTCTAGATATGGTCAATCCAGGTTGCATCACAGACCCTGAACGAATTGTGTAAGAATTTCTCTCTCTTTCACTGTCTTTGTTTCATGGGTTTTGAAAAGTAATTTATTTTTATAATGGGGTTTAGCTGCTTTTCACGGCTGTGTTTATGCCGCTTTACACCCACTTGACACACTAACAGAGAGATATCAATACATAGGTTTTAAGATTATTACTAGTCAGATATATTCTTGTGCGGTGAATCGGGCGTGTTGAGTCCAGTTCTCTGAGCAAGGAGTAGGTCTTGTCTGTTACATATTGGGTTTATGGAACGGTATCTGAGCTAATTTGAAACTCTTGTTTTATGTATCACCCCACCTCACCTTTCCCGTTAAGCAGCCATAGTGTGTTTTCTGCATGTGTGACTCTGTTCTGTTTTGTAATTCAGTTCAAGTGTAACGGTTTTTACATTCCCTCTATAAGTGACACCTTATGAGAAGTGTCCTTTTCTGTGTGACTTATGTCACTTAGAATCGTCGGACCTAAATCCACTCATCATGCTGCTACTAGCCTTATGACATTGATTTCATGGCTGAGTGATAATCCATTGTACATATGGACCTCAAATTTTTTATCCATTTTTCGCTTTCCTGGGATATTTAAGGTGGAATGAAGTGGAGGTCCTTGTCAACAGAGCAGCCCTAAACTTTGGGGTGCTTGTGTCTTGCTGATTTTTAATTTTCCCACTTTATACCCCCATGCGTGGAAGTGCCCTATGCTCTCTAAGCTGTGTTTTTTAGATGTTTCAGGACACACCGTACACTTCTCCAGAGTGGCTGTTGGCAATTTACATCCCGCCCATCAGTGTAGCAAGGCTCCCATTTCTCCATGGCCTGTCCTGCATTTCTGGTTTTGACACTTTTTTCAGCATGGCCCTTTTGACCGATGGGAAGCGAGACTTCTTTGTAGCGCTGATTTGCCTTTCCAGGTTGCTTGGTTGGCCAAAAAGGGCGTATGCGTTTTTTCCTGAATATATTCAGGAAAAAACGCATACGCCCTTTTTGGCCAAGGGCATCATTGTCAACGTTTTGCCGCTTTTCATGTGCTTTCAAGGCGATTCGAATCTACCTCCTGAAATCTGTTTCCTGCAATTCTGCCTTGATTTCAATTCCTCGTCTTTGCCTTCCCTCAATATATTTGTGGACGAGAGTTATCATTTATAACTGTGCAGGTTTGTGAATTGCAGTGCCCTGAAGCTCCATTTTACAACTCGCTTTTTCGGGAGCTGGCCGCAAAAGCGCAGGATGGCTTCAGGCCCTGTTCTGGTTCCGGGGGGCAGGCTGAGCCTGTGGTTAATTCTTCTTCCTGATGGGAAAATAGAGTGACCTGTGCCTGTCCCAACACCAAGAGCTAGTCTCTCATTGGTTCCCCGTCTTCCCGTTCATCCTCAGGACAAATAGCAACCTGTACGGAACAGGAGGTTAAAGGTGCTGATGCTCCAAGTAGGGAGATTGCTAGTAAAGTGGCTGGAATGGCGAACCCGAGCACAAGGAGATGAGAAATGAGGTGCGTTTTAGAAACCTTTCCCCATCACACGGTGTACCATCTTCTGGGTTTCTCATGCATGTTTTCGATGTAGGAAGATGCCCTTGAACCTGGAGATTTGGGACCCATGCGATGGGTAGCACGCAGTATTACTTTAAAGGGTCTGCGTTTGCTCACCCAACCTCACCAAACCTCTCAGCCCCAAGAGTGTCCACCCTTATGTCTCATCCAGCTGTGGGTCTAGATATGGTCAATCCAGGTTGCATCACAGACCCTGAACGAATTGTGTAAGAATTTCTCTCTCTTTCACTGTCTTTGTTTCATGGGTTTTGAAAAGTAATTTATTTTTATAATGGGGTTTAGCTGCTTTTCACGGCTGTGTTTATGCCGCTTTACACCCACTTGACACACTAACAGAGAGATATCAATACATAGGTTTTAAGATTATTACTAGTCAGATATATTCTTGTGCGGTGAATCGGGCGTGTTGAGTCCAGTTCTCTGAGCAAGGAGTAGGTCTTGTCTGTTACATATTGGGTTTATGGAACGGTATCTGAGCTAATTTGAAACTCTTGTTTTATGTATCACCCCACCTCACCTTTCCCGTTAAGCAGCCATAGTGTGTTTTCTGCATGTGTGACTCTGTTCTGTTTTGTAATTCAGTTCAAGTGTAACGGTTTTTACATTCCCTCTATAAGTGACACCTCATGAGAAGTGTCCTTTTCTGTGTGACTTATGTCACTTAGAATCGTCGGACCTAAATCCACTCATCATGCTGCTACTAGCCTTATGACATTGATTTCATGGCTGAGTGATAATCCATTGTACATATGGACCTCAAATTTTTTATCCATTTTTCGCTTTCCTGGGATATTTAAGGTGGAATGAAGTGGAGGTCCTTGTCAACAGAGCAGCCCTAAACTTTGGGGTGCTTGTGTCTTGCTGATTTTTAATTTTCCCACTTTATACCCCCATGCGTGGAAGTGCCCTATGCTCTCTAAGCTGTGTTTTTTAGATGTTTCAGGACACACCGTACACTTCTCCAGAGTGGCTGTTGGCAATTTACATCCCGCCCATCAGTGTAGCAAGGCTCCCATTTCTCCATGGCCTGTCCTGCATTTCTGGTTTTGACACTTTTTTCAGCATGGCCCTTTTGACCGATGGGAAGCGAGACTTCTTTGTAGCGCTGATTTGCCTTTCCAGGTTGCTTGGTTGGCCAAAAAGGGCGTATGCGTTTTTTCCTGAATATATTCAGGAAAAAACGCATACGCCCTTTTTGGCCAAGGGCATCATTGTCAACGTTTTGCCGCTTTTCATGTGCTTTCAAGGCGATTCGAATCTACCTCCTGAAATCTGTTTCCTGCAATTCTGCCTTGATTTCAATTCCTCGTCTTTGCCTTCCCTCAATATATTTGTGGACGAGAGTTATCATTTATAACTGTGCAGGTTTGTGAATTGCAGTGCCCTGAAGCTCCATTTTACAACTCGCTTTTTCGGGAGCTGGCCGCAAAAGCGCAGGATGGCTTCAGGCCCTGTTCTGGTTCCGGGGGGCAGGCTGAGCCTGTGGTTAATTCTTCTTCCTGATGGGAAAATAGAGTGACCTGTGCCTGTCCCAACACCAAGAGCTAGTCTCTCATTGGTTCCCCGTCTTCCCGTTCATCCTCAGGACAAATAGCAACCTGTACGGAACAGGAGGTTAAAGGTGCTGATGCTCCAAGTAGGGAGATTGCTAGTAAAGTGGCTGGAATGGCGAACCCGAGCACAAGGAGATGAGAAATGAGGTGCGTTTTAGAAACCTTTCCCCATCACACGGTGTACCATCTTCTGGGTTTCTCATGCATGTTTTCGATGTAGGAAGATGCCCTTGAACCTGGAGATTTGGGACCCATGCGATGGGTAGCACGCAGTATTACTTTAAAGGGTCTGCGTTTGCTCACCCAACCTCACCAAACCTCTCAGCCCCAAGAGTGTCCACCCTTATGTCTCATCCAGCTGTGGGTCTAGATATGGTCAATCCAGGTTGCATCACAGACCCTGAACGAATTGTGTAAGAATTTCTCTCTCTTTCACTGTCTTTGTTTCATGGGTTTTGAAAAGTAATTTATTTTTATAATGGGGTTTAGCTGCTTTTCACGGCTGTGTTTATGCCGCTTTACACCCACTTGACACACTAACAGAGAGATATCAATACATAGGTTTTAAGATTATTACTAGTCAGATATATTCTTGTGCGGTGAATCGGGCGTGTTGAGTCCAGTTCTCTGAGCAAGGAGTAGGTCTTGTCTGTTACATATTGGGTTTATGGAACGGTATCTGAGCTAATTTGAAACTCTTGTTTTATGTATCACCCCACCTCACCTTTCCCGTTAAGCAGCCATAGTGTGTTTTCTGCATGTGTGACTCTGTTCTGTTTTGTAATTCAGTTCAAGTGTAACGGTTTTTACATTCCCTCTATAAGTGACACCTCATGAGAAGTGTCCTTTTCTGTGTGACTTATGTCACTTAGAATCGTCGGACCTAAATCCACTCATCATGCTGCTACTAGCCTTATGACATTGATTTCATGGCTGAGTGATAATCCATTGTACATATGGACCTCAAATTTTTTATCCATTTTTCGCTTTCCTGGGATATTTAAGGTGGAATGAAGTGGAGGTCCTTGTCAACAGAGCAGCCCTAAACTTTGGGGTGCTTGTGTCTTGCTGATTTTTAATTTTCCCACTTTATACCCCCATGCGTGGAAGTGCCCTATGCTCTCTAAGCTGTGTTTTTTAGATGTTTCAGGACACACCGTACACTTCTCCAGAGTGGCTGTTGGCAATTTACATCCCGCCCATCAGTGTAGCAAGGCTCCCATTTCTCCATGGCCTGTCCTGCATTTCTGGTTTTGACACTTTTTTCAGCATGGCCCTTTTGACCGATGGGAAGCGAGACTTCTTTGGAGCGCTGATTTGCCTTTCCAGGTTGCTTGGTTGGCCAAAAAGGGCGTATGCGTTTTTTCCTGAATATATTCAGGAAAAAACGCATACGCCCTTTTTGGCCAAGGGCATCATTGTCAACGTTTTGCCGCTTTTCATGTGCTTTCAAGGCGATTCGAATCTACCTCCTGAAATCTGTTTCCTGCAATTCTGCCTTGATTTCAATTCCTCGTCTTTGCCTTCCCTCAATATATTTGTGGACGAGAGTTATCATTTATAACTGTGCAGGTTTGTGAATTGCAGTGCCCTGAAGCTCCATTTTACAACTCGCTTTTTCGGGAGCTGGCCGCAAAAGCGCAGGATGGCTTCAGGCCCTGTTCTGGTTCCGGGGGGCAGGCTGAGCCTGTGGTTAATTCTTCTTCCTGATGGGAAAATAGAGTGACCTGTGCCTGTCCCAACACCAAGAGCTAGTCTCTCATTGGTTCCCCGTCTTCCCGTTCATCCTCAGGACAAATAGCAACCTGTACGGAACAGGAGGTTAAAGGTGCTGATGCTCCAAGTAGGGAGATTGCTAGTAAAGTGGCTGGAATGGCGAACCCGAGCACAAGGAGATGAGAAATGAGGTGCGTTTTAGAAACCTTTCCCCATCACACGGTGTACCATCTTCTGGGTTTCTCATGCATGTTTTCGATGTAGGAAGATGCCCTTGAACCTGGAGATTTGGGACCCATGCGATGGGTAGCACGCAGTATTACTTTAAAGGGTCTGCGTTTGCTCACCCAACCTCACCAAACCTCTCAGCCCCAAGAGTGTCCACCCTTATGTCTCATCCAGCTGTGGGTCTAGATATGGTCAATCCAGGTTGCATCACAGACCCTGAACGAATTGTGTAAGAATTTCTCTCTCTTTCACTGTCTTTGTTTCATGGGTTTTGAAAAGTAATTTATTTTTATAATGGGGTTTAGCTGCTTTTCACGGCTGTGTTTATGCCGCTTTACACCCACTTGACACACTAACAGAGAGATATCAATACATAGGTTTTAAGATTATTACTAGTCAGATATATTCTTGTGCGGTGAATCGGGCGTGTTGAGTCCAGTTCTCTGAGCAAGGAGTAGGTCTTGTCTGTTACATATTGGGTTTATGGAACGGTATCTGAGCTAATTTGAAACTCTTGTTTTATGTATCACCCCACCTCACCTTTCCCGTTAAGCAGCCATAGTGTGTTTTCTGCATGTGTGACTCTGTTCTGTTTTGTAATTCAGTTCAAGTGTAACGGTTTTTACATTCCCTCTATAAGTGACACCTTATGAGAAGTGTCCTTTTCTGTGTGACTTATGTCACTTAGAATCGTCGGACCTAAATCCACTCATCATGCTGCTACTAGCCTTATGACATTGATTTCATGGCTGAGTGATAATCCATTGTACATATGGACCTCAAATTTTTTATCCATTTTTCGCTTTCCTGGGATATTTAAGGTGGAATGAAGTGGAGGTCCTTGTCAACAGAGCAGCCCTAAACTTTGGGGTGCTTGTGTCTTGCTGATTTTTAATTTTCCCACTTTATACCCCCATGCGTGGAAGTGCCCTATGCTCTCTAAGCTGTGTTTTTTAGATGTTTCAGGACACACCGTACACTTCTCCAGAGTGGCTGTTGGCAATTTACATCCCGCCCATCAGTGTAGCAAGGCTCCCATTTCTCCATGGCCTGTCCTGCATTTCTGGTTTTGACACTTTTTTCAGCATGGCCCTTTTGACCGATGGGAAGCGAGACTTCTTTGGAGCGCTGATTTGCCTTTCCAGGTTGCTTGGTTGGCCAAAAAGGGCGTATGCGTTTTTTCCTGAATATATTCAGGAAAAAACGCATACGCCCTTTTTGGCCAAGGGCATCATTGTCAACGTTTTGCCGCTTTTCATGTGCTTTCAAGGCGATTCGAATCTACCTCCTGAAATCTGTTTCCTGCAATTCTGCCTTGATTTCAATTCCTCGTCTTTGCCTTCCCTCAATATATTTGTGGACGAGAGTTATCATTTATAACTGTGCAGGTTTGTGAATTGCAGTGCCCTGAAGCTCCATTTTACAACTCGCTTTTTCGGGAGCTGGCCGCAAAAGCGCAGGATGGCTTCAGGCCCTGTTCTGGTTCCGGGGGGCAGGCTGAGCCTGTGGTTAATTCTTCTTCCTGATGGGAAAATAGAGTGACCTGTGCCTGTCCCAACACCAAGAGCTAGTCTCTCATTGGTTCCCCGTCTTCCCGTTCATCCTCAGGACAAATAGCAACCTGTACGGAACAGGAGGTTAAAGGTGCTGATGCTCCAAGTAGGGAGATTGCTAGTAAAGTGGCTGGAATGGCGAACCCGAGCACAAGGAGATGAGAAATGAGGTGCGTTTTAGAAACCTTTCCCCATCACACGGTGTACCATCTTCTGGGTTTCTCATGCATGTTTTCGATGTAGGAAGATGCCCTTGAACCTGGAGATTTGGGACCCATGCGATGGGTAGCACGCAGTATTACTTTAAAGGGTCTGCGTTTGCTCACCCAACCTCACCAAACCTCTCAGCCCCAAGAGTGTCCACCCTTATGTCTCATCCAGCTGTGGGTCTAGATATGGTCAATCCAGGTTGCATCACAGACCCTGAACGAATTGTGTAAGAATTTCTCTCTCTTTCACTGTCTTTGTTTCATGGGTTTTGAAAAGTAATTTATTTTTATAATGGGGTTTAGCTGCTTTTCACGGCTGTGTTTATGCCGCTTTACACCCACTTGACACACTAACCGAGAGATATCAATACATAGGTTTTAAGATTATTACTAGTCAGATATATTCTTGTGCGGTGAATCGGGCGTGTTGAGTTCAGTTCTCTGAGCAAGGAGTAGGTCTTGTCTGTTACATATTGGGTTTATGGAACGGTATCTGAGCTAATTTGAAACTCTTGTTTTATGTATCACCCCACCTCACCTTTCCCGTTAAGCAGCCATAGTGTGTTTTCTGCATGTGTGACTCTGTTCTGTTTTGTAATTCAGTTCAAGTGTAACGGTTTTTACATTCCCTCTATAAGTGACACCTTATGAGAAGTGTCCTTTTCTGTGTGACTTATGTCACTTAGAATCGTCGGACCTAAATCCACTCATCATGCTGCTACTAGCCTTATGACATTGATTTCATGGCTGAGTGATAATCCATTGTACATATGGACCTCAAATTTTTTATCCATTTTTCGCTTTCCTGGGATATTTAAGGTGGAATGAAGTGGAGGTCCTTGTCAACAGAGCAGCCCTAAACTTTGGGGTGCTTGTGTCTTGCTGATTTTTAATTTTCCCACTTTATACCCCCATGCGTGGAAGTGCCCTATGCTCTCTAAGCTGTGTTTTTTAGATGTTTCAGGACACACCGTACACTTCTCCAGAGTGGCTGTTGGCAATTTACATCCCGCCCATCAGTGTAGCAAGGCTCCCATTTCTCCATGGCCTGTCCTGCATTTCTGGTTTTGACACTTTTTTCAGCATGGCCCTTTTGACCGATGGGAAGCGAGACTTCTTTGTAGCGCTGATTTGCCTTTCCAGGTTGCTTGGTTGGCCAAAAAGGGCGTATGCGTTTTTTCCTGAATATATTCAGGAAAAAACGCATACGCCCTTTTTGGCCAAGGGCATCATTGTCAACGTTTTGCCGCTTTTCATGTGCTTTCAAGGCGATTCGAATCTACCTCCTGAAATCTGTTTCCTGCAATTCTGCCTTGATTTCAATTCCTCGTCTTTGCCTTCCCTCAATATATTTGTGGACGAGAGTTATCATTTATAACTGTGCAGGTTTGTGAATTGCAGTGCCCTGAAGCTCCATTTTACAACTCGCTTTTTCGGGAGCTGGCCGCAAAAGCGCAGGATGGCTTCAGGCCCTGTTCTGGTTCCGGGGGGCAGGCTGAGCCTGTGGTTAATTCTTCTTCCTGATGGGAAAATAGAGTGACCTGTGCCTGTCCCAACACCAAGAGCTAGTCTCTCATTGGTTCCCCGTCTTCCCGTTCATCCTCAGGACAAATAGCAACCTGTACGGAACAGGAGGTTAAAGGTGCTGATGCTCCAAGTAGGGAGATTGCTAGTAAAGTGGCTGGAATGGCGAACCCGAGCACAAGGAGATGAGAAATGAGGTGCGTTTTAGAAACCTTTCCCCATCACACGGTGTACCATCTTCTGGGTTTCTCATGCATGTTTTCGATGTAGGAAGATGCCCTTGAACCTGGAGATTTGGGACCCATGCGATGGGTAGCACGCAGTATTACTTTAAAGGGTCTGCGTTTGCTCACCCAACCTCACCAAACCTCTCAGCCCCAAGAGTGTCCACCCTTATGTCTCATCCAGCTGTGGGTCTAGATATGGTCAATCCAGGTTGCATCACAGACCCTGAACGAATTGTGTAAGAATTTCTCTCTCTTTCACTGTCTTTGTTTCATGGGTTTTGAAAAGTAATTTATTTTTATAATGGGGTTTAGCTGCTTTTCACGGCTGTGTTTATGCCGCTTTACACCCACTTGACACACTAACAGAGAGATATCAATACATAGGTTTTAAGATTATTACTAGTCAGATATATTCTTGTGCAGTGAATCGGGCGTGTTGAGTCCAGTTCTCTGAGCAAGGAGTAGGTCTTGTCTGTTACATATTGGGTTTATGGAACGGTATCTGAGCTAATTTGAAACTCTTGTTTTATGTATCACCCCACCTCACCTTTCCCGTTAAGCAGCCATAGTGTGTTTTCTGCATGTGTGACTCTGTTCTGTTTTGTAATTCAGTTCAAGTGTAACGGTTTTTACATTCCCTCTATAAGTGACACCTTATGAGAAGTGTCCTTTTCTGTGTGACTTATGTCACTTAGAATCGTCGGACCTAAATCCACTCATCATGCTGCTACTAGCCTTATGACATTGATTTCATGGCTGAGTGATAATCCATTGTACATATGGACCTCAAATTTTTTATCCATTTTTCGCTTTCCTGGGATATTTAAGGTGGAATGAAGTGGAGGTCCTTGTCAACAGAGCAGCCCTAAACTTTGGGGTGCTTGTGTCTTGCTGATTTTTAATTTTCCCACTTTATACCCCCATGCGTGGAAGTGCCCTATGCTCTCTAAGCTGTGTTTTTTAGATGTTTCAGGACACACCGTACACTTCTCCAGAGTGGCTGTTGGCAATTTACATCCCGCCCATCAGTGTAGCAAGGCTCCCATTTCTCCATGGCCTGTCCTGCATTTCTGGTTTTGACACTTTTTTCAGCATGGCCCTTTTGACCGATGGGAAGCGAGACTTCTTTGGAGCGCTGATTTGCCTTTCCAGGTTGCTTGGTTGGCCAAAAAGGGCGTATGCGTTTTTTCCTGAATATATTCAGGAAAAAACGCATACGCCCTTTTTGGCCAAGGGCATCATTGTCAACGTTTTGCCGCTTTTCATGTGCTTTCAAGGCGATTCGAATCTACCTCCTGAAATCTGTTTCCTGCAATTCTGCCTTGATTTCAATTCCTCGTCTTTGCCTTCCCTCAATATATTTGTGGACGAGAGTTATCATTTATAACTGTGCAGGTTTGTGAATTGCAGTGCCCTGAAGCTCCATTTTACAACTCGCTTTTTCGGGAGCTGGCCGCAAAAGCGCAGGATGGCTTCAGGCCCTGTTCTGGTTCCGGGGGGCAGGCTGAGCCTGTGGTTAATTCTTCTTCCTGATGGGAAAATAGAGTGACCTGTGCCTGTCCCAACACCAAGAGCTAGTCTCTCATTGGTTCCCCGTCTTCCCGTTCATCCTCAGGACAAATAGCAACCTGTACGGAACAGGAGGTTAAAGGTGCTGATGCTCCAAGTAGGGAGATTGCTAGTAAAGTGGCTGGAATGGCGAACCCGAGCACAAGGAGATGAGAAATGAGGTGCGTTTTAGAAACCTTTCCCCATCACAAGGTGTACCATCTTCTGGGTTTCTCATGCATGTTTTCGATGTAGGAAGATGCCCTTGAACCTGGAGATTTGGGACCCATGCGATGGGTAGCACGCAGTATTACTTTAAAGGGTCTGCGTTTGCTCACCCAACCTCACCAAACCTCTCAGCCCCAAGAGTGTCCACCCTTATGTCTCATCCAGCTGTGGGTCTAGATATGGTCAATCCAGGTTGCATCACAGACCCTGAACGAATTGTGTAAGAATTTCTCTCTCTTTCACTGTCTTTGTTTCATGGGTTTTGAAAAGTAATTTATTTTTATAATGGGGTTTAGCTGCTTTTCACGGCTGTGTTTATGCCGCTTTACACCCACTTGACACACTAACAGAGAGATATCAATACATAGGTTTTAAGATTATTACTAGTCAGATATATTCTTGTGCGGTGAATCGGGCGTGTTGAGTCTAGTTCTCTGAGCAAGGAGTAGGTCTTGTCTGTTACATATTGGGTTTATGGAACGGTATCTGAGCTAATTTGAAACTCTTGTTTTATGTATCACCCCACCTCACCTTTCCCGTTAAGCAGCCATAGTGTGTTTTCTGCATGTGTGACTCTGTTCTGTTTTGTAATTCAGTTCAAGTGTAACGGTTTTTACATTCCCTCTATAAGTGACACCTTATGAGGAGTGTCCTTTTCTGTGTGACTTATGTCACTTAGAATCGTCGGACCTAAATCCACTCATCATGCTGCTACTAGCCTTATGACATTGATTTCATGGCTGAGTGATAATCCATTGTACATATGGACCTCAAATTTTTTATCCATTTTTCGCTTTCCTGGGATATTTAAGGTGGAATGAAGTGGAGGTCCTTGTCAACAGAGCAGCCCTAAACTTTGGGGTGCTTGTGTCTTGCTGATTTTTAATTTTCCCACTTTATACCCCCATGCGTGGAAGTGCCCTATGCTCTCTAAGCTGTGTTTTTTAGATGTTTCAGGACACACCGTACACTTCTCCAGAGTGGCTGTTGGCAATTTACATCCCGCCCATCAGTGTAGCAAGGCTCCCATTTCTCCATGGCCTGTCCTGCATTTCTGGTTTTGACACTTTTTTCAGCATGGCCCTTTTGACCGATGGGAAGCGAGACTTCTTTGTAGCGCTGATTTGCCTTTCCAGGTTGCTTGGTTGGCCAAAAAGGGCGTATGCGTTTTTTCCTGAATATATTCAGGAAAAAACGCATACGCCCTTTTTGGCCAAGGGCATCATTGTCAACGTTTTGCCGCTTTTCATGTGCTTTCAAGGCGATTCGAATCTACCTCCTGAAATCTGTTTCCTGCAATTCTGCCTTGATTTCAATTCCTCGTCTTTGCCTTCCCTCAATATATTTGTGGACGAGAGTTATCATTTATAACTGTGCAGGTTTGTGAATTGCAGTGCCCTGAAGCTCCATTTTACAACTCGCTTTTTCGGGAGCTGGCCGCAAAAGCGCAGGATGGCTTCAGGCCCTGTTCTGGTTCCGGGGGGCAGGCTGAGCCTGTGGTTAATTCTTCTTCCTGATGGGAAAATAGAGTGACCTGTGCCTGTCCCAACACCAAGAGCTAGTCTCTCATTGGTTCCCCGTCTTCCCGTTCATCCTCAGGACAAATAGCAACCTGTACGGAACAGGAGGTTAAAGGTGCTGATGCTCCAAGTAGGGAGATTGCTAGTAAAGTGGCTGGAATGGCGAACCCGAGCACAAGGAGATGAGAAATGAGGTGCGTTTTAGAAACCTTTCCCCATCACACGGTGTACCATCTTCTGGGTTTCTCATGCATGTTTTCGATGTAGGAAGATGCCCTTGAACCTGGAGATTTGGGACCCATGCGATGGGTAGCACGCAGTATTACTTTAAAGGGTCTGCGTTTGCTCACCCAACCTCACCAAACCTCTCAGCCCCAAGAGTGTCCACCCTTATGTCTCATCCAGCTGTGGGTCTAGATATGGTCAATCCAGGTTGCATCACAGACCCTGAACGAATTGTGTAAGAATTTCTCTCTCTTTCACTGTCTTTGTTTCATGGGTTTTGAAAAGTAATTTATTTTTATAATGGGGTTTAGCTGCTTTTCACGGCTGTGTTTATGCCGCTTTACACCCACTTGACACACTAACAGAGAGATATCAATACATAGGTTTTAAGATTATTACTAGTCAGATATATTCTTGTGCGGTGAATCGGGCGTGTTGAGTCCAGTTCTCTGAGCAAGGAGTAGGTCTTGTCTGTTACATATTGGGTTTATGGAACGGTATCTGAGCTAATTTGAAACTCTTGTTTTATGTATCACCCCACCTCACCTTTCCCGTTAAGCAGCCATAGTGTGTTTTCTGCATGTGTGACTCTGTTCTGTTTTGTAATTCACTTCAAGTGTAACGGTTTTTACATTCCCTCTATAAGTGACACCTTATGAGAAGTGTCCTTTTCTGTGTGACTTATGTCACTTAGAATCGTCAGACCTAAATCCACTCATCATGCTGCTACTAGCCTTATGACATTGATTTCATGGCTGAGTGATAATCCATTGTACATATGGACCTCAAATTTTTTATCCATTTTTCGCTTTCCTGGGATATTTAAGGTGGAATGAAGTGGAGGTCCTTGTCAACAGAGCAGCCCTAAACTTTGGGGTGCTTGTGTCTTGCTGATTTTTAATTTTCCCACTTTATACCCCCATGCGTGGAAGTGCCCTATGCTCTCTAAGCTGTGTTTTTTAGATGTTTCAGGACACACCGTACACTTCTCCAGAGTGGCTGTTGGCAATTTACATCCCGCCCATCAGTGTAGCAAGGCTCCCATTTCTCCATGGCCTGTCCTGCATTTCTGGTTTTGACACTTTTTTCAGCATGGCCCTTTTGACCGATGGGAAGCGAGACTTCTTTGTAGCGCTGATTTGCCTTTCCAGGTTGCTTGGTTGGCCAAAAAGGGCGTATGCGTTTTTTCCTGAATATATTCAGGAAAAAACGCATACGCCCTTTTTGGCCAAGGGCATCATTGTCAACGTTTTGCCGCTTTTCATGTGCTTTCAAGGCGATTCGAATCTACCTCCTGAAATCTGTTTCCTGCAATTCTGCCTTGATTTCAATTCCTCGTCTTTGCCTTCCCTCAATATATTTGTGGACGAGAGTTATCATTTATAACTGTGCAGGTTTGTGAATTGCAGTGCCCTGAAGCTCCATTTTACAACTCGCTTTTTCGGGAGCTGGCCGCAAAAGCGCAGGATGGCTTCAGGCCCTGTTCTGGTTCCGGGGGGCAGGCTGAGCCTGTGGTTAATTCTTCTTCCTGATGGGAAAATAGAGTGACCTGTGCCTGTCCCAACACCAAGAGCTAGTCTCTCATTGGTTCCCCGTCTTCCCGTTCATCCTCAGGACAAATAGCAACCTGTACGGAACAGGAGGTTAAAGGTGCTGATGCTCCAAGTAGGGAGATTGCTAGTAAAGTGGCTGGAATGGCGAACCCGAGCACAAGGAGATGAGAAATGAGGTGCGTTTTAGAAACCTTTCCCCATCACACGGTGTACCATCTTCTGGGTTTCTCATGCATGTTTTCGATGTAGGAAGATGCCCTTGAACCTGGAGATTTGGGACCCATGCGATGGGTAGCACGCAGTATTACTTTAAAGGGTCTGCGTTTGCTCACCCAACCTCACCAAACCTCTCAGCCCCAAGAGTGTCCACCCTTATGTCTCATCCAGCTGTGGGTCTAGATATGGTCAATCCAGGTTGCATCACAGACCCTGAACGAATTGTGTAAGAATTTCTCTCTCTTTCACTGTCTTTGTTTCATGGGTTTTGAAAAGTAATTTATTTTTATAATGGGGTTTAGCTGCTTTTCACGGCTGTGTTTATGCCGCTTTACACCCACTTGACACACTAACAGAGAGATATCAATACATAGGTTTTAAGATTATTACTAGTCAGATATATTCTTGTGCGGTGAATCGGGCGTGTTGAGTCCAGTTCTCTGAGCAAGGAGTAGGTCTTGTCTGTTACATATTGGGTTTATGGAACGGTATCTGAGCTAATTTGAAACTCTTGTTTTATGTATCACCCCACCTCACCTTTCCCGTTAAGCAGCCATAGTGTGTTTTCTGCATGTGTGACTCTGTTCTGTTTTGTAATTCAGTTCAAGTGTAACGGTTTTTACATTCCCTCTATAAGTGACACCTTATGAGGAGTGTCCTTTTCTGTGTGACTTATGTCACTTAGAATCGTCAGACCTAAATCCACTCATCATGCTGCTACTAGCCCTATGACATTGATTTCATGGCTGAGTGATAATCCATTGTACATATGGACCTCAAATTTTTTATCCATTTTTCGCTTTCCTGGGATATTTAAGGTGGAATGAAGTGGAGGTCCTTGTCAACAGAGCAGCCCTAAACTTTGGGGTGCTTGTGTCTTGCTGATTTTTAATTTTCCCACTTTATACCCCCATGCGTGGAAGTGCCCTATGCTCTCTAAGCTGTGTTTTTTAGATGTTTCAGGACACACCGTACACTTCTCCAGAGTGGCTGTTGGCAATTTACATCCCGCCCATCAGTGTAGCAAGGCTCCCATTTCTCCATGGCCTGTCCTGCATTTCTGGTTTTGACACTTTTTTCAGCATGGCCCTTTTGACCGATGGGAAGCGAGACTTCTTTGTAGCGCTGATTTGCCTTTCCAGGTTGCTTGGTTGGCCAAAAAGGGCGTATGCGTTTTTTCCTGAATATATTCAGGAAAAAACGCATACGCCCTTTTTGGCCAAGGGCATCATTGTCAACGTTTTGCCGCTTTTCATGTGCTTTCAAGGCGATTCGAATCTACCTCCTGAAATCTGTTTCCTGCAATTCTGCCTTGATTTCAATTCCTCGTCTTTGCCTTCCCTCAATATATTTGTGGACGAGAGTTATCATTTATAACTGTGCAGGTTTGTGAATTGCAGTGCCCTGAAGCTCCATTTTACAACTCGCTTTTTCGGGAGCTGGCCGCAAAAGCGCAGGATGGCTTCAGGCCCTGTTCTGGTTCCGGGGGGCAGGCTGAGCCTGTGGTTAATTCTTCTTCCTGATGGGAAAATAGAGTGACCTGTGCCTGTCCCAACACCAAGAGCTAGTCTCTCATTGGTTCCCCGTCTTCCCGTTCATCCTCAGGACAAATAGCAACCTGTACGGAACAGGAGGTTAAAGGTGCTGATGCTCCAAGTAGGGAGATTGCTAGTAAAGTGGCTGGAATGGCGAACCCGAGCACAAGGAGATGAGAAATGAGGTGCGTTTTAGAAACCTTTCCCCATCACACGGTGTACCATCTTCTGGGTTTCTCATGCATGTTTTCGATGTAGGAAGATGCCCTTGAACCTGGAGATTTGGGACCCATGCGATGGGTAGCACGCAGTATTACTTTAAAGGGTCTGCGTTTGCTCACCCAACCTCACCAAACCTCTCAGCCCCAAGAGTGTCCACCCTTATGTCTCATCCAGCTGTGGGTCTAGATATGGTCAATCCAGGTTGCATCACAGACCCTGAACGAATTGTGTAAGAATTTCTCTCTCTTTCACTGTCTTTGTTTCATGGGTTTTGAAAAGTAATTTATTTTTATAATGGGGTTTAGCTGCTTTTCACGGCTGTGTTTATGCTGCTTTACACCCACTTGACACACTAACAGAGAGATATCAATACATAGGTTTTAAGATTATTACTAGTCAGATATATTCTTGTGCGGTGAATCGGGCGTGTTGAGTCCAGTTCTCTGAGCAAGGAGTAGGTCTTGTCTGTTACATATTGGGTTTATGGAACGGTATCTGAGCTAATTTGAAACTCTTGTTTTATGTATCACCCCACCTCACCTTTCCCGTTAAGCAGCCATAGTGTGTTTTCTGCATGTGTGACTCTGTTCTGTTTTGTAATTCACTTCAAGTGTAACGGTTTTTACATTCCCTCTATAAGTGACACCTTATGAGAAGTGTCCTTTTCTGTGTGACTTATGTCACTTAGAATCGTCGGACCTAAATCCACTCATCATGCTGCTACTAGCCTTATGACATTGATTTCATGGCTGAGTGATAATCCATTGTACATATGGACCTCAAATTTTTTATCCATTTTTCGCTTTCCTGGGATATTTAAGGTGGAATGAAGTGGAGGTCCTTGTCAACAGAGCAGCCCTAAACTTTGGGGTGCTTGTGTCTTGCTGATTTTTAATTTTCCCACTTTATACCCCCATGCGTGGAAGTGCCCTATGCTCTCTAAGCTGTGTTTTTTAGATGTTTCAGGACACACCGTACACTTCTCCAGAGTGGCTGTTGGCAATTTACATCCCGCCCATCAGTGTAGCAAGGCTCCCATTTCTCCATGGCCTGTCCTGCATTTCTGGTTTTGACACTTTTTTCAGCATGGCCCTTTTGACCGATGGGAAGCGAGACTTCTTTGTAGCGCTGATTTGCCTTTCCAGGTTGCTTGGTTGGCCAAAAAGGGCGTATGCGTTTTTTCCTGAATATATTCAGGAAAAAACGCATACGCCCTTTTTGGCCAAGGGCATCATTGTCAACGTTTTGCCGCTTTTCATGTGCTTTCAAGGCGATTCGAATCTACCTCCTGAAATCTGTTTCCTGCAATTCTGCCTTGATTTCAATTCCTCGTCTTTGCCTTCCCTCAATATATTTGTGGACGAGAGTTATCATTTATAACTGTGCAGGTTTGTGAATTGCAGTGCCCTGAAGCTCCATTTTACAACTCGCTTTTTCGGGAGCTGGCCGCAAAAGCGCAGGATGGCTTCAGGCCCTGTTCTGGTTCCGGGGGGCAGGCTGAGCCTGTGGTTAATTCTTCTTCCTGATGGGAAAATAGAGTGACCTGTGCCTGTCCCAACACCAAGAGCTAGTCTCTCATTGGTTCCCCGTCTTCCCGTTCATCCTCAGGACAAATAGCAACCTGTACGGAACAGGAGGTTAAAGGTGCTGATGCTCCAAGTAGGGAGATTGCTAGTAAAGTGGCTGGAATGGCGAACCCGAGCACAAGGAGATGAGAAATGAGGTGCGTTTTAGAAACCTTTCCCCATCACACGGTGTACCATCTTCTGGGTTTCTCATGCATGTTTTCGATGTAGGAAGATGCCCTTGAACCTGGAGATTTGGGACCCATGCGATGGGTAGCACGCAGTATTACTTTAAAGGGTCTGCGTTTGCTCACCCAACCTCACCAAACCTCTCAGCCCCAAGAGTGTCCACCCTTATGTCTCATCCAGCTGTGGGTCTAGATATGGTCAATCCAGGTTGCATCACAGACCCTGAACGAATTGTGTAAGAATTTCTCTCTCTTTCACTGTCTTTGTTTCATGGGTTTTGAAAAGTAATTTATTTTTATAATGGGGTTTAGCTGCTTTTCACGGCTGTGTTTATGCTGCTTTACACCCACTTGACACACTAACAGAGAGATATCAATACATAGGTTTTAAGATTATTACTAGTCAGATATATTCTTGTGCGGTGAATCGGGCGTGTTGAGTCCAGTTCTCTGAGCAAGGAGTAGGTCTTGTCTGTTACATATTGGGTTTATGGAACGGTATCTGAGCTAATTTGAAACTCTTGTTTTATGTATCACCCCACCTCACCTTTCCCGTTAAGCAGCCATAGTGTGTTTTCTGCATGTGTGACTCTGTTCTGTTTTGTAATTCAGTTCAAGTGTAACGGTTTTTACATTCCCTCTATAAGTGACACCTTATGAGGAGTGTCCTTTTCTGTGTGACTTATGTCACTTAGAATCGTCGGACCTAAATCCACTCATCATGCTGCTACTAGCCCTATGACATTGATTTCATGGCTGAGTGATAATCCATTGTACATATGGACCTCAAATTTTTTATCCATTTTTCGCTTTCCTGGGATATTTAAGGTGGAATGAAGTGGAGGTCTTTGTCAACAGAGCAGCCCTAAACTTTGGGGTGCTTGTGTCTTGCTGATTTTTAATTTTCCCACTTTATACCCCCATGCGTGGAAGTGCCCTATGCTCTCTAAGCTGTGTTTTTTAGATGTTTCAGGACACACCGTACACTTCTCCAGAGTGGCTGTTGGCAATTTACATCCCGCCCATCAGTGTAGCAAGGCTCCCATTTCTCCATGGCCTGTCCTGCATTTCTGGTTTTGACACTTTTTTCAGCATGGCCCTTTTGACCGATGGGAAGCGAGACTTCTTTGTAGCGCTGATTTGCCTTTCCAGGTTGCTTGGTTGGCCAAAAAGGGCGTATGCGTTTTTTCCTGAATATATTCAGGAAAAAACGCATACGCCCTTTTTGGCCAAGGGCATCATTGTCAACGTTTTGCCGCTTTTCATGTGCTTTCAAGGCGATTCGAATCTACCTCCTGAAATCTGTTTCCTGCAATTCTGCCTTGATTTCAATTCCTCGTCTTTGCCTTCCCTCAATATATTTGTGGACGAGAGTTATCATTTATAACTGTGCAGGTTTGTGAATTGCAGTGCCCTGAAGCTCCATTTTACAACTCGCTTTTTCGGGAGCTGGCCGCAAAAGCGCAGGATGGCTTCAGGCCCTGTTCTGGTTCCGGGGGGCAGGCTGAGCCTGTGGTTAATTCTTCTTCCTGATGGGAAAATAGAGTGACCTGTGCCTGTCCCAACACCAAGAGCTAGTCTCTCATTGGTTCCCCGTCTTCCCGTTCATCCTCAGGACAAATAGCAACCTGTACGGAACAGGAGGTTAAAGGTGCTGATGCTCCAAGTAGGGAGATTGCTAGTAAAGTGGCTGGAATGGCGAACCCGAGCACAAGGAGATGAGAAATGAGGTGCGTTTTAGAAACCTTTCCCCATCACACGGTGTACCATCTTCTGGGTTTCTCATGCATGTTTTCGATGTAGGAAGATGCCCTTGAACCTGGAGATTTGGGACCCATGCGATGGGTAGCACGCAGTATTACTTTAAAGGGTCTGCGTTTGCTCACCCAACCTCACCAAACCTCTCAGCCCCAAGAGTGTCCACCCTTATGTCTCATCCAGCTGTGGGTCTAGATATGGTCAATCCAGGTTGCATCACAGACCCTGAACGAATTGTGTAAGAATTTCTCTCTCTTTCACTGTCTTTGTTTCATGGGTTTTGAAAAGTAATTTATTTTTATAATGGGGTTTAGCTGCTTTTCACGGCTGTGTTTATGCTGCTTTACACCCACTTGACACACTAACAGAGAGATATCAATACATAGGTTTTAAGATTATTACTAGTCAGATATATTCTTGTGCGGTGAATCGGGCGTGTTGAGTCCAGTTCTCTGAGCAAGGAGTAGGTCTTGTCTGTTACATATTGGGTTTATGGAACGGTATCTGAGCTAATTTGAAACTCTTGTTTTATGTATCACCCCACCTCACCTTTCCCGTTAAGCAGCCATAGTGTGTTTTCTGCATGTGTGACTCTGTTCTGTTTTGTAATTCAGTTCAAGTGTAACGGTTTTTACATTCCCTCTATAAGTGACACCTTATGAGAAGTGTCCTTTTCTGTGTGACTTATGTCACTTAGAATCGTCGGACCTAAATCCACTCATCATGCTGCTACTAGCCTTATGACATTGATTTCATGGCTGAGTGATAATCCATTGTACATATGGACCTCAAATTTTTTATCCATTTTTCGCTTTCCTGGGATATTTAAGGTGGAATGAAGTGGAGGTCCTTGTCAACAGAGCAGCCCTAAACTTTGGGGTGCTTGTGTCTTGCTGATTTTTAATTTTCCCACTTTATACCCCCATGCGTGGAAGTGCCCTATGCTCTCTAAGCTGTGTTTTTTAGATGTTTCAGGACACACCGTACACTTCTCCAGAGTGGCTGTTGGCAATTTACATCCCGCCCATCAGTGTAGCAAGGCTCCCATTTCTCCATGGCCTGTCCTGCATTTCTGGTTTTGACACTTTTTTCAGCATGGCCCTTTTGACCGATGGGAAGCGAGACTTCTTTGTAGCGCTGATTTGCCTTTCCAGGTTGCTTGGTTGGCCAAAAAGGGCGTATGCGTTTTTTCCTGAATATATTCAGGAAAAAACGCATACGCCCTTTTTGGCCAAGGGCATCATTGTCAACGTTTTGCCGCTTTTCATGTGCTTTCAAGGCGATTCGAATCTACCTCCTGAAATCTGTTTCCTGCAATTCTGCCTTGATTTCAATTCCTCGTCTTTGCCTTCCCTCAATATATTTGTGGACGAGAGTTATCATTTATAACTGTGCAGGTTTGTGAATTGCAGTGCCCTGAAGCTCCATTTTACAACTCGCTTTTTCGGGAGCTGGCCGCAAAAGCGCAGGATGGCTTCAGGCCCTGTTCTGGTTCCGGGGGGCAGGCTGAGCCTGTGGTTAATTCTTCTTCCTGATGGGAAAATAGAGTGACCTGTGCCTGTCCCAACACCAAGAGCTAGTCTCTCATTGGTTCCCCGTCTTCCCGTTCATCCTCAGGACAAATAGCAACCTGTACGGAACAGGAGGTTAAAGGTGCTGATGCTCCAAGTAGGGAGATTGCTAGTAAAGTGGCTGGAATGGCGAACCCGAGCACAAGGAGATGAGAAATGAGGTGCGTTTTAGAAACCTTTCCCCATCACACGGTGTACCATCTTCTGGGTTTCTCATGCATGTTTTCGATGTAGGAAGATGCCCTTGAACCTGGAGATTTGGGACCCATGCGATGGGTAGCACGCAGTATTACTTTAAAGGGTCTGCGTTTGCTCACCCAACCTCACCAAACCTCTCAGCCCCAAGAGTGTCCACCCTTATGTCTCATCCAGCTGTGGGTCTAGATATGGTCAATCCAGGTTGCATCACAGACCCTGAACGAATTGTGTAAGAATTTCTCTCTCTTTCACTGTCTTTGTTTCATGGGTTTTGAAAAGTAATTTATTTTTATAATGGGGTTTAGCTGCTTTTCACGGCTGTGTTTATGCCGCTTTACACCCACTTGACACACTAACAGAGAGATATCAATACATAGGTTTTAAGATTATTACTAGTCAGATATATTCTTGTGCGGTGAATCGGGCGTGTTGAGTCCAGTTCTCTGAGCAAGGAGTAGGTCTTGTCTGTTACATATTGGGTTTATGGAACGGTATCTGAGCTAATTTGAAACTCTTGTTTTATGTATCACCCCACCTCACCTTTCCCGTTAAGCAGCCATAGTGTGTTTTCTGCATGTGTGACTCTGTTCTGTTTTGTAATTCAGTTCAAGTGTAACGGTTTTTACATTCCCTCTATAAGTGACACCTTATGAGAAGTGTCCTTTTCTGTGTGACTTATGTCACTTAGAATCGTCGGACCTAAATCCACTCATCATGCTGCTACTAGCCCTATGACATTGATTTCATGGCTGAGTGATAATCCATTGTACATATGGACCTCAAATTTTTTATCCATTTTTCGCTTTCCTGGGATATTTAAGGTGGAATGAAGTGGAGGTCCTTGTCAACAGAGCAGCCCTAAACTTTGGGGTGCTTGTGTCTTGCTGATTTTTAATTTTCCCACTTTATACCCCCATGCGTGGAAGTGCCCTATGCTCTCTAAGCTGTGTTTTTTAGATGTTTCAGGACACACCGTACACTTCTCCAGAGTGGCTGTTGGCAATTTACATCCCGCCCATCAGTGTAGCAAGGCTCCCATTTCTCCATGGCCTGTCCTGCATTTCTGGTTTTGACACTTTTTTCAGCATGGCCCTTTTGACCGATGGGAAGCGAGACTTCTTTGTAGCGCTGATTTGCCTTTCCAGGTTGCTTGGTTGGCCAAAAAGGGCGTATGCGTTTTTTCCTGAATATATTCAGGAAAAAACGCATACGCCCTTTTTGGCCAAGGGCATCATTGTCAACGTTTTGCCGCTTTTCATGTGCTTTCAAGGCGATTCGAATCTACCTCCTGAAATCTGTTTCCTGCAATTCTGCCTTGATTTCAATTCCTCGTCTTTGCCTTCCCTCAATATATTTGTGGACGAGAGTTATCATTTATAACTGTGCAGGTTTGTGAATTGCAGTGCCCTGAAGCTCCATTTTACAACTCGCTTTTTCGGGAGCTGGCCGCAAAAGCGCAGGATGGCTTCAGGCCCTGTTCTGGTTCCGGGGGGCAGGCTGAGCCTGTGGTTAATTCTTCTTCCTGATGGGAAAATAGAGTGACCTGTGCCTGTCCCAACACCAAGAGCTAGTCTCTCATTGGTTCCCCGTCTTCCCGTTCATCCTCAGGACAAATAGCAACCTGTACGGAACAGGAGGTTAAAGGTGCTGATGCTCCAAGTAGGGAGATTGCTAGTAAAGTGGCTGGAATGGCGAACCCGAGCACAAGGAGATGAGAAATGAGGTGCGTTTTAGAAACCTTTCCCCATCACACGGTGTACCATCTTCTGGGTTTCTCATGCATGTTTTCGATGTAGGAAGATGCCCTTGAACCTGGAGATTTGGGACCCATGCGATGGGTAGCACGCAGTATTACTTTAAAGGGTCTGCGTTTGCTCACCCAACCTCACCAAACCTCTCAGCCCCAAGAGTGTCCACCCTTATGTCTCATCCAGCTGTGGGTCTAGATATGGTCAATCCAGGTTGCATCACAGACCCTGAACGAATTGTGTAAGAATTTCTCTCTCTTTCACTGTCTTTGTTTCATGGGTTTTGAAAAGTAATTTATTTTTATAATGGGGTTTAGCTGCTTTTCACGGCTGTGTTTATGCTGCTTTACACCCACTTGACACACTAACAGAGAGATATCAATACATAGGTTTTAAGATTATTACTAGTCAGATATATTCTTGTGCGGTGAATCGGGCGTGTTGAGTCCAGTTCTCTGAGCAAGGAGTAGGTCTTGTCTGTTACATATTGGGTTTATGGAACGGTATCTGAGCTAATTTGAAACTCTTGTTTTATGTATCACCCCACCTCACCTTTCCCGTTAAGCAGCCATAGTGTGTTTTCTGCATGTGTGACTCTGTTCTGTTTTGTAATTCAGTTCAAGTGTAACGGTTTTTACATTCCCTCTATAAGTGACACCTTATGAGGAGTGTCCTTTTCTGTGTGACTTATGTCACTTAGAATCGTCGGACCTAAATCCACTCATCATGCTGCTACTAGCCCTATGACATTGATTTCATGGCTGAGTGATAATCCATTGTACATATGGACCTCAAATTTTTTATCCATTTTTCGCTTTCCTGGGATATTTAAGGTGGAATGAAGTGGAGGTCCTTGTCAACAGAGCAGCCCTAAACTTTGGGGTGCTTGTGTCTTGCTGATTTTTAATTTTCCCACTTTATACCCCCATGCGTGGAAGTGCCCTATGCTCTCTAAGCTGTGTTTTTTAGATGTTTCAGGACACACCGTACACTTCTCCAGAGTGGCTGTTGGCAATTTACATCCCGCCCATCAGTGTAGCAAGGCTCCCATTTCTCCATGGCCTGTCCTGCATTTCTGGTTTTGACACTTTTTTCAGCATGGCCCTTTTGACCGATGGGAAGCGAGACTTCTTTGTAGCGCTGATTTGCCTTTCCAGGTTGCTTGGTTGGCCAAAAAGGGCGTATGCGTTTTTTCCTGAATATATTCAGGAAAAAACGCATACGCCCTTTTTGGCCAAGGGCATCATTGTCAACGTTTTGCCGCTTTTCATGTGCTTTCAAGGCGATTCGAATCTACCTCCTGAAATCTGTTTCCTGCAATTCTGCCTTGATTTCAATTCCTCGTCTTTGCCTTCCCTCAATATATTTGTGGACGAGAGTTATCATTTATAACTGTGCAGGTTTGTGAATTGCAGTGCCCTGAAGCTCCATTTTACAATTCGCTTTTTCGGGAGCTGGCCGCAAAAGCGCAGGATGGCTTCAGGCCCTGTTCTGGTTCCGGGGGGCAGGCTGAGCCTGTGGTTAATTCTTCTTCCTGATGGGAAAATAGAGTGACCTGTGCCTGTCCCAACACCAAGAGCTAGTCTCTCATTGGTTCCCCGTCTTCCCGTTCATCCTCAGGACAAATAGCAACCTGTACGGAACAGGAGGTTAAAGGTGCTGATGCTCCAAGTAGGGAGATTGCTAGTAAAGTGGCTGGAATGGCGAACCCGAGCACAAGGAGATGAGAAATGAGGTGCGTTTTAGAAACCTTTCCCCATCACACGGTGTACCATCTTCTGGGTTTCTCATGCATGTTTTCGATGTAGGAAGATGCCCTTGAACCTGGAGATTTGGGACCCATGCGATGGGTAGCACGCAGTATTACTTTAAAGGGTCTGCGTTTGCTCACCCAACCTCACCAAACCTCTCAGCCCCAAGAGTGTCCACCCTTATGTCTCATCCAGCTGTGGGTCTAGATATGGTCAATCCAGGTTGCATCACAGACCCTGAACGAATTGTGTAAGAATTTCTCTCTCTTTCACTGTCTTTGTTTCATGGGTTTTGAAAAGTAATTTATTTTTATAATGGGGTTTAGCTGCTTTTCACGGCTGTGTTTATGCTGCTTTACACCCACTTGACACACTAACAGAGAGATATCAATACATAGGTTTTAAGATTATTACTAGTCAGATATATTCTTGTGCGGTGAATCGGGCGTGTTGAGTCCAGTTCTCTGAGCAAGGAGTAGGTCTTGTCTGTTACATATTGGGTTTATGGAACGGTATCTGAGCTAATTTGAAACTCTTGTTTTATGTATCACCCCACCTCACCTTTCCCGTTAAGCAGCCATAGTGTGTTTTCTGCATGTGTGACTCTGTTCTGTTTTGTAATTCAGTTCAAGTGTAACGGTTTTTACATTCCCTCTATAAGTGACACCTTATGAGGAGTGTCCTTTTCTGTGTGACTTATGTCACTTAGAATCGTCGGACCTAAATCCACTCATCATGCTGCTACTAGCCCTATGACATTGATTTCATGGCTGAGTGATAATCCATTGTACATATGGACCTCAAATTTTTTATCCATTTTTCGCTTTCCTGGGATATTTAAGGTGGAATGAAGTGGAGGTCCTTGTCAACAGAGCAGCCCTAAACTTTGGGGTGCTTGTGTCTTGCTGATTTTTAATTTTCCCACTTTATACCCCCATGCGTGGAAGTGCCCTATGCTCTCTAAGCTGTGTTTTTTAGATGTTTCAGGACACACCGTACACTTCTCCAGAGTGGCTGTTGGCAATTTACATCCCGCCCATCAGTGTAGCAAGGCTCCCATTTCTCCATGGCCTGTCCTGCATTTCTGGTTTTGACACTTTTTTCAGCATGGCCCTTTTGACCGATGGGAAGCGAGACTTCTTTGTAGCGCTGATTTGCCTTTCCAGGTTGCTTGGTTGGCCAAAAAGGGCGTATGCGTTTTTTCCTGAATATATTCAGGAAAAAACGCATACGCCCTTTTTGGCCAAGGGCATCATTGTCAACGTTTTGCCGCTTTTCATGTGCTTTCAAGGCGATTCGAATCTACCTCCTGAAATCTGTTTCCTGCAATTCTGCCTTGATTTCAATTCCTCGTCTTTGCCTTCCCTCAATATATTTGTGGACGAGAGTTATCATTTATAACTGTGCAGGTTTGTGAATTGCAGTGCCCTGAAGCTCCATTTTACAACTCGCTTTTTCGGGAGCTGGCCGCAAAAGCGCAGGATGGCTTCAGGCCCTGTTCTTGTTCCGGGGGGCAGGCTGAGCCTGTGGTTAATTCTTCTTCCTGATGGGAAAATAGAGTGACCTGTGCCTGTCCCAACACCAAGAGCTAGTCTCTCATTGGTTCCCCGTCTTCCCGTTCATCCTCAGGACAAATAGCAACCTGTACGGAACAGGAGGTTAAAGGTGCTGATGCTCCAAGTAGGGAGATTGCTAGTAAAGTGGCTGGAATGGCGAACCCGAGCACAAGGAGATGAGAAATGAGGTGCGTTTTAGAAACCTTTCCCCATCACACGGTGTACCATCTTCTGGGTTTCTCATGCATGTTTTCGATGTAGGAAGATGCCCTTGAACCTGGAGATTTGGGACCCATGCGATGGGTAGCACGCAGTATTACTTTAAAGGGTCTGCGTTTGCTCACCCAACCTCACCAAACCTCTCAGCCCCAAGAGTGTCCACCCTTATGTCTCATCCAGCTGTGGGTCTAGATATGGTCAATCCAGGTTGCATCACAGACCCTGAACGAATTGTGTAAGAATTTCTCTCTCTTTCACTGTCTTTGTTTCATGGGTTTTGAAAAGTAATTTATTTTTATAATGGGGTTTAGCTGCTTTTCACGGCTGTGTTTATGCTGCTTTACACCCACTTGACACACTAACAGAGAGATATCAATACATAGGTTTTAAGATTATTACTAGTCAGATATATTCTTGTGCGGTGAATCGGGCGTGTTGAGTCCAGTTCTCTGAGCAAGGAGTAGGTCTTGTCTGTTACATATTGGGTTTATGGAACGGTATCTGAGCTAATTTGAAACTCTTGTTTTATGTATCACCCCACCTCACCTTTCCCGTTAAGCAGCCATAGTGTGTTTTCTGCATGTGTGACTCTGTTCTGTTTTGTAATTCAGTTCAAGTGTAACGGTTTTTACATTCCCTCTATAAGTGACACCTTATGAGGAGTGTCCTTTTCTGTGTGACTTATGTCACTTAGAATCGTCAGACCTAAATCCACTCATCATGCTGCTACTAGCCCTATGACATTGATTTCATGGCTGAGTGATAATCCATTGTACATATGGACCTCAAATTTTTTATCCATTTTTCGCTTTCCTGGGATATTTAAGGTGGAATGAAGTGGAGGTCCTTGTCAACAGAGCAGCCCTAAACTTTGGGGTGCTTGTGTCTTGCTGATTTTTAATTTTCCCACTTTATACCCCCATGCGTGGAAGTGCCCTATGCTCTCTAAGCTGTGTTTTTTAGATGTTTCAGGACACACCGTACACTTCTCCAGAGTGGCTGTTGGCAATTTACATCCCGCCCATCAGTGTAGCAAGGCTCCCATTTCTCCATGGCCTGTCCTGCATTTCTGGTTTTGACACTTTTTTCAGCATGGCCCTTTTGACCGATGGGAAGCGAGACTTCTTTGGAGCGCTGATTTGCCTTTCCAGGTTGCTTGGTTGGCCAAAAAGGGCGTATGCGTTTTTTCCTGAATATATTCAGGAAAAAACGCATACGCCCTTTTTGGCCAAGGGCATCATTGTCAACGTTTTGCCGCTTTTCATGTGCTTTCAAGGCGATTCGAATCTACCTCCTGAAATCTGTTTCCTGCAATTCTGCCTTGATTTCAATTCCTCGTCTTTGCCTTCCCTCAATATATTTGTGGACGAGAGTTATCATTTATAACTGTGCAGGTTTGTGAATTGCAGTGCCCTGAAGCTCCATTTTACAACTCGCTTTTTCGGGAGCTGGCCGCAAAAGCGCAGGATGGCTTCAGGCCCTGTTCTTGTTCCGGGGGGCAGGCTGAGCCTGTGGTTAATTCTTCTTCCTGATGGGAAAATAGAGTGACCTGTGCCTGTCCCAACACCAAGAGCTAGTCTCTCATTGGTTCCCCGTCTTCCCGTTCATCCTCAGGACAAATAGCAACCTGTACGGAACAGGAGGTTAAAGGTGCTGATGCTCCAAGTAGGGAGATTGCTAGTAAAGTGGCTGGAATGGCGAACCAGAGCACAAGGAGATGAGAAATGAGGTGCGTTTTAGAAACCTTTCCCCATCACACGGTGTACCATCTTCTGGGTTTCTCATGCATGTTTTCGATGTAGGAAGATGCCCTTGAACCTGGAGATTTGGGACCCATGCGATGGGTAGCACGCAGTATTACTTTAAAGGGTCTGCGTTTGCTCACCCAACCTCACCAAACCTCTCAGCCCCAAGAGTGTCCACCCTTATGTCTCATCCAGCTGTGGGTCTAGATATGGTCAATCCAGGTTGCATCACAGACCCTGAACGAATTGTGTAAGAATTTCTCTCTCTTTCACTGTCTTTGTTTCATGGGTTTTGAAAAGTAATTTATTTTTATAATGGGGTTTAGCTGCTTTTCACGGCTGTGTTTATGCTGCTTTACACCCACTTGACACACTAACAGAGAGATATCAATACATAGGTTTTAAGATTATTACTAGTCAGATATATTCTTGTGCGGTGAATCGGGCGTGTTGAGTCCAGTTCTCTGAGCAAGGAGTAGGTCTTGTCTGTTACATATTGGGTTTATGGAACGGTATCTGAGCTAATTTGAAACTCTTGTTTTATGTATCACCCCACCTCACCTTTCCCGTTAAGCAGCCATAGTGTGTTTTCTGCATGTGTGACTCTGTTCTGTTTTGTAATTCAGTTCAAGTGTAACGGTTTTTACATTCCCTCTATAAGTGACACCTTATGAGGAGTGTCCTTTTCTGTGTGACTTATGTCACTTAGAATCGTCAGACCTAAATCCACTCATCATGCTGCTACTAGCCCTATGACATTGATTTCATGGCTGAGTGATAATCCATTGTACATATGGACCTCAAATTTTTTATCCATTTTTCGCTTTCCTGGGATATTTAAGGTGGAATGAAGTGGAGGTCCTTGTCAACAGAGCAGCCCTAAACTTTGGGGTGCTTGTGTCTTGCTGATTTTTAATTTTCCCACTTTATACCCCCATGCGTGGAAGTGCCCTATGCTCTCTAAGCTGTGTTTTTTAGATGTTTCAGGACACACCGTACACTTCTCCAGAGTGGCTGTTGGCAATTTACATCCCGCCCATCAGTGTAGCAAGGCTCCCATTTCTCCATGGCCTGTCCTGCATTTCTGGTTTTGACACTTTTTTCAGCATGGCCCTTTTGACCGATGGGAAGCGAGACTTCTTTGGAGCGCTGATTTGCCTTTCCAGGTTGCTTGGTTGGCCAAAAAGGGCGTATGCGTTTTTTCCTGAATATATTCAGGAAAAAACGCATACGCCCTTTTTGGCCAAGGGCATCATTGTCAACGTTTTGCCGCTTTTCATGTGCTTTCAAGGCGATTCGAATCTACCTCCTGAAATCTGTTTCCTGCAATTCTGCCTTGATTTCAATTCCTCGTCTTTGCCTTCCCTCAATATATTTGTGGACGAGAGTTATCATTTATAACTGTGCAGGTTTGTGAATTGCAGTGCCCTGAAGCTCCATTTTACAACTCGCTTTTTCGGGAGCTGGCCGCAAAAGCGCAGGATGGCTTCAGGCCCTGTTCTGGTTCCGGGGGGCAGGCTGAGCCTGTGGTTAATTCTTCTTCCTGATGGGAAAATAGAGTGACCTGTGCCTGTCCCAACACCAAGAGCTAGTCTCTCATTGGTTCCCCGTCTTCCCGTTCATCCTCAGGACAAAGAGCAACCTGTACGGAACAGGAGGTTAAAGGTGCTGATGCTCCAAGTAGGGAGATTGCTAGTAAAGTGGCTGGAATGGCGAACCCGAGCACAAGGAGATGAGAAATGAGGTGCGTTTTAGAAACCTTTCCCCATCACACGGTGTACCATCTTCTGGGTTTCTCATGCATGTTTTCGATGTAGGAAGATGCCCTTGAACCTGGAGATTTGGGACCCATGCGATGGGTAGCACGCAGTATTACTTTAAAGGGTCTGCGTTTGCTCACCCAACCTCACCAAACCTCTCAGCCCCAAGAGTGTCCACCCTTATGTCTCATCCAGCTGTGGGTCTAGATATGGTCAATCCAGGTTGCATCACAGACCCTGAACGAATTGTGTAAGAATTTCTCTCTCTTTCACTGTCTTTGTTTCATGGGTTTTGAAAAGTAATTTATTTTTATAATGGGGTTTAGCTGCTTTTCACGGCTGTGTTTATGCTGCTTTACACCCACTTGACACACTAACAGAGAGATATCAATACATAGGTTTTAAGATTATTACTAGTCAGATATATTCTTGTGCGGTGAATCGGGCGTGTTGAGTCCAGTTCTCTGAGCAAGGAGTAGGTCTTGTCTGTTACATATTGGGTTTATGGAACGGTATCTGAGCTAATTTGAAACTCTTGTTTTATGTATCACCCCACCTCACCTTTCCCGTTAAGCAGCCATAGTGTGTTTTCTGCATGTGTGACTCTGTTCTGTTTTGTAATTCAGTTCAAGTGTAACGGTTTTTACATTCCCTCTATAAGTGACACCTTATGAGGAGTGTCCTTTTCTGTGTGACTTATGTCACTTAGAATCGTCGGACCTAAATCCACTCATCATGCTGCTACTAGCCCTATGACATTGATTTCATGGCTGAGTGATAATCCATTGTACATATGGACCTCAAATTTTTTATCCATTTTTCGCTTTCCTGGGATATTTAAGGTGGAATGAAGTGGAGGTCCTTGTCAACAGAGCAGCCCTAAACTTTGGGGTGCTTGTGTCTTGCTGATTTTTAATTTTCCCACTTTATACCCCCATGCGTGGAAGTGCCCTATGCTCTCTAAGCTGTGTTTTTTAGATGTTTCAGGACACACCGTACACTTCTCCAGAGTGGCTGTTGGCAATTTACATCCCGCCCATCAGTGTAGCAAGGCTCCCATTTCTCCATGGCCTGTCCTGCATTTCTGGTTTTGACACTTTTTTCAGCATGGCCCTTTTGACCGATGGGAAGCGAGACTTCTTTGTAGCGCTGATTTGCCTTTCCAGGTTGCTTGGTTGGCCAAAAAGGGCGTATGCGTTTTTTCCTGAATATATTCAGGAAAAAACGCATACGCCCTTTTTGGCCAAGGGCATCATTGTCAACGTTTTGCCGCTTTTCATGTGCTTTCAAGGCGATTCGAATCTACCTCCTGAAATCTGTTTCCTGCAATTCTGCCTTGATTTCAATTCCTCGTCTTTGCCTTCCCTCAATATATTTGTGGACGAGAGTTATCATTTATAACTGTGCAGGTTTGTGAATTGCAGTGCCCTGAAGCTCCATTTTACAATTCGCTTTTTCGGGAGCTGGCCGCAAAAGCGCAGGATGGCTTCAGGCCCTGTTCTGGTTCCGGGGGGCAGGCTGAGCCTGTGGTTAATTCTTCTTCCTGATGGGAAAATAGAGTGACCTGTGCCTGTCCCAACACCAAGAGCTAGTCTCTCATTGGTTCCCCGTCTTCCCGTTCATCCTCAGGACAAATAGCAACCTGTACGGAACAGGAGGTTAAAGGTGCTGATGCTCCAAGTAGGGAGATTGCTAGTAAAGTGGCTGGAATGGCGAACCCGAGCACAAGGAGATGAGAAATGAGGTGCGTTTTAGAAACCTTTCCCCATCACACGGTGTACCATCTTCTGGGTTTCTCATGCATGTTTTCGATGTAGGAAGATGCCCTTGAACCTGGAGATTTGGGACCCATGCGATGGGTAGCACGCAGTATTACTTTAAAGGGTCTGCGTTTGCTCACCCAACCTCACCAAACCTCTCAGCCCCAAGAGTGTCCACCCTTATGTCTCATCCAGCTGTGGGTCTAGATATGGTCAATCCAGGTTGCATCACAGACCCTGAACGAATTGTGTAAGAATTTCTCTCTCTTTCACTGTCTTTGTTTCATGGGTTTTGAAAAGTAATTTATTTTTATAATGGGGTTTAGCTGCTTTTCACGGCTGTGTTTATGCTGCTTTACACCCACTTGACACACTAACAGAGAGATATCAATACATAGGTTTTAAGATTATTACTAGTCAGATATATTCTTGTGCGGTGAATCGGGCGTGTTGAGTCCAGTTCTCTGAGCAAGGAGTAGGTCTTGTCTGTTACATATTGGGTTTATGGAACGGTATCTGAGCTAATTTGAAACTCTTGTTTTATGTATCACCCCACCTCACCTTTCCCGTTAAGCAGCCATAGTGTGTTTTCTGCATGTGTGACTCTGTTCTGTTTTGTAATTCAGTTCAAGTGTAACGGTTTTTACATTCCCTCTATAAGTGACACCTTATGAGGAGTGTCCTTTTCTGTGTGACTTATGTCACTTAGAATCGTCGGACCTAAATCCACTCATCATGCTGCTACTAGCCCTATGACATTGATTTCATGGCTGAGTGATAATCCATTGTACATATGGACCTCAAATTTTTTATCCATTTTTCGCTTTCCTGGGATATTTAAGGTGGAATGAAGTGGAGGTCCTTGTCAACAGAGCAGCCCTAAACTTTGGGGTGCTTGTGTCTTGCTGATTTTTAATTTTCCCACTTTATACCCCCATGCGTGGAAGTGCCCTATGCTCTCTAAGCTGTGTTTTTTAGATGTTTCAGGACACACCGTACACTTCTCCAGAGTGGCTGTTGGCAATTTACATCCCGCCCATCAGTGTAGCAAGGCTCCCATTTCTCCATGGCCTGTCCTGCATTTCTGGTTTTGACACTTTTTTCAGCATGGCCCTTTTGACCGATGGGAAGCGAGACTTCTTTGGAGCGCTGATTTGCCTTTCCAGGTTGCTTGGTTGGCCAAAAAGGGCGTATGCGTTTTTTCCTGAATATATTCAGGAAAAAACGCATACGCCCTTTTTGGCCAAGGGCATCATTGTCAACGTTTTGCCGCTTTTCATGTGCTTTCAAGGCGATTCGAATCTACCTCCTGAAATCTGTTTCCTGCAATTCTGCCTTGATTTCAATTCCTCGTCTTTGCCTTCCCTCAATATATTTGTGGACGAGAGTTATCATTTATAACTGTGCAGGTTTGTGAATTGCAGTGCCCTGAAGCTCCATTTTACAACTCGCTTTTTCGGGAGCTGGCCGCAAAAGCGCAGGATGGCTTCAGGCCCTGTTCTTGTTCCGGGGGGCAGGCTGAGCCTGTGGTTAATTCTTCTTCCTGATGGGAAAATAGAGTGACCTGTGCCTGTCCCAACACCAAGAGCTAGTCTCTCATTGGTTCCCCGTCTTCCCGTTCATCCTCAGGACAAATAGCAACCTGTACGGAACAGGAGGTTAAAGGTGCTGATGCTCCAAGTAGGGAGATTGCTAGTAAAGTGGCTGGAATGGCGAACCCGAGCACAAGGAGATGAGAAATGAGGTGCGTTTTAGAAACCTTTCCCCATCACACGGTGTACCATCTTCTGGGTTTCTCATGCATGTTTTCGATGTAGGAAGATGCCCTTGAACCTGGAGATTTGGGACCCATGCGATGGGTAGCACGCAGTATTACTTTAAAGGGTCTGCGTTTGCTCACCCAACCTCACCAAACCTCTCAGCCCCAAGAGTGTCCACCCTTATGTCTCATCCAGCTGTGGGTCTAGATATGGTCAATCCAGGTTGCATCACAGACCCTGAACGAATTGTGTAAGAATTTCTCTCTCTTTCACTGTCTTTGTTTCATGGGTTTTGAAAAGTAATTTATTTTTATAATGGGGTTTAGCTGCTTTTCACGGCTGTGTTTATGCTGCTTTACACCCACTTGACACACTAACAGAGAGATATCAATACATAGGTTTTAAGATTATTACTAGTCAGATATATTCTTGTGCGGTGAATCGGGCGTGTTGAGTCCAGTTCTCTGAGCAAGGAGTAGGTCTTGTCTGTTACATATTGGGTTTATGGAACGGTATCTGAGCTAATTTGAAACTCTTGTTTTATGTATCACCCCACCTCACCTTTCCCGTTAAGCAGCCATAGTGTGTTTTCTGCATGTGTGACTCTGTTCTGTTTTGTAATTCAGTTCAAGTGTAACGGTTTTTACATTCCCTCTATAAGTGACACCTTATGAGGAGTGTCCTTTTCTGTGTGACTTATGTCACTTAGAATCGTCAGACCTAAATCCACTCATCATGCTGCTACTAGCCCTATGACATTGATTTCATGGCTGAGTGATAATCCATTGTACATATGGACCTCAAATTTTTTATCCATTTTTCGCTTTCCTGGGATATTTAAGGTGGAATGAAGTGGAGGTCCTTGTCAACAGAGCAGCCCTAAACTTTGGGGTGCTTGTGTCTTGCTGATTTTTAATTTTCCCACTTTATACCCCCATGCGTGGAAGTGCCCTATGCTCTCTAAGCTGTGTTTTTTAGATGTTTCAGGACACACCGTACACTTCTCCAGAGTGGCTGTTGGCAATTTACATCCCGCCCATCAGTGTAGCAAGGCTCCCATTTCTCCATGGCCTGTCCTGCATTTCTGGTTTTGACACTTTTTTCAGCATGGCCCTTTTGACCGATGGGAAGCGAGACTTCTTTGGAGCGCTGATTTGCCTTTCCAGGTTGCTTGGTTGGCCAAAAAGGGCGTATGCGTTTTTTCCTGAATATATTCAGGAAAAAACGCATACGCCCTTTTTGGCCAAGGGCATCATTGTCAACGTTTTGCCGCTTTTCATGTGCTTTCAAGGCGATTCGAATCTACCTCCTGAAATCTGTTTCCTGCAATTCTGCCTTGATTTCAATTCCTCGTCTTTGCCTTCCCTCAATATATTTGTGGACGAGAGTTATCATTTATAACTGTGCAGGTTTGTGAATTGCAGTGCCCTGAAGCTCCATTTTACAACTCGCTTTTTCGGGAGCTGGCCGCAAAAGCGCAGGATGGCTTCAGGCCCTGTTCTTGTTCCGGGGGGCAGGCTGAGCCTGTGGTTAATTCTTCTTCCTGATGGGAAAATAGAGTGACCTGTGCCTGTCCCAACACCAAGAGCTAGTCTCTCATTGGTTCCCCGTCTTCCCGTTCATCCTCAGGACAAATAGCAACCTGTACGGAACAGGAGGTTAAAGGTGCTGATGCTCCAAGTAGGGAGATTGCTAGTAAAGTGGCTGGAATGGCGAACCCGAGCACAAGGAGATGAGAAATGAGGTGCGTTTTAGAAACCTTTCCCCATCACACGGTGTACCATCTTCTGGGTTTCTCATGCATGTTTTCGATGTAGGAAGATGCCCTTGAACCTGGAGATTTGGGACCCATGCGATGGGTAGCACGCAGTATTACTTTAAAGGGTCTGCGTTTGCTCACCCAACCTCACCAAACCTCTCAGCCCCAAGAGTGTCCACCCTTATGTCTCATCCAGCTGTGGGTCTAGATATGGTCAATCCAGGTTGCATCACAGACCCTGAACGAATTGTGTAAGAATTTCTCTCTCTTTCACTGTCTTTGTTTCATGGGTTTTGAAAAGTAATTTATTTTTATAATGGGGTTTAGCTGCTTTTCACGGCTGTGTTTATGCTGCTTTACACCCACTTGACACACTAACAGAGAGATATCAATACATAGGTTTTAAGATTATTACTAGTCAGATATATTCTTGTGCGGTGAATCGGGCGTGTTGAGTCCAGTTCTCTGAGCAAGGAGTAGGTCTTGTCTGTTACATATTGGGTTTATGGAACGGTATCTGAGCTAATTTGAAACTCTTGTTTTATGTATCACCCCACCTCACCTTTCCCGTTAAGCAGCCATAGTGTGTTTTCTGCATGTGTGACTCTGTTCTGTTTTGTAATTCAGTTCAAGTGTAACGGTTTTTACATTCCCTCTATAAGTGACACCTTATGAGGAGTGTCCTTTTCTGTGTGACTTATGTCACTTAGAATCGTCAGACCTAAATCCACTCATCATGCTGCTACTAGCCCTATGACATTGATTTCATGGCTGAGTGATAATCCATTGTACATATGGACCTCAAATTTTTTATCCATTTTTCGCTTTCCTGGGATATTTAAGGTGGAATGAAGTGGAGGTCCTTGTCAACAGAGCAGCCCTAAACTTTGGGGTGCTTGTGTCTTGCTGATTTTTAATTTTCCCACTTTATACCCCCATGCGTGGAAGTGCCCTATGCTCTCTAAGCTGTGTTTTTTAGATGTTTCAGGACACACCGTACACTTCTCCAGAGTGGCTGTTGGCAATTTACATCCCGCCCATCAGTGTAGCAAGGCTCCCATTTCTCCATGGCCTGTCCTGCATTTCTGGTTTTGACACTTTTTTCAGCATGGCCCTTTTGACCGATGGGAAGCGAGACTTCTTTGGAGCGCTGATTTGCCTTTCCAGGTTGCTTGGTTGGCCAAAAAGGGCGTATGCGTTTTTTCCTGAATATATTCAGGAAAAAACGCATACGCCCTTTTTGGCCAAGGGCATCATTGTCAACGTTTTGCCGCTTTTCATGTGCTTTCAAGGCGATTCGAATCTACCTCCTGAAATCTGTTTCCTGCAATTCTGCCTTGATTTCAATTCCTCGTCTTTGCCTTCCCTCAATATATTTGTGGACGAGAGTTATCATTTATAACTGTGCAGGTTTGTGAATTGCAGTGCCCTGAAGCTCCATTTTACAACTCGCTTTTTCGGGAGCTGGCCGCAAAAGCGCAGGATGGCTTCAGGCCCTGTTCTGGTTCCGGGGGGCAGGCTGAGCCTGTGGTTAATTCTTCTTCCTGATGGGAAAATAGAGTGACCTGTGCCTGTCCCAACACCAAGAGCTAGTCTCTCATTGGTTCCCCGTCTTCCCGTTCATCCTCAGGACAAAGAGCAACCTGTACGGAACAGGAGGTTAAAGGTGCTGATGCTCCAAGTAGGGAGATTGCTAGTAAAGTGGCTGGAATGGCGAACCCGAGCACAAGGAGATGAGAAATGAGGTGCGTTTTAGAAACCTTTCCCCATCACACGGTGTACCATCTTCTGGGTTTCTCATGCATGTTTCGATGTAGGAAGATGCCCTTGAACCTGGAGATTTGGGACCCATGCGATGGGTAGCACGCAGTATTACTTTAAAGGGTCTGCGTTTGCTCACCCAACCTCACCAAACCTCTCAGCCCCAAGAGTGTCCACCCTTATGTCTCATCCAGCTGTGGGTCTAGATATGGTCAATCCAGGTTGCATCACAGACCCTGAACGAATTGTGTAAGAATTTCTCTCTCTTTCACTGTCTTTGTTTCATGGGTTTTGAAAAGTAATTTATTTTTATAATGGGGTTTAGCTGCTTTTCACGGCTGTGTTTATGCTGCTTTACACCCACTTGACACACTAACAGAGAGATATCAATACATAGGTTTTAAGATTATTACTAGTCAGATATATTCTTGTGCGGTGAATCGGGCGTGTTGAGTCCAGTTCTCTGAGCAAGGAGTAGGTCTTGTCTGTTACATATTGGGTTTATGGAACGGTATCTGAGCTAATTTGAAACTCTTGTTTTATGTATCACCCCACCTCACCTTTCCCGTTAAGCAGCCATAGTGTGTTTTCTGCATGTGTGACTCTGTTCTGTTTTGTAATTCAGTTCAAGTGTAACGGTTTTTACATTCCCTCTATAAGTGACACCTTATGAGAAGTGTCCTTTTCTCTGTGACTTATGTCACTTAGAATCGTCGGACCTAAATCCACTCATCATTGTGCTACTAGCCTTATGACATTGATTTCATGGCTGAGTGATAATCCATTGTACATATGGACCTCAAATTTTTTATCCATTTTTCGCTTTCCTGGGATATTTAAGGTGGAATGAAGTGGAGGTCCTTGTCAACAGAGCAGCCCTAAACTTTGGGGTGCTTGTGTCTTGCTGATTTTTAATTTTCCCACTTTATACCCCCATGCGTGGAAGTGCCCTATGCTCTCTAAGCTGTGTTTTTTAGATGTTTCAGGACACACCGTACACTTCTCCAGAGTGGCTGTTGGCAATTTACATCCCGCCCATCAGTGTAGCAAGGCTCCCATTTCTCCATGGCCTGTCCTGCATTTCTGGTTTTGACACTTTTTTCAGCATGGCCCTTTTGACCGATGGGAAGCGAGACTTCTTTGGAGCGCTGATTTGCCTTTCCAGGTTGCTTGGTTGGCCAAAAAGGGCGTATGCGTTTTTTCCTGAATATATTCAGGAAAAAACGCATACGCCCTTTTTGGCCAAGGGCATCATTGTCAACGTTTTGCCGCTTTTCATGTGCTTTCAAGGCGATTCGAATCTACCTCCTGAAATCTGTTTCCTGCAATTCTGCCTTGATTTCAATTCCTCGTCTTTGCCTTCCCTCAATATATTTGTGGACGAGAGTTATCATTTATAACTGTGCAGGTTTGTGAATTGCAGTGCCCTGAAGCTCCATTTTACAACTCGCTTTTTCGGGAGCTGGCCGCAAAAGCGCAGGATGGCTTCAGGCCCTGTTCTGGTTCCGGGGGGCAGGCTGAGCCTGTGGTTAATTCTTCTTCCTGATGGGAAAATAGAGTGACCTGTGCCTGTCCCAACACCAAGAGCTAGTCTCTCATTGGTTCCCCGTCTTCCCGTTCATCCTCAGGACAAATAGCAACCTGTACGGAACAGGAGGTTAAAGGTGCTGATGCTCCAAGTAGGGAGATTGCTAGTAAAGTGGCTGGAATGGCGAACCCGAGCACAAGGAGATGAGAAATGAGGTGCGTTTTAGAAACCTTTCCCCATCACACGGTGTACCATCTTCTGGGTTTCTCATGCATGTTTTCGATGTAGGAAGATGCCCTTGAACCTGGAGATTTGGGACCCATGCGATGGGTAGCACGCAGTATTACTTTAAAGGGTCTGCGTTTGCTCACCCAACCTCACCAAACCTCTCAGCCCCAAGAGTGTCCACCCTTATGTCTCATCCAGCTGTTGGTCTAGATATGGTCAATCCAGGTTGCATCACAGACCCTGAACGAATTGTGTAAGAATTTCTCTCTCTTTCACTGTCTTTGTTTCATGGGTTTTGAAAAGTAATTTATTTTTATAATGGGGTTTAGCTGCTTTTCACGGCTGTGTTTATGCTGCTTTACACCCACTTGACACACTAACAGAGAGATATCAATACATAGGTTTTAAGATTATTACTAGTCAGATATATTCTTGTGCGGTGAATCGGGCGTGTTGAGTCCAGTTCTCTGAGCAAGGAGTAGGTCTTGTCTGTTACATATTGGGTTTATGGAACGGTATCTGAGCTAATTTGAAACTCTTGTTTTATGTATCACCCCACCTCACCTTTCCCGTTAAGCAGCCATAGTGTGTTTTCTGCATGTGTGACTCTGTTCTGTTTTGTAATTCAGTTCAAGTGTAACGGTTTTTACATTCCCTCTATAAGTGACACCTTATGAGAAGTGTCCTTTTCTGTGTGACTTATGTCACTTAGAATCGTCGGACCTAAATCCACTCATCATGCTGCTACTAGCCTTATGACATTGATTTCATGGCTGAGTGATAATCCATTGTACATATGGACCTCAAATTTTTTATCCATTTTTCGCTTTCCTGGGATATTTAAGGTGGAATGAAGTGGAGGTCCTTGTCAACAGAGCAGCCCTAAACTTTGGGGTGCTTGTGTCTTGCTGATTTTTAATTTTCCCACTTTATACCCCCATGCGTGGAAGTGCCCTATGCTCTCTAAGCTGTGTTTTTTAGATGTTTCAGGACACACCGTACACTTCTCCAGAGTGGCTGTTGGCAATTTACATCCCGCCCATCAGTGTAGCAAGGCTCCCATTTCTCCATGGCCTGTCCTGCATTTCTGGTTTTGACACTTTTTTCAGCATGGCCCTTTTGACCGATGGGAAGCGAGACTTCTTTGTAGCGCTGATTTGCCTTTCCAGGTTGCTTGGTTGGCCAAAAAGGGCGTATGCGTTTTTTCCTGAATATATTCAGGAAAAAACGCATACGCCCTTTTTGGCCAAGGGCATCATTGTCAACGTTTTGCCGCTTTTCATGTGCTTTCAAGGCGATTCGAATCTACCTCCTGAAATCTGTTTCCTGCAATTCTGCCTTGATTTCAATTCCTCGTCTTTGCCTTCCCTCAATATATTTGTGGACGAGAGTTATCATTTATAACTGTGCAGGTTTGTGAATTGCAGTGCCCTGAAGCTCCATTTTACAACTCGCTTTTTCGGGAGCTGGCCGCAAAAGCGCAGGATGGCTTCAGGCCCTGTTCTGGTTCCGGGGGGCAGGCTGAGCCTGTGGTTAATTCTTCTTCCTGATGGGAAAATAGAGTGACCTGTGCCTGTCCCAACACCAAGAGCTAGTCTCTCATTGGTTCCCCGTCTTCCCGTTCATCCTCAGGACAAATAGCAACCTGTACGGAACAGGAGGTTAAAGGTGCTGATGCTCCAAGTAGGGAGATTGCTAGTAAAGTGGCTGGAATGGCGAACCCGAGCACAAGGAGATGAGAAATGAGGTGCGTTTTAGAAACCTTTCCCCATCACACGGTGTACCATCTTCTGGGTTTCTCATGCATGTTTTCGATGTAGGAAGATGCCCTTGAACCTGGAGATTTGGGACCCATGCGATGGGTAGCACGCAGTATTACTTTAAAGGGTCTGCGTTTGCTCACCCAACCTCACCAAACCTCTCAGCCCCAAGAGTGTCCACCCTTATGTCTCATCCAGCTGTGGGTCTAGATATGGTCAATCCAGGTTGCATCACAGACCCTGAACGAATTGTGTAAGAATTTCTCTCTCTTTCACTGTCTTTGTTTCATGGGTTTTGAAAAGTAATTTATTTTTATAATGGGGTGTAGCTGCTTTTCACGGCTGTGTTTATGCTGCTTTACACCCACTTGACACACTAACAGAGAGATATCAATACATAGGTTTTAAGATTATTACTAGTCAGATATATTCTTGTGCGGTGAATCGGGCGTGTTGAGTCCAGTTCTCTGAGCAAGGAGTAGGTCTTGTCTGTTACATATTGGGTTTATGGAACGGTATCTGAGCTAATTTGAAACTCTTGTTTTATGTATCACCCCACCTCACCTTTCCCGTTAAGCAGCCATAGTGTGTTTTCTGCATGTGTGACTCTGTTCTGTTTTGTAATTCAGTTCAAGTGTAACGGTTTTTACATTCCCTCTATAAGTGACACCTTATGAGAACTGTCCTTTTCTGTGTGACTTATGTCACTTAGAATCGTCGGACCTAAATCCACTCATCATGCTGCTACTAGCCTTATGACATTGATTTCATGGCTGAGTGATAATCCATTGTACATATGGACCTCAAATTTTTTATCCATTTTTCGCTTTCCTGGGATATTTAAGGTGGAATGAAGTGGAGGTCCTTGTCAACAGAGCAGCCCTAAACTTTGGGGTGCTTGTGTCTTGCTGATTTTTAATTTTCCCACTTTATACCCCCATGCGTGGAAGTGCCCTATGCTCTCTAAGCTGTGTTTTTTAGATGTTTCAGGACACACCGTACACTTCTCCAGAGTGGCTGTTGGCAATTTACATCCCGCCCATCAGTGTAGCAAGGCTCCCATTTCTCCATGGCCTGTCCTGCATTTCTGGTTTTGACACTTTTTTCAGCATGGCCCTTTTGACCGATGGGAAGCGAGACTTCTTTGTAGCGCTGATTTGCCTTTCCAGGTTGCTTGGTTGGCCAAAAAGGGCGTATGCGTTTTTTCCTGAATATATTCAGGAAAAAACGCATACGCCCTTTTTGGCCAAGGGCATCATTGTCAACGTTTTGCCGCTTTTCATGTGCTTTCAAGGCGATTCGAATCTACCTCCTGAAATCTGTTTCCTGCAATTCTGCCTTGATTTCAATTCCTCGTCTTTGCCTTCCCTCAATATATTTGTGGACGAGAGTTATCATTTATAACTGTGCAGGTTTGTGAATTGCAGTGCCCTGAAGCTCCATTTTACAACTCGCTTTTTCGGGAGCTGGCCGCAAAAGCGCAGGATGGCTTCAGGCCCTGTTCTGGTTCCGGGGGGCAGGCTGAGCCTGTGGTTAATTCTTCTTCCTGATGGGAAAATAGAGTGACCTGTGCCTGTCCCAACACCAAGAGCTAGTCTCTCATTGGTTCCCCGTCTTCCCGTTCATCCTCAGGACAAATAGCAACCTGTACGGAACAGGAGGTTAAAGGTGCTGATGCTCCAAGTAGGGAGATTGCTAGTAAAGTGGCTGGAATGGCGAACCCGAGCACAAGGAGATGAGAAATTAGGTGCGTTTTAGAAACCTTTCCCCATCACACGGTGTACCATCTTCTGGGTTTCTCATGCATGTTTTCGATGTAGGAAGATGCCCTTGAACCTGGAGATTTGGGACCCATGCGATGGGTAGCACGCAGTATTACTTTAAAGGGTCTGCGTTTGCTCACCCAACCTCACCAAACCTCTCAGCCCCAAGAGTGTCCACCCTTATGTCTCATCCAGCTGTGGGTCTAGATATGGTCAATCCAGGTTGCATCACAGACCCTGAACGAATTGTGTAAGAATTTCTCTCTCTTTCACTGTCTTTGTTTCATGGGTTTTGAAAAGTAATTTATTTTTATAATGGGGTGTAGCTGCTTTTCACGGCTGTGTTTATGCTGCTTTACACCCACTTGACACACTAACAGAGAGATATCAATACATAGGTTTTAAGATTATTACTAGTCAGATATATTCTTGTGCGGTGAATCGGGCGTGTTGAGTCCAGTTCTCTGAGCAAGGAGTAGGTCTTGTCTGTTACATATTGGGTTTATGGAACGGTATCTGAGCTAATTTGAAACTCTTGTTTTATGTATCACCCCACCTCACCTTTCCCGTTAAGCAGCCATAGTGTGTTTTCTGCATGTGTGACTCTGTTCTGTTTTGTAATTCAGTTCAAGTGTAACGGTTTTTACATTCCCTCTATAAGTGACACCTTATGAGAAGTGTCCTTTTCTGTGTGACTTATGTCACTTAGAATCGTCGGACCTAAATCCACTCATCATGCTGCTACTAGCCTTATGACATTGATTTCATGGCTGAGTGATAATCCATTGTACATATGGACCTCAAATTTTTTATCCATTTTTCGCTTTCCTGGGATATTTAAGGTGGAATGAAGTGGAGGTCCTTGTCAACAGAGCAGCCCTAAACTTTGGGGTGCTTGTGTCTTGCTGATTTTTAATTTTCCCACTTTATACCCCCATGCGTGGAAGTGCCCTATGCTCTCTAAGCTGTGTTTTTTAGATGTTTCAGGACACACCGTACACTTCTCCAGAGTGGCTGTTGGCAATTTACATCCCGCCCATCAGTGTAGCAAGGCTCCCATTTCTCCATGGCCTGTCCTGCATTTCTGGTTTTGACACTTTTTTCAGCATGGCCCTTTTGACCGATGGGAAGCGAGACTTCTTTGTAGCGCTGATTTGCCTTTCCAGGTTGCTTGGTTGGCCAAAAAGGGCGTATGCGTTTTTTCCTGAATATATTCAGGAAAAAACGCATACGCCCTTTTTGGCCAAGGGCATCATTGTCAACGTTTTGCCGCTTTTCATGTGCTTTCAAGGCGATTCGAATCTACCTCCTGAAATCTATTTCCTGCAATTCTGCCTTGATTTCAATTCCTCGTCTTTGCCTTCCCTCAATATATTTGTGGACGAGAGTTATCATTTATAACTGTGCAGGTTTGTGAATTGCAGTGCCCTGAAGCTCCATTTTACAACTCGCTTTTTCGGGAGCTGGCCGCAAAAGCGCAGGATGGCTTCAGGCCCTGTTCTGGTTCCGGGGGGCAGGCTGAGCCTGTGGTTAATTCTTCTTCCTGATGGGAAAATAGAGTGACCTGTGCCTGTCCCAACACCAAGAGCTAGTCTCTCATTGGTTCCCCGTCTTCCCGTTCATCCTCAGGACAAATAGCAACCTGTACGGAACAGGAGGTTAAAGGTGCTGATGCTCCAAGTAGGGAGATTGCTAGTAAAGTGGCTGGAATGGCGAACCCGAGCACAAGGAGATGAGAAATTAGGTGCGTTTTAGAAACCTTTCCCCATCACACGGTGTACCATCTTCTGGGTTTCTCATGCATGTTTTCGATGTAGGAAGATGCCCTTGAACCTGGAGATTTGGGACCCATGCGATGGGTAGCACGCAGTATTACTTTAAAGGGTCTGCGTTTGCTCACCCAACCTCACCAAACCTCTCAGCCCCAAGAGTGTCCACCCTTATGTCTCATCCAGCTGTGGGTCTAGATATGGTCAATCCAGGTTGCATCACAGACCCTGAACGAATTGTGTAAGAATTTCTCTCTCTTTCACTGTCTTTGTTTCATGGGTTTTGAAAAGTAATTTATTTTTATAATGGGGTGTAGCTGCTTTTCACGGCTGTGTTTATGCTGCTTTACACCCACTTGACACACTAACAGAGAGATATCAATACATAGGTTTTAAGATTATTACTAGTCAGATATATTCTTGTGCGGTGAATCGGGCGTGTTGAGTCCAGTTCTCTGAGCAAGGAGTAGGTCTTGTCTGTTACATATTGGGTTTATGGAACGGTATCTGAGCTAATTTGAAACTCTTGTTTTATGTATCACCCCACCTCACCTTTCCCGTTAAGCAGCCATAGTGTGTTTTCTGCATGTGTGACTCTGTTCTGTTTTGTAATTCAGTTCAAGTGTAACGGTTTTTACATTCCCTCTATAAGTGACACCTTATGAGAAGTGTCCTTTTCTGTGTGACTTATGTCACTTAGAATCGTCGGACCTAAATCCACTCATCATGCTGCTACTAGCCTTATGACATTGATTTCATGGCTGAGTGATAATCCATTGTACATATGGACCTCAAATTTTTAATCCATTTTTCGCTTTCCTGGGATATTTAAGGTGGAATGAAGTGGAGGTCCTTGTCAACAGAGCAGCCCTAAACTTTGGGGTGCTTGTGTCTTGCTGATTTTTAATTTTCCCACTTTATACCCCCATGCGTGGAAGTGCCCTATGCTCTCTAAGCTGTGTTTTTTAGATGTTTCAGGACACACCGTACACTTCTCCAGAGTGGCTGTTGGCAATTTACATCCCGCCCATCAGTGTAGCAAGGCTCCCATTTCTCCATGGCCTGTCCTGCATTTCTGGTTTTGACACTTTTTTCAGCATGGCCCTTTTGACCGATGGGAAGCGAGACTTCTTTGGAGCGCTGATTTGCCTTTCCAGGTTGCTTGGTTGGCCAAAAAGGGCGTATGCGTTTTTTCCTGAATATATTCAGGAAAAAACGCATACGCCCTTTTTGGCCAAGGGCATCATTGTCAACGTTTTGCCGCTTTTCATGTGCTTTCAAGGCGATTCGAATCTACCTCCTGAAATCTGTTTCCTGCAATTCTGCCTTGATTTCAATTCCTCGTCTTTGCCTTCCCTCAATATATTTGTGGACGAGAGTTATCATTTATAACTGTGCAGGTTTGTGAATTGCAGTGCCCTGAAGCTCCATTTTACAACTCGCTTTTTCGGGAGCTGGCCGCAAAAGCGCAGGATGGCTTCAGGCCCTGTTCTGGTTCCGGGGGGCAGGCTGAGCCTGTGGTTAATTCTTCTTCCTGATGGGAAAATAGAGTGACCTGTGCCTGTCCCAACACCAAGAGCTAGTCTCTCATTGGTTCCCCGTCTTCCCGTTCATCCTCAGGACAAATAGCAACCTGTACGGAACAGGAGGTTAAAGGTGCTGATGCTCCAAGTAGGGAGATTGCTAGTAAAGTGGCTGGAATGGCGAACCCGAGCACAAGGAGATGAGAAATTAGGTGCGTTTTAGAAACCTTTCCCCATCACACGGTGTACCATCTTCTGGGTTTCTCATGCATGTTTTCGATGTAGGAAGATGCCCTTGAACCTGGAGATTTGGGACCCATGCGATGGGTAGCACGCAGTATTACTTTAAAGGGTCTGCGTTTGCTCACCCAACCTCACCAAACCTCTCAGCCCCAAGAGTGTCCACCCTTATGTCTCATCCAGCTGTGGGTCTAGATATGGTCAATCCAGGTTGCATCACAGCCCCTGAACGAATTGTGTAAGAATTTCTCTCTCTTTCCCTGTCTTTGTTTCATGGGTTTTGAAAAGTAATTTATTTTTATAATGGGGTGTAGCTGCTTTTCACGGCTGTGTTTATGCTGCTTTACACCCACTTGACACACTAACAGAGAGATATCAATACATAGGTTTTAAGATTATTACTAGTCAGATATATTCTTGTGCGGTGAATCGGGCGTGTTGAGTCCAGTTCTCTGAGCAAGGAGTAGGTCTTGTCTGTTACATATTGGGTTTATGGAACGGTATCTGAGCTAATTTGAAACTCTTGTTTTATGTATCACCCCACCTCACCTTTCCCGTTAAGCAGCCATAGTGTGTTTTCTGCATGTGTGACTCTGTTCTGTTTTGTAATTCAGTTCAAGTGTAACGGTTTTTACATTCCCTCTATAAGTGACACCTTATGAGAAGTGTCCTTTTCTGTGTGACTTATGTCACTTAGAATCGTCGGACCTAAATCCACTCATCATGCTGCTACTAGCCTTATGACATTGATTTCATGGCTGAGTGATAATCCATTGTACATATGGACCTCAAATTTTTTATCCATTTTTCGCTTTCCTGGGATATTTAAGGTGGAATGAAGTGGAGGTCCTTGTCAACAGAGCAGCCCTAAACTTTGGGGTGCTTGTGTCTTGCTGATTTTTAATTTTCCCACTTTATACCCCCATGCGTGGAAGTGCCCTATGCTCTCTAAGCTGTGTTTTTTAGATGTTTCAGGACACACCGTACACTTCTCCAGAGTGGCTGTTGGCAATTTACATCCCGCCCATCAGTGTAGCAAGGCTCCCATTTCTCCATGGCCTGTCCTGCATTTCTGGTTTTGACACTTTTTTCAGCATGGCCCTTTTGACCGATGGGAAGCGAGACTTCTTTGGAGCGCTGATTTGCCTTTCCAGGTTGCTTGGTTGGCCAAAAAGGGCGTATGCGTTTTTTCCTGAATATATTCAGGAAAAAACGCATACGCCCTTTTTGGCCAAGGGCATCATTGTCAACGTTTTGCCGCTTTTCATGTGCTTTCAAGGCGATTCGAATCTACCTCCTGAAATCTGTTTCCTGCAATTCTGCCTTGATTTCAATTCCTCGTCTTTGCCTTCCCTCAATATATTTGTGGACGAGAGTTATCATTTATAACTGTGCAGGTTTGTGAATTGCAGTGCCCTGAAGCTCCATTTTACAACTCGCTTTTTCGGGAGCTGGCCGCAAAAGCGCAGGATGGCTTCAGGCCCTGTTCTGGTTCCGGGGGGCAGGCTGAGCCTGTGGTTAATTCTTCTTCCTGATGGGAAAATAGAGTGACCTGTGCCTGTCCCAACACCAAGAGCTAGTCTCTCATTGGTTCTCCGTCTTCCCGTTCATCCTCAGGACAAATAGCAACCTGTACGGAACAGGAGGTTAAAGGTGCTGATGCTCCAAGTAGGGAGATTGCTAGTAAAGTGGCTGGAATGGCGAACCCGAGCACAAGGAGATGAGAAATGAGGTGCCTTTTAGAAACCTTTCCCCATCACACGGTGTACCATCTTCTGGGTTTCTCATGCATGTTTTCGATGTAGGAAGATGCCCTTGAACCTGGAGATTTGGGACCCATGCGATGGGTAGCACGCAGTATTACTTTAAAGGGTCTGCGTTTGCTCACCCAACCTCACCAAACCTCTCAGCCCCAAGAGTGTCCACCCTTATGTCTCATCCAGCTGTGGGTCTAGATATGGTCAATCCAGGTTGCATCACAGCCCCTGAACGAATTGTGTAAGAATTTCTCTCTCTTTCCCTGTCTTTGTTTCATGGGTTTTGAAAAGTAATTTATTTTTATAATGGGGTGTAGCTGCTTTTCACGGCTGTGTTTATGCTGCTTTACACCCACTTGACACACTAACAGAGAGATATCAATACATAGGTTTTAAGATTATTACTAGTCAGATATATTCTTGTGCGGTGAATCGGGCGTGTTGAGTCCAGTTCTCTGAGCAAGGAGTAGGTCTTGTCTGTTACATATTGGGTTTATGGAACGGTATCTGAGCTAATTTGAAACTCTTGTTTTATGTATCACCCCACCTCACCTTTCCCGTTAAGCAGCCATAGTGTGTTTTCTGCATGTGTGACTCTGTTCTGTTTTGTAATTCAGTTCAAGTGTAACGGTTTTTACATTCCCTCTATAAGTGACACCTTATGAGAAGTGTCCTTTTCTGTGTGACTTATGTCACTTAGAATCGTCGGACCTAAATCCACTCATCATGCTGCTACTAGCCTTATGACATTGATTTCATGGCTGAGTGATAATCCATTGTACATATGGACCTCAAATTTTTTATCCATTTTTCGCTTTCCTGGGATATTTAAGGTGGAATGAAGTGGAGGTCCTTGTCAACAGAGCAGCCCTAAACTTTGGGGTGCTTGTGTCTTGCTGATTTTTAATTTTCCCACTTTATACCCCCATGCGTGGAAGTGCCCTATGCTCTCTAAGCTGTGTTTTTTAGATGTTTCAGGACACACCGTACACTTCTCCAGAGTGGCTGTTGGCAATTTACATCCCGCCCATCAGTGTAGCAAGGCTCCCATTTCTCCATGGCCTGTCCTGCATTTCTGGTTTTGACACTTTTTTCAGCATGGCCCTTTTGACCGATGGGAAGCGAGACTTCTTTGGAGCGCTGATTTGCCTTTCCAGGTTGCTTGGTTGGCCAAAAAGGGCGTATGCGTTTTTTCCTGAATATATTCAGGAAAAAACGCATACGCCCTTTTTGGCCAAGGGCATCATTGTCAACGTTTTGCCGCTTTTCATGTGCTTTCAAGGCGATTCGAATCTACCTCCTGAAATCTGTTTCCTGCAATTCTGCCTTGATTTCAATTCCTCGTCTTTGCCTTCCCTCAATATATTTGTGGACGAGAGTTATCATTTATAACTGTGCAGGTTTGTGAATTTCAGTGCCCTGAAGCTCCATTTTACAACTCGCTTTTTCGGGAGCTGGCCGCAAAAGCGCAGGATGGCTTCAGGCCCTGTTCTGGTTCCGGGGGGCAGGCTGAGCCTGTGGTTAATTCTTCTTCCTGATGGGAAAATAGAGTGACCTGTGCCTGTCCCAACACCAAGAGCTAGTCTCTCATTGGTTCTCCGTCTTCCCGTTCATCCTCAGGACAAATAGCAACCTGTACGGAACAGGAGGTTAAAGGTGCTGATGCTCCAAGTAGGGAGATTGCTAGTAAAGTGGCTGGAATGGCGAACCCGAGCACAAGGAGATGAGAAATGAGGTGCCTTTTAGAAACCTTTCCCCATCACACGGTGTACCATCTTCTGGGTTTCTCATGCATGTTTTCGATGTAGGAAGATGCCCTTGAACCTGGAGATTTGGGACCCATGCGATGGGTAGCACGCAGTATTACTTTAAAGGGTCTGCGTTTGCTCACCCAACCTCACCAAACCTCTCAGCCCCAAGAGTGTCCACCCTTATGTCTCATCCAGCTGTGGGTCTAGATATGGTCAATCCAGGTTGCATCACAGCCCCTGAACGAATTGTGTAAGAATTTCTCTCTCTTTCCCTGTCTTTGTTTCATGGGTTTTGAAAAGTAATTTATTTTTATAATGGGGTGTAGCTGCTTTTCACGGCTGTGTTTATGCTGCTTTACACCCACTTGACACACTAACAGAGAGATATCAATACATAGGTTTTAAGATTATTACTAGTCAGATATATTCTTGTGCGGTGAATCGGGCGTGTTGAGTCCAGTTCTCTGAGCAAGGAGTAGGTCTTGTCTGTTACATATTGGGTTTATGGAACGGTATCTGAGCTAATTTGAAACTCTTGTTTTATGTATCACCCCACCTCACCTTTCCCGTTAAGCAGCCATAGTGTGTTTTCTGCATGTGTGACTCTGTTCTGTTTTGTAATTCAGTTCAAGTGTAACGGTTTTTACATTCCCTCTATAAGTGACACCTTATGAGAAGTGTCCTTTTCTGTGTGACTTATGTCACTTAGAATCGTCGGACCTAAATCCACTCATCATGCTGCTACTAGCCTTATGACATTGATTTCATGGCTGAGTGATAATCCATTGTACATATGGACCTCAAATTTTTTATCCATTTTTCGCTTTCCTGGGATATTTAAGGTGGAATGAAGTGGAGGTCCTTGTCAACAGAGCAGCCCTAAACTTTGGGGTGCTTGTGTCTTGCTGATTTTTAATTTTCCCACTTTATACCCCCATGCGTGGAAGTGCCCTATGCTCTCTAAGCTGTGTTTTTTAGATGTTTCAGGACACACCGTACACTTCTCCAGAGTGGCTGTTGGCAATTTACATCCCGCCCATCAGTGTAGCAAGGCTCCCATTTCTCCATGGCCTGTCCTGCATTTCTGGTTTTGACACTTTTTTCAGCATGGCCCTTTTGACCGATGGGAAGCGAGACTTCTTTGGAGCGCTGATTTGCCTTTCCAGGTTGCTTGGTTGGCCAAAAAGGGCGTATGCGTTTTTTCCTGAATATATTCAGGAAAAAACGCATACGCCCTTTTTGGCCAAGGGCATCATTGTCAACGTTTTGCCGCTTTTCATGTGCTTTCAAGGCGATTCGAATCTACCTCCTGAAATCTGTTTCCTGCAATTCTGCCTTGATTTCAATTCCTCGTCTTTGCCTTCCCTCAATATATTTGTGGACGAGAGTTATCATTTATAACTGTGCAGGTTTGTGAATTGCAGTGCCCTGAAGCTCCATTTTACAACTCGCTTTTTCGGGAGCTGGCCGCAAAAGCGCAGGATGGCTTCAGGCCCTGTTCTGGTTCCGGGGGGCAGGCTGAGCCTGTGGTTAATTCTTCTTCCTGATGGGAAAATAGAGTGACCTGTGCCTGTCCCAACACCAAGAGCTAGTCTCTCATTGGTTCCCCGTCTTCCCGTTCATCCTCAGGACAAATAGCAACCTGTACGGAACAGGAGGTTAAAGGTGCTGATGCTCCAAGTAGGGAGATTGCTAGTAAAGTGGCTGGAATGGCGAACCCGAGCACAAGGAGATGAGAAATGAGGTGCGTTTTAGAAACCTTTCCCCATCACACGGTGTACCATCTTCTGGGTTTCTCATGCATGTTTTCGATGTAGGAAGATGCCCTTGAACCTGGAGATTTGGGACCCATGCGATGGGTAGCACGCAGTATTACTTTAAAGGGTCTGCGTTTGCTCACCCAACCTCACCAAACCTCTCAGCCCCAAGAGTGTCCACCCTTATGTCTCATCCAGCTGTGGGTCTAGATATGGTCAATCCAGGTTGCATCACAGACCCTGAACGAATTGTGTAAGAATTTCTCTCTCTTTCACTGTCTTTGTTTCATGGGTTTTGAAAAGTAATTTATTTTTATAATGGGGTGTAGCTGCTTTTCACGGCTGTGTTTATGCTGCTTTACACCCACTTGACACACTAACAGAGAGATATCAATACATAGGTTTTAAGATTATTACTAGTCAGATATATTCTTGTGCGGTGAATCGGGCGTGTTGAGTCCAGTTCTCTGAGCAAGGAGTAGGTCTTGTCTGTTACATATTGGGTTTATGGAACGGTATCTGAGCTAATTTGAAACTCTTGTTTTATGTATCACCCCACCTCACCTTTCCCGTTAAGCAGCCATAGTGTGTTTTCTGCATGTGTGACTCTGTTCTGTTTTGTAATTCAGTTCAAGTGTAACGGTTTTTACATTCCCTCTATAAGTGACACCTTATGAGAAGTGTCCTTTTCTGTGTGACTTATGTCACTTAGAATCGTCGGACCTAAATCCACTCATCATGCTGCTACTAGCCTTATGACATTGATTTCATGGCTGAGTGATAATCCATTGTACATATGGACCTCAAATTTTTTATCCATTTTTCGCTTTCCTGGGATATTTAAGGTGGAATGAAGTGGAGGTCCTTGTCAACAGAGCAGCCCTAAACTTTGGGGTGCTTGTGTCTTGCTGATTTTTAATTTTCCCACTTTATACCCCCATGCGTGGAAGTGCCCTATGCTCTCTAAGCTGTGTTTTTTAGATGTTTCAGGACACACCGTACACTTCTCCAGAGTGGCTGTTGGCAATTTACATCCCGCCCATCAGTGTAGCAAGGCTCCCATTTCTCCATGGCCTGTCCTGCATTTCTGGTTTTGACACTTTTTTCAGCATGGCCCTTTTGACCGATGGGAAGCGAGACTTCTTTGGAGCGCTGATTTGCCTTTCCAGGTTGCTTGGTTGGCCAAAAAGGGCGTATGCGTTTTTTCCTGAATATATTCAGGAAAAAACGCATACGCCCTTTTTGGCCAAGGGCATCATTGTCAACGTTTTGCCGCTTTTCATGTGCTTTCAAGGCGATTCGAATCTACCTCCTGAAATCTGTTTCCTGCAATTCTGCCTTGATTTCAATTCCTCGTCTTTGCCTTCCCTCAATATATTTGTGGACGAGAGTTATCATTTATAACTGTGCAGGTTTGTGAATTGCAGTGCCCTGAAGCTCCATTTTACAACTCGCTTTTTCGGGAGCTGGCCGCAAAAGCGCAGGATGGCTTCAGGCCCTGTTCTGGTTCCGGGGGGCAGGCTGAGCCTGTGGTTAATTCTTCTTCCTGATGGGAAAATAGAGTGACCTGTGCCTGTCCCAACACCAAGAGCTAGTCTCTCATTGGTTCCCCGTCTTCCCGTTCATCCTCAGGACAAATAGCAACCTGTACGGAACAGGAGGTTAAAGGTGCTGATGCTCCAAGTAGGGAGATTGCTAGTAAAGTGGCTGGAATGGCTAACCCGAGCACAAGGAGATGAGAAATTAGGTGCGTTTTAGAAACCTTTCCCCATCACACGGTGTACCATCTTCTGGGTTTCTCATGCATGTTTTCGATGTAGGAAGATGCCCTTGAACCTGGAGATTTGGGACCCATGCGATGGGTAGCACGCAGTATTACTTTAAAGGGTCTGCGTTTGCTCACCCAACCTCACCAAACCTCTCAGCCCCAAGAGTGTCCACCCTTATGTCTCATCCAGCTGTGGGTCTAGATATGGTCAATCCAGGTTGCATCACAGACCCTGAACGAATTGTGTAAGAATTTCTCTCTCTTTCACTGTCTTTGTTTCATGGGTTTTGAAAAGTAATTTATTTTTATAATGGGGTGTAGCTGCTTTTCACGGCTGTGTTTATGCTGCTTTACACCCACTTGACACACTAACAGAGAGATATCAATACATAGGTTTTAAGATTATTACTAGTCAGATATATTCTTGTGCGGTGAATCGGGCGTGTTGAGTCCAGTTCTCTGAGCAAGGAGTAGGTCTTGTCTGTTACATATTGGGTTTATGGAACGGTATCTGAGCTAATTTGAAACTCTTGTTTTATGTATCACCCCACCTCACCTTTCCCGTTAAGCAGCCATAGTGTGTTTTCTGCATGTGTGACTCTGTTCTGTTTTGTAATTCAGTTCAAGTGTAACGGTTTTTACATTCCCTCTATAAGTGACACCTTATGAGAAGTGTCCTTTTCTGTGTGACTTATGTCACTTAGAATCGTCGGACCTAAATCCACTCATCATGCTGCTACTAGCCTTATGACATTGATTTCATGGCTGAGTGATAATCCATTGTACATATGGACCTCAAATTTTTAATCCATTTTTCGCTTTCCTGGGATATTTAAGGTGGAATGAAGTGGAGGTCCTTGTCAACAGAGCAGCCCTAAACTTTGGGGTGCTTGTGTCTTGCTGATTTTTAATTTTCCCACTTTATACCCCCATGCGTGGAAGTGCCCTATGCTCTCTAAGCTGTGTTTTTTAGATGTTTCAGGACACACCGTACACTTCTCCAGAGTGGCTGTTGGCAATTTACATCCCGCCCATCAGTGTAGCAAGGCTCCCATTTCTCCATGGCCTGTCCTGCATTTCTGGTTTTGACACTTTTTTCAGCATGGCCCTTTTGACCGATGGGAAGCGAGACTTCTTTGGAGCGCTGATTTGCCTTTCCAGGTTGCTTGGTTGGCCAAAAAGGGCGTATGCGTTTTTTCCTGAATATATTCAGGAAAAAACGCATACGCCCTTTTTGGCCAAGGGCATCATTGTCAACGTTTTGCCGCTTTTCATGTGCTTTCAAGGCGATTCGAATCTACCTCCTGAAATCTGTTTCCTGCAATTCTGCCTTGATTTCAATTCCTCGTCTTTGCCTTCCCTCAATATATTTGTGGACGAGAGTTATCATTTATAACTGTGCAGGTTTGTGAATTGCAGTGCCCTGAAGCTCCATTTTACAACTCGCTTTTTCGGGAGCTGGCCGCAAAAGCGCAGGATGGCTTCAGGCCCTGTTCTGGTTCCGGGGGGCAGGCTGAGCCTGTGGTTAATTCTTCTTCCTGATGGGAAAATAGAGTGACCTGTGCCTGTCCCAACACCAAGAGCTAGTCTCTCATTGGTTCCCCGTCTTCCCGTTCATCCTCAGGACAAATAGCAACCTGTACGGAACAGGAGGTTAAAGGTGCTGATGCTCCAAGTAGGGAGATTGCTAGTAAAGTGGCTGGAATGGCGAACCCGAGCACAAGGAGATGAGAAATGAGGTGCGTTTTAGAAACCTTTCCCCATCACACGGTGTACCATCTTCTGGGTTTCTCATGCATGTTTTCGATGTAGGAAGATGCCCTTGAACCTGGAGATTTGGGACCCATGCGATGGGTAGCACGCAGTATTACTTTAAAGGGTCTGCGTTTGCTCACCCAACCTCACCAAACCTCTCAGCCCCAAGAGTGTCCACCCTTATGTCTCATCCAGCTGTGGGTCTAGATATGGTCAATCCAGGTTGCATCACAGACCCTGAACGAATTGTGTAAGAATTTCTCTCTCTTTCACTGTCTTTGTTTCATGGGTTTTGAAAAGTAATTTATTTTTATAATGGGGTGTAGCTGCTTTTCACGGCTGTGTTTATGCTGCTTTACACCCACTTGACACACTAACAGAGAGATATCAATACATAGGTTTTAAGATTATTACTAGTCAGATATATTCTTGTGCGGTGAATCGGGCGTGTTGAGTCCAGTTCTCTGAGCAAGGAGTAGGTCTTGTCTGTTACATATTGGGTTTATGGAACGGTATCTGAGCTAATTTGAAACTCTTGTTTTATGTATCACCCCACCTCACCTTTCCCGTTAAGCAGCCATAGTGTGTTTTCTGCATGTGTGACTCTGTTCTGTTTTGTAATTCAGTTCAAGTGTAACGGTTTTTACATTCCCTCTATAAGTGACACCTTATGAGAAGTGTCCTTTTCTGTGTGACTTATGTCACTTAGAATCGTCGGACCTAAATCCACTCATCATGCTGCTACTAGCCTTATGACATTGATTTCATGGCTGAGTGATAATCCATTGTACATATGGACCTCAAATTTTTAATCCATTTTTCGCTTTCCTGGGATATTTAAGGTGGAATGAAGTGGAGGTCCTTGTCAACAGAGCAGCCCTAAACTTTGGGGTGCTTGTGTCTTGCTGATTTTTAATTTTCCCACTTTATACCCCCATGCGTGGAAGTGCCCTATGCTCTCTAAGCTGTGTTTTTTAGATGTTTCAGGACACACCGTACACTTCTCCAGAGTGGCTGTTGGCAATTTACATCCCGCCCATCAGTGTAGCAAGGCTCCCATTTCTCCATGGCCTGTCCTGCATTTCTGGTTTTGACACTTTTTTCAGCATGGCCCTTTTGACCGATGGGAAGCGAGACTTCTTTGTAGCGCTGATTTGCCTTTCCAGGCTGCTTGGTTGGCCAAAAAGGGCGTATGCGTTTTTTCCTGAATATATTCAGGAAAAAACGCATACGCCCTTTTTGGCCAAGGGCATCATTGTCAACGTTTTGCCGCTTTTCATGTGCTTTCAAGGCGATTCGAATCTACCTCCTGAAATCTGTTTCCTGCAATTCTGCCTTGATTTCAATTCCTCGTCTTTGCCTTCCCTCAATATATTTGTGGACGAGAGTTATCATTTATAACTGTGCAGGTTTGTGAATTGCAGTGCCCTGAAGCTCCATTTTACAACTCGCTTTTTCGGGAGCTGGCCGCAAAAGCGCAGGATGGCTTCAGGCCCTGTTCTGGTTCCGGGGGGCAGGCTGAGCCTGTGGTTAATTCTTCTTCCTGATGGGAAAATAGAGTGACCTGTGCCTGTCCCAACACCAAGAGCTAGTCTCTCATTGGTTCTCCGTCTTCCCGTTCATCCTCAGGACAAATAGCAACCTGTACGGAACAGGAGGTTAAAGGTGCTGATGCTCCAAGTAGGGAGATTGCTAGTAAAGTGGCTGGAATGGCGAACCCGAGCACAAGGAGATGAGAAATGAGGTGCCTTTTAGAAACCTTTCCCCATCACACGGTGTACCATCTTCTGGGTTTCTCATGCATGTTTTCGATGTAGGAAGATGCCCTTGAACCTGGAGATTTGGGACCCATGCGATGGGTAGCACGCAGTATTACTTTAAAGGGTCTGCGTTTGCTCACCCAACCTCACCAAACCTCTCAGCCCCAAGAGTGTCCACCCTTATGTCTCATCCAGCTGTGGGTCTAGATATGGTCAATCCAGGTTGCATCACAGCCCCTGAACGAATTGTGTAAGAATTTCTCTCTCTTTCCCTGTCTTTGTTTCATGGGTTTTGAAAAGTAATTTATTTTTATAATGGGGTGTAGCTGCTTTTCACGGCTGTGTTTATGCTGCTTTACACCCACTTGACACACTAACAGAGAGATATCAATACATAGGTTTTAAGATTATTACTAGTCAGATATATTCTTGTGCGGTGAATCGGGCGTGTTGAGTCCAGTTCTCTGAGCAAGGAGTAGGTCTTGTCTGTTACATATTGGGTTTATGGAACGGTATCTGAGCTAATTTGAAACTCTTGTTTTATGTATCACCCCACCTCACCTTTCCCGTTAAGCAGCCATAGTGTGTTTTCTGCATGTGTGACTCTGTTCTGTTTTGTAATTCAGTTCAAGTGTAACGGTTTTTACATTCCCTCTATAAGTGACACCTTATGAGAAGTGTCCTTTTCTGTGTGACTTATGTCACTTAGAATCGTCGGACCTAAATCCACTCATCATGCTGCTACTAGCCTTATGACATTGATTTCATGGCTGAGTGATAATCCATTGTACATATGGACCTCAAATTTTTTATCCATTTTTCGCTTTCCTGGGATATTTAAGGTGGAATGAAGTGGAGGTCCTTGTCAACAGAGCAGCCCTAAACTTTGGGGTGCTTGTGTCTTGCTGATTTTTAATTTTCCCACTTTATACCCCCATGCGTGGAAGTGCCCTATGCTCTCTAAGCTGTGTTTTTTAGATGTTTCAGGACACACCGTACACTTCTCCAGAGTGGCTGTTGGCAATTTACATCCCGCCCATCAGTGTAGCAAGGCTCCCATTTCTCCATGGCCTGTCCTGCATTTCTGGTTTTGACACTTTTTTCAGCATGGCCCTTTTGACCGATGGGAAGCGAGACTTCTTTGGAGCGCTGATTTGCCTTTCCAGGTTGCTTGGTTGGCCAAAAAGGGCGTATGCGTTTTTTCCTGAATATATTCAGGAAAAAACGCATACGCCCTTTTTGGCCAAGGGCATCATTGTCAACGTTTTGCCGCTTTTCATGTGCTTTCAAGGCGATTCGAATCTACCTCCTGAAATCTGTTTCCTGCAATTCTGCCTTGATTTCAATTCCTCGTCTTTGCCTTCCCTCAATATATTTGTGGACGAGAGTTATCATTTATAACTGTGCAGGTTTGTGAATTGCAGTGCCCTGAAGCTCCATTTTACAACTCGCTTTTTCGGGAGCTGGCCGCAAAAGCGCAGGATGGCTTCAGGCCCTGTTCTGGTTCCGGGGGGCAGGCTGAGCCTGTGGTTAATTCTTCTTCCTGATGGGAAAATAGAGTGACCTGTGCCTGTCCCAACACCAAGAGCTAGTCTCTCATTGGTTCTCCGTCTTCCCGTTCATCCTCAGGACAAATAGCAACCTGTACGGAACAGGAGGTTAAAGGTGCTGATGCTCCAAGTAGGGAGATTGCTAGTAAAGTGGCTGGAATGGCGAACCCGAGCACAAGGAGATGAGAAATGAGGTGCGTTTTAGAAACCTTTCCCCATCACACGGTGTACCATCTTCTGGGTTTCTCATGCATGTTTTCGATGTAGGAAGATGCCCTTGAACCTGGAGATTTGGGACCCATGCGATGGGTAGCACGCAGTATTACTTTAAAGGGTCTGCGTTTGCTCACCCAACCTCACCAAACCTCTCAGCCCCAAGAGTGTCCACCCTTATGTCTCATCCAGCTGTGGGTCTAGATATGGTCAATCCAGGTTGCATCACAGACCCTGAACGAATTGTGTAAGAATTTCTCTCTCTTTCACTGTCTTTGTTTCATGGGTTTTGAAAAGTAATTTATTTTTATAATGGGGTGTAGCTGCTTTTCACGGCTGTGTTTATGCTGCTTTACACCCACTTGACACACTAACAGAGAGATATCAATACATAGGTTTTAAGATTATTACTAGTCAGATATATTCTTGTGCGGTGAATCGGGCGTGTTGAGTCCAGTTCTCTGAGCAAGGAGTAGGTCTTGTCTGTTACATATTGGGTTTATGGAACGGTATCTGAGCTAATTTGAAACTCTTGTTTTATGTATCACCCCACCTCACCTTTCCCGTTAAGCAGCCATAGTGTGTTTTCTGCATGTGTGACTCTGTTCTGTTTTGTAATTCAGTTCAAGTGTAACGGTTTTTACATTCCCTCTATAAGTGACACCTTATGAGAAGTGTCCTTTTCTGTGTGACTTATGTCACTTAGAATCGTCGGACCTAAATCCACTCATCATGCTGCTACTAGCCTTATGACATTGATTTCATGGCTGAGTGATAATCCATTGTACATATGGACCTCAAATTTTTTATCCATTTTTCGCTTTCCTGGGATATTTAAGGTGGAATGAAGTGGAGGTCCTTGTCAACAGAGCAGCCCTAAACTTTGGGGTGCTTGTGTCTTGCTGATTTTTAATTTTCCCACTTTATACCCCCATGCGTGGAAGTGCCCTATGCTCTCTAAGCTGTGTTTTTTAGATGTTTCAGGACACACCGTACACTTCTCCAGAGTGGCTGTTGGCAATTTACATCCCGCCCATCAGTGTAGCAAGGCTCCCATTTCTCCATGGCCTGTCCTGCATTTCTGGTTTTGACACTTTTTTCAGCATGGCCCTTTTGACCGATGGGAAGCGAGACTTCTTTGGAGCGCTGATTTGCCTTTCCAGGTTGCTTGGTTGGCCAAAAAGGGCGTATGCGTTTTTTCCTGAATATATTCAGGAAAAAACGCATACGCCCTTTTTGGCCAAGGGCATCATTGTCAACGTTTTGCCGCTTTTCATGTGCTTTCAAGGCGATTCGAATCTACCTCCTGAAATCTGTTTCCTGCAATTCTGCCTTGATTTCAATTCCTCGTCTTTGCCTTCCCTCAATATATTTGTGGACGAGAGTTATCATTTATAACTGTGCAGGTTTGTGAATTGCAGTGCCCTGAAGCTCCATTTTACAACTCGCTTTTTCGGGAGCTGGCCGCAAAAGCGCAGGATGGCTTCAGGCCCTGTTCTGGTTCCGGGGGGCAGGCTGAGCCTGTGGTTAATTCTTCTTCCTGATGGGAAAATAGAGTGACCTGTGCCTGTCCCAACACCAAGAGCTAGTCTCTCATTGGTTCCCCGTCTTCCCGTTCATCCTCAGGACAAATAGCAACCTGTACGGAACAGGAGGTTAAAGGTGCTGATGCTCCAAGTAGGGAGATTGCTAGTAAAGTGGCTGGAATGGCTAACCCGAGCACAAGGAGATGAGAAATTAGGTGCGTTTTAGAAACCTTTCCCCATCACACGGTGTACCATCTTCTGGGTTTCTCATGCATGTTTTCGATGTAGGAAGATGCCCTTGAACCTGGAGATTTGGGACCCATGCGATGGGTAGCACGCAGTATTACTTTAAAGGGTCTGCGTTTGCTCACCCAACCTCACCAAACCTCTCAGCCCCAAGAGTGTCCACCCTTATGTCTCATCCAGCTGTGGGTCTAGATATGGTCAATCCAGGTTGCATCACAGACCCTGAACGAATTGTGTAAGAATTTCTCTCTCTTTCACTGTCTTTGTTTCATGGGTTTTGAAAAGTAATTTATTTTTATAATGGGGTGTAGCTGCTTTTCACGGCTGTGTTTATGCTGCTTTACACCCACTTGACACACTAACAGAGAGATATCAATACATAGGTTTTAAGATTATTACTAGTCAGATATATTCTTGTGCGGTGAATCGGGCGTGTTGAGTCCAGTTCTCTGAGCAAGGAGTAGGTCTTGTCTGTTACATATTGGGTTTATGGAACGGTATCTGAGCTAATTTGAAACTCTTGTTTTATGTATCACCCCACCTCACCTTTCCCGTTAAGCAGCCATAGTGTGTTTTCTGCATGTGTGACTCTGTTCTGTTTTGTAATTCAGTTCAAGTGTAACGGTTTTTACATTCCCTCTATAAGTGACACCTTATGAGAAGTGTCCTTTTCTGTGTGACTTATGTCACTTAGAATCGTCGGACCTAAATCCACTCATCATGCTGCTACTAGCCTTATGACATTGATTTCATGGCTGAGTGATAATCCATTGTACATATGGACCTCAAATTTTTAATCCATTTTTCGCTTTCCTGGGATATTTAAGGTGGAATGAAGTGGAGGTCCTTGTCAACAGAGCAGCCCTAAACTTTGGGGTGCTTGTGTCTTGCTGATTTTTAATTTTCCCACTTTATACCCCCATGCGTGGAAGTGCCCTATGCTCTCTAAGCTGTGTTTTTTAGATGTTTCAGGACACACCGTACACTTCTCCAGAGTGGCTGTTGGCAATTTACATCCCGCCCATCAGTGTAGCAAGGCTCCCATTTCTCCATGGCCTGTCCTGCATTTCTGGTTTTGACACTTTTTTCAGCATGGCCCTTTTGACCGATGGGAAGCGAGACTTCTTTGTAGCGCTGATTTGCCTTTCCAGGTTGCTTGGTTGGCCAAAAAGGGCGTATGCGTTCTTTCCTGAATATATTCAGGAAAAAACGCATACGCCCTTTTTGGCCAAGGGCATCATTGTCAACGTTTTGCCGCTTTTCATGTGCTTTCAAGGCGATTCGAATCTACCTCCTGAAATCTGTTTCCTGCAATTCTGCCTTGATTTCAATTCCTCGTCTTTGCCTTCCCTCAATATATTTGTGGACGAGAGTTATCATTTATAACTGTGCAGGTTTGTGAATTGCAGTGCCCTGAAGCTCCATTTTACAACTCGCTTTTTCGGGAGCTGGCCGCAAAAGCGCAGGATGGCTTCAGGCCCTGTTCTGGTTCCGGGGGGCAGGCTGAGCCTGTGGTTAATTCTTCATCCTGATGGGAAAATAGAGTGACCTGTGCCTGTCCCAACACCAAGAGCTAGTCTCTCATTGGTTCCCCGTCTTCCCGTTCATCCTCAGGACAAATAGCAACCTGTACGGAACAGGAGGTTAAAGGTGCTGATGCTCCAAGTAGGGAGATTGCTAGTAAAGTGGCTGGAATGGCGAACCCGAGCACAAGGAGATGAGAAATTAGGTGCGTTTTAGAAACCTTTCCCCATCACACGGTGTACCATCTTCTGGGTTTCTCATGCATGTTTTCGATGTAGGAAGATGCCCTTGAACCTGGAGATTTGGGACCCATGCGATGGGTAGCACGCAGTATTACTTTAAAGGGTCTGCGTTTGCTCACCCAACCTCACCAAACCTCTCAGCCCCAAGAGTGTCCACCCTTATGTCTCATCCAGCTGTGGGTCTAGATATGGTCAATCCAGGTTGCATCACAGACCCTGAACGAATTGTGTAAGAATTTCTCTCTCTTTCACTGTCTTTGTTTCATGGGTTTTGAAAAGTAATTTATTTTTATAATGGGGTGTAGCTGCTTTTCACGGCTGTGTTTATGCTGCTTTACACCCACTTGACACACTAACAGAGAGATATCAATACATAGGTTTTAAGATTATTACTAGTCAGATATATTCTTGTGCGGTGAATCGGGCGTGTTGAGTCCAGTTCTCTGAGCAAGGAGTAGGTCTTGTCTGTTACATATTGGGTTTATGGAACGGTATCTGAGCTAATTTGAAACTCTTGTTTTATGTATCACCCCACCTCACCTTTCCCGTTAAGCAGCCATAGTGTGTTTTCTGCATGTGTGACTCTGTTCTGTTTTGTAATTCAGTTCAAGTGTAACGGTTTTTACATTCCCTCTATAAGTGACACCTTATGAGAAGTGTCCTTTTCTGTGTGACTTATGTCACTTAGAATCGTCGGACCTAAATCCACTCATCATGCTGCTACTAGCCTTATGACATTGATTTCATGGCTGAGTGATAATCCATTGTACATATGGACCTCAAATTTTTTATCCATTTTTCGCTTTCCTGGGATATTTAAGGTGGAATGAAGTGGAGGTCCTTGTCAACAGAGCAGCCCTAAACTTTGGGGTGCTTGTGTCTTGCTGATTTTTAATTTTCCCACTTTATACCCCCATGCGTGGAAGTGCCCTATGCTCTCTAAGCTGTGTTTTTTAGATGTTTCAGGACACACCGTACACTTCTCCAGAGTGGCTGTTGGCAATTTACATCCCGCCCATCAGTGTAGCAAGGCTCCCATTTCTCCATGGCCTGTCCTGCATTTCTGGTTTTGACACTTTTTTCAGCATGGCCCTTTTGACCGATGGGAAGCGAGACTTCTTTGGAGCGCTGATTTGCCTTTCCAGGTTGCTTGGTTGGCCAAAAAGGGCGTATGCGTTTTTTCCTGAATATATTCAGGAAAAAACGCATACGCCCTTTTTGGCCAAGGGCATCATTGTCAACGTTTTGCCGCTTTTCATGTGCTTTCAAGGCGATTCGAATCTACCTCCTGAAATCTGTTTCCTGCAATTCTGCCTTGATTTCAATTCCTCGTCTTTGCCTTCCCTCAATATATTTGTGGACGAGAGTTATCATTTATAACTGTGCAGGTTTGTGAATTGCAGTGCCCTGAAGCTCCATTTTACAACTCGCTTTTTCGGGAGCTGGCCGCAAAAGCGCAGGATGGCTTCAGGCCCTGTTCTGGTTCCGGGGGGCAGGCTGAGCCTGTGGTTAATTCTTCTTCCTGATGGGAAAATAGAGTGACCTGTGCCTGTCCCAACACCAAGAGCTAGTCTCTCATTGGTTCCCCGTCTTCCCGTTCATCCTCAGGACAAATAGCAACCTGTACGGAACAGGAGGTTAAAGGTGCTGATGCTCCAAGTAGGGAGATTGCTAGTAAAGTGGCTGGAATGGCTAACCCGAGCACAAGGAGATGAGAAATTAGGTGCGTTTTAGAAACCTTTCCCCATCACACGGTGTACCATCTTCTGGGTTTCTCATGCATGTTTTCGATGTAGGAAGATGCCCTTGAACCTGGAGATTTGGGACCCATGCGATGGGTAGCACGCAGTATTACTTTAAAGGGTCTGCGTTTGCTCACCCAACCTCACCAAACCTCTCAGCCCCAAGAGTGTCCACCCTTATGTCTCATCCAGCTGTGGGTCTAGATATGGTCAATCCAGGTTGCATCACAGACCCTGAACGAATTGTGTAAGAATTTCTCTCTCTTTCCCTGTCTTTGTTTCATGGGTTTTGAAAAGTAATTTATTTTTATAATGGGGTGTAGCTGCTTTTCACGGCTGTGTTTATGCTGCTTTACACCCACTTGACACACTAACAGAGAGATATCAATACATAGGTTTTAAGATTATTACTAGTCAGATATATTCTTGTGCGGTGAATCGGGCGTGTTGAGTCCAGTTCTCTGAGCAAGGAGTAGGTCTTGTCTGTTACATATTGGGTTTATGGAACGGTATCTGAGCTAATTTGAAACTCTTGTTTTATGTATCACCCCACCTCACCTTTCCCGTTAAGCAGCCATAGTGTGTTTTCTGCATGTGTGACTCTGTTCTGTTTTGTAATTCAGTTCAAGTGTAACGGTTTTTACATTCCCTCTATAAGTGACACCTTATGAGAAGTGTCCTTTTCTGTGTGACTTATGTCACTTAGAATCGTCGGACCTAAATCCACTCATCATGCTGCTACTAGCCTTATGACATTGATTTCATGGCTGAGTGATAATCCATTGTACATATGGACCTCAAATTTTTAATCCATTTTTCGCTTTCCTGGGATATTTAAGGTGGAATGAAGTGGAGGTCCTTGTCAACAGAGCAGCCCTAAACTTTGGGGTGCTTGTGTCTTGCTGATTTTTAATTTTCCCACTTTATACCCCCATGCGTGGAAGTGCCCTATGCTCTCTAAGCTGTGTTTTTTAGATGTTTCAGGACACACCGTACACTTCTCCAGAGTGGCTGTTGGCAATTTACATCCCGCCCATCAGTGTAGCAAGGCTCCCATTTCTCCATGGCCTGTCCTGCATTTCTGGTTTTGACACTTTTTTCAGCATGGCCCTTTTGACCGATGGGAAGCGAGACTTCTTTGTAGCGCTGATTTGCCTTTCCAGGTTGCTTGGTTGGCCAAAAAGGGCGTATGCGTTTTTTCCTGAATATATTCAGGAAAAAACGCATACGCCCTTTTTGGCCAAGGGCATCATTGTCAACGTTTTGCCGCTTTTCATGTGCTTTCAAGGCGATTCGAATCTACCTCCTGAAATCTGTTTCCTGCAATTCTGCCTTGATTTCAATTCCTCGTCTTTGCCTTCCCTCAATATATTTGTGGACGAGAGTTATCATTTATAACTGTGCAGGTTTGTGAATTGCAGTGCCCTGAAGCTCCATTTTACAACTCGCTTTTTCGGGAGCTGGCCGCAAAAGCGCAGGATGGCTTCAGGCCCTGTTCTGGTTCCGGGGGGCAGGCTGAGCCTGTGGTTAATTCTTCATCCTGATGGGAAAATAGAGTGACCTGTGCCTGTCCCAACACCAAGAGCTAGTCTCTCATTGGTTCCCCGTCTTCCCGTTCATCCTCAGGACAAATAGCAACCTGTACGGAACAGGAGGTTAAAGGTGCTGATGCTCCAAGTAGGGAGATTGCTAGTAAAGTGGCTGGAATGGCGAACCCGAGCACAAGGAGATGAGAAATTAGGTGCGTTTTAGAAACCTTTCCCCATCACACGGTGTACCATCTTCTGGGTTTCTCATGCATGTTTTCGATGTAGGAAGATGCCCTTGAACCTGGAGATTTGGGACCCATGCGATGGGTAGCACGCAGTATTACTTTAAAGGGTCTGCGTTTGCTCACCCAACCTCACCAAACCTCTCAGCCCCAAGAGTGTCCACCCTTATGTCTCATCCAGCTGTGGGTCTAGATATGGTCAATCCAGGTTGCATCACAGACCCTGAACGAATTGTGTAAGAATTTCTCTCTCTTTCACTGTCTTTGTTTCATGGGTTTTGAAAAGTAATTTATTTTTATAATGGGGTGTAGCTGCTTTTCACGGCTGTGTTTATGCTGCTTTACACCCACTTGACACACTAACAGAGAGATATCAATACATAGGTTTTAAGATTATTACTAGTCAGATATATTCTTGTGCGGTGAATCGGGCGTGTTGAGTCCAGTTCTCTGAGCAAGGAGTAGGTCTTGTCTGTTACATATTGGGTTTATGGAACGGTATCTGAGCTAATTTGAAACTCTTGTTTTATGTATCACCCCACCTCACCTTTCCCGTTAAGCAGCCATAGTGTGTTTTCTGCATGTGTGACTCTGTTCTGTTTTGTAATTCAGTTCAAGTGTAACGGTTTTTACATTCCCTCTATAAGTGACACCTTATGAGAAGTGTCCTTTTCTGTGTGACTTATGTCACTTAGAATCGTCGGACCTAAATCCACTCATCATGCTGCTACTAGCCTTATGACATTGATTTCATGGCTGAGTGATAATCCATTGTACATATGGACCTCAAATTTTTTATCCATTTTTCGCTTTCCTGGGATATTTAAGGTGGAATGAAGTGGAGGTCCTTGTCAACAGAGCAGCCCTAAACTTTGGGGTGCTTGTGTCTTGCTGATTTTTAATTTTCCCACTTTATACCCCCATGCGTGGAAGTGCCCTATGCTCTCTAAGCTGTGTTTTTTAGATGTTTCAGGACACACCGTACACTTCTCCAGAGTGGCTGTTGGCAATTTACATCCCGCCCATCAGTGTAGCAAGGCTCCCATTTCTCCATGGCCTGTCCTGCATTTCTGGTTTTGACACTTTTTTCAGCATGGCCCTTTTGACCGATGGGAAGCGAGACTTCTTTGGAGCGCTGATTTGCCTTTCCAGGTTGCTTGGTTGGCCAAAAAGGGCGTATGCGTTTTTTCCTGAATATATTCAGGAAAAAACGCATACGCCCTTTTTGGCCAAGGGCATCATTGTCAACGTTTTGCCGCTTTTCATGTGCTTTCAAGGCGATTCGAATCTACCTCCTGAAATCTGTTTCCTGCAATTCTGCCTTGATTTCAATTCCTCGTCTTTGCCTTCCCTCAATATATTTGTGGACGAGAGTTATCATTTATAACTGTGCAGGTTTGTGAATTGCAGTGCCCTGAAGCTCCATTTTACAACTCGCTTTTTCGGGAGCTGGCCGCAAAAGCGCAGGATGGCTTCAGGCCCTGTTCTGGTTCCGGGGGGCAGGCTGAGCCTGTGGTTAATTCTTCTTCCTGATGGGAAAATAGAGTGACCTGTGCCTGTCCCAACACCAAGAGCTAGTCTCTCATTGGTTCTCCGTCTTCCCGTTCATCCTCAGGACAAATAGCAACCTGTACGGAACAGGAGGTTAAAGGTGCTGATGCTCCAAGTAGGGAGATTGCTAGTAAAGTGGCTGGAATGGCGAACCCGAGCACAAGGAGATGAGAAATGAGGTGCCTTTTAGAAACCTTTCCCCATCACACGGTGTACCATCTTCTGGGTTTCTCATGCATGTTTTCGATGTAGGAAGATGCCCTTGAACCTGGAGATTTGGGACCCATGCGATGGGTAGCACGCAGTATTACTTTAAAGGGTCTGCGTTTGCTCACCCAACCTCACCAAACCTCTCAGCCCCAAGAGTGTCCACCCTTATGTCTCATCCAGCTGTGGGTCTAGATATGGTCAATCCAGGTTGCATCACAGCCCCTGAACGAATTGTGTAAGAATTTCTCTCTCTTTCCCTGTCTTTGTTTCATGGGTTTTGAAAAGTAATTTATTTTTATAATGGGGTGTAGCTGCTTTTCACGGCTGTGTTTATGCTGCTTTACACCCACTTGACACACTAACAGAGAGATATCAATACATAGGTTTTAAGATTATTACTAGTCAGATATATTCTTGTGCGGTGAATCGGGCGTGTTGAGTCCAGTTCTCTGAGCAAGGAGTAGGTCTTGTCTGTTACATATTGGGTTTATGGAACGGTATCTGAGCTAATTTGAAACTCTTGTTTTATGTATCACCCCACCTCACCTTTCCCGTTAAGCAGCCATAGTGTGTTTTCTGCATGTGTGACTCTGTTCTGTTTTGTAATTCAGTTCAAGTGTAACGGTTTTTACATTCCCTCTATAAGTGACACCTTATGAGAAGTGTCCTTTTCTGTGTGACTTATGTCACTTAGAATCGTCGGACCTAAATCCACTCATCATGCTGCTACTAGCCTTATGACATTGATTTCATGGCTGAGTGATAATCCATTGTACATATGGACCTCAAATTTTTTATCCATTTTTCGCTTTCCTGGGATATTTAAGGTGGAATGAAGTGGAGGTCCTTGTCAACAGAGCAGCCCTAAACTTTGGGGTGCTTGTGTCTTGCTGATTTTTAATTTTCCCACTTTATACCCCCATGCGTGGAAGTGCCCTATGCTCTCTAAGCTGTGTTTTTTAGATGTTTCAGGACACACCGTACACTTCTCCAGAGTGGCTGTTGGCAATTTACATCCCGCCCATCAGTGTAGCAAGGCTCCCATTTCTCCATGGCCTGTCCTGCATTTCTGGTTTTGACACTTTTTTCAGCATGGCCCTTTTGACCGATGGGAAGCGAGACTTCTTTGGAGCGCTGATTTGCCTTTCCAGGTTGCTTGGTTGGCCAAAAAGGGCGTATGCGTTTTTTCCTGAATATATTCAGGAAAAAACGCATACGCCCTTTTTGGCCAAGGGCATCATTGTCAACGTTTTGCCGCTTTTCATGTGCTTTCAAGGCGATTCGAATCTACCTCCTGAAATCTGTTTCCTGCAATTCTGCCTTGATTTCAATTCCTCGTCTTTGCCTTCCCTCAATATATTTGTGGACGAGAGTTATCATTTATAACTGTGCAGGTTTGTGAATTGCAGTGCCCTGAAGCTCCATTTTACAACTCGCTTTTTCGGGAGCTGGCCGCAAAAGCGCAGGATGGCTTCAGGCCCTGTTCTGGTTCCGGGGGGCAGGCTGAGCCTGTGGTTAATTCTTCTTCCTGATGGGAAAATAGAGTGACCTGTGCCTGTCCCAACACCAAGAGCTAGTCTCTCATTGGTTCTCCGTCTTCCCGTTCATCCTCAGGACAAATAGCAACCTGTACGGAACAGGAGGTTAAAGGTGCTGATGCTCCAAGTAGGGAGATTGCTAGTAAAGTGGCTGGAATGGCGAACCCGAGCACAAGGAGATGAGAAATGAGGTGCGTTTTAGAAACCTTTCCCCATCACACGGTGTACCATCTTCTGGGTTTCTCATGCATGTTTTCGATGTAGGAAGATGCCCTTGAACCTGGAGATTTGGGACCCATGCGATGGGTACCACGCAGTATTACTTTAAAGGGTCTGCGTTTGCTCACCCAACCTCACCAAACCTCTCAGCCCCAAGAGTGTCCACCCTTATGTCTCATCCAGCTGTGGGTCTAGATATGGTCAATCCAGGTTGCATCACAGACCCTGAACGAATTGTGTAAGAATTTCTCTCTCTTTCCCTGTCTTTGTTTCATGGGTTTTGAAAAGTAATTTATTTTTATAATGGGGTGTAGCTGCTTTTCACGGCTGTGTTTATGCTGCTTTACACCCACTTGACACACTAACAGAGAGATATCAATACATAGGTTTTAAGATTATTACTAGTCAGATATATTCTTGTGCGGTGAATCGGGCGTGTTGAGTCCAGTTCTCTGAGCAAGGAGTAGGTCTTGTCTGTTACATATTGGGTTTATGGAACGGTATCTGAGCTAATTTGAAACTCTTGTTTTATGTATCACCCCACCTCACCTTTCCCGTTAAGCAGCCATAGTGTGTTTTCTGCATGTGTGACTCTGTTCTGTTTTGTAATTCAGTTCAAGTGTAACGGTTTTTACATTCCCTCTATAAGTGACACCTTATGAGAAGTGTCCTTTTCTGTGTGACTTATGTCACTTAGAATCGTCGGACCTAAATCCACTCATCATGCTGCTACTAGCCTTATGACATTGATTTCATGGCTGAGTGATAATCCATTGTACATATGGACCTCAAATTTTTTATCCATTTTTCGCTTTCCTGGGATATTTAAGGTGGAATGAAGTGGAGGTCCTTGTCAACAGAGCAGCCCTAAACTTTGGGGTGCTTGTGTCTTGCTGATTTTTAATTTTCCCACTTTATACCCCCATGCGTGGAAGTGCCCTATGCTCTCTAAGCTGTGTTTTTTAGATGTTTCAGGACACACCGTACACTTCTCCAGAGTGGCTGTTGGCAATTTACATCCCGCCCATCAGTGTAGCAAGGCTCCCATTTCTCCATGGCCTGTCCTGCATTTCTGGTTTTGACACTTTTTTCAGCATGGCCCTTTTGACCGATGGGAAGCGAGACTTCTTTGGAGCGCTGATTTGCCTTTCCAGGTTGCTTGGTTGGCCAAAAAGGGCGTATGCGTTTTTTCCTGAATATATTCAGGAAAAAACGCATACGCCCTTTTTGGCCAAGGGCATCATTGTCAACGTTTTGCCGCTTTTCATGTGCTTTCAAGGCGATTCGAATCTACCTCCTGAAATCTGTTTCCTGCAATTCTGCCTTGATTTCAATTCCTCGTCTTTGCCTTCCCTCAATATATTTGTGGACGAGAGTTATCATTTATAACTGTGCAGGTTTGTGAATTGCAGTGCCCTGAAGCTCCATTTTACAACTCGCTTTTTCGGGAGCTGGCCGCAAAAGCGCAGGATGGCTTCAGGCCCTGTTCTGGTTCCGGGGGGCAGGCTGAGCCTGTAGTTAATTCTTCTTCCTGATGGGAAAATAGAGTGACCTGTGCCTGTCCCAACACCAAGAGCTAGTCTCTCATTGGTTCTCCGTCTTCCCGTTCATCCTCAGGACAAATAGCAACCTGTACGGAACAGGAGGTTAAAGGTGCTGATGCTCCAAGTAGGGAGATTGCTAGTAAAGTGGCTGGAATGGCGAACCCGAGCACAAGGAGATGAGAAATGAGGTGCCTTTTAGAAACCTTTCCCCATCACACGGTGTACCATCTTCTGGGTTTCTCATGCATGTTTTCGATGTAGGAAGATGCCCTTGAACCTGGAGATTTGGGACCCATGCGATGGGTAGCACGCAGTATTACTTTAAAGGGTCTGCGTTTGCTCACCCAACCTCACCAAACCTCTCAGCCCCAAGAGTGTCCACCCTTATGTCTCATCCAGCTGTGGGTCTAGATATGGTCAATCCAGGTTGCATCACAGCCCCTGAACGAATTGTGTAAGAATTTCTCTCTCTTTCACTGTCTTTGTTTCATGGGTTTTGAAAAGTAATTTATTTTTATAATGGGGTTTAGCTGCTTTTCACGGCTGTGTTTATGCTGCTTTACACCCACTTGACACACTAACAGAGAGATATCAATACATAGGTTTTAAGATTATTACTAGTCAGATATATTCTTGTGCGGTGAATCGGGCGTGTTGAGTCCAGTTCTCTGAGCAAGGAGTAGGTCTTGTCTGTTACATATTGGGTTTATGGAACGGTATCTGAGCTAATTTGAAACTCTTGTTTTATGTATCACCCCACCTCACCTTTCCCGTTAAGCAGCCATAGTGTGTTTTCTGCATGTGTGACTCTGTTCTGTTTTGTAATTCAGTTCAAGTGTAACGGTTTTTACATTCCCTCTATAAGTGACACCTTATGAGAAGTGTCCTTTTCTGTGTGACTTATGTCACTTAGAATCGTCGGACCTAAATCCACTCATCATGCTGCTACTAGCCTTATGACATTGATTTCATGGCTGAGTGATAATCCATTGTACATATGGACCTCAAATTTTTTATCCATTTTTCGCTTTCCTGGGATATTTAAGGTGGAATGAAGTGGAGGTCCTTGTCAACAGAGCAGCCCTAAACTTTGGGGTGCTTGTGTCTTGCTGATTTTTAATTTTCCCACTTTATACCCCCATGCGTGGAAGTGCCCTATGCTCTCTAAGCTGTGTTTTTTAGATGTTTCAGGACACACCGTACACTTCTCCAGAGTGGCTGTTGGCAATTTACATCCCGCCCATCAGTGTAGCAAGGCTCCCATTTCTCCATGGCCTGTCCTGCATTTCTGGTTTTGACACTTTTTTCAGCATGGCCCTTTTGACCGATGGGAAGCGAGACTTCTTTGGAGCGCTGATTTGCCTTTCCAGGTTGCTTGGTTGGCCAAAAAGGGCGTATGCGTTTTTTCCTGAATATATTCAGGAAAAAACGCATACGCCCTTTTTGGCCAAGGGCATCATTGTCAACGTTTTGCCGCTTTTCATGTGCTTTCAAGGCGATTCGAATCTACCTCCTGAAATCTGTTTCCTGCAATTCTGCCTTGATTTCAATTCCTCGTCTTTGCCTTCCCTCAATATATTTGTGGACGAGAGTTATCATTTATAACTGTGCAGGTTTGTGAATTGCAGTGCCCTGAAGCTCCATTTTACAACTCGCTTTTTCGGGAGCTGGCCGCAAAAGCGCAGGATGGCTTCAGGCCCTGTTCTGGTTCCGGGGGGCAGGCTGAGCCTGTGGTTAATTCTTCTTCCTGATGGGAAAATAGAGTGACCTGTGCCTGTCCCAACACCAAGAGCTAGTCTCTCATTGGTTCTCCGTCTTCCCGTTCATCCTCAGGACAAATAGCAACCTGTACGGAACAGGAGGTTAAAGGTGCTGATGCTCCAAGTAGGGAGATTGCTAGTAAAGTGGCTGGAATGGCGAACCCGAGCACAAGGAGATGAGAAATGAGGTGCCTTTTAGAAACCTTTCCCCATCACACGGTGTACCATCTTCTGGGTTTCTCATGCATGTTTTCGATGTAGGAAGATGCCCTTGAACCTGGAGATTTGGGACCCATGCGATGGGTAGCACGCAGTATTACTTTAAAGGGTCTGCGTTTGCTCACCCAACCTCACCAAACCTCTCAGCCCCAAGAGTGTCCACCCTTATGTCTCATCCAGCTGTGGGTCTAGATATGGTCAATCCAGGTTGCATCACAGACCCTGAACGAATTGTGTAAGAATTTCTCTCTCTTTCACTGTCTTTGTTTCATGGGTTTTGAAAAGTAATTTATTTTTATAATGGGGTTTAGCTGCTTTTCACGGCTGTGTTTATGCTGCTTTACACCCACTTGACACACTAACAGAGAGATATCAATACATAGGTTTTAAGATTATTACTAGTCAGATATATTCTTGTGCGGTGAATCGGGCGTGTTGAGTCCAGTTCTCTGAGCAAGGAGTAGGTCTTGTCTGTTACATATTGGGTTTATGGAACGGTATCTGAGCTAATTTGAAACTCTTGTTTTATGTATCACCCCACCTCACCTTTCCCGTTAAGCAGCCATAGTGTGTTTTCTGCATGTGTGACTCTGTTCTGTTTTGTAATTCAGTTCAAGTGTAACGGTTTTTACATTCCCTCTATAAGTGACACCTTATGAGAAGTGTCCTTTTCTGTGTGACTTATGTCACTTAGAATCGTCGGACCTAAATCCACTCATCATGCTGCTACTAGCCTTATGACATTGATTTCATGGCTGAGTGATAATCCATTGTACATATGGACCTCAAATTTTTTATCCATTTTTCGCTTTCCTGGGATATTTAAGGTGGAATGAAGTGGAGGTCCTTGTCAACAGAGCAGCCCTAAACTTTGGGGTGCTTGTGTCTTGCTGATTTTTAATTTTCCCACTTTATACCCCCATGCGTGGAAGTGCCCTATGCTCTCTAAGCTGTGTTTTTTAGATGTTTCAGGACACACCGTACACTTCTCCAGAGTGGCTGTTGGCAATTTACATCCCGCCCATCAGTGTAGCAAGGCTCCCATTTCTCCATGGCCTGTCCTGCATTTCTGGTTTTGACACTTTTTTCAGCATGGCCCTTTTGACCGATGGGAAGCGAGACTTCTTTGTAGCGCTGATTTGCCTTTCCAGGTTGCTTGGTTGGCCAAAAAGGGCGTATGCGTTTTTTCCTGAATATATTCAGGAAAAAACGCATACGCCCTTTTTGGCCAAGGGCATCATTGTCAACGTTTTGCCGCTTTTCATGTGCTTTCAAGGCGATTCGAATCTACCTCCTGAAATCTGTTTCCTGCAATTCTGCCTTGATTTCAATTCCTCGTCTTTGCCTTCCCTCAATATATTTGTGGACGAGAGTTATCATTTATAACTGTGCAGGTTTGTGAATTGCAGTGCCCTGAAGCTCCATTTTACAACTCGCTTTTTCGGGAGCTGGCCGCAAAAGCGCAGGATGGCTTCAGGCCCTGTTCTGGTTCCGGGGGGCAGGCTGAGCCTGTGGTTAATTCTTCTTCCTGATGGGAAAATAGAGTGACCTGTGCCTGTCCCAACACCAAGAGCTAGTCTCTCATTGGTTCCCCGTCTTCCCGTTCATCCTCAGGACAAATAGCAACCTGTACGGAACAGGAGGTTAAAGGTGCTGATGCTCCAAGTAGGGAGATTGCTAGTAAAGTGGCTGGAATGGCGAACCCGAGCACAAGGAGATGAGAAATGAGGTGCGTTTTAGAAACCTTTCCCCATCACACGGTGTACCATCTTCTGGGTTTCTCATGCATGTTTTCGATGTAGGAAGATGCCCTTGAACCTGGAGATTTGGGACCCATGCGATGGGTAGCACGCAGTATTACTTTAAAGGGTCTGCGTTTGCTCACCCAACCTCACCAAACCTCTCAGCCCCAAGAGTGTCCACCCTTATGTCTCATCCAGCTGTGGGTCTAGATATGGTCAATCCAGGTTGCATCACAGACCCTGAACGAATTGTGTAAGAATTTCTCTCTCTTTCACTGTCTTTGTTTCATGGGTTTTGAAAAGTAATTTATTTTTATAATGGGGTTTAGCTGCTTTTCACGGCTGTGTTTATGCTGCTTTACACCCACTTGACACACTAACAGAGAGATATCAATACATAGGTTTTAAGATTATTACTAGTCATATATATTCTTGTGCGGTGAATCGGGCGTGTTGAGTCCAGTTCTCTGAGCAAGGAGTAGGTCTTGTCTGTTACATATTGGGTTTATGGAACGGTATCTGAGCTAATTTGAAACTCTTGTTTTATGTATCACCCCACCTCACCTTTCCCGTTAAGCAGCCATAGTGTGTTTTCTGCATGTGTGACTCTGTTCTGTTTTGTAATTCAGTTCAAGTGTAACGGTTTTTACATTCCCTCTATAAGTGACACCTTATGAGAAGTGTCCTTTTCTGTGTGACTTATGTCACTTAGAATCGTCGGACCTAAATCCACTCATCATGCTGCTACTAGCCTTATGACATTGATTTCATGGCTGAGTGATAATCCATTGTACATATGGACCTCAAATTTTTTATCCATTTTTCGCTTTCCTGGGATATTTAAGGTGGAATGAAGTGGAGGTCCTTGTCAACAGAGCAGCCCTAAACTTTGGGGTGCTTGTGTCTTGCTGATTTTTAATTTTCCCACTTTATACCCCCATGCGTGGAAGTGCCCTATGCTCTCTAAGCTGTGTTTTTTAGATGTTTCAGGACACACCGTACACTTCTCCAGAGTGGCTGTTGGCAATTTACTTCCCGCCCATCAGTGTAGCAAGGCTCCCATTTCTCCATGGCCTGTCCTGCATTTCTGGTTTTGACACTTTTTTCAGCATGGCCCTTTTGACCGATGGGAAGCGAGACTTCTTTGTAGCGCTGATTTGCCTTTCCAGGTTGCTTGGTTGGCCAAAAAGGGCGTATGCGTTTTTTCCTGAATATATTCAGGGAAAAACGCATACGCCCTTTTTGGCCAAGGGCATCATTGTCAACGTTTTGCCGCTTTTCATGTGCTTTCAAGGCGATTCGAATCTACCTCCTGAAATCTGTTTCCTGCAATTCTGCCTTGATTTCAATTCCTCGTCTTTGCCTTCCCTCAATATATTTGTGGACGAGAGTTATCATTTATAACTGTGCAGGTTTGTGAATTGCAGTGCCCTGAAGCTCCATTTTACAACTCGCTTTTTCGGGAGCTGGCCGCAAAAGCGCAGGATGGCTTCAGGCCCTGTTCTGGTTCCGGGGGGCAGGCTGAGCCTGTGGTTAATTCTTCTTCCTGATGGGAAAATAGAGTGACCTGTGCCTGTCCCAACACCAAGAGCTAGTCTCTCATTGGTTCCCCGTCTTCCCGTTCATCCTCAGGACAAATAGCAACCTGTACGGAACAGGAGGTTTAAAGGTGCTGATGCTCCAAGTAGGGAGATTGCTAGTAAAGTGGCTGGAATGGCGAACCCGAGCACAAGGAGATGAGAAATGAGGTGCGTTTTAGAAACCTTTCCCCATCACACGGTGTACCATCTTCTGGGTTTCTCATGCATGTTTTCGATGTAGGAAGATGCCCTTGAACCTGGAGATTTGGGACCCATGCGATGGGTAGCACGCAGTATTACTTTAAAGGGTCTGCGTTTGCTCACCCAACCTCACCAAACCTCTCAGCCCCAAGAGTGTCCACCCTTATGTCTCATCCAGCTGTGGGTCTAGATATGGTCAATCCAGGTTGCATCACAGACCCTGAACGAATTGTGTAAGAATTTCTCTCTCTTTCACTGTCTTTGTTTCATGGGTTTTGAAAAGTAATTTATTTTTATAATGGGGTGTAGCTGCTTTTCACGGCTGTGTTTATGCTGCTTTACACCCACTTGACACACTAACAGAGAGATATCAATACATAGGTTTTAAGATTATTACTAGTCAGATATATTCTTGTGCGGTGAATCGGGCGTGTTGAGTCCAGTTCTCTGAGCAAGGAGTAGGTCTTGTCTGTTACATATTGGGTTTATGGAACGGTATCTGAGCTAATTTGAAACTCTTGTTTTATGTATCACCCCACCTCACCTTTCCCGTTAAGCAGCCATAGTGTGTTTTCTGCATGTGTGACTCTGTTCTGTTTTGTAATTCAGTTCAAGTGTAACGGTTTTTACATTCCCTCTATAAGTGACACCTTATGAGAAGTGTCCTTTTCTGTGTGACTTATGTCACTTAGAATCGTCGGACCTAAATCCACTCATCATGCTGCTACTAGCCTTATGACATTGATTTCATGGCTGAGTGATAATCCATTGTACATATGGACCTCAAATTTTTTATCCATTTTTCGCTTTCCTGGGATATTTAAGGTGGAATGAAGTGGAGGTCCTTGTCAACAGAGCAGCCCTAAACTTTGGGGTGCTTGTGTCTTGCTGATTTTTAATTTTCCCACTTTATACCCCCATGCGTGGAAGTGCCCTATGCTCTCTAAGCTGTGTTTTTTAGATGTTTCAGGACACACCGTACACTTCTCCAGAGTGGCTGTTGGCAATTTACATCCCGCCCATCAGTGTAGCAAGGCTCCCATTTCTCCATGGCCTGTCCTGCATTTCTGGTTTTGACACTTTTTTCAGCATGGCCCTTTTGACCGATGGGAAGCGAGACTTCTTTGGAGCGCTGATTTGCCTTTCCAGGTTGCTTGGTTGGCCAAAAAGGGCGTATGCGTTTTTTCCTGAATATATTCAGGAAAAACGCATACGCCCTTTTTGGCCAAGGGCATCATTGTCAACGTTTTGCCGCTTTTCATGTGCTTTCAAGGCGATTCGAATCTACCTCCTGAAATCTGTTTCCTGCAATTCTGCCTTGATTTCAATTCCTCGTCTTTGCCTTCCCTCAATATATTTGTGGACGAGAGTTATCATTTATAACTGTGCAGGTTTGTGAATTGCAGTGCCCTGAAGCTCCATTTTACAACTCGCTTTTTCGGGAGCTGGCCGCAAAAGCGCAGGATGGCTTCAGGCCCTGTTCTGGTTCCGGGGGGCAGGCTGAGCCTGTGGTTAATTCTTCTTCCTGATGGGAAAATAGAGTGACCTGTGCCTGTCCCAACACCAAGAGCTAGTCTCTCATTGGTTCCCCGTCTTCCCGTTCATCCTCAGGACAAATAGCAACCTGTACGGAACAGGAGGTTAAAGGTGCTGATGCTCCAAGTAGGGAGATTGCTAGTAAAGTGGCTGGAATGGCGAACCCGAGCACAAGGAGATGAGAAATGAGGTGCGTTTTAGAAACCTTTCCCCATCACACGGTGTACCATCTTCTGGGTTTCTCATGCATGTTTTCGATGTAGGAAGATGCCCTTGAACCTGGAGATTTGGGACCCATGCGATGGGTAGCACGCAGTATTACTTTAAAGGGTCTGCGTTTGCTCACCCAACCTCACCAAACCTCTCAGCCCCAAGAGTGTCCACCCTTATGTCTCATCCAGCTGTGGGTCTAGATATGGTCAATCCAGGTTGCATCACAGACCCTGAACGAATTGTGTAAGAATTTCTCTCTCTTTCACTGTCTTTGTTTCATGGGTTTTGAAAAGTAATTTATTTTTATAATGGGGTGTAGCTGCTTTTCACGGCTGTGTTTATGCTGCTTTACACCCACTTGACACACTAACAGAGAGATATCAATACATAGGTTTTAAGATTATTACTAGTCAGATATATTCTTGTGCGGTGAATCGGGCGTGTTGAGTCCAGTTCTCTGAGCAAGGAGTAGGTCTTGTCTGTTACATATTGGGTTTATGGAACGGTATCTGAGCTAATTTGAAACTCTTGTTTTATGTATCACCCCACCTCACCTTTCCCGTTAAGCAGCCATAGTGTGTTTTCTGCATGTGTGACTCTGTTCTGTTTTGTAATTCAGTTCAAGTGTAACGGTTTTTACATTCCCTCTATAAGTGACACCTTATGAGAAGTGTCCTTTTCTGTGTGACTTATGTCACTTAGAATCGTCGGACCTAAATCCACTCATCATGCTGCTACTAGCCTTATGACATTGATTTCATGGCTGAGTGATAATCCATTGTACATATGGACCTCAAATTTTTTATCCATTTTTCGCTTTCCTGGGATATTTAAGGTGGAATGAAGTGGAGGTCCTTGTCAACAGAGCAGCCCTAAACTTTGGGGTGCTTGTGTCTTGCTGATTTTTAATTTTCCCACTTTATACCCCCATGCGTGGAAGTGCCCTATGCTCTCTAAGCTGTGTTTTTTAGATGTTTCAGGACACACCGTACACTTCTCCAGAGTGGCTGTTGGCAATTTACATCCCGCCCATCAGTGTAGCAAGGCTCCCATTTCTCCATGGCCTGTCCTGCATTTCTGGTTTTGACACTTTTTTCAGCATGGCCCTTTTGACCGATGGGAAGCGAGACTTCTTTGGAGCGCTGATTTGCCTTTCCAGGTTGCTTGGTTGGCCAAAAAGGGCGTATGCGTTTTTTCCTGAATATATTCAGGAAAAAACGCATACGCCCTTTTTGGCCAAGGGCATCATTGTCAACGTTTTGCCGCTTTTCATGTGCTTTCAAGGCGATTCGAATCTACCTCCTGAAATCTGTTTCCTGCAATTCTGCCTTGATTTCAATTCCTCGTCTTTGCCTTCCCTCAATATATTTGTGGACGAGAGTTATCATTTATAACTGTGCAGGTTTGTGAATTGCAGTGCCCTGAAGCTCCATTTTACAACTCGCTTTTTCGGGAGCTGGCCGCAAAAGCGCAGGATGGCTTCAGGCCCTGTTCTGGTTCCGGGGGGCAGGCTGAGCCTGTGGTTAATTCTTCTTCCTGATGGGAAAATAGAGTGACCTGTGCCTGTCCCAACACCAAGAGCTAGTCTCTCATTGGTTCCCCGTCTTCCCGTTCATCCTCAGGACAAATAGCAACCTGTACGGAACAGGAGGTTAAAGGTGCTGATGCTCCAAGTAGGGAGATTGCTAGTAAAGTGGCTGGAATGGCGAACCCGAGCACAAGGAGATGAGAAATCAGGTGCGTTTTAGAAACCTTTCCCCATCACACGGTGTACCATCTTCTGGGTTTCTCATGCATGTTTTCGATGTAGGAAGATGCCCTTGAACCTGGAGATTTGGGACCCATGCGATGGGTAGCACGCAGTATTACTTTAAAGGGTCTGCGTTTGCTCACCCAACCTCACCAAACCTCTCAGCCCCAAGAGTGTCCACCCTTATGTCTCATCCAGCTGTGGGTCTAGATATGGTCAATCCAGGTTGCATCACAGACCCTGAACGAATTGTGTAAGAATTTCTCTCTCTTTCACTGTCTTTGTTTCATGGGTTTTGAAAAGTAATTTATTTTTATAATGGGGTGTAGCTGCTTTTCACGGCTGTGTTTATGCTGCTTTACACCCACTTGACACACTAACAGAGAGATATCAATACATAGGTTTTAAGATTATTACTAGTCAGATATATTCTTGTGCGGTGAATCGGGCGTGTTGAGTCCAGTTCTCTGAGCAAGGAGTAGGTCTTGTCTGTTACATATTGGGTTTATGGAACGGTATCTGAGCTAATTTGAAACTCTTGTTTTATGTATCACCCCACCTCACCTTTCCCGTTAAGCAGCCATAGTGTGTTTTCTGCATGTGTGACTCTGTTCTGTTTTGTAATTCAGTTCAAGTGTAACGGTTTTTACATTCCCTCTATAAGTGACACCTTATGAGAAGTGTCCTTTTCTGTGTGACTTATGTCACTTAGAATCGTCGGACCTAAATCCACTCATCATGCTGCTACTAGCCTTATGACATTGATTTCATGGCTGAGTGATAATCCATTGTACATATGGACCTCAAATTTTTTATCCATTTTTCGCTTTCCTGGGATATTTAAGGTGGAATGAAGTGGAGGTCCTTGTCAACAGAGCAGCCCTAAACTTTGGGGTGCTTGTGTCTTGCTGATTTTTAATTTTCCCACTTTATACCCCCATGCGTGGAAGTGCCCTATGCTCTCTAAGCTGTGTTTTTTAGATGTTTCAGGACACACCGTACACTTCTCCAGAGTGGCTGTTGGCAATTTACATCCCGCCCATCAGTGTAGCAAGGCTCCCATTTCTCCATGGCCTGTCCTGCATTTCTGGTTTTGACACTTTTTTCAGCATGGCCCTTTTGACCGATGGGAAGCGAGACTTCTTTGGAGCGCTGATTTGCCTTTCCAGGTTGCTTGGTTGGCCAAAAAGGGCGTATGCGTTTTTTCCTGAATATATTCAGGAAAAAACGCATACGCCCTTTTTGGCCAAGGGCATCATTGTCAACGTTTTGCCGCTTTTCATGTGCTTTCAAGGCGATTCGAATCTACCTCCTGAAATCTGTTTCCTGCAATTCTGCCTTGATTTCAATTCCTCGTCTTTGCCTTCCCTCAATATATTTGTGGACGAGAGTTATCATTTATAACTGTGCAGGTTTGTGAATTGCAGTGCCCTGAAGCTCCATTTTACAACTCGCTTTTTCGGGAGCTGGCCGCAAAAGCGCAGGATGGCTTCAGGCCCTGTTCTGGTTCCGGGGGGCAGGCTGAGCCTGTGGTTAATTCTTCTTCCTGATGGGAAAATAGAGTGACCTGTGCCTGTCCCAACACCAAGAGCTAGTCTCTCATTGGTTCTCCGTCTTCCCGTTCATCCTCAGGACAAATAGCAACATGTACGGAACAGGAGGTTAAAGGTGCTGATGCTCCAAGTAGGGAGATTGCTAGTAAAGTGGCTGGAATGGCGAACCCGAGCACAAGGAGATGAGAAATCAGGTGCGTTTTAGAAACCTTTCCCCATCACACGGTGTACCATCTTCTGGGTTTCTCATGCATGTTTTCGATGTAGGAAGATGCCCTTGAACCTGGAGATTTGGGACCCATGCGATGGGTAGCACGCAGTATTACTTTAAAGGGTCTGCGTTTGCTCACCCAACCTCACCAAACCTCTCAGCCCCAAGAGTGTCCACCCTTATGTCTCATCCAGCTGTGGGTCTAGATATGGTCAATCCAGGTTGCATCACAGACCCTGAACGAATTGTGTAAGAATTTCTCTCTCTTTCACTGTCTTTGTTTCATGGGTTTTGAAAAGTAATTTATTTTTATAATGGGGTGTAGCTGCTTTTCACGGCTGTGTTTATGCTGCTTTACACCCACTTGACACACTAACAGAGAGATATCAATACATAGGTTTTAAGATTATTACTAGTCAGATATATTCTTGTGCGGTGAATCGGGCGTGTTGAGTCCAGTTCTCTGAGCAAGGAGTAGGTCTTGTCTGTTACATATTGGGTTTATGGAACGGTATCTGAGCTAATTTGAAACTCTTGTTTTATGTATCACCCCACCTCACCTTTCCCGTTAAGCAGCCATAGTGTGTTTTCTGCATGTGTGACTCTGTTCTGTTTTGTAATTCAGTTCAAGTGTAACGGTTTTTACATTCCCTCTATAAGTGACACCTTATGAGAAGTGTCCTTTTCTGTGTGACTTATGTCACTTAGAATCGTCGGACCTAAATCCACTCATCATGCTGCTACTAGCCTTATGACATTGATTTCATGGTTGAGTGATAATCCATTGTACATATGGACCTCAAATTTTTAATCCATTTTTCGCTTTCCTGGGATATTTAAGGTGGAATGAAGTGGAGGTCCTTGTCAACAGAGCAGCCCTAAACTTTGGGGTGCTTGTGTCTTGCTGATTTTTAATTTTCCCACTTTATACCCCCATGCGTGGAAGTGCCCTATGCTCTCTAAGCTGTGTTTTTTAGATGTTTCAGGACACACCGTACACTTCTCCAGAGTGGCTGTTGGCAATTTACATCCCGCCCATCAGTGTAGCAAGGCTCCCATTTCTCCATGGCCTGTCCTGCATTTCTGGTTTTGACACTTTTTTCAGCATGGCCCTTTTGACCGATGGGAAGCGAGACTTCTTTGTAGCGCTGATTTGCCTTTCCAGGTTGCTTGGTTGGCCAAAAAGGGCGTATGCGTTTTTTCCTGAATATATTCAGGAAAAAACCCATACGCCCTTTTTGGCCAAGGGCATCATTGTCAACGTTTTGCCGCTTTTCATGTGCTTTCAAGGCGATTCGAATCTACCTCCTGAAATCTGTTTCCTGCAATTCTGCCTTGATTTCAATTCCTCGTCTTTGCCTTCCCTCAATATATTTGTGGACGAGAGTTATCATTTATAACTGTGCAGGTTTGTGAATTGCAGTGCCCTGAAGCTCCATTTTACAACTCGCTTTTTCGGGAGCTGGCCGCAAAAGCGCAGGATGGCTTCAGGCCCTGTTCTGGTTCCGGGGGGCAGGCTGAGCCTGTGGTTAATTCTTCTTCCTGATGGGAAAATAGAGTGACCTGTGCCTGTCCCAACACCAAGAGCTAGTCTCTCATTGGTTCTCCGTCTTCCCGTTCATCCTCAGGACAAATAGCAACCTGTACGGAACAGGAGGTTAAAGGTGCTGATGCTCCAAGTAGGGAGATTGCTAGTAAAGTGGCTGGAATGGCGAACCCGAGCACAAGGAGATGAGAAATGAGGTGCGTTTTAGAAACCTTTCCCCATCACACGGTGTACCATCTTCTGGGTTTCTCATGCATGTTTTCGATGTAGGAAGATGCCCTTGAACCTGGAGATTTGGGACCCATGTGATGGGTAGCACGCAGTATTACTTTAAAGGGTCTGCGTTTGCTCACCCAACCTCACCAAACCTCTCAGCCCCAAGAGTGTCCACCCTTATGTCTCATCCAGCTGTGGGTCTAGATATGGTCAATCCAGGTTGCATCACAGCCCCTGAACGAATTGTGTAAGAATTTCTCTCTCTTTCCCTGTCTTTGTTTCATGGGTTTTTAAAAGTAATTTATTTTTATAATGGGGTGTAGCTGCTTTTCACGGCTGTGTTTATGCCGCTTTACACCCACTTGACACACTAACAGAGAGATATCAATACATAGGTTTTAAGATTATTACTAGTCAGATATATTCTTGTGCGGTGAATCGGGCGTGTTGAGTCCAGTTCTCTGAGCAAGGAGTAGGTCTTGTCTGTTACATATTGGGTTTATGGAACGGTATCTGAGCTAATTTGAAACTCTTGTTTTATGTATCACCCCACCTCACCTTTCCCGTTAAGCAGCCATAGTGTGTTTTCTGCATGTGTGACTCTGTTCTGTTTTGTAATTCAGTTCAAGTGTAACGGTTTTTACATTCCCTCTATAAGTGACACCTTATGAGAAGTGTCCTTTTCTGTGTGACTTATGTCACTTAGAATCGTCGGACCTAAATCCACTCATCATGCTGCTACTAGCCTTATGACATTGATTTCATGGCTGAGTGATAATCCATTGTACATATGGACCTCAAATTTTTTATCCATTTTTCGCTTTCCTGGGATATTTAAGGTGGAATGAAGTGGAGGTCCTTGTCAACAGAGCAGCCCTAAACTTTGGGGTGCTTGTGTCTTGCTGATTTTTAATTTTCCCACTTTATACCCCCATGCGTGGAAGTGCCCTATGCTCTCTAAGCTGTGTTTTTTAGATGTTTCAGGACACACCGTACACTTCTCCAGAGTGGCTGTTGGCAATTTACATCCCGCCCATCAGTGTAGCAAGGCTCCCATTTCTCCATGGCCTGTCCTGCATTTCTGGTTTTGACACTTTTTTCAGCATGGCCCTTTTGACCGATGGGAAGCGAGACTTCTTTGGAGCGCTGATTTGCCTTTCCAGGTTGCTTGGTTGGCCAAAAAGGGCGTATGCGTTTTTTCCTGAATATATTCAGGAAAAAACGCATACGCCCTTTTTGGCCAAGGGCATCATTGTCAACGTTTTGCCGCTTTTCATGTGCTTTCAAGGCGATTCGAATCTACCTCCTGAAATCTGTTTCCTGCAATTCTGCCTTGATTTCAATTCCTCGTCTTTGCCTTCCCTCAATATATTTGTGGACGAGAGTTATCATTTATAACTGTGCAGGTTTGTGAATTGCAGTGCCCTGAAGCTCCATTTTACAACTCGCTTTTTCGGGAGCTGGCCGCAAAAGCGCAGGATGGCTTCAGGCCCTGTTCTGGTTCCGGGGGGCAGGCTGAGCCTGTGGTTAATTCTTCTTCCTGATGGGAAAATAGAGTGACCTGTGCCTGTCCCAACACCAAGAGCTAGTCTCTCATTGGTTCTCCGTCTTCCCGTTCATCCTCAGGACAAATAGCAACCTGTACGGAACAGGAGGTTAAAGGTGCTGATGCTCCAAGTAGGGAGATTGCTAGTAAAGTGGCTGGAATGGCGAACCCGAGCACAAGGAGATGAGAAATGAGGTGCGTTTTAGAAACCTTTCCCCATCACACGGTGTACCATCTTCTGGGTTTCTCATGCATGTTTTCGATGTAGGAAGATGCCCTTGAACCTGGAGATTTGGGACCCATGCGATGGGTAGCACGCAGTATTACTTTAAAGGGTCTGCGTTTGCTCACCCAACCTCACCAAACCTCTCAGCCCCAAGAGTGTCCACCCTTATGTCTCATCCAGCTGTGGGTCTAGATATGGTCAATCCAGGTTGCATCACAGACCCTGAACGAATTGTGTAAGAATTTCTCTCTCTTTCACTGTCTTTGTTTCATGGGTTTTGAAAAGTAATTTATTTTTATAATGGGGTTTAGCTGCTTTTCACGGCTGTGTTTATGCTGCTTTACACCCACTTGACACACTAACAGAGAGATATCAATACATAGGTTTTAAGATTATTACTAGTCAGATATATTCTTGTGCGGTGAATCGGGCGTGTTGAGTCCAGTTCTCTGAGCAAGGAGTAGGTCTTGTCTGTTACATATTGGGTTTATGGAACGGTATCTGAGCTAATTTGAAACTCTTGTTTTATGTATCACCCCACCTCACCTTTCCCGTTAAGCAGCCATAGTGTGTTTTCTGCATGTGTGACTCTGTTCTGTTTTGTAATTCAGTTCAAGTGTAACGGTTTTTACATTCCCTCTATAAGTGACACCTTATGAGAAGTGTCCTTTTCTGTGTGACTTATGTCACTTAGAATCGTCGGACCTAAATCCACTCATCATGCTGCTACTAGCCTTATGACATTGATTTCATGGCTGAGTGATAATCCATTGTACATATGGACCTCAAATTTTTTATCCATTTTTCGCTTTCCTGGGATATTTAAGGTGGAATGAAGTGGAGGTCCTTGTCAACAGAGCAGCCCTAAACTTTGGGGTGCTTGTGTCTTGCTGATTTTTAATTTTCCCACTTTATACCCCCATGCGTGGAAGTGCCCTATGCTCTCTAAGCTGTGTTTTTTAGATGTTTCAGGACACACCGTACACTTCTCCAGAGTGGCTGTTGGCAATTTACATCCCGCCCATCAGTGTAGCAAGGCTCCCATTTCTCCATGGCCTGTCCTGCATTTCTGGTTTTGACACTTTTTTCAGCATGGCCCTTTTGACCGATGGGAAGCGAGACTTCTTTGTAGCGCTGATTTGCCTTTCCAGGTTGCTTGGTTGGCCAAAAAGGGCGTATGCGTTTTTTCCTGAATATATTCAGGAAAAAACGCATACGCCCTTTTTGGCCAAGGGCATCATTGTCAACGTTTTGCCGCTTTTCATGTGCTTTCAAGGCGATTCGAATCTACCTCCTGAAATCTGTTTCCTGCAATTCTGCCTTGATTTCAATTCCTCGTCTTTGCCTTCCCTCAATATATTTGTGGACGAGAGTTATCATTTATAACTGTGCAGGTTTGTGAATTGCAGTGCCCTGAAGCTCCATTTTACAACTCGCTTTTTCGGGAGCTGGCCGCAAAAGCGCAGGATGGCTTCAGGCCCTGTTCTGGTTCCGGGGGGCAGGCTGAGCCTGTGGTTAATTCTTCTTCCTGATGGGAAAATAGAGTGACCTGTGCCTGTCCCAACACCAAGAGCTAGTCTCTCATTGGTTCCCCGTCTTCCCGTTCATCCTCAGGACAAATAGCAACCTGTACGGAACAGGAGGTTAAAGGTGCTGATGCTCCAAGTAGGGAGATTGCTAGTAAAGTGGCTGGAATGGCGAACCCGAGCACAAGGAGATGAGAAATGAGGTGCGTTTTAGAAACCTTTCCCCATCACACGGTGTACCATCTTCTGGGTTTCTCATGCATGTTTTCGATGTAGGAAGATGCCCTTGAACCTGGAGATTTGGGACCCATGCGATGGGTAGCACGCAGTATTACTTTAAAGGGTCTGCGTTTGCTCACCCAACCTCACCAAACCTCTCAGCCCCAAGAGTGTCCACCCTTATGTCTCATCCAGCTGTGGGTCTAGATATGGTCAATCCAGGTTGCATCACAGACCCTGAACGAATTGTGTAAGAATTTCTTTCTCTTTCACTGTCTTTGTTTCATGGGTTTTGAAAAGTAATTTATTTTTATAATGGGGTTTAGCTGTTTTTCACGGCTGTGTTTATGCTGCTTTACACCCACTTGACACACTAACAGAGAGATATCAATACATAGGTTTTAAGATTATTACTAGTCAGATATATTCTTGTGCGGTGAATCGGGCGTGTTGAGTCCAGTTCTCTGAGCAAGGAGTAGGTCTTGTCTGTTACATATTGGGTTTATGGAACGGTATCTGAGCTAATTTGAAACTCTTGTTTTATGTATCACCCCACCTCACCTTTCCCGTTAAGCAGCCATAGTGTGTTTTCTGCATGTGTGACTCTGTTCTGTTTTGTAATTCAGTTCAAGTGTAACGGTTTTTACATTCCCTCTATAAGTGACACCTTATGAGAAGTGTCCTTTTCTGTGTGACTTATGTCACTTAGAATCGTCGGACCTAAATCCACTCATCATGCTGCTACTAGCCTTATGACATTGATTTCATGGCTGAGTGATAATCCATTGTACATATGGACCTCAAATTTTTTATCCATTTTTCGCTTTCCTGGGATATTTAAGGTGGAATGAAGTGGAGGTCCTTGTCAACAGAGCAGCCCTAAACTTTGGGGTGCTTGTGTCTTGCTGATTTTTAATTTTCCCACTTTATACCCCCATGCGTGGAAGTGCCCTATGCTCTCTAAGCTGTGTTTTTTAGATGTTTCAGGACACACCGTACACTTCTCCAGAGTGGCTGTTGGCAATTTACATCCCGCCCATCAGTGTAGCAAGGCTCCCATTTCTCCATGGCCTGTCCTGCATTTCTGGTTTTGACACTTTTTTCAGCATGGCCCTTTTGACCGATGGGAAGCGAGACTTCTTTGTAGCGCTGATTTGCCTTTCCAGGTTGCTTGGTTGGCCAAAAAGGGCGTATGCGTTTTTTCCTGAATATATTCAGGAAAAAACGCATACGCCCTTTTTGGCCAAGGGCATCATTGTCAACGTTTTGCCGCTTTTCATGTGCTTTCAAGGCGATTCGAATCTACCTCCTGAAATCTGTTTCCTGCAATTCTGCCTTGATTTCAATTCCTCGTCTTTGCCTTCCCTCAATATATTTGTGGACGAGAGTTATCATTTATAACTGTGCAGGTTTGTGAATTGCAGTGCCCTGAAGCTCCATTTTACAACTCGCTTTTTCGGGAGCTGGCCGCAAAAGCGCAGGATGGCTTCAGGCCCTGTTCTGGTTCCGGGGGGCAGGCTGAGCCTGTGGTTAATTCTTCTTCCTGATGGGAAAATAGAGTGACCTGTGCCTGTCCCAACACCAAGAGCTAGTCTCTCATTGGTTCCCCGTCTTCCCGTTCATCCTCAGGACAAATGGCAACCTGTACGGAACAGGAGGTTAAAGGTGCTGATGCTCCAAGTAGGGAGATTGCTAGTAAAGTGGCTGGAATGGCGAACCCGAGCACAAGGAGATGAGAAATGAGGTGCGTTTTAGAAACCTTTCCCCATCACACGGTGTACCATCTTCTGGGTTTCTCATGCATGTTTTCGATGTAGGAAGATGCCCTTGAACCTGGAGATTTGGGACCCATGCGATGGGTAGCACGCAGTATTACTTTAAAGGGTCTGCGTTTGCTCACCCAACCTCACCAAACCTCTCAGCCCCAAGAGTGTCCACCCTTATGTCTCATCCAGCTGTGGGTCTAGATATGGTCAATCCAGGTTGCATCACAGACCCTGAACGAATTGTGTAAGAATTTCTCTCTCTTTCACTGTCTTTGTTTCATGGGTTTTGAAAAGTAATTTATTTTTATAATGGGGTTTAGCTGCTTTTCACGGCTGTGTTTATGCTGCTTTACACCCACTTGACACACTAACAGAGAGATATCAATACATAGGTTTTAAGATTATTACTAGTCAGATATATTCTTGTGCGGTGAATCGGGCGTGTTGAGTCCAGTTCTCTGAGCAAGGAGTAGGTCTTGTCTGTTACATATTGGGTTTATGGAACGGTATCTGAGCTAATTTGAAACTCTTGTTTTATGTATCACCCCACCTCACCTTTCCCGTTAAGCAGCCATAGTGTGTTTTCTGCATGTGTGACTCTGTTCTGTTTTGTAATTCAGTTCAAGTGTAACGGTTTTTACATTCCCTCTATAAGTGACACCTTATGAGAAGTGTCCTTTTCTGTGTGACTTATGTCACTTAGAATCGTCGGACCTAAATCCACTCATCATGCTGCTACTAGCCTTATGACATTGATTTCATGGCTGAGTGATAATCCATTGTACATATGGACCTCAAATTTTTTATCCATTTTTCGCTTTCCTGGGATATTTAAGGTGGAATGAAGTGGAGGTCCTTGTCAACAGAGCAGCCCTAAACTTTGGGGTGCTTGTGTCTTGCTGATTTTTAATTTTCCCACTTTATACCCCCATGCGTGGAAGTGCCCTATGCTCTCTAAGCTGTGTTTTTTAGATGTTTCAGGACACACCGTACACTTCTCCAGAGTGGCTGTTGGCAATTTACATCCCGCCCATCAGTGTAGCAAGGCTCCCATTTCTCCATGGCCTGTCCTGCATTTCTGGTTTTGACACTTTTTTCAGCATGGCCCTTTTGACCGATGGGAAGCGAGACTTCTTTGTAGCGCTGATTTGCCTTTCCAGGTTGCTTGGTTGGCCAAAAAGGGCGTATGCGTTTTTTCCTGAATATATTCAGGAAAAAACGCATACGCCCTTTTTGGCCAAGGGCATCATTGTCAACGTTTTGCCGCTTTTCATGTGCTTTCAAGGCGATTCGAATCTACCTCCTGAAATCTGTTTCCTGCAATTCTGCCTTGATTTCAATTCCTCGTCTTTGCCTTCCCTCAATATATTTGTGGACGAGAGTTATCATTTATAACTGTGCAGGTTTGTGAATTGCAGTGCCCTGAAGCTCCATTTTACAACTCGCTTTTTCGGGAGCTGGCCGCAAAAGCGCAGGATGGCTTCAGGCCCTGTTCTGGTTCCGGGGGGCAGGCTGAGCCTGTGGTTAATTCTTCTTCTTGATGGGAAAATAGAGTGACCTGTGCCTGTCCCAACACCAAGAGCTAGTCTCTCATTGGTTCCCCGTCTTCCCGTTCATCCTCAGGACAAATAGCAACCTGTACGGAACAGGAGGTTAAAGGTGCTGATGCTCCAAGTAGGGAGATTGCTAGTAAAGTGGCTGGAATGGCGAACCCGAGCACAAGGAGATGAGAAATGAGGTGCGTTTTAGAAACCTTTCCCCATCACACGGTGTACCATCTTCTGGGTTTCTCATGCATGTTTTCGATGTAGGAAGATGCCCTTGAACCTGGAGATTTGGGACCCATGCGATGGGTAGCACGCAGTATTACTTTAAAGGGTCTGCGTTTGCTCACCCAACCTCACCAAACCTCTCAGCCCCAAGAGTGTCCACCCTTATGTCTCATCCAGCTGTGGGTCTAGATATGGTCAATCCAGGTTGCATCACAGACCCTGAACGAATTGTGTAAGAATTTCTCTCTCTTTCACTGTCTTTGTTTCATGGGTTTTGAAAAGTAATTTATTTTTATAATGGGGTGTAGCTGCTTTTCACGGCTGTGTTTATGCTGCTTTACACCCACTTGACACACTAACAGAGAGATATCAATACATAGGTTTTAAGATTATTACTAGTCAGATATATTCTTGTGCGGTGAATCGGGCGTGTTGAGTCCAGTTCTCTGAGCAAGGAGTAGGTCTTGTCTGTTACATATTGGGTTTATGGAACGGTATCTGAGCTAATTTGAAACTCTTGTTTTATGTATCACCCCACCTCACCTTTCCCGTTAAGCAGCCATAGTGTGTTTTCTGCATGTGTGACTCTGTTCTGTTTTGTAATTCAGTTCAAGTGTAACGGTTTTTACATTCCCTCTATAAGTGACACCTTATGAGAAGTGTCCTTTTCTGTGTGACTTATGTCACTTAGAATCGTCGGACCTAAATCCACTCATCATGCTGCTACTAGCCTTATGACATTGATTTCATGGCTGAGTGATAATCCATTGTACATATGGACCTCAAATTTTTTATCCATTTTTCGCTTTCCTGGGATATTTAAGGTGGAATGAAGTGGAGGTCCTTGTCAACAGAGCAGCCCTAAACTTTGGGGTGCTTGTGTCTTGCTGATTTTTAATTTTCCCACTTTATACCCCCATGCGTGGAAGTGCCCTATGCTCTCTAAGCTGTGTTTTTTAGATGTTTCAGGACACACCGTACACTTCTCCAGAGTGGCTGTTGGCAATTTACATCCCGCCCATCAGTGTAGCAAGGCTCCCATTTCTCCATGGCCTGTCCTGCATTTCTGGTTTTGACACTTTTTTCAGCATGGCCCTTTTGACCGATGGGAAGCGAGACTTCTTTGTAGCGCTGATTTGCCTTTCCAGGTTGCTTGGTTGGCCAAAAAGGGCGTATGCGTTTTTTCCTGAATATATTCAGGAAAAAACGCATACGCCCTTTTTGGCCAAGGGCATCATTGTCAACGTTTTGCCGCTTTTCATGTGCTTTCAAGGCGATTCGAATCTACCTCCTGAAATCTGTTTCCTGCAATTCTGCCTTGATTTCAATTCCTCGTCTTTGCCTTCCCTCAATATATTTGTGGACGAGAGTTATCATTTATAACTGTGCAGGTTTGTGAATTGCAGTGCCCTGAAGCTCCATTTTACAACTCGCTTTTTCGGGAGCTGGCCGCAAAAGCGCAGGATGGCTTCAGGCCCTGTTCTGGTTCCGGGGGGCAGGCTGAGCCTGTGGTTAATTCTTCTTCCTGATGGGAAAATAGAGTGACCTGTGCCTGTCCCAACACCAAGAGCTAGTCTCTCATTGGTTCTCCGTCTTCCCGTTCATCCTCAGGACAAATAGCAACCTGTACGGAACAGGAGGTTAAAGGTGCTGATGCTCCAAGTAGGGAGATTGCTAGTAAAGTGGCTGGAATGGCGAACCCGAGCACAAGGAGATGAGAAATCAGGTGCGTTTTAGAAACCTTTCCCCATCACACGGTGTACCATCTTCTGGGTTTCTCATGCATGTTTTCGATGTAGGAAGATGCCCTTGAACCTGGAGATTTGGGACCCATGCGATGGGTAGCACGCAGTATTACTTTAAAGGGTCTGCGTTTGCTCACCCAACCTCACCAAACCTCTCAGCCCCAAGAGTGTCCACCCTTATGTCTCATCCAGCTGTGGGTCTAGATATGGTCAATCCAGGTTGCATCACAGACCCTGAACGAATTGTGTAAGAATTTCTCTCTCTTTCACTGTCTTTGTTTCATGGGTTTTGAAAAGTAATTTATTTTTATAATGGGGTGTAGCTGCTTTTCACGGCTGTGTTTATGCTGCTTTACACCCACTTGACACACTAACAGAGAGATATCAATACATAGGTTTTAAGATTATTACTAGTCAGATATATTCTTGTGCGGTGAATCGGGCGTGTTGAGTCCAGTTCTCTGAGCAAGGAGTAGGTCTTGTCTGTTACATATTGGGTTTATGGAACGGTATCTGAGCTAATTTGAAACTCTTGTTTTATGTATCACCCCACCTCACCTTTCCCGTTAAGCAGCCATAGTGTGTTTTCTGCATGTGTGACTCTGTTCTGTTTTGTAATTCAGTTCAAGTGTAACGGTTTTTACATTCCCTCTATAAGTGACACCTTATGAGAAGTGTCCTTTTCTGTGTGACTTATGTCACTTAGAATCGTCGGACCTAAATCCACTCATCATGCTGCTACTAGCCTTATGACATTGATTTCATGGCTGAGTGATAATCCATTGTACATATGGACCTCAAATTTTTTATCCATTTTTCGCTTTCCTGGGATATTTAAGGTGGAATGAAGTGGAGGTCCTTGTCAACAGAGCAGCCCTAAACTTTGGGGTGCTTGTGTCTTGCTGATTTTTAATTTTCCCACTTTATACCCCCATGCGTGGAAGTGCCCTATGCTCTCTAAGCTGTGTTTTTTAGATGTTTCAGGACACACCGTACACTTCTCCAGAGTGGCTGTTGGCAATTTACATCCCGCCCATCAGTGTAGCAAGGCTCCCATTTCTCCATGGCCTGTCCTGCATTTCTGGTTTTGACACTTTTTTCAGCATGGCCCTTTTGACCGATGGGAAGCGAGACTTCTTTGTAGCGCTGATTTGCCTTTCCAGGTTGCTTGGTTGGCCAAAAAGGGCGTATGCGTTTTTTCCTGAATATATTCAGGAAAAAACGCATACGCCCTTTTTGGCCAAGGGCATCATTGTCAACGTTTTGCCGCTTTTCATGTGCTTTCAAGGCGATTCGAATCTACCTCCTGAAATCTGTTTCCTGCAATTCTGCCTTGATTTCAATTCCTCGTCTTTGCCTTCCCTCAATATATTTGTGGACGAGAGTTATCATTTATAACTGTGCAGGTTTGTGAATTGCAGTGCCCTGAAGCTCCATTTTACAACTCGCTTTTTCGGGAGCTGGCCGCAAAAGCGCAGGATGGCTTCAGGCCCTGTTCTGGTTCCGGGGGGCAGGCTGAGCCTGTGGTTAATTCTTCTTCCTGATGGGAAAATAGAGTGACCTGTGCCTGTCCCAACACCAAGAGCTAGTCTCTCATTGGTTCTCCGTCTTCCCGTTCATCCTCAGGACAAATAGCAACCTGTACGGAACAGGAGGTTAAAGGTGCTGATGCTCCAAGTAGGGAGATTGCTAGTAAAGTGGCTGGAATGGCGAACCCGAGCACAAGGAGATGAGAAATGAGGTGCGTTTTAGAAACCTTTCCCCATCACACGGTGTACCATCTTCTGGGTTTCTCATGCATGTTTTCGATGTAGGAAGATGCCCTTGAACCTGGAGATTTGGGACCCATGTGATGGGTAGCACGCAGTATTACTTTAAAGGGTCTGCGTTTGCTCACCCAACCTCACCAAACCTCTCAGCCCCAAGAGTGTCCACCCTTATGTCTCATCCAGCTGTGGGTCTAGATATGGTCAATCCAGGTTGCATCACAGCCCCTGAACGAATTGTGTAAGAATTTCTCTCTCTTTCCCTGTCTTTGTTTCATGGGTTTTTAAAAGTAATTTATTTTTATAATGGGGTGTAGCTGCTTTTCACGGCTGTGTTTATGCTGCTTTACACCCACTTGACACACTAACAGAGAGATATCAATACATAGGTTTTAAGATTATTACTAGTCAGATATATTCTTGTGCGGTGAATCGGGCGTGTTGAGTCCAGTTCTCTGAGCAAGGAGTAGGTCTTGTCTGTTACATATTGGGTTTATGGAACGGTATCTGAGCTAATTTGAAACTCTTGTTTTATGTATCACCCCACCTCACCTTTCCCGTTAAGCAGCCATAGTGTGTTTTCTGCATGTGTGACTCTGTTCTGTTTTGTAATTCAGTTCAAGTGTAACGGTTTTTACATTCCCTCTATAAGTGACACCTTATGAGAAGTGTCCTTTTCTGTGTGACTTATGTCACTTAGAATCGTCGGACCTAAATCCACTCATCATGCTGCTACTAGCCTTATGACATTGATTTCATGGCTGAGTGATAATCCATTGTACATATGGACCTCAAATTTTTTATCCATTTTTCGCTTTCCTGGGATATTTAAGGTGGAATGAAGTGGAGGTCCTTGTCAACAGAGCAGCCCTAAACTTTGGGGTGCTTGTGTCTTGCTGATTTTTAATTTTCCCACTTTATACCCCCATGCGTGGAAGTGCCCTATGCTCTCTAAGCTGTGTTTTTTAGATGTTTCAGGACACACCGTACACTTCTCCAGAGTGGCTGTTGGCAATTTACATCCCGCCCATCAGTGTAGCAAGGCTCCCATTTCTCCATGGCCTGTCCTGCATTTCTGGTTTTGACACTTTTTTCAGCATGGCCCTTTTGACCGATGGGAAGCGAGACTTCTTTGTAGCGCTGATTTGCCTTTCCAGGTTGCTTGGCTGGCCAAAAAGGGCGTATGCGTTTTTTCCTGAATATATTCAGGAAAAAACGCATACGCCCTTTTTGGCCAAGGGCATCATTGTCAACGTTTTGCCGCTTTTCATGTGCTTTCAAGGCGATTCGAATCTACCTCCTGAAATCTGTTTCCTGCAATTCTGCCTTGATTTCAATTCCTCGTCTTTGCCTTCCCTCAATATATTTGTGGACGAGAGTTATCATTTATAACTGTGCAGGTTTGTGAATTGCAGTGCCCTGAAGCTCCATTTTACAACTCGCTTTTTCGGGAGCTGGCCGCAAAAGCGCAGGATGGCTTCAGGCCCTGTTCTGGTTCCGGGGGGCAGGCTGAGCCTGTGGTTAATTCTTCTTCCTGATGGGAAAATAGAGTGACCTGTGCCTGTCCCAACACCAAGAGCTAGTCTCTCATTGGTTCTCCGTCTTCCCGTTCATCCTCAGGACAAATAGCAACCTGTACGGAACAGGAGGTTAAAGGTGCTGATGCTCCAAGTAGGGAGATTGCTAGTAAAGTGGCTGGAATGGCGAACCCGAGCACAAGGAGATGAGAAATCAGGTGCGTTTTAGAAACCTTTCCCCATCACACGGTGTACCATCTTCTGGGTTTCTCATGCATGTTTTCGATGTAGGAAGATGCCCTTGAACCTGGAGATTTGGGACCCATGTGATGGGTAGCACGCAGTATTACTTTAAAGGGTCTGCGTTTGCTCACCCAACCTCACCAAACCTCTCAGCCCCAAGAGTGTCCACCCTTATGTCTCATCCAGCTGTGGGTCTAGATATGGTCAATCCAGGTTGCATCACAGCCCCTGAACGAATTGTGTAAGAATTTCTCTCTCTTTCCCTGTCTTTGTTTCATGGGTTTTGAAAAGTAATTTATTTTTATAATGGGGTGTAGCTGCTTTTCACGGCTGTGTTTATGCTGCTTTACACCCACTTGACACACTAACAGAGAGATATCAATACATAGGTTTTAAGATTATTACTAGTCAGATATATTCTTGTGCGGTGAATCGGGCGTGTTGAGTCCAGTTCTCTGAGCAAGGAGTAGGTCTTGTCTGTTACATATTGGGTTTATGGAACGGTATCTGAGCTAATTTGAAACTCTTGTTTTATGTATCACCCCACCTCACCTTTCCCGTTAAGCAGCCATAGTGTGTTTTCTGCATGTGTGACTCTGTTCTGTTTTGTAATTCAGTTCAAGTGTAACGGTTTTTACATTCCCTCTATAAGTGACACCTTATGAGAAGTGTCCTTTTCTGTGTGACTTATGTCACTTAGAATCGTCGGACCTAAATCCACTCATCATGCTGCTACTAGCCTTATGACATTGATTTCATGGCTGAGTGATAATCCATTGTACATATGGACCTCAAATTTTTTATCCATTTTTCGCTTTCCTGGGATATTTAAGGTGGAATGAAGTGGAGGTCCTTGTCAACAGAGCAGCCCTAAACTTTGGGGTGCTTGTGTCTTGCTGATTTTTAATTTTCCCACTTTATACCCCCATGCGTGGAAGTGCCCTATGCTCTCTAAGCTGTGTTTTTTAGATGTTTCAGGACACACCGTACACTTCTCCAGAGTGGCTGTTGGCAATTTACATCCCGCCCATCAGTGTAGCAAGGCTCCCATTTCTCCATGGCCTGTCCTGCATTTCTGGTTTTGACACTTTTTTCAGCATGGCCCTTTTGACCGATGGGAAGCGAGACTTCTTTGGAGCGCTGATTTGCCTTTCCAGGTTGCTTGGCTGGCCAAAAAGGGCGTATGCGTTTTTTCCTGAATATATTCAGGAAAAAACGCATACGCCCTTTTTGGCCAAGGGCATCATTGTCAACGTTTTGCCGCTTTTCATGTGCTTTCAAGGCGATTCGAATCTACCTCCTGAAATCTGTTTCCTGCAATTCTGCCTTGATTTCAATTCCTCGTCTTTGCCTTCCCTCAATATATTTGTGGACGAGAGTTATCATTTATAACTGTGCAGGTTTGTGAATTGCAGTGCCCTGAAGCTCCATTTTACAACTCGCTTTTTCGGGAGCTGGCCGCAAAAGCGCAGGATGGCTTCAGGCCCTGTTCTGGTTCCGGGGGGCAGGCTGAGCCTGTGGTTAATTCTTCTTCCTGATGGGAAAATAGAGTGACCTGTGCCTGTCCCAACACCAAGAGCTAGTCTCTCATTGGTTCTCCGTCTTCCCGTTCATCCTCAGGACAAATAGCAACCTGTACGGAACAGGAGGTTAAAGGTGCTGATGCTCCAAGTAGGGAGATTGCTAGTAAAGTGGCTGGAATGGCGAACCCGAGCACAAGGAGATGAGAAATCAGGTGCGTTTTAGAAACCTTTCCCCATCACACGGTGTACCATCTTCTGGGTTTCTCATGCATGTTTTCGATGTAGGAAGATGCCCTTGAACCTGGAGATTTGGGACCCATGCGATGGGTAGCACGCAGTATTACTTTAAAGGGTCTGCGTTTGCTCACCCAACCTCACCAAACCTCTCAGCCCCAAGAGTGTCCACCCTTATGTCTCATCCAGCTGTGGGTCTAGATATGGTCAATCCAGGTTGCATCACAGACCCTGAACGAATTGTGTAAGAATTTCTCTCTCTTTCACTGTCTTTGTTTCATGGGTTTTGAAAAGTAATTTATTTTTATAATGGGGTGTAGCTGCTTTTCACGGCTGTGTTTATGCTGCTTTACACCCACTTGACACACTAACAGAGAGATATCAATACATAGGTTTTAAGATTATTACTAGTCAGATATATTCTTGTGCGGTGAATCGGGCGTGTTGAGTCCAGTTCTCTGAGCAAGGAGTAGGTCTTGTCTGTTACATATTGGGTTTATGGAACGGTATCTGAGCTAATTTGAAACTCTTGTTTTATGTATCACCCCACCTCACCTTTCCCGTTAAGCAGCCATAGTGTGTTTTCTGCATGTGTGACTCTGTTCTGTTTTGTAATTCAGTTCAAGTGTAACGGTTTTTACATTCCCTCTATAAGTGACACCTTATGAGAAGTGTCCTTTTCTGTGTGACTTATGTCACTTAGAATCGTCGGACCTAAATCCACTCATCATGCTGCTACTAGCCTTATGACATTGATTTCATGGCTGAGTGATAATCCATTGTACATATGGACCTCAAATTTTTTATCCATTTTTCGCTTTCCTGGGATATTTAAGGTGGAATGAAGTGGAGGTCCTTGTCAACAGAGCAGCCCTAAACTTTGGGGTGCTTGTGTCTTGCTGATTTTTAATTTTCCCACTTTATACCCCCATGCGTGGAAGTGCCCTATGCTCTCTAAGCTGTGTTTTTTAGATGTTTCAGGACACACCGTACACTTCTCCAGAGTGGCTGTTGGCAATTTACATCCCGCCCATCAGTGTAGCAAGGCTCCCATTTCTCCATGGCCTGTCCTGCATTTCTGGTTTTGACACTTTTTTCAGCATGGCCCTTTTGACCGATGGGAAGCGAGACTTCTTTGGAGCGCTGATTTGCCTTTCCAGGTTGCTTGGTTGGCCAAAAAGGGCGTATGCGTTTTTTCCTGAATATATTCAGGAAAAAACGCATACGCCCTTTTTGGCCAAGGGCATCATTGTCAACGTTTTGCCGCTTTTCATGTGCTTTCAAGGCGATTCGAATCTACCTCCTGAAATCTGTTTCCTGCAATTCTGCCTTGATTTCAATTCCTCGTCTTTGCCTTCCCTCAATATATTTGTGGACGAGAGTTATCATTTATAACTGTGCAGGTTTGTGAATTGCAGTGCCCTGAAGCTCCATTTTACAACTCGCTTTTTCGGGAGCTGGCCGCAAAAGCGCAGGATGGCTTCAGGCCCTGTTCTGGTTCCGGGGGGCAGGCTGAGCCTGTGGTTAATTCTTCTTCCTGATGGGAAAATAGAGTGACCTGTGCCTGTCCCAACACCAAGAGCTAGTCTCTCATTGGTTCTCCGTCTTCCCGTTCATCCTCAGGACAAATAGCAACCTGTACGGAACAGGAGGTTAAAGGTGCTGATGCTCCAAGTAGGGAGATTGCTAGTAAAGTGGCTGGAATGGCGAACCCGAGCACAAGGAGATGAGAAATGAGGTGCGTTTTAGAAACCTTTCCCCATCACACGGTGTACCATCTTCTGGGTTTCTCATGCATGTTTTCGATGTAGGAAGATGCCCTTGAACCTGGAGATTTGGGACCCATGCGATGGGTAGCACGCAGTATTACTTTAAAGGGTCTGCGTTTGCTCACCCAACCTCACCAAACCTCTCAGCCCCAAGAGTGTCCACCCTTATGTCTCATCCAGCTGTGGGTCTAGATATGGTCAATCCAGGTTGCATCACAGACCCTGAACGAATTGTGTAAGAATTTCTCTCTCTTTCACTGTCTTTGTTTCATGGGTTTTGAAAAGTAATTTATTTTTATAATGGGGTGTAGCTGCTTTTCACGGCTGTGTTTATGCTGCTTTACACCCACTTGACACACTAACAGAGAGATATCAATACATAGGTTTTAAGATTATTACTAGTCAGATATATTCTTGTGCGGTGAATCGGGCGTGTTGAGTCCAGTTCTCTGAGCAAGGAGTAGGTCTTGTCTGTTACATATTGGGTTTATGGAACGGTATCTGAGCTAATTTGAAACTCTTGTTTTATGTATCACCCCACCTCACCTTTCCCGTTAAGCAGCCATAGTGTGTTTTCTGCATGTGTGACTCTGTTCTGTTTTGTAATTCAGTTCAAGTGTAACGGTTTTTACATTCCCTCTATAAGTGACACCTTATGAGAAGTGTCCTTTTCTGTGTGACTTATGTCACTTAGAATCGTCGGACCTAAATCCACTCATCATGCTGCTACTAGCCTTATGACATTGATTTCATGGCTGAGTGATAATCCATTGTACATATGGACCTCAAATTTTTAATCCATTTTTCGCTTTCCTGGGATATTTAAGGTGGAATGAAGTGGAGGTCCTTGTCAACAGAGCAGCCCTAAACTTTGGGGTGCTTGTGTCTTGCTGATTTTTAATTTTCCCACTTTATACCCCCATGCGTGGAAGTGCCCTATGCTCTCTAAGCTGTGTTTTTTAGATGTTTCAGGACACACCGTACACTTCTCCAGAGTGGCTGTTGGCAATTTACATCCCGCCCATCAGTGTAGCAAGGCTCCCATTTCTCCATGGCCTGTCCTGCATTTCTGGTTTTGACACTTTTTTCAGCATGGCCCTTTTGACCGATGGGAAGCGAGACTTCTTTGGAGCGCTGATTTGCCTTTCCAGGTTGCTTGGTTGGCCAAAAAGGGCGTATGCGTTTTTTCCTGAATATATTCAGGAAAAAACGCATACGCCCTTTTTGGCCAAGGGCATCATTGTCAACGTTTTGCCGCTTTTCATGTGCTTTCAAGGCGATTCGAATCTACCTCCTGAAATCTGTTTCCTGCAATTCTGCCTTGATTTCAATTCCTCGTCTTTGCCTTCCCTCAATATATTTGTGGACGAGAGTTATCATTTATAACTGTGCAGGTTTGTGAATTGCAGTGCCCTGAAGCTCCATTTTACAACTCGCTTTTTCGGGAGCTGGCCGCAAAAGCGCAGGATGGCTTCAGGCCCTGTTCTGGTTCCGGGGGGCAGGCTGAGCCTGTGGTTAATTCTTCTTCCTGATGGGAAAATAGAGTGACCTGTGCCTGTCCCAACACCAAGAGCTAGTCTCTCATTGGTTCTCCGTCTTCCCGTTCATCCTCAGGACAAATAGCAACCTGTACGGAACAGGAGGTTAAAGGTGCTGATGCTCCAAGTAGGGAGATTGCTAGTAAAGTGGCTGGAATGGCGAACCCGAGCACAAGGAGATGAGAAATGAGGTGCGTTTTAGAAACCTTTCCCCATCACACGGTGTACCATCTTCTGGGTTTCTCATGCATGTTTTCGATGTAGGAAGATGCCCTTGAACCTGGAGATTTGGGACCCATGCGATGGGTAGCACGCAGTATTACTTTAAAGGGTCTGCGTTTGCTCACCCAACCTCACCAAACCTCTCAGCCCCAAGAGTGTCCACCCTTATGTCTCATCCAGCTGTGGGTCTAGATATGGTCAATCCAGGTTGCATCACAGACCCTGAACGAATTGTGTAAGAATTTCTCTCTCTTTCACTGTCTTTGTTTCATGGGTTTTGAAAAGTAATTTATTTTTATAATGGGGTGTAGCTGCTTTTCACGGCTGTGTTTATGCTGCTTTACACCCACTTGACACACTAACAGAGAGATATCAATACATAGGTTTTAAGATTATTACTAGTCAGATATATTCTTGTGCGGTGAATCGGGCGTGTTGAGTCCAGTTCTCTGAGCAAGGAGTAGGTCTTGTCTGTTACATATTGGGTTTATGGAACGGTATCTGAGCTAATTTGAAACTCTTGTTTTATGTATCACCCCACCTCACCTTTCCCGTTAAGCAGCCATAGTGTGTTTTCTGCATGTGTGACTCTGTTCTGTTTTGTAATTCAGTTCAAGTGTAACGGTTTTTACATTCCCTCTATAAGTGACACCTTATGAGAAGTGTCCTTTTCTGTGTGACTTATGTCACTTAGAATCGTCGGACCTAAATCCACTCATCATGCTGCTACTAGCCTTATGACATTGATTTCATGGCTGAGTGATAATCCATTGTACATATGGACCTCAAATTTTTTATCCATTTTTCGCTTTCCTGGGATATTTAAGGTGGAATGAAGTGGAGGTCCTTGTCAACAGAGCAGCCCTAAACTTTGGGGTGCTTGTGTCTTGCTGATTTTTAATTTTCCCACTTTATACCCCCATGCGTGGAAGTGCCCTATGCTCTCTAAGCTGTGTTTTTTAGATGTTTCAGGACACACCGTACACTTCTCCAGAGTGGCTGTTGGCAATTTACATCCCGCCCATCAGTGTAGCAAGGCTCCCATTTCTCCATGGCCTGTCCTGCATTTCTGGTTTTGACACTTTTTTCAGCATGGCCCTTTTGACCGATGGGAAGCGAGACTTCTTTGTAGCGCTGATTTGCCTTTCCAGGTTGCTTGGTTGGCCAAAAAGGGCGTATGCGTTTTTTCCTGAATATATTCAGGAAAAAACGCATACGCCCTTTTTGGCCAAGGGCATCATTGTCAACGTTTTGCCGCTTTTCATGTGCTTTCAAGGCGATTCGAATCTACCTCCTGAAATCTGTTTCCTGCAATTCTGCCTTGATTTCAATTCCTCGTCTTTGCCTTCCCTCAATATATTTGTGGACGAGAGTTATCATTTATAACTGTGCAGGTTTGTGAATTGCAGTGCCCTGAAGCTCCATTTTACAACTCGCTTTTTCGGGAGCTGGCCGCAAAAGCGCAGGATGGCTTCAGGCCCTGTTCTGGTTCCGGGGGGCAGGCTGAGCCTGTGGTTAATTCTTCTTCCTGATGGGAAAATAGAGTGACCTGTGCCTGTCCCAACACCAAGAGCTAGTCTCTCATTGGTTCTCCGTCTTCCCGTTCATCCTCAGGACAAATAGCAACCTGTACGGAACAGGAGGTTAAAGGTGCTGATGCTCCAAGTAGGGAGATTGCTAGTAAAGTGGCTGGAATGGCGAACCCGAGCACAAGGAGATGAGAAATCAGGTGCGTTTTAGAAACCTTTCCCCATCACACGGTGTACCATCTTCTGGGTTTCTCATGCATGTTTTCGATGTAGGAAGATGCCCTTGAACCTGGAGATTTGGGACCCATGCGATGGGTAGCACGCAGTATTACTTTAAAGGGTCTGCGTTTGCTCACCCAACCTCACCAAACCTCTCAGCCCCAAGAGTGTCCACCCTTATGTCTCATCCAGCTGTGGGTCTAGATATGGTCAATCCAGGTTGCATCACAGACCCTGAACGAATTGTGTAAGAATTTCTCTCTCTTTCACTGTCTTTGTTTCATGGGTTTTGAAAAGTAATTTATTTTTATAATGGGGTGTAGCTGCTTTTCACGGCTGTGTTTATGCTGCTTTACACCCACTTGACACACTAACAGAGAGATATCAATACATAGGTTTTAAGATTATTACTAGTCAGATATATTCTTGTGCGGTGAATCGGGCGTGTTGAGTCCAGTTCTCTGAGCAAGGAGTAGGTCTTGTCTGTTACATATTGGGTTTATGGAACGGTATCTGAGCTAATTTGAAACTCTTGTTTTATGTATCACCCCACCTCACCTTTCCCGTTAAGCAGCCATAGTGTGTTTTCTGCATGTGTGACTCTGTTCTGTTTTGTAATTCAGTTCAAGTGTAACGGTTTTTACATTCCCTCTATAAGTGACACCTTATGAGAAGTGTCCTTTTCTGTGTGACTTATGTCACTTAGAATCGTCGGACCTAAATCCACTCATCATGCTGCTACTAGCCTTATGACATTGATTTCATGGCTGAGTGATAATCCATTGTACATATGGACCTCAAATTTTTTATCCATTTTTCGCTTTCCTGGGATATTTAAGGTGGAATGAAGTGGAGGTCCTTGTCAACAGAGCAGCCCTAAACTTTGGGGTGCTTGTGTCTTGATGATTTTTAATTTTCCCACTTTATACCCCCATGCGTGGAAGTGCCCTATGCTCTCTAAGCTGTGTTTTTTAGATGTTTCAGGACACACCGTACACTTCTCCAGAGTGGCTGTTGGCAATTTACATCCCGCCCATCAGTGTAGCAAGGCTCCCATTTCTCCATGGCCTGTCCTGCATTTCTGGTTTTGACACTTTTTTCAGCATGGCCCTTTTGACCGATGGGAAGCGAGACTTCTTTGTAGCGCTGATTTGCCTTTCCAGGTTGCTTGGTTGGCCAAAAAGGGCGTATGCGTTCTTTCCTGAATATATTCAGGAAAAAACGCATACGCCCTTTTTGGCCAAGGGCATCATTGTCAACGTTTTGCCGCTTTTCATGTGCTTTCAAGGCGATTCGAATCTACCTCCTGAAATCTGTTTCCTGCAATTCTGCCTTGATTTCAATTCCTCGTCTTTGCCTTCCCTCAATATATTTGTGGACGAGAGTTATCATTTATAACTGTGCAGGTTTGTGAATTGCAGTGCCCTGAAGCTCCATTTTACAACTCGCTTTTTCGGGAGCTGCCCGCAAAAGCGCAGGATGGCTTCAGGCCCTGTTCTGGTTCCGGGGGGCAGGCTGAGCCTGTGGTTAATTCTTCTTCCTGATGGGAAAATAGAGTGACCTGTGCCTGTCCCAACACCAAGAGCTAGTCTCTCATTGGTTCTCCGTCTTCCCGTTCATCCTCAGGACAAATAGCAACCTGTACGGAACAGGAGGTTAAAGGTGCTGATGCTCCAAGTAGGGAGATTGCTAGTAAAGTGGCTGGAATGGCGAACCCGAGCACAAGGAGATGAGAAATGAGGTGCGTTTTAGAAACCTTTCCCCATCACACGGTGTACCATCTTCTGGGTTTCTCATGCATGTTTTCGATGTAGGAAGATGCCCTTGAACCTGGAGATTTGGGACCCATGCGATGGGTAGCACGCAGTATTACTTTAAAGGGTCTGCGTTTGCTCACCCAACCTCACCAAACCTCTCAGCCCCAAGAGTGTCCACCCTTATGTCTCATCCAGCTGTGGGTCTAGATATGGTCAATCCAGGTTGCATCACAGACCCTGAACGAATTGTGTAAGAATTTCTCTCTCTTTCACTGTCTTTGTTTCATGGGTTTTGAAAAGTAATTTATTTTTATAATGGGGTGTAGCTGCTTTTCACGGCTGTGTTTATGCTGCTTTACACCCACTTGACACACTAACAGAGAGATATCAATACATAGGTTTTAAGATTATTACTAGTCAGATATATTCTTGTGCGGTGAATCGGGCGTGTTGAGTCCAGTTCTCTGAGCAAGGAGTAGGTCTTGTCTGTTACATATTGGGTTTATGGAACGGTATCTGAGCTAATTTGAAACTCTTGTTTTATGTATCACCCCACCTCACCTTTCCCGTTAAGCAGCCATAGTGTGTTTTCTGCATGTGTGACTCTGTTCTGTTTTGTAATTCAGTTCAAGTGTAACGGTTTTTACATTCCCTCTATAAGTGACACCTTATGAGAAGTGTCCTTTTCTGTGTGACTTATGTCACTTAGAATCGTCGGACCTAAATCCACTCATCATGCTGCTACTAGCCTTATGACATTGATTTCATGGCTGAGTGATAATCCATTGTACATATGGACCTCAAATTTTTTATCCATTTTTCGCTTTCCTGGGATATTTAAGGTGGAATGAAGTGGAGGTCCTTGTCAACAGAGCAGCCCTAAACTTTGGGGTGCTTGTGTCTTGATGATTTTTAATTTTCCCACTTTATACCCCCATGCGTGGAAGTGCCCTATGCTCTCTAAGCTGTGTTTTTTAGATGTTTCAGGACACACCGTACACTTCTCCAGAGTGGCTGTTGGCAATTTACATCCCGCCCATCAGTGTAGCAAGGCTCCCATTTCTCCATGGCCTGTCCTGCATTTCTGGTTTTGACACTTTTTTCAGCATGGCCCTTTTGACCGATGGGAAGCGAGACTTCTTTGTAGCGCTGATTTGCCTTTCCAGGTTGCTTGGTTGGCCAAAAAGGGCGTATGCGTTCTTTCCTGAATATATTCAGGAAAAAACGCATACGCCCTTTTTGGCCAAGGGCATCATTGTCAACGTTTTGCCGCTTTTCATGTGCTTTCAAGGCGATTCGAATCTACCTCCTGAAATCTGTTTCCTGCAATTCTGCCTTGATTTCAATTCCTCGTCTTTGCCTTCCCTCAATATATTTGTGGACGAGAGTTATCATTTATAACTGTGCAGGTTTGTGAATTGCAGTGCCCTGAAGCTCCATTTTACAACTCGCTTTTTCGGGAGCTGCCCGCAAAAGCGCAGGATGGCTTCAGGCCCTGTTCTGGTTCCGGGGGGCAGGCTGAGCCTGTGGTTAATTCTTCTTCCTGATGGGAAAATAGAGTGACCTGTGCCTGTCCCAACACCAAGAGCTAGTCTCTCATTGGTTCTCCGTCTTCCCGTTCATCCTCAGGACAAATAGCAACCTGTACGGAACAGGAGGTTAAAGGTGCTGATGCTCCAAGTAGGGAGATTGCTAGTAAAGTGGCTGGAATGGCGAACCCGAGCACAAGGAGATGAGAAATGAGGTGCGTTTTAGAAACCTTTCCCCATCACACGGTGTACCATCTTCTGGGTTTCTCATGCATGTTTTCGATGTAGGAAGATGCCCTTGAACCTGGAGATTTGGGACCCATGCGATGGGTAGCACGCAGTATTACTTTAAAGGGTCTGCGTTTGCTCACCCAACCTCACCAAACCTCTCAGCCCCAAGAGTGTCCACCCTTATGTCTCATCCAGCTGTGGGTCTAGATATGGTCAATCCAGGTTGCATCACAGACCCTGAACGAATTGTGTAAGAATTTCTCTCTCTTTCACTGTCTTTGTTTCATGGGTTTTGAAAAGTAATTTATTTTTATAATGGGGTGTAGCTGCTTTTCACGGCTGTGTTTATGCTGCTTTACACCCACTTGACACACTAACAGAGAGATATCAATACATAGGTTTTAAGATTATTACTAGTCAGATATATTCTTGTGCGGTGAATCGGGCGTGTTGAGTCCAGTTCTCTGAGCAAGGAGTAGGTCTTGTCTGTTACATATTGGGTTTATGGAACGGTATCTGAGCTAATTTGAAACTCTTGTTTTATGTATCACCCCACCTCACCTTTCCCGTTAAGCAGCCATAGTGTGTTTTCTGCATGTGTGACTCTGTTCTGTTTTGTAATTCAGTTCAAGTGTAACGGTTTTTACATTCCCTCTATAAGTGACACCTTATGAGAAGTGTCCTTTTCTGTGTGACTTATGTCACTTAGAATCGTCGGACCTAAATCCACTCATCATGCTGCTACTAGCCTTATGACATTGATTTCATGGCTGAGTGATAATCCATTGTACATATGGACCTCAAATTTTTTATCCATTTTTCGCTTTCCTGGGATATTTAAGGTGGAATGAAGTGGAGGTCCTTGTCAACAGAGCAGCCCTAAACTTTGGGGTGCTTGTGTCTTGCTGATTTTTAATTTTCCCACTTTATACCCCCATGCGTGGAAGTGCCCTATGCTCTCTAAGCTGTGTTTTTTAGATGTTTCAGGACACACCGTACACTTCTCCAGAGTGGCTGTTGGCAATTTACATCCCGCCCATCAGTGTAGCAAGGCTCCCATTTCTCCATGGCCTGTCCTGCATTTCTGGTTTTGACACTTTTTTCAGCATGGCCCTTTTGACCGATGGGAAGCGAGACTTCTTTGTAGCGCTGATTTGCCTTTCCAGGTTGCTTGGTTGGCCAAAAAGGGCGTATGCGTTTTTTCCTGAATATATTCAGGAAAAAACGCATACGCCCTTTTTGGCCAAGGGCATCATTGTCAACGTTTTGCCGCTTTTCATGTGCTTTCACGGCGATTCGAATCTACCTCCTGAAATCTGTTTCCTGCAATTCTGCCTTGATTTCAATTCCTCGTCTTTGCCTTCCCTCAATATATTTGTGGACGAGAGTTATCATTTATAACTGTGCAGGTTTGTGAATTGCAGTGCCCTGAAGCTCCATTTTACAACTCGCTTTTTCGGGAGCTGGCCGCAAAAGCGCAGGATGGCTTCAGGCCCTGTTCTGGTTCCGGGGGGCAGGCTGAGCCTGTGGTTAATTCTTCTTCCTGATGGGAAAATAGAGTGACCTGTGCCTGTCCCAACACCAAGAGCTAGTCTCTCATTGGTTCTCCGTCTTCCCGTTCATCCTCAGGACAAATAGCAACCTGTACGGAACAGGAGGTTAAAGGTGCTGATGCTCCAAGTAGGGAGATTGCTAGTAAAGTGGCTGGAATGGCGAACCCGAGCACAAGGAGATGAGAAATGAGGTGCGTTTTAGAAACCTTTCCCCATCACACGGTGTACCATCTTCTGGGTTTCTCATGCATGTTTTCGATGTAGGAAGATGCCCTTGAACCTGGAGATTTGGGACCCATGCGATGGGTAGCACGCAGTATTACTTTAAAGGGTCTGCGTTTGCTCACCCAACCTCACCAAACCTCTCAGCCCCAAGAGTGTCCACCCTTATGTCTCATCCAGCTGTGGGTCTAGATATGGTCAATCCAGGTTGCATCACAGACCCTGAACGAATTGTGTAAGAATTTCTCTCTCTTTCACTGTCTTTGTTTCATGGGTTTTGAAAAGTAATTTATTTTTATAATGGGGTGTAGCTGCTTTTCACGGCTGTGTTTATGCTGCTTTACACCCACTTGACACACTAACAGAGAGATATCAATACATAGGTTTTAAGATTATTACTAGTCAGATATATTCTTGTGCGGTGAATCGGGCGTGTTGAGTCCAGTTCTCTGAGCAAGGAGTAGGTCTTGTCTGTTACATATTGGGTTTATGGAACGGTATCTGAGCTAATTTGAAACTCTTGTTTTATGTATCACCCCACCTCACCTTTCCCGTTAAGCAGCCATAGTGTGTTTTCTGCATGTGTGACTCTGTTCTGTTTTGTAATTCAGTTCAAGTGTAACGGTTTTTACATTCCCTCTATAAGTGACACCTTATGAGAAGTGTCCTTTTCTGTGTGACTTATGTCACTTAGAATCGTCGGACCTAAATCCACTCATCATGCTGCTACTAGCCTTATGACATTGATTTCATGGCTGAGTGATAATCCATTGTACATATGGACCTCAAATTTTTTATCCATTTTTCGCTTTCCTGGGATATTTAAGGTGGAATGAAGTGGAGGTCCTTGTCAACAGAGCAGCCCTAAACTTTGGGGTGCTTGTGTCTTGCTGATTTTTAATTTTCCCACTTTATACCCCCATGCGTGGAAGTGCCCTATGCTCTCTAAGCTGTGTTTTTTAGATGTTTCAGGACACACCGTACACTTCTCCAGAGTGGCTGTTGGCAATTTACATCCCGCCCATCAGTGTAGCAAGGCTCCCATTTCTCCATGGCCTGTCCTGCATTTCTGGTTTTGACACTTTTTTCAGCATGGCCCTTTTGACCGATGGGAAGCGAGACTTCTTTGTAGCGCTGATTTGCCTTTCCAGGTTGCTTGGTTGGCCAAAAAGGGCGTATGCGTTCTTTCCTGAATATATTCAGGAAAAAACGCATACGCCCTTTTTGGCCAAGGGCATCATTGTCAACGTTTTGCCGCTTTTCATGTGCTTTCAAGGCGATTCGAATCTACCTCCTGAAATCTGTTTCCTGCAATTCTGCCTTGATTTCAATTCCTCGTCTTTGCCTTCCCTCAATATATTTGTGGACGAGAGTTATCATTTATAACTGTGCAGGTTTGTGAATTGCAGTGCCCTGAAGCTCCATTTTACAACTCGCTTTTTCGGGAGCTGGCCGCAAAAGCGCAGGATGGCTTCAGGCCCTGTTCTGGTTCCGGGGGGCAGGCTGAGCCTGTGGTTAATTCTTCTTCCTGATGGGAAAATAGAGTGACCTGTGCCTGTCCCAACACCAAGAGCTAGTCTCTCATTGGTTCCCCGTCTTCCCGTTCATCCTCAGGACAAATAGCAACCTGTACGGAACAGTAGGTTAAAGGTGCTGATGCTCCAAGTAGGGAGATTGCTAGTAAAGTGGCTGGAATGGCGAACCCGAGCACAAGGAGATGAGAAATGAGGTGCGTTTTAGAAACCTTTCCCCATCACACGGTGTACCATCTTCTGGGTTTCTCATGCATGTTTTCGATGTAGGAAGATGCCCTTGAACCTGGAGATTTGGGACCCATGCGATGGGTAGCACGCAGTATTACTTTAAAGGGTCTGCGTTTGCTCACCCAACCTCACCAAACCTCTCAGCCCCAAGAGTGTCCACCCTTATGTCTCATCCAGCTGTGGGTCTAGATATGGTCAATCCAGGTTGCATCACAGACCCTGAACGAATTGTGTAAGAATTTCTCTCTCTTTCACTGTCTTTGTTTCATGGGTTTTGAAAAGTAATTTATTTTTATAATGGGGTGTAGCTGCTTTTCATGGCTGTGTTTATGCTGCTTTACACCCACTTGACACACTAACAGAGAGATATCAATACATAGGTTTTAAGATTATTACTAGTCAGATATATTCTTGTGCGGTGAATCGGGCGTGTTGAGTCCAGTTCTCTGAGCAAGGAGTAGGTCTTGTCTGTTACATATTGGGTTTATGGAACGGTATCTGAGCTAATTTGAAACTCTTGTTTTATGTATCACCCCACCTCACCTTTCCCGTTAAGCAGCCATAGTGTGTTTTCTGCATGTGTGACTCTGTTCTGTTTTGTAATTCAGTTCAAGTGTAACGGTTTTTACATTCCCTCTATAAGTGACACCTTATGAGAAGTGTCCTTTTCTGTGTGACTTATGTCACTTAGAATCGTCGGACCTAAATCCACTCATCATGCTGCTACTAGCCTTATGACATTGATTTCATGGCTGAGTGATAATCCATTGTACATATGGACCTCAAATTTTTTATCCATTTTTCGCTTTCCTGGGATATTTAAGGTGGAATGAAGTGGAGGTCCTTGTCAACAGAGCAGCCCTAAACTTTGGGGTGCTTGTGTCTTGCTGATTTTTAATTTTCCCACTTTATACCCCCATGCGTGGAAGTGCCCTATGCTCTCTAAGCTGTGTTTTTTAGATGTTTCAGGACACACCGTACACTTCTCCAGAGTGGCTGTTGGCAATTTACATCCCGCCCATCAGTGTAGCAAGGCTCCCATTTCTCCATGGCCTGTCCTGCATTTCTGGTTTTGACACTTTTTTCAGCATGGCCCTTTTGACCGATGGGAAGCGAGACTTCTTTGTAGCGCTGATTTGCCTTTCCAGGTTGCTTGGTTGGCCAAAAAGGGCGTATGCGTTTTTTCCTGAATATATTCAGGAAAAAACGCATACGCCCTTTTTGGCCAAGGGCATCATTGTCAACGTTTTGCCGCTTTTCATGTGCTTTCAAGGCGATTCGAATCTACCTCCTGAAATCTGTTTCCTGCAATTCTGCCTTGATTTCAATTCCTCGTCTTTGCCTTCCCTCAATATATTTGTGGACGAGAGTTATCATTTATAACTGTGCAGGTTTGTGAATTGCAGTGCCCTGAAGCTCCATTTTACAACTCGCTTTTTCGGGAGCTGGCCGCAAAAGCGCAGGATGGCTTCAGGCCCTGTTCTGGTTCCGGGGGGCAGGCTGAGCCTGTGGTTAATTCTTCTTCCTGATGGGAAAATAGAGTGACCTGTGCCTGTCCCAACACCAAGAGCTAGTCTCTCATTGGTTCTCCGTCTTCCCGTTCATCCTCAGGACAAATAGCAACCTGTACGGAACAGGAGGTTAAAGGTGCTGATGCTCCAAGTAGGGAGATTGCTAGTAAAGTGGCTGGAATGGCGAACCCGAGCACAAGGAGATGAGAAATCAGGTGCGTTTTAGAAACCTTTCCCCATCACACGGTGTACCATCTTCTGGGTTTCTCATGCATGTTTTCGATGTAGGAAGATGCCCTTGAACCTGGAGATTTGGGACCCATGCGATGGGTAGCACGCAGTATTACTTTAAAGGGTCTGCGTTTGCTCACCCAACCTCACCAAACCTCTCAGCCCCAAGAGTGTCCACCCTTATGTCTCATCCAGCTGTGGGTCTAGATATGGTCAATCCAGGTTGCATCACAGACCCTGAACGAATTGTGTAAGAATTTCTCTCTCTTTCACTGTCTTTGTTTCATGGGTTTTGAAAAGTAATTTATTTTTATAATGGGGTGTAGCTGCTTTTCACGGCTGTGTTTATGCTGCTTTACACCCACTTGACACACTAACAGAGAGATATCAATACATAGGTTTTAAGATTATTACTAGTCAGATATATTCTTGTGCGGTGAATCGGGCGTGTTGAGTCCAGTTCTCTGAGCAAGGAGTAGGTCTTGTCTGTTACATATTGGGTTTATGGAACGGTATCTGAGCTAATTTGAAACTCTTGTTTTATGTATCACCCCACCTCACCTTTCCCGTTAAGCAGCCATAGTGTGTTTTCTGCATGTGTGACTCTGTTCTGTTTTGTAATTCAGTTCAAGTGTAACGGTTTTTACATTCCCTCTATAAGTGACACCTTATGAGAAGTGTCCTTTTCTGTGTGACTTATGTCACTTAGAATCGTCGGACCTAAATCCACTCATCATGCTGCTACTAGCCTTATGACATTGATTTCATGGCTGAGTGATAATCCATTGTACATATGGACCTCAAATTTTTTATCCATTTTTCGCTTTCCTGGGATATTTAAGGTGGAATGAAGTGGAGGTCCTTGTCAACAGAGCAGCCCTAAACTTTGGGGTGCTTGTGTCTTGATGATTTTTAATTTTCCCACTTTATACCCCCATGCGTGGAAGTGCCCTATGCTCTCTAAGCTGTGTTTTTTAGATGTTTCAGGACACACCGTACACTTCTCCAGAGTGGCTGTTGGCAATTTACATCCCGCCCATCAGTGTAGCAAGGCTCCCATTTCTCCATGGCCTGTCCTGCATTTCTGGTTTTGACACTTTTTTCAGCATGGCCCTTTTGACCGATGGGAAGCGAGACTTCTTTGTAGCGCTGATTTGCCTTTCCAGGTTGCTTGGTTGGCCAAAAAGGGCGTATGCGTTCTTTCCTGAATATATTCAGGAAAAAACGCATACGCCCTTTTTGGCCAAGGGCATCATTGTCAACGTTTTGCCGCTTTTCATGTGCTTTCAAGGCGATTCGAATCTACCTCCTGAAATCTGTTTCCTGCAATTCTGCCTTGATTTCAATTCCTCGTCTTTGCCTTCCCTCAATATATTTGTGGACGAGAGTTATCATTTATAACTGTGCAGGTTTGTGAATTGCAGTGCCCTGAAGCTCCATTTTACAACTCGCTTTTTCGGGAGCTGCCCGCAAAAGCGCAGGATGGCTTCAGGCCCTGTTCTGGTTCCGGGGGGCAGGCTGAGCCTGTGGTTAATTCTTCTTCCTGATGGGAAAATAGAGTGACCTGTGCCTGTCCCAACACCAAGAGCTAGTCTCTCATTGGTTCTCCGTCTTCCCGTTCATCCTCAGGACAAATAGCAACCTGTACGGAACAGGAGGTTAAAGGTGCTGATGCTCCAAGTAGGGAGATTGCTAGTAAAGTGGCTGGAATGGCGAACCCGAGCACAAGGAGATGAGAAATCAGGTGCGTTTTAGAAACCTTTCCCCATCACACGGTGTACCATCTTCTGGGTTTCTCATGCATGTTTTCGATGTAGGAAGATGCCCTTGAACCTGGAGATTTGGGACCCATGCGATGGGTAGCACGCAGTATTACTTTAAAGGGTCTGCGTTTGCTCACCCAACCTCACCAAACCTCTCAGCCCCAAGAGTGTCCACCCTTATGTCTCATCCAGCTGTGGGTCTAGATATGGTCAATCCAGGTTGCATCACAGACCCTGAACGAATTGTGTAAGAATTTCTCTCTCTTTCACTGTCTTTGTTTCATGGGTTTTGAAAAGTAATTTATTTTTATAATGGGGTGTAGCTGCTTTTCACGGCTGTGTTTATGCTGCTTTACACCCACTTGACACACTAACAGAGAGATATCAATACATAGGTTTTAAGATTATTACTAGTCAGATATATTCTTGTGCGGTGAATCGGGCGTGTTGAGTCCAGTTCTCTGAGCAAGGAGTAGGTCTTGTCTGTTACATATTGGGTTTATGGAACGGTATCTGAGCTAATTTGAAACTCTTGTTTTATGTATCACCCCACCTCACCTTTCCCGTTAAGCAGCCATAGTGTGTTTTCTGCATGTGTGACTCTGTTCTGTTTTGTAATTCAGTTCAAGTGTAACGGTTTTTACATTCCCTCTATAAGTGACACCTTATGAGAAGTGTCCTTTTCTGTGTGACTTATGTCACTTAGAATCGTCGGACCTAAATCCACTCATCATGCTGCTACTAGCCTTATGACATTGATTTCATGGCTGAGTGATAATCCATTGTACATATGGACCTCAAATTTTTTATCCATTTTTCGCTTTCCTGGGATATTTAAGGTGGAATGAAGTGGAGGTCCTTGTCAACAGAGCAGCCCTAAACTTTGGGGTGCTTGTGTCTTGCTGATTTTTAATTTTCCCACTTTATACCCCCATGCGTGGAAGTGCCCTATGCTCTCTAAGCTGTGTTTTTTAGATGTTTCAGGACACACCGTACACTTCTCCAGAGTGGCTGTTGGCAATTTACATCCCGCCCATCAGTGTAGCAAGGCTCCCATTTCTCCATGGCCTGTCCTGCATTTCTGGTTTTGACACTTTTTTCAGCATGGCCCTTTTGACCGATGGGAAGCGAGACTTCTTTGTAGCGCTGATTTGCCTTTCCAGGTTGCTTGGTTGGCCAAAAAGGGCGTATGCGTTCTTTCCTGAATATATTCAGGAAAAAACGCATACGCCCTTTTTGGCCAAGGGCATCATTGTCAACGTTTTGCCGCTTTTCATGTGCTTTCAAGGCGATTCGAATCTACCTCCTGAAATCTGTTTCCTGCAATTCTGCCTTGATTTCAATTCCTCGTCTTTGCCTTCCCTCAATATATTTGTGGACGAGAGTTATCATTTATAACTGTGCAGGTTTGTGAATTGCAGTGCCCTGAAGCTCCATTTTACAACTCGCTTTTTCGGGAGCTGCCCGCAAAAGCGCAGGATGGCTTCAGGCCCTGTTCTGGTTCCGGGGGGCAGGCTGAGCCTGTGGTTAATTCTTCTTCCTGATGGGAAAATAGAGTGACCTGTGCCTGTCCCAACACCAAGAGCTAGTCTCTCATTGGTTCCCCGTCTTCCCGTTCATCCTCAGGACAAATAGCAACCTGTACGGAACAGGAGGTTAAAGGTGCTGATGCTCCAAGTAGGGAGATTGCTAGTAAAGTGGCTGGAATGGCGAACCCGAGCACAAGGAGATGAGAAATGAGGTGCGTTTTAGAAACCTTTCCCCATCACACGGTGTACCATCTTCTGGGTTTCTCATGCATGTTTTCGATGTAGGAAGATGCCCTTGAACCTGGAGATTTGGGACCCATGCGATGGGTAGCACGCAGTATTACTTTAAAGGGTCTGCGTTTGCTCACCCAACCTCACCAAACCTCTCAGCCCCAAGAGTGTCCACCCTTATGTCTCATCCAGCTGTGGGTCTAGATATGGTCAATCCAGGTTGCATCACAGACCCTGAACGAATTGTGTAAGAATTTCTCTCTCTTTCACTGTCTTTGTTTCATGGGTTTTGAAAAGTAATTTATTTTTATAATGGGGTGTAGCTGCTTTTCATGGCTGTGTTTATGCTGCTTTACACCCACTTGACACACTAACAGAGAGATATCAATACATAGGTTTTAAGATTATTACTAGTCAGATATATTCTTGTGCGGTGAATCGGGCGTGTTGAGTCCAGTTCTCTGAGCAAGGAGTAGGTCTTGTCTGTTACATATTGGGTTTATGGAACGGTATCTGAGCTAATTTGAAACTCTTGTTTTATGTATCACCCCACCTCACCTTTCCCGTTAAGCAGCCATAGTGTGTTTTCTGCATGTGTGACTCTGTTCTGTTTTGTAATTCAGTTCAAGTGTAACGGTTTTTACATTCCCTCTATAAGTGACACCTTATGAGAAGTGTCCTTTTCTGTGTGACTTATGTCACTTAGAATCGTCGGACCTAAATCCACTCATCATGCTGCTACTAGCCTTATGACATTGATTTCATGGCTGAGTGATAATCCATTGTACATATGGACCTCAAATTTTTTATCCATTTTTCGCTTTCCTGGGATATTTAAGGTGGAATGAAGTGGAGGTCCTTGTCAACAGAGCAGCCCTAAACTTTGGGGTGCTTGTGTCTTGATGATTTTTAATTTTCCCACTTTATACCCCCATGCGTGGAAGTGCCCTATGCTCTCTAAGCTGTGTTTTTTAGATGTTTCAGGACACACCGTACACTTCTCCAGAGTGGCTGTTGGCAATTTACATCCCGCCCATCAGTGTAGCAAGGCTCCCATTTCTCCATGGCCTGTCCTGCATTTCTGGTTTTGACACTTTTTTCAGCATGGCCCTTTTGACCGATGGGAAGCGAGACTTCTTTGTAGCGCTGATTTGCCTTTCCAGGTTGCTTGGTTGGCCAAAAAGGGCGTATGCGTTTTTTCCTGAATATATTCAGGAAAAAACGCATACGCCCTTTTTGGCCAAGGGCATCATTGTCAACGTTTTGCCGCTTTTCATGTGCTTTCAAGGCGATTCGAATCTACCTCCTGAAATCTGTTTCCTGCAATTCTGCCTTGATTTCAATTCCTCGTCTTTGCCTTCCCTCAATATATTTGTGGACGAGAGTTATCATTTATAACTGTGCAGGTTTGTGAATTGCAGTGCCCTGAAGCTCCATTTTACAACTCGCTTTTTCGGGAGCTGCCCGCAAAAGCGCAGGATGGCTTCAGGCCCTGTTCTGGTTCCGGGGGGCAGGCTGAGCCTGTGGTTAATTCTTCTTCCTGATGGGAAAATAGAGTGACCTGTGCCTGTCCCAACACCAAGAGCTAGTCTCTCATTGGTTCTCCGTCTTCCCGTTCATCCTCAGGACAAATAGCAACCTGTACGGAACAGGAGGTTAAAGGTGCTGATGCTCCAAGTAGGGAGATTGCTAGTAAAGTGGCTGGAATGGCGAACCCGAGCACAAGGAGATGAGAAATCAGGTGCGTTTTAGAAACCTTTCCCCATCACACGGTGTACCATCTTCTGGGTTTCTCATGCATGTTTTCGATGTAGGAAGATGCCCTTGAACCTGGAGATTTGGGACCCATGCGATGGGTAGCACGCAGTATTACTTTAAAGGGTCTGCGTTTGCTCACCCAACCTCACCAAACCTCTCAGCCCCAAGAGTGTCCACCCTTATGTCTCATCCAGCTGTGGGTCTAGATATGGTCAATCCAGGTTGCATCACAGACCCTGAACGAATTGTGTAAGAATTTCTCTCTCTTTCACTGTCTTTGTTTCATGGGTTTTGAAAAGTAATTTATTTTTATAATGGGGTGTAGCTGCTTTTCACGGCTGTGTTTATGCTGCTTTACACCCACTTGACACACTAACAGAGAGATATCAATACATAGGTTTTAAGATTATTACTAGTCAGATATATTCTTGTGCGGTGAATCGGGCGTGTTGAGTCCAGTTCTCTGAGCAAGGAGTAGGTCTTGTCTGTTACATATTGGGTTTATGGAACGGTATCTGAGCTAATTTGAAACTCTTGTTTTATGTATCACCCCACCTCACCTTTCCCGTTAAGCAGCCATAGTGTGTTTTCTGCATGTGTGACTCTGTTCTGTTTTGTAATTCAGTTCAAGTGTAACGGTTTTTACATTCCCTCTATAAGTGACACCTTATGAGAAGTGTCCTTTTCTGTGTGACTTATGTCACTTAGAATCGTCGGACCTAAATCCACTCATCATGCTGCTACTAGCCTTATGACATTGATTTCATGGCTGAGTGATAATCCATTGTACATATGGACCTCAAATTTTTTATCCATTTTTCGCTTTCCTGGGATATTTAAGGTGGAATGAAGTGGAGGTCCTTGTCAACAGAGCAGCCCTAAACTTTGGGGTGCTTGTGTCTTGCTGATTTTTAATTTTCCCACTTTATACCCCCATGCGTGGAAGTGCCCTATGCTCTCTAAGCTGTGTTTTTTAGATGTTTCAGGACACACCGTACACTTCTCCAGAGTGGCTGTTGGCAATTTACATCCCGCCCATCAGTGTAGCAAGGCTCCCATTTCTCCATGGCCTGTCCTGCATTTCTGGTTTTGACACTTTTTTCAGCATGGCCCTTTTGACCGATGGGAAGCGAGACTTCTTTGTAGCGCTGATTTGCCTTTCCAGGTTGCTTGGTTGGCCAAAAAGGGCGTATGCGTTTTTTCCTGAATATATTCAGGAAAAAACGCATACGCCCTTTTTGGCCAAGGGCATCATTGTCAACGTTTTGCCGCTTTTCATGTGCTTTCAAGGCGATTCGAATCTACCTCCTGAAATCTGTTTCCTGCAATTCTGCCTTGATTTCAATTCCTCGTCTTTGCCTTCCCTCAATATATTTGTGGACGAGAGTTATCATTTATAACTGTGCAGGTTTGTGAATTGCAGTGCCCTGAAGCTCCATTTTACAACTCGCTTTTTCGGGAGCTGGCCGCAAAAGCGCAGGATGGCTTCAGGCCCTGTTCTGGTTCCGGGGGGCAGGCTGAGCCTGTGGTTAATTCTTCTTCCTGATGGGAAAATAGAGTGACCTGTGCCTGTCCCAACACCAAGAGCTAGTCTCTCATTGGTTCTCCGTCTTCCCGTTCATCCTCAGGACAAATAGCAACCTGTACGGAACAGGAGGTTAAAGGTGCTGATGCTCCAAGTAGGGAGATTGCTAGTAAAGTGGCTGGAATGGCGAACCCGAGCACAAGGAGATGAGAAATCAGGTGCGTTTTAGAAACCTTTCCCCATCACACGGTGTACCATCTTCTGGGTTTCTCATGCATGTTTTCGATGTAGGAAGATGCCCTTGAACCTGGAGATTTGGGACCCATGCGATGGGTAGCACGCAGTATTACTTTAAAGGGTCTGCGTTTGCTCACCCAACCTCACCAAACCTCTCAGCCCCAAGAGTGTCCACCCTTATGTCTCATCCAGCTGTGGGTCTAGATATGGTCAATCCAGGTTGCATCACAGACCCTGAACGAATTGTGTAAGAATTTCTCTCTCTTTCACTGTCTTTGTTTCATGGGTTTTGAAAAGTAATTTATTTTTATAATGGGGTGTAGCTGCTTTTCACGGCTGTGTTTATGCTGCTTTACACCCACTTGACACACTAACAGAGAGATATCAATACATAGGTTTTAAGATTATTACTAGTCAGATATATTCTTGTGCGGTGAATCGGGCGTGTTGAGTCCAGTTCTCTGAGCAAGGAGTAGGTCTTGTCTGTTACATATTGGGTTTATGGAACGGTATCTGAGCTAATTTGAAACTCTTGTTTTATGTATCACCCCACCTCACCTTTCCCGTTAAGCAGCCATAGTGTGTTTTCTGCATGTGTGACTCTGTTCTGTTTTGTAATTCAGTTCAAGTGTAACGGTTTTTACATTCCCTCTATAAGTGACACCTTATGAGAAGTGTCCTTTTCTGTGTGACTTATGTCACTTAGAATCGTCGGACCTAAATCCACTCATCATGCTGCTACTAGCCTTATGACATTGATTTCATGGCTGAGTGATAATCCATTGTACATATGGACCTCAAATTTTTTATCCATTTTTCGCTTTCCTGGGATATTTAAGGTGGAATGAAGTGGAGGTCCTTGTCAACAGAGCAGCCCTAAACTTTGGGGTGCTTGTGTCTTGATGATTTTTAATTTTCCCACTTTATACCCCCATGCGTGGAAGTGCCCTATGCTCTCTAAGCTGTGTTTTTTAGATGTTTCAGGACACACCGTACACTTCTCCAGAGTGGCTGTTGGCAATTTACATCCCGCCCATCAGTGTAGCAAGGCTCCCATTTCTCCATGGCCTGTCCTGCATTTCTGGTTTTGACACTTTTTTCAGCATGGCCCTTTTGACCGATGGGAAGCGAGACTTCTTTGTAGCGCTGATTTGCCTTTCCAGGTTGCTTGGTTGGCCAAAAAGGGCGTATGCGTTCTTTCCTGAATATATTCAGGAAAAAACGCATACGCCCTTTTTGGCCAAGGGCATCATTGTCAACGTTTTGCCGCTTTTCATGTGCTTTCAAGGCGATTCGAATCTACCTCCTGAAATCTGTTTCCTGCAATTCTGCCTTGATTTCAATTCCTCGTCTTTGCCTTCCCTCAATATATTTGTGGACGAGAGTTATCATTTATAACTGTGCAGGTTTGTGAATTGCAGTGCCCTGAAGCTCCATTTTACAACTCGCTTTTTCGGGAGCTGGCCGCAAAAGCGCAGGATGGCTTCAGGCCCTGTTCTGGTTCCGGGGGGCAGGCTGAGCCTGTGGTTAATTCTTCTTCCTGATGGGAAAATAGAGTGACCTGTGCCTGTCCCAACACCAAGAGCTAGTCTCTCATTGGTTCTCCGTCTTCCCGTTCATCCTCAGGACAAATAGCAACCTGTACGGAACAGGAGGTTAAAGGTGCTGATGCTCCAAGTAGGGAGATTGCTAGTAAAGTGGCTGGAATGGCGAACCCGAGCACAAGGAGATGAGAAATGAGGTGCGTTTTAGAAACCTTTCCCCATCACACGGTGTACCATCTTCTGGGTTTCTCATGCATGTTTTCGATGTAGGAAGATGCCCTTGAACCTGGAGATTTGGGACCCATGCGATGGGTAGCACGCAGTATTACTTTAAAGGGTCTGCGTTTGCTCACCCAACCTCACCAAACCTCTCAGCCCCAAGAGTGTCCACCCTTATGTCTCATCCAGCTGTGGGTCTAGATATGGTCAATCCAGGTTGCATCACAGACCCTGAACGAATTGTGTAAGAATTTCTCTCTCTTTCACTGTCTTTGTTTCATGGGTTTTGAAAAGTAATTTATTTTTATAATGGGGTGTAGCTGCTTTTCACGGCTGTGTTTATGCTGCTTTACACCCACTTGACACACTAACAGAGAGATATCAATACATAGGTTTTAAGATTATTACTAGTCAGATATATTCTTGTGCGGTGAATCGGGCGTGTTGAGTCCAGTTCTCTGAGCAAGGAGTAGGTCTTGTCTGTTACATATTGGGTTTATGGAACGGTATCTGAGCTAATTTGAAACTCTTGTTTTATGTATCACCCCACCTCACCTTTCCCGTTAAGCAGCCATAGTGTGTTTTCTGCATGTGTGACTCTGTTCTGTTTTGTAATTCAGTTCAAGTGTAACGGTTTTTACATTCCCTCTATAAGTGACACCTTATGAGAAGTGTCCTTTTCTGTGTGACTTATGTCACTTAGAATCGTCGGACCTAAATCCACTCATCATGCTGCTACTAGCCTTATGACATTGATTTCATGGCTGAGTGATAATCCATTGTACATATGGACCTCAAATTTTTTATCCATTTTTCGCTTTCCTGGGATATTTAAGGTGGAATGAAGTGGAGGTCCTTGTCAACAGAGCAGCCCTAAACTTTGGGGTGCTTGTGTCTTGATGATTTTTAATTTTCCCACTTTATACCCCCATGCGTGGAAGTGCCCTATGCTCTCTAAGCTGTGTTTTTTAGATGTTTCAGGACACACCGTACACTTCTCCAGAGTGGCTGTTGGCAATTTACATCCCGCCCATCAGTGTAGCAAGGCTCCCATTTCTCCATGGCCTGTCCTGCATTTCTGGTTTTGACACTTTTTTCAGCATGGCCCTTTTGACCGATGGGAAGCGAGACTTCTTTGTAGCGCTGATTTGCCTTTCCAGGTTGCTTGGTTGGCCAAAAAGGGCGTATGCGTTCTTTCCTGAATATATTCAGGAAAAAACGCATACGCCCTTTTTGGCCAAGGGCATCATTGTCAACGTTTTGCCGCTTTTCATGTGCTTTCAAGGCGATTCGAATCTACCTCCTGAAATCTGTTTCCTGCAATTCTGCCTTGATTTCAATTCCTCGTCTTTGCCTTCCCTCAATATATTTGTGGACGAGAGTTATCATTTATAACTGTGCAGGTTTGTGAATTGCAGTGCCCTGAAGCTCCATTTTACAACTCGCTTTTTCGGGAGCTGGCCGCAAAAGCGCAGGATGGCTTCAGGCCCTGTTCTGGTTCCGGGGGGCAGGCTGAGCCTGTGGTTAATTCTTCTTCCTGATGGGAAAATAGAGTGACCTGTGCCTGTCCCAACACCAAGAGCTAGTCTCTCATTGGTTCCCCGTCTTCCCGTTCATCCTCAGGACAAATAGCAACCTGTACGGAACAGGAGGTTAAAGGTGCTGATGCTCCAAGTAGGGAGATTGCTAGTAAAGTGGCTGGAATGGCGAACCCGAGCACAAGGAGATGAGAAATGAGGTGCGTTTTAGAAACCTTTCCCCATCACACGGTGTACCATCTTCTGGGTTTCTCATGCATGTTTTCGATGTAGGAAGATGCCCTTGAACCTGGAGATTTGGGACCCATGCGATGGGTAGCACGCAGTATTACTTTAAAGGGTCTGCGTTTGCTCACCCAACCTCACCAAACCTCTCAGCCCCAAGAGTGTCCACCCTTATGTCTCATCCAGCTGTGGGTCTAGATATGGTCAATCCAGGTTGCATCACAGACCCTGAACGAATTGTGTAAGAATTTCTCTCTCTTTCACTGTCTTTGTTTCATGGGTTTTGAAAAGTAATTTATTTTTATAATGGGGTGTAGCTGCTTTTCACGGCTGTGTTTATGCTGCTTTACACCCACTTGACACACTAACAGAGAGATATCAATACATAGGTTTTAAGATTATTACTAGTCAGATATATTCTTGTGCGGTGAATCGGGCGTGTTGAGTCCAGTTCTCTGAGCAAGGAGTAGGTCTTGTCTGTTACATATTGGGTTTATGGAACGGTATCTGAGCTAATTTGAAACTCTTGTTTTATGTATCACCCCACCTCACCTTTCCCGTTAAGCAGCCATAGTGTGTTTTCTGCATGTGTGACTCTGTTCTGTTTTGTAATTCAGTTCAAGTGTAACGGTTTTTACATTCCCTCTATAAGTGACACCTTATGAGAAGTGTCCTTTTCTGTGTGACTTATGTCACTTAGAATCGTCGGACCTAAATCCACTCATCATGCTGCTACTAGCCTTATGACATTGATTTCATGGCTGAGTGATAATCCATTGTACATATGGACCTCAAATTTTTTATCCATTTTTCGCTTTCCTGGGATATTTAAGGTGGAATGAAGTGGAGGTCCTTGTCAACAGAGCAGCCCTAAACTTTGGGGTGCTTGTGTCTTGCTGATTTTTAATTTTCCCACTTTATACCCCCATGCGTGGAAGTGCCCTATGCTCTCTAAGCTGTGTTTTTTAGATGTTTCAGGACACACCGTACACTTCTCCAGAGTGGCTGTTGGCAATTTACATCCCGCCCATCAGTGTAGCAAGGCTCCCATTTCTCCATGGCCTGTCCTGCATTTCTGGTTTTGACACTTTTTTCAGCATGGCCCTTTTGACCGATGGGAAGCGAGACTTCTTTGTAGCGCTGATTTGCCTTTCCAGGTTGCTTGGTTGGCCAAAAAGGGCGTATGCGTTTTTTCCTGAATATATTCAGGAAAAAACGCATACGCCCTTTTTGGCCAAGGGCATCATTGTCAACGTTTTGCCGCTTTTCATGTGCTTTCAAGGCGATTCGAATCTACCTCCTGAAATCTGTTTCCTGCAATTCTGCCTTGATTTCAATTCCTCGTCTTTGCCTTCCCTCAATATATTTGTGGACGAGAGTTATCATTTATAACTGTGCAGGTTTGTGAATTGCAGTGCCCTGAAGCTCCATTTTACAACTCGCTTTTTCGGGAGCTGGCCGCAAAAGCGCAGGATGGCTTCAGGCCCTGTTCTGGTTCCGGGGGGCAGGCTGAGCCTGTGGTTAATTCTTCTTCCTGATGGGAAAATAGAGTGACCTGTGCCTGTCCCAACACCAAGAGCTAGTCTCTCATTGGTTCTCCGTCTTCCCGTTCATCCTCAGGACAAATAGCAACCTGTACGGAACAGGAGGTTAAAGGTGCTGATGCTCCAAGTAGGGAGATTGCTAGTAAAGTGGCTGGAATGGCGAACCCGAGCACAAGGAGATGAGAAATTAGGTGCGTTTTAGAAACCTTTCCCCATCACACGGTGTACCATCTTCTGGGTTTCTCATGCATGTTTTCGATGTAGGAAGATGCCCTTGAACCTGGAGATTTGGGACCCATGCGATGGGTAGCACGCAGTATTACTTTAAAGGGTCTGCGTTTGCTCACCCAACCTCACCAAACCTCTCAGCCCCAAGAGTGTCCACCCTTATGTCTCATCCAGCTGTGGGTCTAGATATGGTCAATCCAGGTTGCATCACAGACCCTGAACGAATTGTGTAAGAATTTCTCTCTCTTTCACTGTCTTTGTTTCATGGGTTTTGAAAAGTAATTTATTTTTATAATGGGGTGTAGCTGCTTTTCACGGCTGTGTTTATGCTGCTTTACACCCACTTGACACACTAACAGAGAGATATCAATACATAGGTTTTAAGATTATTACTAGTCAGATATATTCTTGTGCGGTGAATCGGGCGTGTTGAGTCCAGTTCTCTGAGCAAGGAGTAGGTCTTGTCTGTTACATATTGGGTTTATGGAACGGTATCTGAGCTAATTTGAAACTCTTGTTTTATGTATCACCCCACCTCACCTTTCCCGTTAAGCAGCCATAGTGTGTTTTCTGCATGTGTGACTCTGTTCTGTTTTGTAATTCAGTTCAAGTGTAACGGTTTTTACATTCCCTCTATAAGTGACACCTTATGAGAAGTGTCCTTTTCTGTGTGACTTATGTCACTTAGAATCGTCGGACCTAAATCCACTCATCATGCTGCTACTAGCCTTATGACATTGATTTCATGGCTGAGTGATAATCCATTGTACATATGGACCTCAAATTTTTTATCCATTTTTCGCTTTCCTGGGATATTTAAGGTGGAATGAAGTGGAGGTCCTTGTCAACAGAGCAGCCCTAAACTTTGGGGTGCTTGTGTCTTGATGATTTTTAATTTTCCCACTTTATACCCCCATGCGTGGAAGTGCCCTATGCTCTCTAAGCTGTGTTTTTTAGATGTTTCAGGACACACCGTACACTTCTCCAGAGTGGCTGTTGGCAATTTACATCCCGCCCATCAGTGTAGCAAGGCTCCCATTTCTCCATGGCCTGTCCTGCATTTCTGGTTTTGACACTTTTTTCAGCATGGCCCTTTTGACCGATGGGAAGCGAGACTTCTTTGTAGCGCTGATTTGCCTTTCCAGGTTGCTTGGTTGGCCAAAAAGGGCGTATGCGTTCTTTCCTGAATATATTCAGGAAAAAACGCATACGCCCTTTTTGGCCAAGGGCATCATTGTCAACGTTTTGCCGCTTTTCATGTGCTTTCAAGGCGATTCGAATCTACCTCCTGAAATCTGTTTCCTGCAATTCTGCCTTGATTTCAATTCCTCGTCTTTGCCTTCCCTCAATATATTTGTGGACGAGAGTTATCATTTATAACTGTGCAGGTTTGTGAATTGCAGTGCCCTGAAGCTCCATTTTACAACTCGCTTTTTCGGGAGCTGGCCGCAAAAGCGCAGGATGGCTTCAGGCCCTGTTCTGGTTCCGGGGGGCAGGCTGAGCCTGTGGTTAATTCTTCTTCCTGATGGGAAAATAGAGTGACCTGTGCCTGTCCCAACACCAAGAGCTAGTCTCTCATTGGTTCCCCGTCTTCCCGTTCATCCTCAGGACAAATAGCAACCTGTACGGAACAGGAGGTTAAAGGTGCTGATGCTCCAAGTAGGGAGATTGCTAGTAAAGTGGCTGGAATGGCGAACCCGAGCACAAGGAGATGAGAAATTAGGTGCGTTTTAGAAACCTTTCCCCATCACACGGTGTACCATCTTCTGGGTTTCTCATGCATGTTTTCGATGTAGGAAGATGCCCTTGAACCTGGAGATTTGGGACCCATGCGATGGGTAGCACGCAGTATTACTTTAAAGGGTCTGCGTTTGCTCACCCAACCTCACCAAACCTCTCAGCCCCAAGAGTGTCCACCCTTATGTCTCATCCAGCTGTGGGTCTAGATATGGTCAATCCAGGTTGCATCACAGACCCTGAACGAATTGTGTAAGAATTTCTCTCTCTTTCACTGTCTTTGTTTCATGGGTTTTGAAAAGTAATTTATTTTTATAATGGGGTGTAGCTGCTTTTCACGGCTGTGTTTATGCTGCTTTACACCCACTTGACACACTAACAGAGAGATATCAATACATAGGTTTTAAGATTATTACTAGTCAGATATATTCTTGTGCGGTGAATCGGGCGTGTTGAGTCCAGTTCTCTGAGCAAGGAGTAGGTCTTGTCTGTTACATATTGGGTTTATGGAACGGTATCTGAGCTAATTTGAAACTCTTGTTTTATGTATCACCCCACCTCACCTTTCCCGTTAAGCAGCCATAGTGTGTTTTCTGCATGTGTGACTCTGTTCTGTTTTGTAATTCAGTTCAAGTGTAACGGTTTTTACATTCCCTCTATAAGTGACACCTTATGAGAAGTGTCCTTTTCTGTGTGACTTATGTCACTTAGAATCGTCGGACCTAAATCCACTCATCATGCTGCTACTAGCCTTATGACATTGATTTCATGGCTGAGTGATAATCCATTGTACATATGGACCTCAAATTTTTTATCCATTTTTCGCTTTCCTGGGATATTTAAGGTGGAATGAAGTGGAGGTCCTTGTCAACAGAGCAGCCCTAAACTTTGGGGTGCTTGTGTCTTGCTGATTTTTAATTTTCCCACTTTATACCCCCATGCGTGGAAGTGCCCTATGCTCTCTAAGCTGTGTTTTTTAGATGTTTCAGGACACACCGTACACTTCTCCAGAGTGGCTGTTGGCAATTTACATCCCGCCCATCAGTGTAGCAAGGCTCCCATTTCTCCATGGCCTGTCCTGCATTTCTGGTTTTGACACTTTTTTCAGCATGGCCCTTTTGACCGATGGGAAGCGAGACTTCTTTGTAGCGCTGATTTGCCTTTCCAGGTTGCTTGGTTGGCCAAAAAGGGCGTATGCGTTTTTTCCTGAATATATTCAGGAAAAAACGCATACGCCCTTTTTGGCCAAGGGCATCATTGTCAACGTTTTGCCGCTTTTCATGTGCTTTCAAGGCGATTCGAATCTACCTCCTGAAATCTGTTTCCTGCAATTCTGCCTTGATTTCAATTCCTCGTCTTTGCCTTCCCTCAATATATTTGTGGACGAGAGTTATCATTTATAACTGTGCAGGTTTGTGAATTGCAGTGCCCTGAAGCTCCATTTTACAACTCGCTTTTTCGGGAGCTGGCCGCAAAAGCGCAGGATGGCTTCAGGCCCTGTTCTGGTTCCGGGGGGCAGGCTGAGCCTGTGGTTAATTCTTCTTCCTGATGGGAAAATAGAGTGACCTGTGCCTGTCCCAACACCAAGAGCTAGTCTCTCATTGGTTCTCCGTCTTCCCGTTCATCCTCAGGACAAATAGCAACCTGTACGGAACAGGAGGTTAAAGGTGCTGATGCTCCAAGTAGGGAGATTGCTAGTAAAGTGGCTGGAATGGCGAACCCGAGCACAAGGAGATGAGAAATGAGGTGCGTTTTAGAAACCTTTCCCCATCACACGGTGTACCATCTTCTGGGTTTCTCATGCATGTTTTCGATGTAGGAAGATGCCCTTGAACCTGGAGATTTGGGACCCATGCGATGGGTAGCACGCAGTATTACTTTAAAGGGTCTGCGTTTGCTCACCCAACCTCACCAAACCTCTCAGCCCCAAGAGTGTCCACCCTTATGTCTCATCCAGCTGTGGGTCTAGATATGGTCAATCCAGGTTGCATCACAGACCCTGAACGAATTGTGTAAGAATTTCTCTCTCTTTCACTGTCTTTGTTTCATGGGTTTTGAAAAGTAATTTATTTTTATAATGGGGTGTAGCTGCTTTTCACGGCTGTGTTTATGCTGCTTTACACCCACTTGACACACTAACAGAGAGATATCAATACATAGGTTTTAAGATTATTACTAGTCAGATATATTCTTGTGCGGTGAATCGGGCGTGTTGAGTCCAGTTCTCTGAGCAAGGAGTAGGTCTTGTCTGTTACATATTGGGTTTATGGAACGGTATCTGAGCTAATTTGAAACTCTTGTTTTATGTATCACCCCACCTCACCTTTCCCGTTAAGCAGCCATAGTGTGTTTTCTGCATGTGTGACTCTGTTCTGTTTTGTAATTCAGTTCAAGTGTAACGGTTTTTACATTCCCTCTATAAGTGACACCTTATGAGAAGTGTCCTTTTCTGTGTGACTTATGTCACTTAGAATCGTCGGACCTAAATCCACTCATCATGCTGCTACTAGCCTTATGACATTGATTTCATGGCTGAGTGATAATCCATTGTACATATGGACCTCAAATTTTTTATCCATTTTTCGCTTTCCTGGGATATTTAAGGTGGAATGAAGTGGAGGTCCTTGTCAACAGAGCAGCCCTAAACTTTGGGGTGCTTGTGTCTTGATGATTTTTAATTTTCCCACTTTATACCCCCATGCGTGGAAGTGCCCTATGCTCTCTAAGCTGTGTTTTTTAGATGTTTCAGGACACACCGTACACTTCTCCAGAGTGGCTGTTGGCAATTTACATCCCGCCCATCAGTGTAGCAAGGCTCCCATTTCTCCATGGCCTGTCCTGCATTTCTGGTTTTGACACTTTTTTCAGCATGGCCCTTTTGACCGATGGGAAGCGAGACTTCTTTGTAGCGCTGATTTGCCTTTCCAGGTTGCTTGGTTGGCCAAAAAGGGCGTATGCGTTCTTTCCTGAATATATTCAGGAAAAAACGCATACGCCCTTTTTGGCCAAGGGCATCATTGTCAACGTTTTGCCGCTTTTCATGTGCTTTCAAGGCGATTCGAATCTACCTCCTGAAATCTGTTTCCTGCAATTCTGCCTTGATTTCAATTCCTCGTCTTTGCCTTCCCTCAATATATTTGTGGACGAGAGTTATCATTTATAACTGTGCAGGTTTGTGAATTGCAGTGCCCTGAAGCTCCATTTTACAACTCGCTTTTTCGGGAGCTGCCCGCAAAAGCGCAGGATGGCTTCAGGCCCTGTTCTGGTTCCGGGGGGCAGGCTGAGCCTGTGGTTAATTCTTCTTCCTGATGGGAAAATAGAGTGACCTGTGCCTGTCCCAACACCAAGAGCTAGTCTCTCATTGGTTCCCCGTCTTCCCGTTCATCCTCAGGACAAATAGCAACCTGTACGGAACAGGAGGTTAAAGGTGCTGATGCTCCAAGTAGGGAGATTGCTAGTAAAGTGGCTGGAATGGCGAACCCGAGCACAAGGAGATGAGAAATGAGGTGCGTTTTAGAAACCTTTCCCCATCACACGGTGTACCATCTTCTGGGTTTCTCATGCATGTTTTCGATGTAGGAAGATGCCCTTGAACCTGGAGATTTGGGACCCATGCGATGGGTAGCACGCAGTATTACTTTAAAGGGTCTGCGTTTGCTCACCCAACCTCACCAAACCTCTCAGCCCCAAGAGTGTCCACCCTTATGTCTCATCCAGCTGTGGGTCTAGATATGGTCAATCCAGGTTGCATCACAGACCCTGAACGAATTGTGTAAGAATTTCTCTCTCTTTCCCTGTCTTTGTTTCATGGGTTTTGAAACGTAATTTATTTTTATAATGGGGTGTAGCTGCTTTTCACGGCTGTGTTTATGCTGCTTTACACCCACTTGACACACTAACAGAGAGATATCAATACATAGGTTTTAAGATTATTACTAGTCAGATATATTCTTGTGCGGTGAATCGGGCGTGTTGAGTCCAGTTCTCTGAGCAAGGAGTAGGTCTTGTCTGTTACATATTGGGTTTATGGAACGGTATCTGAGCTAATTTGAAACTCTTGTTTTATGTATCACCCCACCTCACCTTTCCCGTTAAGCAGCCATAGTGTGTTTTCTGCATGTGTGACTCTGTTCTGTTTTGTAATTCAGTTCAAGTGTAACGGTTTTTACATTCCCTCTATAAGTGACACCTTATGAGAAGTGTCCTTTTCTGTGTGACTTATGTCACTTAGAATCGTCGGACCTAAATCCACTCATCATGCTGCTACTAGCCTTATGACATTGATTTCATGGCTGAGTGATAATCCATTGTACATATGGACCTCAAATTTTTAATCCATTTTTCGCTTTCCTGGGATATTTAAGGTGGAATGAAGTGGAGGTCCTTGTCAACAGAGCAGCCCTAAACTTTGGGGTGCTTGTGTCTTGCTGATTTTTAATTTTCCCACTTTATACCCCCATGCGTGGAAGTGCCCTATGCTCTCTAAGCTGTGTTTTTTAGATGTTTCAGGACACACCGTACACTTCTCCAGAGTGGCTGTTGGCAATTTACATCCCGCCCATCAGTGTAGCAAGGCTCCCATTTCTCCATGGCCTGTCCTGCATTTCTGGTTTTGACACTTTTTTCAGCATGGCCCTTTTGACCGATGGGAAGCGAGACTTCTTTGTAGCGCTGATTTGCCTTTCCAGGTTGCTTGGTTGGCCAAAAAGGGCGTATGCGTTTTTTCCTGAATATATTCAGGAAAAAACGCATACGCCCTTTTTGGCCAAGGGCATCATTGTCAACGTTTTGCCGCTTTTCATGTGCTTTCAAGGCGATTCGAATCTACCTCCTGAAATCTGTTTCCTGCAGTTCTGCCTTGATTTCAATTCCTCGTCTTTGCCTTCCCTCAATATATTTGTGGACGAGAGTTATCATTTATAACTGTGCAGGTTTGTGAATTGCAGTGCCCTGAAGCTCCATTTTACAACTCGCTTTTTCGGGAGCTGGCCGCAAAAGCGCAGGATGGCTTCAGGCCCTGTTCTGGTTCCGGGGGGCAGGCTGAGCCTGTGGTTAATTCTTCTTCCTGATGGGAAAATAGAGTGACCTGTGCCTGTCCCAACACCAAGAGCTAGTCTCTCATTGGTTCTCCGTCTTCCCGTTCATCCTCAGGACAAATAGCAACCTGTACGGAACAGGAGGTTAAAGGTGCTGATGCTCCAAGTAGGGAGATTGCTAGTAAAGTGGCTGGAATGGCGAACCCGAGCACAAGGAGATGAGAAATGAGGTGCGTTTTAGAAACCTTTCCCCATCACACGGTGTACCATCTTCTGGGTTTCTCATGCATGTTTTCGATGTAGGAAGATGCCCTTGAACCTGGAGATTTGGGACCCATGCGATGGGTAGCACGCAGTATTACTTTAAAGGGTCTGCGTTTGCTCACCCAACCTCACCAAACCTCTCAGCCCCAAGAGTGTCCACCCTTATGTCTCATCCAGCTGTGGGTCTAGATATGGTCAATCCAGGTTGCATCACAGACCCTGAACGAATTGTGTAAGAATTTCTCTCTCTTTCACTGTCTTTGTTTCATGGGTTTTGAAAAGTAATTTATTTTTATAATGGGGTGTAGCTGCTTTTCACGGCTGTGTTTATGCTGCTTTACACCCACTTGACACACTAACAGAGAGATATCAATACATAGGTTTTAAGATTATTACTAGTCAGATATATTCTTGTGCGGTGAATCGGGCGTGTTGAGTCCAGTTCTCTGAGCAAGGAGTAGGTCTTGTCTGTTACATATTGGGTTTATGGAACGGTATCTGAGCTAATTTGAAACTCTTGTTTTATGTATCACCCCACCTCACCTTTCCCGTTAAGCAGCCATAGTGTGTTTTCTGCATGTGTGACTCTGTTCTGTTTTGTAATTCAGTTCAAGTGTAACGGTTTTTACATTCCCTCTATAAGTGACACCTTATGAGAAGTGTCCTTTTCTGTGTGACTTATGTCACTTAGAATCGTCGGACCTAAATCCACTCATCATGCTGCTACTAGCCTTATGACATTGATTTCATGGCTGAGTGATAATCCATTGTACATATGGACCTCAAATTTTTTATCCATTTTTCGCTTTCCTGGGATATTTAAGGTGGAATGAAGTGGAGGTCCTTGTCAACAGAGCAGCCCTAAACTTTGGGGTGCTTGTGTCTTGATGATTTTTAATTTTCCCACTTTATACCCCCATGCGTGGAAGTGCCCTATGCTCTCTAAGCTGTGTTTTTTAGATGTTTCAGGACACACCGTACACTTCTCCAGAGTGGCTGTTGGCAATTTACATCCCGCCCATCAGTGTAGCAAGGCTCCCATTTCTCCATGGCCTGTCCTGCATTTCTGGTTTTGACACTTTTTTCAGCATGGCCCTTTTGACCGATGGGAAGCGAGACTTCTTTGTAGCGCTGATTTGCCTTTCCAGGTTGCTTGGTTGGCCAAAAAGGGCGTATGCGTTCTTTCCTGAATATATTCAGGAAAAAACGCATACGCCCTTTTTGGCCAAGGGCATCATTGTCAACGTTTTGCCGCTTTTCATGTGCTTTCAAGGCGATTCGAATCTACCTCCTGAAATCTGTTTCCTGCAATTCTGCCTTGATTTCAATTCCTCGTCTTTGCCTTCCCTCAATATATTTGTGGACGAGAGTTATCATTTATAACTGTGCAGGTTTGTGAATTGCAGTGCCCTGAAGCTCCATTTTACAACTCGCTTTTTCGGGAGCTGCCCGCAAAAGCGCAGGATGGCTTCAGGCCCTGTTCTGGTTCCGGGGGGCAGGCTGAGCCTGTGGTTAATTCTTCTTCCTGATGGGAAAATAGAGTGACCTGTGCCTGTCCCAACACCAAGAGCTAGTCTCTCATTGGTTCTCCGTCTTCCCGTTCATCCTCAGGACAAATAGCAACCTGTACGGAACAGGAGGTTAAAGGTGCTGATGCTCCAAGTAGGGAGATTGCTAGTAAAGTGGCTGGAATGGCGAACCCGAGCACAAGGAGATGAGAAATGAGGTGCGTTTTAGAAACCTTTCCCCATCACACGGTGTACCATCTTCTGGGTTTCTCATGCATGTTTTCGATGTAGGAAGATGCCCTTGAACCTGGAGATTTGGGACCCATGCGATGGGTAGCACGCAGTATTACTTTAAAGGGTCTGCGTTTGCTCACCCAACCTCACCAAACCTCTCAGCCCCAAGAGTGTCCACCCTTATGTCTCATCCAGCTGTGGGTCTAGATATGGTCAATCCAGGTTGCATCACAGAGCCTGAACGAATTGTGTAAGAATTTCTCTCTCTTTCACTGTCTTTGTTTCATGGGTTTTGAAAAGTAATTTATTTTTATAATGGGGTTTAGCTGCTTTTCACGGCTGTGTTTATGCTGCTTTACACCCACTTGACACACTAACAGAGAGATATCAATACATAGGTTTTAAGATTATTACTAGTCAGATATATTCTTGTGCGGTGAATCGGGCGTGTTGAGTCCAGTTCTCTGAGCAAGGAGTAGGTCTTGTCTGTTACATATTGGGTTTATGGAACGGTATCTGAGCTAATTTGAAACTCTTGTTTTATGTATCACCCCACCTCACCTTTCCCGTTAAGCAGCCATAGTGTGTTTTCTGCATGTGTGACTCTGTTCTGTTTTGTAATTCAGTTCAAGTGTAACGGTTTTTACATTCCCTCTATAAGTGACACCTTATGAGAAGTGTCCTTTTCTGTGTGACTTATGTCACTTAGAATCGTCGGACCTAAATCCACTCATCATGCTGCTACTAGCCTTATGACATTGATTTCATGGCTGAGTGATAATCCATTGTACATATGGACCTCAAATTTTTTATCCATTTTTCGCTTTCCTGGGATATTTAAGGTGGAATGAAGTGGAGGTCCTTGTCAACAGAGCAGCCCTAAACTTTGGGGTGCTTGTGTCTTGCTGATTTTTAATTTTCCCACTTTATACCCCCATGCGTGGAAGTGCCCTATGCTCTCTAAGCTGTGTTTTTTAGATGTTTCAGGACACACCGTACACTTCTCCAGAGTGGCTGTTGGCAATTTACATCCCGCCCATCAGTGTAGCAAAGCTCCCATTTCTCCATGGCCTGTCCTGCATTTCTGTTTTTGACACTTTTTTCAGCATGGCCCTTTTGACCGATGGGAAGCGAGACTTCTTTGTAGCGCTGATTTGACTTTCCAGGTTGCTTGGTTGGCCAAAAAGGGCGTATGCGTTTTTTCCTGAATATATTCAGGAAAAAATGCATACGCCCTTTTTGGCCAAGGGCATTATTGTCAACGTTTTGCCGCTTTTCATGTGCTTTAAAGGCGATTCGAATCTACCTCCTGAAATCTGTTTCCTGCAGTTCTGCCTTGATTTCAATTCCTCGTCTTTGCCTTACCTCAATATATTTGTGGACGAGAGTTATCATTTATAACTGTGCAGGTTTGTGAATTGCAGTGCCCTGAAGCTCCATTTTACAACTCGCTTTTTCGGGAGCTGGCCGCAAAAGCGCAGGATGGCTTCAGGCCCTGTTCTGGTTCCGGGGGGCAGGCTGAGCCTGTGGTTAATTCTTCTTCCTGATGGGAAAATAGAGTGACCTGTGCCTGTCCCAACACCAAGAGCTAGTCTCTCATTGGTTCTCCGTCTTCCCGTTCATCCTCAGGACAAATGGCAACCTGTACGGAACAGGAGGTTAAAGGTGCTGATGCTCCAAGTAGGGAGATTGCTAGTAAAGTGGCTGGAATGGCGAACCCGAGCACAAGGAGATGAGAAATGAGGTGCGTTTTAGAAACCTTTCCCCATCACACGGTGTACCATCTTCTGGGTTTCTCATGCATGTTTTCGATGTAGGAAGATGCCCTTGAACCTGGAGATTTGGGACCCATGCGATGGGTAGCACGCAGTATTACTTTAAAGGGTCTGCGTTTGCTCACCCAACCTCACCAAACCTCTCAGCCCCAAGAGTGTCCACCCTTATGTCTCATCCAGCTGTGGGTCTAGATATGGTCAATCCAGGTTGCATCACAGACCCTGAACGAATTGTGTAAGAATTTCTCTCTCTTTCACTGTCTTTGTTTCATGGGTTTTGAAAAGTAATTTATTTTTATAATGGGGTGTAGCTGCTTTTCACGGCTGTGTTTATGCTGCTTTACACCCACTTGACACACTAACAGAGAGATATCAATACATAGGTTTTAAGATTATTACTAGTCAGATATATTCTTGTGCGGTGAATCGGGCGTGTTGAGTCCAGTTCTCTGAGCAAGGAGTAGGTCTTGTCTGTTACATATTGGGTTTATGGAACGGTATCTGAGCTAATTTGAAACTCTTGTTTTATGTATCACCCCACCTCACCTTTCCCGTTAAGCAGCCATAGTGTGTTTTCTGCATGTGTGACTCTGTTCTGTTTTGTAATTCAGTTCAAGTGTAACGGTTTTTACATTCCCTCTATAAGTGACACCTTATGAGAAGTGTCCTTTTCTGTGTGACTTATGTCACTTAGAATCGTCGGACCTAAATCCACTCATCATGCTGCTACTAGCCTTATGACATTGATTTCATGGCTGAGTGATAATCCATTGTACATATGGACCTCAAATTTTTTATCCATTTTTCGCTTTCCTGGGATATTTAAGGTGGAATGAAGTGGAGGTCCTTGTCAACAGAGCAGCCCTAAACTTTGGGGTGCTTGTGTCTTGCTGATTTTTAATTTTCCCACTTTATACCCCCATGCGTGGAAGTGCCCTATGCTCTCTAAGCTGTGTTTTTTAGATGTTTCAGGACACACCGTACACTTCTCCAGAGTGGCTGTTGGCAATTTACATCCCGCCCATCAGTGTAGCAAGGCTCCCATTTCTCCATGGCCTGTCCTGCATTTCTGGTTTTGACACTTTTTTCAGCATGGCCCTTTTGACCGATGGGAAGCGAGACTTCTTTGTAGCGCTGATTTGCCTTTCCAGGTTGCTTGGTTGGCCAAAAAGGGCGTATGCGTTTTTTCCTGAATATATTCAGGAAAAAACGCATACGCCCTTTTTGGCCAAGGGCATCATTGTCAACGTTTTGCCGCTTTTCATGTGCTTTCAAGGCGATTCGAATCTACCTCCTGAAATCTGTTTCCTGCAATTCTGCCTTGATTTCAATTCCTCGTCTTTGCCTTCCCTCAATATATTTGTGGACGAGAGTTATCATTTATAACTGTGCAGGTTTGTGAATTGCAGTGCCCTGAAGCTCCATTTTACAACTCGCTTTTTCGGGAGCTGGCCGCAAAAGCGCAGGATGGCTTCAGGCCCTGTTCTGGTTCCGGGGGGCAGGCTGAGCCTGTGGTTAATTCTTCTTCCTGATGGGAAAATAGAGTGACCTGTGCCTGTCCCAACACCAAGAGCTAGTCTCTCATTGGTTCTCCGTCTTCCCGTTCATCCTCAGGACAAATAGCAACCTGTACGGAACAGGAGGTTAAAGGTGCTGATGCTCCAAGTAGGGAGATTGCTAGTAAAGTGGCTGGAATGGCGAACCCGAGCACAAGGAGATGAGAAATGAGGTGCGTTTTAGAAACCTTTCCCCATCACACGGTGTACCATCTTCTGGGTTTCTCATGCATGTTTTCGATGTAGGAAGATGCCCTTGAACCTGGAGATTTGGGACCCATGCGATGGGTAGCACGCAGTATTACTTTAAAGGGTCTGCGTTTGCTCACCCAACCTCACCAAACCTCTCAGCCCCAAGAGTGTCCACCCTTATGTCTCATCCAGCTGTGGGTCTAGATATGGTCAATCCAGGTTGCATCACAGACCCTGAACGAATTGTGTAAGAATTTCTCTCTCTTTCACTGTCTTTGTTTCATGGGTTTTGAAAAGTAATTTATTTTTATAATGGGGTGTAGCTGCTTTTCACGGCTGTGTTTATGCTGCTTTACACCCACTTGACACACTAACAGAGAGATATCAATACATAGGTTTTAAGATTATTACTAGTCAGATATATTCTTGTGCGGTGAATCGGGCGTGTTGAGTCCAGTTCTCTGAGCAAGGAGTAGGTCTTGTCTGTTACATATTGGGTTTATGGAACGGTATCTGAGCTAATTTGAAACTCTTGTTTTATGTATCACCCCACCTCACCTTTCCCGTTAAGCAGCCATAGTGTGTTTTCTGCATGTGTGACTCTGTTCTGTTTTGTAATTCAGTTCAAGTGTAACGGTTTTTACATTCCCTCTATAAGTGACACCTTATGAGAAGTGTCCTTTTCTGTGTGACTTATGTCACTTAGAATCGTCGGACCTAAATCCACTCATCATGCTGCTACTAGCCTTATGACATTGATTTCATGGCTGAGTGATAATCCATTGTACATATGGACCTCAAATTTTTTATCCATTTTTCGCTTTCCTGGGATATTTAAGGTGGAATGAAGTGGAGGTCCTTGTCAACAGAGCAGCCCTAAACTTTGGGGTGCTTGTGTCTTGCTGATTTTTAATTTTCCCACTTTATACCCCCATGCGTGGAAGTGCCCTATGCTCTCTAAGCTGTGTTTTTTAGATGTTTCAGGACACACCGTACACTTCTCCAGAGTGGCTGTTGGCAATTTACATCCCGCCCATCAGTGTAGCAAGGCTCCCATTTCTCCATGGCCTGTCCTGCATTTCTGGTTTTGACACTTTTTTCAGCATGGCCCTTTTGACCGATGGGAAGCGAGACTTCTTTGTAGCGCTGATTTGCCTTTCCAGGTTGCTTGGTTGGCCAAAAAGGGCGTATGCGTTTTTTCCTGAATATATTCAGGAAAAAACGCATACGCCCTTTTTGGCCAAGGGCATCATTGTCAACGTTTTGCCGCTTTTCATGTGCTTTCAAGGCGATTCGAATCTACCTCCTGAAATCTGTTTCCTGCAATTCTGCCTTGATTTCAATTCCTCGTCTTTGCCTTCCCTCAATATATTTGTGGACGAGAGTTATCATTTATAACTGTGCAGGTTTGTGAATTGCAGTGCCCTGAAGCTCCATTTTACAACTCGCTTTTTCGGGAGCTGGCCGCAAAAGCGCAGGATGGCTTCAGGCCCTGTTCTGGTTCCGGGGGGCAGGCTGAGCCTGTGGTTAATTCTTCTTCCTGATGGGAAAATAGAGTGACCTGTGCCTGTCCCAACACCAAGAGCTAGTCTCTCATTGGTTCCCCGTCTTCCCGTTCATCCTCAGGACAAATAGCAACCTGTACGGAACAGGAGGTTAAAGGTGCTGATGCTCCAAGTAGGGAGATTGCTAGTAAAGTGGCTGGAATGGCGAACCCGAGCACAAGGAGATGAGAAATGAGGTGCGTTTTAGAAACCTTTCCCCATCACACGGTGTACCATCTTCTGGGTTTCTCATGCATGTTTTCGATGTAGGAAGATGCCCTTGAACCTGGAGATTTGGGACCCATGCGATGGGTAGCACGCAGTATTACTTTAAAGGGTCTGCGTTTGCTCACCCAACCTCACCAAACCTCTCAGCCCCAAGAGTGTCCACCCTTATGTCTCATCCAGCTGTGGGTCTAGATATGGTCAATCCAGGTTGCATCACAGACCCTGAACGAATTGTGTAAGAATTTCTCTCTCTTTCCCTGTCTTTGTTTCATGGGTTTTGAAACGTAATTTATTTTTATAATGGGGTGTAGCTGCTTTTCACGGCTGTGTTTATGCTGCTTTACACCCACTTGACACACTAACAGAGAGATATCAATACATAGGTTTTAAGATTATTACTAGTCAGATATATTCTTGTGCGGTGAATCGGGCGTGTTGAGTCCAGTTCTCTGAGCAAGGAGTAGGTCTTGTCTGTTACATATTGGGTTTATGGAACGGTATCTGAGCTAATTTGAAACTCTTGTTTTATGTATCACCCCACCTCACCTTTCCCGTTAAGCAGCCATAGTGTGTTTTCTGCATGTGTGACTCTGTTCTGTTTTGTAATTCAGTTCAAGTGTAACGGTTTTTACATTCCCTCTATAAGTGACACCTTATGAGAAGTGTCCTTTTCTGTGTGACTTATGTCACTTAGAATCGTCGGACCTAAATCCACTCATCATGCTGCTACTAGCCTTATGACATTGATTTCATGGCTGAGTGATAATCCATTGTACATATGGACCTCAAATTTTTAATCCATTTTTCGCTTTCCTGGGATATTTAAGGTGGAATGAAGTGGAGGTCCTTGTCAACAGAGCAGCCCTAAACTTTGGGGTGCTTGTGTCTTGCTGATTTTTAATTTTCCCACTTTATACCCCCATGCGTGGAAGTGCCCTATGCTCTCTAAGCTGTGTTTTTTAGATGTTTCAGGACACACCGTACACTTCTCCAGAGTGGCTGTTGGCAATTTACATCCCGCCCATCAGTGTAGCAAGGCTCCCATTTCTCCATGGCCTGTCCTGCATTTCTGGTTTTGACACTTTTTTCAGCATGGCCCTTTTGACCGATGGGAAGCGAGACTTCTTTGTAGCGCTGATTTGCCTTTCCAGGTTGCTTGGTTGGCCAAAAAGGGCGTATGCGTTTTTTCCTGAATATATTCAGGAAAAAACGCATACGCCCTTTTTGGCCAAGGGCATCATTGTCAACGTTTTGCCGCTTTTCATGTGCTTTCAAGGCGATTCGAATCTACCTCCTGAAATCTGTTTCCTGCAATTCTGCCTTGATTTCAATTCCTCGTCTTTGCCTTCCCTCAATATATTTGTGGACGAGAGTTATCATTTATAACTGTGCAGGTTTGTGAATTGCAGTGCCCTGAAGCTCCATTTTACAACTCGCTTTTTCGGGAGCTGGCCGCAAAAGCGCAGGATGGCTTCAGGCCCTGTTCTGGTTCCGGGGGGCAGGCTGAGCCTGTGGTTAATTCTTCTTCCTGATGGGAAAATAGAGTGACCTGTGCCTGTCCCAACACCAAGAGCTAGTCTCTCATTGGTTCTCCGTCTTCCCGTTCATCCTCAGGACAAATAGCAACCTGTACGGAACAGGAGGTTAAAGGTGCTGATGCTCCAAGTAGGGAGATTGCTAGTAAAGTGGCTGGAATGGCGAACCCGAGCACAAGGAGATGAGAAATGAGGTGCGTTTTAGAAACCTTTCCCCATCACACGGTGTACCATCTTCTGGGTTTCTCATGCATGTTTTCGATGTAGGAAGATGCCCTTGAACCTGGAGATTTGGGACCCATGCGATGGGTAGCACGCAGTATTACTTTAAAGGGTCTGCGTTTGCTCACCCAACCTCACCAAACCTCTCAGCCCCAAGAGTGTCCACCCTTATGTCTCATCCAGCTGTGGGTCTAGATATGGTCAATCCAGGTTGCATCACAGACCCTGAACGAATTGTGTAAGAATTTCTCTCTCTTTCACTGTCTTTGTTTCATGGGTTTTGAAAAGTAATTTATTTTTATAATGGGGTGTAGCTGCTTTTCACGGCTGTGTTTATGCTGCTTTACACCCACTTGACACACTAACAGAGAGATATCAATACATAGGTTTTAAGATTATTACTAGTCAGATATATTCTTGTGCGGTGAATCGGGCGTGTTGAGTCCAGTTCTCTGAGCAAGGAGTAGGTCTTGTCTGTTACATATTGGGTTTATGGAACGGTATCTGAGCTAATTTGAAACTCTTGTTTTATGTATCACCCCACCTCACCTTTCCCGTTAAGCAGCCATAGTGTGTTTTCTGCATGTGTGACTCTGTTCTGTTTTGTAATTCAGTTCAAGTGTAACGGTTTTTACATTCCCTCTATAAGTGACACCTTATGAGAAGTGTCCTTTTCTGTGTGACTTATGTCACTTAGAATCGTCGGACCTAAATCCACTCATCATGCTGCTACTAGCCTTATGACATTGATTTCATGGCTGAGTGATAATCCATTGTACATATGGACCTCAAATTTTTTATCCATTTTTCGCTTTCCTGGGATATTTAAGGTGGAATGAAGTGGAGGTCCTTGTCAACAGAGCAGCCCTAAACTTTGGGGTGCTTGTGTCTTGCTGATTTTTAATTTTCCCACTTTATACCCCCATGCGTGGAAGTGCCCTATGCTCTCTAAGCTGTGTTTTTTAGATGTTTCAGGACACACCGTACACTTCTCCAGAGTGGCTGTTGGCAATTTACATCCCGCCCATCAGTGTAGCAAGGCTCCCATTTCTCCATGGCCTGTCCTGCATTTCTGGTTTTGACACTTTTTTCAGCATGGCCCTTTTGACCGATGGGAAGCGAGACTTCTTTGTAGCGCTGATTTGCCTTTCCAGGTTGCTTGGTTGGCCAAAAAGGGCGTATGCGTTTTTTCCTGAATATATTCAGGAAAAAACGCATACGCCCTTTTTGGCCAAGGGCATCATTGTCAACGTTTTGCCGCTTTTCATGTGCTTTCAAGGCGATTCGAATCTACCTCCTGAAATCTGTTTCCTGCAATTCTGCCTTGATTTCAATTCCTCGTCTTTGCCTTCCCTCAATATATTTGTGGACGAGAGTTATCATTTATAACTGTGCAGGTTTGTGAATTGCAGTGCCCTGAAGCTCCATTTTACAACTCGCTTTTTCGGGAGCTGGCCGCAAAAGCGCAGGATGGCTTCAGGCCCTGTTCTGGTTCCGGGGGGCAGGCTGAGCCTGTGGTTAATTCTTCTTCCTGATGGGAAAATAGAGTGACCTGTGCCTGTCCCAACACCAAGAGCTAGTCTCTCATTGGTTCTCCGTCTTCCCGTTCATCCTCAGGACAAATAGCAACCTGTACGGAACAGGAGGTTAAAGGTGCTGATGCTCCAAGTAGGGAGATTGCTAGTAAAGTGGCTGGAATGGCGAACCCGAGCACAAGGAGATGAGAAATCAGGTGCGTTTTAGAAACCTTTCCCCATCACACGGTGTACCATCTTCTGGGTTTCTCATGCATGTTTTCGATGTAGGAAGATGCCCTTGAACCTGGAGATTTGGGACCCATGCGATGGGTAGCACGCAGTATTACTTTAAAGGGTCTGCGTTTGCTCACCCAACCTCACCAAACCTCTCAGCCCCAAGAGTGTCCACCCTTATGTCTCATCCAGCTGTGGGTCTAGATATGGTCAATCCAGGTTGCATCACAGACCCTGAACGAATTGTGTAAGAATTTCTCTCTCTTTCACTGTCTTTGTTTCATGGGTTTTGAAAAGTAATTTATTTTTATAATGGGGTGTAGCTGCTTTTCACGGCTGTGTTTATGCTGCTTTACACCCACTTGACACACTAACAGAGAGATATCAATACATAGGTTTTAAGATTATTACTAGTCAGATATATTCTTGTGCGGTGAATCGGGCGTGTTGAGTCCAGTTCTCTGAGCAAGGAGTAGGTCTTGTCTGTTACATATTGGGTTTATGGAACGGTATCTGAGCTAATTTGAAACTCTTGTTTTATGTATCACCCCACCTCACCTTTCCCGTTAAGCAGCCATAGTGTGTTTTCTGCATGTGTGACTCTGTTCTGTTTTGTAATTCAGTTCAAGTGTAACGGTTTTTACATTCCCTCTATAAGTGACACCTTATGAGAAGTGTCCTTTTCTGTGTGACTTATGTCACTTAGAATCGTCGGACCTAAATCCACTCATCATGCTGCTACTAGCCTTATGACATTGATTTCATGGCTGAGTGATAATCCATTGTACATATGGACCTCAAATTTTTTATCCATTTTTCGCTTTCCTGGGATATTTAAGGTGGAATGAAGTGGAGGTCCTTGTCAACAGAGCAGCCCTAAACTTTGGGGTGCTTGTGTCTTGCTGATTTTTAATTTTCCCACTTTATACCCCCATGCGTGGAAGTGCCCTATGCTCTCTAAGCTGTGTTTTTTAGATGTTTCAGGACACACCGTACACTTCTCCAGAGTGGCTGTTGGCAATTTACATCCCGCCCATCAGTGTAGCAAGGCTCCCATTTCTCCATGGCCTGTCCTGCATTTCTGGTTTTGACACTTTTTTCAGCATGGCCCTTTTGACCGATGGGAAGCGAGACTTCTTTGTAGCGCTGATTTGCCTTTCCAGGTTGCTTGGTTGGCCAAAAAGGGCGTATGCGTTTTTTCCTGAATATATTCAGGAAAAAACGCATACGCCCTTTTTGGCCAAGGGCATCATTGTCAACGTTTTGCCGCTTTTCATGTGCTTTCAAGGTGATTCGAATCTACCTCCTGAAATCTGTTTCCTGCAATTCTGCCTTGATTTCAATTCCTCGTCTTTGCCTTCCCTCAATATATTTGTGGACGAGAGTTATCATTTATAACTGTGCAGGTTTGTGAATTGCAGTGCCCTGAAGCTCCATTTTACAACTCGCTTTTTCGGGAGCTGGCCGCAAAAGCGCAGGATGGCTTCAGGCCCTGTTCTGGTTCCGGGGGGCAGGCTGAGCCTGTGGTTAATTCTTCTTCCTGATGGGAAAATAGAGTGACCTGTGCCTGTCCCAACACCAAGAGCTAGTCTCTCATTGGTTCTCCGTCTTCCCGTTCATCCTCAGGACAAATAGCAACCTGTACGGAACAGGAGGTTAAAGGTGCTGATGCTCCAAGTAGGGAGATTGCTAGTAAAGTGGCTGGAATGGCGAACCCGAGCACAAGGAGATGAGAAATCAGGTGCGTTTTAGAAACCTTTCCCCATCACACGGTGTACCATCTTCTGGGTTTCTCATGCATGTTTTCGATGTAGGAAGATGCCCTTGAACCTGGAGATTTGGGACCCATGCGATGGGTAGCACGCAGTATTACTTTAAAGGGTCTGCGTTTGCTCACCCAACCTCACCAAACCTCTCAGCCCCAAGAGTGTCCACCCTTATGTCTCATCCAGCTGTGGGTCTAGATATGGTCAATCCAGGTTGCATCACAGACCCTGAACGAATTGTGTAAGAATTTCTCTCTCTTTCACTGTCTTTGTTTCATGGGTTTTGAAAAGTAATTTATTTTTATAATGGGGTGTAGCTGCTTTTCACGGCTGTGTTTATGCTGCTTTACACCCACTTGACACACTAACAGAGAGATATCAATACATAGGTTTTAAGATTATTACTAGTCAGATATATTCTTGTGCGGTGAATCGGGCGTGTTGAGTCCAGTTCTCTGAGCAAGGAGTAGGTCTTGTCTGTTACATATTGGGTTTATGGAACGGTATCTGAGCTAATTTGAAACTCTTGTTTTATGTATCACCCCACCTCACCTTTCCCGTTAAGCAGCCATAGTGTGTTTTCTGCATGTGTGACTCTGTTCTGTTTTGTAATTCAGTTCAAGTGTAACGGTTTTTACATTCCCTCTATAAGTGACACCTTATGAGAAGTGTCCTTTTCTGTGTGACTTATGTCACTTAGAATCGTCGGACCTAAATCCACTCATCATGCTGCTACTAGCCTTATGACATTGATTTCATGGCTGAGTGATAATCCATTGTACATATGGACCTCAAATTTTTTATCCATTTTTCGCTTTCCTGGGATATTTAAGGTGGAATGAAGTGGAGGTCCTTGTCAACAGAGCAGCCCTAAACTTTGGGGTGCTTGTGTCTTGATGATTTTTAATTTTCCCACTTTATACCCCCATGCGTGGAAGTGCCCTATGCTCTCTAAGCTGTGTTTTTTAGATGTTTCAGGACACACCGTACACTTCTCCAGAGTGGCTGTTGGCAATTTACATCCCGCCCATCAGTGTAGCAAGGCTCCCATTTCTCCATGGCCTGTCCTGCATTTCTGGTTTTGACACTTTTTTCAGCATGGCCCTTTTGACCGATGGGAAGCGAGACTTCTTTGTAGCGCTGATTTGCCTTTCCAGGTTGCTTGGTTGGCCAAAAAGGGCGTATGCGTTCTTTCCTGAATATATTCAGGAAAAAACGCATACGCCCTTTTTGGCCAAGGGCATCATTGTCAACGTTTTGCCGCTTTTCATGTGCTTTCAAGGCGATTCGAATCTACCTCCTGAAATCTGTTTCCTGCAATTCTGCCTTGATTTCAATTCCTCGTCTTTGCCTTCCCTCAATATATTTGTGGACGAGAGTTATCATTTATAACTGTGCAGGTTTGTGAATTGCAGTGCCCTGAAGCTCCATTTTACAACTCGCTTTTTCGGGAGCTGCCCGCAAAAGCGCAGGATGGCTTCAGGCCCTGTTCTGGTTCCGGGGGGCAGGCTGAGCCTGTGGTTAATTCTTCTTCCTGATGGGAAAATAGAGTGACCTGTGCCTGTCCCAACACCAAGAGCTAGTCTCTCATTGGTTCTCCGTCTTCCCGTTCATCCTCAGGACAAATAGCAACCTGTACGGAACAGGAGGTTAAAGGTGCTGATGCTCCAAGTAGGGAGATTGCTAGTAAAGTGGCTGGAATGGCGAACCCGAGCACAAGGAGATGAGAAATGAGGTGCGTTTTAGAAACCTTTCCCCATCACACGGTGTACCATCTTCTGGGTTTCTCATGCATGTTTTCGATGTAGGAAGATGCCCTTGAACCTGGAGATTTGGGACCCATGCGATGGGTAGCACGCAGTATTACTTTAAAGGGTCTGCGTTTGCTCACCCAACCTCACCAAACCTCTCAGCCCCAAGAGTGTCCACCCTTATGTCTCATCCAGCTGTGGGTCTAGATATGGTCAATCCAGGTTGCATCACAGAGCCTGAACGAATTGTGTAAGAATTTCTCTCTCTTTCACTGTCTTTGTTTCATGGGTTTTGAAAAGTAATTTATTTTTATAATGGGGTGTAGCTGCTTTTCACGGCTGTGTTTATGCTGCTTTACACCCACTTGACACACTAACAGAGAGATATCAATACATAGGTTTTAAGATTATTACTAGTCAGATATATTCTTGTGCGGTGAATCGGGCGTGTTGAGTCCAGTTCTCTGAGCAAGGAGTAGGTCTTGTCTGTTACATATTGGGTTTATGGAACGGTATCTGAGCTAATTTGAAACTCTTGTTTTATGTATCACCCCACCTCACCTTTCCCGTTAAGCAGCCATAGTGTGTTTTCTGCATGTGTGACTCTGTTCTGTTTTGTAATTCAGTTCAAGTGTAACGGTTTTTACATTCCCTCTATAAGTGACACCTTATGAGAAGTGTCCTTTTCTGTGTGACTTATGTCACTTAGAATCGTCGGACCTAAATCCACTCATCATGCTGCTACTAGCCTTATGACATTGATTTCATGGCTGAGTGATAATCCATTGTACATATGGACCTCAAATTTTTTATCCATTTTTCGCTTTCCTGGGATATTTAAGGTGGAATGAAGTGGAGGTCCTTGTCAACAGAGCAGCCCTAAACTTTGGGGTGCTTGTGTCTTGCTGATTTTTAATTTTCCCACTTTATACCCCCATGCGTGGAAGTGCCCTATGCTCTCTAAGCTGTGTTTTTTAGATGTTTCAGGACACACCGTACACTTCTCCAGAGTGGCTGTTGGCAATTTACATCCCGCCCATCAGTGTAGCAAGGCTCCCATTTCTCCATGGCCTGTCCTGCATTTCTGGTTTTGACACTTTTTTCAGCATGGCCCTTTTGACCGATGGGAAGCGAGACTTCTTTGTAGCGCTGATTTGCCTTTCCAGGTTGCTTGGTTGGCCAAAAAGGGCGTATGCGTTCTTTCCTGAATATATTCAGGAAAAAACGCATACGCCCTTTTTGGCCAAGGGCATCATTGTCAACGTTTTGCCGCTTTTCATGTGCTTTCAAGGCGATTCGAATCTACCTCCTGAAATCTGTTTCCTGCAATTCTGCCTTGATTTCAATTCCTCGTCTTTGCCTTCCCTCAATATATTTGTGGACGAGAGTTATCATTTATAACTGTGCAGGTTTGTGAATTGCAGTGCCCTGAAGCTCCATTTTACAACTCGCTTTTTCGGGAGCTGCCCGCAAAAGCGCAGGATGGCTTCAGGCCCTGTTCTGGTTCCGGGGGGCAGGCTGAGCCTGTGGTTAATTCTTCTTCCTGATGGGAAAATAGAGTGACCTGTGCCTGTCCCAACACCAAGAGCTAGTCTCTCATTGGTTCTCCGTCTTCCCGTTCATCCTCAGGACAAATAGCAACCTGTACGGAACAGGAGGTTAAAGGTGCTGATGCTCCAAGTAGGGAGATTGCTAGTAAAGTGGCTGGAATGGCGAACCCGAGCACAAGGAGATGAGAAATGAGGTGCGTTTTAGAAACCTTTCCCCATCACACGGTGTACCATCTTCTGGGTTTCTCATGCATGTTTTCGATGTAGGAAGATGCCCTTGAACCTGGAGATTTGGGACCCATGCGATGGGTAGCACGCAGTATTACTTTAAAGGGTCTGCGTTTGCTCACCCAACCTCACCAAACCTCTCAGCCCCAAGAGTGTCCACCCTTATGTCTCATCCAGCTGTGGGTCTAGATATGGTCAATCCAGGTTGCATCACAGACCCTGAACGAATTGTGTAAGAATTTCTCTCTCTTTCACTGTCTTTGTTTCATGGGTTTTGAAAAGTAATTTATTTTTATAATGGGGTGTAGCTGCTTTTCACGGCTGTGTTTATGCTGCTTTACACCCACTTGACACACTAACAGAGAGATATCAATACATAGGTTTTAAGATTATTACTAGTCAGATATATTCTTGTGCGGTGAATCGGGCGTGTTGAGTCCAGTTCTCTGAGCAAGGAGTAGGTCTTGTCTGTTACATATTGGGTTTATGGAACGGTATCTGAGCTAATTTGAAACTCTTGTTTTATGTATCACCCCACCTCACCTTTCCCGTTAAGCAGCCATAGTGTGTTTTCTGCATGTGTGACTCTGTTCTGTTTTGTAATTCAGTTCAAGTGTAACGGTTTTTACATTCCCTCTATAAGTGACACCTTATGAGAAGTGTCCTTTTCTGTGTGACTTATGTCACTTAGAATCGTCGGACCTAAATCCACTCATCATGCTGCTACTAGCCTTATGACATTGATTTCATGGCTGAGTGATAATCCATTGTACATATGGACCTCAAATTTTTTATCCATTTTTCGCTTTCCTGGGATATTTAAGGTGGAATGAAGTGGAGGTCCTTGTCAACAGAGCAGCCCTAAACTTTGGGGTGCTTGTGTCTTGATGATTTTTAATTTTCCCACTTTATACCCCCATGCGTGGAAGTGCCCTATGCTCTCTAAGCTGTGTTTTTTAGATGTTTCAGGACACACCGTACACTTCTCCAGAGTGGCTGTTGGCAATTTACATCCCGCCCATCAGTGTAGCAAGGCTCCCATTTCTCCATGGCCTGTCCTGCATTTCTGGTTTTGACACTTTTTTCAGCATGGCCCTTTTGACCGATGGGAAGCGAGACTTCTTTGTAGCGCTGATTTGCCTTTCCAGGTTGCTTGGTTGGCCAAAAAGGGCGTATGCGTTCTTTCCTGAATATATTCAGGAAAAAACGCATACGCCCTTTTTGGCCAAGGGCATCATTGTCAACGTTTTGCCGCTTTTCATGTGCTTTCAAGGCGATTCGAATCTACCTCCTGAAATCTGTTTCCTGCAATTCTGCCTTGATTTCAATTCCTCGTCTTTGCCTTCCCTCAATATATTTGTGGACGAGAGTTATCATTTATAACTGTGCAGGTTTGTGAATTGCAGTGCCCTGAAGCTCCATTTTACAACTCGCTTTTTCGGGAGCTGCCCGCAAAAGCGCAGGATGGCTTCAGGCCCTGTTCTGGTTCCGGGGGGCAGGCTGAGCCTGTGGTTAATTCTTCTTCCTGATGGGAAAATAGAGTGACCTGTGCCTGTCCCAACACCAAGAGCTAGTCTCTCATTGGTTCTCCGTCTTCCCGTTCATCCTCAGGACAAATAGCAACCTGTACGGAACAGGAGGTTAAAGGTGCTGATGCTCCAAGTAGGGAGATTGCTAGTAAAGTGGCTGGAATGGCGAACCCGAGCACAAGGAGATGAGAAATCAGGTGCGTTTTAGAAACCTTTCCCCATCACACGGTGTACCATCTTCTGGGTTTCTCATGCATGTTTTCGATGTAGGAAGATGCCCTTGAACCTGGAGATTTGGGACCCATGCGATGGGTAGCACGCAGTATTACTTTAAAGGGTCTGCGTTTGCTCACCCAACCTCACCAAACCTCTCAGCCCCAAGAGTGTCCACCCTTATGTCTCATCCAGCTGTGGGTCTAGATATGGTCAATCCAGGTTGCATCACAGACCCTGAACGAATTGTGTAAGAATTTCTCTCTCTTTCACTGTCTTTGTTTCATGGGTTTTGAAAAGTAATTTATTTTTATAATGGGGTGTAGCTGCTTTTCACGGCTGTGTTTATGCTGCTTTACACCCACTTGACACACTAACAGAGAGATATCAATACATAGGTTTTAAGATTATTACTAGTCAGATATATTCTTGTGCGGTGAATCGGGCGTGTTGAGTCCAGTTCTCTGAGCAAGGAGTAGGTCTTGTCTGTTACATATTGGGTTTATGGAACGGTATCTGAGCTAATTTGAAACTCTTGTTTTATGTATCACCCCACCTCACCTTTCCCGTTAAGCAGCCATAGTGTGTTTTCTGCATGTGTGACTCTGTTCTGTTTTGTAATTCAGTTCAAGTGTAACGGTTTTTACATTCCCTCTATAAGTGACACCTTATGAGAAGTGTCCTTTTCTGTGTGACTTATGTCACTTAGAATCGTCGGACCTAAATCCACTCATCATGCTGCTACTAGCCTTATGACATTGATTTCATGGCTGAGTGATAATCCATTGTACATATGGACCTCAAATTTTTTATCCATTTTTCGCTTTCCTGGGATATTTAAGGTGGAATGAAGTGGAGGTCCTTGTCAACAGAGCAGCCCTAAACTTTGGGGTGCTTGTGTCTTGATGATTTTTAATTTTCCCACTTTATACCCCCATGCGTGGAAGTGCCCTATGCTCTCTAAGCTGTGTTTTTTAGATGTTTCAGGACACACCGTACACTTCTCCAGAGTGGCTGTTGGCAATTTACATCCCGCCCATCAGTGTAGCAAGGCTCCCATTTCTCCATGGCCTGTCCTGCATTTCTGGTTTTGACACTTTTTTCAGCATGGCCCTTTTGACCGATGGGAAGCGAGACTTCTTTGTAGCGCTGATTTGCCTTTCCAGGTTGCTTGGTTGGCCAAAAAGGGCGTATGCGTTCTTTCCTGAATATATTCAGGAAAAAACGCATACGCCCTTTTTGGCCAAGGGCATCATTGTCAACGTTTTGCCGCTTTTCATGTGCTTTCAAGGCGATTCGAATCTACCTCCTGAAATCTGTTTCCTGCAATTCTGCCTTGATTTCAATTCCTCGTCTTTGCCTTCCCTCAATATATTTGTGGACGAGAGTTATCATTTATAACTGTGCAGGTTTGTGAATTGCAGTGCCCTGAAGCTCCATTTTACAACTCGCTTTTTCGGGAGCTGCCCGCAAAAGCGCAGGATGGCTTCAGGCCCTGTTCTGGTTCCGGGGGGCAGGCTGAGCCTGTGGTTAATTCTTCTTCCTGATGGGAAAATAGAGTGACCTGTGCCTGTCCCAACACCAAGAGCTAGTCTCTCATTGGTTCTCCGTCTTCCCGTTCATCCTCAGGACAAATAGCAACCTGTACGGAACAGGAGGTTAAAGGTGCTGATGCTCCAAGTAGGGAGATTGCTAGTAAAGTGGCTGGAATGGCGAACCCGAGCACAAGGAGATGAGAAATCAGGTGCGTTTTAGAAACCTTTCCCCATCACACGGTGTACCATCTTCTGGGTTTCTCATGCATGTTTTCGATGTAGGAAGATGCCCTTGAACCTGGAGATTTGGGACCCATGCGATGGGTAGCACGCAGTATTACTTTAAAGGGTCTGCGTTTGCTCACCCAACCTCACCAAACCTCTCAGCCCCAAGAGTGTCCACCCTTATGTCTCATCCAGCTGTGGGTCTAGATATGGTCAATCCAGGTTGCATCACAGACCCTGAACGAATTGTGTAAGAATTTCTCTCTCTTTCACTGTCTTTGTTTCATGGGTTTTGAAAAGTAATTTATTTTTATAATGGGGTGTAGCTGCTTTTCACGGCTGTGTTTATGCTGCTTTACACCCACTTGACACACTAACAGAGAGATATCAATACATAGGTTTTAAGATTATTACTAGTCAGATATATTCTTGTGCGGTGAATCGGGCGTGTTGAGTCCAGTTCTCTGAGCAAGGAGTAGGTCTTGTCTGTTACATATTGGGTTTATGGAACGGTATCTGAGCTAATTTGAAACTCTTGTTTTATGTATCACCCCACCTCACCTTTCCCGTTAAGCAGCCATAGTGTGTTTTCTGCATGTGTGACTCTGTTCTGTTTTGTAATTCAGTTCAAGTGTAACGGTTTTTACATTCCCTCTATAAGTGACACCTTATGAGAAGTGTCCTTTTCTGTGTGACTTATGTCACTTAGAATCGTCGGACCTAAATCCACTCATCATGCTGCTACTAGCCTTATGACATTGATTTCATGGCTGAGTGATAATCCATTGTACATATGGACCTCAAATTTTTTATCCATTTTTCGCTTTCCTGGGATATTTAAGGTGGAATGAAGTGGAGGTCCTTGTCAACAGAGCAGCCCTAAACTTTGGGGTGCTTGTGTCTTGCTGATTTTTAATTTTCCCACTTTATACCCCCATGCGTGGAAGTGCCCTATGCTCTCTAAGCTGTGTTTTTTAGATGTTTCAGGACACACCGTACACTTCTCCAGAGTGGCTGTTGGCAATTTACATCCCGCCCATCAGTGTAGCAAGGCTCCCATTTCTCCATGGCCTGTCCTGCATTTCTGGTTTTGACACTTTTTTCAGCATGGCCCTTTTGACCGATGGGAAGCGAGACTTCTTTGTAGCGCTGATTTGCCTTTCCAGGTTGCTTGGTTGGCCAAAAAGGGCGTATGCGTTCTTTCCTGAATATATTCAGGAAAAAACGCATACGCCCTTTTTGGCCAAGGGCATCATTGTCAACGTTTTGCCGCTTTTCATGTGCTTTCAAGGCGATTCGAATCTACCTCCTGAAATCTGTTTCCTGCAATTCTGCCTTGATTTCAATTCCTCGTCTTTGCCTTCCCTCAATATATTTGTGGACGAGAGTTATCATTTATAACTGTGCAGGTTTGTGAATTGCAGTGCCCTGAAGCTCCATTTTACAACTCGCTTTTTCGGGAGCTGCCCGCAAAAGCGCAGGATGGCTTCAGGCCCTGTTCTGGTTCCGGGGGGCAGGCTGAGCCTGTGGTTAATTCTTCTTCCTGATGGGAAAATAGAGTGACCTGTGCCTGTCCCAACACCAAGAGCTAGTCTCTCATTGGTTCTCCGTCTTCCCGTTCATCCTCAGGACAAATAGCAACCTGTACGGAACAGGAGGTTAAAGGTGCTGATGCTCCAAGTAGGGAGATTGCTAGTAAAGTGGCTGGAATGGCGAACCCGAGCACAAGGAGATGAGAAATGAGGTGCGTTTTAGAAACCTTTCCCCATCACACGGTGTACCATCTTCTGGGTTTCTCATGCATGTTTTCGATGTAGGAAGATGCCCTTGAACCTGGAGATTTGGGACCCATGCGATGGGTAGCACGCAGTATTACTTTAAAGGGTCTGCGTTTGCTCACCCAACCTCACCAAACCTCTCAGCCCCAAGAGTGTCCACCCTTATGTCTCATCCAGCTGTGGGTCTAGATATGGTCAATCCAGGTTGCATCACAGACCCTGAACGAATTGTGTAAGAATTTCTCTCTCTTTCACTGTCTTTGTTTCATGGGTTTTGAAAAGTAATTTATTTTTATAATGGGGTGTAGCTGCTTTTCACGGCTGTGTTTATGCTGCTTTACACCCACTTGACACACTAACAGAGAGATATCAATACATAGGTTTTAAGATTATTACTAGTCAGATATATTCTTGTGCGGTGAATCGGGCGTGTTGAGTCCAGTTCTCTGAGCAAGGAGTAGGTCTTGTCTGTTACATATTGGGTTTATGGAACGGTATCTGAGCTAATTTGAAACTCTTGTTTTATGTATCACCCCACCTCACCTTTCCCGTTAAGCAGCCATAGTGTGTTTTCTGCATGTGTGACTCTGTTCTGTTTTGTAATTCAGTTCAAGTGTAACGGTTTTTACATTCCCTCTATAAGTGACACCTTATGAGAAGTGTCCTTTTCTGTGTGACTTATGTCACTTAGAATCGTCGGACCTAAATCCACTCATCATGCTGCTACTAGCCTTATGACATTGATTTCATGGCTGAGTGATAATCCATTGTACATATGGACCTCAAATTTTTTATCCATTTTTCGCTTTCCTGGGATATTTAAGGTGGAATGAAGTGGAGGTCCTTGTCAACAGAGCAGCCCTAAACTTTGGGGTGCTTGTGTCTTGATGATTTTTAATTTTCCCACTTTATACCCCCATGCGTGGAAGTGCCCTATGCTCTCTAAGCTGTGTTTTTTAGATGTTTCAGGACACACCGTACACTTCTCCAGAGTGGCTGTTGGCAATTTACATCCCGCCCATCAGTGTAGCAAGGCTCCCATTTCTCCATGGCCTGTCCTGCATTTCTGGTTTTGACACTTTTTTCAGCATGGCCCTTTTGACCGATGGGAAGCGAGACTTCTTTGTAGCGCTGATTTGCCTTTCCAGGTTGCTTGGTTGGCCAAAAAGGGCGTATGCGTTCTTTCCTGAATATATTCAGGAAAAAACGCATACGCCCTTTTTGGCCAAGGGCATCATTGTCAACGTTTTGCCGCTTTTCATGTGCTTTCAAGGCGATTCGAATCTACCTCCTGAAATCTGTTTCCTGCAATTCTGCCTTGATTTCAATTCCTCGTCTTTGCCTTCCCTCAATATATTTGTGGACGAGAGTTATCATTTATAACTGTGCAGGTTTGTGAATTGCAGTGCCCTGAAGCTCCATTTTACAACTCGCTTTTTCGGGAGCTGCCCGCAAAAGCGCAGGATGGCTTCAGGCCCTGTTCTGGTTCCGGGGGGCAGGCTGAGCCTGTGGTTAATTCTTCTTCCTGATGGGAAAATAGAGTGACCTGTGCCTGTCCCAACACCAAGAGCTAGTCTCTCATTGGTTCTCCGTCTTCCCGTTCATCCTCAGGACAAATAGCAACCTGTACGGAACAGGAGGTTAAAGGTGCTGATGCTCCAAGTAGGGAGATTGCTAGTAAAGTGGCTGGAATGGCGAACCCGAGCACAAGGAGATGAGAAATGAGGTGCGTTTTAGAAACCTTTCCCCATCACACGGTGTACCATCTTCTGGGTTTCTCATGCATGTTTTCGATGTAGGAAGATGCCCTTGAACCTGGAGATTTGGGACCCATGCGATGGGTAGCACGCAGTATTACTTTAAAGGGTCTGCGTTTGCTCACCCAACCTCACCAAACCTCTCAGCCCCAAGAGTGTCCACCCTTATGTCTCATCCAGCTGTGGGTCTAGATATGGTCAATCCAGGTTGCATCACAGAGCCTGAACGAATTGTGTAAGAATTTCTCTCTCTTTCACTGTCTTTGTTTCATGGGTTTTGAAAAGTAATTTATTTTTATAATGGGGTGTAGCTGCTTTTCACGGCTGTGTTTATGCTGCTTTACACCCACTTGACACACTAACAGAGAGATATCAATACATAGGTTTTAAGATTATTACTAGTCAGATATATTCTTGTGCGGTGAATCGGGCGTGTTGAGTCCAGTTCTCTGAGCAAGGAGTAGGTCTTGTCTGTTACATATTGGGTTTATGGAACGGTATCTGAGCTAATTTGAAACTCTTGTTTTATGTATCACCCCACCTCACCTTTCCCGTTAAGCAGCCATAGTGTGTTTTCTGCATGTGTGACTCTGTTCTGTTTTGTAATTCAGTTCAAGTGTAACGGTTTTTACATTCCCTCTATAAGTGACACCTTATGAGAAGTGTCCTTTTCTGTGTGACTTATGTCACTTAGAATCGTCGGACCTAAATCCACTCATCATGCTGCTACTAGCCTTATGACATTGATTTCATGGCTGAGTGATAATCCATTGTACATATGGACCTCAAATTTTTTATCCATTTTTCGCTTTCCTGGGATATTTAAGGTGGAATGAAGTGGAGGTCCTTGTCAACAGAGCAGCCCTAAACTTTGGGGTGCTTGTGTCTTGCTGATTTTTAATTTTCCCACTTTATACCCCCATGCGTGGAAGTGCCCTATGCTCTCTAAGCTGTGTTTTTTAGATGTTTCAGGACACACCGTACACTTCTCCAGAGTGGCTGTTGGCAATTTACATCCCGCCCATCAGTGTAGCAAAGCTCCCATTTCTCCATGGCCTGTCCTGCATTTCTGTTTTTGACACTTTTTTCAGCATGGCCCTTTTGACCGATGGGAAGCGAGACTTCTTTGTAGCGCTGATTTGCCTTTCCAGGTTGCTTGGTTGGCCAAAAAGGGCGTATGCGTTTTTTCCTGAATATATTCAGGAAAAAATGCATACGCCCTTTTTGGCCAAGGGCATTATTGTCAACGTTTTGCCGCTTTTCATGTGCTTTAAAGGCGATTCGAATCTACCTCCTGAAATCTGTTTCCTGCAGTTCTGCCTTGATTTCAATTCCTCGTCTTTGCCTTACCTCAATATATTTGTGGACGAGAGTTATCATTTATAACTGTGCAGGTTTGTGAATTGCAGTGCCCTGAAGCTCCATTTTACAACTCGCTTTTTCGGGAGCTGGCCGCAAAAGCGCAGGATGGCTTCAGGCCCTGTTCTGGTTCCGGGGGGCAGGCTGAGCCTGTGGTTAATTCTTCTTCCTGATGGGAAAATAGAGTGACCTGTGCCTGTCCCAACACCAAGAGCTAGTCTCTCATTGGTTCTCCGTCTTCCCGTTCATCCTCAGGACAAATGGCAACCTGTACGGAACAGGAGGTTAAAGGTGCTGATGCTCCAAGTAGGGAGATTGCTAGTAAAGTGGCTGGAATGGCGAACCCGAGCACAAGGAGATGAGAAATGAGGTGCGTTTTAGAAACCTTTCCCCATCACACGGTGTACCATCTTCTGGGTTTCTCATGCATGTTTTCGATGTAGGAAGATGCCCTTGAACCTGGAGATTTGGGACCCATGCGATGGGTAGCACGCAGTATTACTTTAAAGGGTCTGCGTTTGCTCACCCAACCTCACCAAACCTCTCAGCCCCAAGAGTGTCCACCCTTATGTCTCATCCAGCTGTGGGTCTAGATATGGTCAATCCAGGTTGCATCACAGACCCTGAACGAATTGTGTAAGAATTTCTCTCTCTTTCACTGTCTTTGTTTCATGGGTTTTGAAAAGTAATTTATTTTTATAATGGGGTGTAGCTGCTTTTCACGGCTGTGTTTATGCTGCTTTACACCCACTTGACACACTAACAGAGAGATATCAATACATAGGTTTTAAGATTATTACTAGTCAGATATATTCTTGTGCGGTGAATCGGGCGTGTTGAGTCCAGTTCTCTGAGCAAGGAGTAGGTCTTGTCTGTTACATATTGGGTTTATGGAACGGTATCTGAGCTAATTTGAAACTCTTGTTTTATGTATCACCCCACCTCACCTTTCCCGTTAAGCAGCCATAGTGTGTTTTCTGCATGTGTGACTCTGTTCTGTTTTGTAATTCAGTTCAAGTGTAACGGTTTTTACATTCCCTCTATAAGTGACACCTTATGAGAAGTGTCCTTTTCTGTGTGACTTATGTCACTTAGAATCGTCGGACCTAAATCCACTCATCATGCTGCTACTAGCCTTATGACATTGATTTCATGGCTGAGTGATAATCCATTGTACATATGGACCTCAAATTTTTTATCCATTTTTCGCTTTCCTGGGATATTTAAGGTGGAATGAAGTGGAGGTCCTTGTCAACAGAGCAGCCCTAAACTTTGGGGTGCTTGTGTCTTGCTGATTTTTAATTTTCCCACTTTATACCCCCATGCGTGGAAGTGCCCTATGCTCTCTAAGCTGTGTTTTTTAGATGTTTCAGGACACACCGTACACTTCTCCAGAGTGGCTGTTGGCAATTTACATCCCGCCCATCAGTGTAGCAAGGCTCCCATTTCTCCATGGCCTGTCCTGCATTTCTGGTTTTGACACTTTTTTCAGCATGGCCCTTTTGACCGATGGGAAGCGAGACTTCTTTGTAGCGCTGATTTGCCTTTCCAGGTTGCTTGGTTGGCCAAAAAGGGCGTATGCGTTTTTTCCTGAATATATTCAGGAAAAAACGCATACGCCCTTTTTGGCCAAGGGCATCATTGTCAACGTTTTGCCGCTTTTCATGTGCTTTCAAGGCGATTCGAATCTACCTCCTGAAATCTGTTTCCTGCAATTCTGCCTTGATTTCAATTCCTCGTCTTTGCCTTCCCTCAATATATTTGTGGACGAGAGTTATCATTTATAACTGTGCAGGTTTTTGAATTGCAGTGCCCTGAAGCTCCATTTTACAACTCGCTTTTTCGGGAGCTGGCCGCAAAAGCGCAGGATGGCTTCAGGCCCTGTTCTGGTTCCGGGGGGCAGGCTGAGCCTGTGGTTAATTCTTCTTCCTGATGGGAAAATAGAGTGACCTGTGCCTGTCCCAACACCAAGAGCTAGTCTCTCATTGGTTCTCCGTCTTCCCGTTCATCCTCAGGACAAATAGCAACCTGTACGGAACAGGAGGTTAAAGGTGCTGATGCTCCAAGTAGGGAGATTGCTAGTAAAGTGGCTGGAATGGCGAACCCGAGCACAAGGAGATGAGAAATGAGGTGCGTTTTAGAAACCTTTCCCCATCACACGGTGTACCATCTTCTGGGTTTCTCATGCATGTTTTCGATGTAGGAAGATGCCCTTGAACCTGGAGATTTGGGACCCATGCGATGGGTAGCACGCAGTATTACTTTAAAGGGTCTGCGTTTGCTCACCCAACCTCACCAAACCTCTCAGCCCCAAGAGTGTCCACCCTTATGTCTCATCCAGCTGTGGGTCTAGATATGGTCAATCCAGGTTGCATCACAGACCCTGAACGAATTGTGTAAGAATTTCTCTCTCTTTCACTGTCTTTGTTTCATGGGTTTTGAAAAGTAATTTATTTTTATAATGGGGTGTAGCTGCTTTTCACGGCTGTGTTTATGCTGCTTTACACCCACTTGACACACTAACAGAGAGATATCAATACATAGGTTTTAAGATTATTACTAGTCAGATATATTCTTGTGCGGTGAATCGGGCGTGTTGAGTCCAGTTCTCTGAGCAAGGAGTAGGTCTTGTCTGTTACATATTGGGTTTATGGAACGGTATCTGAGCTAATTTGAAACTCTTGTTTTATGTATCACCCCACCTCACCTTTCCCGTTAAGCAGCCATAGTGTGTTTTCTGCATGTGTGACTCTGTTCTGTTTTGTAATTCAGTTCAAGTGTAACGGTTTTTACATTCCCTCTATAAGTGACACCTTATGAGAAGTGTCCTTTTCTGTGTGACTTATGTCACTTAGAATCGTCGGACCTAAATCCACTCATCATGCTGCTACTAGCCTTATGACATTGATTTCATGGCTGAGTGATAATCCATTGTACATATGGACCTCAAATTTTTTATCCATTTTTCGCTTTCCTGGGATATTTAAGGTGGAATGAAGTGGAGGTCCTTGTCAACAGAGCAGCCCTAAACTTTGGGGTGCTTGTGTCTTGATGATTTTTAATTTTCCCACTTTATACCCCCATGCGTGGAAGTGCCCTATGCTCTCTAAGCTGTGTTTTTTAGATGTTTCAGGACACACCGTACACTTCTCCAGAGTGGCTGTTGGCAATTTACATCCCGCCCATCAGTGTAGCAAGGCTCCCATTTCTCCATGGCCTGTCCTGCATTTCTGGTTTTGACACTTTTTTCAGCATGGCCCTTTTGACCGATGGGAAGCGAGACTTCTTTGTAGCGCTGATTTGCCTTTCCAGGTTGCTTGGTTGGCCAAAAAGGGCGTATGCGTTCTTTCCTGAATATATTCAGGAAAAAACGCATACGCCCTTTTTGGCCAAGGGCATCATTGTCAACGTTTTGCCGCTTTTCATGTGCTTTCAAGGCGATTCGAATCTACCTCCTGAAATCTGTTTCCTGCAATTCTGCCTTGATTTCAATTCCTCGTCTTTGCCTTCCCTCAATATATTTGTGGACGAGAGTTATCATTTATAACTGTGCAGGTTTGTGAATTGCAGTGCCCTGAAGCTCCATTTTACAACTCGCTTTTTCGGGAGCTGGCCGCAAAAGCGCAGGATGGCTTCAGGCCCTGTTCTGGTTCCGGGGGGCAGGCTGAGCCTGTGGTTAATTCTTCTTCCTGATGGGAAAATAGAGTGACCTGTGCCTGTCCCAACACCAAGAGCTAGTCTCTCATTGGTTCCCCGTCTTCCCGTTCATCCTCAGGACAAATAGCAACCTGTACGGAACAGGAGGTTAAAGGTGCTGATGCTCCAAGTAGGGAGATTGCTAGTAAAGTGGCTGGAATGGCGAACCCGAGCACAAGGAGATGAGAAATGAGGTGCGTTTTAGAAACCTTTCCCCATCACACGGTGTACCATCTTCTGGGTTTCTCATGCATGTTTTCGATGTAGGAAGATGCCCTTGAACCTGGAGATTTGGGACCCATGCGATGGGTAGCACGCAGTATTACTTTAAAGGGTCTGCGTTTGCTCACCCAACCTCACCAAACCTCTCAGCCCCAAGAGTGTCCACCCTTATGTCTCATCCAGCTGTGGGTCTAGATATGGTCAATCCAGGTTGCATCACAGACCCTGAACGAATTGTGTAAGAATTTCTCTCTCTTTCACTGTCTTTGTTTCATGGGTTTTGAAAAGTAATTTATTTTTATAATGGGGTGTAGCTGCTTTTCACGGCTGTGTTTATGCTGCTTTACACCCACTTGACACACTAACAGAGAGATATCAATACATAGGTTTTAAGATTATTACTAGTCAGATATATTCTTGTGCGGTGAATCGGGCGTGTTGAGTCCAGTTCTCTGAGCAAGGAGTAGGTCTTGTCTGTTACATATTGGGTTTATGGAACGGTATCTGAGCTAATTTGAAACTCTTGTTTTATGTATCACCCCACCTCACCTTTCCCGTTAAGCAGCCATAGTGTGTTTTCTGCATGTGTGACTCTGTTCTGTTTTGTAATTCAGTTCAAGTGTAACGGTTTTTACATTCCCTCTATAAGTGACACCTTATGAGAAGTGTCCTTTTCTGTGTGACTTATGTCACTTAGAATCGTCGGACCTAAATCCACTCATCATGCTGCTACTAGCCTTATGACATTGATTTCATGGCTGAGTGATAATCCATTGTACATATGGACCTCAAATTTTTTATCCATTTTTCGCTTTCCTGGGATATTTAAGGTGGAATGAAGTGGAGGTCCTTGTCAACAGAGCAGCCCTAAACTTTGGGGTGCTTGTGTCTTGCTGATTTTTAATTTTCCCACTTTATACCCCCATGCGTGGAAGTGCCCTATGCTCTCTAAGCTGTGTTTTTTAGATGTTTCAGGACACACCGTACACTTCTCCAGAGTGGCTGTTGGCAATTTACATCCCGCCCATCAGTGTAGCAAAGCTCCCATTTCTCCATGGCCTGTCCTGCATTTCTGTTTTTGACACTTTTTTCAGCATGGCCCTTTTGACCGATGGGAAGCGAGACTTCTTTGTAGCGCTGATTTGCCTTTCCAGGTTGCTTGGTTGGCCAAAAAGGGCGTATGCGTTTTTTCCTGAATATATTCAGGAAAAAATGCATACGCCCTTTTTGGCCAAGGGCATTATTGTCAACGTTTTGCCGCTTTTCATGTGCTTTAAAGGCGATTCGAATCTACCTCCTGAAATCTGTTTCCTGCAGTTCTGCCTTGATTTCAATTCCTCGTCTTTGCCTTACCTCAATATATTTGTGGACGAGAGTTATCATTTATAACTGTGCAGGTTTGTGAATTGCAGTGCCCTGAAGCTCCATTTTACAACTCGCTTTTTCGGGAGCTGGCCGCAAAAGCGCAGGATGGCTTCAGGCCCTGTTCTGGTTCCGGGGGGCAGGCTGAGCCTGTGGTTAATTCTTCTTCCTGATGGGAAAATAGAGTGACCTGTGCCTGTCCCAACACCAAGAGCTAGTCTCTCATTGGTTCTCCGTCTTCCCGTTCATCCTCAGGACAAATGGCAACCTGTACGGAACAGGAGGTTAAAGGTGCTGATGCTCCAAGTAGGGAGATTGCTAGTAAAGTGGCTGGAATGGCGAACCCGAGCACAAGGAGATGAGAAATGAGGTGCGTTTTAGAAACCTTTCCCCATCACACGGTGTACCATCTTCTGGGTTTCTCATGCATGTTTTCGATGTAGGAAGATGCCCTTGAACCTGGAGATTTGGGACCCATGCGATGGGTAGCACGCAGTATTACTTTAAAGGGTCTGCGTTTGCTCACCCAACCTCACCAAACCTCTCAGCCCCAAGAGTGTCCACCCTTATGTCTCATCCAGCTGTGGGTCTAGATATGGTCAATCCAGGTTGCATCACAGACCCTGAACGAATTGTGTAAGAATTTCTCTCTCTTTCACTGTCTTTGTTTCATGGGTTTTGAAAAGTAATTTATTTTTATAATGGGGTGTAGCTGCTTTTCACGGCTGTGTTTATGCTGCTTTACACCCACTTGACACACTAACAGAGAGATATCAATACATAGGTTTTAAGATTATTACTAGTCAGATATATTCTTGTGCGGTGAATCGGGCGTGTTGAGTCCAGTTCTCTGAGCAAGGAGTAGGTCTTGTCTGTTACATATTGGGTTTATGGAACGGTATCTGAGCTAATTTGAAACTCTTGTTTTATGTATCACCCCACCTCACCTTTCCCGTTAAGCAGCCATAGTGTGTTTTCTGCATGTGTGACTCTGTTCTGTTTTGTAATTCAGTTCAAGTGTAACGGTTTTTACATTCCCTCTATAAGTGACACCTTATGAGAAGTGTCCTTTTCTGTGTGACTTATGTCACTTAGAATCGTCGGACCTAAATCCACTCATCATGCTGCTACTAGCCTTATGACATTGATTTCATGGCTGAGTGATAATCCATTGTACATATGGACCTCAAATTTTTTATCCATTTTTCGCTTTCCTGGGATATTTAAGGTGGAATGAAGTGGAGGTCCTTGTCAACAGAGCAGCCCTAAACTTTGGGGTGCTTGTGTCTTGCTGATTTTTAATTTTCCCACTTTATACCCCCATGCGTGGAAGTGCCCTATGCTCTCTAAGCTGTGTTTTTTAGATGTTTCAGGACACACCGTACACTTCTCCAGAGTGGCTGTTGGCAATTTACATCCCGCCCATCAGTGTAGCAAGGCTCCCATTTCTCCATGGCCTGTCCTGCATTTCTGGTTTTGACACTTTTTTCAGCATGGCCCTTTTGACCGATGGGAAGCGAGACTTCTTTGTAGCGCTGATTTGCCTTTCCAGGTTGCTTGGTTGGCCAAAAAGGGCGTATGCGTTTTTTCCTGAATATATTCAGGAAAAAACGCATACGCCCTTTTTGGCCAAGGGCATCATTGTCAACGTTTTGCCGCTTTTCATGTGCTTTCAAGGCGATTCGAATCTACCTCCTGAAATCTGTTTCCTGCAATTCTGCCTTGATTTCAATTCCTCGTCTTTGCCTTCCCTCAATATATTTGTGGACGAGAGTTATCATTTATAACTGTGCAGGTTTGTGAATTGCAGTGCCCTGAAGCTCCATTTTACAACTCGCTTTTTCGGGAGCTGGCCGCAAAAGCGCAGGATGGCTTCAGGCCCTGTTCTGGTTCCGGGGGGCAGGCTGAGCCTGTGGTTAATTCTTCTTCCTGATGGGAAAATAGAGTGACCTGTGCCTGTCCCAACACCAAGAGCTAGTCTCTCATTGGTTCTCCGTCTTCCCGTTCATCCTCAGGACAAATAGCAACCTGTACGGAACAGGAGGTTAAAGGTGCTGATGCTCCAAGTAGGGAGATTGCTAGTAAAGTGGCTGGAATGGCGAACCCGAGCACAAGGAGATGAGAAATGAGGTGCGTTTTAGAAACCTTTCCCCATCACACGGTGTACCATCTTCTGGGTTTCTCATGCATGTTTTCGATGTAGGAAGATGCCCTTGAACCTGGAGATTTGGGACCCATGCGATGGGTAGCACGCAGTATTACTTTAAAGGGTCTGCGTTTGCTCACCCAACCTCACCAAACCTCTCAGCCCCAAGAGTGTCCACCCTTATGTCTCATCCAGCTGTGGGTCTAGATATGGTCAATCCAGGTTGCATCACAGACCCTGAACGAATTGTGTAAGAATTTCTCTCTCTTTCACTGTCTTTGTTTCATGGGTTTTGAAAAGTAATTTATTTTTATAATGGGGTGTAGCTGCTTTTCACGGCTGTGTTTATGCTGCTTTACACCCACTTGACACACTAACAGAGAGATATCAATACATAGGTTTTAAGATTATTACTAGTCAGATATATTCTTGTGCGGTGAATCGGGCGTGTTGAGTCCAGTTCTCTGAGCAAGGAGTAGGTCTTGTCTGTTACATATTGGGTTTATGGAACGGTATCTGAGCTAATTTGAAACTCTTGTTTTATGTATCACCCCACCTCACCTTTCCCGTTAAGCAGCCATAGTGTGTTTTCTGCATGTGTGACTCTGTTCTGTTTTGTAATTCAGTTCAAGTGTAACGGTTTTTACATTCCCTCTATAAGTGACACCTTATGAGAAGTGTCCTTTTCTGTGTGACTTATGTCACTTAGAATCGTCGGACCTAAATCCACTCATCATGCTGCTACTAGCCTTATGACATTGATTTCATGGCTGAGTGATAATCCATTGTACATATGGACCTCAAATTTTTTATCCATTTTTCGCTTTCCTGGGATATTTAAGGTGGAATGAAGTGGAGGTCCTTGTCAACAGAGCAGCCCTAAACTTTGGGGTGCTTGTGTCTTGATGATTTTTAATTTTCCCACTTTATACCCCCATGCGTGGAAGTGCCCTATGCTCTCTAAGCTGTGTTTTTTAGATGTTTCAGGACACACCGTACACTTCTCCAGAGTGGCTGTTGGCAATTTACATCCCGCCCATCAGTGTAGCAAGGCTCCCATTTCTCCATGGCCTGTCCTGCATTTCTGGTTTTGACACTTTTTTCAGCATGGCCCTTTTGACCGATGGGAAGCGAGACTTCTTTGTAGCGCTGATTTGCCTTTCCAGGTTGCTTGGTTGGCCAAAAAGGGCGTATGCGTTCTTTCCTGAATATATTCAGGAAAAAACGCATACGCCCTTTTTGGCCAAGGGCATCATTGTCAACGTTTTGCCGCTTTTCATGTGCTTTCAAGGCGATTCGAATCTACCTCCTGAAATCTGTTTCCTGCAATTCTGCCTTGATTTCAATTCCTCGTCTTTGCCTTCCCTCAATATATTTGTGGACGAGAGTTATCATTTATAACTGTGCAGGTTTGTGAATTGCAGTGCCCTGAAGCTCCATTTTACAACTCGCTTTTTCGGGAGCTGGCCGCAAAAGCGCAGGATGGCTTCAGGCCCTGTTCTGGTTCCGGGGGGCAGGCTGAGCCTGTGGTTAATTCTTCTTCCTGATGGGAAAATAGAGTGACCTGTGCCTGTCCCAACACCAAGAGCTAGTCTCTCATTGGTTCCCCGTCTTCCCGTTCATCCTCAGGACAAATAGCAACCTGTACGGAACAGGAGGTTAAAGGTGCTGATGCTCCAAGTAGGGAGATTGCTAGTAAAGTGGCTGGAATGGCGAACCCGAGCACAAGGAGATGAGAAATGAGGTGCGTTTTAGAAACCTTTCCCCATCACACGGTGTACCATCTTCTGGGTTTCTCATGCATGTTTTCGATGTAGGAAGATGCCCTTGAACCTGGAGATTTGGGACCCATGCGATGGGTAGCACGCAGTATTACTTTAAAGGGTCTGCGTTTGCTCACCCAACCTCACCAAACCTCTCAGCCCCAAGAGTGTCCACCCTTATGTCTCATCCAGCTGTGGGTCTAGATATGGTCAATCCAGGTTGCATCACAGACCCTGAACGAATTGTGTAAGAATTTCTCTCTCTTTCACTGTCTTTGTTTCATGGGTTTTGAAAAGTAATTTATTTTTATAATGGGGTGTAGCTGCTTTTCACGGCTGTGTTTATGCTGCTTTACACCCACTTGACACACTAACAGAGAGATATCAATACATAGGTTTTAAGATTATTACTAGTCAGATATATTCTTGTGCGGTGAATCGGGCGTGTTGAGTCCAGTTCTCTGAGCAAGGAGTAGGTCTTGTCTGTTACATATTGGGTTTATGGAACGGTATCTGAGCTAATTTGAAACTCTTGTTTTATGTATCACCCCACCTCACCTTTCCCGTTAAGCAGCCATAGTGTGTTTTCTGCATGTGTGACTCTGTTCTGTTTTGTAATTCAGTTCAAGTGTAACGGTTTTTACATTCCCTCTATAAGTGACACCTTATGAGAAGTGTCCTTTTCTGTGTGACTTATGTCACTTAGAATCGTCGGACCTAAATCCACTCATCATGCTGCTACTAGCCTTATGACATTGATTTCATGGCTGAGTGATAATCCATTGTACATATGGACCTCAAATTTTTTATCCATTTTTCGCTTTCCTGGGATATTTAAGGTGGAATGAAGTGGAGGTCCTTGTCAACAGAGCAGCCCTAAACTTTGGGGTGCTTGTGTCTTGATGATTTTTAATTTTCCCACTTTATACCCCCATGCGTGGAAGTGCCCTATGCTCTCTAAGCTGTGTTTTTTAGATGTTTCAGGACACACCGTACACTTCTCCAGAGTGGCTGTTGGCAATTTACATCCCGCCCATCAGTGTAGCAAGGCTCCCATTTCTCCATGGCCTGTCCTGCATTTCTGGTTTTGACACTTTTTTCAGCATGGCCCTTTTGACCGATGGGAAGCGAGACTTCTTTGTAGCGCTGATTTGCCTTTCCAGGTTGCTTGGTTGGCCAAAAAGGGCGTATGCGTTTTTTCCTGAATATATTCAGGAAAAAACGCATACGCCCTTTTTGGCCAAGGGCATCATTGTCAACGTTTTGCCGCTTTTCATGTGCTTTCAAGGCGATTCGAATCTACCTCCTGAAATCTGTTTCCTGCAATTCTGCCTTGATTTCAATTCCTCGTCTTTGCCTTCCCTCAATATATTTGTGGACGAGAGTTATCATTTATAACTGTGCAGGTTTGTGAATTGCAGTGCCCTGAAGCTCCATTTTACAACTCGCTTTTTCGGGAGCTGGCCGCAAAAGCGCAGGATGGCTTCAGGCCCTGTTCTGGTTCCGGGGGGCAGGCTGAGCCTGTGGTTAATTCTTCTTCCTGATGGGAAAATTGAGTGACCTGTGCCTGTCCCAACACCAAGAGCTAGTCTCTCATTGGTTCTCCGTCTTCCCGTTCATCCTCAGGACAAATAGCAACCTGTACGGAACAGGAGGTTAAAGGTGCTGATGCTCCAAGTAGGGAGATTGCTAGTAAAGTGGCTGGAATGGCGAACCCGAGCACAAGGAGATGAGAAATGAGGTGCGTTTTAGAAACCTTTCCCCATCACACGGTGTACCATCTTCTGGGTTTCTCATGCATGTTTTCGATGTAGGAAGATGCCCTTGAACCTGGAGATTTGGGACCCATGCGATGGGTAGCACGCAGTATTACTTTAAAGGGTCTGCGTTTGCTCACCCAACCTCACCAAACCTCTCAGCCCCAAGAGTGTCCACCCTTATGTCTCATCCAGCTGTGGGTCTAGATATGGTCAATCCAGGTTGCATCACAGAGCCTGAACGAATTGTGTAAGAATTTCTCTCTCTTTCACTGTCTTTGTTTCATGGGTTTTGAAAAGTAATTTATTTTTATAATGGGGTGTAGCTGCTTTTCACGGCTGTGTTTATGCTGCTTTACACCCACTTGACACACTAACAGAGAGATATCAATACATAGGTTTTAAGATTATTACTAGTCAGATATATTCTTGTGCGGTGAATCGGGCGTGTTGAGTCCAGTTCTCTGAGCAAGGAGTAGGTCTTGTCTGTTACATATTGGGTTTATGGAACGGTATCTGAGCTAATTTGAAACTCTTGTTTTATGTATCACCCCACCTCACCTTTCCCGTTAAGCAGCCATAGTGTGTTTTCTGCATGTGTGACTCTGTTCTGTTTTGTAATTCAGTTCAAGTGTAACGGTTTTTACATTCCCTCTATAAGTGACACCTTATGAGAAGTGTCCTTTTCTGTGTGACTTATGTCACTTAGAATCGTCGGACCTAAATCCACTCATCATGCTGCTACTAGCCTTATGACATTGATTTCATGGCTGAGTGATAATCCATTGTACATATGGACCTCAAATTTTTTATCCATTTTTCGCTTTCCTGGGATATTTAAGGTGGAATGAAGTGGAGGTCCTTGTCAACAGAGCAGCCCTAAACTTTGGGGTGCTTGTGTCTTGCTGATTTTTAATTTTCCCACTTTATACCCCCATGCGTGGAAGTGCCCTATGCTCTCTAAGCTGTGTTTTTTAGATGTTTCAGGACACACCGTACACTTCTCCAGAGTGGCTGTTGGCAATTTACATCCCGCCCATCAGTGTAGCAAGGCTCCCATTTCTCCATGGCCTGTCCTGCATTTCTGGTTTTGACACTTTTTTCAGCATGGCCCTTTTGACCGATGGGAAGCGAGACTTCTTTGTAGCGCTGATTTGCCTTTCCAGGTTGCTTGGTTGGCCAAAAAGGGCGTATGCGTTTTTTCCTGAATATATTCAGGAAAAAACGCATACGCCCTTTTTGGCCAAGGGCATCATTGTCAACGTTTTGCCGCTTTTCATGTGCTTTCAAGGCGATTCGAATCTACCTCCTGAAATCTGTTTCCTGCAATTCTGCCTTGATTTCAATTCCTCGTCTTTGCCTTCCCTCAATATATTTGTGGACGAGAGTTATCATTTATAACTGTGCAGGTTTGTGAATTGCAGTGCCCTGAAGCTCCATTTTACAACTCGCTTTTTCGGGAGCTGGCCGCAAAAGCGCAGGATGGCTTCAGGCCCTGTTCTGGTTCCGGGGGGCAGGCTGAGCCTGTGGTTAATTCTTCTTCCTGATGGGAAAATAGAGTGACCTGTGCCTGTCCCAACACCAAGAGCTAGTCTCTCATTGGTTCCCCGTCTTCCCGTTCATCCTCAGGACAAATAGCAACCTGTACGGAACAGGAGGTTAAAGGTGCTGATGCTCCAAGTAGGGAGATTGCTAGTAAAGTGGCTGGAATGGCGAACCCGAGCACAAGGAGATGAGAAATGAGGTGCGTTTTAGAAACCTTTCCCCATCACACGGTGTACCATCTTCTGGGTTTCTCATGCATGTTTTCGATGTAGGAAGATGCCCTTGAACCTGGAGATTTGGGACCCATGCGATGGGTAGCACGCAGTATTACTTTAAAGGGTCTGCGTTTGCTCACCCAACCTCACCAAACCTCTCAGCCCCAAGAGTGTCCACCCTTATGTCTCATCCAGCTGTGGGTCTAGATATGGTCAATCCAGGTTGCATCACAGACCCTGAACGAATTGTGTAAGAATTTCTCTCTCTTTCCCTGTCTTTGTTTCATGGGTTTTGAAACGTAATTTATTTTTATAATGGGGTGTAGCTGCTTTTCACGGCTGTGTTTATGCTGCTTTACACCCACTTGACACACTAACAGAGAGATATCAATACATAGGTTTTAAGATTATTACTAGTCAGATATATTCTTGTGCGGTGAATCGGGCGTGTTGAGTCCAGTTCTCTGAGCAAGGAGTAGGTCTTGTCTGTTACATATTGGGTTTATGGAACGGTATCTGAGCTAATTTGAAACTCTTGTTTTATGTATCACCCCACCTCACCTTTCCCGTTAAGCAGCCATAGTGTGTTTTCTGCATGTGTGACTCTGTTCTGTTTTGTAATTCAGTTCAAGTGTAACGGTTTTTACATTCCCTCTATAAGTGACACCTTATGAGAAGTGTCCTTTTCTGTGTGACTTATGTCACTTAGAATCGTCGGACCTAAATCCACTCATCATGCTGCTACTAGCCTTATGACATTGATTTCATGGCTGAGTGATAATCCATTGTACATATGGACCTCAAATTTTTTATCCATTTTTCGCTTTCCTGGGATATTTAAGGTGGAATGAAGTGGAGGTCCTTGTCAACAGAGCAGCCCTAAACTTTGGGGTGCTTGTGTCTTGCTGATTTTTAATTTTCCCACTTTATACCCCCATGCGTGGAAGTGCCCTATGCTCTCTAAGCTGTGTTTTTTAGATGTTTCAGGACACACCGTACACTTCTCCAGAGTGGCTGTTGGCAATTTACATCCCGCCCATCAGTGTAGCAAGGCTCCCATTTCTCCATGGCCTGTCCTGCATTTCTGGTTTTGACACTTTTTTCAGCATGGCCCTTTTGACCGATGGGAAGCGAGACTTCTTTGTAGCGCTGATTTGCCTTTCCAGGTTGCTTGGTTGGCCAAAAAGGGCGTATGCGTTTTTTCCTGAATATATTCAGGAAAAAACGCATACGCCCTTTTTGGCCAAGGGCATCATTGTCAACGTTTTGCCGCTTTTCATGTGCTTTCAAGGCGATTCGAATCTACCTCCTGAAATCTGTTTCCTGCAATTCTGCCTTGATTTCAATTCCTCGTCTTTGCCTTCCCTCAATATATTTGTGGACGAGAGTTATCATTTATAACTGTGCAGGTTTGTGAATTGCAGTGCCCTGAAGCTCCATTTTACAACTCGCTTTTTCGGGAGCTGGCCGCAAAAGCGCAGGATGGCTTCAGGCCCTGTTCTGGTTCCGGGGGGCAGGCTGAGCCTGTGGTTAATTCTTCTTCCTGATGGGAAAATAGAGTGACCTGTGCCTGTCCCAACACCAAGAGCTAGTCTCTCATTGGTTCCCCGTCTTCCCGTTCATCCTCAGGACAAATAGCAACCTGTACGGAACAGGAGGTTAAAGGTGCTGATGCTCCAAGTAGGGAGATTGCTAGTAAAGTGGCTGGAATGGCGAACCCGAGCACAAGGAGATGAGAAATGAGGTGCGTTTTAGAAACCTTTCCCCATCACACGGTGTACCATCTTCTGGGTTTCTCATGCATGTTTTCGATGTAGGAAGATGCCCTTGAACCTGGAGATTTGGGACCCATGCGATGGGTAGCACGCAGTATTACTTTAAAGGGTCTGCGTTTGCTCACCCAACCTCACCAAACCTCTCAGCCCCAAGAGTGTCCACCCTTATGTCTCATCCAGCTGTGGGTCTAGATATGGTCAATCCAGGTTGCATCACAGACCCTGAACGAATTGTGTAAGAATTTCTCTCTCTTTCACTGTCTTTGTTTCATGGGTTTTGAAAAGTAATTTATTTTTATAATGGGGTGTAGCTGCTTTTCACGGCTGTGTTTATGCTGCTTTACACCCACTTGACACACTAACAGAGAGATATCAATACATAGGTTTTAAGATTATTACTAGTCAGATATATTCTTGTGCGGTGAATCGGGCGTGTTGAGTCCAGTTCTCTGAGCAAGGAGTAGGTCTTGTCTGTTACATATTGGGTTTATGGAACGGTATCTGAGCTAATTTGAAACTCTTGTTTTATGTATCACCCCACCTCACCTTTCCCGTTAAGCAGCCATAGTGTGTTTTCTGCATGTGTGACTCTGTTCTGTTTTGTAATTCAGTTCAAGTGTAACGGTTTTTACATTCCCTCTATAAGTGACACCTTATGAGAAGTGTCCTTTTCTGTGTGACTTATGTCACTTAGAATCGTCGGACCTAAATCCACTCATCATGCTGCTACTAGCCTTATGACATTGATTTCATGGCTGAGTGATAATCCATTGTACATATGGACCTCAAATTTTTTATCCATTTTTCGCTTTCCTGGGATATTTAAGGTGGAATGAAGTGGAGGTCCTTGTCAACAGAGCAGCCCTAAACTTTGGGGTGCTTGTGTCTTGCTGATTTTTAATTTTCCCACTTTATACCCCCATGCGTGGAAGTGCCCTATGCTCTCTAAGCTGTGTTTTTTAGATGTTTCAGGACACACCGTACACTTCTCCAGAGTGGCTGTTGGCAATTTACATCCCGCCCATCAGTGTAGCAAGGCTCCCATTTCTCCATGGCCTGTCCTGCATTTCTGGTTTTGACACTTTTTTCAGCATGGCCCTTTTGACCGATGGGAAGCGAGACTTCTTTGTAGCGCTGATTTGCCTTTCCAGGTTGCTTGGTTGGCCAAAAAGGGCGTATGCGTTTTTTCCTGAATATATTCAGGAAAAAACGCATACGCCCTTTTTGGCCAAGGGCATCATTGTCAACGTTTTGCCGCTTTTCATGTGCTTTCAAGGTGATTCGAATCTACCTCCTGAAATCTGTTTCCTGCAATTCTGCCTTGATTTCAATTCCTCGTCTTTGCCTTCCCTCAATATATTTGTGGACGAGAGTTATCATTTATAACTGTGCAGGTTTGTGAATTGCAGTGCCCTGAAGCTCCATTTTACAACTCGCTTTTTCGGGAGCTGGCCGCAAAAGCGCAGGATGGCTTCAGGCCCTGTTCTGGTTCCGGGGGGCAGGCTGAGCCTGTGGTTAATTCTTCTTCCTGATGGGAAAATAGAGTGACCTGTGCCTGTCCCAACACCAAGAGCTAGTCTCTCATTGGTTCTCCGTCTTCCCGTTCATCCTCAGGACAAATAGCAACCTGTACGGAACAGGAGGTTAAAGGTGCTGATGCTCCAAGTAGGGAGATTGCTAGTAAAGTGGCTGGAATGGCGAACCCGAGCACAAGGAGATGAGAAATGAGGTGCGTTTTAGAAACCTTTCCCCATCACACGGTGTACCATCTTCTGGGTTTCTCATGCATGTTTTCGATGTAGGAAGATGCCCTTGAACCTGGAGATTTGGGACCCATGCGATGGGTAGCACGCAGTATTACTTTAAAGGGTCTGCGTTTGCTCACCCAACCTCACCAAACCTCTCAGCCCCAAGAGTGTCCACCCTTATGTCTCATCCAGCTGTGGGTCTAGATATGGTCAATCCAGGTTGCATCACAGACCCTGAACGAATTGTGTAAGAATTTCTCTCTCTTTCACTGTCTTTGTTTCATGGGTTTTGAAAAGTAATTTATTTTTATAATGGGGTGTAGCTGCTTTTCACGGCTGTGTTTATGCTGCTTTACACCCACTTGACACACTAACAGAGAGATATCAATACATAGGTTTTAAGATTATTACTAGTCAGATATATTCTTGTGCGGTGAATCGGGCGTGTTGAGTCCAGTTCTCTGAGCAAGGAGTAGGTCTTGTCTGTTACATATTGGGTTTATGGAACGGTATCTGAGCTAATTTGAAACTCTTGTTTTATGTATCACCCCACCTCACCTTTCCCGTTAAGCAGCCATAGTGTGTTTTCTGCATGTGTGACTCTGTTCTGTTTTGTAATTCAGTTCAAGTGTAACGGTTTTTACATTCCCTCTATAAGTGACACCTTATGAGAAGTGTCCTTTTCTGTGTGACTTATGTCACTTAGAATCGTCGGACCTAAATCCACTCATCATGCTGCTACTAGCCTTATGACATTGATTTCATGGCTGAGTGATAATCCATTGTACATATGGACCTCAAATTTTTTATCCATTTTTCGCTTTCCTGGGATATTTAAGGTGGAATGAAGTGGAGGTCCTTGTCAACAGAGCAGCCCTAAACTTTGGGGTGCTTGTGTCTTGATGATTTTTAATTTTCCCACTTTATACCCCCATGCGTGGAAGTGCCCTATGCTCTCTAAGCTGTGTTTTTTAGATGTTTCAGGACACACCGTACACTTCTCCAGAGTGGCTGTTGGCAATTTACATCCCGCCCATCAGTGTAGCAAGGCTCCCATTTCTCCATGGCCTGTCCTGCATTTCTGGTTTTGACACTTTTTTCAGCATGGCCCTTTTGACCGATGGGAAGCGAGACTTCTTTGTAGCGCTGATTTGCCTTTCCAGGTTGCTTGGTTGGCCAAAAAGGGCGTATGCGTTCTTTCCTGAATATATTCAGGAAAAAACGCATACGCCCTTTTTGGCCAAGGGCATCATTGTCAACGTTTTGCCGCTTTTCATGTGCTTTCAAGGCGATTCGAATCTACCTCCTGAAATCTGTTTCCTGCAATTCTGCCTTGATTTCAATTCCTCGTCTTTGCCTTCCCTCAATATATTTGTGGACGAGAGTTATCATTTATAACTGTGCAGGTTTGTGAATTGCAGTGCCCTGAAGCTCCATTTTACAACTCGCTTTTTCGGGAGCTGCCCGCAAAAGCGCAGGATGGCTTCAGGCCCTGTTCTGGTTCCGGGGGGCAGGCTGAGCCTGTGGTTAATTCTTCTTCCTGATGGGAAAATAGAGTGACCTGTGCCTGTCCCAACACCAAGAGCTAGTCTCTCATTGGTTCTCCGTCTTCCCGTTCATCCTCAGGACAAATAGCAACCTGTACGGAACAGGAGGTTAAAGGTGCTGATGCTCCAAGTAGGGAGATTGCTAGTAAAGTGGCTGGAATGGCGAACCCGAGCACAAGGAGATGAGAAATGAGGTGCATTTTAGAAACCTTTCCCCATCACACGGTGTACCATCTTCTGGGTTTCTCATGCATGTTTTCGATGTAGGAAGATGCCCTTGAACCTGGAGATTTGGGACCCATGCGATGGGTAGCACGCAGTATTACTTTAAAGGGTCTGCGTTTGCTCACCCAACCTCACCAAACCTCTCAGCCCCAAGAGTGTCCACCCTTATGTCTCATCCAGCTGTGGGTCTAGATATGGTCAATCCAGGTTGCATCACAGAGCCTGAACGAATTGTGTAAGAATTTCTCTCTCTTTCACTGTCTTTGTTTCATGGGTTTTGAAAAGTAATTTATTTTTATAATGGGGTTTAGCTGCTTTTCACGGCTGTGTTTATGCTGCTTTACACCCACTTGACACACTAACAGAGAGATATCAATACATAGGTTTTAAGATTATTACTAGTCAGATATATTCTTGTGCGGTGAATCGGGCGTGTTGAGTCCAGTTCTCTGAGCAAGGAGTAGGTCTTGTCTGTTACATATTGGGTTTATGGAACGGTATCTGAGCTAATTTGAAACTCTTGTTTTATGTATCACCCCACCTCACCTTTCCCGTTAAGCAGCCATAGTGTGTTTTCTGCATGTGTGACTCTGTTCTGTTTTGTAATTCAGTTCAAGTGTAACGGTTTTTACATTCCCTCTATAAGTGACACCTTATGAGAAGTGTCCTTTTCTGTGTGACTTATGTCACTTAGAATCGTCGGACCTAAATCCACTCATCATGCTGCTACTAGCCTTATGACATTGATTTCATGGCTGAGTGATAATCCATTGTACATATGGACCTCAAATTTTTTATCCATTTTTCGCTTTCCTGGGATATTTAAGGTGGAATGAAGTGGAGGTCCTTGTCAACAGAGCAGCCCTAAACTTTGGGGTGCTTGTGTCTTGCTGATTTTTAATTTTCCCACTTTATACCCCCATGCGTGGAAGTGCCCTATGCTCTCTAAGCTGTGTTTTTTAGATGTTTCAGGACACACCGTACACTTCTCCAGAGTGGCTGTTGGCAATTTACATCCCGCCCATCAGTGTAGCAAAGCTCCCATTTCTCCATGGCCTGTCCTGCATTTCTGTTTTTGACACTTTTTTCAGCATGGCCCTTTTGACCGATGGGAAGCGAGACTTCTTTGTAGCGCTGATTTGCCTTTCCAGGTTGCTTGGTTGGCCAAAAAGGGCGTATGCGTTTTTTCCTGAATATATTCAGGAAAAAATGCATACGCCCTTTTTGGCCAAGGGCATTATTGTCAACGTTTTGCCGCTTTTCATGTGCTTTAAAGGCGATTCGAATCTACCTCCTGAAATCTGTTTCCTGCAGTTCTGCCTTGATTTCAATTCCTCGTCTTTGCCTTACCTCAATATATTTGTGGACGAGAGTTATCATTTATAACTGTGCAGGTTTGTGAATTGCAGTGCCCTGAAGCTCCATTTTACAACTCGCTTTTTCGGGAGCTGGCCGCAAAAGCGCAGGATGGCTTCAGGCCCTGTTCTGGTTCCGGGGGGCAGGCTGAGCCTGTGGTTAATTCTTCTTCCTGATGGGAAAATAGAGTGACCTGTGCCTGTCCCAACACCAAGAGCTAGTCTCTCATTGGTTCTCCGTCTTCCCGTTCATCCTCAGGACAAATGGCAACCTGTACGGAACAGGAGGTTAAAGGTGCTGATGCTCCAAGTAGGGAGATTGCTAGTAAAGTGGCTGGAATGGCGAACCCGAGCACAAGGAGATGAGAAATGAGGTGCGTTTTAGAAACCTTTCCCCATCACACGGTGTACCATCTTCTGGGTTTCTCATGCATGTTTTCGATGTAGGAAGATGCCCTTGAACCTGGAGATTTGGGACCCATGCGATGGGTAGCACGCAGTATTACTTTAAAGGGTCTGCGTTTGCTCACCCAACCTCACCAAACCTCTCAGCCCCAAGAGTGTCCACCCTTATGTCTCATCCAGCTGTGGGTCTAGATATGGTCAATCCAGGTTGCATCACAGACCCTGAACGAATTGTGTAAGAATTTCTCTCTCTTTCACTGTCTTTGTTTCATGGGTTTTGAAAAGTAATTTATTTTTATAATGGGGTGTAGCTGCTTTTCACGGCTGTGTTTATGCTGCTTTACACCCACTTGACACACTAACAGAGAGATATCAATACATAGGTTTTAAGATTATTACTAGTCAGATATATTCTTGTGCGGTGAATCGGGCGTGTTGAGTCCAGTTCTCTGAGCAAGGAGTAGGTCTTGTCTGTTACATATTGGGTTTATGGAACGGTATCTGAGCTAATTTGAAACTCTTGTTTTATGTATCACCCCACCTCACCTTTCCCGTTAAGCAGCCATAGTGTGTTTTCTGCATGTGTGACTCTGTTCTGTTTTGTAATTCAGTTCAAGTGTAACGGTTTTTACATTCCCTCTATAAGTGACACCTTATGAGAAGTGTCCTTTTCTGTGTGACTTATGTCACTTAGAATCGTCGGACCTAAATCCACTCATCATGCTGCTACTAGCCTTATGACATTGATTTCATGGCTGAGTGATAATCCATTGTACATATGGACCTCAAATTTTTTATCCATTTTTCGCTTTCCTGGGATATTTAAGGTGGAATGAAGTGGAGGTCCTTGTCAACAGAGCAGCCCTAAACTTTGGGGTGCTTGTGTCTTGCTGATTTTTAATTTTCCCACTTTATACCCCCATGCGTGGAAGTGCCCTATGCTCTCTAAGCTGTGTTTTTTAGATGTTTCAGGACACACCGTACACTTCTCCAGAGTGGCTGTTGGCAATTTACATCCCGCCCATCAGTGTAGCAAGGCTCCCATTTCTCCATGGCCTGTCCTGCATTTCTGGTTTTGACACTTTTTTCAGCATGGCCCTTTTGACCGATGGGAAGCGAGACTTCTTTGTAGCGCTGATTTGCCTTTCCAGGTTGCTTGGTTGGCCAAAAAGGGCGTATGCGTTTTTTCCTGAATATATTCAGGAAAAAACGCATACGCCCTTTTTGGCCAAGGGCATCATTGTCAACGTTTTGCCGCTTTTCATGTGCTTTCAAGGCGATTCGAATCTACCTCCTGAAATCTGTTTCCTGCAATTCTGCCTTGATTTTAATTCCTCGTCTTTGCCTTCCCTCAATATATTTGTGGACGAGAGTTATCATTTATAACTGTGCAGGTTTTTGAATTGCAGTGCCCTGAAGCTCCATTTTACAACTCGCTTTTTCGGGAGCTGGCCGCAAAAGCGCAGGATGGCTTCAGGCCCTGTTCTGGTTCCGGGGGGCAGGCTGAGCCTGTGGTTAATTCTTCTTCCTGATGGGAAAATAGAGTGACCTGTGCCTGTCCCAACACCAAGAGCTAGTCTCTCATTGGTTCTCCGTCTTCCCGTTCATCCTCAGGACAAATAGCAACCTGTACGGAACAGGAGGTTAAAGGTGCTGATGCTCCAAGTAGGGAGATTGCTAGTAAAGTGGCTGGAATGGCGAACCCGAGCACAAGGAGATGAGAAATGAGGTGCGTTTTAGAAACCTTTCCCCATCACACGGTGTACCATCTTCTGGGTTTCTCATGCATGTTTTCGATGTAGGAAGATGCCCTTGAACCTGGAGATTTGGGACCCATGCGATGGGTAGCACGCAGTATTACTTTAAAGGGTCTGCGTTTGCTCACCCAACCTCACCAAACCTCTCAGCCCCAAGAGTGTCCACCCTTATGTCTCATCCAGCTGTGGGTCTAGATATGGTCAATCCAGGTTGCATCACAGACCCTGAACGAATTGTGTAAGAATTTCTCTCTCTTTCACTGTCTTTGTTTCATGGGTTTTGAAAAGTAATTTATTTTTATAATGGGGTGTAGCTGCTTTTCACGGCTGTGTTTATGCTGCTTTACACCCACTTGACACACTAACAGAGAGATATCAATACATAGGTTTTAAGATTATTACTAGTCAGATATATTCTTGTGCGGTGAATCGGGCGTGTTGAGTCCAGTTCTCTGAGCAAGGAGTAGGTCTTGTCTGTTACATATTGGGTTTATGGAACGGTATCTGAGCTAATTTGAAACTCTTGTTTTATGTATCACCCCACCTCACCTTTCCCGTTAAGCAGCCATAGTGTGTTTTCTGCATGTGTGACTCTGTTCTGTTTTGTAATTCAGTTCAAGTGTAACGGTTTTTACATTCCCTCTATAAGTGACACCTTATGAGAAGTGTCCTTTTCTGTGTGACTTATGTCACTTAGAATCGTCGGACCTAAATCCACTCATCATGCTGCTACTAGCCTTATGACATTGATTTCATGGCTGAGTGATAATCCATTGTACATATGGACCTCAAATTTTTTATCCATTTTTCGCTTTCCTGGGATATTTAAGGTGGAATGAAGTGGAGGTCCTTGTCAACAGAGCAGCCCTAAACTTTGGGGTGCTTGTGTCTTGATGATTTTTAATTTTCCCACTTTATACCCCCATGCGTGGAAGTGCCCTATGCTCTCTAAGCTGTGTTTTTTAGATGTTTCAGGACACACCGTACACTTCTCCAGAGTGGCTGTTGGCAATTTACATCCCGCCCATCAGTGTAGCAAGGCTCCCATTTCTCCATGGCCTGTCCTGCATTTCTGGTTTTGACACTTTTTTCAGCATGGCCCTTTTGACCGATGGGAAGCGAGACTTCTTTGTAGCGCTGATTTGCCTTTCCAGGTTGCTTGGTTGGCCAAAAAGGGCGTATGCGTTCTTTCCTGAATATATTCAGGAAAAAACGCATACGCCCTTTTTGGCCAAGGGCATCATTGTCAACGTTTTGCCGCTTTTCATGTGCTTTCAAGGCGATTCGAATCTACCTCCTGAAATCTGTTTCCTGCAATTCTGCCTTGATTTCAATTCCTCGTCTTTGCCTTCCCTCAATATATTTGTGGACGAGAGTTATCATTTATAACTGTGCAGGTTTGTGAATTGCAGTGCCCTGAAGCTCCATTTTACAACTCGCTTTTTCGGGAGCTGGCCGCAAAAGCGCAGGATGGCTTCAGGCCCTGTTCTGGTTCCGGGGGGCAGGCTGAGCCTGTGGTTAATTCTTCTTCCTGATGGGAAAATAGAGTGACCTGTGCCTGTCCCAACACCAAGAGCTAGTCTCTCATTGGTTCCCCGTCTTCCCGTTCATCCTCAGGACAAATAGCAACCTGTACGGAACAGGAGGTTAAAGGTGCTGATGCTCCAAGTAGGGAGATTGCTAGTAAAGTGGCTGGAATGGCGAACCCGAGCACAAGGAGATGAGAAATGAGGTGCGTTTTAGAAACCTTTCCCCATCACACGGTGTACCATCTTCTGGGTTTCTCATGCATGTTTTCGATGTAGGAAGATGCCCTTGAACCTGGAGATTTGGGACCCATGCGATGGGTAGCACGCAGTATTACTTTAAAGGGTCTGCGTTTGCTCACCCAACCTCACCAAACCTCTCAGCCCCAAGAGTGTCCACCCTTATGTCTCATCCAGCTGTGGGTCTAGATACGGTCAATCCAGGTTGCATCACAGCCCCTGAACGAATTGTGTAAGAATTTCTCTCTCTTTCCCTGTCTTTGTATCATGGGTTTTTAAAAGTAATTTATTTTTATAATGGGATTTAGCTGCTTTTCACGGCTGTGTTTGTGCTGCTTTACACCCACTTGACACACTAACAGAGAGATATCAATACATAGGTTTTAAGATTATTACTAGTCAGATATATTCATGTGCGGTGAATCGGGCGTGTTGAGTCCAGTTCTCTGAGCAAGGAGTAGGTCTTGTCTATTACATATTGGGTTTATGGAACGGTATCTGAGCTAATTTGAAACTCTTGTTTTATGTATCACCCCACCTCACCTTTCCCGTTAAGCAGCCATAGTGTGTTTTCTGCATGTGTGACTCTGTTCTGCTTTGTAATTCAGTTCAAGTGTAACGGTTTTTACATTCCCACTATAAGTGACACCTTATGAGAAGTGTCCTTTTCTGTGTGACTTATTTCACTTAGAATCGTCTTACCTAAATCCACTCATCATGCTGCTACTAGCCTTATGACATTGATTTCATGGCTGAGTGATATTCCATTGTACATAAGGACCACAACTTTTTTATCCATTTTTCGCTTTCCTGGGATATTTAAGGTGGAATGAAGTGGAGGTCCTTGTCAACAGAGCAGCCCTAAACTTTGGGGTGCTTGTGTCTTGCTGATTTTCAATTTTCCCACTTTATCCCCCCATGCGTGGAAGTGCCCTATGCTCTCTAAGCTGTGTTTTATAGATGTTTCAGGACACACCGTACCCTTCTCCAGAGTGGCTGTTGGCAATTTACATCCCGCCCATCAGTGTAGCAAGGCTCCCATTTCTCCATGGCCTGTCCTGCATTTCTGGTTTTGACACTTTTTTCAGCATGGCCCTTTTGACCGATGGGAAGCGAGACTTCTTTGTAGCGCTGATTTGCCTTTCCAGGTTGCTTGGTTGGCCAAAAAGGGCGTATGCGTTTTTTCCTGAATATATTCAGGAAAAAACGCATACGCCCTTTTTGGCCAAGGGCATCATTGTCAACGTTTTGCCGCTTTTCATGTGCTTTAAAGGCGATTCGAATCTACCTCCTGAAATCTGTTTCCTGCAATTCTGCCTTGATTTCAAATCCTCTTCTTTGCCTTCCCTCAATATATTTGTGGACGAGAGTTATCATTTATAACTCTGCAGGTTTGTGAATTGCAGTGCCCAGAAGCTCCATTTTACAAGTCGCTTTTTTGGGAGCTGGCCGCAAAAGTGCAGGATGGCTTCAGGCCCTGTTCTGGTTCCAGGGGGCAGGCTGAGCCTGTGGTTAATTCTTCTTCCTGATGGGAAAATAGAGTGACCTGTGCCTGTCCCAACACCAAGAGCTAGTCTCTCATTGGTTCCCCGTCTTCCCGTTCATCCTCAGGACAAATTGCAACCTGTACGGAACAGGAGGTTAAAGGTGCTGATGCTCCAGGTAGGGAGATTGCTAGTAAAGTGGCTGGAATGGCGAACCCGAGCACAAGGAGATGAGAAATGAGGTGAGTTTTAGAAACCTTTCCCCATCACACGGTGTACCATCTTCTGGGTTTCTCATTCATGTTTTCGATGTAGGAAGATGCCCTTGAACCTGGAGATTTGGGACCCATGCGATGGGTAGCACGCAGTATTACTTTAAAGGGTCTGCGTTTGCTCACCCAACCTCACCAAACCTCTCAGCCCCAAGAGTGTCCACCCTTATGTCTCATCCAGCTGTGGGTCTAGATATGGTCAATCCAGGTTGCATCACAGCCCTTGAACGAATTGTGTAAGAATTTCTCTCTCTTTCCCTGTCTTTGTTTCATGGGTTTTTAAAAGTAATTTATTTTTATAATGGGGTTTAGCTGCTTTTCACGGCTGTGTTTATGCCGCTTTACACCCACTTGACACACTAACAGAGAGATATCAATACATACGTTTTAAGATTATTACTAGTCAGATATATTCTTGTGCGGTGATTCGGGCGTGTTGAGTCCAGTTCTCTGAGCAAGGAGTAGGTCTTGTCTATTACATATTGAGTTTATGGAACGGTATCTGAGCTAATTTGAAACTCTTGTTTTATGTATCACCCCACCTCACCTTTCCCGTTAAGCAGCCATAGTGTGTTTTCTGCATGTGTGACTCTGTTCTGTTTTGTAATTCAGTTCAAGTGTAACGGTTTTTACATTCCCTCTATAAGTGACACCTTATGAGAAGTGTCCTTTTCTGTGTGACTTATTTCACTTAGAATCGTCTTACCTAAATCCACTCATCATGCTGCTACTAGCCTTATGACATTGATTTCATGGCTGAGTGATATTCCATTGTACATAAGGACCACAACTTTTTTATCCATTTTTCACTTTCCTGGGATATTTAAGGTGGAATGAAGTGGAGGTCCTTGTCAACAGAGCAGCCCTAAACTTTGGGGTGCTTGTGTCTTGCTGATTTTCAATTTTCCCACTTTATCCCCCCATGCGTGGAAGTGCCCTATGCTCTCTAAGCTGTGTTTTTTAGATGTTTCAGGACACACCGTACACTTCTCCAGAGTGGCTGTTGGCAATTTACATCCCGCCCATCAGTGTAGCAAGGCTCCCATTTCTCCATGGCCTGTCCTGCATTTCTGGTTTTGACACTTTTTTCAGCATGGCCCTTTTGACCGATGGGAAGCGAGACTTCTTTGTAGCGCTGATTTGCCTTTCCAGGTTGCTTGGTTGGCCAAAAAGGGCGTATGCGTTTTTTCCTGAATATATTCAGGAAAAAACGCATACGCCCTTTTTGGCAATGGGCATCATTGTCAACGTTTTGCCGCTTTTCATGTGCTTTAGAGGCGATTCGAATCTACCTCCTGAAATCTGTTTCCTGCAATTCTGCCTTGATTTCAATTCCTCGTCTTTGCCTTCCCTCAATATATTTGTGGACGAGAGTTATCATTTATAACTGTGCAGGTTTGTGAATTGCAGTGCCCTGAAGCTCCATTTTACAACTCGCTTTTTCGGGAGCTGGCCGCAAAAGCGCAGGATGGCTTCAGGCCCTGTTCTGGTTCCGGGGGGCAGGCTGAGCCTGTGGTTAATTCTTCTTCCTGATGGGAAAATAGAGTGACCTGTGCCTGTCCCAACACCAAGAGCTAGTCTCTCATTGGTTCCCCGTCTTCCCGTTCATCCTCAGGACAAATTGCAACCTGTACGGAACAGGAGGTTAAAGGTGCTGATGCTCCAGGTAGGGAGATTGCTAGTAAAGTGGCTGGAATGGCGAACCAGAGCACAAGGAGATGAGAAATGAGGTGCGTTTTAGAAACCTTTCCCCATCACACGGTGTACCATCTTCTGGGTTTCTCATGCATGTTTTCGATGTAGGAAGATGCCCTTGAACCTGGAGATTTGGGACCCATGCGATGGGTAGCACGCAGTATTACTTTAAAGGGTCTGCGTTTGCTCACCCAACCTCACCAAACCTCTCAGCCCCAAGAGTGTCCACCCTTATGTCTCATCCAGCTGTGGGTCTAGATACGGTCAATCCAGGTTGCATCACAGCCCCTGAACGAATTGTGTAAGAATTTCTCTCTCTTTCCCTGTCTTTGTATCATGGGTTTTTAAAAGTAATTTATTTTTATAATGGGATTTAGCTGCTTTTCACGGCTGTGTTTGTGCTGCTTTACACCCACTTGACACACTAACAGAGAGATATCAATACATAGGTTTTAAGATTATTACTAGTCAGATATATTCATGTGCGGTGAATCGGGCGTGTTGAGTCCAGTTCTCTGAGCAAGGAGTAGGTCTTGTCTATTACATATTGGGTTTATGGAACGGTATCTGAGCTAATTTGAAACTCTTGTTTTATGTATCACCCCACCTCACCTTTCCCGTTAAGCAGCCATAGTGTGTTTTCTGCATGTGTGACTCTGTTCTGCTTTGTAATTCAGTTCAAGTGTAACGGTTTTTACATTCCCACTATAAGTGACACCTTATGAGAAGTGTCCTTTTCTGTGTGACTTATTTCACTTAGAATCGTCTTACCTAAATCCACTCATCATGCTGCTACTAGCCTTATGACATTGATTTCATGGCTGAGTGATATTCCATTGTACATAAGGACCACAACTTTTTTATCCATTTTTCGCTTTCCTGGGATATTTAAGGTGGAATGAAGTGGAGGTCCTTGTCAACAGAGCAGCCCTAAACTTTGGGGTGCTTGTGTCTTGCTGATTTTCAATTTTCCCACTTTATCCCCCCATGCGTGGAAGTGCCCTATGCTCTCTAAGCTGTGTTTTATAGATGTTTCAGGACACACCGTACCCTTCTCCAGAGTGGCTGTTGGCAATTTACATCCCGCCCATCAGTGTAGCAAGGCTCCCATTTCTCCATGGCCTGTCCTGCATTTCTGGTTTTGACACTTTTTTAAGCATGGCCCTTTTGACCGATGGGAAGCGAGACTTCTTTGTAGCGCTGATTTGCCTTTCCAGGTTGCTTGGTTGGCCAAAAAGGGCGTATGCGTTTTTTCCTGAATATATTCAGGAAAAAACGCATACGCCCTTTTTGGCCAAGGGCATCATTGTCAACGTTTTGCCGCTTTTCATGTGCTTTCAAGGCGATTCGAATCTACCTCCTGAAATCTGTTTCCTGCAATTCTGCCTTGATTTCAAATCCTCTTCTTTGCCTACCCTCAATATATTTGTGGACGAGAGTTATCATTTATAACTCTGCAGGTTTGTGAATTGCAGTGCCCTGAAGCTCCATTTTACAAGTCGCTTTTTTGGGAGCTGGCCGCAAAAGTGCAGGATGGCTTCAGGCCCTGTTCTGGTTCCAGGGGGCAGGCTGAGCCTGTGGTTAATTCTTCTTCCTGATGGGAAAATAGAGTGACCTGTGCCTGTCCCAACACCAAGAGCTAGTCTCTCATTGGTTCCCCGTCTTCCCGTTCATCCTCAGGACAAATTGCAACCTGTACGGAACAGGAGGTTAAAGGTGCTGATGCTCCAGGTAGGGAGATTGCTAGTAAAGTGGCTGGAATGGCGAACCCGAGCACAAGGAGATGAGAAATGACGTGCGTTTTAGAAACCTTTCCCCATCACACGGTGTACCATCTTCTGGGTTTCTCATTCATGTTTTCGATGTAGGAAGATGCCCTTGAACCTGGAGATTTGGGACCCATGCGATGGGTAGCACGCAGTATTACTTTAAAGGGTCTGCGTTTGCTCACCCAACCTCACCAAACCTCTCAGCCCCAAGAGTGTCCACCCTTATGTCTCATCCAGCTGTGGGTCTAGATATGGTCAATCCAGGTTGCATCACAGCCCTTGAACGAATTGTGTAAGAATTTCTCTCTCTTTCCCTGTCTTTGTTTCATGGGTTTTTAAAAGTAATTTATTTTTATAATGGGGTTTAGCTGCTTTTCACGGCTGTGTTTATGCCGCTTTACACCCACTTGACACACTAACAGAGAGATATCAATACATACGTTTTAAGATTATTACTAGTCAGATATATTCTTGTGCGGTGATTCGGGCGTGTTGAGTCCAGTTCTCTGAGCAAGGAGTAGGTCTTGTCTATTACATATTGGGTTTATGGAACGGTATCTGAGCTAATTTGAAACTCTTGTTTTATGTATCACCCCACCTCACCTTTCCCGTTAAGCAGCCATAGTGTGTTTTCTGCATGTGTGACTCTGTTCTGTTTTGTAATTCAGTTCAAGTGTAACGGTTTTTACATTCCCTCTATAAGTGACACCTTATGAGAAGTGTCCTTTTCTGTGTGACTTATTTCACTTAGAATCGTCTTACCTAAATCCACTCATCATGCTGCTACTAGCCTTATGACATTGATTTCATGGCTGAGTGATATTCCATTGTACATAAGGACCACAACTTTTTTATCCATTTTTCACTTTCCTGGGATATTTAAGGTGGAATGAAGTGGAGGTCCTTGTCAACAGAGCAGCCCTAAACTTTGGGGTGCTTGTGTCTTGCTGATTTTCAATTTTCCCACTTTATCCCCCCATGCGTGGAAGTGCCCTATGCTCTCTAAGCTGTGTTTTTTAGATGTTTCAGGACACACCGTACACTTCTCCAGAGTGGCTGTTGGCAATTTACATCCCGCCCATCAGTGTAGCAAGGCTCCCATTTCTCCATGGCCTGTCCTGCATTTCTGGTTTTGACACTTTTTTCAGCATGGCCCTTTTGACCGATGGGAAGCGAGACTTCTTTGTAGCGCTGATTTGCCTTTCCAGGTTGCTTGGTTGGCCAAAAAGGGCGTATGCGTTTTTTCCTGAATATATTCAGGAAAAAACGCATACGCCCTTTTTGGCCATGGGCATCATTGTCAACGTTTTGCCGCTTTTCATGTGCTTTAGAGGCGATTCGAATCTACCTCCTGAAATCTGTTTCCTGCAATTCTGCCTTGATTTCAATTCCTCGTCTTTGCCTTCCCTCAATATATTTGTGGACGAGAGTTATCATTTATAACTGTGCAGGTTTGTGAATTGCAGTGCCCTGAAGCTCCATTTTACAAGTCGCTTTTTCGGGAGCTGGCCGCAAAAGCGCAGGATGGCTTCAGGCCCTGTTCTGGTTCCGGGGGGCAGGCTGAGCCTGTGGTTAATTCTTCTTCCTGATGGGAAAATAGAGTGACCTGTGCCTGTCCCAACACCAAGAGCTAGTCTCTCATTGGTTCCCCGTCTTCCCGTTCATCCTCAGGACAAATTGCAACCTGTACGGAACAGGAGGTTAAAGGTGCTGATGCTCCAGGTAGGGAGATTGCTAGTAAAGTGGCTGGAATGGCGAACCCGAGCACAAGGAGATGAGAAATGAGGTGCGTTTTAGAAACCTTTCCCCATCACACGGTGTACCATCTTCTGGGTTTCTCATGCATGTTTTCGATGTAGGAAGATGCCCTTGAACCTGGAGATTTGGGACCCATGCGATGGGTAGCACGCAGTATTACTTTAAAGGGTCTGCGTTTGCTCACCCAACCTCACCAAACCTCTCAGCCCCAAGAGTGTCCACCCTTATGTCTCATCCAGCTGTGGGTCTAGATACGGTCAATCCAGGTTGCATCACAGCCCCTGAACGAATTGTGTAAGAATTTCTCTCTCTTTCCCTGTCTTTGTATCATGGGTTTTTAAAAGTAATTTATTTTTATAATGGGATTTAGCTGCTTTTCACGGCTGTGTTTGTGCTGCTTTACACCCACTTGACACACTAACAGAGAGATATCAATACATAGGTTTTAAGATTATTACTAGTCAGATATATTCATGTGCGGTGAATCGGGCGTGTTGAGTCCAGTTCTCTGAGCAAGGAGTAGGTCTTGTCTATTACATATTGGGTTTATGGAACGGTATCTGAGCTAATTTGAAACTCTTGTTTTATGTATCACCCCACCTCACCTTTCCCGTTAAGCAGCCATAGTGTGTTTTCTGCATGTGTGACTCTGTTCTGCTTTGTAATTCAGTTCAAGTGTAACGGTTTTTACATTCCCACTATAAGTGACACCTTATGAGAAGTGTCCTTTTCTGTGTGACTTATTTCACTTAGAATCGTCTTACCTAAATCCACTCATCATGCTGCTACTAGCCTTATGACATTGATTTCATGGCTGAGTGATATTCCATTGTACATAAGGACCACAACTTTTTTATCCATTTTTCGCTTTCCTGGGATATTTAAGGTGGAATGAAGTGGAGGTCCTTGTCAACAGAGCAGCCCTAAACTTTGGGGTGCTTGTGTCTTGCTGATTTTCAATTTTCCCACTTTATCCCCCCATGCGTGGAAGTGCCCTATGCTCTCTAAGCTGTGTTTTATAGATGTTTCAGGACACACCGTACCCTTCTCCAGAGTGGCTGTTGGCAATTTACATCCCGCCCATCAGTGTAGCAAGGCTCCCATTTCTCCATGGCCTGTCCTGCATTTCTGGTTTTGACACTTTTTTAAGCATGGCCCTTTTGACCGATGGGAAGCGAGACTTCTTTGTAGCGCTGATTTGCCTTTCCAGGTTGCTTGGTTGGCCAAAAAGGGCGTATGCGTTTTTTCCTGAATATATTCAGGAAAAAACGCATACGCCCTTTTTGGCCAAGGGCATCATTGTCAACGTTTTGCCGCTTTTCATGTGCTTTCAAGGCGATTCGAATCTACCTCCTGAAATCTGTTTCCTGCAATTCTGCCTTGATTTCAAATCCTCTTCTTTGCCTACCCTCAATATATTTGTGGACGAGAGTTATCATTTATAACTCTGCAGGTTTGTGAATTGCAGTGCCCTGAAGCTCCATTTTACAAGTCGCTTTTTTGGGAGCTGGCCGCAAAAGTGCAGGATGGCTTCAGGCCCTGTTCTGGTTCCAGGGGGCAGGCTGAGCCTGTGGTTAATTCTTCTTCCTGATGGGAAAATAGAGTGACCTGTGCCTGTCCCAACACCAAGAGCTAGTCTCTCATTGGTTCCCCGTCTTCCCGTTCATCCTCAGGACAAATTGCAACCTGTACGGAACAGGAGGTTAAAGGTGCTGATGCTCCAGGTAGGGAGATTGCTAGTAAAGTGGCTGGAATGGCGAACCCGAGCACAAGGAGATGAGAAATGACGTGCGTTTTAGAAACCTTTCCCCATCACACGGTGTACCATCTTCTGGGTTTCTCATTCATGTTTTCGATGTAGGAAGATGCCCTTGAACCTGGAGATTTGGGACCCATGCGATGGGTAGCACGCAGTATTACTTTAAAGGGTCTGCGTTTGCTCACCCAACCTCACCAAACCTCTCAGCCCCAAGAGTGTCCACCCTTATGTCTCATCCAGCTGTGGGTCTAGATATGGTCAATCCAGGTTGCATCACAGCCCTTGAACGAATTGTGTAAGAATTTCTCTCTCTTTCCCTGTCTTTGTTTCATGGGTTTTTAAAAGTAATTTATTTTTATAATGGGGTTTAGCTGCTTTTCACGGCTGTGTTTATGCCGCTTTACACCCACTTGACACACTAACAGAGAGATATCAATACATACGTTTTAAGATTATTACTAGTCAGATATATTCTTGTGCGGTGATTCGGGCGTGTTGAGTCCAGTTCTCTGAGCAAGGAGTAGGTCTTGTCTATTACATATTGGGTTTATGGAACGGTATCTGAGCTAATTTGAAACTCTTGTTTTATGTATCACCCCACCTCACCTTTCCCGTTAAGCAGCCATAGTGTGTTTTCTGCATGTGTGACTCTGTTCTGTTTTGTAATTCAGTTCAAGTGTAACGGTTTTTACATTCCCTCTATAAGTGACACCTTATGAGAAGTGTCCTTTTCTGTGTGACTTATTTCACTTAGAATCGTCTTACCTAAATCCACTCATCATGCTGCTACTAGCCTTATGACATTGATTTCATGGCTGAGTGATATTCCATTGTACATAAGGACCACAACTTTTTTATCCATTTTTCACTTTCCTGGGATATTTAAGGTGGAATGAAGTGGAGGTCCTTGTCAACAGAGCAGCCCTAAACTTTGGGGTGCTTGTGTCTTGCTGATTTTCAATTTTCCCACTTTATCCCCCCATGCGTGGAAGTGCCCTATGCTCTCTAAGCTGTGTTTTTTAGATGTTTCAGGACACACCGTACACTTCTCCAGAGTGGCTGTTGGCAATTTACATCCCGCCCATCAGTGTAGCAAGGCTCCCATTTCTCCATGGCCTGTCCTGCATTTCTGGTTTTGACACTTTTTTCAGCATGGCCCTTTTGACCGATGGGAAGCGAGACTTCTTTGTAGCGCTGATTTGCCTTTCCAGGTTGCTTGGTTGGCCAAAAAGGGCGTATGCGTTTTTTCCTGAATATATTCAGGAAAAAACGCATACGCCCTTTTTGGCCATGGGCATCATTGTCAACGTTTTGCCGCTTTTCATGTGCTTTAGAGGCGATTCGAATCTACCTCCTGAAATCTGTTTCCTGCAATTCTGCCTTGATTTCAATTCCTCGTCTTTGCCTTCCCTCAATATATTTGTGGACGAGAGTTATCATTTATAACTGTGCAGGTTTGTGAATTGCAGTGCCCTGAAGCTCCATTTTACAAGTCGCTTTTTTGGGAGCTGGCCGCAAAAGCGCAGGATGGCTTCAGGCCCTGTTCTGGTTCCGGGGGGCAGGCTGAGCCTGTGGTTAATTCTTCTTCCTGATGGGAAAATAGAGTGACCTGTGCCTGTCCCAACACCAAGAGCTAGTCTCTCATTGGTTCCCCGTCTTCCCGTTCATCCTCAGGACAAATTGCAACCTGTACGGAACAGGAGGTTAAAGGTGCTGATGCTCCAGGTAGGGAGATTGCTAGTAAAGTGGCTGGAATGGCGAACCCGAGCACAAGGAGATGAGAAATGAGGTGCGTTTTAGAAACCTTTCCCCATCACACGGTGTACCATCTTCTGGGTTTCTCATGCATGTTTTCGATGTAGGAAGATGCCCTTGAACCTGGAGATTTGGGACCCATGCGATGGGTAGCACGCAGTATTACTTTAAAGGGTCTGCGTTTGCTCACCCAACCTCACCAAACCTCTCAGCCCCAAGAGTGTCCACCCTTATGTCTCATCCAGCTGTGGGTCTAGATACGGTCAATCCAGGTTGCATCACAGCCCCTGAACGAATTGTGTAAGAATTTCTCTCTCTTTCCCTGTCTTTGTATCATGGGTTTTTAAAAGTAATTTATTTTTATAATGGGATTTAGCTGCTTTTCACGGCTGTGTTTATGCTGCTTTACACCCACTTGACACACTAACAGAGAGATATCAATACATAGGTTTTAAGATTATTACTAGTCAGATATATTCATGTGCGGTGAATCGGGCGTGTTGAGTCCAGTTCTCTGAGCAAGGAGTAGGTCTTGTCTATTACATATTGGGTTTATGGAACGGTATCTGAGCTAATTTGAAACTCTTGTTTTATGTATCACCCCACCTCACCTTTCCCGTTAAGCAGCCATAGTGTGTTTTCTGCATGTGTGACTCTGTTCTGCTTTGTAATTCAGTTCAAGTGTAACGGTTTTTACATTCCCACTATAAGTGACACCTTATGAGAAGTGTCCTTTTCTGTGTGACTTATTTCACTTAGAATCGTCTTACCTAAATCCACTCATCATGCTGCTACTAGCCTTATGACATTGATTTCATGGCTGAGTGATATTCCATTGTACATAAGGACCACAACTTTTTTATCCATTTTTCGCTTTCCTGGGATATTTAAGGTGGAATGAAGTGGAGGTCCTTGTCAACAGAGCAGCCCTAAACTTTGGGGTGCTTGTGTCTTGCTGATTTTCAATTTTCCCACTTTATCCCCCCATGCGTGGAAGTGCCCTATGCTCTCTAAGCTGTGTTTTATAGATGTTTCAGGACACACCGTACCCTTCTCCAGAGTGGCTGTTGGCAATTTACATCCAGCCCATCAGTGTAGCAAGGCTCCCATTTCTCCATGGCCTGTCCTGCATTTCTGGTTTTGACACTTTTTTCAGCATGGCCCTTTTGACCGATGGGAAGCGAGACTTCTTTGTAGCGCTGATTTGCCTTTCCAGGTTGCTTGGTTGGCCAAAAAGGGCGTATGCGTTTTTTCCTGAATATATTCAGGAAAAAACGCATACGCCCTTTTTGGCCAAGGGCATCATTGTCAACGTTTTGCCGCTTTTCATGTGCTTTAAAGGCGATTCGAATCTACCTCCTGAAATCTGTTTCCTGCAATTCTGCCTTGATTTCAAATCCTCTTCTTTGCCTTCCCTCAATATATTTGTGGACGAGAGTTATCATTTATAACTCTGCAGGTTTGTGAATTGCAGTGCCCAGAAGCTCCATTTTACAAGTCGCTTTTTTGGGAGCTGGCCGCAAAAGTGCAGGATGGCTTCAGGCCCTGTTCTGGTTCCAGGGGGCAGGCTGAGCCTGTGGTTAATTCTTCTGCCTGATGGGAAAATAGAGTGACCTGTGCCTGTCCCAACACCAAGAGCTAGTCTCTCATTGGTTCCCCGTCTTCCCGTTCATCCTCAGGACAAATTGCAACCTGTACGGAACAGGAGGTTAAAGGTGCTGATGCTCCAGGTAGGGAGATTGCTAGTAAAGTGGCTGGAATGGCGAACCCGAGCACAAGGAGATGAGAAATGAGGTGCGTTTTAGAAACCTTTCCCCATCACACGGTGTACCATCTTCTGGGTTTCTCATGCATGTTTTCGATGTAGGAAGATGCCCTTGAACCTGGAGATTTGGGACCCATGCGATGGGTAGCACGCAGTATTACTTTAAAGGGTCTGCGTTTGCTCACCCAACCTCACCAAACCTCTCAGCCCCAAGAGTGTCCACCCTTATGTCTCATCCAGCTGTGGGTCTAGATATGGTCAATCCAGGTTGCATCACAGCCCCTGAACGAATTGTGTAAGAATTTCTCTCTCTTTCCCTGTCTTTGTTTCATGGGTTTTTAAAAGTAATTTATTTTTATAATGGGGTTTAGCTGCTTTTCACGGCTGTGTTTATGCCGCTTTACACCCACTTGACACACTAACAGAGAGATATCAATACATAGGTTTTAAGATTATTACTAGTCAGATATATTCATGTGCGGTGAATCGGGCGTGTTGAGTCCAGTTCTCTGAGCAAGGAGTAGGTCTTGTCTATTACATATTGGGTTTATGGAACGGTATCTGAGCTAATTTGAAACTCTTGTTTTATGTATCACCCCACCTCACCTTTCCCGTTAAGCAGCCATAGTGTGTTTTCTGCATGTGTGACTCTGTTCTGCTTTGTAATTCAGTTCAAGTGTAACGGTTTTTACATTCCCACTATAAGTGACACCTTATGAGAAGTGTCCTTTTCTGTGTGACTTATTTCACTTAGAATCGTCTTACCTAAATCCACTCATCATGCTGCTACTAGCCTTATGACATTGATTTCATGGCTGAGTGATATTCCATTGTACATAAGGACCACAACTTTTTTATCCATTTTTCGCTTTCCTGGGATATTTAAGGTGGAATGAAGTGGAGGTCCTTGTCAACAGAGCAGCCCTAAACTTTGGGGTGCTTGTGTCTTCCTGATTTTCAATTTTCCCACTTTATCCCCCCATGCGTGGAAGTGCCCTATGCTCTCTAAGCTGTGTTTTATAGATGTTTCAGGACACACCGTACCCTTCTCCAGAGTGGCTGTTGGCAATTTACATCCCGCCCATCAGTGTAGCAAGGCTCCCATTTCTCCATGGCCTGTCCTGCATTTCTGGTTTTGACACTTTTTTAAGCATGGCCCTTTTGACCGATGGGAAGCGAGACTTCTTTGTAGCGCTGATTTGCCTTTCCAGGTTGCTTGGTTGGCCAAAAAGGGCGTATGCGTTTTTTCCTGAATATATTCAGGAAAAAACGCATACGCCCTTTTTGGCCAAGGGCATCATTGTCAACGTTTTGCCGCTTTTCATGTGCTTTAAAGGCGATTCGAATCTACCTCCTGAAATCTGTTTCCTGCAATTCTGCCTTGATTTCAAATCCTCTTCTTTGCCTTCCCTCAATATATTTGTGGACGAGAGTTATCATTTATAACTCTGCAGGTTTGTGAATTGCAGTGCCCAGAAGCTCCATTTTACAAGTCGCTTTTTTGGGAGCTGGCCGCAAAAGTGCAGGATGGCTTCAGGCCCTGTTCTGGTTCCAGGGGGCAGGCTGAGCCTGTGGTTAATTCTTCTGCCTGATGGGAAAATAGAGTGACCTGTGCCTGTCCCAACACCAAGAGCTAGTCTCTCATTGGTTCCCCGTCTTCCCGTTCATCCTCAGGACAAATTGCAACCTGTACGGAACAGGAGGTTAAAGGTGCTGATGCTCCAGGTAGGGAGATTGCTAGTAAAGTGGCTGGAATGGCGAACCCGAGCACAAGGAGATGAGAAATGAGGTGCGTTTTAGAAACCTTTCCCCATCACACGGTGTACCATCTTCTGGGTTTCTCATGCATGTTTTCGATGTAGGAAGATGCCCTTGAACCTGGAGATTTGGGACCCATGCGATGGGTAGCACGCAGTATTACTTTAAAGGGTCTGCGTTTGCTCACCCAACCTCACCAAACCTCTCAGCCCCAAGAGTGTCCACCCTTATGTCTCATCCAGCTGTGGGTCTAGATATGGTCAATCCAGGTTGCATCACAGCCCCTGAACGAATTGTGTAAGAATTTCTCTCTCTTTCCCTGTCTTTGTTTCATGGGTTTTTAAAAGTAATTTATTTTTATAATGGGGTTTAGCTGCTTTTCACGGCTGTGTTTATGCCGCTTTACACCCACTTGACACACTAACAGAGAGATATCAATACATAGGTTTTAAGATTATTACTAGTCAGATATATTCATGTGCGGTGAATCGGGCGTGTTGAGTCCAGTTCTCTGAGCAAGGAGTAGGTCTTGTCTATTACATATTGGGTTTATGGAACGGTATCTGAGCTAATTTGAAACTCTTGTTTTATGTATCACCCCACCTCACCTTTCCCGTTAAGCAGCCATAGTGTGTTTTCTGCATGTGTGACTCTGTTCTGCTTTGTAATTCAGTTCAAGTGTAACGGTTTTTACATTCCCACTATAAGTGACACCTTATGAGAAGTGTCCTTTTCTGTGTGACTTATTTCACTTAGAATCGTCTTACCTAAATCCACTCATCATGCTGCTACTAGCCTTATGACATTGATTTCATGGCTGAGTGATATTCCATTGTACATAAGGACCACAACTTTTTTATCCATTTTTCGCTTTCCTGGGATATTTAAGGTGGAATGAAGTGGAGGTCCTTGTCAACAGAGCAGCCCTAAACTTTGGGGTGCTTGTGTCTTGCTGATTTTCAATTTTCCCACTTTATCCCCCCATGCGTGGAAGTGCCCTATGCTCTCTAAGCTGTGTTTTATAGATGTTTCAGGACACACCGTACCCTTCTCCAGAGTGGCTGTTGGCAATTTACATCCCGCCCATCAGTGTAGCAAGGCTCCCATTTCTCCATGGCCTGTCCTGCATTTCTGGTTTTGACACTTTTTTAAGCATGGCCCTTTTGACCGATGGGAAGCGAGACTTCTTTGTAGCGCTGATTTGCCTTTCCAGGTTGCTTGGTTGGCCAAAAAGGGCGTATGCGTTTTTTCCTGAATATATTCAGGAAAAAACGCATACGCCCTTTTTGGCCAAGGGCATCATTGTCAACGTTTTGCCGCTTTTCATGTGCTTTAAAGGCGATTCGAATCTACCTCCTGAAATCTGTTTCCTGCAATTCTGCCTTGATTTCAAATCCTCTTCTTTGCCTTCCCTCAATATATTTGTGGACGAGAGTTATCATTTATAACTCTGCAGGTTTGTGAATTGCAGTGCCCAGAAGCTCCATTTTACAAGTCGCTTTTTTGGGAGCTGGCCGCAAAAGTGCAGGATGGCTTCAGGCCCTGTTCTGGTTCCAGGGGGCAGGCTGAGCCTGTGGTTAATTCTTCTGCCTGATGGGAAAATAGAGTGACCTGTGCCTGTCCCAACACCAAGAGCTAGTCTCTCATTGGTTCCCCGTCTTCCCGTTCATCCTCAGGACAAATTGCAACCTGTACGGAACAGGAGGTTAAAGGTGCTGATGCTCCAGGTAGGGAGATTGCTAGTAAAGTGGCTGGAATGGCGAACCCGAGCACAAGGAGATGAGAAATGAGGTGCGTTTTAGAAACCTTTCCCCATCACACGGTGTACCATCTTCTGGGTTTCTCATGCATGTTTTCGATGTAGGAAGATGCCCTTGAACCTGGAGATTTGGGACCCATGCGATGGGTAGCACGCAGTATTACTTTAAAGGGTCTGCGTTTGCTCACCCAACCTCACCAAACCTCTCAGCCCCAAGAGTGTCCACCCTTATGTCTCATCCAGCTGTGGGTCTAGATATGGTCAATCCAGGTTGCATCACAGCCCCTGAACGAATTGTGTAAGAATTTCTCTCTCTTTCCCTGTCTTTGTTTCATGGGTTTTTAAAAGTAATTTATTTTTATAATGGGGTTTAGCTGCTTTTCACGGCTGTGTTTATGCCGCTTTACACCCACTTGACACACTAACAGAGAGATATCAATACATACGTTTTAAGATTATTACTAGTCAGATATATTCTTGTGTGGTGAATCGGGCGTGTTGAGTCCAGTTCTCTGAGCAAGGAGTAGGTCTTGTCTATTACATATTGGGTTTATGGAACGGTATCTGAGCTAATTTGAAACTCTTGTTTTATGTATCACCCCACCTCACCTTTCCCGTTAAGCAGCCATAGTGTGTTTTCTGCATGTGTGACTCTGTTCTGTTTTGTAATTCAGTTCAAGTGTAACGGTTTTTACATTCCCTCTATAAGTGACACCTTATGAGAAGTGTCCTTTTCTGTGTGACTTATTTCACTTAGAATCGTCTTACCTAAATCCACTCATCATGCTGCTACTAGCCTTATGACATTGATTTCATGGCTGAGTGATATTCCATTGTACATAAGGACCACAACTTTTTTATCCATTTTTCACTTTCCTGGGATATTTAATGTGGAATGAAGTGGAGGTCCTTGTCAACAGAGCAGCCCTAAACTTTGGGGTGCTTGTGTCTTGCTGATTTTCAATTTTCCCACTTTATCCCCCCATGCGTGGAAGTGCCCTATGCTCTCTAAGCTGTGTTTTTTAGATGTTTCAGGACACACCGTACACTTCTCCAGAGTGGCTGTTGGCAATTTACATCCCGCCCATCAGTGTAGCAAGGCTCCCATTTCTCCATGGCCTGTCCTGCATTTCTGGTTTTGACACTTTTTTCAGCATGGCCCTTTTGACCGATGGGAAGCGAGACTTCTTTGTAGCGCTGATTTGCCTTTCCAGGTTGCTTGGTTGGCCAAAAAGGGCGTATGCGTTTTTTCCTGAATATATTCAGGAAAAAACGCATACGCCCTTTTTGGCCATGGGCATCATTGTCAACGTTTTGCCGCTTTTCATGTGCTTTAGAGGCGATTCGAATCTACCTCCTGAAATCTGTTTCCTGCAATTCTGCCTTGATTTCAATTCCTCGTCTTTGCCTTCCCTCAATATATTTGTGGACGAGAGTTATCATTTATAACTGTGCAGGTTTGTGAATTGCAGTGCCCTGAAGCTCCATTTTACAAGTCGCTTTTTCGGGAGCTGGCCGCAAAAGCGCAGGATGGCTTCAGGCCCTGTTCTGGTTCCGGGGGGCAGGCTGAGCCTGTGGTTAATTCTTCTTCCTGATGGGAAAATAGAGTGACCTGTGCCTGTCCCAACACCAAGAGCTAGTCTCTCATTGGTTCCCCGTCTTCCCGTTCATCCTCAGGACAAATTGCAACCTGTACGGAACAGGAGGTTAAAGGTGCTGATGCTCCAGGTAGGGAGATTGCTAGTAAAGTGGCTGGAATGGCGAACCCGAGCACAAGGAGATGAGAAATGAGGTGCGTTTTAGAAACCTTTCCCCATCACACGGTGTACCATCTTCTGGGTTTCTCATGCATGTTTTCGATGTAGGAAGATGCCCTTGAACCTGGAGATTTGGGACCCATGCGATGGGTAGCACGCAGTATTACTTTAAAGGGTCTGCGTTTGCTCACCCAACCTCACCAAACCTCTCAGCCCCAAGAGTGTCCACCCTTATGTCTCATCCAGCTGTGGGTCTAGATATGGTCAATCCAGGTTGCATCACAGCCCATGAACGAATTGTGTAAGAATTTCTCTCTCTTTCCCTGTCTTTGTTTCATGGGTTTTTAAAAGTAATTTATTTTTATAATGGGGTTTAGCTGCTTTTCACGGCTGTGTTTATGCTGCTTTACACCCACTTGACACACTAACAGAGAGATATCAATACATAGGTTTTAAGATTATTACTAGTCAGATATATTCTTGTGCGGTGAATCGGGCGTGTTGAGTCCAGTTCTCTGAGCAAGGAGTAGGTCTTGTCTATTACATATTGGGTTTATGGAACGGTATCTGAGCTAATTTGAAACTCTTGTTTTATGTATCACCCCACCTCACCTTTCCCGTTAAGCAGCCATAGTGTGTTTTCTGCATGTGTGACTCTGTTCTGTTTTGTAATTCAGTTCAAGTGTAACGGTTTTTACATTCCCTCTATAAGTGACACCTTATGAGAAGTGTCCTTTTCTGTGTGACTTATTTCACTTAGAATCGTCTTACCTAAATCCACTCATCATGCTGCTACTAGCCTTATGACATTGATTTCATGGCTGAGTGATATTCCATTGTACATAAGGACCACAACTTTTTTATCCATTTTTCACTTTCCTGGGATATTTAAGGTGGAATGAAGTGGAGGTCCTTGTCAACAGAGCAGCCCTAAACTTTGGGGTGCTTGTGTCTTGCTGATTTTCAATTTTCCCACTTTATCCCCCCATGCGTGGAAGTGCCCTATGCTCTCTAAGCTGTGTTTTTTAGATGTTTCAGGACACACCGTACACTTCTCCAGAGTGGCTGTTGGCAATTTACATCCCGCCCATCAGTGTAGCAAGGCTCCCATTTCTCCATGGCCTGTCCTGCATTTCTGGTTTTGACACTTTTTTCAGCATGGCCCTTTTGACCGATGGGAAGCGAGACTTCTTTGTAGCGCTGATTTGCCTTTCCAGGTTGCTTGGTTGGCCAAAAAGGGCGTATGCGTTTTTTCCTGAATATATTCAGGAAAAAACGCATACGCCCTTTTTGGCCAAGGGCATCATTGTCAACGTTTTGCCGCTTTTCATGTGCTTTAAAGGGGATTCGAATCTACCTCCTGAAATCTGTTTCCTGCAATTCTGCCTTGATTTCAAATCCTCTTCTTTGCCTTCCCTCAATATATTTGTGGACGAGAGTTATCATTTATAACTCTGCAGGTTTGTGAATTGCAGTGCCCAGAAGCTCCATTTTACAAGTCGCTTTTTTGGGAGCTGGCCGCAAAAGCGCAGGATGGCTTCAGGCCCTGTTCTGGTTCCGGGGGGCAGGCTGAGCCTGTGGTTAATTCTTCTTCCTGATGGGAAAATAGAGTGACCTGTGCCTGTCCCAACACCAAGAGCTAGTCTCTCATTGGTTCCCCGTCTTCCCGTTCATCCTCAGGACAAATTGCAACCTGTACGGAACAGGAGGTTAAAGGTGCTGATGCTCCAAGTAGGGAGATTGCTAGTAAAGTGGCTGGAATGGCGAACCCGAGCACAAGGAGATGAGAAATGAGGTGCGTTTTAGAAACCTTTCCCCATCACACGGTGTACCATCTTCTGGGTTTCTCATGCATGTTTTCGATGTAGGAAGATGCCCTTGAACCTGGAGATTTGGGACCCATGCGATGGGTAGCACGCAGTATTACTTTAAAGGGTCTGCGTTTGCTCACCAAACCTCACCAAACCTCTCAGCCCCAAGAGTGTCCACCCTTATGTCTCATCCAGCTGTGGGTCTAGATATGGTCAATCCAGGTTGCATCACAGCCCCTGAACGAATTGTGTAAGAATTTCTCTCTCCTTCCCTGTCTTTGTTTCATGGGTTTTTAAAAGTAATTTATTTTTATAATGGGGTTTAGCTGCTTTTCACGGCTGTGTTTATGCCGCTTTACACCCACTTGACACACTAACAGAGAGATATCAATACATAGGTTTTAAGATTATTACTAGTCAGATATATTCATGTGCGGTGAATCGGGCGTGTTGAGTCCAGTTCTCTGAGCAAGGAGTAGGTCTTGTCTATTACATATTGGGTTTATGGAACGGTATCTGAGCTAATTTGAAACTCTTGTTTTATGTATCACCCCACCTCACCTTTCCCCTTAAGCAGCCATAGTGTGTTTTCTGCATGTGTGACTCTGTTCTGTTTTGTAATTCAGTTCAAGTGTAACGGTTTTTACATTCCCTCTATAAGTGACACCTTATGAGAAGTGTCCTTTTCTGTGTGACTTATTTCACTTAGAATCGTCTTACCTAAATCCACTCATCATGCTGCTACTAGCCTTATGACATTGATTTCATGGCTGAGTGATATTCCATTGTACATAAGGACCACAACTTTTTTATCCATTTTTCACTTTCCTGGGATATTTAAGGTGGAATGAAGTGGAGGTCCTTGTCAACAGAGCAGCCCTAAACTTTGGGGTGCTTGTGTCTTGCTGATTTTCAATTTTCCCACTTTATCCCCCCATGCGTGGAAGTGCCCTATGCTCTCTAAGCTGTGTTTTATAGATGTTTCAGGACACACCGTACCCTTCTCCAGAGTGGCTGTTGGCAATTTACATCCCGCCCATCAGTGTAGCAAGGCTCCCATTTCTCCATGGCCTGTCCTGCATTTCTGGTTTTGACACTTTTTTAAGCATGGCCCTTTTGACCGATGGGAAGCGAGACTTCTTTGTAGCGCTGATTTGCCTTTCCAGGTTGCTTGGTTGGCCAAAAAGGGCATCATTGTCAACGTTTTGCCGCTTTTCATGTGCTTTAAAGGCGATTCGAATCTACCTCCTGAAATCTGTTTCCTGCAATTCTGCCTTGATTTCAAATCCTCTTCTTTGCCTTCCCTCAATATATTTGTGGACGAGAGTTATCATTTATAACTCTGCAGGTTTGTGAATTGCAGTGCCCAGAAGCTCCATTTTACAAGTCGCTTTTTTGGGAGCTGGCCGCAAAAGTGCAGGATGGCTTCAGGCCCTGTTCTGGTTCCAGGGGGCAGGCTGAGCCTGTGGTTAATTCTTCTTCCTGATGGGAAAATAGAGTGACCTGTGCCTGTCCCAACACCAAGAGCTAGTCTCTCATTGGTTCCCCGTCTTCCCGTTCATCCTCAGGACAAATTGCAACCTGTACGGAACAGGAGGTTAAAGGTGATGATGCTCCAAATAGGGAGATTGCTAGTAAAGTGGCTGGAATGGCGAACCCGAGCACAAGGAGATGAGAAATGAGGTGCGTTTTAGAAACCTTTCCCCATCACACGGTGTACCATCTTCTGGGTTTCTCATGCATGTTTTCGATGTAGGAAGATGCCCTTGAACCTGGAGATTTGGGACCCATGCGATGGGTAGCACGCAGTATTACTTTAAAGGGTCTGCGTTTGCTCACCCAACCTCACCAAACCTCTCAGCCCCAAGAGTGTCCACCCTTATGTCTCATCCAGCTGTGGGTCTAGATATGGTCAATCCAGGTTGCATCACAGCCCCTGAACGATTTGTGTAAGAATTTCTCTCTCTTTCCCTGTCTTTGTTTCATGGGTTTTTAAAAGTAATTTATTTTTATAATGGGGTTTAGCTGCTTTTCACGGCTGTGTTTATGCCGCTTTACACCCACTTGACACACTAACAGAGAGATATCAATACATAGGTTTTAAGATTATTACTAGTCAGATATATTCTTGTGCGGTGAATCGGGCGTGTTGAGTCCAGTTCTCTGAGCAAGGAGTAGGTCTTGTCTATTACATATTGGGTTTATGGAACGGTATCTGAGCTAATTTGAAACTCTTGTTTTATGTATCACCCCACCTCACCTTTCCCGTTAAGCAGCCATAGTGTGTTTTCTGCATGTGTGACTCTGTTCTGTTTTGTAATTCAGTTCAAGTGTAACGGTTTTTACATTCCCTCTATAAGTGACACCTTATGAGAAGTGTCCTTTTCTGTGTGACTTATTTCACTTAGAATCGTCTTACCTAAATCCACTCATCATGCTGCTACTAGCCTTATGACATTGATTTCATGGCTGAGTGATATTCCATTGTACATAAGGACCACAATTTTTTATCCATTTTTCGCTTTCCTGGGATATTTAAGGTGGAATGAAGTGGAGGTCCTTGTCAACAGAGCAGCCCTAAACTTTGGGGTGCTTGTGTCTTGCTGATTTTCAATTTTCCCACTTTATCCCCCCATGCGTGGAAGTGCCCTATGCTCTCTAAGCTGTGTTTTTTAGATGTTTCAGGACACACCGTACACTTCTCCAGAGTGGCTGTTGGCAATTTACATCCCGCCCATCAGTGTAGCGAGGCTCCCATTTCTCCATGGCCTGTCCTGCATTTCTGGTTTTGACACTTTTTTCAGCATGGCCCTTTTGACCGATGGGAAGCGAGACTTCTTTGTAGCGCTGATTTGCCTTTCCAGGTTGCTTGGTTGGCCAAAAAGGGCGTATGCGTTTTTTCCTGAATATATTCAGGAAAAAACGCATACGCCCTTTTTGGCCAAGGGCATCATTGTCAACGTTTTGCTGCTTTTCATGTGCTTTAAAGGCGATTCGAATCTACCTCCTGAAATCTGTTTCCTGCAATTCTGCCTTGATTTCAAATCCTCTTCTTTGCCTTCCCTCAATATATTTGTGGACGAGAGTTATCATTTATAACTCTGCAGGTTTGTGAATTGCAGTGCCCTGAAGCTCCATTTTACAACTCGCTTTTTTGGGAGCTGGCCGCAAAAGCGCAGGATGGCTTCAGGCCCTGTTCTGGTTCCGGGGGGCAGGCTGAGCCTGTGGTTAATTCTTCTTCCTGATGTGAAAATAGAGTCACCTGTGCCTGTCCCAACACCAAGAGCTAGTCTCTCATTGGTTCCCCGTCTTCCCGTTCATCCTCAGGACAAATTGCAACCTGTACGGAACAGGAGGTTAAAGGTGCTGAGGCTCCACGTAGGGAGATTGCTAGTAAAGTGGCTGGAATGGCGAACCCAAGCACAAGGAGATGAGAAATGAGGTGCGTTTTAGAAACCTTTCCCCATCACACGGTGTACCATCTTCTGGGTTTCTCATGCATGGTTTCGATGTAGGAAAATGCCCTTGAACCTGGAGATTTGGGACCCATGCGATGGGTAGCACGCAGTATTACTTTAAAGGGTCTGCGTTTGCTCACCCAACCTCACCAAACCTCTCAGCCCCAAGAGTGTCCACCCTTATGTCTCATCCAGCTGTGGGTCTAGATATGGTCAATCCAGGTTGCATCACAGCCCCTGAACGAATTGTGTAAGAATTTCTCTCTCTTTCCCTGTCTTTGTTTCATGGGTTTTTAAAAGTAATTTATTTTTATAATGGGGTTTAGCTGCTTTTCACGGCTGTGTTTATGCCGCTTTACACCCACTTGACACACTAACAGAGAGATATCAATACATACGTTTTAAGATTATTACTAGTCAGATATATTCTTGTGCGGTGAATCGGGCGTGTTGAGTCCAGTTCTCTGAGCAAGGAGTAGGTCTTGTCTATTACATATTGGGTTTATGGAACGGTATCTGAGCTAATTTGAAACTCTTGTTTTATGTATCACCCCACCTCACCTTTCCCGTTAAGCAGCCATAGTGTGTTTTCTGCATGTGTGACTCTGTTCTGTTTTGTAATTCAGTTCAAGTGTAACGGTTTTTACATTCCCTCTATAAGTGACACCTTATGAGAAGTGTCCTTTTCTGTGTGACTTATTTCACTTAGAATCGTCTTACCTAAATCCACTCATCATGCTGCTACTAGCCTTATGACATTGATTTCATGGCTGAGTGATATTCCATTGTACATAAGGACCACAATTTTTTATCCATTTTTCGCTTTCCTGGGATATTTAAGGTGGAATGAAGTGGAGGTCCTTGTCAACAGAGCAGCCCTAAACTTTGGGGTGCTTGTGTCTTGCTGATTTTCAATTTTCCCACTTTATCCCCCCATGCGTGGAAGTGCCCTATGCTCTCTAAGCTGTGTTTTTTAGATGTTTCAGGACACACCGTACACTTCTCCAGAGTGGCTGTTGGCAATTTACATCCCGCCCATCAGTGTAGCGAGGCTCCCATTTCTCCATGGCCTGTCCTGCATTTCTGGTTTTGACACTTTTTTCAGCATGGCCCTTTTGACCGATGGGAAGCGAGACTTCTTTGTAGCGCTGATTTGCCTTTCCAGGTTGCTTGGTTGGCCAAAAAGGGCGTATGCGTTTTTTCCTGAATATATTCAGGAAAAAACGCATACGCCCTTTTTGGCCAAGGGCATCATTGTCAACGTTTTGCTGCTTTTCATGTGCTTTAAAGGCGATTCGAATCTACCTCCTGAAATCTGTTTCCTGCAATTCTGCCTTGATTTCAAATCCTCTTCTTTGCCTTCCCTCAATATATTTGTGGACGAGAGTTATCATTTATAACTCTGCAGGTTTGTGAATTGCAGTGCCCTGAAGCTCCATTTTACAACTCGCTTTTTTGGGAGCTGGCCGCAAAAGCGCAGGATGGCTTCAGGCCCTGTTCTGGTTCCGGGGGGCAGGCTGAGCCTGTGGTTAATTCTTCTTCCTGATGTGAAAATAGAGTCACCTGTGCCTGTCCCAACACCAAGAGCTAGTCTCTCATTGGTTCCCCGTCTTCCCGTTCATCCTCAGGACAAATTGCAACCTGTACGGAACAGGAGGTTAAAGGTGCTGAGGCTCCACGTAGGGAGATTGCTAGTAAAGTGGCTGGAATGGCGAACCCAAGCACAAGGAGATGAGAAATGAGGTGCGTTTTAGAAACCTTTCCCCATCACACGGTGTACCATCTTCTGGGTTTCTCATGCATGGTTTCGATGTAGGAAAATGCCCTTGAACCTGGAGATTTGGGACCCATGCGATGGGTAGCACGCAGTATTACTTTAAAGGGTCTGCGTTTGCTCACCCAACCTCACCAAACCTCTCAGCCCCAAGAGTGTCCACCCTTATGTCTCATCCAGCTGTGGGTCTAGATATGGTCAATCCAGGTTGCATCACAGCCCCTGAACGAATTGTGTAAGAATTTCTCTCTCTTTCCCTGTCTTTGTTTCATGGGTTTTTAAAAGTAATTTATTTTTATAATGGGGTTTAGCTGCTTTTCACGGCTGTGTTTATGCCGCTTTACACCCACTTGACACACTAACAGAGAGATATCAATACATACGTTTTAAGATTATTACTAGTCAGATATATTCTTGTGCGGTGAATCGGGCGTGTTGAGTCCAGTTCTCTGAGCAAGGAGTAGGTCTTGTCTATTACATATTGGGTTTATGGAACGGTATCTGAGCTAATTTGAAACTCTTGTTTTATGTATCACCCCACCTCACCTTTCCCGTTAAGCAGCCATAGTGTGTTTTCTGCATGTGTGACTCTGTTCTGTTTTGTAATTCAGTTCAAGTGTAACGGTTTTTACATTCCCTCTATAAGTGACACCTTATGAGAAGTGTCCTTTTCTGTGTGACTTATTTCACTTAGAATCGTCTTACCTAAATCCACTCATCATGCTGCTACTAGCCTTATGACATTGATTTCATGGCTGAGTGATATTCCATTGTACATAAGGACCACAATTTTTTATCCATTTTTCGCTTTCCTGGGATATTTAAGGTGGAATGAAGTGGAGGTCCTTGTCAACAGAGCAGCCCTAAACTTTGGGGTGCTTGTGTCTTGCTGATTTTCAATTTTCCCACTTTATCCCCCCATGCGTGGAAGTGCCCTATGCTCTCTAAGCTGTGTTTTTTAGATGTTTCAGGACACACCGTACACTTCTCCAGAGTGGCTGTTGGCAATTTACATCCCGCCCATCAGTGTAGCGAGGCTCCCATTTCTCCATGGCCTGTCCTGCATTTCTGGTTTTGACACTTTTTTCAGCATGGCCCTTTTGACCGATGGGAAGCGAGACTTCTTTGTAGCGCTGATTTGCCTTTCCAGGTTGCTTGGTTGGCCAAAAAGGGCGTATGCGTTTTTTCCTGAATATATTCAGGAAAAAACGCATACGCCCTTTTTGGCCAAGGGCATCATTGTCAACGTTTTGCTGCTTTTCATGTGCTTTAAAGGCGATTCGAATCTACCTCCTGAAATCTGTTTCCTGCAATTCTGCCTTGATTTCAAATCCTCTTCTTTGCCTTCCCTCAATATATTTGTGGACGAGAGTTATCATTTATAACTCTGCAGGTTTGTGAATTGCAGTGCCCTGAAGCTCCATTTTACAACTCGCTTTTTTGGGAGCTGGCCGCAAAAGCGCAGGATGGCTTCAGGCCCTGTTCTGGTTCCGGGGGGCAGGCTGAGCCTGTGGTTAATTCTTCTTCCTGATGTGAAAATAGAGTCACCTGTGCCTGTCCCAACACCAAGAGCTAGTCTCTCATTGGTTCCCCGTCTTCCCGTTCATCCTCAGGACAAATTGCAACCTGTACGGAACAGGAGGTTAAAGGTGCTGAGGCTCCACGTAGGGAGATTGCTAGTAAAGTGGCTGGAATGGCGAACCCAAGCACAAGGAGATGAGAAATGAGGTGCGTTTTAGAAACCTTTCCCCATCACACGGTGTACCATCTTCTGGGTTTCTCATGCATGGTTTCGATGTAGGAAAATGCCCTTGAACCTGGAGATTTGGGACCCATGCGATGGGTAGCACGCAGTATTACTTTAAAGGGTCTGCGTTTGCTCACCCAACCTCACCAAACCTCTCAGCCCCAAGAGTGTCCACCCTTATGTCTCATCCAGCTGTGGGTCTAGATATGGTCAATCCAGGTTGCATCACAGCCCCTGAACGAATTGTGTAAGAATTTCTCTCTCTTTCCCTGTCTTTGTTTCATGGGTTTTTAAAAGTAATTTATTTTTATAATGGGGTTTAGCTGCTTTTCACGGCTGTGTTTATGCCGCTTTACACCCACTTGACACACTAACAGAGAGATATCAATACATACGTTTTAAGATTATTACTAGTCAGATATATTCTTGTGCGGTGAATCGGGCGTGTTGAGTCCAGTTCTCTGAGCAAGGAGTAGGTCTTGTCTATTACATATTGGGTTTATGGAACGGTATCTGAGCTAATTTGAAACTCTTGTTTTATGTATCACCCCACCTCACCTTTCCCGTTAAGCAGCCATAGTGTGTTTTCTGCATGTGTGACTCTGTTCTGTTTTGTAATTCAGTTCAAGTGTAACGGTTTTTACATTCCCTCTATAAGTGACACCTTATGAGAAGTGTCCTTTTCTGTGTGACTTATTTCACTTAGAATCGTCTTACCTAAATCCACTCATCATGCTGCTACTAGCCTTATGACATTGATTTCATGGCTGAGTGATATTCCATTGTACATAAGGACCACAACTTTTTTATCCATTTTTCACTTTCCTGGGATATTTAAGGTGGAATGAAGTGGAGGTCCTTGTCAACAGAGCAGCCCTAAACTTTGGGGTGCTTGTGTCTTGCTGATTTTCAATTTTCCCACTTTATCCCCCCATGCGTGGAAGTGCCCTATGCTCTCTAAGCTGTGTTTTTTAGATGTTTCAGGACACACCGTACACTTCTCCAGAGTGGCTGTTGGCAATTTACATCCCGCCCATCAGTGTAGCAAGGCTCCCATTTCTCCATGGCCTGTCCTGCATTTCTGGTTTTGACACTTTTTTCAGCATGGCCCTTTTGACCGATGGGAAGCGAGACTTCTTTGTAGCGCTGATTTGCCTTTCCAGGTTGCTTGGTTGGCCAAAAAGGGCGTATGCGTTCTTTCCTGAATATATTCAGGAAAAAACGCATACGCCCTTTTTGGCCAAGGGCATCATTGTCAACGTTTTGCCGCTTTTCATGTGCTTTCAAGGCGATTCGAATCTACCTCCTGAAATCTGTTTCCTGCAATTCTGCCTTGATTTCAATTCCTCGTCTTTGCCTTCCCTCAATATATTTGTGGACGAGAGTTATCATTTATAACTGTGCAGGTTTGTGAATTGCAGTGCCCTGAAGCTCCATTTTACAACTCGCTTTTTCGGGAGCTGCCCGCAAAAGCGCAGGATGGCTTCAGGCCCTGTTCTGGTTCCGGGGTGCAGGCTGAGCCTGTGGTTAATTCTTCTTCCTGATGGGAAAATAGAGTGACCTGTGCCTGTCCCAACACCAAGAGCTAGTCTCTCATTGGTTCTCCGTCTTCCCGTTCATCCTCAGGACAAATAGCAACCTGTACGGAACAGGAGGTTAAAGGTGCTGATGCTCCAAGTAGGGAGATTGCTAGTAAAGTGGCTGGAATGGCGAACCCGAGCACAAGGAGATGAGAAATGAGGTGCGTTTTAGAAACCTTTCCCCATCACACGGTGTACCATCTTCTGGGTTTCTCATGCATGTTTTCGATGTAGGAAGATGCCCTTGAACCTGGAGATTTGGGACCCATGCGATGGGTAGCACGCAGTATTACTTTAAAGGGTCTGCGTTTGCTCACCCAACCTCACCAAACCTCTCAGCCCCAAGAGTGTCCACCCTTATGTCTCATCCAGCTGTGGGTCTAGATATGGTCAATCCAGGTTGCATCACAGAGCCTGAACGAATTGTGTAAGAATTTCTCTCTCTTTCACTGTCTTTGTTTCATGGGTTTTGAAAAGTAATTTATTTTTATAATGGGGTTTAGCTGCTTTTCACGGCTGTGTTTATGCTGCTTTACACCCACTTGACACACTAACAGAGAGATATCAATACATAGGTTTTAAGATTATTACTAGTCAGATATATTCTTGTGCGGTGAATCGGGCGTGTTGAGTCCAGTTCTCTGAGCAAGGAGTAGGTCTTGTCTGTTACATATTGGGTTTATGGAACGGTATCTGAGCTAATTTGAAACTCTTGTTTTATGTATCACCCCACCTCACCTTTCCCGTTAAGCAGCCATAGTGTGTTTTCTGCATGTGTGACTCTGTTCTGTTTTGTAATTCAGTTCAAGTGTAACGGTTTTTACATTCCCTCTATAAGTGACACCTTATGAGAAGTGTCCTTTTCTGTGTGACTTATGTCACTTAGAATCGTCGGACCTAAATCCACTCATCATGCTGCTACTAGCCTTATGACATTGATTTCATGGCTGAGTGATAATCCATTGTACATATGGACCTCAAATTTTTTATCCATTTTTCGCTTTCCTGGGATATTTAAGGTGGAATGAAGTGGAGGTCCTTGTCAACAGAGCAGCCCTAAACTTTGGGGTGCTTGTGTCTTGCTGATTTTTAATTTTCCCACTTTATACCCCCATGCGTGGAAGTGCCCTATGCTCTCTAAGCTGTGTTTTTTAGATGTTTCAGGACACACCGTACACTTCTCCAGAGTGGCTGTTGGCAATTTACATCCCGCCCATCAGTGTAGCAAAGCTCCCATTTCTCCATGGCCTGTCCTGCATTTCTGTTTTTGACACTTTTTTCAGCATGGCCCTTTTGACCGATGGGAAGCGAGACTTCTTTGTAGCGCTGATTTGCCTTTCCAGGTTGCTTGGTTGGCCAAAAAGGGCGTATGCGTTTTTTCCTGAATATATTCAGGAAAAAATGCATACGCCCTTTTTGGCCAAGGGCATTATTGTCAACGTTTTGCCGCTTTTCATGTGCTTTAAAGGCGATTCGAATCTACCTCCTGAAATCTGTTTCCTGCAGTTCTGCCTTGATTTCAATTCCTCGTCTTTGCCTTACCTCAATATATTTGTGGACGAGAGTTATCATTTATAACTGTGCAGGTTTGTGAATTGCAGTGCCCTGAAGCTCCATTTTACAACTCGCTTTTTCGGGAGCTGGCCGCAAAAGCGCAGGATGGCTTCAGGCCCTGTTCTGGTTCCGGGGGGCAGGCTGAGCCTGTGGTTAATTCTTCTTCCTGATGGGAAAATAGAGTGACCTGTGCCTGTCCCAACACCAAGAGCTAGTCTCTCATTGGTTCTCCGTCTTCCCGTTCATCCTCAGGACAAATGGCAACCTGTACGGAACAGGAGGTTAAAGGTGCTGATGCTCCAAGTAGGGAGATTGCTAGTAAAGTGGCTGGAATGGCGAACCCGAGCACAAGGAGATGAGAAATGAGGTGCGTTTTAGAAACCTTTCCCCATCACACGGTGTACCATCTTCTGGGTTTCTCATGCATGTTTTCGATGTAGGAAGATGCCCTTGAACCTGGAGATTTGGGACCCATGCGATGGGTAGCACGCAGTATTACTTTAAAGGGTCTGCGTTTGCTCACCCAACCTCACCAAACCTCTCAGCCCCAAGAGTGTCCACCCTTATGTCTCATCCAGCTGTGGGTCTAGATATGGTCAATCCAGGTGGCATCACAGACCCTGAACGAATTGTGTAAGAATTTCTCTCTCTTTCACTGTCTTTGTTTCATGGGTTTTGAAAAGTAATTTATTTTTATAATGGGGTGTAGCTGCTTTTCACGGCTGTGTTTATGCTGCTTTACACCCACTTGACACACTAACAGAGAGATATCAATACATAGGTTTTAAGATTATTACTAGTCAGATATATTCTTGTGCGGTGAATCGGGCGTGTTGAGTCCAGTTCTCTGAGCAAGGAGTAGGTCTTGTCTGTTACATATTGGGTTTATGGAACGGTATCTGAGCTAATTTGAAACTCTTGTTTTATGTATCACCCCACCTCACCTTTCCCGTTAAGCAGCCATAGTGTGTTTTCTGCATGTGTGACTCTGTTCTGTTTTGTAATTCAGTTCAAGTGTAACGGTTTTTACATTCCCTCTATAAGTGACACCTTATGAGAAGTGTCCTTTTCTGTGTGACTTATGTCACTTAGAATCGTCGGACCTAAATCCACTCATCATGCTGCTACTAGCCTTATGACATTGATTTCATGGCTGAGTGATAATCCATTGTACATATGGACCTCAAATTTTTTATCCATTTTTCGCTTTCCTGGGATATTTAAGGTGGAATGAAGTGGAGGTCCTTGTCAACAGAGCAGCCCTAAACTTTGGGGTGCTTGTGTCTTGCTGATTTTTAATTTTCCCACTTTATACCCCCATGCGTGGAAGTGCCCTATGCTCTCTAAGCTGTGTTTTTTAGATGTTTCAGGACACACCGTACACTTCTCCAGAGTGGCTGTTGGCAATTTACATCCCGCCCATCAGTGTAGCAAGGCTCCCATTTCTCCATGGCCTGTCCTGCATTTCTGGTTTTGACACTTTTTTCAGCATGGCCCTTTTGACCGATGGGAAGCGAGACTTCTTTGTAGCGCTGATTTGCCTTTCCAGGTTGCTTGGTTGGCCAAAAAGGGCGTATGCGTTTTTTCCTGAATATATTCAGGAAAAAACGCATACGCCCTTTTTGGCCAAGGGCATCATTGTCAACGTTTTGCCGCTTTTCATGTGCTTTCAAGGCGATTCGAATCTACCTCCTGAAATCTGTTTCCTGCAATTCTGCCTTGATTTTAATTCCTCGTCTTTGCCTTCCCTCAATATATTTGTGGACGAGAGTTATCATTTATAACTGTGCAGGTTTTTGAATTGCAGTGCCCTGAAGCTCCATTTTACAACTCGCTTTTTCGGGAGCTGGCCGCAAAAGCGCAGGATGGCTTCAGGCCCTGTTCTGGTTCCGGGGGGCAGGCTGAGCCTGTGGTTAATTCTTCTTCCTGATGGGAAAATAGAGTGACCTGTGCCTGTCCCAACACCAAGAGCTAGTCTCTCATTGGTTCTCCGTCTTCCCGTTCATCCTCAGGACAAATAGCAACCTGTACGGAACAGGAGGTTAAAGGTGCTGATGCTCCAAGTAGGGAGATTGCTAGTAAAGTGGCTGGAATGGCGAACCCGAGCACAAGGAGATGAGAAATGAGGTGCGTTTTAGAAACCTTTCCCCATCACACGGTGTACCATCTTCTGGGTTTCTCATGCATGTTTTCGATGTAGGAAGATGCCCTTGAACCTGGAGATTTGGGACCCATGCGATGGGTAGCACGCAGTATTACTTTAAAGGGTCTGCGTTTGCTCACCCAACCTCACCAAACCTCTCAGCCCCAAGAGTGTCCACCCTTATGTCTCATCCAGCTGTGGGTCTAGATATGGTCAATCCAGGTTGCATCACAGACCCTGAACGAATTGTGTAAGAATTTCTCTCTCTTTCACTGTCTTTGTTTCATGGGTTTTGAAAAGTAATTTATTTTTATAATGGGGTGTAGCTGCTTTTCACGGCTGTGTTTATGCTGCTTTACACCCACTTGACACACTAACAGAGAGATATCAATACATAGGTTTTAAGATTATTACTAGTCAGATATATTCTTGTGCGGTGAATCGGGCGTGTTGAGTCCAGTTCTCTGAGCAAGGAGTAGGTCTTGTCTGTTACATATTGGGTTTATGGAACGGTATCTGAGCTAATTTGAAACTCTTGTTTTATGTATCACCCCACCTCACCTTTCCCGTTAAGCAGCCATAGTGTGTTTTCTGCATGTGTGACTCTGTTCTGTTTTGTAATTCAGTTCAAGTGTAACGGTTTTTACATTCCCTCTATAAGTGACACCTTATGAGAAGTGTCCTTTTCTGTGTGACTTATGTCACTTAGAATCGTCGGACCTAAATCCACTCATCATGCTGCTACTAGCCTTATGACATTGATTTCATGGCTGAGTGATAATCCATTGTACATATGGACCTCAAATTTTTTATCCATTTTTCGCTTTCCTGGGATATTTAAGGTGGAATGAAGTGGAGGTCCTTGTCAACAGAGCAGCCCTAAACTTTGGGGTGCTTGTGTCTTGATGATTTTTAATTTTCCCACTTTATACCCCCATGCGTGGAAGTGCCCTATGCTCTCTAAGCTGTGTTTTTTAGATGTTTCAGGACACACCGTACACTTCTCCAGAGTGGCTGTTGGCAATTTACATCCCGCCCATCAGTGTAGCAAGGCTCCCATTTCTCCATGGCCTGTCCTGCATTTCTGGTTTTGACACTTTTTTCAGCATGGCCCTTTTGACCGATGGGAAGCGAGACTTCTTTGTAGCGCTGATTTGCCTTTCCAGGTTGCTTGGTTGGCCAAAAAGGGCGTATGCGTTCTTTCCTGAATATATTCAGGAAAAAACGCATACGCCCTTTTTGGCCAAGGGCATCATTGTCAACGTTTTGCCGCTTTTCATGTGCTTTCAAGGCGATTCGAATCTACCTCCTGAAATCTGTTTCCTGCAATTCTGCCTTGATTTCAATTCCTCGTCTTTGCCTTCCCTCAATATATTTGTGGACGAGAGTTATCATTTATAACTGTGCAGGTTTGTGAATTGCAGTGCCCTGAAGCTCCATTTTACAACTCGCTTTTTCGGGAGCTGGCCGCAAAAGCGCAGGATGGCTTCAGGCCCTGTTCTGGTTCCGGGGGGCAGGCTGAGCCTGTGGTTAATTCTTCTTCCTGATGGGAAAATAGAGTGACCTGTGCCTGTCCCAACACCAAGAGCTAGTCTCTCATTGGTTCCCCGTCTTCCCGTTCATCCTCAGGACAAATAGCAACCTGTACGGAACAGGAGGTTAAAGGTGCTGATGCTCCAAGTAGGGAGATTGCTAGTAAAGTGGCTGGAATGGCGAACCCGAGCACAAGGAGATGAGAAATGAGGTGCGTTTTAGAAACCTTTCCCCATCACACGGTGTACCATCTTCTGGGTTTCTCATGCATGTTTTCGATGTAGGAAGATGCCCTTGAACCTGGAGATTTGGGACCCATGCGATGGGTAGCACGCAGTATTACTTTAAAGGGTCTGCGTTTGCTCACCCAACCTCACCAAACCTCTCAGCCCCAAGAGTGTCCACCCTTATGTCTCATCCAGCTGTGGGTCTAGATATGGTCAATCCAGGTTGCATCACAGACCCTGAACGAATTGTGTAAGAATTTCTCTCTCTTTCACTGTCTTTGTTTCATGGGTTTTGAAAAGTAATTTATTTTTATAATGGGGTGTAGCTGCTTTTCACGGCTGTGTTTATGCTGCTTTACACCCACTTGACACACTAACAGAGAGATATCAATACATAGGTTTTAAGATTATTACTAGTCAGATATATTCTTGTGCGGTGAATCGGGCGTGTTGAGTCCAGTTCTCTGAGCAAGGAGTAGGTCTTGTCTGTTACATATTGGGTTTATGGAACGGTATCTGAGCTAATTTGAAACTCTTGTTTTATGTATCACCCCACCTCACCTTTCCCGTTAAGCAGCCATAGTGTGTTTTCTGCATGTGTGACTCTGTTCTGTTTTGTAATTCAGTTCAAGTGTAACGGTTTTTACATTCCCTCTATAAGTGACACCTTATGAGAAGTGTCCTTTTCTGTGTGACTTATGTCACTTAGAATCGTCGGACCTAAATCCACTCATCATGCTGCTACTAGCCTTATGACATTGATTTCATGGCTGAGTGATAATCCATTGTACATATGGACCTCAAATTTTTAATCCATTTTTCGCTTTCCTGGGATATTTAAGGTGGAATGAAGTGGAGGTCCTTGTCAACAGAGCAGCCCTAAACTTTGGGGTGCTTGTGTCTTGCTGATTTTTAATTTTCCCACTTTATACCCCCATGCGTGGAAGTGCCCTATGCTCTCTAAGCTGTGTTTTTTAGATGTTTCAGGACACACCGTACACTTCTCCAGAGTGGCTGTTGGCAATTTACATCCCGCCCATCAGTGTAGCAAGGCTCCCATTTCTCCATGGCCTGTCCTGCATTTCTGGTTTTGACACTTTTTTCAGCATGGCCCTTTTGACCGATGGGAAGCGAGACTTCTTTGTAGCGCTGATTTGCCTTTCCAGGTTGCTTGGTTGGCCAAAAAGGGCGTATGCGTTTTTTCCTGAATATATTCAGGAAAAAACGCATACGCCCTTTTTGGCCAAGGGCATCATTGTCAACGTTTTGCCGCTTTTCATGTGCTTTCAAGGCGATTCGAATCTACCTCCTGAAATCTGTTTCCTGCAATTCTGCCTTGATTTCAATTCCTCGTCTTTGCCTTCCCTCAATATATTTGTGGACGAGAGTTATCATTTATAACTGTGCAGGTTTGTGAATTGCAGTGCCCTGAAGCTCCATTTTACAACTCGCTTTTTCGGGAGCTGGCCGCAAAAGCGCAGGATGGCTTCAGGCCCTGTTCTGGTTCCGGGGGGCAGGCTGAGCCTGTGGTTAATTCTTCTTCCTGATGGGAAAATAGAGTGTCCTGTGCCTGTCCCAACACCAAGAGCTAGTCTCTCATTGGTTCCCCGTCTTCCCGTTCATCCTCAGGACAAATAGCAACCTGTACGGAACAGGAGGTTAAAGGTGCTGATGCTCCAAGTAGGGAGATTGCTAGTAAAGTGGCTGGAATGGCGAACCCGAGCACAAGGAGATGAGAAATGAGGTGCGTTTTAGAAACCTTTCCCCATCACACGGTGTACCATCTTCTGGGTTTCTCATGCATGTTTTCGATGTAGGAAGATGCCCTTGAACCTGGAGATTTGGGACCCATGCGATGGGTAGCACGCAGTATTACTTTAAAGGGTCTGCGTTTGCTCACCCAACCTCACCAAACCTCTCAGCCCCAAGAGTGTCCACCCTTATGTCTCATCCAGCTGTGGGTCTAGATATGGTCAATCCAGGTTGCATCACAGACCCTGAACGAATTGTGTAAGAATTTCTCTCTCTTTCCCTGTCTTTGTTTCATGGGTTTTGAAAAGTAATTTATTTTTATAATGGGGTGTAGCTGCTTTTCACGGCTGTGTTTATGCTGCTTTACACCCACTTGACACACTAACAGAGAGATATCAATACATAGGTTTTAAGATTATTACTAGTCAGATATATTCTTGTGCGGTGAATCGGGCGTGTTGAGTCCAGTTCTCTGAGCAAGGAGTAGGTCTTGTCTGTTACATATTGGGTTTATGGAACGGTATCTGAGCTAATTTGAAACTCTTGTTTTATGTATCACCCCACCTCACCTTTCCCGTTAAGCAGCCATAGTGTGTTTTCTGCATGTGTGACTCTGTTCTGTTTTGTAATTCAGTTCAAGTGTAACGGTTTTTACATTCCCTCTATAAGTGACACCTTATGAGAAGTGTCCTTTTCTGTGTGACTTATGTCACTTAGAATCGTCGGACCTAAATCCACTCATCATGCTGCTACTAGCCTTATGACATTGATTTCATGGCTGAGTGATAATCCATTGTACATATGGACCTCAAATTTTTAATCCATTTTTCGCTTTCCTGGGATATTTAAGGTGGAATGAAGTGGAGGTCCTTGTCAACAGAGCAGCCCTAAACTTTGGGGTGCTTGTGTCTTGCTGATTTTTAATTTTCCCACTTTATACCCCCATGCGTGGAAGTGCCCTATGCTCTCTAAGCTGTGTTTTTTAGATGTTTCAGGACACACCGTACACTTCTCCAGAGTGGCTGTTGGCAATTTACATCCCGCCCATCAGTGTAGCAAGGCTCCCATTTCTCCATGGCCTGTCCTGCATTTCTGGTTTTGACACTTTTTTCAGCATGGCCCTTTTGACCGATGGGAAGCGAGACTTCTTTGTAGCGCTGATTTGCCTTTCCAGGTTGCTTGGTTGGCCAAAAAGGGCGTATGCGTTTTTTCCTGAATATATTCAGGAAAAAACGCATACGCCCTTTTTGGCCAAGGGCATCATTGTCAACGTTTTGCCGCTTTTCATGTGCTTTCAAGGCGATTCGAATCTACCTCCTGAAATCTGTTTCCTGCAATTCTGCCTTGATTTCAATTCCTCGTCTTTGCCTTCCCTCAATATATTTGTGGACGAGAGTTATCATTTATAACTGTGCAGGTTTGTGAATTGCAGTGCCCTGAAGCTCCATTTTACAACTCGCTTTTTCGGGAGCTGGCCGCAAAAGCGCAGGATGGCTTCAGGCCCTGTTCTGGTTCCGGGGGGCAGGCTGAGCCTGTGGTTAATTCTTCTTCCTGATGGGAAAATAGAGTGACCTGTGCCTGTCCCAACACCAAGAGCTAGTCTCTCATTGGTTCTCCGTCTTCCCGTTCATCCTCAGGACAAATCGCAACCTGTACGGAACAGGAGGTTAAAGGTGCTGATGCTCCAAGTAGGGAGATTGCTAGTAAAGTGGCTGGAATGGCGAACCCGAGCACAAGGAGATGAGAAATGAGGTGCGTTTTAGAAACCTTTCCCCATCACACGGTGTACCATCTTCTGGGTTTCTCATGCATGTTTTCGATGTAGGAAGATGCCCTTGAACCTGGAGATTTGGGACCCATGCGATGGGTAGCACGCAGTATTACTTTAAAGGGTCTGCGTTTGCTCACCCAACCTCACCAAACCTCTCAGCCCCAAGAGTGTCCACCCTTATGTCTCATCCAGCTGTGGGTCTAGATATGGTCAATCCAGGTTGCATCACAGACCCTGAACGAATTGTGTAAGAATTTCTCTCTCTTTCACTGTCTTTGTTTCATGGGTTTTGAAAAGTAATTTATTTTTATAATGGGGTGTAGCTGCTTTTCACGGCTGTGTTTATGCTGCTTTACACCCACTTGACACACTAACAGAGAGATATCAATACATAGGTTTTAAGATTATTACTAGTCAGATATATTCTTGTGCGGTGAATCGGGCGTGTTGAGTCCAGTTCTCTGAGCAAGGAGTAGGTCTTGTCTGTTACATATTGGGTTTATGGAACGGTATCTGAGCTAATTTGAAACTCTTGTTTTATGTATCACCCCACCTCACCTTTCCTGTTAAGCAGCCATAGTGTGTTTTCTGCATGTGTGACTCTGTTCTGTTTTGTAATTCAGTTCAAGTGTAACGGTTTTTACATTCCCTCTATAAGTGACACCTTATGAGAAGTGTCCTTTTCTGTGTGACTTATGTCACTTAGAATCGTCGGACCTAAATCCACTCATCATGCTGCTACTAGCCTTATGACATTGATTTCATGGCTGAGTGATAATCCATTGTACATATGGACCTCAAATTTTTTATCCATTTTTCGCTTTCCTGGGATATTTAAGGTGGAATGAAGTGGAGGTCCTTGTCAACAGAGCAGCCCTAAACTTTGGGGTGCTTGTGTCTTGCTGATTTTTAATTTTCCCACTTTATACCCCCATGCGTGGAAGTGCCCTATGCTCTCTAAGCTGTGTTTTTTAGATGTTTCAGGACACACCGTACACTTCTCCAGAGTGGCTGTTGGCAATTTACATCCCGCCCATCAGTGTAGCAAGGCTCCCATTTCTCCATGGCCTGTCCTGCATTTCTGGTTTTGACACTTTTTTCAGCATGGCCCTTTTGACCGATGGGAAGCGAGACTTCTTTGTAGCGCTGATTTGCCTTTCCAGGTTGCTTGGTTGGCCAAAAAGGGCGTATGCGTTTTTTCCTGAATATATTCAGGAAAAAACGCATACGCCCTTTTTGGCCAAGGGCATCATTGTCAACGTTTTGCCGCTTTTCATGTGCTTTCAAGGCGATTCGAATCTACCTCCTGAAATCTGTTTCCTGCAATTCTGCCTTGATTTCAATTCCTCGTCTTTGCCTTCCCTCAATATATTTGTGGACGAGAGTTATCATTTATAACTGTGCAGGTTTGTGAATTGCAGTGCCCTGAAGCTCCATTTTACAACTCGCTTTTTCGGGAGCTGGCCGCAAAAGCGCAGGATGGCTTCAGGCCCTGTTCTGGTTCCGGGGGGCAGGCTGAGCCTGTGGTTAATTCTTCTTCCTGATGGGAAAATAGAGTGACCTGTGCCTGTCCCAACACCAAGAGCTAGTCTCTCATTGGTTCTCCGTCTTCCCGTTCATCCTCAGGACAAATAGCAACCTGTACGGAACAGGAGGTTAAAGGTGCTGATGCTCCAAGTAGGGAGATTGCTAGTAAAGTGGCTGGAATGGCGAACCCGAGCACAAGGAGATGAGAAATGAGGTGCGTTTTAGAAACCTTTCCCCATCACACGGTGTACCATCTTCTGGGTTTCTCATGCATGTTTTCGATGTAGGAAGATGCCCTTGAACCTGGAGATTTGGGACCCATGCGATGGGTAGCACGCAGTATTACTTTAAAGGGTCTGCGTTTGCTCACCCAACCTCACCAAACCTCTCAGCCCCAAGAGTGTCCACCCTTATGTCTCATCCAGCTGTGGGTCTAGATATGGTCAATCCAGGTTGCATCACAGACCCTGAACGAATTGTGTAAGAATTTCTCTCTCTTTCACTGTCTTTGTTTCATGGGTTTTGAAAAGTAATTTATTTTTATAATGGGGTTTAGCTGCTTTTCACGGCTGTGTTTATGCTGCTTTACACCCACTTGACACACTAACAGAGAGATATCAATACATAGGTTTTAAGATTATTACTAGTCAGATATATTCTTGTGCGGTGAATCGGGCGTGTTGAGTCCAGTTCTCTGAGCAAGGAGTAGGTCTTGTCTGTTACATATTGGGTTTATGGAACGGTATCTGAGCTAATTTGAAACTCTTGTTTTATGTATCACCCCACCTCACCTTTCCTGTTAAGCAGCCATAGTGTGTTTTCTGCATGTGTGACTCTGTTCTGTTTTGTAATTCAGTTCAAGTGTAACGGTTTTTACATTCCCTCTATAAGTGACACCTTATGAGAAGTGTCCTTTTCTGTGTGACTTATGTCACTTAGAATCGTCGGACCTAAATCCACTCATCATGCTGCTACTAGCCTTATGACATTGATTTCATGGCTGAGTGATAATCCATTGTACATATGGACCTCAAATTTTTTATCCATTTTTCGCTTTCCTGGGATATTTAAGGTGGAATGAAGTGGAGGTCCTTGTCAACAGAGCAGCCCTAAACTTTGGGGTGCTTGTGTCTTGCTGATTTTTAATTTTCCCACTTTATACCCCCATGCGTGGAAGTGCCCTATGCTCTCTAAGCTGTGTTTTTTAGATGTTTCAGGACACACCGTACACTTCTCCAGAGTGGCTGTTGGCAATTTACATCCCGCCCATCAGTGTAGCAAGGCTCCCATTTCTCCATGGCCTGTCCTGCATTTCTGGTTTTGACACTTTTTTCAGCATGGCCCTTTTGACCGATGGGAAGCGAGACTTCTTTGTAGCGCTGATTTGCCTTTCCAGGTTGCTTGGTTGGCCAAAAAGGGCGTATGCGTTTTTTCCTGAATATATTCAGGAAAAAACGCATACGCCCTTTTTGGCCAAGGGCATCATTGTCAACGTTTTGCCGCTTTTCATGTGCTTTCAAGGCGATTCGAATCTACCTCCTGAAATCTGTTTCCTGCAATTCTGCCTTGATTTCAATTCCTCGTCTTTGCCTTCCCTCAATATATTTGTGGACGAGAGTTATCATTTATAACTGTGCAGGTTTGTGAATTGCAGTGCCCTGAAGCTCCATTTTACAACTCGCTTTTTCGGGAGCTGGCCGCAAAAGCGCAGGATGGCTTCAGGCCCTGTTCTGGTTCCGGGGGGCAGGCTGAGCCTGTGGTTAATTCTTCTTCCTGATGGGAAAATAGAGTGACCTGTGCCTGTCCCAACACCAAGAGCTAGTCTCTCATTGGTTCTCCGTCTTCCCGTTCATCCTCAGGACAAATGGCAACCTGTACGGAACAGGAGGTTAAAGGTGCTGATGCTCCAAGTAGGGAGATTGCTAGTAAAGTGGCTGGAATGGCGAACCCGAGCACAAGGAGATGAGAAATGAGGTGCGTTTTAGAAACCTTTCCCCATCACACGGTGTACCATCTTCTGGGTTTCTCATGCATGTTTTCGATGTAGGAAGATGCCCTTGAACCTGGAGATTTGGGACCCATGCGATGGGTAGCACGCAGTATTACTTTAAAGGGTCTGCGTTTGCTCACCCAACCTCACCAAACCTCTCAGCCCCAAGAGTGTCCACCCTTATGTCTCATCCAGCTGTGGGTCTAGATATGGTCAATCCAGGTTGCATCACAGACCCTGAATGAATTGTGTAAGAATTTCTCTCTCTTTCACTGTCTTTGTTTCATGGGTTTTGAAAAGTAATTTATTTTTATAATGGGGTTTAGCTGCTTTTCACGGCTGTGTTTATGCTGCTTTACACCCACTTGACACACTAACAGAGAGATATCAATACATAGGTTTTAAGATTATTACTAGTCAGATATATTCTTGTGCGGTGAATCGGGCGTGTTGAGTCCAGTTCTCTGAACAAGGAGTAGGTCTTGTGTGTTACATATTGGGTTTATGGAACGGTATCTGAGCTAATTTGAAACTCTTGTTTTATGTATCACCCCACCTCACCTTTCCCGTTAAGCAGCCATAGTGTGTTTTCTGCATGTGTGACTCTGTTCTGTTTTGTAATTCAGTTCAAGTGTAACGGTTTTTACATTCCCTCTATAAGTGACACCTTATGAGAAGTGTCCTTTTCTGTGTGACTTATGTCACTTAGAATCGTCGGACCTAAATCCACTCATCATGCTGCTACCAGCCTTATGACATTGATTTCATGGCTGAGTGATAATCCATTGTACATATGGACCTCAAATTTTTTATCCATTTTTCGCTTTCCTGGGATATTTAAGGTGGAATGAAGTGGAGGTCCTTGTCAACAGAGCAGCCCTAAACTTTGGGGTGCTTGTGTCTTGCTGATTTTTAATTTTCCCACTTTATACCCCCATGCGTGGAAGTGCCCTATGCTCTCTAAGCTGTGTTTTTTAGATGTTTCAGGACACACCGTACACTTCTCCAGAGTGGCTGTTGGCAATTTACATCCCGCCCATCAGTGTAGCAAGGCTCCCATTTCTCCATGGCCTGTCCTGCATTTCTGGTTTTGACACTTTTTTCAGCATGGCCCTTTTGACCGATGGGAAGCGAGACTTCTTTGGAGCGCTGATTTGCCTTTCCAGGTTGCTTGGTTGGCCAAAAAGGGCGTATGCGTTCTTTCCTGAATATATTCAGGAAAAAACGCATACGCCCTTTTTGGCCAAGGGCATCATTGTCAACGTTTTGCCGCTTTTCATGTGCTTTCAAGGCGATTCGAATCTACCTCCTGAAATCTGTTTCCTGCAATTCTGTCTTGATTTCAATTCCTCGTCTTTGCCTTCCCTCAATATATTTGTGGACGAGAGTTATCATTTATAACTGTGCAGGTTTGTGAATTGCAGTGCCCTGAAGCTCCATTTTACAACTCGCTTTTTCGGGAGCTGGCCGCAAAAGCGCAGGATGGCTTCAGGCCCTGTTCTGGTTCCGGGGGGCAGGCTGAGCCTGTGGTTAATTCTTCTTCCTGATGGGAAAATAGAGTGACCTGTGCCTGTCCCAACACCAAGAGCTAGTCTCTCATTGGTTCTCCGTCTTCCCGTTCATCCTCAGGACAAATAGCAACCTGTACGGAACAGGAGGTTAAAGGTGCTGATGCTCCAAGTAGGGAGATTGCTAGTAAAGTGGCTGGAATGGCGAACCCGAGCACAAGGAGATGAGAAATGAGGTGCGTTTTAGAAACCTTTCCCCATCACACGGTGTACCATCTTCTGGGTTTCTCATGCATGTTTTCGATGTAGGAAGATGCCCTTGAACCTGGAGATTTGGGACCCATGCGATGGGTAGCACGCAGTATTACTTTAAAGGGTCTGCGTTTGCTCACCCAACCTCACCAAACCTCTCAGCCCCAAGAGTGTCCACCCTTATGTCTCATCCAGCTGTGGGTCTAGATATGGTCAATCCAGGTTGCATCACAGAGCCTGAACGAATTGTGTAAGAATTTCTCTCTCTTTCACTGTCTTTGTTTCATGGGTTTTGAAAAGTAATTTATTTTTATAATGGGGTGTAGCTGCTTTTCACGGCTGTGTTTATGCTGCTTTACACCCACTTGACACACTAACAGAGAGATATCAATACATAGGTTTTAAGATTATTACTAGTCAGATATATTCTTGTGCGGTGAATCGGGCGTGTTGAGTCCAGTTCTCTGAGCAAGGAGTAGGTCTTGTCTGTTACATATTGGGTTTATGGAACGGTATCTGAGCTAATTTGAAACTCTTGTTTTATGTATCACCCCACCTCACCTTTCCCGTTAAGCAGCCATAGTGTGTTTTCTGCATGTGTGACTCTGTTCTGTTTTGTAATTCAGTTCAAGTGTAACGGTTTTTACATTCCCTCTATAAGTGACACCTTATGAGAAGTGTCCTTTTCTGTGTGACTTATGTCACTTAGAATCGTCGGACCTAAATCCACTCATCATGCTGCTACTAGCCTTATGACATTGATTTCATGGCTGAGTGATAATCCATTGTACATATGGACCTCAAATTTTTTATCCATTTTTCGCTTTCCTGGGATATTTAAGGTGGAATGAAGTGGAGGTCCTTGTCAACAGAGCAGCCCTAAACTTTGGGGTGCTTGTGTCTTGCTGATTTTTAATTTTCCCACTTTATACCCCCATGCGTGGAAGTGCCCTATGCTCTCTAAGCTGTGTTTTTTAGATGTTTCAGGACACACCGTACACTTCTCCAGAGTGGCTGTTGGCAATTTACATCCCGCCCATCAGTGTAGCAAAGCTCCCATTTCTCCATGGCCTGTCCTGCATTTCTGTTTTTGACACTTTTTTCAGCATGGCCCTTTTGACCGATGGGAAGCGAGACTTCTTTGTAGCGCTGATTTGCCTTTCCAGGTTGCTTGGTTGGCCAAAAAGGGCGTATGCGTTTTTTCCTGAATATATTCAGGAAAAAACGCATACGCCCTTTTTGGCCAAGGGCATCATTGTCAACGTTTTGCCGCTTTTCATGTGCTTTCAAGGCGATTCGAATCTACCTCCTGAAATCTGTTTCCTGCAATTCTGCCTTGATTTCAATTCCTCGTCTTTGCCTTCCCTCAATATATTTGTGGACGAGAGTTATCATTTATAACTGTGCAGGTTTGTGAATTGCAGTGCCCTGAAGCTCCATTTTACAACTCGCTTTTTCGGGAGCTGGCCGCAAAAACGCAGGATGGCTTCAGGCCCTGTTCTGGTTCCGGGGGGCAGGTTGAGCCTGTGGTTAATTCTTCTTCCTGATGGGAAAATAGAGTGACCTGTGCCTGTCCCAACACCAAGAGCTAGTCTCTCATTGGTTCCCCGTCTTCCCGTTCATCCTCAGGACAAATAGCAACCTGTACGGAACAGGAGGTTAAAGGTGCTGATGCTCCAAGTAGGGAGATTGCTAGTAAAGTGGCTGGAATGGCGAACCCGAGCACAAGGAGATGAGAAATGAGGTGCGTTTTAGAAACCTTTCCCCATCACACGGTGTACCATCTTCTGGGTTTCTCATGCATGTTTTCGATGTAGGAAGATGCCCTTGAACCTGGAGATTTCGGACCCATGCGATGGGTAGCACGCAGTATTACTTTAAAGGGTCTGCGTTTGCTCACCCAACCTCACCAAACCTCTCAGCCCCAAGAGTGTCCACCCTTATGTCTCATCCAGCTGTGGGTCTAGATATGGTCAATCCAGGTTGCATCACAGCCCCTGAACGAATTGTGTAAGAATTTCTCTCTCTTTCACTGTCTTTGTTTCATGGGTTTTGAAAAGTAATTTATTTTTATACTGGGGTTTAGCTGCTTTTCACGGCTGTGTTTATGCCGCTTTACACCCACTTGACACACTAACAGAGAGATATCAATACATAGGTTTTAAGATTATTACTAGTCAGATATATTCTTGTGCGGTGAATCGGGCGTGTTGAGTCCAGTTCTCTGAGCAAGGAGTAGGTCTTGTCTGTTACATATTGGGTTTATGGAACGGTATCTGAGCTAATTTGAAACTCTTGTTTTATGTATCACCCCACCTCACCTTTCCCGTTAAGCAGCCATAGTGTGTTTTCTGCATGTGTGACTCTGTTCTGTTTTGTAATTCAGTTCAAGTGTAACGGTTTTTACATTCCCTCTATAAGTGACACCTTATGAGAAGTGTCCTTTTCTGTGTGACTTATGTCACTTAGAATCGTCGTACCTAAATCCACTCATCATGCTGCTACTAGCCTTATGACATTGATTTCATGGCTGAGTGATAATGCATTGTACATATGGACCTCAAATTTTTTATCCATTTTTCGCTTTCCTGGGATATTTAAGGTGGAATGAAGTGGAGGTCCTTGTCAACAGAGCAGCCCTAAACTTTGGGGTGCTTGTGTCTTGCTGATTTTTAATTTTCCCACTTTATACCCCCATGCGTGGAAGTGCCCTATGCTCTCTAAGCTGTGTTTTTTAGATGTTTCAGGACACACCGTACACTTCTCCAGAGTGGCTGTTGGCAATTTACATCCCACCCATCAGTGTAGCAAGGCTCCCATTTCTCCATGGCCTCTCCTGCATTTCTGGTTTTGACACTTTTTTCAGCATGGCCCTTTTGACCGATGGGAAGCGAGACTTCTTTGTAGCGCTGATTTGCCTTTCCAGGTTGCTTGGTTGGCCAAAAAGGGCGTATGCGTTCTTTCCTGAATATATTCAGGAAAAAACGCATACGCCCTTTTTGGCCAAGGGCATCATTGTCAACGTTTTGCCGCTTTTCATGTGCTTTAAAGGCGATTCGAATCTACCTCCTGAAATCTGTTTCCTGCAATTCTGCCTTGATTTCAATTCCTCGTCTTTGCCTTCCCTCAATATATTTGTGGACGAGAGTTATCATTTATAACTGTGCAGGTTTGTGAATTGCAGTGCCCTGAAGCTCCATTTTACAACTCGCTTTTTCGGGAGCTGGCCGCAAAAGCGCAGGATGGCTTCAGGCCCTGTTCTGGTTCCGGGGGGCAGGCTGAGCCTGTGGTTAATTCTTCTTCCTGATGGGAAAATAGAGTGACCTGTGCCTGTCCCAACACCAAGAGCTAGTCTCTCATTGGTTCCCCGTCTTCCCGTTCATCCTCAGGACAAATGGCAACCTGTACGGAACAGGAGGTTAAAGGTGCTGATGCTCCAAGTAGGGAGATTGCTAGTAAAGTGGCTGGAATGGCGAACCCGAGCACAAGGAGATGAGAAATGAGGTGCGTTTTAGAAACCTTTCCCCATCACACGGTGTACCATCTTCTGGGTTTCTCATGCATGTTTTCGATGTAGGAAGATGCCCTTGAACCTGGAGATTTGGGACCCATGCGATGGGTAGCACGCAGTATTACTTTAAAGGGTCTGCGTTTGCTCACCCAACCTCACCAAACCTCTCAGCCCCAAGAGTGTCCACCCTTATGTCTCATCCAGCTGTGGGTCTAGATATGGTCAATCCAGGTTGCATCACAGACCCTGAACGAATTGTGTAAGAATTTCTCTCTCTTTCACTCTCTTTGTTTCATGGGTTTTGAAAAGTAATTTATTTTTATAATGGGGTTTAGCTGCTTTTCACGGCTGTGTTTATGCCGCTTTACACCCACTTGACACACTAACAGAGAGATATCAATACATAGGTTTTAAGATTATTACTAGTCAGATATATTCTTGTGCGGTGAATCGGGCGTGTTGAGTCCAGTTCTCTGAGCAAGGAGTAGGTCTTGTCTGTTACATATTGGGTTTATGGAACGGTATCTGAGCTAATTTGAAACTCTTGTTTTATGTATCACCCCACCTCACCTTTCCCGTTAAGCAGCCATAGTGTGTTTTCTGCATGTGTGACTCTGTTCTGTTTTGTAATTCAGTTCAAGTGTAACGGTTTTTACATTCCCTCTATAAGTGACACCTTATGAGAAGTGTCCTTTTCTGTGTGACTTATGTCACTTAGAATCGTCGGACCTAAATCCACTCATCATGCTGCTACTAGCCTTATGACATTAATTTCATGGCTGAGTGATAATCCATTGTACATATGGACCTCAAATTTTTTATCCATTTTTCGCTTTCCTGGGATATTTAAGGTGGAATGAAGTGGAGGTCCTTGTCAACAGAGCAGCCCTAAACTTTGGGGTGCTTGTGTCTTGCTGATTTTTAATTTTCCCACTTTATACCCCCATGCGTGGAAGTGCCCTATGCTCTCTAAGCTGTGTTTTTTAGATGTTTCAGGACACACCGTACACTTCTCCAGAGTGGCTGTTGGCAATTTACATCCCGCCCATCAGTGTAGCAAGGCTCCCATTTCTCCATGGCCTGTCCTGCATTTCTGTTTTTGACACTTTTTTCAGCATGGCCCTTTTGACCGATGGGAAGCGAGACTTCTTTGTAGCGCTGATTTGCCTTTCCAGGTTGCTTGGTTGGCCAAAAAGGGCGTATGCGTTTTTTCCTGAATATATTCAGGAAAAAACCCATACGCCCTTTTTGGCCAAGGGCATCATTGTCAACGTTTTGCCGCTTTTCATGTGCTTTCAAGGCGATTCGAATCTACCTCCTGAAATCTGTTTCCTGCAATTCTGCCTTGATTTCAATTCCTCGTCTTTGCCTTCCCTCAATATATTTGTGGACGAGAGTTATCATTTATAACTGTGCAGGTTTGTGAATTGCAGTGCCCTGAAGCTCCATTTTACAACTCGCTTTTTCGGGAGCTGGCCGCAAAAACGCAGGATGGCTTCAGGCCCTGTTCTGGTTCCGGGGGGCAGGCTGAGCCTGTGGTTAATTCTTCTTCCTGATGGGAAAATAGAGTGACCTGTGCCTGTCCCAACACCAAGAGCTAGTCTCTCATTGGTTCCCCGTCTTCCCGTTCATCCTCAGGACAAATAGCAACCTGTACGGAACAGGAGGTTAAAGGTGCTGATGCTCCAAGTAGGGAGATTGCTAGTAAAGTGGCTGGAATGGCGAACCCGAGCACAAGGAGATGAGAAATGAGGTGCGTTTTAGAAACCTTTCCCCATCACACGGTGTACCATCTTCTGGGTTTCTCATGCATGTTTTCGATGTAGGAAGATGCCCTTGAACCTGGAGATTTGGGACCCATGCGATGGGTAGCACGCAGTATTACTTTAAAGGGTCTGCGTTTGCTCACCCAACCTCACCAAACCTCTCAGCCCCAAGAGTGTCCACCCTTACGTCTCATCCAGCTGTGGGTCTAGATATGGTCAATCCAGGTTGCATCACAGACCCTGAACGAATTGTGTAAGAATTTCTCTCTCTTTCACTGTCTTTGTTTCATGGGTTTTGAAAAGTAATTTATTTTTAAAATGGGGTTTAGCTGCTTTTCACGGCTGTGTTTATGCCGCTTTACACCCACTTGACACACTAACAGAGAGATATCAATACATAGGTTTTTAATTATTACTAGTCAGATATATTCTTGTGCGGTGAATCGGGCGTGTTGAGTCCAGTTCTCTGAGCAGGGAGTAGGTCTTGTCTGTTAAATATTGGGTTTATGGAACGGTATCTGAGCTAATTTGAAACTCTTGTTTTATGTATCACCCCACCTCACCTTTCCCGTTAAGCAGCCATAGTGTGTTTTCTGCATGTGTGACTCTGTTCTGTTTTGTAATTCAGTTCAAGTGTAACGGTTTTTACATTCCCTCTATAAGTGACACCTTATGAGAAGTGTCCTTTTCTGTGTGACTTATGTCACTTAGAATCGTCGGACCTAAATCCACTCATCATGCTGCTACTAGCCTTATGACATTGATTTCATGGCTGAGTGATAATCCATTGTACATATGGACCTCAAATTTTTTATCCATTTTTCGCTTTCCTGGGATATTTAAGGTGGAATGAAGTGGAGGTCCTTGTCAACAGAGCAGCCCTAAACTTTGGGGTGCTTGTGTCTTGCTGATTTTTAATTTTCCCACTTTATACCCCCATGCGTGGAAGTGCCCTATGCTCTCTAAGCTGTGTTTTTTAGATGTTTCAGGACACACCGTACACTTCTCCAGAGTGGCTGTTGGCAATTTACATCCCGCCCATCAGTGTAGAAAGGCTCCCATTTCTCCATGGCCTGTCCTGCATTTCTGGTTTTGACACTTTTTTCAGCATGGCCCTTTTGACCGATGGGAAGCGAGACTTCTTTGTAGCGCTGATTTGCCTTTCCAGGTTGCTTGGTTGGCCAAAAAGGGCGTATGCGTTTTTTCCTGAATATATTCAGGAAAAAACGCATACGCCCTTTTTGGCCAAGGGCATCATTGTCAACGTTTTGCCGCTTTTCATGTGCCTTAAAGGCGATTCGAATCTACCTCCTGAAATCTGTTTCCTGCAATTCTGCCTTGATTTCAATTCCTCGTCTTTGCCTTCCCTCAATATATTTGTGGACGAGAGTTATCATTTATAACTCTGCAGGTTTGTGAATTGCAGTGCCCTGAAGCTCCATTTTACAACTCGCTTTTTCGGGAGCTGGCCGCAAAAGCGCAGGATGGCTTCAGGCCCTGTTCTGGTTCCGGGGGGCAGGCTGAGCCTGTGGTTAATTCTTCTTCCTGATGGGAAAATAGAGTGACCTGTGCCTGTCCCAACACCAAGAGCTAGTCTCTCATTGGTTCCCCGTCTTCCCGTTCATCCTCAGGACAATTGGCAACCTGTACGGAACAGGAGGTTAAAGGTGCTGATGCTCCAAGTAGGGAGATTGCTAGTAAAGTGGCTGGAATGGCGAACCCGAGCACAAGGAGATGAGAAATGAGGTGCGTTTTAGAAACCTTTCCCCATCACACGGTGTACCATCTTCTGGGTTTCTCATGCATGTTTTCGATGTAGGAAGATGCCCTTGAACCTGGAGATTTGGGACCCATGCGATGGGTAGCACGCAGTATTACTTTAAAGGGTCTGCGTTTGCTCACCCAACCTCACCAAACCTCTCAGCCCCAAGAGTGTCCACCCTTATGTCTCATCCAGCTGTGGGTCTAGATATGGTCAATCCAGGTTGCATCACAGACCCTGAAAGAATTGTGTAAGAATTTCTCTCTCTTTCACTGTCTTTGTTTCATGGGTTTTGAAAAGTAATTTATTTTTATAATGGGGTTTAGCTGCTTTTCACGGCTGTGTTTATGCTGCTTTACACCCACTTGACACACTAACAGAGAGATATCAATACATAGGTTTTAAGATTATTACTAGTCAGATATATTCTTGTGCGGTGAATCGGGCGTGTTGAGTCCAGTTCTCTGAGCAAGGAGTAGGTCTTGTCTGTTACATATTGGGTTTATGGAACGGTATCTGAGCTAATTTGAAACTCTTGTTTTATGTATCACCCCACCTCACCTTTCCCGTTAAGCAGCCATAGTGTGTTTTCTGCATGTGTGACTCTGTTCTGTTTTGTAATTCAGTTCAAGTGTAACGGTTTTTACATTCCCTCTATAAGTGACACCTTATGAGAAGTGTCCTTTTCTGTGTGACTTATGTCACTTAGAATCGTCGTACCTAAATCCACTCATCATGCTGCTACTAGCCTTATGACATTGATTTCATGGCTGAGTGATAATGCATTGTACATATGGACCTCAAATTTTTTATCCATTTTTCGCTTTCCTGGGATATTTAAGGTGGAATGAAGTGGAGGTCCTTGTCAACAGAGCAGCCCTAAACTTTGGGGTGCTTGTGTCTTGCTGATTTTTAATTTTCCCACTTTATACCCCCATGCGTGGAAGTGCCCTATGCTCTCTAAGCTGTGTTTTTTAGATGTTTCAGGACACACCGTACACTTCTCCAGAGTGGCTGTTGGCAATTTACATCCCGCCCATCAGTGTAGCAAGGCTCCCATTTCTCCATGGCCTGTCCTGCATTTCTGTTTTTGACACTTTTTTCAGCATGGCCCTTTTGACCGATGGGAAGCGAGACTTCTTTGTAGCGCTGATTTGCCTTTCCAGGTTGCTTGGTTGGCCAAAAAAGGCGTATGCGTTTTTTCCTGAATATATTCAGGAAAAAACGCATACGCCCTTTTTGGCCAAGGGCATCATTGTCAACGTTTTGCCGCTTTTCATGTGCTTTCAAGGCGATTCGAATCTACCTCCTGAAATCTGTTTCCTGCAATTCTGCCTTGATTTCAATTCCTCGTCTTTGCCTTCCCTCAATATATTTGTGGACGAGAGTTATCATTTATAACTGTGCAGGTTTGTGAATTGCAGTGCCCTGAAGCTCCATTTTACAACTCGCTTTTTCGGGAGCTGGCCGCAAAAACGCAGGATGGCTTCAGGCCCTGTTCTGGTTCCGGGGGGCAGGCTGAGCCTGTGGTTAATTCTTCTTCCTGATGGGAAAATAGAGTGACCTGTGCCTGTCCCAACACCAAGAGCTAGTCTCTCATTGGTTCCCCGTCTTCCCGTTCATCCTCAGGACAAATAGCAACCTGTACGGAACAGGAGGTTAAAGGTGCTGATGCTCCAAGTAGGGAGATTGCTAGTAAAGTGGCTGGAATGGCGAACCCGAGCACAAGGAGATGAGAAATGAGGTGCGTTTTAGAAACCTTTCCCCATCACACGGTGTACCATCTTCTGGGTTTCTCATGCATGTTTTCGATGTAGGAAGATGCCCTTGAACCTGGAGATTTGGGACCCATGCGATGGGTAGCACGCAGTATTACTTTAAAGGGTCTGCGTTTGCTCACCCAACCTCACCAAACCTCTCAGCCCCAAGAGTGTCCACCCTTACGTCTCATCCAGCTGTGGGTCTAGATATGGTCAATCCAGGTTGCATCACAGACCCTGAACGAATTGTGTAAGAATTTCTCTCTCTTTCACTGTCTTTGTTTCATGGGTTTTGAAAAGTAATTTATTTTTAAAATGGGGTTTAGCTGCTTTTCACGGCTGTGTTTATGCCGCTTTACACCCACTTGACACACTAACAGAGAGATATCAATACATAGGTTTTAAATTATTACTAGTCAGATATATTCTTGTGCGGTGAATCGGGCGTGTTGAGTCCAGTTCTCTGAGCAGGGAGTAGGTCTTGTCTGTTAAATATTGGGTTTATGGAACGGTATCTGAGCTAATTTGAAACTCTTGTTTTATGTATCACCCCACCTCACCTTTCCCGTTAAGCAGCCATAGTGTGTTTTCTGCATGTGTGACTCTGTTCTGTTTTGTAATTCAGTTCAAGTGTAACGGTTTTTACATTCCCTCTATAAGTGACACCTTATGAGAAGTGTCCTTTTCTGTGTGACTTATGTCACTTAGAATCGTCGGACCTAAATCCACTCATCATGCTGCTACTAGCCTTATGACATTGATTTCATGGCTGAGTGATAATCCATTGTACATATGGACCTCAAATTTTTTATCCATTTTTCGCTTTCCTGGGATATTTAAGGTGGAATGAAGTGGAGGTCCTTGTCAACAGAGCAGCCCTAAACTTTGGGGTGCTTGTGTCTTGCTGATTTTTAATTTTCCCACTTTATACCCCCATGCGTGGAAGTGCCCTATGCTCTCTAAGCTGTGTTTTTTAGATGTTTCAGGACACACCGTACACTTCTCCAGAGTGGCTGTTGGCAATTTACATCCCGCCCATCAGTGTAGAAAGGCTCCCATTTCTCCATGGCCTGTCCTGCATTTCTGGTTTTGACACTTTTTTCAGCATGGCCCTTTTGACCGATGGGAAGCGAGACTTCTTTGTAGCGCTGATTTGCCTTTCCAGGTTGCTTGGTTGGCCAAAAAGGGCGTATGCGTTTTTTCCTGAATATATTCAGGAAAAAACGCATACGCCCTTTTTGGCCAAGGGCATCATTGTCAACGTTTTGCCGCTTTTCATGTGCCTTAAAGGCGATTCGAATCTACCTCCTGAAATCTGTTTCCTGCAATTCTGCCTTGATTTCAATTCCTCGTCTTTGCCTTCCCTCAATATATTTGTGGACGAGAGTTATCATTTATAACTCTGCAGGTTTGTGAATTGCAGTGCCCTGAAGCTCCATTTTACAACTCGCTTTTTCGGGAGCTGGCCGCAAAAGCGCAGGATGGCTTCAGGCCCTGTTCTGGTTCCGGGGGGCAGGCTGAGCCTGTGGTTAATTCTTCTTCCTGATGGGAAAATAGAGTGACCTGTGCCTGTCCCAACACCAAGAGCTAGTCTCTCATTGGTTCCCCGTCTTCCCGTTCATCCTCAGGACAATTGGCAACCTGTACGGAACAGGAGGTTAAAGGTGCTGATGCTCCAAGTAGGGAGATTGCTAGTAAAGTGGCTGGAATGGCGAACCCGAGCACAAGGAGATGAGAAATGAGGTGCGTTTTAGAAACCTTTCCCCATCACACGGTGTACCATCTTCTGGGTTTCTCATGCATGTTTTCGATGTAGGAAGATGCCCTTGAACCTGGAGATTTGGGACCCATGCGATGGGTAGCACGCAGTATTACTTTAAAGGGTCTGCGTTTGCTCACCCAACCTCACCAAACCTCTCAGCCCCAAGAGTGTCCACCCTTATGTCTCATCCAGCTGTGGGTCTAGATATGGTCAATCCAGGTTGCATCACAGACCCTGAACGAATTGTGTAAGAATTTCTCTCTCTTTCACTGTCTTTGTTTCATGGGTTTTGAAAAGTAATTTATTTTTATAATGGGGTTTAGCTGCTTTTCACGGCTGTGTTTATGCTGCTTTACACCCACTTGACACACTAACAGAGAGATATCAATACATAGGTTTTAAGATTATTACTAGTCAGATATATTCTTGTGCGGTGAATCGGGCGTGTTGAGTCCAGTTCTCTGAGCAAGGAGTAGGTCTTGTCTGTTACATATTGGGTTTATGGAACGGTATCTGAGCTAATTTGAAACTCTTGTTTTATGTATCACCCCACCTCACCTTTCCCGTTAAGCAGCCATAGTGTGTTTTCTGCATGTGTGACTCTGTTCTGTTTTGTAATTCAGTTCAAGTGTAACGGTTTTTACATTCCCTCTATAAGTGACACCTTATGAGAAGTGTCCTTTTCTGTGTGACTTATGTCACTTAGAATCGTCGTACCTAAATCCACTCATCATGCTGCTACTAGCCTTATGACATTGATTTCATGGCTGAGTGATAATGCATTGTACATATGGACCTCAAATTTTTTATCCATTTTTCGCTTTCCTGGGATATTTAAGGTGGAATGAAGTGGAGGTCCTTGTCAACAGAGCAGCCCTAAACTTTGGGGTGCTTGTGTCTTGCTGATTTTTAATTTTCCCACTTTATACCCCCATGCGTGGAAGTGCCCTATGCTCTCTAAGCTGTGTTTTTTAGATGTTTCAGGACACACCGTACACTTCTCCAGAGTGGCTGTTGGCAATTTACATCCCACCCATCAGTGTAGCAAGGCTCCCATTTCTCCATGGCCTCTCCTGCATTTCTGGTTTTGACACTTTTTTCAGCATGGCCCTTTTGACCGATGGGAAGCGAGACTTCTTTGTAGCGCTGATTTGCCTTTCCAGGTTGCTTGGTTGGCCAAAAAGGGCGTATGCGTTCTTTCCTGAATATATTCAGGAAAAAACGCATACGCCCTTTTTGGCCAAGGGCATCATTGTCAACGTTTTGCCGCTTTTCATGTGCTTTAAAGGCGATTCGAATCTACCTCCTGAAATCTGTTTCCTGCAATTCTGCCTTGATTTCAATTCCTCGTCTTTGCCTTCCCTCAATATATTTGTGGACGAGAGTTATCATTTATAACTGTGCAGGTTTGTGAATTGCAGTGCCCTGAAGCTCCATTTTACAACTCGCTTTTTCGGGAGCTGGCCGCAAAAGCGCAGGATGGCTTCAGGCCCTGTTCTGGTTCCAGGGGGCAGGCTGAGCCTGTGGTTAATTCTTCTTCCTGATGGGAAAATAGAGTGACCTGTGCCTGTCCCAACACCAAGAGCTAGTCTCTCATTGGTTCCCCGTCTTCCCGTTCATCCTCAGGACAAATGGCAACCTGTACGGAACAGGAGGTTAAAGGTGCTGATGCTCCAAGTAGGGAGATTGCTAGTAAAGTGGCTGGAATGGCGAACCCGAGCACAAGGAGATGAGAAATGAGGTGCGTTTTAGAAACCTTTCCCCATCACACGGTGTACCATCTTCTGGGTTTCTCATGCATGTTTTCGATGTAGGAAGATGCCCTTGAACCTGGAGATTTGGGACCCATGCGATGGGTAGCACGCAGTATTACTTTAAAGGGTCTGCGTTTGCTCACCCAACCTCACCAAACCTCTCAGCCCCAAGAGTGTCCACCCTTATGTCTCATCCAGCTGTGGGTCTAGATATGGTCAATCCAGGTTGCATCACAGACCCTGAACGAATTGTGTAAGAATTTCTCTCTCTTTCACTGTCTTTGTTTCATGGGTTTTGAAAAGTAATTTATTTTTATAATGGGGTTTAGCTGCTTTTCACGGCTGTGTTTATGCCGCTTTACACCCACTTGACACACTAACAGGGAGATATCAATACATAGGTTTTAAGATTATTACTAGTCAGATATATTCTTGTGCGGTGAATCGGGCGTGTTGAGTCCAGTTCTCTGAGCAAGGAGTAGGTCTTGTCTGTTACATATTGGGTTTATGGAACGGTATCTGAGCTAATTTGAAACTCTTGTTTTATGTATCACCCCACCTCACCTTTCCCGTTAAGCAGCCATAGTGTGTTTTCTGCATGTGTGACTCTGTTCTGTTTTGTAATTCAGTTCAAGTGTAACGGTTTTTACATTCCCTCTATAAGTGACACCTTATGAGAAGTGTCCTTTTCTGTGTGACTTATGTCACTTAGAATCGTCGGACCTAAATCCACTCATCATGCTGCTACTAGCCTTATGACATTAATTTCATGGCTGAGTGATAATCCATTGTACATATGGACCTCAAATTTTTTATCCATTTTTCGCTTTCCTGGGATATTTAAGGTGGAATGAAGTGGAGGTCCTTGTCAACAGAGCAGCCCTAAACTTTGGGGTGCTTGTGTCTTGCTGATTTTTAATTTTCCCACTTTATACCCCCATGCGTGGAAGTGCCCTATGCTCTCTAAGCTGTGTTTTTTAGATGTTTCAGGACACACCGTACACTTCTCCAGAGTGGCTGTTGGCAATTTACATCCCGCCCATCAGTGTAGCAAGGCTCCCATTTCTCCATGGCCTGTCCTGCATTTCTGTTTTTGACACTTTTTTCAGCATGGCCCTTTTGACCGATGGGAAGCGAGACTTCTTTGTAGCGCTGATTTGCCTTTCCAGGTTGCTTGGTTGGCCAAAAAGGGCGTATGCGTTTTTTCCTGAATATATTCAGGAAAAAACGCATACGCCCTTTTTGGCCAAGGGCATCATTGTCAACGTTTTGCCGCTTTTCATGTGCTTTCAAGGCGATTCGAATCTACCTCCTGAAATCTGTTTCCTGCAATTCTGCCTTGATTTCAATTCCTCGTCTTTGCCTTCCCTCAATATATTTGTGGACGAGAGTTATCATTTATAACTGTGCAGGTTTGTGAATTGCAGTGCCCTGAAGCTCCATTTTACAACTCGCTTTTTCGGGAGCTGGCCGCAAAAACGCAGGATGGCTTCAGGCCCTGTTCTGGTTCCAGGGGGCAGGCTGAGCCTGTGGTTAATTCTTCTTCCTGATGGGAAAATAGAGTGACCTGTGCCTGTCCCAACACCAAGAGCTAGTCTCTCATTGGTTCCCCGTCTTCCCGTTCATCCTCAGGACAAATAGCAACCTGTACGGAACAGGAGGTTAAAGGTGCTGATGCTCCAAGTAGGGAGATTGCTAGTAAAGTGGCTGGAATGGCGAACCCGAGCACAAGGAGATGAGAAATGAGGTGCGTTTTAGAAACCTTTCCCCATCACACGGTGTACCATCTTCTGGGTTTCTCATGCATGTTTTCGATGTAGGAAGATGCCCTTGAACCTGGAGATTTGGGACCCATGCGATGGGTAGCACGCAGTATTACTTTAAAGGGTCTGCGTTTGCTCACCCAACCTCACCAAACCTCTCAGCCCCAAGAGTGTCCACCCTTACGTCTCATCCAGCTGTGGGTCTAGATATGGTCAATCCAGGTTGCATCACAGACCCTGAACGAATTGTGTAAGAATTTCTCTCTCTTTCACTGTCTTTGTTTCATGGGTTTTGAAAAGTAATTTATTTTTAAAATGGGGTTTAGCTGCTTTTCACGGCTGTGTTTATGCCGCTTTACACCCACTTGACACACTAACAGAGAGATATCAATACATAGGTTTTAAATTATTACTAGTCAGATATATTCTTGTGCGGTGAATCGGGCGTGTTGAGTCCAGTTCTCTGAGCAGGGAGTAGGTCTTGTCTGTTACATATTGGGTTTATGGAAGGGTATCTGAGCTAATTTGAAACTCTTGTTTTATGTATCACCCCACCTCACCTTTCCCGTTAAGCAGCCATAGTGTGTTTTCTGCATGTGTGACTCTGTTCTGTTTTGTAATTCAGTTCAAGTGTAACGGTTTTTACATTCCCTCTATAAGTGACACCTTATGAGAAGTGTCCTTTTCTGTGTGACTTATGTCACTTAGAATCGTCGGACCTAAATCCACTCATCATGCTGCTACTAGCCTTATGACATTGATTTCATGGCTGAGTGATAATCCATTGTACATATGGACCTCAAATTTTTTATCCATTTTTCGCTTTCCTGGGATATTTAAGGTGGAATGAAGTGGAGGTCCTTGTCAACAGAGCAGCCCTAAACTTTGGGGTGCTTGTGTCTTGCTGATTTTTAATTTTCCCACTTTATACCCCCATGCGTGGAAGTGCCCTATGCTCTCTAAGCTGTGTTTTTTAGATGTTTCAGGACACACCGTACACTTCTCCAGAGTGGCTGTTGGCAATTTACATCCCGCCCATCAGTGTAGAAAGGCTCCCATTTCTCCATGGCCTGTCCTGCATTTCTGGTTTTGACACTTTTTTCAGCATGGCCCTTTTGACCGATGGGAAGCGAGACTTCTTTGTAGCGCTGATTTGCCTTTCCAGGTTGCTTGGTTGGCCAAAAAGGGCGTATGCGTTTTTTCCTGAATATATTCAGGAAAAAACGCATACGCCCTTTTTGGCCAAGGGCATCATTGTCAACGTTTTGCCGCTTTTCATGTGCCTTAAAGGCGATTCGAATCTACCTCCTGAAATCTGTTTCCTGCAATTCTGCCTTGATTTCAATTCCTCGTCTTTGCCTTCCCTCAATATATTTTTGGACGAGAGTTATCATTTATAACTGTGCAGGTTTGTGAATTGCAGTGCCCTGAAGCTCCATTTTACAACTCGCTTTTTCGGGAGCTGGCCGCAAAAGCGCAGGATGGCTTCAGGCCCTGTTCTGGTTCCGGGGGGCAGGCTGAGCCTGTGGTTAATTCTTCTTCCTGATGGGAAAATAGAGTGACCTGTGCCTGTCCCAACACCAAGAGCTAGTCTCTCATTGGTTCTCCGTCTTCCCGTTCATCCTCAGGACAAATGGCAACCTGTACGGAACAGGAGGTTAAAGGTGCTGATGCTCCAAGTAGGGAGATTGCTAGTAAAGTGGCTGGAATGGGGAACCCGAGCACAAGGAGATGAGAAATGAGGTGCGTTTTAGAAACCTTTCCCCATCACACGGTGTACCATCTTCTGGGTTTCTCTTGCATGTTTTCGATGTAGGAAGATGCCCTTGAACCTGGAGATTTGGGACCCATGCGATGGGTAGCACGCAGTATTACTTTAAAGGGTCTGCGTTTGCTCACCCAACCTCACCAAACCTCTCAGCCCCAAGAGTGTCCACCCTTATGTCTCATCCAGCTGTGGGTCTAGATATGGTCAATCCAGGTTGCATCACAGACCCTGAACGAATTGTGTAAGAATTTCTCTCTCTTTCACTGTCTTTGTTTCATGGGTTTTGAAAAGTAATTTATTTTTATAATGGGGTTTAGCTGCTTTTCACGGCTGTGTTTATGCTGCTTTACACCCACTTGACACACTAACAGAGAGATATCAATACATAGGTTTTAAGATTATTACTAGTCAGATATATTCTTGTGCGGTGAATCGGGCGTGTTGAGTTCAGTTCTCTGAGCAAGGAGTAGGTCTTGTCTGTTACATATTGGGTTTATGGAACGGTATCTGAGGTAATTTGAAACTCTTGTTTTATGTATCACCCCACCTCACCTTTCCCGTTAAACAGCCATAGTGTGTTTTCTGCATGTGTGACTCTGTTCTGTTTTGTAATTCAGTTCAAGTGTAACGGTTTTTACATTCCCTCTATAAGTGACACCTTATGAGAAGTGTCCTTTTCTGTGTGGCTTATGTCACTTAGAATCGTCGGACCTAAATCCACTCATCATGCTGCTACTAGCCTTATGACATTGATTTCATGGCTGAGTGATAATCCATTGTACATATGGACCTCAAATTTTTTATCCATTTTTCGCTTTCCTGGGATATTTAAGGTGGAATGAAGTGGAGGTCCTTGTCAACAGAGCAGCCCTAAACTTTGGGGTGCTTGTGTCTTGCTGATTTTTAATTTTCCCACTGTATACCCCCATGCGTGGAAATGCCCTATGCTCTCTAAGCTGTGTTTTTTAGATGTTTCAGGACACACCGTACACTTCTCCAGTGTGGCTGTTGGTAATTTACATCCCGCCCATCAGTGTAGCAAGGCTCCCATTTCTCCATGGCCTGTCCTGCATTTCTGGTTTTGACACTTTTTTCAGCATGGCCCTTTTGACCGATGGGAAGCGAGACTTCTTTGTAGCGCTGATTTGCCTTTCCAGGTTGCTTGGTTGGCCAAAAAGGGCGTATGCGTTTTTTCCTGAATATATTCAGGAAAAAACGCATACGCCCTTTTTTGCCAAGGGCATCATTGTCAACGTTTTGCCGCTTTTCATGTGCTTTCAAGGCGATTCGAATCTACCTCCTGAAATCTGTTTCCTGCAATTCTGCCTTGATTTCAATTCCTCGTCTTTGCCTTCCCTCAATATATTTGTGGACGAGAGTTATCATTTATAACTGTGCAGGTTTGTGAATTGCAGTGCCCTGAAGCTCCATTTTACAACTCGCTTTTTCGGGAGCTGGCCGCAAAAGCGCAGGATGGCTTCAGGCCCTGTTCTGGTTCCGGGGGGCAGGCTGAGCCTGTGGTTAATTCTTCTTCCTGATGGGAAAATAGAGTGACCTGTGCCTGTCCCAACACCAAGAGCTAGTCTCTCATTGGTTCTCCGTCTTCCCGTTCATCCTCAGGACAAATGGCAACCTGTAAGGAACAGGAGGTTAAAGGTGCTGATGCTCCAAGTAGGGAGATTGCTAGTAAAGTGGCTGGAATGGCGAACCCGAGCACAAGGAGATGAGAAATGAGGTGCGTTTTAGAAACCTTTCCCCATCACACAGTGTACCATCTTCTGGGTTTCTCTTGCATGTTTTCGATGTAGGAAGATGCCCTTGAACCTGGAGATTTGGGACCCATGCGATGGGTAGCACGCAGTATTACTTTAAAGGGTCTGCGTTTGCTCACCCAACCTCACCAAACCTCTCAGCCCCAAGAGTGTCCACCCTTATGTCTCATCCAGCTGTGGGTCTAGATATGGTCAATCCAGGTTGCATCACAGACCCTGAACGAATTGTGTAAGAATTTCTCTCTCTTTCACTGTCTTTGTTTCATGGGTTTTGAAAAGTAATTTATTTTTATAATGGGGTTTAGCTGCTTTTCACGGCTGTGTTTATGCCGCTTTACACCCACTTGACACACTAACAGAGAGATATCAATACATAGGTTTTAAGATTATTACTAGTCAGTTATATTCTTGTGCGGTGAATCGGGCGTGTTGAGTCCAGTTCTCTGAGCAAGGAGTAGGTCTTGTCTGTTACATATTGGGTTTATGGAACGGTATCTGAGCTAATTTGAAACTCTTGTTTTATGTATCACCCCACCTCACCTTTCCCGTTAAGCAGCCATAGTGTGTTTTCTGCATGTGTGACTCTGTTCTGTTTTGTAATTCAGTTCAAGTGTAACGGTTTTACATTCCCTCTATAAGTGACACCTTATGAGAAGTGTCCTTTTCTGTGTGGCTTATGTCACTTAGAATCGTCGGACCTAAATCCACTCATCATGCTGCTACTAGCCTTATGATATTGATTTCATGGCTGAGTGATAATCCATTGTACATATGGACCTCAAATTTTTTATCCATTTTTCGCTTTCCTGGGATATTTAAGGTGGAATGAAGTGGAGGTCCTTGTCAACAGAGCAGCCCTAAACTTTGGAGTGCTTGTGTCTTGCTGATTTTTAATTTTCCCACTGTATACCCCCATGCGTGGAAATGCCCTATGCTCTCTAAGCTGTGTTTTTTAGATGTTTCAGGACACACCGTACACTTCTCCAGAGTGGCTGTTGGCAATTTACATCCCGCCCATCAGTGTAGCAAGGCTCCCATTTCTCCATGGCCTGTCCTGCATTTCTGGTTTTGACACTTTTTTCAGCATGGCCCTTTTGACCGATGGGAAGCGAGACTTCTTTGTAGCGCTGATTTGCCTTTCCAGGTTGCTTGGTTGGCCAAAAAGGGCGTATGCGTTTTTTCCTGAATATATTCAGGAAAAAACGCATACGCCCTTTTTTGCCAAGGGCATCATTGTCAACGTTTTGCCGCTTTTCATGTGCTTTCAAGGCGATTCGAATCTACCTCCTGAAATCTGTTTCCTGCAATTCTGCCTTGATTTCAATTCCTTGTCTTTGCCTTCCCTCAATATATTTGTGGACGAGAGTTATCATTTATAACTGTGCAGGTTTGTGAATTGCAGTGCCCTGAAGCTCCATTTTACAACTCGCTTTTTCGGGAGCTGGCCGCAAAAGCGCAGGATGGCTTCAGGCCCTGTTCTGGTTCCGGGGGGCAGGCTGAGCCTGTGGTTAATTCTTCTTCCTGATGGGAAAATAGAGTGACCTGTGCCTGTCCCAACACCAAGAGCTAGTCTCTCATTGGTTCCCCGTCTTCCCGTTCATCCTCAGGACAATTGGCAACCTGTACGGAACAGGAGGTTAAAGGTGCTGATGCTCCAAGTAGGGAGATTGCTAGTAAAGTGGCTGGAATGGCGAACCCGAGCACAAGGAGATGAGAAATGAGGTGCGTTTTAGAAACCTTTCCCCATCACACGGTGTACCATCTTCTGGGTTTCTCATGCATGTTTTCGATGTAGGAAGATGCCCTTGAACCTGGAGATTTGGGACCCATGCGATGGGTAGCACGCAGTATTACTTTAAAGGGTCTGCGTTTGCTCACCCAACCTCACCAAACCTCTCAGCCCCAAGAGTGTCCACCCTTATGTCTCATCCAGCTGTGGGTCTAGATATGGTCAATCCAGGTTGCATCACAGACCCTGAAAGAATTGTGTAAGAATTTCTCTCTCTTTCACTGTCTTTGTTTCATGGGTTTTGAAAAGTAATTTATTTTTATAATGGGGTTTAGCTGCTTTTCACGGCTGTGTTTATGCTGCTTTACACCCACTTGACACACTAACAGAGAGATATCAATACATAGGTTTTAAGATTATTACTAGTCAGATATATTCTTGTGCGGTGAATCGGGCGTGTTGAGTCCAGTTCTCTGAGCAAGGAGTAGGTCTTGTCTGTTACATATTGGGTTTATGGAACGGTATCTGAGCTAATTTGAAACTCTTGTTTTATGTATCACCCCACCTCACCTTTCCCGTTAAGCAGCCATAGTGTGTTTTCTGCATGTGTGACTCTGTTCTATTTTGTAATTCAGTTCAAGTGTAACGGTTTTTACATTCCCTCTATAAGTGACACCTTATGAGAAGTGTCCTTTTCTGTGTGACTTATGTCACTTAGAATCGTCGTACCTAAATCCACTCATCATGCTGCTACTAGCCTTATGACATTGATTTCATGGCTGAGTGATAATGCATTGTACATATGGACCTCAAATTTTTTATCCATTTTTCGCTTTCCTGGGATATTTAAGGTGGAATGAAGTGGAGGTCCTTGTCAACAGAGCAGCCCTAAACTTTGGGGTGCTTGTGTCTTGCTGATTTTTAATTTTCCCACTTTATACCCCCATGCGTGGAAGTGCCCTATGCTCTCTAAGCTGTGTTTTTTAGATGTTTCAGGACACACCGTACACTTCTCCAGAGTGGCTGTTGGCAATTTACATCCCGCCCATCAGTGTAGCAAGGCTCCCATTTCTCCATGGCCTGTCCTGCATTTCTGTTTTTGACACTTTTTTCAGCATGGCCCTTTTGACCGATGGGAAGCGAGACTTCTTTGTAGCGCTGATTTGCCTTTCCAGGTTGCTTGGTTGGCCAAAAAAGGCGTATGCGTTTTTTCCTGAATATATTCAGGAAAAAACGCATACGCCCTTTTTGGCCAAGGGCATCATTGTCAACGTTTTGCCGCTTTTCATGTGCTTTCAAGGCGATTCGAATCTACCTCCTGAAATCTGTTTCCTGCAATTCTGCCTTGATTTCAATTCCTCGTCTTTGCCTTCCCTCAATATATTTGTGGACGAGAGTTATCATTTATAACTGTGCAGGTTTGTGAATTGCAGTGCCCTGAAGCTCCATTTTACAACTCGCTTTTTCGGGAGCTGGCCGCAAAAACGCAGGATGGCTTCAGGCCCTGTTCTGGTTCCGGGGGGCAGGCTGAGCCTGTGGTTAATTCTTCTTCCTGATGGGAAAATAGAGTGACCTGTGCCTGTCCCAACACCAAGAGCTAGTCTCTCATTGGTTCCCCGTCTTCCCGTTCATCCTCAGGACAAATAGCAACCTGTACGGAACAGGAGGTTAAAGGTGCTGATGCTCCAAGTAGGGAGATTGCTAGTAAAGTGGCTGGAATGGCGAACCCGAGCACAAGGAGATGAGAAATGAGGTGCGTTTTAGAAACCTTTCCCCATCACACGGTGTACCATCTTCTGGGTTTCTCATGCATGTTTTCGATGTAGGAAGATGCCCTTGAACCTGGAGATTTGGGACCCATGCGATGGGTAGCACGCAGTATTACTTTAAAGGGTCTGCGTTTGCTCACCCAACCTCACCAAACCTCTCAGCCCCAAGAGTGTCCACCCTTACGTCTCATCCAGCTGTGGGTCTAGATATGGTCAATGCAGGTTGCATCACAGACCCTGAACGAATTGTGTAAGAATTTCTCTCTCTTTCACTGTCTTTGTTTCATGGGTTTTGAAAAGTAATTTATTTTTAAAATGGGGTTTAGCTGCTTTTCACGGCTGTGTTTATGCCGCTTTACACCCACTTGACACACTAACAGAGAGATATCAATACATAGGTTTTAAATTATTACTAGTCAGATATATTCTTGTGCGGTGAATCGGGCGTGTTGAGTCCAGTTCTCTGAGCAGGGAGTAGGTCTTTTCTGTTAAATATTGGGTTTATGGAACGGTATCTGAGCTAATTTGAAACTCTTGTTTTATGTATCACCCCACCTCACCTTTCCCGTTAAGCAGCCATAGTGTGTTTTCTGCATGTGTGACTCTGTTCTGTTTTGTAATTCAGTTCAAGTGTAACGGTTTTTACATTCCCTCTATAAGTGACACCTTATGAGAAGTGTCCTTTTCTGTGTGACTTATGTCACTTAGAATCGTCGGACCTAAATCCACTCATCATGCTGCTACTAGCCTTATGACATTGATTTCATGGCTGAGTGATAATCCATTGTACATATGGACCTCAAATTTTTTATCCATTTTTCGCTTTCCTGGGATATTTAAGGTGGAATGAAGTGGAGGTCCTTGTCAACAGAGCAGCCCTAAACTTTGGGGTGCTTGTGTCTTGCTGATTTTTAATTTTCCCACTTTATACCCCCATGCGTGGAAGTGCCCTATGCTCTCTAAGCTGTGTTTTTTAGATGTTTCAGGACACACCGTACACTTCTCCAGAGTGGCTGTTGGCAATTTACATCCCGCCCATCAGTGTAGAAAGGCTCCCATTTCTCCATGGCCTGTCCTGCATTTCTGGTTTTGACACTTTTTTCAGCATGGCCCTTTTGACCGATGGGAAGCGAGACTTCTTTGTAGCGCTGATTTGCCTTTCCAGGTTGCTTGGTTGGCCAAAAAGGGCGTATGCGTTTTTTCCTGAATATATTCAGGAAAAAACGCATACGCCCTTTTTGGCCAAGGGCATCATTGTCAACGTTTTGCCGCTTTTCATGTGCCTTAAAGGCGATTCGAATCTACCTCCTGAAATCTGTTTCCTGCAATTCTGCCTTGATTTCAATTCCTCGTCTTTGCCTTCCCTCAATATATTTGTGGACGAGAGTTATCATTTATAACTCTGCAGGTTTGTGAATTGCAGTGCCCTGAAGCTCCATTTTACAACTCGCTTTTTCGGGAGCTGGCCGCAAAAGCGCAGGATGGCTTCAGGCCCTGTTCTGGTTCCGGGGGGCAGGCTGAGCCTGTGGTTAATTCTTCTTCCTGATGGGAAAATAGAGTGACCTGTGCCTGTCCCAACACCAAGAGCTAGTCTCTCATTGGTTCCCCGTCTTCCCGTTCATCCTCAGGACAATTGGCAACCTGTACGGAACAGGAGGTTAAAGGTGCTGATGCTCCAAGTAGGGAGATTGCTAGTAAAGTGGCTGGAATGGCGAACCCGAGCACAAGGAGATGAGAAATGAGGTGCGTTTTAGAAACCTTTCCCCATCACACGGTGTACCATCTTCTGGGTTTCTCATGCATGTTTTCGATGTAGGAAGATGCCCTTGAACCTGGAGATTTGGGACCCATGCGATGGGTAGCACGCAGTATTACTTTAAAGGGTCTGCGTTTGCTCACCCAACCTCACCAAACCTCTCAGCCCCAAGAGTGTCCACCCTTATGTCTCATCCAGCTGTGGGTCTAGATATGGTCAATCCAGGTTGCATCACAGACCCTGAACGAATTGTGTAAGAATTTCTCTCTCTTTCACTGTCTTTGTTTCATGGGTTTTGAAAAGTAATTTATTTTTATAATGGGGTTTAGCTGCTTTTCACGGCTGTGTTTATGCTGCTTTACACCCACTTGACACACTAACAGAGAGATATCAATACATAGGTTTTAAGATTATTACTAGTCAGATATATTCTTGTGCGGTGAATCGGGCGTGTTGAGTCCAGTTCTCTGAGCAAGGAGTAGGTCTTGTCTGTTACATATTGGGTTTATGGAACGGTATCTGAGCTAATTTGAAACTCTTGTTTTATGTATCACCCCACCTCACCTTTCCCGTTAAGCAGCCATAGTGTGTTTTCTGCATGTGTGACTCTGTTCTGTTTTGTAATTCATTTCAAGTGTAACGGTTTTTACATTCCCTCTATAAGTGACACCTTATGAGAAGTGTCCTTTTCTGTGTGACTTATGTCACTTAGAATCGTCGTACCTAAATCCACTCATCATGCTGCTACTAGCCTTATGACATTAATTTCATGGCTGAGTGATAATCCATTGTACATATGGACCTCAAATTTTTTATCCATTTTTCGCTTTCCTGGGATATTTAAGGTGGAATGAAGTGGAGGTCCTTGTCAACAGAGCAGCCCTAAACTTTGGGGTGCTTGTGTCTTGCTGATTTTTAATTTTCCCACTTTATACCCCCATGCGTGGAAGTGCCCTATGCTCTCTAAGCTGTGTTTTTTAGATGTTTCAGGACACACCGTACACTTCTCCAGAGTGGCTGTTGGCAATTTACATCCCGCCCATCAGTGTAGCAAGGCTCCCATTTCTCCATGGCCTGTCCTGCATTTCTGTTTTTGACACTTTTTTCAGCATGGCCCTTTTGACCGATGGGAAGCGAGACTTCTTTGTAGCGCTGATTTGCCTTTCCAGGTTGCTTGGTTGGCCAAAAAGGGCGTATGCGTTTTTTCCTGAATATATTCAGGAAAAAACGCATACGCCCTTTTTGGCCAAGGGCATCATTGTCAACGTTTTGCCGCTTTTCATGTGCTTTCAAGGCGATTCGAATCTACCTCCTGAAATCTGTTTCCTGCAATTCTGCCTTGATTTCAATTCCTCGTCTTTGCCTTCCCTCAATATATTTGTGGACGAGAGTTATCATTTATAACTGTGCAGGTTTGTGAATTGCAGTGCCCTGAAGCTCCATTTTACAACTCGCTTTTTCGGGAGCTGGCCGCAAAAACGCAGGATGGCTTCAGGCCCTGTTCTGGTTCCAGGGGGCAGGCTGAGCCTGTGGTTAATTCTTCTTCCTGATGGGAAAATAGAGTGACCTGTGCCTGTCCCAACACCAAGAGCTAGTCTCTCATTGGTTCCCCGTCTTCCCGTTCATCCTCAGGACAAATAGCAACCTGTACGGAACAGGAGGTTAAAGGTGCTGATGCTCCAAGTAGGGAGATTGCTAGTAAAGTGGCTGGAATGGCGAACCCGAGCACAAGGAGATGAGAAATGAGGTGCGTTTTAGAAACCTTTCCCCATCACACGGTGTACCATCTTCTGGGTTTCTCATGCATGTTTTCGATGTAGGAAGATGCCCTTGAACCTGGAGATTTGGGACCCATGCGATGGGTAGCACGCAGTATTACTTTAAAGGGTCTGCGTTTGCTCACCCAACCTCACCAAACCTCTCAGCCCCAAGAGTGTCCACCCTTACGTCTCATCCAGCTGTGGGTCTAGATATGGTCAATCCAGGTTGCATCACAGACCCTGAACGAATTGTGTAAGAATTTCTCTCTCTTTCACTGTCTTTGTTTCATGGGTTTTGAAAAGTAATTTATTTTTAAAATGGGGTTTAGCTGCTTTTCACGGCTGTGTTTATGCCGCTTTACACCCACTTGACACACTAACAGAGAGATATCAATACATAGGTTTTAAATTATTACTAGTCAGATATATTCTTGTGCGGTGAATCGGGCGTGTTGAGTCCAGTTCTCTGAGCAGGGAGTAGGTCTTGTCTGTTACATATTGGGTTTATGGAAGGGTATCTGAGCTAATTTGAAACTCTTGTTTTATGTATCACCCCACCTCACCTTTCCCGTTAAGCAGCCATAGTGTGTTTTCTGCATGTGTGACTCTGTTCTGTTTTGTAATTCAGTTCAAGTGTAACGGTTTTTACATTCCCTCTATAAGTGACACCTTATGAGAAGTGTCCTTTTCTGTGTGACTTATGTCACTTAGAATCGTCGGACCTAAATCCACTCATCATGCTGCTACTAGCCTTATGACATTGATTTCATGGCTGAGTGATAATCCATTGTACATATGGACCTCAAATTTTTTATCCATTTTTCGCTTTCCTGGGATATTTAAGGTGGAATGAAGTGGAGGTCCTTGTCAACAGAGCAGCCCTAAACTTTGGGGTGCTTGTGTCTTGCTGATTTTTAATTTTCCCACTTTATACCCCCATGCGTGGAAGTGCCCTATGCTCTCTAAGCTGTGTTTTTTAGATGTTTCAGGACACACCGTACACTTCTCCAGAGTGGCTGTTGGCAATTTACATCCCGCCCATCAGTGTAGAAAGGCTCCCATTTCTCCATGGCCTGTCCTGCATTTCTGGTTTTGACACTTTTTTCAGCATGGCCCTTTTGACCGATGGGAAGCGAGACTTCTTTGTAGCGCTGATTTGCCTTTCCAGGTTGCTTGGTTGGCCAAAAAGGGCGTATGCGTTTTTTCCTGAATATATTCAGGAAAAAACGCATACGCCCTTTTTGGCCAAGGGCATCATTGTCAACGTTTTGCCGCTTTTCATGTGCCTTAAAGGCGATTCGAATCTACCTCCTGAAATCTGTTTCCTGCAATTCTGCCTTGATTTCAATTCCTCGTCTTTGCCTTCCCTCAATATATTTTTGGACGAGAGTTATCATTTATAACTGTGCAGGTTTGTGAATTGCAGTGCCCTGAAGCTCCATTTTACAACTCGCTTTTTCGGGAGCTGGCCGCAAAAGCGCAGGATGGCTTCAGGCCCTGTTCTGGTTCCGGGGGGCAGGCTGAGCCTGTGGTTAATTCTTCTTCCTGATGGGAAAATAGAGTGACCTGTGCCTGTCCCAACACCAAGAGCTAGTCTCTCATTGGTTCTCCGTCTTCCCGTTCATCCTCAGGACAAATGGCAACCTGTACGGAACAGGAGGTTAAAGGTGCTGATGCTCCAAGTAGGGAGATTGCTAGTAAAGTGGCTGGAATGGGGAACCCGAGCACAAGGAGATGAGAAATGAGGTGCGTTTTAGAAACCTTTCCCCATCACACGGTGTACCATCTTCTGGGTTTCTCTTGCATGTTTTCGATGTAGGAAGATGCCCTTGAACCTGGAGATTTGGGACCCATGCGATGGGTAGCACGCAGTATTACTTTAAAGGGTCTGCGTTTGCTCACCCAACCTCACCAAACCTCTCAGCCCCAAGAGTGTCCACCCTTATGTCTCATCCAGCTGTGGGTCTAGATATGGTCAATCCAGGTTGCATCACAGACCCTGAACGAATTGTGTAAGAATTTCTCTCTCTTTCACTGTCTTTGTTTCATGGGTTTTGAAAAGTAATTTATTTTTATAATGGGGTTTAGCTGCTTTTCACGGCTGTGTTTATGCTGCTTTACACCCACTTGACACACTAACAGAGAGATATCAATACATAGGTTTTAAGATTATTACTAGTCAGATATATTCTTGTGCGGTGAATCGGGCGTGTTGAGTTCAGTTCTCTGAGCAAGGAGTAGGTCTTGTCTGTTACATATTGGGTTTATGGAACGGTATCTGAGGTAATTTGAAACTCTTGTTTTATGTATCACCCCACCTCACCTTTCCCGTTAAACAGCCATAGTGTGTTTTCTGCATGTGTGACTCTGTTCTGTTTTGTAATTCAGTTCAAGTGTAACGGTTTTTACATTCCCTCTATAAGTGACACCTTATGAGAAGTGTCCTTTTCTGTGTGGCTTATGTCACTTAGAATCGTCGGACCTAAATCCACTCATCATGCTGCTACTAGCCTTATGACATTGATTTCATGGCTGAGTGATAATCCATTGTACATATGGACCTCAAATTTTTTATCCATTTTTCGCTTTCCTGGGATATTTAAGGTGGAATGAAGTGGAGGTCCTTGTCAACAGAGCAGCCCTAAACTTTGGGGTGCTTGTGTCTTGCTGATTTTTAATTTTCCCACTGTATACCCCCATGCGTGGAAATGCCCTATGCTCTCTAAGCTGTGTTTTTTAGATGTTTCAGGACACACCGTACACTTCTCCAGTGTGGCTGTTGGTAATTTACATCCCGCCCATCAGTGTAGCAAGGCTCCCATTTCTCCATGGCCTGTCCTGCATTTCTGGTTTTGACACTTTTTTCAGCATGGCCCTTTTGACCGATGGGAAGCGAGACTTCTTTGTAGCGCTGATTTGCCTTTCCAGGTTGCTTGGTTGGCCAAAAAGGGCGTATGCGTTTTTTCCTGAATATATTCAGGAAAAAACGCATACGCCCTTTTTTGCCAAGGGCATCATTGTCAACGTTTTGCCGCTTTTCATGTGCTTTCAAGGCGATTCGAATCTACCTCCTGAAATCTGTTTCCTGCAATTCTGCCTTGATTTCAATTCCTCGTCTTTGCCTTCCCTCAATATATTTGTGGACGAGAGTTATCATTTATAACTGTGCAGGTTTGTGAATTGCAGTGCCCTGAAGCTCCATTTTACAACTCGCTTTTTCGGGAGCTGGCCGCAAAAGCGCAGGATGGCTTCAGGCCCTGTTCTGGTTCCGGGGGGCAGGCTGAGCCTGTGGTTAATTCTTCTTCCTGATGGGAAAATAGAGTGACCTGTGCCTGTCCCAACACCAAGAGCTAGTCTCTCATTGGTTCTCCGTCTTCCCGTTCATCCTCAGGACAAATGGCAACCTGTAAGGAACAGGAGGTTAAAGGTGCTGATGCTCCAAGTAGGGAGATTGCTAGTAAAGTGGCTGGAATGGCGAACCCGAGCACAAGGAGATGAGAAATGAGGTGCGTTTTAGAAACCTTTCCCCATCACACAGTGTACCATCTTCTGGGTTTCTCTTGCATGTTTTCGATGTAGGAAGATGCCCTTGAACCTGGAGATTTGGGACCCATGCGATGGGTAGCACGCAGTATTACTTTAAAGGGTCTGCGTTTGCTCACCCAACCTCACCAAACCTCTCAGCCCCAAGAGTGTCCACCCTTATGTCTCATCCAGCTGTGGGTCTAGATATGGTCAATCCAGGTTGCATCACAGACCCTGAACGAATTGTGTAAGAATTTCTCTCTCTTTCACTGTCTTTGTTTCATGGGTTTTGAAAAGTAATTTATTTTTATAATGGGGTTTAGCTGCTTTTCACGGCTGTGTTTATGCCGCTTTACACCCACTTGACACACTAACGGAGAGATATCAATACATAGGTTTTAAGATTATTACTAGTCAGTTATATTCTTGTGCGGTGAATCGGGCGTGTTGAGTCCAGTTCTCTGAGCAAGGAGTAGGTCTTGTCTGTTACATATTGGGTTTATGGAACGGTATCTGAGCTAATTTGAAACTCTTGTTTTATGTATCACCCCACCTCACCTTTCCCGTTAAGCAGCCATAGTGTGTTTTCTGCATGTGTGACTCTGTTCTGTTTTGTAATTCAGTTCAAGTGTAACGGTTTTACATTCCCTCTATAAGTGACACCTTATGAGAAGTGTCCTTTTCTGTGTGGCTTATGTCACTTAGAATCGTCGGACCTAAATCCACTCATCATGCTGCTACTAGCCTTATGATATTGATTTCATGGCTGAGTGATAATCCATTGTACATATGGACCTCAAATTTTTTATCCATTTTTCGCTTTCCTGGGATATTTAAGGTGGAATGAAGTGGAGGTCCTTGTCAACAGAGCAGCCCTAAACTTTGGAGTGCTTGTGTCTTGCTGATTTTTAATTTTCCCACTGTATACCCCCATGCGTGGAAATGCCCTATGCTCTCTAAGCTGTGTTTTTTAGATGTTTCAGGACACACCGTACACTTCTCCAGAGTGGCTGTTGGCAATTTACATCCCGCCCATCAGTGTAGCAAGGCTCCCATTTCTCCATGGCCTGTCCTGCATTTCTGGTTTTGACACTTTTTTCAGCATGGCCCTTTTGACCGATGGGAAGCGAGACTTCTTTGTAGCGCTGATTTGCCTTTCCAGGTTGCTTGGTTGGCCAAAAAGGGCGTATGCGTTTTTTCCTGAATATATTCAGGAAAAAACGCATACGCCCTTTTTTGCCAAGGGCATCATTGTCAACGTTTTGCCGCTTTTCATGTGCTTTCAAGGCGATTCGAATCTACCTCCTGAAATCTGTTTCCTGCAATTCTGCCTTGATTTCAATTCCTTGTCTTTGCCTTCCCTCAATATATTTGTGGACGAGAGTTATCATTTATAACTGTGCAGGTTTGTGAATTGCAGTGCCCTGAAGCTCCATTTTACAACTCGCTTTTTCGGGAGCTGGCCGCAAAAGCGCAGGATGGCTTCAGGCCCTGTTCTGGTTCCGGGGGGCAGGCTGAGCCTGTGGTTAATTCTTCTTCCTGATGGGAAAATAGAGTGACCTGTGCCTGTCCCAACACCAAGAGCTAGTCTCTCATTGGTTCTCCGTCTTCCCGTTCATCCTCAGGACAAATGGCAACCTGTAAGGAACAGGAGGTTAAAGGTGCTGATGCTCCAAGTAGGGAGATTGCTAGTAAAGTGGCTGGAATGGCGAACCCGAGCACAAGGAGATGAGAAATGAGGTGCGTTTTAGAAACCTTTCCCCATCACACAGTGTACCATCTTCTGGGTTTCTCTTGCATGTTTTCGATGTAGGAAGATGCCCTTGAACCTGGAGATTTGGGACCCATGCGATGGGTAGCACGCAGTATTACTTTAAAGGGTCTGCGTTTGCTCACCCAACCTCACCAAACCTCTCAGCCCCAAGAGTGTCCACCCTTATGTCTCATCCAGCTGTGGGTCTAGATATGGTCAATCCAGGTTGCATCACAGACCCTGAACGAATTGTGTAAGAATTTCTCTCTCTTTCACTGTCTTTGTTTCATGGGTTTTGAAAAGTAATTTATTTTTATAATGGGGTTTAGCTGCTTTTCACGGCTGTGTTTATGCCGCTTTACACCCACTTGACACACTAACAGAGAGATATCAATACATAGGTTTTAAGATTATTACTAGTCAGTTATATTCTTGTGCGGTGAATCGGGCGTGTTGAGTCCAGTTCTCTGAGCAAGGAGTAGGTCTTGTCTGTTACATATTGGGTTTATGGAACGGTATCTGAGCTAATTTGAAACTCTTGTTTTATGTATCACCCCACCTCACCTTTCCCGTTAAGCAGCCATAGTGTGTTTTCTGCATGTGTGACTCTGTTCTGTTTTGTAATTCAGTTCAAGTGTAACGGTTTTACATTCCCTCTATAAGTGACACCTTATGAGAAGTGTCCTTTTCTGTGTGGCTTATGTCACTTAGAATCGTCGGACCTAAATCCACTCATCATGCTGCTACTAGCCTTATGATATTGATTTCATGGCTGAGTGATAATCCATTGTACATATGGACCTCAAATTTTTTATCCATTTTTCGCTTTCCTGGGATATTTAAGGTGGAATGAAGTGGAGGTCCTTGTCAACAGAGCAGCCCTAAACTTTGGAGTGCTTGTGTCTTGCTGATTTTTAATTTTCCCACTGTATACCCCCATGCGTGGAAATGCCCTATGCTCTCTAAGCTGTGTTTTTTAGATGTTTCAGGACACACCGTACACTTCTCCAGAGTGGCTGTTGGCAATTTACATCCCGCCCATCAGTGTAGCAAGGCTCCCATTTCTCCATGGCCTGTCCTGCATTTCTGGTTTTGACACTTTTTTCAGCATGGCCCTTTTGACCGATGGGAAGCGAGACTTCTTTGTAGCGCTGATTTGCCTTTCCAGGTTGCTTGGTTGGCCAAAAAGGGCGTATGCGTTTTTTCCTGAATATATTCAGGAAAAAACGCATACGCCCTTTTTGGCCAAGGGCATCATTGTCAACGTTTTGCCGCTTTTCATGTGCCTTAAAGGCGATTCGAATCTACCTCCTGAAATCTGTTTCCTGCAATTCTGCCTTGATTTCAATTCCTCGTCTTTGCCTTCCCTCAATATATTTGTGGACGAGAGTTATCATTTATAACTGTGCAGGTTTGTGAATTGCAGTGCCCTGAAGCTCCATTTTACAACTCGCTTTTTCGGGAGCTGGCCGCAAAAGCGCAGGATGGCTTCAGGCCCTGTTCTGGTTCCGGGGGGCAGGCTGAGCCTGTGGTTAATTCTTCTTCCTGATGGGAAAATAGAGTGACCTGTGCCTGTCCCAACACCAAGAGCTAGTCTCTCATTGGTTCTCCGTCTTCCCGTTCATCCTCAGGACAAATGGCAACTTGTAAGGAATAGGAGGTTAAAGGTGCTGATGCTCCAAGTAGGGAGATTGCTAGTAAAGTGGCTGGAATGGCGAACCCGAGCACAAGGAGATGAGAAATGAGGTGCGTTTTAGAAACCTTTCCCCATCACACAGTGTACCATCTTCTGGGTTTCTCTTGCATGTTTTCGATGTAGGAAGATGCCCTTGAACCTGGAGATTTGGGACCCATGCGATGGGTAGCACGCAGTATTACTTTAAAGGGTCTGCGTTTGCTCACCCAACCTCACCAAACCTCTCAGCCCCAAGAGTGTCCACCCTTATGTCTCATCCAGCTGTGGGTCTAGATATGGTCAATCCAGGTTGCATCACAGACCCTGAACGAATTGTGTAAGAATTTCTCTCTCTTTCACTGTCTTTGTTTCATGGGTTTTGAAAAGTAATTTATTTTTATAATGGGGTTTAGCTGCTTTTCACGGCTGTGTTTATGCCGCTTTACACCCACTTGACACACTAACAGAGAGATATCAATACATAGGTTTTAAGATTATTACTAGTCAGATATATTCTTGTGCGGTGAATCGGGCGTGTTGAGTCCAGTTCTCTGAGCAAGGAGTAGGTCTTGTCTGTTACATATTGGGTTTATGGAACGGTATCTGAGCTAATTTGAATCTCTTGTTTTATGTATCACCCCACCTCACCTTTCCCGTTAAGCAGCCATAGTGTGTTTTCTGCATGTGTGACTCTGTTCTGTTTTGTAATTCAGTTCAAGTGTAACGGTTTTTACATTCCCTCTATAAGTGACACCTTATGAGAAGTGTCCTTTTCTGTGTGGCTTATGTCACTTAGAATCGTCGGACCTAAATCCACTCATCATGCTGCTACTAGCCTTATGACATTGATTTCATGGCTGAGTGATAATCCATTGTACATATGGACCTCAAATTTTTTATCCATTTTTCGCTTTCCTGGGATATTTAAGGTGGAATGAAGTGGAGGTCCTTGTCAACAGAGCAGCCCTAAACTTTGGAGTGCTTGTGTCTTGCTGATTTTTAATTTTCCCACTGTATACCCCCATGCGTGGAAATGCCCTATGCTCTCTAAGCTGTGTTTTTTAGATGTTTCAGGACACACCGTACACTTCTCCAGAGTGGCTGTTGGCAATTTACATCCCGCCCATCAGTGTAGCAAGGCTCCCATTTCTCCATGGCCTGTCCTGCATTTCTGGTTTTGACACTTTTTTCAGCATGGCCCTTTTGACCGATGGGAAGCGAGACTTCTTTGTAGCGCTGATTTGCCTTTCCAGGTTGCTTGGTTGGCCAAAAAGGGCGTATGCGTTTTTTCCTGAATATATTCAGGAAAAAACGCATACGCCCTTTTTGGCCAAGGGCATCATTGTCAACGTTTTGCCGCTTTTCATGTGCCTTAAAGGCGATTCGAATCTACCTCCTGAAATCTGTTTCCTGCAATTCTGCCTTGATTTCAATTCCTCGTCTTTGCCTTCCCTCAATATATTAGTGGACGAGAGTTATCATTTATAACTGTGCAGGTTTGTGAATTGCAGTGCCCTGAAGCTCCATTTTACAACTCGCTTTTTCGGGAGCTGGCCGCAAAAGCGCAGGATGGCTTCAGGCCCTGTTCTGGTTCCGGGGGGCAGGCTGAGCCTGTGGTTAATTCTTCTTCCTGATGGGAAAATAGAGTGACCTGTGCCTGTCCCAACACCAAGAGCTAGTCTCTCATTGGTTCTCCGTCTTCCCGTTCATCCTCAGGACAAATGGCAACCTGTACGGAACAGGAGGTTAAAGGTGCTGATGCTCCAAGTAGGGAGATTGCTAGTAAAGTGGCTGGAATGGCGAACCCGAGCACAAGGAGATGAGAAATGAGGTGCGTTTTAGAAACCTTTCCCCATCACACGGTGTACCATCTTCTGGGTTTCTCTTGCATGTTTTCGATGAAGGAAGATGCCCTTGAACCTGGAGATTTGGGACCCATGCGATGGGTAGCACGCAGTATTACTTTAAAGGGTCTGCGTTTGCTCACCCAACCTCACCAAACCTCTCAGCCCGAAGAGTGTCCACCCTTATGTCTCATCCAGCTGTGGGTCTAGATATGGTCAATCCAGGTTGCATCACAGACCCTGAACGAATTGTGTAAGAATTTCTCTCTCTTTCACTGTCTTTGTTTCATGGGTTTTGAAAAGTAATTTATTTTTATAATGGGGTTTAGCTGCTTTTCACGGCTGTGTTTATGCTGCTTTACACCCACTTGACACACTAACAGAGAGATATCAATACATAGGTTTTAAGATTATTACTAGTCAGATATATTCTTGTGCGGTGAATCGGGCGTGTTGAGTTCAGTTCTCTGAGCAAGGAGTAGGTCTTGTCTGTTACATATTGGGTTTATGGAATGGTATCTGAGGTAATTTGAAACTCTTGTTTTATGTATCACCCCACCTCACCTTTCCCGTTAAGCAGCCATAGTGTGTTTTCTGCATGTGTGACTCTGTTCTGTTTTGTAATTCAGTTCAAGTGTAACGGTTTTTACATTCCCTCTATAAGTGACACCTTATGAGAAGTGTCCTTTTCTGTGCGGCTTATGTCACTTAGAATCGTCGGACCTAAATCCACTCATCATGCTGCTACTAGCCTTATGACATTGATTTCATGGCTGAGTGATAATCCATTGTACATATGGACCTCAAATTTTTTATCCATTTTTCGCTTTCCTGGGATATTTAAGTTGGAATGAAGTGGAGGTCCTTGTCAACAGAGCAGCCCTAAACTTTGGGGTGCTTGTGTCTTGCTGATTTTTAATTTTCCCACTTTATACCCCCATGCGTGGAAGTGCCCTATGCTCTCTAAGCTGTGTTTTTTAGATGTTTCAGGAAACACCATACACTTCTCCAGAGTGGCTGTTGGCAATTTACATCCCGCCCATCAGTGTAGCAAGGCTCCCATTTCTCCATGGCCTGTCCTGCATTTCTGGTTTTGACACTTTTTTCAGCATGGCCCTTTTGACCGATGGGAAGCGAGACTTCTTTGTAGCGCTGATTTGCCTTTCCAGGTTGCTTGGTTGGCCAAAAAGGGCGTATGCGTTTTTTCCTGAATATATTCAGGAAAAAACGCATACGCCCTTTTTGGCCAAGGGCATCATTGTCAACGTTTTGCCGCTTTTCATGTGCTTTAAAGGCGATTCGAATCTACCTCCTGAAATCTGTTTCCTGCAATTCTGCCTTGATTTCAATTCCTCGTCTTTGCCTTCCCTCAATATATTTGTGGACGAGAGTTATCATTTATAACTGTGCAGGTTTGTGAATTGCAGTGCCCTGAAGCTCCATTTTACAACTCGCTTTTTCGGGAGCTGGCCGCAAAAGCGCAGGATGGCTTCAGGCCCTGTTCTGGTTCCGGGGGGCAGGCTGAGCCTGTGGTTAATTCTTCTTCCTGATGGGAAAATAGAGTGACCTGTGCCTGTCCCAACACCAAGAGCTAGTCTCTCATTGGTTCTCCGTCTTCCCGTTCATCCTCAGGACAAATGGCAACCTGTACGGAACAGGAGGTTAAAGGTGCTGATGCTCCAAGTAGGGAGATTGCTAGTAAAGTGGCTGGAATGGCGAACCCGAGCACAAGGAGATGAGAAATGAGGTGCGTTTTAGAAACCTTTCCCCATCACACGGTGTACCATCTTCTGGGTTTCTCATGCATGTTTTCGATGTAGGAAGATGCCCTTGAACCTGGAGATTTGGGACCCATGCGATGGGTAGCACGCAGTATTACTTTAAAGGGTCTGCGTTTGCTCACCCAACCTCACCAAACCTCTCAGCCCGAAGAGTGTCCACCCTTATGTCTCATCCAGCTGTGGGTCTAGATATGGTCAATCCAGGTTGCATCACACACCATGAACGATTTGTGTAAGAATTTCTCTCTCTTTCACTGTCTTTGTTTCATGGGTTTTGAAAAGTAATTTATTTTTATAATGGGGTTTAGCTGCTTTTCACGGCTGTGTTTATGCCGCTTTACACCCACTTGACACACTAACAGAGAGATATCAATACATAGGTTTTAAGATTATTACTAGTCAGATATATTCTTGTGCGGTGAATCGGGCGTGTTGAGTCCAGTTCTCTGAGCAAGGAGTAGGTCTTGTCTGTTACATATTGGGTTTATGGAACGGTATCTGAGCTAATTTGAAACTCTTGTTTTATGTATCACCCCACCTCACCTTTCCCGTTAAGCAGCCATAGTGTGTTTTCTGCATGTGTGACTCTGTTCTGTTTTGTAATTCAGTTCAAGTGTAACGGTTTTTACATTCCCTCTATAAGTGACACCTTATGAGAAGTGTCCTTTTCTGTGTGACTTATGTCACTTAGAATCGTCGGACCTAAATCCACTCATCATGCTGCTACTAGCCTTATGACATTGATTTCATGGCTGAGTGATAATCCATTGTACATATGGACCTCAAATTTTTTATCCATTTTTCGCTTTCCTGGGATATTTAAGGTGGAATGAAGTGGAGGTCCTTGTCAACAGAGCAGCCCTAAACTTTGGGGTGCTTGTGTCTTGCTGATTTTTAATTTTCCCACTGTATACCCCCATGCGTGGAAATGCCCTATGCTCTCTAAGCTGTGTTTTTTAGATGTTTCAGGACACACCGTACACTTCTCCAGTGTGGCTGTTGGTAATTTACATCCCGCCCATCAGTGTAGCAAGGCTCCCATTTCTCCATGGCCTGTCCTGCATTTCTGGTTTTGACACTTTTTTCAGCATGGCCCTTTTGACCGATGGGAAGCGAGACTTCTTTGTAGCGCTGATTTGCCTTTCCAGGTTGCTTGGTTGGCCAAAAAGGGCGTATGCGTTTTTTCCTGAATATATTCAGGAAAAAACGCATACACCCTTTTTGGCCAAGGGCATCATTGTCAACGTTTTGCCGCTTTTCATGTGCTTTCAAGGCGATTCGAATCTACCTCCTGAAATCTGTTTCCTGCAATTCTGCCTTGATTTCAATTCCTCGTCTTTGCCTTCCCTCAATATATTTGTGGACGAGAGTTATCATTTATAACTGTGCAGGTTTGTGAATTGCAGTGCCCTGAAGCTCCATTTTACAACTCGCTTTTTCGGGAGCTGGCCGCAAAAGCGCAGGATGGCTTCAGGCCCTGTTCTGGTTCCGGGGGGCAGGCTGAGCCTGTGGTTAATTCTTCTTCCTGATGGGAAAATAGAGTGACCTGTGCCTGTCCCAACACCAAGAGCTAGTCTCTCATTGGTTCTCCGTCTTCCCGTTCATCCTCAGGACAAATGGCAACCTGTAAGGAACAGGAGGTTAAAGGTGCTGATGCTCCAAGTAGGGAGATTGCTAGTAAAGTGGCTGGAATGGCGAACCCGAGCACAAGGAGATGAGAAATGAGGTGCGTTTTAGAAACCTTTCCCCATCACACAGTGTACCATCTTCTGGGTTTCTCTTGCATGTTTTCGATGTAGGAAGATGCCCTTGAACCTGGAGATTTGGGACCCATGCGATGGGTAGCACGCAGTATTACTTTAAAGGGTCTGCGTTTGCTCACCCAACCTCACCAAACCTCTCAGCCCCAAGAGTGTCCACCCTTATGTCTCATCCAGCTGTGGGTCTAGATATGGTCAATCCAGGTTGCATCACACACCATGAACGATTTGTGTAAGAATTTCTCTCTCTTTCACTGTCTTTGTTTCATGGGTTTTGAAAAGTAATTTATTTTTATAATGGGGTTTAGCTGCTTTTCACGGCTGTGTTTATGCCGCTTTACACCCACTTGACACACTAACAGAGAGATATCAATACATAGGTTTTAAGATTATTACTAGTCAGATATATTCTTGTGCGGTGAATCGGGCGTGTTGAGTCCAGTTCTCTGAGCAAGGATTAGGTCTTGTCTGTTACATATTGGGTTTATGGAACGGTATCTGAGCTAATTTGAAACTCTTGTTTTATGTATCACCCCACCTCACCTTTCCCGTTAAGCAGCCATAGTGTGTTTTCTGCATGTGTGACTCTGTTCTGTTTTGTAATTCAGTTCAAGTGTAACGGTTTTTACATTCCCTCTATAAGTGACACCTTATGAGAAGTGTCCTTTTCTGTGTGACTTATGTCACTTAGAATCGTCGGACCTAAATCCACTCATCATGCTGCTACTAGCCTTATGACATTGATTTCATGGCTGAGTGATAATCCATTGTACATATGGACCTCAAATTTTTTATCCATTTTTCGCTTTCCTGGGATATTTAAGGTGGAATGAAGTGGAGGTCCTTGTCAACAGAGCAGCCCTAAACTTTGGGGTGCTTGTGTCTTGCTGATTTTTAATTTTCCCACTGTATACCCCCATGCGTGGAAATGCCCTATGCTCTCTAAGCTGTGTTTTTTAGATGTTTCAGGACACACCGTACACTTCTCCAGTGTGGCTGTTGGTAATTTACATCCCGCCCATCAGTGTAGCAAGGCTCCCATTTCTCCATGGCCTGTCCTGCATTTCTGGTTTTGACACTTTTTTCAGCATGGCCCTTTTGACCGATGGGAAGCGAGACTTCTTTGTAGCGCTGATTTGCCTTTCCAGGTTGCTTGGTTGGCCAAAAAGGGCGTATGCGTTTTTTCCTGAATATATTCAGGAAAAAACGCATACGCCCTTTTTGGCCAAGGGCATCATTGTCAACGTTTTGCCGCTTTTCATGTGCTTTCAAGGCGATTCGAATCTACCTCCTGAAATCTGTTTCCTGCAATTCTGCCTTGATTTCAATTCCTCGTCTTTGCCTTCCCTCAATATATTTGTGGACGAGAGTTATCATTTATAACTGTGCAGGTTTGTGAATTGCAGTGCCCTGAAGCTCCATTTTACAACTCGCTTTTTCGGGAGCTGGCCGCAAAAGCGCAGGATGGCTTCAGGCCCTGTTCTGGTTCCGGGGGGCAGGCTGAGCCTGTGGTTAATTCTTCTTCCTGATGGGAAAATAGAGTGACCTGTGCCTGTCCCAACACCAAGAGCTAGTCTCTCATTGGTTCTCCGTCTTCCCGTTCATCCTCAGGACAAATGGCAACCTGTAAGGAACAGGAGGTTAAAGGTGCTGATGCTCCAAGTAGGGAGATTGCTAGTAAAGTGGCTGGAATGGCGAACCCGAGCACAAGGAGATGAGAAATGAGGTGCGTTTTAGAAACCTTTCCCCATCACACAGTGTACCATCTTCTGGGTTTCTCTTGCATGTTTTCGATGTAGGAAGATGCCCTTGAACCTGGAGATTTGGGACCCATGCGATGGGTAGCACGCAGTATTACTTTAAAGGGTCTGCGTTTGCTCACCCAACCTCACCAAACCTCTCAGCCCCAAGAGTGTCCACCCTTATGTCTCATCCAGCTGTGGGTCTAGATATGGTCAATCCAGGTTGCATCACAGACCCTGAACGAATTGTGTAAGAATTTCTCTCTCTTTCACTGTCTTTGTTTCATGGGTTTTGAAAAGTAATTTATTTTTATAATGGGGTTTAGCTGCTTTTCACGGCTGTGTTTATGCCGCTTTACACCCACTTGACACACTAACAGAGAGATATCAATACATAGGTTTTAAGATTATTACTAGTCAGATATATTCTTGTGCGGTGAATCGGGCGTGTTGAGTCCAGTTCTCTGAGCAAGGAGTAGGTCTTGTCTGTTACATATTGGGTTTATGGAACGGTATCTGAGCTAATTTGAAACTCTTGTTTTATGTATCACCCCACCTCACCTTTCCCGTTAAGCAGCCATAGTGTGTTTTCTGCATGTGTGACTCTGTTCTGTTTTGTAATTCAGTTCAAGTGTAACGGTTTTTACATTCCCTCTATAAGTGACACCTTATGAGAAGTGTCCTTTTCTGTGTGGCTTATGTCACTTAGAATCGTCGGACCTAAATCCACTCATCATGCTGCTACTAGCCTTATGATATTGATTTCATGGCTGAGTGATAATCCATTGTACATATGGACCTCAAATTTTTTATCCATTTTTCGCTTTCCTGGGATATTTAAGGTGGAATGAAGTGGAGGTCCTTGTCAACAGAGCAGCCCTAAACTTTGGAGTGCTTGTGTCTTGCTGATTTTTAATTTTCCCACTGTATACCCCCTTGCGTGGAAATGCCCTATGCTCTCTAAGCTGTGTTTTTTAGATGTTTCAGGACACACCGTACACTTCTCCAGAGTGGCTGTTGGCAATTTACATCCCGCCCATCAGTGTAGCAAGGCTCCCATTTCTCCATGGCCTGTCCTGCATTTCTGGTTTTGACACTTTTTTCAGCATGGCCCTTTTGACCGATGGGAAGCGAGACTTCTTTGTAGCGCTGATTTGCCTTTCCAGGTTGCTTGGTTGGCCAAAAAGGGCGTATGCGTTTTTTCCTGAATATATTCAGGAAAAAACGCATACGCCCTTTTTGGCCAAAGGCATCATTGTCAACGTTTTGCCGCTTTTCATGTGCCTTAAAGGCGATTCGAATCTACCTCCTGAAATCTGTTTCCTGCAATTCTGCCTTGATTTCAATTCCTCGTCTTTGCCTTCCCTCAATATATTTGTGGACGAGAGTTATCATTTATAACTGTGCAGGTTTGTGAATTGCAGTGCCCTGAAGCTCCATTTTACAACTCGCTTTTTCGGGAGCTGGCCGCAAAAGAGCAGGATGGCTTCAGGCCCTGTTCTGGTTCCGGGGGGCAGGCTGAGCCTGTGGTTAATTCTTCTTCCTGATGGGAAAATAGAGTGACCTGTGCCTGTCCCAACACCAAGAGCTAGTCTCTCATTGGTTCTCTGTCTTCCCGTTCATCCTCAGGACAAATGGCAACCTGTAAGGAATAGGAGGTTAAAGGTGCTGATGCTCCAAGTAGGGAGATTGCTAGTAAAGTGGCTGGAATGGCGAACCCGAGCACAAGGAGATGAGAAATGAGGTGCGTTTTAGAAACCTTTCCCCATCACACAGTGTACCATCTTCTGGGTTTCTCTTGCATGTTTTCGATGTAGGAAGATGCCCTTGAACCTGGAGATTTGGGACCCATGCGATGGGTAGCACGCAGTATTACTTTAAAGGGTCTGCGTTTGCTCACCCAACCTCACCAAACCTCTCAGCCCCAAGAGTGTCCACCCTTATGTCTCATCCAGCTGTGGGTCTAGATATGGTCAATCCAGGTTGCATCACAGACCCTGAACGAATTGTGTAAGAATTTCTCTCTCTTTCACTGTCTTTGTTTCATGGGTTTTGAAAAGTAATTTATTTTTATAATGGGGTTTAGCTGCTTTTCACGGCTGTGTTTATGCCGCTTTACACCCACTTGACACACTAACAGAGAGATATCAATACATAGGTTTTAAGATTATTACTAGTCAGATATATTCTTGTGCGGTGAATCGGGCGTGTTGAGTCCAGTTCTCTGAGCAAGGAGTAGGTCTTGTCTGTTACATATTGGGTTTATGGAACGGTATCTGAGCTAATTTGAAACTCTTGTTTTATGTATCACCCCACCTCACCTTTCCCGTTAAGCAGCCATAGTGTGTTTTCTGCATGTGTGACTCTGTTCTGTTTTGTAATTCAGTTCAAGTGTAACGGTTTTTACATTCCCTCTATAAGTGACACCTTATGAGAAGTGTCCTTTTCTGTGTGGCTTATGTCACTTAGAATCGTCGGACCTAAATCCACTCATCATGCTGCTACTAGCCTTATGACATTGATTTCATGGCTGAGTGATAATCCATTGTACATATGGACCTCAAATTTTTTATCCATTTTTCGCTTTCCTGGGATATTTAAGGTGGAATGAAGTGGAGGTCCTTGTCAACAGAGCAGCCCTAAACTTTGGGGTGCTTGTGTCTTGCTGATTTTTAATTTTCCCACTGTATACCCCCATGCGTGGAAATGCCCTATGCTCTCTAAGCTGTGTTTTTTAGATGTTTCAGGACACACCGTACACTTCTCCAGAGTGGCTGTTGGCAATTTACATCCCGCCCATCAGTGTAGCAAGGCTCCCATTTCTCCATGGCCTGTCCTGCATTTCTGGTTTTGACACTTTTTTCAGCATGGCCCTTTTGACCGATGGGAAGCGAGACTTCTTTGTAGCGCTGATTTGCCTTTCCAGGTTGCTTGGTTGGCCAAAAAGGGCGTATGCGTTTTTTCCTGAATATATTCAGGAAAAAACGCATACGCCCTTTTTGGCCAAGGGCATCATTGTCAACGTTTTGCCGCTTTTCATGTGCCTTAAAGGCGATTCGAATCTACCTCCTGAAATCTGTTTCCTGCAATTCTGCCTTGATTTCAATTCCTCGTCTTTGCCTTCCCTCAATATATTTGTGGACGAGAGTTATCATTTATAACTGTGCAGGTTTGTGAATTGCAGTGCCCTGAAGCTCCATTTTACAACTCGCTTTTTCGGGAGCTGGCCGCAAAAGCGCAGGATGGCTTCAGGCCCTGTTCTGGTTCCGGGGGGCAGGCTGAGCCTGTGGTTAATTCTTCTTCCTGATGGGAAAATAGAGTGACCTGTGCCTGTCCCAACACCAAGAGCTAGTCTCTCATTGGTTCTCCGTTTTCCCGTTCATCCTCAGGACAAATGGCAACCTGTACGGAACAGGAGGTTAAAGGTGCTGATGCTCCAAGTAGGGAGATTGCTAGTAAAGTGGCTGGAATGGCGAACCCGAGCACAAGGAGATGAGAAATGAAGTGCGTTTTAGAAACCTTTCCCCATCACACGGTGTACCATCTTCTGGGTTTCTCTTGCATGTTTTCGATGAAGGAAGATGCCCTTGAACCTGGAGATTTGGGACCCATGCGATGGGTAGCACGCAGTATTACTTTAAAGGGTCTGCGTTTGCTCACCCAACCTCACCAAACCTCTCAGCCCCAAGAGTGTCCACCCTTATGTCTCATCCAGCTGTGGGTCTAGATATGGTCAATCCAGGTTGCATCACAGACCCTGAACGAATTGTGTAAGAATTTCTCTCTCTTTCACTGTCTTTGTTTCATGGGTTTTGAAAAGTAATTTATTTTTATAATGGGGTTTAGCTGCTTTTCACGGCTGTGTTTATGCTGCTTTACACCCACTTGACACACTAACAGAGAGATATCAATACATAGGTTTTAAGATTATTACTAGTCAGATATATTCTTGTGCGGTGAATCGGGCGTGTTGAGTTCAGTTCTCTGAGCAAGGAGTAGGTCTTGTCTGTTACATATTGGGTTTATGGAACGGTATCTGAGGTAATTTGAAACTCTTGTTTTATGTATCACCCCACCTCACCTTTCCCGTTAAACAGCCATAGTGTGTTTTCTGCATGTGTGACTCTGTTCTGTTTTGTAATTCAGTTCAAGTGTAACGGTTTTTACATTCCCTCTATAAGTGACACCTTATGAGAAGTGTCCTTTTCTGTGTGGCTTATGTCACTTAGAATCGTCGGACCTAAATCCACTCATCATGCTGCTACTAGCCTTATGACATTGATTTCATGGCTGAGTGATAATCCATTGTACATATGGACCTCAAATTTTTTATCCATTTTTCGCTTTCCTGGGATATTTAAGGTGGAATGAAGTGGAGGTCCTTGTCAACAGAGCAGCCCTAAACTTTGGGGTGCTTGTGTCTTGCTGATTTTTAATTTTCCCACTTTATACCCCCATGCGTGGAAGTGCCCTATGCTCTCTAAGCTGTGTTTTTTAGATGTTTCAGGAAACACCATACACTTCTCCAGAGTGGCTGTTGGCAATTTACATCCCGCCCATCAGTGTAGCAAGGCTCCCATTTCTCCATGGCCTGTCCTGCATTTCTGGTTTTGACACTTTTTTCAGCATGGCCCTTTTGACCGATGGGAAGCGAGACTTCTTTGTAGCGCTGATTTGCCTTTCCAGGTTGCTTGGTTGGCCAAAAAGGGCGTATGCGTTTTTTCCTGAATATATTCAGGAAAAAACGCATACGCCCTTTTTGGCCAAGGGCATCATTGTCAACGTTTTGCCGCTTTTCATGTGCTTTCAAGGCGATTCGAATCTACCTCCTGAAATCTGTTTCCTGCAATTCTGCCTTGATTTCAATTCCTCGTCTTTGCCTTCCCTCAATATATTTGTGGACGAGAGTTATCATTTATAACTGTGCAGGTTTGTGAATTGCAGTGCCCTGAAGCTCCATTTTACAACTCGCTTTTTCGGGAGCTGGCCGCAAAAGCGCAGGATGGCTTCAGGCCCTGTTCTGGTTCCGGGGGGCAGGCTGAGCCTGTGGTTAATTCTTCTTCCTGATGGGAAAATAGAGTGACCTGTGCCTGTCCCAACACCAAGAGCTAGTCTCTCATTGGTTCTCCGTCTTCCCGTTCATCCTCAGGACAAATGGCAACCTGTACGGAACAGGAGGTTAAAGGTGCTGATGCTCCAAGTAGGGAGATTGCTAGTAAAGTGGCTGGAATGGCGAACCCGAGCACAAGGAGATGAGAAATGAGGTGCGTTTTAGAAACCTTTCCCCATCACACGGTGTACCATCTTCTGGGTTTCTCATGCATGTTTTCGATGTAGGAAGATGCCCTTGAACCTGGAGATTTGGGACCCATGCGATGGGTAGCACGCAGTATTACTTTAAAGGGTCTGCGTTTGCTCACCCAACCTCACCAAACCTCTCAGCCCCAAGAGTGTCCACCCTTATGTCTCATCCAGCTGTGGGTCTAGATATGGTCAATCCAGGTTGCATCACACACCATGAACGATTTGTGTAAGAATTTCTCTCTCTTTCACTGTCTTTGTTTCATGGGTTTTGAAAAGTAATTTATTTTTATAATGGGGTTTAGCTGCTTTTCACGGCTGTGTTTATGCCGCTTTACACCCACTTGACACACTAACAGAGAGATATCAATACATAGGTTTTAAGATTATTACTAGTCAGATATATTCTTGTGCGGTGAATCGGGCGTGTTGAGTCCAGTTCTCTGAGCAAGGAGTAGGTCTTGTCTGTTACATATTGGGTTTATGGAACGGTATCTGAGCTAATTTGAAACTCTTGTTTTATGTATCACCCCACCTCACCTTTCCCGTTAAGCAGCCATAGTGTGTTTTCTGCATGTGTGACTCTGTTCTGTTTTGTAATTCAGTTCAAGTGTAACGGTTTTTACATTCCCTCTATAAGTGACACCTTATGAGAAGTGTCCTTTTCTGTGTGACTTATGTCACTTAGAATCGTCGGACCTAAATCCACTCATCATGCTGCTACTAGCCTTATGACATTGATTTCATGGCTGAGTGATAATCCATTGTACATATGGACCTCAAATTTTTTATCCATTTTTCGCTTTCCTGGGATATTTAAGGTGGAATGAAGTGGAGGTCCTTGTCAACAGAGCAGCCCTAAACTTTGGGGTGCTTGTGTCTTGCTGATTTTTAATTTTCCCACTGTATACCCCCATGCGTGGAAATGCCCTATGCTCTCTAAGCTGTGTTTTTTAGATGTTTCAGGACACACCGTACACTTCTCCAGTGTGGCTGTTGGTAATTTACATCCCGCCCATCAGTGTAGCAAGGCTCCCATTTCTCCATGGCCTGTCCTGCATTTCTGGTTTTGACACTTTTTTCAGCATGGCCCTTTTGACCGATGGGAAGCGAGACTTCTTTTTAGCGCTGATTTGCCTTTCCAGGTTGCTTGGTTGGCCAAAAAGGGCGTATGCGTTTTTTCCTGAATATATTCAGGAAAAAACGCATACGCCCTTTTTGGCCAAGGGCATCATTGTCAACGTTTTGCCGCTTTTCATGTGCTTTCAAGGCGATTCGAATCTACCTCCTGAAATCTGTTTCCTGCAATTCTGCCTTGATTTCAATTCCTCGTCTTTGCCTTCCCTCAATATATTTGTGGACGAGAGTTATCATTTATAACTGTGCAGGTTTGTGAATTGCAGTGCCCTGAAGCTCCATTTTACAACTCGCTTTTTCGGGAGCTGGCCGCAAAAGCGCCGGATGGCTTCAGGCCCTGTTCTGGTTCCGGGGGGCAGGCTGAGCCTGTGGTTAATTCTTCTTCCTGATGGGAAAATAGAGTGACCTGTGCCTGTCCCAACACCAAGAGCTAGTCTCTCATTGGTTCTCCGTCTTCCCGTTCATCCTCAGGACAAATGGCAACCTGTAAGGAACAGGAGGTTAAAGGTGCTGATGCTCCAAGTAGGGAGATTGCTAGTAAAGTGGCTGGAATGGCGAACCCGAGCACAAGGAAATGAGAAATGAGGTGCGTTTTAGAAACCTTTCCCCATCACACAGTGTACCATCTTCTGGGTTTCTCTTGCATGTTTTCGATGTAGGAAGATGCCCTTGAACCTGGAGATTTGGGACCCATGCGATGGGTAGCACGCAGTATTACTTTAAAGGGTCTGCGTTTGCTCACCCAACCTCACCAAACCTCTCAGCCCCAAGAGTGTCCACCCTTATGTCTCATCCAGCTGTGGGTCTAGATATGGTTAATCCAGGTTGCATCACAGACCCTGAACTAATTGTGTAAGAATTTCTCTCTCTTTCACTGTCTTTGTTTCATGGGTTTTGAAAAGTAATTTATTTTTATAATGGGGTTTAGCTGCTTTTCACGGCTGTGTTTATGCCGCTTTACACCCACTTGACACACTAACAGAGAGATATCAATACATAGGTTTTAAGATTATTACTAGTCAGATATATTCTTGTGCGGTGAATCGGGCGTGTTGAGTCCAGTTCTCTGAGCAAGGAGTAGGTCTTGTCTGTTACATATTGGGTTTATGGAACGGTATCTGAGCTAATTTGAAACTCTTGTTTTATGTATCACCCCACCTCACCTTTCCCGTTAAGCAGCCATAGTGTGTTTTCTGCATGTGTGACTCTGTTCTGTTTTGTAATTCAGTTCAAGTGTAACGGTTTTTACATTCCCTCTATAAGTGACACCTTATGAGAAGTGTCCTTTTCTGTGTGGCTTACGTCACTTAGAATCGTCGGACCTAAATCCACTCATCATGCTGCTACTAGCCTTATGACATTGATTTCATGGCTGAGTGATAATCCATTGTACATATGGACCTCAAATTTTTTATCCATTTTTCGCTTTCCTGGGATATTTAAGGTGGAATGAAGTGGAGGTCCTTGTCAACAGAGCAGCCCTAAACTTTGGAGTGCTTGTGTCTTGCTGATTTTTAATTTTCCCACTGTATACCCCCATGCGTGGAAATGCCCTATGCTCTCTAAGCTGTGTTTTTTAGATGTTTCAGGACACACCGTACACTTCTCCAGAGTGGCTGTTGGCAATTTACATCCCGCCCATCAGTGTAGCAAGGCTCCCATTTCTCCATGGCCTGTCCTGCATTTCTGGTTTTGACACTTTTTTCAGCATGGCCCTTTTGACCGATGGGAAGCGAGACTTCTTTGTAGCGCTGATTTGCCTTTCCAGGTTGCTTGGTTGGCCAAAAAGGGCGTATGCGTTTTTTCCTGAATATATTCAGGAAAAAACGCATACGCCCTTTTTGGCCAAGGGCATCATTGTCAACGTTTTGCCGCTTTTCATGTGCCTTAAAGGCGATTCGAATCTACCTCCTGAAATCTGTTTCCTGCAATTCTGCCTTGATTTCAATTCCTCGTCTTTGCCTTCCCTCAATATATTAGTGGACGAGAGTTATCATTTATAACTGTGCAGGTTTGTGAATTGCAGTGCCCTGAAGCTCCATTTTACAACTCGCTTTTTCGGGAGCTGGCCGCAAAAGCGCAGGATGGCTTCAGGCCCTGTTCTGGTTCCGGGGGGCAGGCTGAGCCTGTGGTTAATTCTTCTTCCTGATGGGAAAATAGAGTGACCTGTGCCTGTCCCAACACCAAGAGCTAGTCTCTCATTGGTTCTCCGTCTTCCCGTTCATCCTCAGGACAAATGGCAACCTGTACGGAACAGGAGGTTAAAGGTGCTGATGCTCCAAGTAGGGAGATTGCTAGTAAAGTGGCTGGAATGGCGAACCCGAGCACAAGGAGATGAGAAATGAGGTGCGTTTTAGAAACCTTTCCCCATCACACGGTGTACCATCTTCTGGGTTTCTCTTGCATGTTTTCGATGAAGGAAGATGCCCTTGAACCTGGAGATTTGGGACCCATGCGATGGGTAGCACGCAGTATTACTTTAAAGGGTCTGCGTTTGCTCACCCAACCTCACCAAACCTCTCAGCCCCAAGAGTGTCCACCCTTATGTCTCATCCAGCTGTGGGTCTAGATATGGTCAATCCAGGTTGCATCACAGACCCTGAACGAATTGTGTAAGAATTTCTCTCTCTTTCACTGTCTTTGTTTCATGGGTTTTGAAAAGTAATTTATTTTTATAATGGGGTTTAGCTGCTTTTCACGGCTGTGTTTATGCTGCTTTACACCCACTTGACACACTAACAGAGAGATATCAATACATAGGTTTTAAGATTATTACTAGTCAGATATATTCTTGTGCGGTGAATCGGGCGTGTTGAGTTCAGTTCTCTGAGCAAGGAGTAGGTCTTGTCTGTTACATATTGGGTTTATGGAACGGTATCTGAGGTAATTTGAAACTCTTGTTTTATGTATCACCCCACCTCACCTTTCCCGTTAAACAGCCATAGTGTGTTTTCTGCATGTGTGACTCTGTTCTGTTTTGTAATTCAGTTCAAGTGTAACGGTTTTTACATTCCCTCTATAAGTGACACCTTATGAGAAGTGTCCTTTTCTGTGTGGCTTATGTCACTTAGAATCGTCGGACCTAAATCCACTTATCATGCTGCTACTAGCCTTATGACATTGATTTCATGGCTGAGTGATAATCCATTGTACATATGGACCTCAAATTTTTTATCCATTTTTCGCTTTCCTGGGATATTTTAGGTGGAATGAAGTGGAGGTCCTTGTCAACAGAGCAGCCCTAAACTTTGGGGTGCTTGTGTCTTGCTGATTTTTAATTTTCCCACTTTATACCCCCATGCGTGGAAGTGCCCTATGCTCTCTAAGCTGTGTTTTTTAGATGTTTCAGGAAACACCATACACTTCTCCAGAGTGGCTGTTGGCAATTTACATCCCGCCCATCAGTGTAGCAAGGCTCCCATTTCTCCATGGCCTGTCCTGCATTTCTGGTTTTGACACTTTTTTCAGCATGGCCCTTTTGACCGTTGGGAAGCGAGACTTCTTTGTAGCGCTGATTTGCCTTTCCAGGTTGCTTGGTTGGCCAAAAAGGGCGTATGCGTTTTTTCCTGAATATATTCAGGAAAAAACGCATACGCCCTTTTTGGCCAAGGGCATCATTGTCAACGTTTTGCCGCTTTTCATGTGCTTTAAAGGCGATTCGAATCTACCTCCTGAAATCTGTTTCCTGCAATTCTGCCTTGATTTCAATTCCTCGTCTTTGCCTTCCCTCAATATATTTGTGGACGAGAGTTATCATTTATAACTGTGCAGGTTTGTGAATTGCAGTGCCCTGAAGCTCCATTTTACAACTCGCTTTTTCGGGAGCTGGCCGCAAAAGCGCAGGATGGCTTCAGGCCCTGTTCTGGTTCCGGGGGGCAGGCTGAGCCTGTGGTTAATTCTTCTTCCTGATGGGAAAATAGAGTGACCTGTGCCTGTCCCAACACCAAGAGCTAGTCTCTCATTGGTTCTCCGTCTTCCCGTTCATCCTCAGGACAAATGGCAACCTGTACGGAACAGGAGGTTAAAGGTGCTGATGCTCCAAGTAGGGAGATTGCTAGTAAAGTGGCTGGAATGGCGAACACGAGCACAAGGAGATGAGAAATGAGGTGCGTTTTAGAAACCTTTCCCCATCACACGGTGTACCATCTTCTGGGTTTCTCATGCATGTTTTCGATGTAGGAAGATGCCCTTGAACCTGGAGATTTGGGACCCATGCGATGGGTAGCACGCAGTATTACTTTAAAGGGTCTGCGTTTGCTCACCCAACCTCACCAAACCTCTCAGCCCGAAGAGTGTCCACCCTTATGTCTCATCCAGCTGTGGGTCTAGATATGGTCAATCCAGGTTGCATCACACACCATGAACGATTTGTGTAAGAATTTCTCTCTCTTTCACTGTCTTTGTTTCATGGGTTTTGAAAAGTAATTTATTTTTATAATGGGGTTTAGCTGCTTTTCACGGCTGTGTTTATGCCGCTTTACACCCACTTGACACACTAACAGAGAGATATCAATACATAGGTTTTAAGATTATTACTAGTCAGATATATTCTTGTGCGGTGAATCGGGCGTGTTGAGTCCAGTTCTCTGAGCAAGGAGTAGGTCTTGTCTGTTACATATTGGGTTTATGGAACGGTATCTGAGCTAATTTGAAACTCTTGTTTTATGTATCACCCCACCTCACCTTTCCCGTTAAGCAGCCATAGTGTGTTTTCTGCATGTGTGACTCTGTTCTGTTTTGTAATTCAGTTCAAGTGTAACGGTTTTTACATTCCCTCTATAAGTGACACCTTATGAGAAGTGTCCTTTTCTGTGTGACTTATGTCACTTAGAATCGTCGGACCTAAATCCACTCATCATGCTGCTACTAGCCTTATGACATTGATTTCATGGCTGAGTGATAATCCATTGTACATATGGACCTCAAATTTTTTATCCATTTTTCGCTTTCCTGGGATATTTAAGGTGGAATGAAGTGGAGGTCCTTGTCAACAGAGCAGCCCTAAACTTTGGGGTGCTTGTGTCTTGCTGATTTTTAATTTTCCCACTGTATACCCCCATGCGTGGAAATGCCCTATGCTCTCTAAGCTGTGTTTTTTAGATGTTTCAGGACACACCGTACACTTCTCCAGTGTGGCTGTTGGTAATTTACATCCCGCCCATCAGTGTAGCAAGGCTCCCATTTCTCCATGGCCTGTCCTGCATTTCTGGTTTTGACACTTTTTTCAGCATGGCCCTTTTGACCGATGGGAAGCGAGACTTCTTTGTAGCGCTGATTTGCCTTTCCAGGTTGCTTGGTTGGCCAAAAAGGGCGTATGCGTTTTTTCCTGAATATATTCAGGAAAAAACGCATACGCCCTTTTTGGCCAAGGGCATCATTGTCAACGTTTTGCCGCTTTTCATGTGCTTTCAAGGCGATTCGAATCTACCTCCTGAAATCTGTTTCCTGCAATTCTGCCTTGATTTCAATTCCTCGTCTTTGCCTTCCCTCAATATATTTGTGGACGAGAGTTATCATTTATAACTGTGCAGGTTTGTGAATTGCAGTGCCCTGAAGCTCCATTTTACAACTCGCTTTTTCGGGAGCTGGCCGCAAAAGCGCAGGATGGCTTCAGGCCCTGTTCTGGTTCCGGGGGGCAGGCTGAGCCTGTGGTTAATTCTTCTTCCTGATGGGAAAATAGAGTGACCTGTGCCTGTCCCAACACCAAGAGCTAGTCTCTCATTGGTTCTCCGTCTTCCCGTTCATCCTCAGGACAAATGGCAACCTGTAAGGAACAGGAGGTTAAAGGTGCTGATGCTCCAAGTAGGGAGATTGCTAGTAAAGTGGCTGGAATGGCGAACCCGAGCACAAGGAGATGAGAAATGAGGTGCGTTTTAGAAACCTTTCCCCATCACACAGTGTACCATCTTCTGGGTTTCTCTTGCATGTTTTCGATGTAGGAAGATGCCCTTGAACCTGGAGATTTGGGACCCATGCGATGGGTAGCACGCAGTATTACTTTAAAGGGTCTGCGTTTGCTCACCCAACCTCACCAAACCTCTCAGCCCCAAGAGTGTCCACCCTTATGTCTCATCCAGCTGTGGGTCTAGATATGGTCAATCCAGGTTGCATCACAGACCCTGAACGAATTGTGTAAGAATTTCTCTCTCTTTCACTGTCTTTGTTTCATGGGTTTTGAAAAGTAATTTATTTTTATAATGGGGTTTAGCTGCTTTTCACGGCTGTGTTTATGCCGCTTTACACCCACTTGACACACTAACAGAGAGATATCAATACATAGGTTTTAAGATTATTACTAGTCAGATATATTCTTGTGCGGTGAATCGGGCGTGTTGAGTCCAGTTCTCTGAGCAAGGAGTAGGTCTTGTCTGTTACATATTGGGTTTATGGAACGGTATCTGAGCTAATTTGAAACTCTTGTTTTATGTATCACCCCACCTCACCTTTCCCGTTAAGCAGCCATAGTGTGTTTTCTGCATGTGTGACTCTGTTCTGTTTTGTAATTCAGTTCAAGTGTAACGGTTTTTACATTCCCTCTATAAGTGACACCTTATGAGAAGTGTCCTTTTCTGTGCGGCTTATGTCACTTAGAATCGTCGGACCTAAATCCACTCATCATGCTGCTACTAGCCTTATGATATTGATTTCATGGCTGAGTGATAATCCATTGTACATATGGACCTCAAATTTTTTATCCATTTTTCGCTTTCCTGGGATATTTAAGGTGGAATGAAGTGGAGGTCCTTGTCAACAGAGCAGCCCTAAACTTTGGAGTGCTTGTGTCTTGCTGATTTTTAATTTTCCCACTGTATACCCCCATGCGTGGAAATGCCCTATGCTCTCTAAGCTGTGTTTTTTAGATGTTTCAGGACACACCGTACACTTCTCCAGAGTGGCTGTTGGCAATTTACATCCCGCCCATCAGTGTAGCAAGGCTCCCATTTCTCCATGGCCTGTCCTGCATTTCTGGTTTTGACACTTTTTTCAGCATGGCCCTTTTGACCGATGGGAAGCGAGACTTCTTTGTAGCGCTGATTTGACTTTCCAGGTTGCTTGGTTGGCCAAAAAGGGCGTATGCGTTTTTTCCTGAATATATTCAGGAAAAAACGCATACGCCCTTTTTGGCCAAAGGCATCATTGTCAACGTTTTGCCGCTTTTCATGTGCTTTAAAGGCGATTCGAATCTACCTCCTGAAATCTGTTTCCTGCAATTCTGCCTTGATTTCAATTCCTCGTCTTTGCCTTCCCTCAATATATTTGTGGACGAGAGTTATCATTTATAACTGTGCAGGTTTGTGAATTGCAGTGCCCTGAAGCTCCATTTTACAACTCGCTTTTTCGGGAGCTGGCCGCAAAAGCGCAGGATGGCTTCAGGCCCTGTTCTGGTTCCGGGGGGCAGGCTGAGCCTGTGGTTAATTCTTCTTCCTGATGGGAAAATAGAGTGACCTGTGCCTGTCCCAACACCAAGAGCTAGTCTCTCATTGGTTCTCCGTCTTCCCGTTCATCCTCAGGACAAATGGCAACCTGTACGGAACAGGAGGTTAAAGGTGCTGATGCTCCAAGTAGGGAGATTGCTAGTAAAGTGGCTGGAATGGCGAACACGAGCACAAGGAGATGAGAAATGAGGTGCGTTTTAGAAACCTTTCCCCATCACACGGTGTACCATCTTCTGGGTTTCTCATGCATGTTTTCGATGTAGGAAGATGCCCTTGAACCTGGAGATTTGGGACCCATGCGATGGGTAGCACGCAGTATTACTTTAAAGGGTCTGCGTTTGCTCACCCAACCTCACCAAACCTCTCAGCCCGAAGAGTGTCCACCCTTATGTCTCATCCAGCTGTGGGTCTAGATATGGTCAATCCAGGTTGCATCACACACCATGAACGATTTGTGTAAGAATTTCTCTCTCTTTCACTGTCTTTGTTTCATGGGTTTTGAAAAGTAATTTATTTTTATAATGGGGTTTAGCTGCTTTTCACGGCTGTGTTTATGCCGCTTTACACCCACTTGACACACTAACAGAGAGATATCAATACATAGGTTTTAAGATTATTACTAGTCAGATATATTCTTGTGCGGTGAATCGGGCGTGTTGAGTCCAGTTCTCTGAGCAAGGAGTAGGTCTTGTCTGTTACATATTGGGTTTATGGAACGGTATCTGAGCTAATTTGAAACTCTTGTTTTATGTATCACCCCACCTCACCTTTCCCGTTAAGCAGCCATAGTGTGTTTTCTGCATGTGTGACTCTGTTCTGTTTTGTAATTCAGTTCAAGTGTAACGGTTTTTACATTCCCTCTATAAGTGACACCTTATGAGAAGTGTCCTTTTCTGTGTGACTTATGTCACTTAGAATCGTCGGACCTAAATCCACTCATCATGCTGCTACTAGCCTTATGACATTGATTTCATGGCTGAGTGATAATCCATTGTACATATGGACCTCAAATTTTTTATCCATTTTTCGCTTTCCTGGGATATTTAAGGTGGAATGAAGTGGAGGTCCTTGTCAACAGAGCAGCCCTAAACTTTGGGGTGCTTGTGTCTTGCTGATTTTTAATTTTCCCACTGTATACCCCCATGCGTGGAAATGCCCTATGCTCTCTAAGCTGTGTTTTTTAGATGTTTCAGGACACACCGTACACTTCTCCAGTGTGGCTGTTGGTAATTTACATCCCGCCCATCAGTGTAGCAAGGCTCCCATTTCTCCATGGCCTGTCCTGCATTTCTGGTTTTGACACTTTTTTCAGCATGGCCCTTTTGACCGATGGGAAGCGAGACTTCTTTGTAGCGCTGATTTGCCTTTCCAGGTTGCTTGGTTGGCCAAAAAGGGCGTATGCGTTTTTTCCTGAATATATTCAGGAAAAAACGCATACGCCCTTTTTGGCCAAGGGCATCATTGTCAACGTTTTGCCGCTTTTCATGTGCTTTCAAGGCGATTCGAATCTACCTCCTGAAATCTGTTTCCTGCAATTCTGCCTTGATTTCAATTCCTCGTCTTTGCCTTCCCTCAATATATTTGTGGACGAGAGTTATCATTTATAACTGTGCAGGTTTGTGAATTGCAGTGCCCTGAAGCTCCATTTTACAACTCGCTTTTTCGGGAGCTGGCCGCAAAAGCGCAGGATGGCTTCAGGCCCTGTTCTGGTTCCGGGGGGCAGGCTGAGCCTGTGGTTAATTCTTCTTCCTGATGGGAAAATAGAGTGACCTGTGCCTGTCCCAACACCAAGAGCTAGTCTCTCATTGGTTCTCCGTCTTCCCGTTCATCCTCAGGACAAATGGCAACCTGTAAGGAACAGGAGGTTAAAGGTGCTGATGCTCCAAGTAGGGAGATTGCTAGTAAAGTGGCTGGAATGGCGAACCCGAGCACAAGGAGATGAGAAATGAGGTGCGTTTTAGAAACCTTTCCCCATCACACAGTGTACCATCTTCTGGGTTTCTCTTGCATGTTTTCGATGTAGGAAGATGCCCTTGAACCTGGAGATTTGGGACCCATGCGATGGGTAGCACGCAGTATTACTTTAAAGGGTCTGCGTTTGCTCACCCAACCTCACCAAACCTCTCAGCCCCAAGAGTGTCCACCCTTATGTCTCATCCAGCTGTGGGTCTAGATATGGTCAATCCAGGTTGCATCACAGACCCTGAACGAATTGTGTAAGAATTTCTCTCTCTTTCACTGTCTTTGTTTCATGGGTTTTGAAAAGTAATTTATTTTTATAATGGGGTTTAGCTGCTTTTCACGGCTGTGTTTATGCCGCTTTACACCCACTTGACACACTAACAGAGAGATATCAATACATAGGTTTTAAGATTATTACTAGTCAGATATATTCTTGTGCGGTGAATCGGGCGTGTTGAGTCCAGTTCTCTGAGCAAGGAGTAGGTCTTGTCTGTTACATATTGGGTTTATGGAACGGTATCTGAGCTAATTTGAAACTCTTGTTTTATGTATCACCCCACCTCACCTTTCCCGTTAAGCAGCCATAGTGTGTTTTCTGCATGTGTGACTCTGTTCTGTTTTGTAATTCAGTTCAAGTGTAACGGTTTTTACATTCCCTCTATAAGTGACACCTTATGAGAAGTGTCCTTTTCTGTGCGGCTTATGTCACTTAGAATCGTCGGACCTAAATCCACTCATCATGCTGCTACTAGCCTTATGATATTGATTTCATGGCTGAGTGATAATCCATTGTACATATGGACCTCAAATTTTTTATCCATTTTTCGCTTTCCTGGGATATTTAAGGTGGAATGAAGTGGAGGTCCTTGTCAACAGAGCAGCCCTAAACTTTGGAGTGCTTGTGTCTTGCTGATTTTTAATTTTCCCACTGTATACCCCCATGCGTGGAAATGCCCTATGCTCTCTAAGCTGTGTTTTTTAGATGTTTCAGGACACACCGTACACTTCTCCAGAGTGGCTGTTGGCAATTTACATCCCGCCCATCAGTGTAGCAAGGCTCCCATTTCTCCATGGCCTGTCCTGCATTTCTGGTTTTGACACTTTTTTCAGCATGGCCCTTTTGACCGATGGGAAGCGAGACTTCTTTGTAGCGCTGATTTGACTTTCCAGGTTGCTTGGTTGGCCAAAAAGGGCGTATGCGTTTTTTCCTGAATATATTCAGGAAAAAACGCATACGCCCTTTTTGGCCAAAGGCATCATTGTCAACGTTTTGCCGCTTTTCATGTGCCTTAAAGGCGATTCGAATCTACCTCCTGAAATCTGTTTCCTGCAATTCTGCCTTGATTTCAATTCCTCGTCTTTGCCTTCCCTCAATATATTTGTGGACGAGAGTTATCATTTATAACTGTGCAGGTTTGTGAATTGCAGTGCCCTGAAGCTCCATTTTACAACTCGCTTTTTCGGGAGCTGGCCGCAAAAGCGCAGGATGGCTTCAGGCCCTGTTCTGGTTCCGGGGGGCAGGCTGAGCCTGTGGTTAATTCTTCTTCCTGATGGGAAAATAGAGTGACCTGTGCCTGTCCCAACACCAAGAGCTAGTCTCTCATTGGTTCTCCGTCTTCCCGTTCATCCTCAGGACAAATGGCAACCTGTAAGGAATAGGAGGTTAAAGGTGCTGATGCTCCAAGTAGGGAGATTGCTAGTAAAGTGGCTGGAATGGCGAACCCGAGCACAAGGAGATGAGAAATGAGGTGCGTTTTAGAAACCTTTCCCCATCACACAGTGTACCATCTTCTGGGTTTCTCTTGCATGTTTTCGATGTAGGAAGATGCCCTTGAACCTGGAGATTTGGGACCCATGCGATGGGTAGCACGCAGTATTACTTTAAAGGGTCTGCGTTTGCTCACCCAACCTCACCAAACCTCTCAGCCCCAAGAGCGTCCACCCTTATGTCTCATCCAGCTGTGGGTCTAGATATGGTCAATCCAGGTTGCATCACAGACCCTGAACGAATTGTGTAAGAATTTTTCTCTCTTTCACTGTCTTTGTTTCATGGGTTTTGAAAAGTAATTTATTTTTATAATGGGGTTTAGCTGCTTTTCACGGCTGTGTTTATGCCGCTTTACACCCACTTGACACACTAACAGAGAGATATCAATACATAGGTTTTAAGATTATTACTAGTCAGATATATTCTTGTGCGGTGAATCGGGCGTGTTGAGTTCAGTTCTCTGAGCAAGGAGTAGGTCTTGTCTGTTACATATTGGGTTTATGGAACGGTATGTGAGCTAATTTGAAACTCTTGTTTTATGTATCACCCCACCTCACCTTTCCCGTTAAGCAGCCATAGTGTGTTTTCTGCATGTGTGACTCTGTTCTGTTTTGTAATTCAGTTCAAGTGTAACGGTTTTTACATTCCCTCTATAAGTGACACCTTATGAGAAGTGTCCTTTTCTGTGTGGCTTATGTCACTTAGAATCGTCGGACCTAAATCCACTCATCATGCTGCTACTAGCCTTATGACATTGATTTCATGGCTGAGTGATAATCCATTGTACATATGGACCTCAAATTTTTTATCCATTTTTCGCTTTCCTGGGATATTTAAGGTGGAATGAAGTGGAGGTCCTTGTCAACAGAGCAGCCCTAAACTTTGGGGTGCTTGTGTCTTGCTGATTTTTAATTTTCCCACTGTATACCCCCATGCGTGGAAATGCCCTATGCTCTCTAAGCTGTGTTTTTTAGATGTTTCAGGACACACCGTACACTTCTCCAGAGTGGCTGTTGGTAATTTACATCCCGCCCATCAGTGTAGCAAGGCTCCCATTTCTCCATGGCCTGTCCTGCATTTCTGGTTTTGACACTTTTTTCAGCATGGCCCTTTTGACCGATGGGAAGCGAGACTTCTTTGTAGCGCTGATTTGCCTTTCCAGGTTGCTTGGTTGGCCAAAAAGGGCGTATGCGTTTTTTCCTGAATATATTCAGGAAAAAACGCATACGCCCTTTTTGGCCAAGGGCATCATTGTCAACGTTTTGCCGCTTTTCATGTGCTTTCAAGGCGATTCGAATCTACCTCCTGAAATCTGTTTCCTGCAATTCTGCCTTGATTTCAATTCCTCGTCTTTGCCTTCCCTCAATATATTTGTGGACGAGAGTTATCATTTATAACTGTGCAGGTTTGTGAATTGCAGTGCCCTGAAGCTCCATTTTACAACTCGCTTTTTCGGGAGCTGGCCGCAAAAGCGCAGGATGGCTTCAGGCCCTGTTCTGGTTCCGGGGGGCAGGCTGAGCCTGTGGTTAATTCTTCTTCCTGATGGGAAAATAGAGTGACCTGTGCCTGTCCCAACACCAAGAGCTAGTCTCTCATTGGTTCTCCGTCTTCCCGTTCATCCTCAGGACAAATGGCAACCTGTAAGGAACAGGAGGTTAAAGGTGCTGATGCTCCAAGTAGGGAGATTGCTAGTAAAGTGGCTGGAATGGCGAACCCGAGCACAAGGAGATGAGAAATGAGGTGCGTTTTAGAAACCTTTCCCCATCACACAGTGTACCATCTTCTGGGTTTCTCTTGCATGTTTTCGATGTAGGAAGATGCCCTTGAACCTGGAGATTTGGGACCCATGCGATGGGTAGCACGCAGTATTACTTTAAAGGGTCTGCGTTTGCTCACCCAACCTCACCAAACCTCTCAGCCCCAAGAGTGTCCACCCTTATGTCTCATCCAGCTGTGGGTCTAGATATGGTCAATCCAGGTTGCATCACACACCATGAACGATTTGTGTAAGAATTTCTCTCTCTTTCACTGTCTTTGTTTCATGGGTTTTGAAAAGTAATTTATTTTTATAATGGGGTTTAGCTGCTTTTCACGGCTGTGTTTATGCCGCTTTACACCCACTTGACACACTAACAGAGAGATATCAATACATAGGTTTTAAGATTATTACTAGTCAGATATATTCTTGTGCGGTGAATCGGGCGTGTTGAGTCCAGTTCTCTGAGCAAGGATTAGGTCTTGTCTGTTACATATTGGGTTTATGGAACGGTATCTGAGCTAATTTGAAACTCTTGTTTTATGTATCACCCCACCTCACCTTTCCCGTTAAGCAGCCATAGTGTGTTTTCTGCATGTGTGACTCTGTTCTGTTTTGTAATTCAGTTCAAGTGTAACGGTTTTTACATTCCCTCTATAAGTGACACCTTATGAGAAGTGTCCTTTTCTGTGTGACTTATGTCACTTAGAATCGTCGGACCTAAATCCACTCATCATGCTGCTACTAGCCTTATGACATTGATTTCATGGCTGAGTGATAATCCATTGTACATATGGACCTCAAATTTTTTATCCATTTTTCGCTTTCCTGGGATATTTAAGGTGGAATGAAGTGGAGGTCCTTGTCAACAGAGCAGCCCTAAACTTTGGGGTGCTTGTGTCTTGCTGATTTTTAATTTTCCCACTGTATACCCCCATGCGTGGAAATGCCCTATGCTCTCTAAGCTGTGTTTTTTAGATGTTTCAGGACACACCGTACACTTCTCCAGTGTGGCTGTTGGTAATTTACATCCCGCCCATCAGTGTAGCAAGGCTCCCATTTCTCCATGGCCTGTCCTGCATTTCTGGTTTTGACACTTTTTTCAGCATGGCCCTTTTGACCGATGGGAAGCGAGACTTCTTTGTAGCGCTGATTTGCCTTTCCAGGTTGCTTGGTTGGCCAAAAAGGGCGTATGCGTTTTTTCCTGAATATATTCAGGAAAAAACGCATACGCCCTTTTTGGCCAAGGGCATCATTGTCAACGTTTTGCCGCTTTTCATGTGCTTTCAAGGCGATTCGAATCTACCTCCTGAAATCTGTTTCCTGCAATTCTGCCTTGATTTCAATTCCTCGTCTTTGCCTTCCCTCAATATATTTGTGGACGAGAGTTATCATTTATAACTGTGCAGGTTTGTGAATTGCAGTGCCCTGAAGCTCCATTTTACAACTCGCTTTTTCGGGAGCTGGCCGCAAAAGCGCAGGATGGCTTCAGGCCCTGTTCTGGTTCCGGGGGGCAGGCTGAGCCTGTGGTTAATTCTTCTTCCTGATGGGAAAATAGAGTGACCTGTGCCTGTCCCAACACCAAGAGCTAGTCTCTCATTGGTTCTCCGTCTTCCCGTTCATCCTCAGGACAAATGGCAACCTGTAAGGAACAGGAGGTTAAAGGTGCTGATGCTCCAAGTAGGGAGATTGCTAGTAAAGTGGCTGGAATGGCGAACCCGAGCACAAGGAGATGAGAAATGAGGTGCGTTTTAGAAACCTTTCCCCATCACACAGTGTACCATCTTCTGGGTTTCTCTTGCATGTTTTCGATGTAGGAAGATGCCCTTGAACCTGGAGATTTGGGACCCATGCGATGGGTAGCACGCAGTATTACTTTAAAGGGTCTGCGTTTGCTCACCCAACCTCACCAAACCTCTCAGCCCCAAGAGTGTCCACCCTTATGTCTCATCCAGCTGTGGGTCTAGATATGGTCAATCCAGGTTGCATCACAGACCCTGAACGAATTGTGTAAGAATTTCTCTCTCTTTCACTGTCTTTGTTTCATGGGTTTTGAAAAGTAATTTATTTTTATAATGGGGTTTAGCTGCTTTTCACGGCTGTGTTTATGCCGCTTTACACCCACTTGACACACTAACAGAGAGATATCAATACATAGGTTTTAAGATTATTACTAGTCAGATATATTCTTGTGCGGTGAATCGGGCGTGTTGAGTCCAGTTCTCTGAGCAAGGAGTAGGTCTTGTCTGTTACATATTGGGTTTATGGAACGGTATCTGAGCTAATTTGAAACTCTTGTTTTATGTATCACCCCACCTCACCTTTCCCGTTAAGCAGCCATAGTGTGTTTTCTGCATGTGTGACTCTGTTCTGTTTTGTAATTCAGTTCAAGTGTAACGGTTTTTACATTCCCTCTATAAGTGACACCTTATGAGAAGTGTCCTTTTCTGTGTGGCTTATGTCACTTAGAATCGTCGGACCTAAATCCACTCATCATGCTGCTACTAGCCTTATGATATTGATTTCATGGCTGAGTGATAATCCATTGTACATATGGACCTCAAATTTTTTATCCATTTTTCGCTTTCCTGGGATATTTAAGGTGGAATGAAGTGGAGGTCCTTGTCAACAGAGCAGCCCTAAACTTTGGAGTGCTTGTGTCTTGCTGATTTTTAATTTTCCCACTGTATACCCCCTTGCGTGGAAATGCCCTATGCTCTCTAAGCTGTGTTTTTTAGATGTTTCAGGACACACCGTACACTTCTCCAGAGTGGCTGTTGGCAATTTACATCCCGCCCATCAGTGTAGCAAGGCTCCCATTTCTCCATGGCCTGTCCTGCATTTCTGGTTTTGACACTTTTTTCAGCATGGCCCTTTTGACCGATGGGAAGCGAGACTTCTTTGTAGCGCTGATTTGCCTTTCCAGGTTGCTTGGTTGGCCAAAAAGGGCGTATGCGTTTTTTCCTGAATATATTCAGGAAAAAACGCATACGCCCTTTTTGGCCAAAGGCATCATTGTCAACGTTTTGCCGCTTTTCATGTGCCTTAAAGGCGATTCGAATCTACCTCCTGAAATCTGTTTCCTGCAATTCTGCCTTGATTTCAATTCCTCGTCTTTGCCTTCCCTCAATATATTTGTGGACGAGAGTTATCATTTATAACTGTGCAGGTTTGTGAATTGCAGTGCCCTGAAGCTCCATTTTACAACTCGCTTTTTCGGGAGCTGGCCGCAAAAGAGCAGGATGGCTTCAGGCCCTGTTCTGGTTCCGGGGGGCAGGCTGAGCCTGTGGTTAATTCTTCTTCCTGATGGGAAAATAGAGTGACCTGTGCCTGTCCCAACACCAAGAGCTAGTCTCTCATTGGTTCTCTGTCTTCCCGTTCATCCTCAGGACAAATGGCAACCTGTAAGGAATAGGAGGTTAAAGGTGCTGATGCTCCAAGTAGGGAGATTGCTAGTAAAGTGGCTGGAATGGCGAACCCGAGCACAAGGAGATGAGAAATGAGGTGCGTTTTAGAAACCTTTCCCCATCACACAGTGTACCATCTTCTGGGTTTCTCTTGCATGTTTTCGATGTAGGAAGATGCCCTTGAACCTGGAGATTTGGGACCCATGCGATGGGTAGCACGCAGTATTACTTTAAAGGGTCTGCGTTTGCTCACCCAACCTCACCAAACCTCTCAGCCCCAAGAGTGTCCACCCTTATGTCTCATCCAGCTGTGGGTCTAGATATGGTCAATCCAGGTTGCATCACAGATCCTGAACGAATTGTGTAAGAATTTCTCTCTCTTTCACTGTCTTTGTTTCATGGGTTTTGAAAAGTAATTTATTTTTATAATGGGGTTTAGCTGCTTTTCACGGCTGTGTTTATGCCGCTTTACACCCACTTGACACACTAACAGAGAGATATCAATACATAGGTTTTAAGATTATTACTAGTCAGATATATTCTTGTGCGGTGAATCGGGCGTGTTGAGTCCAGTTCTCTGAGCAAGGAGTAGGTCTTGTCTGTTACATATTGGGTTTATGGAACGGTATCTGAGCTAATTTGAAACTCTTGTTTTATGTATCACCCCACCTCACCTTTCCCGTTAAGCAGCCATAGTGTGTTTTCTGCATGTGTGACTCTGTTCTGTTTTGTAATTCAGTTCAAGTGTAACGGTTTTTACATTCCCTCTATAAGTGACACCTTATGAGAAGTGTCCTTTTCTGTGTGGCTTATGTCACTTAGAATCGTCGGACCTAAATCCACTCATCATGCTGCTACTAGCCTTATGACATTGATTTCATGGCTGAGTGATAATCCATTGTACATATGGACCTCAAATTTTTTATCCATTTTTCGCTTTCCTGGGATATTTAAGGTGGAATGAAGTGGAGGTCCTTGTCAACAGAGCAGCCCTAAACTTTGGGGTGCTTGTGTCTTGCTGATTTTTAATTTTCCCACTGTATACCCCCATGCGTGGAAATGCCCTATGCTCTCTAAGCTGTGTTTTTTAGATGTTTCAGGACACACCGTACACTTCTCCAGAGTGGCTGTTGGCAATTTACATCCCGCCCATCAGTGTAGCAAGGCTCCCATTTCTCCATGGCCTGTCCTGCATTTCTGGTTTTGACACTTTTTTCAGCATGGCCCTTTTGACCGATGGGAAGCGAGACTTCTTTGTAGCGCTGATTTGCCTTTCCAGGTTGCTTGGTTGGCCAAAAAGGGCGTATGCGTTTTTTCCTGAATATATTCAGGAAAAAACGCATACGCCCTTTTTGGCCAAGGGCATCATTGTCAACGTTTTGCCGCTTTTCATGTGCCTTAAAGGCGATTCGAATCTACCTCCTGAAATCTGTTTCCTGCAATTCTGCCTTGATTTCAATTCCTCGTCTTTGCCTTCCCTCAATATATTTGTGGACGAGAGTTATCATTTATTACTGTGCAGGTTTGTGAATTGCAGTGCCCTGAAGCTCCATTTTACAACTCGCTTTTTCGGGAGCTGGCCGCAAAAGCGCAGGATGGCTTCAGGCCCTGTTCTGGTTCCGGGGGGCAGGCTGAGCCTGTGGTTAATTCTTCTTCCTGATGGGAAAATAGAGTGACCTGTGCCTGTCCCAACACCAAGAGCTAGTCTCTCATTGGTTCTCCGTTTTCCCGTTCATCCTCAGGACAAATGGCAACCTGTACGGAACAGGAGGTTAAAGGTGCTGATGCTCCAAGTAGGGAGATTGCTAGTAAAGTGGCTGGAATGGCGAACCCGAGCACAAGGAGATGAGAAATGAAGTGCGTTTTAGAAACCTTTCCCCATCACACGGTGTACCATCTTCTGGGTTTCTCTTGCATGTTTTCGATGAAGGAAGATGCCCTTGAACCTGGAGATTTGGGACCCATGCGATGGGTAGCACGCAGTATTACTTTAAAGGGTCTGCGTTTGCTCACCCAACCTCACCAAACCTCTCAGCCCCAAGAGTGTCCACCCTTATGTCTCATCCAGCTGTGGGTCTAGATATGGTCAATCCAGGTTGCATCACAGACCCTGAACGAATTGTGTAAGAATTTCTCTCTCTTTCACTGTCTTTGTTTCATGGGTTTTGAAAAGTAATTTATTTTTATAATGGGGTTTAGCTGCTTTTCACGGCTGTGTTTATGCTGCTTTACACCCACTTGACACACTAACAGAGAGATATCAATACATAGGTTTTAAGATTATTACTAGTCAGATATATTCTTGTGCGGTGAATCGGGCGTGTTGAGTTCAGTTCTCTGAGCAAGGAGTAGGTCTTGTCTGTTACATATTGGGTTTATGGAACGGTATCTGAGGTAATTTGAAACTCTTGTTTTATGTATCACCCCACCTCACCTTTCCCGTTAAACAGCCATAGTGTGTTTTCTGCATGTGTGACTCTGTTCTGTTTTGTAATTCAGTTCAAGTGTAACGGTTTTTACATTCCCTCTATAAGTGACACCTTATGAGAAGTGTCCTTTTCTGTGTGGCTTATGTCACTTAGAATCGTCGGACCTAAATCCACTCATCATGCTGCTACTAGCCTTATGACATTGATTTCATGGCTGAGTGATAATCCATTGTACATATGGACCTCAAATTTTTTATCCATTTTTCGCTTTCCTGGGATATTTAAGGTGGAATGAAGTGGAGGTCCTTGTCAACAGAGCAGCCCTAAACTTTGGGGTGCTTGTGTCTTGCTGATTTTTAATTTTCCCACTTTATACCCCCATGCGTGGAAGTGCCCTATGCTCTCTAAGCTGTGTTTTTTAGATGTTTCAGGAAACACCATACACTTCTCCAGAGTGGCTGTTGGCAATTTACATCCCGCCCATCAGTGTAGCAAGGCTCCCATTTCTCCATGGCCTGTCCTGCATTTCTGGTTTTGACACTTTTTTCAGCATGGCCCTTTTGACCGATGGGAAGCGAGACTTCTTTGTAGCGCTGATTTGCCTTTCCAGGTTGCTTGGTTGGCCAAAAAGGGCGTATGCGTTTTTTCCTGAATATATTCAGGAAAAAACGCATACGCCCTTTTTGGCCAAGGGCATCATTGTCAACGTTTTGCCGCTTTTCATGTGCTTTCAAGGCGATTCGAATCTACCTCCTGAAATCTGTTTCCTGCAATTCTGCCTTGATTTCAATTCCTCGTCTTTGCCTTCCCTCAATATATTTGTGGACGAGAGTTATCATTTATAACTGTGCAGGTTTGTGAATTGCAGTGCCCTGAAGCTCCATTTTACAACTCGCTTTTTCGGGAGCTGGCCGCAAAAGCGCAGGATGGCTTCAGGCCCTGTTCTGGTTCCGGGGGGCAGGCTGAGCCTGTGGTTAATTCTTCTTCCTGATGGGAAAATAGAGTGACCTGTGCCTGTCCCAACACCAAGAGCTAGTCTCTCATTGGTTCTCCGTCTTCCCGTTCATCCTCAGGACAAATGGCAACCTGTACGGAACAGGAGGTTAAAGGTGCTGATGCTCCAAGTAGGGAGATTGCTAGTAAAGTGGCTGGAATGGCGAACCCGAGCACAAGGAGATGAGAAATGAGGTGCGTTTTAGAAACCTTTCCCCATCACACGGTGTACCATCTTCTGGGTTTCTCATGCATGTTTTCGATGTAGGAAGATGCCCTTGAACCTGGAGATTTGGGACCCATGCGATGGGTAGCACGCAGTATTACTTTAAAGGGTCTGCGTTTGCTCACCCAACCTCACCAAACCTCTCAGCCCCAAGAGTGTCCACCCTTATGTCTCATCCAGCTGTGGGTCTAGATATGGTCAATCCAGGTTGCATCACACACCATGAACGATTTGTGTAAGAATTTCTCTCTCTTTCACTGTCTTTGTTTCATGGGTTTTGAAAAGTAATTTATTTTTATAATGGGGTTTAGCTGCTTTTCACGGCTGTGTTTATGCCGCTTTACACCCACTTGACACACTAACAGAGAGATATCAATACATAGGTTTTAAGATTATTACTAGTCAGATATATTCTTGTGCGGTGAATCGGGCGTGTTGAGTCCAGTTCTCTGAGCAAGGAGTAGGTCTTGTCTGTTACATATTGGGTTTATGGAACGGTATCTGAGCTAATTTGAAACTCTTGTTTTATGTATCACCCCACCTCACCTTTCCCGTTAAGCAGCCATAGTGTGTTTTCTGCATGTGTGACTCTGTTCTGTTTTGTAATTCAGTTCAAGTGTAACGGTTTTTACATTCCCTCTATAAGTGACACCTTATGAGAAGTGTCCTTTTCTGTGTGACTTATGTCACTTAGAATCGTCGGACCTAAATCCACTCATCATGCTGCTACTAGCCTTATGACATTGATTTCATGGCTGAGTGATAATCCATTGTACATATGGACCTCAAATTTTTTATCCATTTTTCGCTTTCCTGGGATATTTAAGGTGGAATGAAGTGGAGGTCCTTGTCAACAGAGCAGCCCTAAACTTTGGGGTGCTTGTGTCTTGCTGATTTTTAATTTTCCCACTGTATACCCCCATGCGTGGAAATGCCCTATGCTCTCTAAGCTGTGTTTTTTAGATGTTTCAGGACACACCGTACACTTCTCCAGTGTGGCTGTTGGTAATTTACATCCCGCCCATCAGTGTAGCAAGGCTCCCATTTCTCCATGGCCTGTCCTGCATTTCTGGTTTTGACACTTTTTTCAGCATGGCCCTTTTGACCGATGGGAAGCGAGACTTCTTTTTAGCGCTGATTTGCCTTTCCAGGTTGCTTGGTTGGCCAAAAAGGGCGTATGCGTTTTTTCCTGAATATATTCAGGAAAAAACGCATACGCCCTTTTTGGCCAAGGGCATCATTGTCAACGTTTTGCCGCTTTTCATGTGCTTTCAAGGCGATTCGAATCTACCTCCTGAAATCTGTTTCCTGCAATTCTGCCTTGATTTCAATTCCTCGTCTTTGCCTTCCCTCAATATATTTGTGGACGAGAGTTATCATTTATAACTGTGCAGGTTTGTGAATTGCAGTGCCCTGAAGCTCCATTTTACAACTCGCTTTTTCGGGAGCTGGCCGCAAAAGCGCCGGATGGCTTCAGGCCCTGTTCTGGTTCCGGGGGGCAGGCTGAGCCTGTGGTTAATTCTTCTTCCTGATGGGAAAATAGAGTGACCTGTGCCTGTCCCAACACCAAGAGCTAGTCTCTCATTGGTTCTCCGTCTTCCCGTTCATCCTCAGGACAAATGGCAACCTGTAAGGAACAGGAGGTTAAAGGTGCTGATGCTCCAAGTAGGGAGATTGCTAGTAAAGTGGCTGGAATGGCGAACCCGAGCACAAGGAAATGAGAAATGAGGTGCGTTTTAGAAACCTTTCCCCATCACACAGTGTACCATCTTCTGGGTTTCTCTTGCATGTTTTCGATGTAGGAAGATGCCCTTGAACCTGGAGATTTGGGACCCATGCGATGGGTAGCACGCAGTATTACTTTAAAGGGTCTGCGTTTGCTCACCCAACCTCACCAAACCTCTCAGCCCCAAGAGTGTCCACCCTTATGTCTCATCCAGCTGTGGGTCTAGATATGGTTAATCCAGGTTGCATCACAGACCCTGAACTAATTGTGTAAGAATTTCTCTCTCTTTCACTGTCTTTGTTTCATGGGTTTTGAAAAGTAATTTATTTTTATAATGGGGTTTAGCTGCTTTTCACGGCTGTGTTTATGCCGCTTTACACCCACTTGACACACTAACAGAGAGATATCAATACATAGGTTTTAAGATTATTACTAGTCAGATATATTCTTGTGCGGTGAATCGGGCGTGTTGAGTCCAGTTCTCTGAGCAAGGAGTAGGTCTTGTCTGTTACATATTGGGTTTATGGAACGGTATCTGAGCTAATTTGAAACTCTTGTTTTATGTATCACCCCACCTCACCTTTCCCGTTAAGCAGCCATAGTGTGTTTTCTGCATGTGTGACTCTGTTCTGTTTTGTAATTCAGTTCAAGTGTAACGGTTTTTACATTCCCTCTATAAGTGACACCTTATGAGAAGTGTCCTTTTCTGTGTGGCTTACGTCACTTAGAATCGTCGGACCTAAATCCACTCATCATGCTGCTACTAGCCTTATGACATTGATTTCATGGCTGAGTGATAATCCATTGTACATATGGACCTCAAATTTTTTATCCATTTTTCGCTTTCCTGGGATATTTAAGGTGGAATGAAGTGGAGGTCCTTGTCAACAGAGCAGCCCTAAACTTTGGAGTGCTTGTGTCTTGCTGATTTTTAATTTTCCCACTGTATACCCCCATGCGTGGAAATGCCCTATGCTCTCTAAGCTGTGTTTTTTAGATGTTTCAGGACACACCGTACACTTCTCCAGAGTGGCTGTTGGCAATTTACATCCCGCCCATCAGTGTAGCAAGGCTCCCATTTCTCCATGGCCTGTCCTGCATTTCTGGTTTTGACACTTTTTTCAGCATGGCCCTTTTGACCGATGGGAAGCGAGACTTCTTTGTAGCGCTGATTTGCCTTTCCAGGTTGCTTGGTTGGCCAAAAAGGGCGTATGCGTTTTTTCCTGAATATATTCAGGAAAAAACGCATACGCCCTTTTTGGCCAAGGGCATCATTGTCAACGTTTTGCCGCTTTTCATGTGCCTTAAAGGCGATTCGAATCTACCTCCTGAAATCTGTTTCCTGCAATTCTGCCTTGATTTCAATTCCTCGTCTTTGCCTTCCCTCAATATATTAGTGGACGAGAGTTATCATTTATAACTGTGCAGGTTTGTGAATTGCAGTGCCCTGAAGCTCCATTTTACAACTCGCTTTTTCGGGAGCTGGCCGCAAAAGCGCAGGATGGCTTCAGGCCCTGTTCTGGTTCCGGGGGGCAGGCTGAGCCTGTGGTTAATTCTTCTTCCTGATGGGAAAATAGAGTGACCTGTGCCTGTCCCAACACCAAGAGCTAGTCTCTCATTGGTTCTCCGTCTTCCCGTTCATCCTCAGGACAAATGGCAACCTGTACGGAACAGGAGGTTAAAGGTGCTGATGCTCCAAGTAGGGAGATTGCTAGTAAAGTGGCTGGAATGGCGAACCCGAGCACAAGGAGATGAGAAATGAGGTGCGTTTTAGAAACCTTTCCCCATCACACGGTGTACCATCTTCTGGGTTTCTCTTGCATGTTTTCGATGAAGGAAGATGCCCTTGAACCTGGAGATTTGGGACCCATGCGATGGGTAGCACGCAGTATTACTTTAAAGGGTCTGCGTTTGCTCACCCAACCTCACCAAACCTCTCAGCCCCAAGAGTGTCCACCCTTATGTCTCATCCAGCTGTGGGTCTAGATATGGTCAATCCAGGTTGCATCACAGACCCTGAACGAATTGTGTAAGAATTTCTCTCTCTTTCACTGTCTTTGTTTCATGGGTTTTGAAAAGTAATTTATTTTTATAATGGGGTTTAGCTGCTTTTCACGGCTGTGTTTATGCTGCTTTACACCCACTTGACACACTAACAGAGAGATATCAATACATAGGTTTTAAGATTATTACTAGTCAGATATATTCTTGTGCGGTGAATCGGGCGTGTTGAGTTCAGTTCTCTGAGCAAGGAGTAGGTCTTGTCTGTTACATATTGGGTTTATGGAACGGTATCTGAGGTAATTTGAAACTCTTGTTTTATGTATCACCCCACCTCACCTTTCCCGTTAAACAGCCATAGTGTGTTTTCTGCATGTGTGACTCTGTTCTGTTTTGTAATTCAGTTCAAGTGTAACGGTTTTTACATTCCCTCTATAAGTGACACCTTATGAGAAGTGTCCTTTTCTGTGTGGCTTATGTCACTTAGAATCGTCGGACCTAAATCCACTTATCATGCTGCTACTAGCCTTATGACATTGATTTCATGGCTGAGTGATAATCCATTGTACATATGGACCTCAAATTTTTTATCCATTTTTCGCTTTCCTGGGATATTTTAGGTGGAATGAAGTGGAGGTCCTTGTCAACAGAGCAGCCCTAAACTTTGGGGTGCTTGTGTCTTGCTGATTTTTAATTTTCCCACTTTATACCCCCATGCGTGGAAGTGCCCTATGCTCTCTAAGCTGTGTTTTTTAGATGTTTCAGGAAACACCATACACTTCTCCAGAGTGGCTGTTGGCAATTTACATCCCGCCCATCAGTGTAGCAAGGCTCCCATTTCTCCATGGCCTGTCCTGCATTTCTGGTTTTGACACTTTTTTCAGCATGGCCCTTTTGACCGTTGGGAAGCGAGACTTCTTTGTAGCGCTGATTTGCCTTTCCAGGTTGCTTGGTTGGCCAAAAAGGGCGTATGCGTTTTTTCCTGAATATATTCAGGAAAAAACGCATACGCCCTTTTTGGCCAAGGGCATCATTGTCAACGTTTTGCCGCTTTTCATGTGCTTTAAAGGCGATTCGAATCTACCTCCTGAAATCTGTTTCCTGCAATTCTGCCTTGATTTCAATTCCTCGTCTTTGCCTTCCCTCAATATATTTGTGGACGAGAGTTATCATTTATAACTGTGCAGGTTTGTGAATTGCAGTGCCCTGAAGCTCCATTTTACAACTCGCTTTTTCGGGAGCTGGCCGCAAAAGCGCAGGATGGCTTCAGGCCCTGTTCTGGTTCCGGGGGGCAGGCTGAGCCTGTGGTTAATTCTTCTTCCTGATGGGAAAATAGAGTGACCTGTGCCTGTCCCAACACCAAGAGCTAGTCTCTCATTGGTTCTCCGTCTTCCCGTTCATCCTCAGGACAAATGGCAACCTGTACGGAACAGGAGGTTAAAGGTGCTGATGCTCCAAGTAGGGAGATTGCTAGTAAAGTGGCTGGAATGGCGAACACGAGCACAAGGAGATGAGAAATGAGGTGCGTTTTAGAAACCTTTCCCCATCACACGGTGTACCATCTTCTGGGTTTCTCATGCATGTTTTCGATGTAGGAAGATGCCCTTGAACCTGGAGATTTGGGACCCATGCGATGGGTAGCACGCAGTATTACTTTAAAGGGTCTGCGTTTGCTCACCCAACCTCACCAAACCTCTCAGCCCGAAGAGTGTCCACCCTTATGTCTCATCCAGCTGTGGGTCTAGATATGGTCAATCCAGGTTGCATCACACACCATGAACGATTTGTGTAAGAATTTCTCTCTCTTTCACTGTCTTTGTTTCATGGGTTTTGAAAAGTAATTTATTTTTATAATGGGGTTTAGCTGCTTTTCACGGCTGTGTTTATGCCGCTTTACACCCACTTGACACACTAACAGAGAGATATCAATACATAGGTTTTAAGATTATTACTAGTCAGATATATTCTTGTGCGGTGAATCGGGCGTGTTGAGTCCAGTTCTCTGAGCAAGGAGTAGGTCTTGTCTGTTACATATTGTGTTTATGGAACGGTATCTGAGCTAATTTGAAACTCTTGTTTTATGTATCACCCCACCTCACCTTTCCCGTTAAGCAGCCATAGTGTGTTTTCTGCATGTGTGACTCTGTTCTGTTTTGTAATTCAGTTCAAGTGTAACGGTTTTTACATTCCCTCTATAAGTGACACCTTATGAGAAGTGTCCTTTTCTGTGTGACTTATGTCACTTAGAATCGTCGGACCTAAATCCACTCATCATGCTGCTACTAGCCTTATGACATTGATTTCATGGCTGAGTGATAATCCATTGTACATATGGACCTCAAATTTTTTATCCATTTTTCGCTTTCCTGGGATATTTAAGGTGGAATGAAGTGGAGGTCCTTGTCAACAGAGCAGCCCTAAACTTTGGGGTGCTTGTGTCTTGCTGATTTTTAATTTTCCCACTGTATACCCCCATGCGTGGAAATGCCCTATGCTCTCTAAGCTGTGTTTTTTAGATGTTTCAGGACACACCGTACACTTCTCCAGTGTGGCTGTTGGTAATTTACATCCCGCCCATCAGTGTAGCAAGGCTCCCATTTCTCCATGGCCTGTCCTGCATTTCTGGTTTTGACACTTTTTTCAGCATGGCCCTTTTGACCGATGGGAAGCGAGACTTCTTTGTAGCGCTGATTTGCCTTTCCAGGTTGCTTGGTTGGCCAAAAAGGGCGTATGCGTTTTTTCCTGAATATATTCAGGAAAAAACGCATACGCCCTTTTTGGCCAAGGGCATCATTGTCAACGTTTTGCCGCTTTTCATGTGCTTTCAAGGCGATTCGAATCTACCTCCTGAAATCTGTTTCCTGCAATTCTGCCTTGATTTCAATTCCTCGTCTTTGCCTTCCCTCAATATATTTGTGGACGAGAGTTATCATTTATAACTGTGCAGGTTTGTGAATTGCAGTGCCCTGAAGCTCCATTTTACAACTCGCTTTTTCGGGAGCTGGCCGCAAAAGCGCAGGATGGCTTCAGGCCCTGTTCTGGTTCCGGGGGGCAGGCTGAGCCTGTGGTTAATTCTTCTTCCTGATGGGAAAATAGAGTGACCTGTGCCTGTCCCAACACCAAGAGCTAGTCTCTCATTGGTTCTCCGTCTTCCCGTTCATCCTCAGGACAAATGGCAACCTGTAAGGAACAGGAGGTTAAAGGTGCTGATGCTCCAAGTAGGGAGATTGCTAGTAAAGTGGCTGGAATGGCGAACCCGAGCACAAGGAGATGAGAAATGAGGTGCGTTTTAGAAACCTTTCCCCATCACACAGTGTACCATCTTCTGGGTTTCTCTTGCATGTTTTCGATGTAGGAAGATGCCCTTGAACCTGGAGATTTGGGACCCATGCGATGGGTAGCACGCAGTATTACTTTAAAGGGTCTGCGTTTGCTCACCCAACCTCACCAAACCTCTCAGCCCCAAGAGTGTCCACCCTTATGTCTCATCCAGCTGTGGGTCTAGATATGGTCAATCCAGGTTGCATCACAGACCCTGAACGAATTGTGTAAGAATTTCTCTCTCTTTCACTGTCTTTGTTTCATGGGTTTTGAAAAGTAATTTATTTTTATAATGGGGTTTAGCTGCTTTTCACGGCTGTGTTTATGCCGCTTTACACCCACTTGACACACTAACAGAGAGATATCAATACATAGGTTTTAAGATTATTACTAGTCAGATATATTCTTGTGCGGTGAATCGGGCGTGTTGAGTCCAGTTCTCTGAGCAAGGAGTAGGTCTTGTCTGTTACATATTGGGTTTATGGAACGGTATCTGAGCTAATTTGAAACTCTTGTTTTATGTATCACCCCACCTCACCTTTCCCGTTAAGCAGCCATAGTGTGTTTTCTGCATGTGTGACTCTGTTCTGTTTTGTAATTCAGTTCAAGTGTAACGGTTTTTACATTCCCTCTATAAGTGACACCTTATGAGAAGTGTCCTTTTCTGTGCGGCTTATGTCACTTAGAATCGTCGGACCTAAATCCACTCATCATGCTGCTACTAGCCTTATGATATTGATTTCATGGCTGAGTGATAATCCATTGTACATATGGACCTCAAATTTTTTATCCATTTTTCGCTTTCCTGGGATATTTAAGGTGGAATGAAGTGGAGGTCCTTGTCAACAGAGCAGCCCTAAACTTTGGAGTGCTTGTGTCTTGCTGATTTTTAATTTTCCCACTGTATACCCCCATGCGTGGAAATGCCCTATGCTCTCTAAGCTGTGTTTTTTAGATGTTTCAGGACACACCGTACACTTCTCCAGAGTGGCTGTTGGCAATTTACATCCCGCCCATCAGTGTAGCAAGGCTCCCATTTCTCCATGGCCTGTCCTGCATTTCTGGTTTTGACACTTTTTTCAGCATGGCCCTTTTGACCGATGGGAAGCGAGACTTCTTTGTAGCGCTGATTTGACTTTCCAGGTTGCTTGGTTGGCCAAAAAGGGCGTATGCGTTTTTTCCTGAATATATTCAGGAAAAAACGCATACGCCCTTTTTGGCCAAAGGCATCATTGTCAACGTTTTGCCGCTTTTCATGTGCCTTAAAGGCGATTCGAATCTACCTCCTGAAATCTGTTTCCTGCAATTCTGCCTTGATTTCAATTCCTCGTCTTTGCCTTCCCTCAATATATTTGTGGACGAGAGTTATCATTTATAACTGTGCAGGTTTGTGAATTGCAGTGCCCTGAAGCTCCATTTTACAACTCGCTTTTTCGGGAGCTGGCCGCAAAAGCGCAGGATGGCTTCAGGCCCTGTTCTGGTTCCGGGGGGCAGGCTGAGCCTGTGGTTAATTCTTCTTCCTGATGGGAAAATAGAGTGACCTGTGCCTGTCCCAACACCAAGAGCTAGTCTCTCATTGGTTCTCCGTCTTCCCGTTCATCCTCAGGACAAATGGCAACCTGTAAGGAATAGGAGGTTAAAGGTGCTGATGCTCCAAGTAGGGAGATTGCTAGTAAAGTGGCTGGAATGGCGAACCCGAGCACAAGGAGATGAGAAATGAGGTGCGTTTTAGAAACCTTTCCCCATCACACAGTGTACCATCTTCTGGGTTTCTCTTGCATGTTTTCGATGTAGGAAGATGCCCTTGAACCTGGAGATTTGGGACCCATGCGATGGGTAGCACGCAGTATTACTTTAAAGGGTCTGCGTTTGCTCACCCAACCTCACCAAACCTCTCAGCCCCAAGAGCGTCCACCCTTATGTCTCATCCAGCTGTGGGTCTAGATATGGTCAATCCAGGTTGCATCACAGACCCTGAACGAATTGTGTAAGAATTTTTCTCTCTTTCACTGTCTTTGTTTCATGGGTTTTGAAAAGTAATTTATTTTTATAATGGGGTTTAGCTGCTTTTCACGGCTGTGTTTATGCCGCTTTACACCCACTTGACACACTAACAGAGAGATATCAATACATAGGTTTTAAGATTATTACTAGTCAGATATATTCTTGTGCGGTGAATCGGGCGTGTTGAGTTCAGTTCTCTGAGCAAGGAGTAGGTCTTGTCTGTTACATATTGGGTTTATGGAACGGTATGTGAGCTAATTTGAAACTCTTGTTTTATGTATCACCCCACCTCACCTTTCCCGTTAAGCAGCCATAGTGTGTTTTCTGCATGTGTGACTCTGTTCTGTTTTGTAATTCAGTTCAAGTGTAACGGTTTTTACATTCCCTCTATAAGTGACACCTTATGAGAAGTGTCCTTTTCTGTGTGGCTTATGTCACTTAGAATCGTCGGACCTAAATCCACTCATCATGCTGCTACTAGCCTTATGACATTGATTTCATGGCTGAGTGATAATCCATTGTACATATGGACCTCAAATTTTTTATCCATTTTTCGCTTTCCTGGGATATTTAAGGTGGAATGAAGTGGAGGTCCTTGTCAACAGAGCAGCCCTAAACTTTGGGGTGCTTGTGTCTTGCTGATTTTTAATTTTCCCACTGTATACCCCCATGCGTGGAAATGCCCTATGCTCTCTAAGCTGTGTTTTTTAGATGTTTCAGGACACACCGTACACTTCTCCAGAGTGGCTGTTGGTAATTTACATCCCGCCCATCAGTGTAGCAAGGCTCCCATTTCTCCATGGCCTGTCCTGCATTTCTGGTTTTGACACTTTTTTCAGCATGGCCCTTTTGACCGATGGGAAGCGAGACTTCTTTGTAGCGCTGATTTGCCTTTCCAGGTTGCTTGGTTGGCCAAAAAGGGCGTATGCGTTTTTTCCTGAATATATTCAGGAAAAAACGCATACGCCCTTTTTGGCCAAGGGCATCATTGTCAACGTTTTGCCGCTTTTCATGTGCTTTAAAGGCGATTCGAATCTACCTCCTGAAATCTGTTTCCTGCAATTCTGCCTTGATTTCAATTCCTCGTCTTTGCCTTCCCTCAATATATTTGTGGACGAGAGTTATCATTTATAACTGTGCAGGTTTGTGAATTGCAGTGCCCTGAAGCTCCATTTTACAACTCGCTTTTTCGGGAGCTGGCCGCAAAAGCGCAGGATGGCTTCAGGCCCTGTTCTGGTTCCGGGGGGCAGGCTGAGCCTGTGGTTAATTCTTCTTCCTGATGGGAAAATAGAGTGACCTGTGCCTGTCCCAACACCAAGAGCTAGTCTCTCATTGGTTCTCCGTCTTCCCGTTCATCCTCAGGACAAATGGCAACCTGTAAGGAACAGGAGGTTAAAGGTGCTGATGCTCCAAGTAGGGAGATTGCTAGTAAAGTGGCTGGAATGGCGAACCCGAGCACAAGGAGATGAGAAATGAGGTGCGTTTTAGAAACCTTTCCCCATCACACAGTGTACCATCTTCTGGGTTTCTCTTGCATGTTTTCGATGTAGGAAGATGCCCTTGAACCTGGAGATTTGGGACCCATGCGATGGGTAGCACGCAGTATTACTTTAAAGGGTCTGCGTTTGCTCACCCAACCTCACCAAACCTCTCAGCCCCAAGAGTGTCCACCCTTATGTCTCATCCAGCTGTGGGTCTAGATATGGTCAATCCAGGTTGCATCACAGACCCTGAACGAATTGTGTAAGAATTTCTCTCTCTTTCACTGTCTTTGTTTCATGGGTTTTGAAAAGTAATTTATTTTTATAATGGGGTTTAGCTGCTTTTCACGGCTGTGTTTATGCCGCTTTACACCCACTTGACACACTAACAGAGAGATATCAATACATAGGTTTTAAGATTATTACTAGTCAGATATATTCTTGTGCGGTGAATCTGGCGTGTTGAGTCCAGTTCTCTGAGCAAGGAGTAGGTCTTGTCTGTTACATATTGGGTTTATGGAACGGTATCTGAGCTAATTTGAAACTCTTGTTTTATGTATCACCCCACCTCACCTTTCCCGTTAAGCAGCCATAGTGTGTTTTCTGCATGTGTGACTCTGTTCTGTTTTGTAATTCAGTTCAAGTGTAACGGTTTTTACATTCCCTCTATAAGTGACACCTTATGAGAAGTGTCCTTTTCTGTGTGGCTTATGTCACTTAGAATCGTCGGACCTAAATCCACTCATCATGCTGCTACTAGCCTTATGACATTGATTTCATGGCTGAGTGATAATCCATTGTACATATGGACCTCAAATTTTTTATCCATTTTTCACTTTCCTGGGATATTTAAGGTGGAATGAAGTGGAGGTCCTTGTCAACAGAGCAGCCCTAAACTTTGGAGTGCTTGTGTCTTGCTGATTTTTAATTTTCCCACTGTATACCCCCATGCGTGGAAATGCCCTATGCTCTCTAAGCTGTGTTTTTTAGATGTTTCAGGACACACCGTACACTTCTCCAGAGTGGCTGTTGGCAATTTACATCCCGCCCATCAGTGTAGCAAGGCTCCCATTTCTCCATGGCCTGTCCTGCATTTCTGGTTTTGACACTTTTTTCAGCATGGCCCTTTTGACCGATGGGAAGCGAGACTTCTTTGTAGCGCTGATTTGCCTTTCCAGGTTGCTTGGTTGGCCAAAAAGGGCGTATGCGTTTTTTCCTGAATATATTCAGGAAAAAACGCATACGCCCTTTTTGGCCAAAGGCATCATTGTCAACGTTTTGCCGCTTTTCATGTGCCTTAAAGGCGATTCGAATCTACCTCCTGAAATCTGTTTCCTGCAATTCTGCCTTGATTTCAATTCCTCGTCTTTGCCTTCCCTCAATATATTTGTGGACGAGAGTTATCATTTATAACTGTGCAGGTTTGTGAATTGCAGTGCCCTGAAGCTCCATTTTACAACTCGCTTTTTCGGGAGCTGGCCGCAAAAGCGCAGGATGGCTTCAGGCCCTGTTCTGGTTCCGGGGGGCAGGCTGAGCCTGTGGTTAATTCTTCTTCCTGATGGGAAAATAGAGTGACCTGTGCCTGTCCCAACACCAAGAGCTAGTCTCTCATTGGTTCTCCGTCTTCCCGTTCATCCTCAGGACAAATGGCAACCTGTAAGGAATAGGAGGTTAAAGGTGCTGATGCTCCAAGTAGGGAGATTGCTAGTAAAGTGGCTGGAATGGCGAACCCGAGCACAAGGAGATGAGAAATGAGGTGCGTTTTAGAAACCTTTCCCCATCACACAGTGTACCATCTTCTGGGTTTCTCTTGCATGTTTTCGATGTAGGAAGATGCCCTTGAACCTGGAGATTTGGGACCCATGCGATGGGTAGCACGCAGTATTACTTTAAAGGGTCTGCGTTTGCTCACCCAACCTCACCAAACCTCTCAGCCCCAAGAGTGTCCACCCTTATGTCTCATCCAGCTGTGGGTCTAGATATGGTCAATCCAGGTTGCATCACAGACCCTGAACGAATTGTGTAAGAATTTCTCTCTCTTTCACTGTCTTTGTTTCATGGGTTTTGAAAAGTAATTTATTTTTATAATGGGGTTTAGCTGCTTTTCACGGCTGTGTTTATGCCGCTTTACACCCACTTGACACACTAACAGAGAGATATCAATACATAGGTTTTAAGATTATTACTAGTCAGATATATTCTTGTGCGGTGAATCGGGCGTGTTGAGTCCAGTTCTCTGAGCAAGGAGTAGGTCTTGTCTGTTACATATTGGGTTTATGGAACGGTATCTGAGCTAATTTGAAACTCTTGTTTTATGTATCACCCCACCTCACCTTTCCCGTTAAGCAGCCATAGTGTGTTTTCTGCATGTGTGACTCTGTTCTGTTTTGTAATTCAGTTCAAGTGTAACGGTTTTTACATTCCCTCTATAAGTGACACCTTATGAGAAGTGTCCTTTTCTGTGTGGCTTATGTCACTTAGAATCGTCGGACCTAAATCCACTCATCATGCTGCTACTAGCCTTATGACATTGATTTCATGGCTGAGTGATAATCCATTGTACATATGGACCTCAAATTTTTTATCCATTTTTCGCTTTCCTGGGATATTTAAGGTGGAATGAAGTGGAGGTCCTTGTCAACAGAGCAGCCCTAAACTTTGGGGTGCTTGTGTCTTGCTGATTTTTAATTTTCCCACTGTATACCCCCATGCGTGGAAATGCCCTATGCTCTCTAAGCTGTGTTTTTTAGATGTTTCAGGACACACCGTACACTTCTCCAGAGTGGCTGTTGGCAATTTACATCCCGCCCATCAGTGTAGCAAGGCTCCCATTTCTCCATGGCCTGTCCTGCATTTCTGGTTTTGACACTTTTTTCAGCATGGCCCTTTTGACCGATGGGAAGCGAGACTTCTTTGTAGCGCTGATTTGCCTTTCCAGGTTGCTTGGTTGGCCAAAAAGGGCGTATGCGTTTTTTCCTGAATATATTCAGGAAAAAACGCATACGCCCTTTTTGGCCAAGGGCATCATTGTCAACGTTTTGCCGCTTTTCATGTGCCTTAAAGGCGATTCGAATCTACCTCCTGAAATCTGTTTCCTGCAATTCTGCCTTGATTTCAATTCCTCGTCTTTGCCTTCCCTCAATATATTAGTGGACGAGAGTTATCATTTATAACTGTGCAGGTTTGTGAATTGCAGTGCCCTGAAGCTCCATTTTACAACTCGCTTTTTCGGGAGCTGGCCGCAAAAGCGCAGGATGGCTTCAGGCCCTGTTCTGGTTCCGGGGGGCAGGCTGAGCCTGTGGTTAATTCTTCTTCCTGATGGGAAAATAGAGTGACCTGTGCCTGTCCCAACACCAAGAGCTAGTCTCTCATTGGTTCTCCGTCTTCCCGTTCATCCTCAGGACAAATGGCAACCTGTACGGAACAGGAGGTTAAAGGTGCTGATGCTCCAAGTAGGGAGATTGCTAGTAAAGTGGCTGGAATGGCGAACCCGAGCACAAGGAGATGAGAAATGAGGTGCGTTTTAGAAACCTTTCCCCATCACACGGTGTACCATCTTCTGGGTTTCTCTTGCATGTTTTCGATGTAGGAAGATGCCCTTGAACCTGGAGATTTGGGACCCATGCGATGGGTAGCACGCAGTATTACTTTAAAGGGTCTGCGTTTGCTCACCCAACCTCACCAAACCTCTCAGCCCCAAGAGCGTCCACCCTTATGTCTCATCCAGCTGTGGGTCTAGATATGGTCAATCCAGGTTGCATCACAGACCCTGAACGAATTGTGTAAGAATTTTTCTCTCTTTCACTGTCTTTGTTTCATGGGTTTTGAAAAGTAATTTATTTTTATAATGGGGTTTAGCTGCTTTTCACGGCTGTGTTTATGCCGCTTTACACCCACTTGACACACTAACAGAGAGATATCAATACATAGGTTTTAAGATTATTACTAGTCAGATATATTCTTGTGCGGTGAATCGGGCGTGTTGAGTTCAGTTCTCTGAGCAAGGAGTAGGTCTTGTCTGTTACATATTGGGTTTATGGAACGGTATGTGAGCTAATTTGAAACTCTTGTTTTATGTATCACCCCACCTCACCTTTCCCGTTAAGCAGCCATAGTGTGTTTTCTGCATGTGTGACTCTGTTCTGTTTTGTAATTCAGTTCAAGTGTAACGGTTTTTACATTCCCTCTATAAGTGACACCTTATGAGAAGTGTCCTTTTCTGTGTGGCTTATGTCACTTAGAATCGTCGGACCTAAATCCACTCATCATGCTGCTACTAGCCTTATGACATTGATTTCATGGCTGAGTGATAATCCATTGTACATATGGACCTCAAATTTTTTATCCATTTTTCGCTTTCCTGGGATATTTAAGGTGGAATGAAGTGGAGGTCCTTGTCAACAGAGCAGCCCTAAACTTTGGGGTGCTTGTGTCTTGCTGATTTTTAATTTTCCCACTGTATACCCCCATGCGTGGAAATGCCCTATGCTCTCTAAGCTGTGTTTTTTAGATGTTTCAGGACACACCGTACACTTCTCCAGAGTGGCTGTTGGTAATTTACATCCCGCCCATCAGTGTAGCAAGGCTCCCATTTCTCCATGGCCTGTCCTGCATTTCTGGTTTTGACACTTTTTTCAGCATGGCCCTTTTGACCGATGGGAAGCGAGACTTCTTTGTAGCGCTGATTTGCCTTTCCAGGTTGCTTGGTTGGCCAAAAAGGGCGTATGCGTTTTTTCCTGAATATATTCAGGAAAAAACGCATACGCCCTTTTTGGCCAAGGGCATCATTGTCAACGTTTTGCCGCTTTTCATGTGCTTTAAAGGCGATTCGAATCTACCTCCTGAAATCTGTTTCCTGCAATTCTGCCTTGATTTCAATTCCTCGTCTTTGCCTTCCCTCAATATATTTGTGGACGAGAGTTATCATTTATAACTGTGCAGGTTTGTGAATTGCAGTGCCCTGAAGCTCCATTTTACAACTCGCTTTTTCGGGAGCTGGCCGCAAAAGCGCAGGATGGCTTCAGGCCCTGTTCTGGTTCCGGGGGGCAGGCTGAGCCTGTGGTTAATTCTTCTTCCTGATGGGAAAATAGAGTGACCTGTGCCTGTCCCAACACCAAGAGCTAGTCTCTCATTGGTTCTCCGTCTTCCCGTTCATCCTCAGGACAAATGGCAACCTGTAAGGAACAGGAGGTTAAAGGTGCTGATGCTCCAAGTAGGGAGATTGCTAGTAAAGTGGCTGGAATGGCGAACCCGAGCACAAGGAGATGAGAAATGAGGTGCGTTTTAGAAACCTTTCCCCATCACACAGTGTACCATCTTCTGGGTTTCTCTTGCATGTTTTCGATGTAGGAAGATGCCCTTGAACCTGGAGATTTGGGACCCATGCGATGGGTAGCACGCAGTATTACTTTAAAGGGTCTGCGTTTGCTCACCCAACCTCACCAAACCTCTCAGCCCCAAGAGTGTCCACCCTTATGTCTCATCCAGCTGTGGGTCTAGATATGGTCAATCCAGGTTGCATCACAGACCCTGAACGAATTGTGTAAGAATTTCTCTCTCTTTCACTGTCTTTGTTTCATGGGTTTTGAAAAGTAATTTATTTTTATAATGGGGTTTAGCTGCTTTTCACGGCTGTGTTTATGCCGCTTTACACCCACTTGACACACTAACAGAGAGATATCAATACATAGGTTTTAAGATTATTACTAGTCAGATATATTCTTGTGCGGTGAATCTGGCGTGTTGAGTCCAGTTCTCTGAGCAAGGAGTAGGTCTTGTCTGTTACATATTGGGTTTATGGAACGGTATCTGAGCTAATTTGAAACTCTTGTTTTATGTATCACCCCACCTCACCTTTCCCGTTAAGCAGCCATAGTGTGTTTTCTGCATGTGTGACTCTGTTCTGTTTTGTAATTCAGTTCAAGTGTAACGGTTTTTACATTCCCTCTATAAGTGACACCTTATGAGAAGTGTCCTTTTCTGTGTGGCTTATGTCACTTAGAATCGTCGGACCTAAATCCACTCATCATGCTGCTACTAGCCTTATGACATTGATTTCATGGCTGAGTGATAATCCATTGTACATATGGACCTCAAATTTTTTATCCATTTTTCACTTTCCTGGGATATTTAAGGTGGAATGAAGTGGAGGTCCTTGTCAACAGAGCAGCCCTAAACTTTGGAGTGCTTGTGTCTTGCTGATTTTTAATTTTCCCACTGTATACCCCCATGCGTGGAAATGCCCTATGCTCTCTAAGCTGTGTTTTTTAGATGTTTCAGGACACACCGTACACTTCTCCAGAGTGGCTGTTGGCAATTTACATCCCGCCCATCAGTGTAGCAAGGCTCCCATTTCTCCATGGCCTGTCCTGCATTTCTGGTTTTGACACTTTTTTCAGCATGGCCCTTTTGACCGATGGGAAGCGAGACTTCTTTGTAGCGCTGATTTGCCTTTCCAGGTTGCTTGGTTGGCCAAAAAGGGCGTATGCGTTTTTTCCTGAATATATTCAGGAAAAAACGCATACGCCCTTTTTGGCCAAAGGCATCATTGTCAACGTTTTGCCGCTTTTCATGTGCCTTAAAGGCGATTCGAATCTACCTCCTGAAATCTGTTTCCTGCAATTCTGCCTTGATTTCAATTCCTCGTCTTTGCCTTCCCTCAATATATTTGTGGACGAGAGTTATCATTTATAACTGTGCAGGTTTGTGAATTGCAGTGCCCTGAAGCTCCATTTTACAACTCGCTTTTTCGGGAGCTGGCCGCAAAAGCGCAGGATGGCTTCAGGCCCTGTTCTGGTTCCGGGGGGCAGGCTGAGCCTGTGGTTAATTCTTCTTCCTGATGGGAAAATAGAGTGACCTGTGCCTGTCCCAACACCAAGAGCTAGTCTCTCATTGGTTCTCCGTCTTCCCGTTCATCCTCAGGACAAATGGCAACCTGTAAGGAATAGGAGGTTAAAGGTGCTGATGCTCCAAGTAGGGAGATTGCTAGTAAAGTGGCTGGAATGGCGAACCCGAGCACAAGGAGATGAGAAATGAGGTGCGTTTTAGAAACCTTTCCCCATCACACAGTGTACCATCTTCTGGGTTTCTCTTGCATGTTTTCGATGTAGGAAGATGCCCTTGAACCTGGAGATTTGGGACCCATGCGATGGGTAGCACGCAGTATTACTTTAAAGGGTCTGCGTTTGCTCACCCAACCTCACCAAACCTCTCAGCCCCAAGAGTGTCCACCCTTATGTCTCATCCAGCTGTGGGTCTAGATATGGTCAATCCAGGTTGCATCACAGACCCTGAACGAATTGTGTAAGAATTTCTCTCTCTTTCACTGTCTTTGTTTCATGGGTTTTGAAAAGTAATTTATTTTTATAATGGGGTTTAGCTGCTTTTCACGGCTGTGTTTATGCCGCTTTACACCCACTTGACACACTAACAGAGAGATATCAATACATAGGTTTTAAGATTATTACTAGTCAGATATATTCTTGTGCGGTGAATCGGGCGTGTTGAGTCCAGTTCTCTGAGCAAGGAGTAGGTCTTGTCTGTTACATATTGGGTTTATGGAACGGTATCTGAGCTAATTTGAAACTCTTGTTTTATGTATCACCCCACCTCACCTTTCCCGTTAAGCAGCCATAGTGTGTTTTCTGCATGTGTGACTCTGTTCTGTTTTGTAATTCAGTTCAAGTGTAACGGTTTTTACATTCCCTCTATAAGTGACACCTTATGAGAAGTGTCCTTTTCTGTGTGGCTTATGTCACTTAGAATCGTCGGACCTAAATCCACTCATCATGCTGCTACTAGCCTTATGACATTGATTTCATGGCTGAGTGATAATCCATTGTACATATGGACCTCAAATTTTTTATCCATTTTTCGCTTTCCTGGGATATTTAAGGTGGAATGAAGTGGAGGTCCTTGTCAACAGAGCAGCCCTAAACTTTGGGGTGCTTGTGTCTTGCTGATTTTTAATTTTCCCACTGTATACCCCCATGCGTGGAAATGCCCTATGCTCTCTAAGCTGTGTTTTTTAGATGTTTCAGGACACACCGTACACTTCTCCAGAGTGGCTGTTGGCAATTTACATCCCGCCCATCAGTGTAGCAAGGCTCCCATTTCTCCATGGCCTGTCCTGCATTTCTGGTTTTGACACTTTTTTCAGCATGGCCCTTTTGACCGATGGGAAGCGAGACTTCTTTGTAGCGCTGATTTGCCTTTCCAGGTTGCTTGGTTGGCCAAAAAGGGCGTATGCGTTTTTTCCTGAATATATTCAGGAAAAAACGCATACGCCCTTTTTGGCCAAGGGCATCATTGTCAACGTTTTGCCGCTTTTCATGTGCCTTAAAGGCGATTCGAATCTACCTCCTGAAATCTGTTTCCTGCAATTCTGCCTTGATTTCAATTCCTCGTCTTTGCCTTCCCTCAATATATTAGTGGACGAGAGTTATCATTTATAACTGTGCAGGTTTGTGAATTGCAGTGCCCTGAAGCTCCATTTTACAACTCGCTTTTTCGGGAGCTGGCCGCAAAAGCGCAGGATGGCTTCAGGCCCTGTTCTGGTTCCGGGGGGCAGGCTGAGCCTGTGGTTAATTCTTCTTCCTGATGGGAAAATAGAGTGACCTGTGCCTGTCCCAACACCAAGAGCTAGTCTCTCATTGGTTCTCCGTCTTCCCGTTCATCCTCAGGACAAATGGCAACCTGTACGGAACAGGAGGTTAAAGGTGCTGATGCTCCAAGTAGGGAGATTGCTAGTAAAGTGGCTGGAATGGCGAACCCGAGCACAAGGAGATGAGAAATGAGGTGCGTTTTAGAAACCTTTCCCCATCACACGGTGTACCATCTTCTGGGTTTCTCTTGCATGTTTTCGATGTAGGAAGATGCCCTTGAACCTGGAGATTTGGGACCCATGCGATGGGTAGCACGCAGTATTACTTTAAAGGGTCTGCGTTTGCTCACCCAACCTCACCAAACCTCTCAGCCCCAAGAGCGTCCACCCTTATGTCTCATCCAGCTGTGGGTCTAGATATGGTCAATCCAGGTTGCATCACAGACCCTGAACGAATTGTGTAAGAATTTTTCTCTCTTTCACTGTCTTTGTTTCATGGGTTTTGAAAAGTAATTTATTTTTATAATGGGGTTTAGCTGCTTTTCACGGCTGTGTTTATGCCGCTTTACACCCACTTGACACACTAACAGAGAGATATCAATACATAGGTTTTAAGATTATTACTAGTCAGATATATTCTTGTGCGGTGAATCGGGCGTGTTGAGTTCAGTTCTCTGAGCAAGGAGTAGGTCTTGTCTGTTACATATTGGGTTTATGGAACGGTATCTGAGCTAATTTGAAACTCTTGTTTTATGTATCACCCCACCTCACCTTTCCCGTTAAGCAGCCATAGTGTGTTTTCTGCATGTGTGACTCTGTTCTGTTTTGTAATTCAGTTCAAGTGTAACGGTTTTTACATTCCCTCTATAAGTGACACCTTATGAGAAGTGTCCTTTTCTGTGTGGCTTATGTCACTTAGAATCGTCGGACCTAAATCCACTCATCATGCTGCTACTAGCCTTATGACATTGATTTCATGGCTGAGTGATAATCCATTGTACATATGGACCTCAAATTTTTTATCCATTTTTCGCTTTCCTGGGATATTTAAGGTGGAATGAAGTGGAGGTCCTTGTCAACAGAGCAGCCCTAAACTTTGGGGTGCTTGTGTCTTGCTGATTTTTAATTTTCCCACTGTATACCCCCATGCGTGGAAATGCCCTATGCTCTCTAAGCTGTGTTTTTTAGATGTTTCAGGACACACCGTACACTTCTCCAGAGTGGCTGTTGGTAATTTACATCCCGCCCATCAGTGTAGCAAGGCTCCCATTTCTCCATGGCCTGTCCTGCATTTCTGGTTTTGACACTTTTTTCAGCATGGCCCTTTTGACCGATGGGAAGCGAGACTTCTTTGTAGCGCTGATTTGCCTTTCCAGGTTGCTTGGTTGGCCAAAAAGGGCGTATGCGTTTTTTCCTGAATATATTCAGGAAAAAACGCATACGCCCTTTTTGGCCAAGGGCATCATTGTCAACGTTTTGCCGCTTTTCATGTGCTTTAAAGGCGATTCGAATCTACCTCCTGAAATCTGTTTCCTGCAATTCTGCCTTGATTTCAATTCCTCGTCTTTGCCTTCCCTCAATATATTTGTGGACGAGAGTTATCATTTATAACTGTGCAGGTTTGTGAATTGCAGTGCCCTGAAGCTCCATTTTACAACTCGCTTTTTCGGGAGCTGGCCGCAAAAGCGCAGGATGGCTTCAGGCCCTGTTCTGGTTCCGGGGGGCAGGCTGAGCCTGTGGTTAATTCTTCTTCCTGATGGGAAAATAGAGTGACCTGTGCCTGTCCCAACACCAAGAGCTAGTCTCTCATTGGTTCTCCGTCTTCCCGTTCATCCTCAGGACAAATGGCAACCTGTAAGGAACAGGAGGTTAAAGGTGCTGATGCTCCAAGTAGGGAGATTGCTAGTAAAGTGGCTGGAATGGCGAACCCGAGCACAAGGAGATGAGAAATGAGGTGCGTTTTAGAAACCTTTCCCCATCACACAGTGTACCATCTTCTGGGTTTCTCTTGCATGTTTTCGATGTAGGAAGATGCCCTTGAACCTGGAGATTTGGGACCCATGCGATGGGTAGCACGCAGTATTACTTTAAAGGGTCTGCGTTTGCTCACCCAACCTCACCAAACCTCTCAGCCCCAAGAGTGTCCACCCTTATGTCTCATCCAGCTGTGGGTCTAGATATGGTCAATCCAGGTTGCATCACAGACCCTGAACGAATTGTGTAAGAATTTCTCTCTCTTTCACTGTCTTTGTTTCATGGGTTTTGAAAAGTAATTTATTTTTATAATGGGGTTTAGCTGCTTTTCACGGCTGTGTTTATGCCGCTTTACACCCACTTGACACACTAACAGAGAGATATCAATACATAGGTTTTAAGATTATTACTAGTCAGATATATTCTTGTGCGGTGAATCTGGCGTGTTGAGTCCAGTTCTCTGAGCAAGGAGTAGGTCTTGTCTGTTACATATTGGGTTTATGGAACGGTATCTGAGCTAATTTGAAACTCTTGTTTTATGTATCACCCCACCTCACCTTTCCCGTTAAGCAGCCATAGTGTGTTTTCTGCATGTGTGACTCTGTTCTGTTTTGTAATTCAGTTCAAGTGTAACGGTTTTTACATTCCCTCTATAAGTGACACCTTATGAGAAGTGTCCTTTTCTGTGTGGCTTATGTCACTTAGAATCGTCGGACCTAAATCCACTCATCATGCTGCTACTAGCCTTATGACATTGATTTCATGGCTGAGTGATAATCCATTGTACATATGGACCTCAAATTTTTTATCCATTTTTCGCTTTCCTGGGATATTTAAGGTGGAATGAAGTGGAGGTCCTTGTCAACAGAGCAGCCCTAAACTTTGGGGTGCTTGTGTCTTGCTGATTTTTAATTTTCCCACTGTATACCCCCATGCGTGGAAATGCCCTATGCTCTCTAAGCTGTGTTTTTTAGATGTTTCAGGACACACCGTACACTTCTCCAGTGTGGCTGTTGGTAATTTACATCCCGCCCATCAGTGTAGCAAGGCTCCCATTTCTCCATGGCCTGTCCTGCATTTCTGGTTTTGACACTTTTTTCAGCATGGCCCTTTTGACCGATGGGAAGCGAGACTTCTTTGTAGCGCTGATTTGCCTTTCCAGGTTGCTTGGTTGGCCAAAAAGGGCGTATGCGTTTTTTCCTGAATATATTCAGGAAAAAACGCATACGCCCTTTTTGGCCAAGGGCATCATTGTCAACGTTTTGCCGCTTTTCATGTGCTTTCAAGGCGATTCGAATCTACCTCCTGAAATCTGTTTCCTGCAATTCTGCCTTGATTTCAATTCCTCGTCTTTGCCTTCCCTCAATATATTTGTGGACGAGAGTTATCATTTATAACTGTGCAGGTTTGTGAATTGCAGTGCCCTGAAGCTCCATTTTACAACTCGCTTTTTCGGGAGCTGGCCGCAAAAGCGCAGGATGGCTTCAGGCCCTGTTCTGGTTCCGGGGGGCAGGCTGAGCCTGTGGTTAATTCTTCTTCCTGATGGGAAAATAGAGTGACCTGTGCCTGTCCCAACACCAAGAGCTAGTCTCTCATTGGTTCTCCGTCTTCCCGTTCATCCTCAGGACAAATGGCAACCTGTAAGGAACAGGAGGTTAAAGGTGCTGATGCTCCAAGTAGGGAGATTGCTAGTAAAGTGGCTGGAATGGCGAACCCGAGCACAAGGAGATGAGAAATGAGGTGCGTTTTAGAAACCTTTCCCCATCACACAGTGTACCATCTTCTGGGTTTCTCTTGCATGTTTTCGATGTAGGAAGATGCCCTTGAACCTGGAGATTTGGGACCCATGCGATGGGTAGCACGCAGTATTACTTTAAAGGGTCTGCGTTTGCTCACCCAACCTCACCAAACCTCTCAGCCCCAAGAGTGTCCACCCTTATGTCTCATCCAGCTGTGGGTCTAGATATGGTCAATCCAGGTTGCATCACAGACCCTGAACGAATTGTGTAAGAATTTCTCTCTCTTTCACTGTCTTTGTTTCATGGGTTTTGAAAAGTAATTTATTTTTATAATGGGGTTTAGCTGCTTTTCACGGCTGTGTTTATGCCGCTTTACACCCACTTGACACACTAACAGAGAGATATCAATACATAGGTTTTAAGATTATTACTAGTCAGATATATTCTTGTGCGGTGAATCGGGCGTGTTGAGTCCAGTTCTCTGAGCAAGGAGTAGGTCTTGTCTGTTACATATTGGGTTTATGGAACGGTATCTGAGCTAATTTGAAACTCTTGTTTTATGTATCACCCCACCTCACCTTTCCCGTTAAGCAGCCATAGTGTGTTTTCTGCATGTGTGACTCTGTTCTGTTTTGTAATTCAGTTCAAGTGTAACGGTTTTTACATTCCCTCTATAAGTGACACCTTATGAGAAGTGTCCTTTTCTGTGCGGCTTATGTCACTTAGAATCGTCGGACCTAAATCCACTCATCATGCTGCTACTAGCCTTATGATATTGATTTCATGGCTGAGTGATAATCCATTGTACATATGGACCTCAAATTTTTTATCCATTTTTCGCTTTCCTGGGATATTTAAGGTGGAATGAAGTGGAGGTCCTTGTCAACAGAGCAGCCCTAAACTTTGGAGTGCTTGTGTCTTGCTGATTTTTAATTTTCCCACTGTATACCCCCATGCGTGGAAATGCCCTATGCTCTCTAAGCTGTGTTTTTTAGATGTTTCAGGACACACCGTACACTTCTCCAGAGTGGCTGTTGGCAATTTACATCCCGCCCATCAGTGTAGCAAGGCTCCCATTTCTCCATGGCCTGTCCTGCATTTCTGGTTTTGACACTTTTTTCAGCATGGCCCTTTTGACCGATGGGAAGCGAGACTTCTTTGTAGCGCTGATTTGACTTTCCAGGTTGCTTGGTTGGCCAAAAAGGGCGTATGCGTTTTTTCCTGAATATATTCAGGAAAAAACGCATACGCCCTTTTTGGCCAAAGGCATCATTGTCAACGTTTTGCCGCTTTTCATGTGCCTTAAAGGCGATTCGAATCTACCTCCTGAAATCTGTTTCCTGCAATTCTGCCTTGATTTCAATTCCTCGTCTTTGCCTTCCCTCAATATATTTGTGGACGAGAGTTATCATTTATAACTGTGCAGGTTTGTGAATTGCAGTGCCCTGAAGCTCCATTTTACAACTCGCTTTTTCGGGAGCTGGCCGCAAAAGCGCAGGATGGCTTCAGGCCCTGTTCTGGTTCCGGGGGGCAGGCTGAGCCTGTGGTTAATTCTTCTTCCTGATGGGAAAATAGAGTGACCTGTGCCTGTCCCAACACCAAGAGCTAGTCTCTCATTGGTTCTCCGTCTTCCCGTTCATCCTCAGGACAAATGGCAACCTGTAAGGAATAGGAGGTTAAAGGTGCTGATGCTCCAAGTAGGGAGATTGCTAGTAAAGTGGCTGGAATGGCGAACCCGAGCACAAGGAGATGAGAAATGAGGTGCGTTTTAGAAACCTTTCCCCATCACACAGTGTACCATCTTCTGGGTTTCTCTTGCATGTTTTCGATGTAGGAAGATGCCCTTGAACCTGGAGATTTGGGACCCATGCGATGGGTAGCACGCAGTATTACTTTAAAGGGTCTGCGTTTGCTCACCCAACCTCACCAAACCTCTCAGCCCCAAGAGCGTCCACCCTTATGTCTCATCCAGCTGTGGGTCTAGATATGGTCAATCCAGGTTGCATCACAGACCCTGAACGAATTGTGTAAGAATTTTTCTCTCTTTCACTGTCTTTGTTTCATGGGTTTTGAAAAGTAATTTATTTTTATAATGGGGTTTAGCTGCTTTTCACGGCTGTGTTTATGCCGCTTTACACCCACTTGACACACTAACAGAGAGATATCAATACATAGGTTTTAAGATTATTACTAGTCAGATATATTCTTGTGCGGTGAATCGGGCGTGTTGAGTTCAGTTCTCTGAGCAAGGAGTAGGTCTTGTCTGTTACATATTGGGTTTATGGAACGGTATGTGAGCTAATTTGAAACTCTTGTTTTATGTATCACCCCACCTCACCTTTCCCGTTAAGCAGCCATAGTGTGTTTTCTGCATGTGTGACTCTGTTCTGTTTTGTAATTCAGTTCAAGTGTAACGGTTTTTACATTCCCTCTATAAGTGACACCTTATGAGAAGTGTCCTTTTCTGTGTGGCTTATGTCACTTAGAATCGTCGGACCTAAATCCACTCATCATGCTGCTACTAGCCTTATGACATTGATTTCATGGCTGAGTGATAATCCATTGTACATATGGACCTCAAATTTTTTATCCATTTTTCGCTTTCCTGGGATATTTAAGGTGGAATGAAGTGGAGGTCCTTGTCAACAGAGCAGCCCTAAACTTTGGGGTGCTTGTGTCTTGCTGATTTTTAATTTTCCCACTGTATACCCCCATGCGTGGAAATGCCCTATGCTCTCTAAGCTGTGTTTTTTAGATGTTTCAGGACACACCGTACACTTCTCCAGAGTGGCTGTTGGTAATTTACATCCCGCCCATCAGTGTAGCAAGGCTCCCATTTCTCCATGGCCTGTCCTGCATTTCTGGTTTTGACACTTTTTTCAGCATGGCCCTTTTGACCGATGGGAAGCGAGACTTCTTTGTAGCGCTGATTTGCCTTTCCAGGTTGCTTGGTTGGCCAAAAAGGGCGTATGCGTTTTTTCCTGAATATATTCAGGAAAAAACGCATACGCCCTTTTTGGCCAAGGGCATCATTGTCAACGTTTTGCCGCTTTTCATGTGCTTTAAAGGCGATTCGAATCTACCTCCTGAAATCTGTTTCCTGCAATTCTGCCTTGATTTCAATTCCTCGTCTTTGCCTTCCCTCAATATATTTGTGGACGAGAGTTATCATTTATAACTGTGCAGGTTTGTGAATTGCAGTGCCCTGAAGCTCCATTTTACAACTCGCTTTTTCGGGAGCTGGCCGCAAAAGCGCAGGATGGCTTCAGGCCCTGTTCTGGTTCCGGGGGGCAGGCTGAGCCTGTGGTTAATTCTTCTTCCTGATGGGAAAATAGAGTGACCTGTGCCTGTCCCAACACCAAGAGCTAGTCTCTCATTGGTTCTCCGTCTTCCCGTTCATCCTCAGGACAAATGGCAACCTGTAAGGAACAGGAGGTTAAAGGTGCTGATGCTCCAAGTAGGGAGATTGCTAGTAAAGTGGCTGGAATGGCGAACCCGAGCACAAGGAGATGAGAAATGAGGTGCGTTTTAGAAACCTTTCCCCATCACACAGTGTACCATCTTCTGGGTTTCTCTTGCATGTTTTCGATGTAGGAAGATGCCCTTGAACCTGGAGATTTGGGACCCATGCGATGGGTAGCACGCAGTATTACTTTAAAGGGTCTGCGTTTGCTCACCCAACCTCACCAAACCTCTCAGCCCCAAGAGTGTCCACCCTTATGTCTCATCCAGCTGTGGGTCTAGATATGGTCAATCCAGGTTGCATCACAGACCCTGAACGAATTGTGTAAGAATTTCTCTCTCTTTCACTGTCTTTGTTTCATGGGTTTTGAAAAGTAATTTATTTTTATAATGGGGTTTAGCTGCTTTTCACGGCTGTGTTTATGCCGCTTTACACCCACTTGACACACTAACAGAGAGATATCAATACATAGGTTTTAAGATTATTACTAGTCAGATATATTCTTGTGCGGTGAATCTGGCGTGTTGAGTCCAGTTCTCTGAGCAAGGAGTAGGTCTTGTCTGTTACATATTGGGTTTATGGAACGGTATCTGAGCTAATTTGAAACTCTTGTTTTATGTATCACCCCACCTCACCTTTCCCGTTAAGCAGCCATAGTGTGTTTTCTGCATGTGTGACTCTGTTCTGTTTTGTAATTCAGTTCAAGTGTAACGGTTTTTACATTCCCTCTATAAGTGACACCTTATGAGAAGTGTCCTTTTCTGTGTGGCTTATGTCACTTAGAATCGTCGGACCTAAATCCACTCATCATGCTGCTACTAGCCTTATGACATTGATTTCATGGCTGAGTGATAATCCATTGTACATATGGACCTCAAATTTTTTATCCATTTTTCACTTTCCTGGGATATTTAAGGTGGAATGAAGTGGAGGTCCTTGTCAACAGAGCAGCCCTAAACTTTGGAGTGCTTGTGTCTTGCTGATTTTTAATTTTCCCACTGTATACCCCCATGCGTGGAAATGCCCTATGCTCTCTAAGCTGTGTTTTTTAGATGTTTCAGGACACACCGTACACTTCTCCAGAGTGGCTGTTGGCAATTTACATCCCGCCCATCAGTGTAGCAAGGCTCCCATTTCTCCATGGCCTGTCCTGCATTTCTGGTTTTGACACTTTTTTCAGCATGGCCCTTTTGACCGATGGGAAGCGAGACTTCTTTGTAGCGCTGATTTGCCTTTCCAGGTTGCTTGGTTGGCCAAAAAGGGCGTATGCGTTTTTTCCTGAATATATTCAGGAAAAAACGCATACGCCCTTTTTGGCCAAAGGCATCATTGTCAACGTTTTGCCGCTTTTCATGTGCCTTAAAGGCGATTCGAATCTACCTCCTGAAATCTGTTTCCTGCAATTCTGCCTTGATTTCAATTCCTCGTCTTTGCCTTCCCTCAATATATTTGTGGACGAGAGTTATCATTTATAACTGTGCAGGTTTGTGAATTGCAGTGCCCTGAAGCTCCATTTTACAACTCGCTTTTTCGGGAGCTGGCCGCAAAAGCGCAGGATGGCTTCAGGCCCTGTTCTGGTTCCGGGGGGCAGGCTGAGCCTGTGGTTAATTCTTCTTCCTGATGGGAAAATAGAGTGACCTGTGCCTGTCCCAACACCAAGAGCTAGTCTCTCATTGGTTCTCCGTCTTCCCGTTCATCCTCAGGACAAATGGCAACCTGTAAGGAATAGGAGGTTAAAGGTGCTGATGCTCCAAGTAGGGAGATTGCTAGTAAAGTGGCTGGAATGGCGAACCCGAGCACAAGGAGATGAGAAATGAGGTGCGTTTTAGAAACCTTTCCCCATCACACAGTGTACCATCTTCTGGGTTTCTCTTGCATGTTTTCGATGTAGGAAGATGCCCTTGAACCTGGAGATTTGGGACCCATGCGATGGGTAGCACGCAGTATTACTTTAAAGGGTCTGCGTTTGCTCACCCAACCTCACCAAACCTCTCAGCCCCAAGAGTGTCCACCCTTATGTCTCATCCAGCTGTGGGTCTAGATATGGTCAATCCAGGTTGCATCACAGACCCTGAACGAATTGTGTAAGAATTTCTCTCTCTTTCACTGTCTTTGTTTCATGGGTTTTGAAAAGTAATTTATTTTTATAATGGGGTTTAGCTGCTTTTCACGGCTGTGTTTATGCCGCTTTACACCCACTTGACACACTAACAGAGAGATATCAATACATAGGTTTTAAGATTATTACTAGTCAGATATATTCTTGTGCGGTGAATCGGGCGTGTTGAGTCCAGTTCTCTGAGCAAGGAGTAGGTCTTGTCTGTTACATATTGGGTTTATGGAACGGTATCTGAGCTAATTTGAAACTCTTGTTTTATGTATCACCCCACCTCACCTTTCCCGTTAAGCAGCCATAGTGTGTTTTCTGCATGTGTGACTCTGTTCTGTTTTGTAATTCAGTTCAAGTGTAACGGTTTTTACATTCCCTCTATAAGTGACACCTTATGAGAAGTGTCCTTTTCTGTGTGGCTTATGTCACTTAGAATCGTCGGACCTAAATCCACTCATCATGCTGCTACTAGCCTTATGACATTGATTTCATGGCTGAGTGATAATCCATTGTACATATGGACCTCAAATTTTTTATCCATTTTTCGCTTTCCTGGGATATTTAAGGTGGAATGAAGTGGAGGTCCTTGTCAACAGAGCAGCCCTAAACTTTGGGGTGCTTGTGTCTTGCTGATTTTTAATTTTCCCACTGTATACCCCCATGCGTGGAAATGCCCTATGCTCTCTAAGCTGTGTTTTTTAGATGTTTCAGGACACACCGTACACTTCTCCAGAGTGGCTGTTGGCAATTTACATCCCGCCCATCAGTGTAGCAAGGCTCCCATTTCTCCATGGCCTGTCCTGCATTTCTGGTTTTGACACTTTTTTCAGCATGGCCCTTTTGACCGATGGGAAGCGAGACTTCTTTGTAGCGCTGATTTGCCTTTCCAGGTTGCTTGGTTGGCCAAAAAGGGCGTATGCGTTTTTTCCTGAATATATTCAGGAAAAAACGCATACGCCCTTTTTGGCCAAGGGCATCATTGTCAACGTTTTGCCGCTTTTCATGTGCCTTAAAGGCGATTCGAATCTACCTCCTGAAATCTGTTTCCTGCAATTCTGCCTTGATTTCAATTCCTCGTCTTTGCCTTCCCTCAATATATTAGTGGACGAGAGTTATCATTTATAACTGTGCAGGTTTGTGAATTGCAGTGCCCTGAAGCTCCATTTTACAACTCGCTTTTTCGGGAGCTGGCCGCAAAAGCGCAGGATGGCTTCAGGCCCTGTTCTGGTTCCGGGGGGCAGGCTGAGCCTGTGGTTAATTCTTCTTCCTGATGGGAAAATAGAGTGACCTGTGCCTGTCCCAACACCAAGAGCTAGTCTCTCATTGGTTCTCCGTCTTCCCGTTCATCCTCAGGACAAATGGCAACCTGTACGGAACAGGAGGTTAAAGGTGCTGATGCTCCAAGTAGGGAGATTGCTAGTAAAGTGGCTGGAATGGCGAACCCGAGCACAAGGAGATGAGAAATGAGGTGCGTTTTAGAAACCTTTCCCCATCACACGGTGTACCATCTTCTGGGTTTCTCTTGCATGTTTTCGATGTAGGAAGATGCCCTTGAACCTGGAGATTTGGGACCCATGCGATGGGTAGCACGCAGTATTACTTTAAAGGGTCTGCGTTTGCTCACCCAACCTCACCAAACCTCTCAGCCCCAAGAGCGTCCACCCTTATGTCTCATCCAGCTGTGGGTCTAGATATGGTCAATCCAGGTTGCATCACAGACCCTGAACGAATTGTGTAAGAATTTTTCTCTCTTTCACTGTCTTTGTTTCATGGGTTTTGAAAAGTAATTTATTTTTATAATGGGGTTTAGCTGCTTTTCACGGCTGTGTTTATGCCGCTTTACACCCACTTGACACACTAACAGAGAGATATCAATACATAGGTTTTAAGATTATTACTAGTCAGATATATTCTTGTGCGGTGAATCGGGCGTGTTGAGTTCAGTTCTCTGAGCAAGGAGTAGGTCTTGTCTGTTACATATTGGGTTTATGGAACGGTATGTGAGCTAATTTGAAACTCTTGTTTTATGTATCACCCCACCTCACCTTTCCCGTTAAGCAGCCATAGTGTGTTTTCTGCATGTGTGACTCTGTTCTGTTTTGTAATTCAGTTCAAGTGTAACGGTTTTTACATTCCCTCTATAAGTGACACCTTATGAGAAGTGTCCTTTTCTGTGTGGCTTATGTCACTTAGAATCGTCGGACCTAAATCCACTCATCATGCTGCTACTAGCCTTATGACATTGATTTCATGGCTGAGTGATAATCCATTGTACATATGGACCTCAAATTTTTTATCCATTTTTCGCTTTCCTGGGATATTTAAGGTGGAATGAAGTGGAGGTCCTTGTCAACAGAGCAGCCCTAAACTTTGGGGTGCTTGTGTCTTGCTGATTTTTAATTTTCCCACTGTATACCCCCATGCGTGGAAATGCCCTATGCTCTCTAAGCTGTGTTTTTTAGATGTTTCAGGACACACCGTACACTTCTCCAGAGTGGCTGTTGGTAATTTACATCCCGCCCATCAGTGTAGCAAGGCTCCCATTTCTCCATGGCCTGTCCTGCATTTCTGGTTTTGACACTTTTTTCAGCATGGCCCTTTTGACCGATGGGAAGCGAGACTTCTTTGTAGCGCTGATTTGCCTTTCCAGGTTGCTTGGTTGGCCAAAAAGGGCGTATGCGTTTTTTCCTGAATATATTCAGGAAAAAACGCATACGCCCTTTTTGGCCAAGGGCATCATTGTCAACGTTTTGCCGCTTTTCATGTGCTTTAAAGGCGATTCGAATCTACCTCCTGAAATCTGTTTCCTGCAATTCTGCCTTGATTTCAATTCCTCGTCTTTGCCTTCCCTCAATATATTTGTGGACGAGAGTTATCATTTATAACTGTGCAGGTTTGTGAATTGCAGTGCCCTGAAGCTCCATTTTACAACTCGCTTTTTCGGGAGCTGGCCGCAAAAGCGCAGGATGGCTTCAGGCCCTGTTCTGGTTCCGGGGGGCAGGCTGAGCCTGTGGTTAATTCTTCTTCCTGATGGGAAAATAGAGTGACCTGTGCCTGTCCCAACACCAAGAGCTAGTCTCTCATTGGTTCTCCGTCTTCCCGTTCATCCTCAGGACAAATGGCAACCTGTAAGGAACAGGAGGTTAAAGGTGCTGATGCTCCAAGTAGGGAGATTGCTAGTAAAGTGGCTGGAATGGCGAACCCGAGCACAAGGAGATGAGAAATGAGGTGCGTTTTAGAAACCTTTCCCCATCACACAGTGTACCATCTTCTGGGTTTCTCTTGCATGTTTTCGATGTAGGAAGATGCCCTTGAACCTGGAGATTTGGGACCCATGCGATGGGTAGCACGCAGTATTACTTTAAAGGGTCTGCGTTTGCTCACCCAACCTCACCAAACCTCTCAGCCCCAAGAGTGTCCACCCTTATGTCTCATCCAGCTGTGGGTCTAGATATGGTCAATCCAGGTTGCATCACAGACCCTGAACGAATTGTGTAAGAATTTCTCTCTCTTTCACTGTCTTTGTTTCATGGGTTTTGAAAAGTAATTTATTTTTATAATGGGGTTTAGCTGCTTTTCACGGCTGTGTTTATGCCGCTTTACACCCACTTGACACACTAACAGAGAGATATCAATACATAGGTTTTAAGATTATTACTAGTCAGATATATTCTTGTGCGGTGAATCTGGCGTGTTGAGTCCAGTTCTCTGAGCAAGGAGTAGGTCTTGTCTGTTACATATTGGGTTTATGGAACGGTATCTGAGCTAATTTGAAACTCTTGTTTTATGTATCACCCCACCTCACCTTTCCCGTTAAGCAGCCATAGTGTGTTTTCTGCATGTGTGACTCTGTTCTGTTTTGTAATTCAGTTCAAGTGTAACGGTTTTTACATTCCCTCTATAAGTGACACCTTATGAGAAGTGTCCTTTTCTGTGTGGCTTATGTCACTTAGAATCGTCGGACCTAAATCCACTCATCATGCTGCTACTAGCCTTATGACATTGATTTCATGGCTGAGTGATAATCCATTGTACATATGGACCTCAAATTTTTTATCCATTTTTCACTTTCCTGGGATATTTAAGGTGGAATGAAGTGGAGGTCCTTGTCAACAGAGCAGCCCTAAACTTTGGAGTGCTTGTGTCTTGCTGATTTTTAATTTTCCCACTGTATACCCCCATGCGTGGAAATGCCCTATGCTCTCTAAGCTGTGTTTTTTAGATGTTTCAGGACACACCGTACACTTCTCCAGAGTGGCTGTTGGCAATTTACATCCCGCCCATCAGTGTAGCAAGGCTCCCATTTCTCCATGGCCTGTCCTGCATTTCTGGTTTTGACACTTTTTTCAGCATGGCCCTTTTGACCGATGGGAAGCGAGACTTCTTTGTAGCGCTGATTTGCCTTTCCAGGTTGCTTGGTTGGCCAAAAAGGGCGTATGCGTTTTTTCCTGAATATATTCAGGAAAAAACGCATACGCCCTTTTTGGCCAAAGGCATCATTGTCAACGTTTTGCCGCTTTTCATGTGCCTTAAAGGCGATTCGAATCTACCTCCTGAAATCTGTTTCCTGCAATTCTGCCTTGATTTCAATTCCTCGTCTTTGCCTTCCCTCAATATATTTGTGGACGAGAGTTATCATTTATAACTGTGCAGGTTTGTGAATTGCAGTGCCCTGAAGCTCCATTTTACAACTCGCTTTTTCGGGAGCTGGCCGCAAAAGCGCAGGATGGCTTCAGGCCCTGTTCTGGTTCCGGGGGGCAGGCTGAGCCTGTGGTTAATTCTTCTTCCTGATGGGAAAATAGAGTGACCTGTGCCTGTCCCAACACCAAGAGCTAGTCTCTCATTGGTTCTCCGTCTTCCCGTTCATCCTCAGGACAAATGGCAACCTGTAAGGAATAGGAGGTTAAAGGTGCTGATGCTCCAAGTAGGGAGATTGCTAGTAAAGTGGCTGGAATGGCGAACCCGAGCACAAGGAGATGAGAAATGAGGTGCGTTTTAGAAACCTTTCCCCATCACACAGTGTACCATCTTCTGGGTTTCTCTTGCATGTTTTCGATGTAGGAAGATGCCCTTGAACCTGGAGATTTGGGACCCATGCGATGGGTAGCACGCAGTATTACTTTAAAGGGTCTGCGTTTGCTCACCCAACCTCACCAAACCTCTCAGCCCCAAGAGTGTCCACCCTTATGTCTCATCCAGCTGTGGGTCTAGATATGGTCAATCCAGGTTGCATCACAGACCCTGAACGAATTGTGTAAGAATTTCTCTCTCTTTCACTGTCTTTGTTTCATGGGTTTTGAAAAGTAATTTATTTTTATAATGGGGTTTAGCTGCTTTTCACGGCTGTGTTTATGCCGCTTTACACCCACTTGACACACTAACAGAGAGATATCAATACATAGGTTTTAAGATTATTACTAGTCAGATATATTCTTGTGCGGTGAATCGGGCGTGTTGAGTCCAGTTCTCTGAGCAAGGAGTAGGTCTTGTCTGTTACATATTGGGTTTATGGAACGGTATCTGAGCTAATTTGAAACTCTTGTTTTATGTATCACCCCACCTCACCTTTCCCGTTAAGCAGCCATAGTGTGTTTTCTGCATGTGTGACTCTGTTCTGTTTTGTAATTCAGTTCAAGTGTAACGGTTTTTACATTCCCTCTATAAGTGACACCTTATGAGAAGTGTCCTTTTCTGTGTGGCTTATGTCACTTAGAATCGTCGGACCTAAATCCACTCATCATGCTGCTACTAGCCTTATGACATTGATTTCATGGCTGAGTGATAATCCATTGTACATATGGACCTCAAATTTTTTATCCATTTTTCGCTTTCCTGGGATATTTAAGGTGGAATGAAGTGGAGGTCCTTGTCAACAGAGCAGCCCTAAACTTTGGGGTGCTTGTGTCTTGCTGATTTTTAATTTTCCCACTGTATACCCCCATGCGTGGAAATGCCCTATGCTCTCTAAGCTGTGTTTTTTAGATGTTTCAGGACACACCGTACACTTCTCCAGAGTGGCTGTTGGCAATTTACATCCCGCCCATCAGTGTAGCAAGGCTCCCATTTCTCCATGGCCTGTCCTGCATTTCTGGTTTTGACACTTTTTTCAGCATGGCCCTTTTGACCGATGGGAAGCGAGACTTCTTTGTAGCGCTGATTTGCCTTTCCAGGTTGCTTGGTTGGCCAAAAAGGGCGTATGCGTTTTTTCCTGAATATATTCAGGAAAAAACGCATACGCCCTTTTTGGCCAAGGGCATCATTGTCAACGTTTTGCCGCTTTTCATGTGCCTTAAAGGCGATTCGAATCTACCTCCTGAAATCTGTTTCCTGCAATTCTGCCTTGATTTCAATTCCTCGTCTTTGCCTTCCCTCAATATATTAGTGGACGAGAGTTATCATTTATAACTGTGCAGGTTTGTGAATTGCAGTGCCCTGAAGCTCCATTTTACAACTCGCTTTTTCGGGAGCTGGCCGCAAAAGCGCAGGATGGCTTCAGGCCCTGTTCTGGTTCCGGGGGGCAGGCTGAGCCTGTGGTTAATTCTTCTTCCTGATGGGAAAATAGAGTGACCTGTGCCTGTCCCAACACCAAGAGCTAGTCTCTCATTGGTTCTCCGTCTTCCCGTTCATCCTCAGGACAAATGGCAACCTGTACGGAACAGGAGGTTAAAGGTGCTGATGCTCCAAGTAGGGAGATTGCTAGTAAAGTGGCTGGAATGGCGAACCCGAGCACAAGGAGATGAGAAATGAGGTGCGTTTTAGAAACCTTTCCCCATCACACGGTGTACCATCTTCTGGGTTTCTCTTGCATGTTTTCGATGTAGGAAGATGCCCTTGAACCTGGAGATTTGGGACCCATGCGATGGGTAGCACGCAGTATTACTTTAAAGGGTCTGCGTTTGCTCACCCAACCTCACCAAACCTCTCAGCCCCAAGAGCGTCCACCCTTATGTCTCATCCAGCTGTGGGTCTAGATATGGTCAATCCAGGTTGCATCACAGACCCTGAACGAATTGTGTAAGAATTTTTCTCTCTTTCACTGTCTTTGTTTCATGGGTTTTGAAAAGTAATTTATTTTTATAATGGGGTTTAGCTGCTTTTCACGGCTGTGTTTATGCCGCTTTACACCCACTTGACACACTAACAGAGAGATATCAATACATAGGTTTTAAGATTATTACTAGTCAGATATATTCTTGTGCGGTGAATCGGGCGTGTTGAGTTCAGTTCTCTGAGCAAGGAGTAGGTCTTGTCTGTTACATATTGGGTTTATGGAACGGTATCTGAGCTAATTTGAAACTCTTGTTTTATGTATCACCCCACCTCACCTTTCCCGTTAAGCAGCCATAGTGTGTTTTCTGCATGTGTGACTCTGTTCTGTTTTGTAATTCAGTTCAAGTGTAACGGTTTTTACATTCCCTCTATAAGTGACACCTTATGAGAAGTGTCCTTTTCTGTGTGGCTTATGTCACTTAGAATCGTCGGACCTAAATCCACTCATCATGCTGCTACTAGCCTTATGACATTGATTTCATGGCTGAGTGATAATCCATTGTACATATGGACCTCAAATTTTTTATCCATTTTTCGCTTTCCTGGGATATTTAAGGTGGAATGAAGTGGAGGTCCTTGTCAACAGAGCAGCCCTAAACTTTGGGGTGCTTGTGTCTTGCTGATTTTTAATTTTCCCACTGTATACCCCCATGCGTGGAAATGCCCTATGCTCTCTAAGCTGTGTTTTTTAGATGTTTCAGGACACACCGTACACTTCTCCAGAGTGGCTGTTGGTAATTTACATCCCGCCCATCAGTGTAGCAAGGCTCCCATTTCTCCATGGCCTGTCCTGCATTTCTGGTTTTGACACTTTTTTCAGCATGGCCCTTTTGACCGATGGGAAGCGAGACTTCTTTGTAGCGCTGATTTGCCTTTCCAGGTTGCTTGGTTGGCCAAAAAGGGCGTATGCGTTTTTTCCTGAATATATTCAGGAAAAAACGCATACGCCCTTTTTGGCCAAGGGCATCATTGTCAACGTTTTGCCGCTTTTCATGTGCTTTAAAGGCGATTCGAATCTACCTCCTGAAATCTGTTTCCTGCAATTCTGCCTTGATTTCAATTCCTCGTCTTTGCCTTCCCTCAATATATTTGTGGACGAGAGTTATCATTTATAACTGTGCAGGTTTGTGAATTGCAGTGCCCTGAAGCTCCATTTTACAACTCGCTTTTTCGGGAGCTGGCCGCAAAAGCGCAGGATGGCTTCAGGCCCTGTTCTGGTTCCGGGGGGCAGGCTGAGCCTGTGGTTAATTCTTCTTCCTGATGGGAAAATAGAGTGACCTGTGCCTGTCCCAACACCAAGAGCTAGTCTCTCATTGGTTCTCCGTCTTCCCGTTCATCCTCAGGACAAATGGCAACCTGTAAGGAACAGGAGGTTAAAGGTGCTGATGCTCCAAGTAGGGAGATTGCTAGTAAAGTGGCTGGAATGGCGAACCCGAGCACAAGGAGATGAGAAATGAGGTGCGTTTTAGAAACCTTTCCCCATCACACAGTGTACCATCTTCTGGGTTTCTCTTGCATGTTTTCGATGTAGGAAGATGCCCTTGAACCTGGAGATTTGGGACCCATGCGATGGGTAGCACGCAGTATTACTTTAAAGGGTCTGCGTTTGCTCACCCAACCTCACCAAACCTCTCAGCCCCAAGAGTGTCCACCCTTATGTCTCATCCAGCTGTGGGTCTAGATATGGTCAATCCAGGTTGCATCACAGACCCTGAACGAATTGTGTAAGAATTTCTCTCTCTTTCACTGTCTTTGTTTCATGGGTTTTGAAAAGTAATTTATTTTTATAATGGGGTTTAGCTGCTTTTCACGGCTGTGTTTATGCCGCTTTACACCCACTTGACACACTAACAGAGAGATATCAATACATAGGTTTTAAGATTATTACTAGTCAGATATATTCTTGTGCGGTGAATCTGGCGTGTTGAGTCCAGTTCTCTGAGCAAGGAGTAGGTCTTGTCTGTTACATATTGGGTTTATGGAACGGTATCTGAGCTAATTTGAAACTCTTGTTTTATGTATCACCCCACCTCACCTTTCCCGTTAAGCAGCCATAGTGTGTTTTCTGCATGTGTGACTCTGTTCTGTTTTGTAATTCAGTTCAAGTGTAACGGTTTTTACATTCCCTCTATAAGTGACACCTTATGAGAAGTGTCCTTTTCTGTGTGGCTTATGTCACTTAGAATCGTCGGACCTAAATCCACTCATCATGCTGCTACTAGCCTTATGACATTGATTTCATGGCTGAGTGATAATCCATTGTACATATGGACCTCAAATTTTTTATCCATTTTTCACTTTCCTGGGATATTTAAGGTGGAATGAAGTGGAGGTCCTTGTCAACAGAGCAGCCCTAAACTTTGGAGTGCTTGTGTCTTGCTGATTTTTAATTTTCCCACTGTATACCCCCATGCGTGGAAATGCCCTATGCTCTCTAAGCTGTGTTTTTTAGATGTTTCAGGACACACCGTACACTTCTCCAGAGTGGCTGTTGGCAATTTACATCCCGCCCATCAGTGTAGCAAGGCTCCCATTTCTCCATGGCCTGTCCTGCATTTCTGGTTTTGACACTTTTTTCAGCATGGCCCTTTTGACCGATGGGAAGCGAGACTTCTTTGTAGCGCTGATTTGCCTTTCCAGGTTGCTTGGTTGGCCAAAAAGGGCGTATGCGTTTTTTCCTGAATATATTCAGGAAAAAACGCATACGCCCTTTTTGGCCAAGGGCATCATTGTCAACGTTTTGCCGCTTTTCATGTGCTTTAAAGGCGATTCGAATCTACCTCCTGAAATCTGTTTCCTGCAATTCTGCCTTGATTTCAATTCCTCGTCTTTGCCTTCCCTCAATATATTTGTGGACGAGAGTTATCATTTATAACTGTGCAGGTTTGTGAATTGCAGTGCCCTGAAGCTCCATTTTACAACTCGCTTTTTCGGGAGCTGGCCGCAAAAGCGCAGGATGGCTTCAGGCACTGTTCTGGTTCCGGGGGGCAGGCTGAGCCTGTGGTTAATTCTTCTTCCTGATGGGAAAATAGAGTGACCTGTGCCTGTCCCAACACCAAGAGCTAGTCTCTCATTGGTCCTCCGTCTTCCCGTTCATCCTCAGGACAAATGGCAACCTGTACGGAACAGGAGGTTAAAGGTGCTGATGCTCCAAGTAGGGAGATTGCTAGTAAAGTGGCTGGAATGGCGAACCCGAGCACAAGGAGATGAGAAATGAGGTGCGTTTTAGAAACCTTTCCCCATCACACAGTGTACCATCTTCTGGGTTTCTCTTGCATGTTTTCGATGTAGGAAGATGCCCTTGAACCTGGAGATTTGGGACCCATGCGATGGGTAGCACGCAGTATTACTTTAAAGGGTCTGCGTTTGCTCACCCAACCTCACCAAACCTCTCAGCCCCAAGAGTGTCCACCCTTATGTCTCATCCAGCTGTGGGTCTAGATATGGTCAATCCAGGTTGCATCACAGACCCTGAACGAATTGTGTAAGAATTTCTCTCTCTTTCACTGTCTTTGTTTCATGGGTTTTGAAAAGTAATTTATTTTTATAATGGGGTTTAGCTGCTTTTCACGGCTGTGTTTATGCCGCTTTACACCCACTTGACACACTAACAGAGAGATATCAATACATAGGTTTTAAGATTATTACTAGTCAGATATATTCTTGTGCGGTGAATCGGGCGTGTTGAGTCCAGTTCTCTGAGCAAGGAGTAGGTCTTGTCTGTTACATATTGGGTTTATGGAACGGTATCTGAGCTAATTTGAAACTCTTGTTTTATGTATCACCCCACCTCACCTTTCCCGTTAAGCAGCCATAGTGTGTTTTCTGCATGTGTGACTCTGTTCTGTTTTGTAATTCAGTTCAAGTGTAACGGTTTTTACATTCCCTCTATAAGTCACACCTTATGAGAAGTGTCCTTTTCTGTGTGGCTTATGTCACTTAGAATCGTCGGACCTAAATCCACTCATCATGCTGCTACTAGCCTTATGATATTGATTTCATGGCTGAGTGATAATCCATTGTACATATGGACCTCAAATTTTTTATCCATTTTTCGCTTTCCTGGGATATTTAAGGTGGAATGAAGTGGAGGTCCTTGTCAACAGAGCAGCCCTAAACTTTGGAGTGCTTGTGTCTTGCTGATTTTTAATTTTCCCACTGTATACCCCCATGCGTGGAAATGCCCTATGCTCTCTAAGCTGTGTTTTTTAGATGTTTCAGGACACACCGTACACTTCTCCAGAGTGGCTGTTGGCAATTTACATCCCGCCCATCAGTGTAGCAAGGCTCCCATTTCTCCATGGCCTGTCCTGCATTTCTGGTTTTGACACTTTTTTCAGCATGGCCCTTTTGACCGATGGGAAGCGAGACTTCTTTGTAGCGCTGATTTGCATTTCCAGGTTGCTTGGTTGGCCAAAAAGGGCGTATGCGTTTTTTCCTGAATATATTCAGGAAAAAACGCATACGCCCTTTTTGGCCAAAGGCATCATTGTCAACGTTTTGCCGCTTTTCATGTGCCTTAAAGGCGATTCGAATCTACCTCCTGAAATCTGTTTCCTGCAATTCTGCCTTGATTTCAATTCCTCGTCTTTGCCTTCCCTCAATATATTTGTGGACGAGAGTTATCATTTATAACTGTGCAGGTTTGTGAATTGCAGTGCCCTGAAGCTCCATTTTACAACTCGCTTTTTCGGGAGCTGGCCGCAAAAGCGCAGGATGGCTTCAGGCCCTGTTCTGGTTCCGGGGGGCAGGCTGAGCCTGTGGTTAATTCTTCTTCCTGATGGGAAAATAGAGTGACCTGTGCCTGTCCCAACACCAAGAGCTAGTCTCTCATTGGTTCTCCGTCTTCCCGTTCATCCTCAGGACAAATGGCAACCTGTACGGAACAGGAGGTTAAAGGTGCTGATGCTCCAAGTAGGGAGATTGCTAGTAAAGTGGCTGGAATGGCGAACCCGAGCACAAGGAGATGAGAAATGAGGTGCGTTTTAGAAACCTTTCCCCATCACACGGTGTACCATCTTCTGGGTTTCTCTTGCATGTTTTCGATGTAGGAAGATGCCCTTGAACCTGGAGATTTGGGACCCATGCGATGGGTAGCACGCAGTATTACTTTAAAGGGTCTGCGTTTGCTCACCCAACCTCACCAAACCTCTCAGCCCCAAGAGCGTCCACCCTTATGTCTCATCCAGCTGTGGGTCTAGATATGGTCAATCCAGGTTGCATCACAGACCCTGAACGAATTGTGTAAGAATTTTTCTCTCTTTCACTGTCTTTGTTTCATGGGTTTTGAAAAGTAATTTATTTTTATAATGGGGTTTAGCTGCTTTTCACGGCTGTGTTTATGCCGCTTTACACCCACTTGACACACTAACAGAGAGATATCAATACATAGGTTTTAAGATTATTACTAGTCAGATATATTCTTGTGCGGTGAATCGGGCGTGTTGAGTTCAGTTCTCTGAGCAAGGAGTAGGTCTTGTCTGTTACATATTGGGTTTATGGAACGGTATCTGAGCTAATTTGAAACTCTTGTTTTATGTATCACCCCACCTCACCTTTCCCGTTAAGCAGCCATAGTGTGTTTTCTGCATGTGTGACTCTGTTCTGTTTTGTAATTCAGTTCAAGTGTAACGGTTTTTACATTCCCTCTATAAGTGACACCTTATGAGAAGTGTCCTTTTCTGTGTGGCTTATGTCACTTAGAATCGTCGGACCTAAATCCACTCATCATGCTGCTACTAGCCTTATGACATTGATTTCATGGCTGAGTGATAATCCATTGTACATATGGACCTCAAATTTTTTATCCATTTTTCGCTTTCCTGGGATATTTAAGGTGGAATGAAGTGGAGGTCCTTGTCAACAGAGCAGCCCTAAACTTTGGGGTGCTTGTGTCTTGCTGATTTTTAATTTTCCCACTGTATACCCCCATGCGTGGAAATGCCCTATGCTCTCTAAGCTGTGTTTTTTAGATGTTTCAGGACACACCGTACACTTCTCCAGAGTGGCTGTTGGTAATTTACATCCCGCCCATCAGTGTAGCAAGGCTCCCATTTCTCCATGGCCTGTCCTGCATTTCTGGTTTTGACACTTTTTTCAGCATGGCCCTTTTGACCGATGGGAAGCGAGACTTCTTTGTAGCGCTGATTTGCCTTTCCAGGTTGCTTGGTTGGCCAAAAAGGGCGTATGCGTTTTTTCCTGAATATATTCAGGAAAAAACGCATACGCCCTTTTTGGCCAAGGGCATCATTGTCAACGTTTTGCCGCTTTTCATGTGCTTTAAAGGCGATTCGAATCTACCTCCTGAAATCTGTTTCCTGCAATTCTGCCTTGATTTCAATTCCTCGTCTTTGCCTTCCCTCAATATATTTGTGGACGAGAGTTATCATTTATAACTGTGCAGGTTTGTGAATTGCAGTGCCCTGAAGCTCCATTTTACAACTCGCTTTTTCGGGAGCTGGCCGCAAAAGCGCAGGATGGCTTCAGGCCCTGTTCTGGTTCCGGGGGGCAGGCTGAGCCTGTGGTTAATTCTTCTTCCTGATGGGAAAATAGAGTGACCTGTGCCTGTCCCAACACCAAGAGCTAGTCTCTCATTGGTTCTCCGTCTTCCCGTTCATCCTCAGGACAAATGGCAACCTGTAAGGAACAGGAGGTTAAAGGTGCTGATGCTCCAAGTAGGGAGATTGCTAGTAAAGTGGCTGGAATGGCGAACCCGAGCACAAGGAGATGAGAAATGAGGTGCGTTTTAGAAACCTTTCCCCATCACACAGTGTACCATCTTCTGGGTTTCTCTTGCATGTTTTCGATGTAGGAAGATGCCCTTGAACCTGGAGATTTGGGACCCATGCGATGGGTAGCACGCAGTATTACTTTAAAGGGTCTGCGTTTGCTCACCCAACCTCACCAAACCTCTCAGCCCCAAGAGTGTCCACCCTTATGTCTCATCCAGCTGTGGGTCTAGATATGGTCAATCCAGGTTGCATCACAGACCCTGAACGAATTGTGTAAGAATTTCTCTCTCTTTCACTGTCTTTGTTTCATGGGTTTTGAAAAGTAATTTATTTTTATAATGGGGTTTAGCTGCTTTTCACGGCTGTGTTTATGCCGCTTTACACCCACTTGACACACTAACAGAGAGATATCAATACATAGGTTTTAAGATTATTACTAGTCAGATATATTCTTGTGCGGTGAATCTGGCGTGTTGAGTCCAGTTCTCTGAGCAAGGAGTAGGTCTTGTCTGTTACATATTGGGTTTATGGAACGGTATCTGAGCTAATTTGAAACTCTTGTTTTATGTATCACCCCACCTCACCTTTCCCGTTAAGCAGCCATAGTGTGTTTTCTGCATGTGTGACTCTGTTCTGTTTTGTAATTCAGTTCAAGTGTAACGGTTTTTACATTCCCTCTATAAGTGACACCTTATGAGAAGTGTCCTTTTCTGTGTGGCTTATGTCACTTAGAATCGTCGGACTTAAATCCACTCATCATGCTGCTACTAGCCTTATGACATTGATTTCATGGCTGAGTGATAATCCATTGTACATATGGACCTCAAATTTTTTATCCATTTTTCACTTTCCTGGGATATTTAAGGTGGAATGAAGTGGAGGTCCTTGTCAACAGAGCAGCCCTAAACTTTGGAGTGCTTGTGTCTTGCTGATTTTTAATTTTCCCACTGTATACCCCCATGCGTGGAAATGCCCTATGCTCTCTAAGCTGTGTTTTTTAGATGTTTCAGGACACACCGTACACTTCTCCAGAGTGGCTGTTGGCAATTTACATCCCACCCATCAGTGTAGCAAGGCTCCCATTTCTCCATGGCCTGTCCTGCATTTCTGGTTTTGACACTTTTTTCAGCATGGCCCTTTTGACCGATGGGAAGCGAGACTTCTTTGTAGCGCTGATTTGCCTTTCCAGGTTGCTTGGTTGGCCAAAAAGGGCGTATGCGTTTTTTCCTGAATATATTCAGGAAAAAACGCATACGCCCTTTTTGGCCAAGGGCATCATTGTCAACGTTTTGCCGCTTTTCATGTGCTTTAAAGGCGATTCGAATCTACCTCCTGAAATCTGTTTCCTGCAATTCTGCCTTGATTTCAATTCCTCGTCTTTGCCTTCCCTCAATATATTTGTGGACGAGAGTTATCATTTATAACTGTGCAGGTTTGTGAATTGCAGTGCCCTGAAGCTCCATTTTACAACTCGCTTTTTCGGGAGCTGGCCGCAAAAGCGCAGGATGGCTTCAGGCACTGTTCTGGTTCCGGGGGGCAGGCTGAGCCTGTGGTTAATTCTTCTTCCTGATGGGAAAATAGAGTGACCTGTGCCTGTCCCAACACCAAGAGCTAGTCTCTCATTGGTCCTCCGTCTTCCCGTTCATCCTCAGGACAAATGGCAACCTGTACGGAACAGGAGGTTAAAGGTGCTGATGCTCCAAGTAGGGAGATTTCTAGTAAAGTGGCTGGAATGGCGAACCCGAGCACAAGGAGATGAGAAATGAGGTGCGTTTTAGAAACCTTTCCCCATCACACAGTGTACCATCTTCTGGGTTTCTCTTGCATGTTTTCGATGTAGGAAGATGCCCTTGAACCTGGAGATTTGGGACCCATGCGATGGGTAGCACGCAGTATTACTTTAAAGGGTCTGCGTTTGCTCACCCAACCTCACCAAACCTCTCAGCCCCAAGAGTGTCCACCCTTATGTCTCATCCAGCTGTGGGTCTAGATATGGTCAATCCAGGTTGCATCACAGACCCTGAACGAATTGTGTAAGAATTTCTCTCTCTTTCACTGTCTTTGTTTCATGGGTTTTGAAAAGTAATTTATTTTTATAATGGGGTTTAGCTGCTTTTCACGGCTGTGTTTATGCCGCTTTACACCCACTTGACACACTAACAGAGAGATATCAATACATAGGTTTTAAGATTATTACTAGTCAGATATATTCTTGTGCGGTGAATCGGGCGTGTTGAGTCCAGTTCTCTGAGCAAGGAGTAGGTCTTGTCTGTTACATATTGGGTTTATGGAACGGTATCTGAGCTAATTTGAAACTCTTGTTTTATGTATCACCCCACCTCACCTTTCCCGTTAAGCAGCCATAGTGTGTTTTCTGCATGTGTGACTCTGTTCTGTTTTGTAATTCAGTTCAAGTGTAACGGTTTTTACATTCCCTCTATAAGTCACACCTTATGAGAAGTGTCCTTTTCTGTGTGGCTTATGTCACTTAGAATCGTCGGACCTAAATCCACTCATCATGCTGCTACTAGCCTTATGATATTGATTTCATGGCTGAGTGATAATCCATTGTACATATGGACCTCAAATTTTTTATCCATTTTTCGCTTTCCTGGGATATTTAAGGTGGAATGAAGTGGAGGTCCTTGTCAACAGAGCAGCCCTAAACTTTGGAGTGCTTGTGTCTTGCTGATTTTTAATTTTCCCACTGTATACCCCCATGCGTGGAAATGCCCTATGCTCTCTAAGCTGTGTTTTTTAGATGTTTCAGGACACACCGTACACTTCTCCAGAGTGGCTGTTGGCAATTTACATCCCGCCCATCAGTGTAGCAAGGCTCCCATTTCTCCATGGCCTGTCCTGCATTTCTGGTTTTGACACTTTTTTCAGCATGGCCCTTTTGACCGATGGGAAGCGAGACTTCTTTGTAGCGCTGATTTGCCTTTCCAGGTTGCTTGGTTGGCCAAAAAGGGCGTATGCGTTTTTTCCTGAATATATTCAGGAAAAAACGCATACGCCCTTTTTGGCCAAAGGCATCATTGTCAACGTTTTGCCGCTTTTCATGTGCCTTAAAGGCGATTCGAATCTACCTCCTGAAATCTGTTTCCTGCAATTCTGCCTTGATTTCAATTCCTCGTCTTTGCCTTCCCTCAATATATTTGTGGACGAGAGTTATCATTTATAACTGTGCAGGTTTGTGAATTGCAGTGCCCTGAAGCTCCATTTTACAACTCGCTTTTTCGGGAGCTGGCCGCAAAAGCGCAGGATGGCTTCAGGCCCTGTTCTGGTTCCGGGGGGCAGGCTGAGCCTGTGGTTAATTCTTCTTCCTGATGGGAAAATAGAGTGACCTGTGCCTGTCCCAACACCAAGAGCTAGTCTCTCATTGGTTCTCCGTCTTCCCGTTCATCCTCAGGACAAATGGCAACCTGTAAGGAATAGGAGGTTAAAGGTGCTGATGCTCCAAGTAGGGAGATTGCTAGTAAAGTGGCTGGAATGGCGAACCCGAGCACAAGGAGATGAGAAATGAGGTGCGTTTTAGAAACCTTTCCCCATCACACAGTGTACCATCTTCTGGGTTTCTCTTGCATGTTTTCGATGTAGGAAGATGCCCTTGAACCTGGAGATTTGGGACCCATGCGATGGGTAGCACGCAGTATTACTTTAAAGGGTCTGCGTTTGCTCACCCAACCTCACCAAACCTCTCAGCCCCAAGAGTGTCCACCCTTATGTCTCATCCAGCTGTGGGTCTAGATATGGTCAATCCAGGTTGCATCACAGACCCTGAACGAATTGTGTAAGAATTTCTCTCTCTTTCACTGTCTTTGTTTCATGGGTTTTGAAAAGTAATTTATTTTTATAATGGGGTTTAGCTGCTTTTCACGGCTGTGTTTATGCCGCTTTACACCCACTTGACACACTAACAGAGAGATATCAATACATAGGTTTTAAGATTATTACTAGTCAGATATATTCTTGTGCGGTGAATCGGGCGTGTTGAGTCCAGTTCTCTGAGCAAGGAGTAGGTCTTGTCTGTTACATATTGGGTTTATGGAACGGTATCTGAGCTAATTTGAAACTCTTGTTTTATGTATCACCCCACCTCACCTTTCCCGTTAAGCAGCCATAGTGTGTTTTCTGCATGTGTGACTCTGTTCTGTTTTGTAATTCAGTTCAAGTGTAACGGTTTTTACATTCCCTCTATAAGTGACACCTTATGAGAAGTGTCCTTTTCTGTGTGGCTTATGTCACTTAGAATCGTCGGACCTAAATCCACTCATCATGCTGCTACTAGCCTTATGACATTGATTTCATGGCTGAGTGATAATCCATTGTACATATGGACCTCAAATTTTTTATCCATTTTTCGCTTTCCTGGGATATTTAAGGTGGAATGAAGTGGAGGTCCTTGTCAACAGAGCAGCCCTAAACTTTGGGGTGCTTGTGTCTTGCTGATTTTTAATTTTCCCACTGTATACCCCCATGCGTGGAAATGCCCTATGCTCTCTAAGCTGTGTTTTTTAGATGTTTCAGGACACACCGTACACTTCTCCAGAGTGGCTGTTGGTAATTTACATCCCGCCCATCAGTGTAGCAAGGCTCCCATTTCTCCATGGCCTGTCCTGCATTTCTGGTTTTGACACTTTTTTCAGCATGGCCCTTTTGACCGATGGGAAGCGAGACTTCTTTGTAGCGCTGATTTGCCTTTCCAGGTTGCTTGGTTGGCCAAAAAGGGCGTATGCGTTTTTTCCTGAATATATTCAGGAAAAAACGCATACGCCCTTTTTGGCCAAGGGCATCATTGTCAACGTTTTGCCGCTTTTCATGTGCTTTCAAGGCGATTCGAATCTACCTCCTGAAATCTGTTTCCTGCAATTCTGCCTTGATTTCAATTCCTCGTCTTTGCCTTCCCTCAATATATTTGTGGACGAGAGTTATCATTTATAACTGTGCAGGTTTGTGAATTGCAGTGCCCTGAAGCTCCATTTTACAACTCGCTTTTTCGGGAGCTGGCCGCAAAAGCGCAGGATGGCTTCAGGCCCTGTTCTGGTTCCGGGGGGCAGGCTGAGCCTGTGGTTAATTCTTCTTCCTGATGGGAAAATAGAGTGACCTGTGCCTGTCCCAACACCAAGAGCTAGTCTCTCATTGGTTCTCCGTCTTCCCGTTCATCCTCAGGACAAATGGCAACCTGTAAGGAACAGGAGGTTAAAGGTGCTGATGCTCCAAGTAGGGAGATTGCTAGTAAAGTGGCTGGAATGGCGAACCCGAGCACAAGGAGATGAGAAATGAGGTGCGTTTTAGAAACCTTTCCCCATCACACAGTGTACCATCTTCTGGGTTTCTCTTGCATGTTTTCGATGTAGGAAGATGCCCTTGAACCTGGAGATTTGGGACCCATGCGATGGGTAGCACGCAGTATTACTTTAAAGGGTCTGCGTTTGCTCACCCAACCTCACCAAACCTCTCAGCCCCAAGAGTGTCCACCCTTATGTCTCATCCAGCTGTGGGTCTAGATATGGTCAATCCAGGTTGCATCACAGACCCTGAACGAATTGTGTAAGAATTTCTCTCTCTTTCACTGTCTTTGTTTCATGGGTTTTGAAAAGTAATTTATTTTTATAATGGGGTTTAGCTGCTTTTCACGGCTGTGTTTATGCCGCTTTACACCCACTTGACACACTAACAGAGAGATATCAATACATAGGTTTTAAGATTATTACTAGTCAGATATATTCTTGTGCGGTGAATCGGGCGTGTTGAGTCCAGTTCTCTGAGCAAGGAGTAGGTCTTGTCTGTTACATATTGGGTTTATGGAACGGTATCTGAGCTAATTTGAAACTCTTGTTTTATGTATCACCCCACCTCACCTTTCCCGTTAAGCAGCCATAGTGTGTTTTCTGCATGTGTGACTCTGTTCTGTTTTGTAATTCAGTTCAAGTGTAACGGTTTTTACATTCCCTCTATAAGTGACACCTTATGAGAAGTGTCCTTTTCTGTGTGGCTTATGTCACTTAGAATCGTCGGACCTAAATCCACTCATCATGCTGCTACTAGCCTTATGACATTGATTTCATGGCTGAGTGATAATCCATTGTACATATGGACCTCAAATTTTTTATCCATTTTTCGCTTTCCTGGGATATTTAAGGTGGAATGAAGTGGAGGTCCTTGTCAACAGAGCAGCCCTAAACTTTGGAGTGCTTGTGTCTTGCTGATTTTTAATTTTCCCACTGTATACCCCCATGCGTGGAAATGCCCTATGCTCTCTAAGCTGTGTTTTTTAGATGTTTCAGGACACACCGTACACTTCTCCAGAGTGGCTGTTGGCAATTTACATCCCGCCCATCAGTGTAGCAAGGCTCCCATTTCTCCATGGCCTGTCCTGCATTTCTGGTTTTGACACTTTTTTCAGCATGGCCCTTTTGACCGATGGGAAGCGAGACTTCTTTGTAGCGCTGATTTGCCTTTCCAGGTTGCTTGGTTGGCCAAAAAGGGCGTATGCGTTTTTTCCTGAATATATTCAGGAAAAAACGCATACGCCCTTTTTGGCCAAGGGCATCATTGTCAACGTTTTGCCGCTTTTCATGTTCTTTCAAGGCGATTCGAATCTACCTCCTGAAATCTGTTTCCTGCAATTCTGCCTTGATTTCAATTCCTCGTCTTTGCCTTCCCTCAATATATTTGTGGACGAGAGTTATCATTTATAACTGTGCAGGTTTGTGAATTGCAGTGCCCTGAAGCTCCATTTTACAACTCGCTTTTTCGGGAGCTGGCCGCAAAAGCGCAGGATGGCTTCAGGCCCTGTTCTGGTTCCGGGGGGCAGGCTGAGCCTGTGGTTAATTCTTCTTCCTGATGGGAAAATAGAGTGACCTGTGCCTGTCCCAACACCAAGAGCTAGTCTCTCATTGGTCCTCCGTCTTCCCGTTCATCCTCAGGACAAATGGCAACCTGTACGGAACAGGAGGTTAAAGGTGCTGATGCTCCAAGTAGGGAGATTGCTAGTAAAGTGGCTGGAATGGCGAACCCGAGCACAAGGAGATGAGAAATGAGGTGCATTTTAGAAACCTTTCCCCATCACACGGTGTACCATCTTCTGGGTTTCTCATGCATGTTTTCGATGTAGGAAGATGCCCTTGAACCTGGAGATTTGGGACCCATGCGATGGGTAGCACGCAGTATTACTTTAAAGGTTCTGCGTTTGCTCACCCAACCTCACCAAACCTCTCAGCCCCAAGAGTGTCCACCCTTATGTCTCATCCAGCTGTGGGTCTAGATATGGTCAATCCAGGTTGCATCACAGACCCTGAACGAATTGTGTAAGAATTTTTCTCTCTTTCACTGTCTTTGTTTCATGGGTTTTGAAAAGTAATTTATTTTTATAATGGGGTTTAGCTGCTTTTCACGGCTGTGTTTATGCTGCTTTACACCCACTTGACACACTAACAGAGAGATATCAATACATAGGTTTTAAGATTATTACTAGTCAGATATATTCTTGTGCGGTGAATCGGGCGTGTTGAGTTCAGTTCTCTGAGCAAGGAGTAGGTCTTGTCTGTTACATATTGGGTTTATGGAACGGTATCTGAGCTAATTTGAAACTCTTGTTTTATGTATCACCCCACCTCACCTTTCCCGTTAAGCAGCCATAGTGTGTTTTCTGCATGTGTGACTCTGTTCTGTTTTGTAATTCAGTTCAAGTGTAACGGTTTTTACATTCCCTCTATAAGTGACACCTTATGAGAAGTGTCCTTTTCTGTGTGGCTTATGTCACTTAGAATCGTCGGACCTAAATCCACTCATCATGCTGCTACTAGCCTTATGACATTGATTTCATGGCTGAGTGATAATCCATTGTACATATGGACCTCAAATTTTTTATCCATTTTTCGCTTTCCTGGGATATTTAAGGTGGAATGAAGTGGAGGTCCTTGTCAACAGAGCAGCCCTAAACTTTGGAGTGCTTGTGTCTTGCTGATTTTTAATTTTCCCACTGTATACCCCCATGCGTGGAAATGCCCTATGCTCTCTAAGCTGTGTTTTTTAGATGTTTCAGGACACACCGTACACTTCTCCAGAGTGGCTGTTGGCAATTTACATCCCGCCCATCAGTGTAGCAAGGCTCCCATTTCTCCATGGCCTGTCCTGCATTTCTGGTTTTGACACTTTTTTCAGCATGGCCCTTTTGACCGATGGGAAGCGAGACTTCTTTGTAGCGCTGATTTGCCTTTCCAGGTTGCTTGGTTGGCCAAAAAGGGCGTATGCGTTTTTTCCTGAATATATTCAGGAAAAAACGCATACGCCCTTTTTGGCCAAGGGCATCATTGTCAACGTTTTGCCGCTTTTCATGTGCTTTAAAGGCGATTCGAATCTACCTCCTGAAATCTGTTTCCTGCAATTCTGCCTTGATTTCAATTCCTCGTCTTTGCCTTCCCTCAATATATTTGTGGACGAGAGTTATCATTTATAACTGTGCAGGTTTGTGAATTGCAGTGCCCTGAAGCTCCATTTTACAACTCGCTTTTTCGGGAGCTGGCCGCAAAAGCGCAGGATGGCTTCAGGCCCTGTTCTGGTTCCGGGGGGCAGGCTGAGCCTGTGGTTAATTCTTCTTCCTGATGGGAAAATAGAGTGACCTGTGCCTGTCCCTACACCAAGAGCTAGTCTCTCATTGGTTCTCCGTCTTCCCGTTCATCCTCAGGACAAATGGCAACCTGTACGGAACAGGAGGTTAAAGGTGCTGATGCTCCAAGTAGGGAGATTGCTAGTAAAGTGGCTGGAATGGCGAACCCGAGCACAAGGAGATGAGAAATGAGGTGCGTTTTAGAAACCTTTCCCCATCACACGGTGTACCATCTTCTGGGTTTCTCTTGCATGTTTTCGATGTAGGAAGATGCCCTTGAACCTGGAGATTTGGGACCCATGCGATGGGTAGCACGCAGTATTACTTTAAAGGGTCTGCGTTTGCTCACCCAACCTCACCAAACCTCTCAGCCCCAAGAGTGTCCACCCTTATGTCTCATCCAGCTGTGGGTCTAGATATGGTCAATCCAGGTTGCATCACAGACCCTGAACGAATTGTGTAAGAATTTTTCTCTCTTTCACTGTCTTTGTTTCATGGGTTTTGAAAAGTAATTTATTTTTATAATGGGGTTTAGCTGCTTTTCACGGCTGTGTTTATGCCGCTTTACACACACTTGACACACTAACAGAGAGATATCAATACATAGGTTTTAAGATTATTACTAGTCAGATATATTCTTGTGCGGTGAATCGGGCGTGTTGAGTTCAGTTCTCTGAGCAAGGAGTAGGTCTTGTCTGTTACATATTGGGTTTATGGAACGGTATCTGAGCTAATTTGAAACTCTTGTTTTATGTATCACCCCACCTCACCTTTCCCGTTAAGCAGCCATAGTGTGTTTTCTGCATGTGTGACTCTGTTCTGTTTTGTAATTCAGTTCAAGTGTAACGGTTTTTACATTCCCTCTATAAGTGACACCTTATGAGAAGTGTCCTTTTCTGTGTGGCTTATGTCACTTAGAATCGTCGGACCTAAATCCACTCATCATGCTGCTACTAGCCTTATGACATTGATTTCATGGCTGAGTGATAATCCATTGTACATATGGACCTCAAATTTTTTATCCATTTTTCGCTTTCCTGGGATATTTAAGGTGGAATGAAGTGGAGGTCCTTGTCAACAGAGCAGCCCTAAACTTTGGGGTGCTTGTGTCTTGCTGATTTTTAATTTTCCCACTGTATACCCCCATGCGTGGAAGTGCCCTATGCTCTCTAAGCTGTGTTTTTTAGATGTTTCAGGACACACCGTACACTTCTCCAGAGTGGCTGTTGGTAATTTACATCCCGCCCATCAGTGTAGCAAGGCTCCCATTTCTCCATGGCCTGTCCTGCATTTCTGGTTTTGACACTTTTTTCAGCATGGCCCTTTTGACCGATGGGAAGCGAGACTTCTTTTTAGCGCTGATTTGCCTTTCCAGGTTGCTTGGTTGGCCAAAAAGGGCGTATGCGTTTTTTCCTGAATATATTCAGGAAAAAACGCATACGCCCTTTTTGGCCAAAGGCATCATTGTCAACGTTTTGCCGCTTTTCATGTGCCTTAAAGGCGATTCGAATCTACCTCCTGAAATCTGTTTCCTGCAATTCTGCCTTGATTTCAATTCCTCGTCTTTGCCTTCCCTCAATATATTTGTGGACGAGAGTTATCATTTATAACTGTGCAGGTTTGTGAATTGCAGTGCCCTGAAGCTCCATTTTACAACTCGCTTTTTCGGGAGCTGGCCGCAAAAGCGCAGGATGGCTTCAGGCCCTGTTCTGGTTCCGGGGGGCAGGCTGAGCCTGTGGTTAATTCTTCTTCCTGATGGGAAAATAGAGTGACCTGTGCCTGTCCCAACACCAAGAGCTAGTCTCTCATTGGTTCTCCGTCTTCCCGTTCATCCTCAGGACAAATGGCAACCTGTAAGGAATAGGAGGTTAAAGGTGCTGATGCTCCAAGTAGGGAGATTGCTAGTAAAGTGGCTGGAATGGCGAACCCGAGCACAAGGAGATGAGAAATGAGGTGCGTTTTAGAAACCTTTCCCCATCACACAGTGTACCATCTTCTGGGTTTCTCTTGCATGTTTTCGATGTAGGAAGATGCCCTTGAACCTGGAGATTTGGGACCCATGCGATGGGTAGCACGCAGTATTACTTTAAAGGGTCTGCGTTTGCTCACCCAACCTCACCAAACCTCTCAGCCCCAAGAGTGTCCACCCTTATGTCTCATCCAGCTGTGGGTCTAGATATGGTCAATCCAGGTTGCATCACAGACCCTGAACGAATTGTGTAAGAATTTCTCTCTCTTTCACTGTCTTTGTTTCATGGGTTTTGAAAAGTAATTTATTTTTATAATGGGGTTTAGCTGCTTTTCACGGCTGTGTTTATGCCGCTTTACACCCACTTGACACACTAACAGAGAGATATCAATACATAGGTTTTAAGATTATTACTAGTCAGATATATTCTTGTGCGGTGAATCGGGCGTGTTGAGTCCAGTTCTCTGAGCAAGGAGTAGGTCTTGTCTGTTACATATTGGGTTTATGGAACGGTATCTGAGCTAATTTGAAACTCTTGTTTTATGTATCACCCCACCTCACCTTTCCCGTTAAGCAGCCATAGTGTGTTTTCTGCATGTGTGACTCTGTTCTGTTTTGTAATTCAGTTCAAGTGTAACGGTTTTTACATTCCCTCTATAAGTGACACCTTATGAGAAGTGTCCTTTTCTGTGTGGCTTATGTCACTTAGAATCGTCGGACCTAAATCCACTCATCATGCTGCTACTAGCCTTATGACATTGATTTCATGGCTGAGTGATAATCCATTGTACATATGGACCTCAAATTTTTTATCCATTTTTCGCTTTCCTGGGATATTTAAGGTGGAATGAAGTGGAGGTCCTTGTCAACAGAGCAGCCCTAAACTTTGGAGTGCTTGTGTCTTGCTGATTTTTAATTTTCCCACTGTATACCCCCATGCGTGGAAATGCCCTATGCTCTCTAAGCTGTGTTTTTTAGATGTTTCAGGACACACCGTACACTTCTCCAGAGTGGCTGTTGGCAATTTACATCCCGCCCATCAGTGTAGCAAGGCTCCCATTTCTCCATGGCCTGTCCTGCATTTCTGGTTTTGACACTTTTTTCAGCATGGCCCTTTTGACCGATGGGAAGCGAGACTTCTTTGTAGCGCTGATTTGCCTTTCCAGGTTGCTTGGTTGGCCAAAAAGGGCGTATGCGTTTTTTCCTGAATATATTCAGGAAAAAACGCATACGCCCTTTTTGGCCAAGGGCATCATTGTCAACGTTTTGCCGCTTTTCATGTGCCTTAAAGGCGATTCGAATCTACCTCCTGAAATCTGTTTCCTGCAATTCTGCCTTGATTTCAATTCCTCGTCTTTGCCTTCCCTCAATATATTAGTGGACGAGAGTTATCATTTATAACTGTGCAGGTTTGTGAATTGCAGTGCCCTGAAGCTCCATTTTACAACTCGCTTTTTCGGGAGCTGGCCGCAAAAGCGCAGGATGGCTTCAGGCCCTGTTCTGGTTCCGGGGGGCAGGCTGAGCCTGTGGTTAATTCTTCTTCCTGATGGGAAAATAGAGTGACCTGTGCCTGTCCCAACACCAAGAGCTAGTCTCTCATTGGTTCTCCGTCTTCCCGTTCATCCTCAGGACAAATGGCAACCTGTACGGAACAGGAGGTTAAAGGTGCTGATGCTCCAAGTAGGGAGATTGCTAGTAAAGTGGCTGGAATGGCGAACCCGAGCACAAGGAGATGAGAAATGAGGTGCGTTTTAGAAACCTTTCCCCATCACACGGTGTACCATCTTCTGGGTTTCTCTTGCATGTTTTCGATGTAGGAAGATGCCCTTGAACCTGGAGATTTGGGACCCATGCGATGGGTAGCACGCAGTATTACTTTAAAGGGTCTGCGTTTGCTCACCCAACCTCACCAAACCTCTCAGCCCCAAGAGCGTCCACCCTTATGTCTCATCCAGCTGTGGGTCTAGATATGGTCAATCCAGGTTGCATCACAGACCCTGAACGAATTGTGTAAGAATTTTTCTCTCTTTCACTGTCTTTGTTTCATGGGTTTTGAAAAGTAATTTATTTTTATAATGGGGTTTAGCTGCTTTTCACGGCTGTGTTTATGCCGCTTTACACCCACTTGACACACTAACAGAGAGATATCAATACATAGGTTTTAAGATTATTACTAGTCAGATATATTCTTGTGCGGTGAATCGGGCGTGTTGAGTTCAGTTCTCTGAGCAAGGAGTAGGTCTTGTCTGTTACATATTGGGTTTATGGAACGGTATCTGAGCTAATTTGAAACTCTTGTTTTATGTATCACCCCACCTCACCTTTCCCGTTAAGCAGCCATAGTGTGTTTTCTGCATGTGTGACTCTGTTCTGTTTTGTAATTCAGTTCAAGTGTAACGGTTTTTACATTCCCTCTATAAGTGACACCTTATGAGAAGTGTCCTTTTCTGTGTGGCTTATGTCACTTAGAATCGTCGGACCTAAATCCACTCATCATGCTGCTACTAGCCTTATGACATTGATTTCATGGCTGAGTGATAATCCATTGTACATATGGACCTCAAATTTTTTATCCATTTTTCGCTTTCCTGGGATATTTAAGGTGGAATGAAGTGGAGGTCCTTGTCAACAGAGCAGCCCTAAACTTTGGGGTGCTTGTGTCTTGCTGATTTTTAATTTTCCCACTGTATACCCCCATGCGTGGAAATGCCCTATGCTCTCTAAGCTGTGTTTTTTAGATGTTTCAGGACACACCGTACACTTCTCCAGAGTGGCTGTTGGTAATTTACATCCCGCCCATCAGTGTAGCAAGGCTCCCATTTCTCCATGGCCTGTCCTGCATTTCTGGTTTTGACACTTTTTTCAGCATGGCCCTTTTGACCGATGGGAAGCGAGACTTCTTTGTAGCGCTGATTTGCCTTTCCAGGTTGCTTGGTTGGCCAAAAAGGGCGTATGCGTTTTTTCCTGAATATATTCAGGAAAAAACGCATACGCCCTTTTTGGCCAAGGGCATCATTGTCAACGTTTTGCCGCTTTTCATGTGCTTTAAAGGCGATTCGAATCTACCTCCTGAAATCTGTTTCCTGCAATTCTGCCTTGATTTCAATTCCTCGTCTTTGCCTTCCCTCAATATATTTGTGGACGAGAGTTATCATTTATAACTGTGCAGGTTTGTGAATTGCAGTGCCCTGAAGCTCCATTTTACAACTCGCTTTTTCGGGAGCTGGCCGCAAAAGCGCAGGATGGCTTCAGGCCCTGTTCTGGTTCCGGGGGGCAGGCTGAGCCTGTGGTTAATTCTTCTTCCTGATGGGAAAATAGAGTGACCTGTGCCTGTCCCAACACCAAGAGCTAGTCTCTCATTGGTTCTCCGTCTTCCCGTTCATCCTCAGGACAAATGGCAACCTGTAAGGAACAGGAGGTTAAAGGTGCTGATGCTCCAAGTAGGGAGATTGCTAGTAAAGTGGCTGGAATGGCGAACCCGAGCACAAGGAGATGAGAAATGAGGTGCGTTTTAGAAACCTTTCCCCATCACACAGTGTACCATCTTCTGGGTTTCTCTTGCATGTTTTCGATGTAGGAAGATGCCCTTGAACCTGGAGATTTGGGACCCATGCGATGGGTAGCACGCAGTATTACTTTAAAGGGTCTGCGTTTGCTCACCCAACCTCACCAAACCTCTCAGCCCCAAGAGTGTCCACCCTTATGTCTCATCCAGCTGTGGGTCTAGATATGGTCAATCCAGGTTGCATCACAGACCCTGAACGAATTGTGTAAGAATTTCTCTCTCTTTCACTGTCTTTGTTTCATGGGTTTTGAAAAGTAATTTATTTTTATAATGGGGTTTAGCTGCTTTTCACGGCTGTGTTTATGCCGCTTTACACCCACTTGACACACTAACAGAGAGATATCAATACATAGGTTTTAAGATTATTACTAGTCAGATATATTCTTGTGCGGTGAATCTGGCGTGTTGAGTCCAGTTCTCTGAGCAAGGAGTAGGTCTTGTCTGTTACATATTGGGTTTATGGAACGGTATCTGAGCTAATTTGAAACTCTTGTTTTATGTATCACCCCACCTCACCTTTCCCGTTAAGCAGCCATAGTGTGTTTTCTGCATGTGTGACTCTGTTCTGTTTTGTAATTCAGTTCAAGTGTAACGGTTTTTACATTCCCTCTATAAGTGACACCTTATGAGAAGTGTCCTTTTCTGTGTGGCTTATGTCACTTAGAATCGTCGGACCTAAATCCACTCATCATGCTGCTACTAGCCTTATGACATTGATTTCATGGCTGAGTGATAATCCATTGTACATATGGACCTCAAATTTTTTATCCATTTTTCACTTTCCTGGGATATTTAAGGTGGAATGAAGTGGAGGTCCTTGTCAACAGAGCAGCCCTAAACTTTGGAGTGCTTGTGTCTTGCTGATTTTTAATTTTCCCACTGTATACCCCCATGCGTGGAAATGCCCTATGCTCTCTAAGCTGTGTTTTTTAGATGTTTCAGGACACACCGTACACTTCTCCAGAGTGGCTGTTGGCAATTTACATCCCGCCCATCAGTGTAGCAAGGCTCCCATTTCTCCATGGCCTGTCCTGCATTTCTGGTTTTGACACTTTTTTCAGCATGGCCCTTTTGACCGATGGGAAGCGAGACTTCTTTGTAGCGCTGATTTGCCTTTCCAGGTTGCTTGGTTGGCCAAAAAGGGCGTATGCGTTTTTTCCTGAATATATTCAGGAAAAAACGCATACGCCCTTTTTGGCCAAGGGCATCATTGTCAACGTTTTGCCGCTTTTCATGTGCTTTAAAGGCGATTCGAATCTACCTCCTGAAATCTGTTTCCTGCAATTCTGCCTTGATTTCAATTCCTCGTCTTTGCCTTCCCTCAATATATTTGTGGACGAGAGTTATCATTTATAACTGTGCAGGTTTGTGAATTGCAGTGCCCTGAAGCTCCATTTTACAACTCGCTTTTTCGGGAGCTGGCCGCAAAAGCGCAGGATGGCTTCAGGCCCTGTTCTGGTTCCGGGGGGCAGGCTGAGCCTGTGGTTAATTCTTCTTCCTGATGGGAAAATAGAGTGACCTGTGCCTGTCCCAACACCAAGAGCTAGTCTCTCATTGGTTCTCCGTCTTCCCGTTCATCCTCAGGACAAATGGCAACCTGTAAGGAATAGGAGGTTAAAGGTGCTGATGCTCCAAGTAGGGAGATTGCTAGTAAAGTGGCTGGAATGGCGAACCCGAGCACAAGGAGATGAGAAATGAGGTGCGTTTTAGAAACCTTTCCCCATCACACAGTGTACCATCTTCTGGGTTTCTCTTGCATGTTTTCGATGTAGGAAGATGCCCTTGAACCTGGAGATTTGGGACCCATGCGATGGGTAGCACGCAGTATTACTTTAAAGGGTCTGCGTTTGCTCACCCAACCTCACCAAACCTCTCAGCCCCAAGAGTGTCCACCCTTATGTCTCATCCAGCTGTGGGTCTAGATATGGTCAATCCAGGTTGCATCACAGACCCTGAACGAATTGTGTAAGAATTTCTCTCTCTTTCACTGTCTTTGTTTCATGGGTTTTGAAAAGTAATTTATTTTTATAATGGGGTTTAGCTGCTTTTCACGGCTGTGTTTATGCCGCTTTACACCCACTTGACACACTAACAGAGAGATATCAATACATAGGTTTTAAGATTATTACTAGTCAGATATATTCTTGTGCGGTGAATCGGGCGTGTTGAGTCCAGTTCTCTGAGCAAGGAGTAGGTCTTGTCTGTTACATATTGGGTTTATGGAACGGTATCTGAGCTAATTTGAAACTCTTGTTTTATGTATCACCCCACCTCACCTTTCCCGTTAAGCAGCCATAGTGTGTTTTCTGCATGTGTGACTCTGTTCTGTTTTGTAATTCAGTTCAAGTGTAACGGTTTTTACATTCCCTCTATAAGTGACACCTTATGAGAAGTGTCCTTTTCTGTGTGGCTTATGTCACTTAGAATCGTCGGACCTAAATCCACTCATCATGCTGCTACTAGCCTTATGACATTGATTTCATGGCTGAGTGATAATCCATTGTACATATGGACCTCAAATTTTTTATCCATTTTTCGCTTTCCTGGGATATTTAAGGTGGAATGAAGTGGAGGTCCTTGTCAACAGAGCAGCCCTAAACTTTGGAGTGCTTGTGTCTTGCTGATTTTTAATTTTCCCACTGTATACCCCCATGCGTGGAAATGCCCTATGCTCTCTAAGCTGTGTTTTTTAGATGTTTCAGGACACACCGTACACTTCTCCAGAGTGGCTGTTGGCAATTTACATCCCGCCCATCAGTGTAGCAAGGCTCCCATTTCTCCATGGCCTGTCCTGCATTTCTGGTTTTGACACTTTTTTCAGCATGGCCCTTTTGACCGATGGGAAGCGAGACTTCTTTGTAGCGCTGATTTGCCTTTCCAGGTTGCTTGGTTGGCCAAAAAGGGCGTATGCGTTTTTTCCTGAATATATTCAGGAAAAAACGCATACGCCCTTTTTGGCCAAGGGCATCATTGTCAACGTTTTGCCGCTTTTCATGTGCCTTAAAGGCGATTCGAATCTACCTCCTGAAATCTGTTTCCTGCAATTCTGCCTTGATTTCAATTCCTCGTCTTTGCCTTCCCTCAATATATTAGTGGACGAGAGTTATCATTTATAACTGTGCAGGTTTGTGAATTGCAGTGCCCTGAAGCTCCATTTTACAACTCGCTTTTTCGGGAGCTGGCCGCAAAAGCGCAGGATGGCTTCAGGCCCTGTTCTGGTTCCGGGGGGCAGGCTGAGCCTGTGGTTAATTCTTCTTCCTGATGGGAAAATAGAGTGACCTTTGCCTGTCCCAACACCAAGAGCTAGTCTCTCATTGGTTCTCCGTCTTCCCGTTCATCCTCAGGACAAATGGCAACCTGTACGGAACAGGAGGTTAAAGGTGCTGATGCTCCAAGTAGGGAGATTGCTAGTAAAGTGGCTGGAATGGCGAACCCGAGCACAAGGAGATGAGAAATGAGGTGCGTTTTAGAAACCTTTCCCCATCACACGGTGTACCATCTTCTGGGTTTCTCTTGCATGTTTTCGATGTAGGAAGATGCCCTTGAACCTGGAGATTTGGGACCCATGCGATGGGTAGCACGCAGTATTACTTTAAAGGGTCTGCGTTTGCTCACCCAACCTCACCAAACCTCTCAGCCCCAAGAGCGTCCACCCTTATGTCTCATCCAGCTGTGGGTCTAGATATGGTCAATCCAGGTTGCATCACAGACCCTGAACGAATTGTGTAAGAATTTTTCTCTCTTTCACTGTCTTTGTTTCATGGGTTTTGAAAAGTAATTTATTTTTATAATGGGGTTTAGCTGCTTTTCACGGCTGTGTTTATGCCGCTTTACACCCACTTGACACACTAACAGAGAGATATCAATACATAGGTTTTAAGATTATAACTAGTCAGATATATTCTTGTGCGGTGAATCGGGCGTGTTGAGTTCAGTTCTCTGAGCAAGGAGTAGGTCTTGTCTGTTACATATTGGGTTTATGGAACGGTATCTGAGCTAATTTGAAACTCTTGTTTTATGTATCACCCCACCTCACCTTTCCCGTTAAGCAGCCATAGTGTGTTTTCTGCATGTGTGACTCTGTTCTGTTTTGTAATTCAGTTCAAGTGTAACGGTTTTTACATTCCCTCTATAAGTGACACCTTATGAGAAGTGTCCTTTTCTGTGTGGCTTATGTCACTTAGAATCGTCGGACCTAAATCCACTCATCATGCTGCTACTAGCCTTATGACATTGATTTCATGGCTGAGTGATAATCCATTGTACATATGGACCTCAAATTTTTTATCCATTTTTCGCTTTCCTGGGATATTTAAGGTGGAATGAAGTGGAGGTCCTTGTCAACAGAGCAGCCCTAAACTTTGGGGTGCTTGTGTCTTGCTGATTTTTAATTTTCCCACTGTATACCCCCATGCGTGGAAATGCCCTATGCTCTCTAAGCTGTGTTTTTTAGATGTTTCAGGACACACCGTACACTTCTCCAGAGTGGCTGTTGGTAATTTACATCCCGCCCGTCAGTGTAGCAAGGCTCCCATTTCTCCATGGCCTGTCCTGCATTTCTGGTTTTGACACTTTTTTCAGCATGGCCCTTTTGACCGATGGGAAGCGAGACTTCTTTGTAGCGCTGATTTGCCTTTCCAGGTTGCTTGGTTGGCCAAAAAGGGCGTATGCGTTTTTTCCTGAATATATTCAGGAAAAAACGCATACGCCCTTTTTGGCCAAGGGCATCATTGTCAACGTTTTGCCGCTTTTCATGTGCTTTAAAGGCGATTCGAATCTACCTCCTGAAATCTGTTTCCTGCAATTCTGCCTTGATTTCAATTCCTCGTCTTTGCCTTCCCTCAATATATTTGTGGACGAGAGTTATCATTTATAACTGTGCAGGTTTGTGAATTGCAGTGCCCTGAAGCTCCATTTTACAACTCGCTTTTTCGGGAGCTGGCCGCAAAAGCGCAGGATGGCTTCAGGCCCTGTTCTGGTTCCGGGGGGCAGGCTGAGCCTGTGGTTAATTCTTCTTCCTGATGGGAAAATAGAGTGACCTGTGCCTGTCCCAACACCAAGAGCTAGTCTCTCATTGGTTCTCCGTCTTCCCGTTCATCCTCAGGACAAATGGCAACCTGTAAGGAACAGGAGGTTAAAGGTGCTGATGCTCCAAGTAGGGAGATTGCTAGTAAAGTGGCTGGAATGGCGAACCCGAGCACAAGGAGATGAGAAATGAGGTGCGTTTTAGAAACCTTTCCCCATCACACAGTGTACCATCTTCTGGGTTTCTCTTGCATGTTTTCGATGTAGGAAGATGCCCTTGAACCTGGAGATTTGGGACCCATGCGATGGGTAGCACGCAGTATTACTTTAAAGGGTCTGCGTTTGCTCACCCAACCTCACCAAACCTCTCAGCCCCAAGAGTGTCCACCCTTATGTCTCATCCAGCTGTGGGTCTAGATATGGTCAATCCAGGTTGCATCACAGACCCTGAACGAATTGTGTAAGAATTTCTCTCTCTTTCACTGTCTTTGTTTCATGGGTTTTGAAAAGTAATTTATTTTTATAATGGGGTTTAGCTGCTTTTCACGGCTGTGTTTATGCCGCTTTACACCCACTTGACACACTAACAGAGAGATATCAATACATAGGTTTTAAGATTATTACTAGTCAGATATATTCTTGTGCGGTGAATCTGGCGTGTTGAGTCCAGTTCTCTGAGCAAGGAGTAGGTCTTGTCTGTTACATATTGGGTTTATGGAACGGTATCTGAGCTAATTTGAAACTCTTGTTTTATGTATCACCCCACCTCACCTTTCCCGTTAAGCAGCCATAGTGTGTTTTCTGCATGTGTGACTCTGTTCTGTTTTGTAATTCAGTTCAAGTGTAACGGTTTTTACATTCCCTCTATAAGTGACACCTTATGAGAAGTGTCCTTTTCTGTGTGGCTTATGTCACTTAGAATCGTCGGACCTAAATCCACTCATCATGCTGCTACTAGCCTTATGACATTGATTTCATGGCTGAGTGATAATCCATTGTACATATGGACCTCAAATTTTTTATCCATTTTTCGCTTTCCTGGGATATTTAAGGTGGAATGAAGTGGAGGTCCTTGTCAACAGAGCAGCCCTAAACTTTGGAGTGCTTGTGTCTTGCTGATTTTTAATTTTCCCACTGTATACCCCCATGCGTGGAAATGCCCTATGCTCTCTAAGCTGTGTTTTTTAGATGTTTCAGGACACACCGTACACTTCTCCAGAGTGGCTGTTGGCAATTTACATCCCGCCCATCAGTGTAGCAAGGCTCCCATTTCTCCATGGCCTGTCCTGCATTTCTGGTTTTGACACTTTTTTCAGCATGGCCCTTTTGACCGATGGGAAGCGAGACTTCTTTGTAGCGCTGATTTGCCTTTCCAGGTTGCTTGGTTGGCCAAAAAGGGCGTATGCGTTTTTTCCTGAATATATTCAGGAAAAAACGCATACGCCCTTTTTGGCCAAGGGCATCATTGTCAACGTTTTGCCGCTTTTCATGTGCTTTCAAGGCGATTCGAATCTACCTCCTGAAATCTGTTTCCTGCAATTCTGCCTTGATTTCAATTCCTCGTCTTTGCCTTCCCTCAATATATTTGTGGACGAGAGTTATCATTTATAACTGTGCAGGTTTGTGAATTGCAGTGCCCTGAAGCTCCATTTTACAACTCGCTTTTTCGGGAGCTGGCCGCAAAAGCGCAGGATGGCTTCAGGCCCTGTTCTGGTTCCGGGGGGCAGGCTGAGCCTGTGGTTAATTCTTCTTCCTGATGGGAAAATAGAGTGACCTGTGCCTGTCCCAACACCAAGAGCTAGTCTCTCATTGGTCCTCCGTCTTCCCGTTCATCCTCAGGACAAATGGCAACCTGTACGGAACAGGAGGTTAAAGGTGCTGATGCTCCAAGTAGGGAGATTGCTAGTAAAGTGGCTGGAATGGCGAACCCGAGCACAAGGAGATGAGAAATGAGGTGCATTTTAGAAACCTTTCCCCATCACACGGTGTACCATCTTCTGGGTTTCTCATGCATGTTTTCGATGTAGGAAGATGCCCTTGAACCTGGAGATTTGGGACCCATGCGATGGGTAGCACGCAGTATTACTTTAAAGGTTCTGCGTTTGCTCACCCAACCTCACCAAACCTCTCAGCCCCAAGAGTGTCCACCCTTATGTCTCATCCAGCTGTGGGTCTAGATATGGTCAATCCAGGTTGCATCACAGACCCTGAACGAATTGTGTAAGAATTTTTCTCTCTTTCACTGTCTTTGTTTCATGGGTTTTGAAAAGTAATTTATTTTTATAATGGGGTTTAGCTGCTTTTCACGGCTGTGTTTATGCTGCTTTACACCCACTTGACACACTAACAGAGAGATATCAATACATAGGTTTTAAGATTATTACTAGTCAGATATATTCTTGTGCGGTGAATCGGGCGTGTTGAGTTCAGTTCTCTGAGCAAGGAGTAGGTCTTGTCTGTTACATATTGGGTTTATGGAACGGTATCTGAGCTAATTTGAAACTCTTGTTTTATGTATCACCCCACCTCACCTTTCCCGTTAAGCAGCCATAGTGTGTTTTCTGCATGTGTGACTCTGTTCTGTTTTGTAATTCAGTTCAAGTGTAACGGTTTTTACATTCCCTCTATAAGTGACACCTTATGAGAAGTGTCCTTTTCTGTGTGGCTTATGTCACTTAGAATCGTCGGACCTAAATCCACTCATCATGCTGCTACTAGCCTTATGACATTGATTTCATGGCTGAGTGATAATCCATTGTACATATGGACCTCAAATTTTTTATCCATTTTTCGCTTTCCTGGGATATTTAAGGTGGAATGAAGTGGAGGTCCTTGTCAACAGAGCAGCCCTAAACTTTGGAGTGCTTGTGTCTTGCTGATTTTTAATTTTCCCACTGTATACCCCCATGCGTGGAAATGCCCTATGCTCTCTAAGCTGTGTTTTTTAGATGTTTCAGGACACACCGTACACTTCTCCAGAGTGGCTGTTGGCAATTTACATCCCGCCCATCAGTGTAGCAAGGCTCCCATTTCTCCATGGCCTGTCCTGCATTTCTGGTTTTGACACTTTTTTCAGCATGGCCCTTTTGACCGATGGGAAGCGAGACTTCTTTGTAGCGCTGATTTGCCTTTCCAGGTTGCTTGGTTGGCCAAAAAGGGCGTATGCGTTTTTTCCTGAATATATTCAGGAAAAAACGCATACGCCCTTTTTGGCCAAGGGCATCATTGTCAACGTTTTGCCGCTTTTCATGTGCTTTAAAGGCGATTCGAATCTACCTCCTGAAATCTGTTTCCTGCAATTCTGCCTTGATTTCAATTCCTCGTCTTTGCCTTCCCTCAATATATTTGTGGACGAGAGTTATCATTTATAACTGTGCAGGTTTGTGAATTGCAGTGCCCTGAAGCTCCATTTTACAACTCGCTTTTTCGGGAGCTGGCCGCAAAAGCGCAGGATGGCTTCAGGCCCTGTTCTGGTTCCGGGGGGCAGGCTGAGCCTGTGGTTAATTCTTCTTCCTGATGGGAAAATAGAGTGACCTGTGCCTGTCCCAACACCAAGAGCTAGTCTCTCATTGGTTCTCCGTCTTCCCGTTCATCCTCAGGACAAATGGCAACCTGTACGGAACAGGAGGTTAAAGGTGCTGATGCTCCAAGTAGGGAGATTGCTAGTAAAGTGGCTGGAATGGCGAACCCGAGCACAAGGAGATGAGAAATGAGGTGCGTTTTAGAAACCTTTCCCCATCACACGGTGTACCATCTTCTGGGTTTCTCTTGCATGTTTTCGATGTAGGAAGATGCCCTTGAACCTGGAGATTTGGGACCCATGCGATGGGTAGCACGCAGTATTACTTTAAAGGGTCTGCGTTTGCTCACCCAACCTCACCAAACCTCTCAGCCCCAAGAGTGTCCACCCTTATGTCTCATCCAGCTGTGGGTCTAGATATGGTCAATCCAGGTTGCATCACAGACCCTGAACGAATTGTGTAAGAATTTTTCTCTCTTTCACTGTCTTTGTTTCATGGGTTTTGAAAAGTAATTTATTTTTATAATGGGGTTTAGCTGCTTTTCACGGCTGTGTTTATGCCGCTTTACACCCACTTGACACACTAACAGAGAGATATCAATACATAGGTTTTAAGATTATTACTAGTCAGATATATTCTTGTGCGGTGAATCGGGCGTGTTGAGTTCAGTTCTCTGAGCAAGGAGTAGGTCTTGTCTGTTACATATTGGGTTTATGGAACGGTATCTGAGCTAATTTGAAACTCTTGTTTTATGTATCACCCCACCTCACCTTTCCCGTTAAGCAGCCATAGTGTGTTTTCTGCATGTGTGACTCTGTTCTGTTTTGTAATTCAGTTCAAGTGTAACGGTTTTTACATTCCCTCTATAAGTGACACCTTATGAGAAGTGTCCTTTTCTGTGTGGCTTATGTCACTTAGAATCGTCGGACCTAAATCCACTCATCATGCTGCTACTAGCCTTATGACATTGATTTCATGGCTGAGTGATAATCCATTGTACATATGGACCTCAAATTTTTTATCCATTTTTCGCTTTCCTGGGATATTTAAGGTGGAATGAAGTGGAGGTCCTTGTCAACAGAGCAGCCCTAAACTTTGGGGTGCTTGTGTCTTGCTGATTTTTAATTTTCCCACTGTATACCCCCATGCGTGGAAGTGCCCTATGCTCTCTAAGCTGTGTTTTTTAGATGTTTCAGGACACACCGTACACTTCTCCAGAGTGGCTGTTGGTAATTTACATCCCGCCCATCAGTGTAGCAAGGCTCCCATTTCTCCATGGCCTGTCCTGCATTTCTGGTTTTGACACTTTTTTCAGCATGGCCCTTTTGACCGATGGGAAGCGAGACTTCTTTGTAGCGCTGATTTGCCTTTCCAGGTTGCTTGGTTGGCCAAAAAGGGCGTATGTGTTTTTTCCTGAATATATTCAGGAAAAAACGCATACGCCCTTTTTGGCCAAGGGCATCATTGTCAACGTTTTGCCGCTTTTCATGTGCTTTCAAGGCGATTCGAATCTACCTCCTGAAATCTGTTTCCTGCAATTCTGCCTTGATTTCAATTCCTCGTCTTTGCCTTCCCTCAATATATTTGTGGACGAGAGTTATCATTTATAACTGTGCAGGTTTGTGAATTGCAGTGCCCTGAAGCTCCATTTTACAACTCGCTTTTTCGGGAGCTGGCCACAAAAGCGCAGGATGGCTTCAGGCCCTGTTCTGGTTCCGGGGGGCAGGCTGAGCCTGTGGTTAATTCTTCTTCCTGATGGGAAAATAGAGTGACCTGTGCCTGTCCCAACACCAAGAGCTAGTCTCTCATTGGTTCTCCGTCTTCCTGTTCATCCTCAGGACAAATGGCAACCTGTAAGGAACAGGAGGTTAAAGGTGCTGATGCTCCAAGTAGGGAGATTGCTAGTAAAGTGGCTGGAATGGCGAACCCGAGCACAAGGAGATGAGAAATGAGGTGCGTTTTAGAAACCTTTCCCCATCACACGGTGTACCATCTTCTGGGTTTCTCTTGCATGTTTTCGATGTAGGAAGATGCCCTTGAACCTGGAGATTTGGGACCCATGCGATGGGTAGCACGCAGTATTACTTTAAAGGGTCTTCGTTTGCTCACCCAACCTCACCAAACCTCTCAGCCCCAAGAGTGTCCACCCTTATGTCTCATCCAGCTGTGGGTCTAGATATGGTCAATCCAGGTTGAATCACAGACCCTGAACGAATTGTGTAAGAATTTCTCTCTCTTTCACTGTCTTTGTTTCATGGGTTTTGAAAAGTAATTTATTTTTATAATGGGGTTTAGCTGCTTTTCACGGCTGTGTTTATGCCGCTTTACACCCACTTGACACACTAACAGAGAGATATCAATACATAGGTTTTAAGATTATTACTAGTCAGATATATTCTTGTGCGGTGAATCGGGCGTGTTGAGTCCAGTTCTCTGAGCAAGGAGTAGGTCTTGTCTGTTACATATTGGGTTTATGGAACGGTATCTGAGCTAATTTGAAACTCTTGTTTTATGTATCACCCCACCTCACCTTTCCCGTTAAGCAGCCATAGTGTGTTTTCTGCATGTGTGACTCTGTTCTGTTTTGTAATTCAGTTCAAGTGTAACGGTTTTTACATTCCCTCTATAAGTGACACCTTATGAGAAGTGTGCTTTTCTGTGTGGCTTACGTCACTTAGAATCGTCGGACCTAAATCCACTCATCATGCTGCTACTAGCCTTATGACATTGATTTCATGGCTGAGTGATAATCCATTGTACATATGGACCTCAAATTTTTTATCCATTTTTCGCTTTCCTGGGATATTTAAGGTGGGATGAAGTGGAGGTCCTTGTCAACAGAGCAGCCCTAAACTTTGGAGTGCTTGTGTCTTGCTGATTTTTAATTTTCCCACTGTATACCCCCATGCGTGGAAATGCCCTATGCTCTCTAAGCTGTGATTTTTAGATGTTTCAGGACACACCGTACACTTCTCCAGAGTGGCTGTTGGCAATTTACATCCCGCCCATCAGTGTAGCAAGGCTCCCATTTCTCCATGGCCTGTCCTGCATTTCTGGTTTTGACACTTTTTTCAGCATGGCCCTTTTGACCGATGGGAAGCGAGACTTCTTTGTAGCGCTGATTTGCCTTTCCAGGTTGCTTGGTTGGCCAAAAAGGGCGTATGCGTTTTTTCCTGAATATATTCAGGAAAAAACGCATACGCCCTTTTTGGCCAAGGGCATCATTGTCAACGTTTTGCCGCTTTTCATGTGCTTTAAAGGCGATTCGAATCTACCTCCTGAAATCTGTTTCCTGCAATTCTGCCTTGATTTCAATTCCTCGTCTTTGCCTTCCCTCAATATATTTGTGGACGAGAGTTATCATTTATAACTGTGCAGGTTTGTGAATTGCAGTGCCCTGAAGCTCCATTTTACAACTCGCTTTTTCGGGAGCTGGCCGCAAAAGCGCAGGATGGCTTCAGGCCCTGTTCTGGTTCCGGGGGGCAGGCTGAGCCTGTGGTTAATTCTTCTTCCTGATGGGAAAATAGAGTGACCTGTGCCTGTCCCAACACCAAGAGCTAGTCTCTCATTGGTTCTCCGTCTTCCCGTTCATCCTCAGGACAAATGGCAACCTGTACGGAACAGGAGGTTAAAGGTGCTGATGCTCCAAGTAGGGAGATTGCTAGTAAAGTGGCTGGAATGGCGAACCCGAGCACAAGGAGATGAGAAATGAGGTGCGTTTTAGAAACCTTTCCCCATCACACGGTGTACCATCTTCTGGGTTTCTCTTGCATGTTTTCGATGTAGGAAGATGCCCTTGAACCTGGAGATTTGGGACCCATGCGATGGGTAGCACGCAGTATTACTTTAAAGGGTCTGCGTTTGCTCACCCAACCTCACCAAACCTCTCAGCCCCAAGAGTGTCCACCCTTATGTCTCATCCAGCTGTGGGTCTAGATATGGTCAATCCAGGTTGCATCACAGACCCTGAACGAATTGTGTAAGAATTTCTCTCTCTTTCACTGTCTTTGTTTCATGGGTTTTGAAAAGTAATTTATTTTTAAAATGGGGTTTAGCTGCTTTTCACGGCTGTGTTTATGCCGCTTTACACCCACTTGACACACTAACAGAGAGATATCAATACATAGGTTTTAAGATTATTACTAGTCAGATATATTCTTGTGCGGTGAATCGGGCGTGTTGAGTCCAGTTCTCTGAGCAAGGAGTAGGTCTTGTCTGTTACATATTGGGTTTATGGAACGGTATCTGAGCTAATTTGAAACTCTTGTTTTATGTATCACCCCACCTCACCTTTCCCGTTAAGCAGCCATAGTGTGTTTTCTGCATGTGTGACTCTGTTCTGTTTTGTAATTCAGTTCAAGTGTAACGGTTTTTACATTCCCTCTATAAGTGACACCTTATGAGAAGTGTCCTTTTCTGTGTGACTTATGTCACTTAGAATCGTCGGACCTAAATCCACTCATCATGCTGCTACTAGCCTTATGACATTGATTTCATGGCTGAGTGATAATCCATTGTACATATGGACCTCAAATTTTTTATCCATTTTTCGCTTTCCTGGGATATTTAAGGTGGAATGAATTGGAGGTCCTTGTCAACAGAGCAGCCCTAAACTTTGGGTTGCTTGTGTCTTGCTGATTTTTAATTTTCCCACTGTATACCCCCATGCGTGGAAATGCCCTATGCTCTCTAAGCTGTGTTTTTTAGATGTTTCAGGACACACCGTACACTTCTCCAGAGTGGCTGTTGGCAATTTACATCCCGCCCATCAGTGTAGCAAGGCTCCCATTTCTCCATGGCCTGTCCTGCATTTCTGGTTTTGACACTTTTTTCAGCATGGCCCTTTTGACCGATGGGAAGCGAGACTTCTTTGTAGCGCTGATTTGCCTTTCCAGGTTGCTTGGTTGGCCAAAAAGGGCGTATGCGTTTTTTCCTGAATATATTCAGGAAAAAACGCATACGCCCTTTTTGGCCAAGGGCATCATTGTCAACGTTTTGCCGCTTTTCATGTGCTTTAAAGGCGATTCGAATCTACCTCCTGAAATCTGTTTCCTGCAATTCTGCCTTGATTTCAATTCCTCGTCTTTGCCTTCCCTCAATATATTTGTGGACGAGAGTTATCATTTATAACTGTGCAGGTTTGTGAATTGCAGTGCCCTGAAGCTCCATTTTACAACTCGCTTTTTCGGGAGCTGGCCGCAAAAGCGCAGGATGGCTTCAGGCCCTGTTCTGGTTCCGGGGGGCAGGCTGAGACTGTGGTTAATTCTTCTTCCTGATGGGAAAATAGAGTGACCTGTGCCTGTCCCAACACCAAGAGCTAGTCTCTCATTGGTTCTCCGTCTTCCCGTTCATCCTCAGGACAAATGGCAACCTGTACGGAACAGGAGGTTAAAGGTGCTGATTCTCCAAGGAGGGAGATTGCTAGTAAAGTGGCTGGAATGGCGAACCCGAGCACAAGGAGATGAGAAATGAGGTGCGTTTTAGAAACCTTTCCCCATCACACGGTGTACCATCTTCTGGGTTTCTCTTGCATGTTTTCGATGTAGGAAGATGCCCTTGAACCTGGAGATTTGGGACCCATGCGATGGGTAGCACGCAGTATTACTTTAAAGGGTCTGCATTTGCTCACCCAACCTCACCAAACCTCTCAGCCCCACGAGTGTCCACCCTTATATCTCATCCAGCTGTGGGTCTAGATATGGTCAATCCAGGTTGCATCACAGACCCTAAACGAATTGTGTAAGAATTTCTCTCTCTTTCACTGTCTTTGTTTCATGGGTTTTGAAAAGTAATTTATTTTTAAAATGGGGTTTAGCTGCTTTTCACGGCTGTGTTTATGCCGCTTTACACCCACTTGACACACTAACAGAGAGATATCAATACATAGGTTTTAAGATTATTACTAGTCAGATATATTCTTGTGCGGTGAATCGGGCGTGTTGAGTCCAGTTCTCTGAGCAAGGAGTAAGTCTTGTCTGTTACATATTGGGTTTATGGAACGGTATCTGAGCTAATTTGAAACTCTTGTTTTATGTATCACCCCACCTCACCTTTCCCGTTAAGCAGCCATAGTGTGTTTTCTGCATGTGTGACTCTGTTCTGTTTTGTAATTCAGTTCAAGTGTAACGGTTTTTACATTCCCTCTATAAGTGACACCTTATGAGAAGTGTCCTTTTCTGTGTGACTTATGTCACTTAGAATCGTCGGACCTAAATCCACTCATCATGCTGCTACTAGCCTTATGACATTGATTTCATGGCTGAGTGATAATCCATTGTACATATGGACCTCAAATTTTTTATCCATTTTTCGCTTTCCTGGGATATTTAAGGTGGGATGAAGTGGAGGTCCTTGTCAACAGAGCAGCCCTAAACTTTGGAGTGCTTGTGTCTTGCTGATTTTTAATTTTCCCACTGTATACCCCCATGCGTGGAAATGCCCTATGCTCTCTAAGCTGTGATTTTTAGATGTTTCAGGACACACCGTACACTTCTCCAGAGTGGCTGTTGGCAATTTACATCCCGCCCATCAGTGTAGCAAGGCTCCCATTTCTCCATGGCCTGTCCTGCATTTCTGGTTTTGACACTTTTTTCAGCATGGCCCTTTTGACCGATGGGAAGCGAGACTTCTTTGTAGCGCTGATTTGCCTTTCCAGGTTGCTTGGTTGGCCAAAAAGGGCGTATGCGTTTTTTCCTGAATATATTCAGGAAAAAACGCATACGCCCTTTTTGGCCAAGGGCATCATTGTCAACGTTTTGCCGCTTTTCATGTGCTTTAAAGGCGATTCGAATCTACCTCCTGAAATCTGTTTCCTGCAATTCTGCCTTGATTTCAATTCCTCGTCTTTGCCTTCCCTCAATATATTTGTGGACGAGAGTTATCATTTATAACTGTGCAGGTTTGTGAATTGCAGTGCCCTGAAGCTCCATTTTACAACTCGCTTTTTCGGGAGCTGGCCGCAAAAGCGCAGGATGGCTTCAGGCCCTGTTCTGGTTCCGGGGGGCAGGCTGAGCCTGTGGTTAATTCTTCTTCCTGATGGGAAAATAGAGTGACCTGTGCCTGTCCCAACACCAAGAGCTAGTCTCTCATTGGTTCTCCGTCTTCCCGTTCATCCTCAGGACAAATGGCAACCTGTACGGAACAGGAGGTTAAAGGTGCTGATGCTCCAAGTAGGGAGATTGCTAGTAAAGTGGCTGGAATGGCGAACCCGAGCACAAGGAGATGAGAAATGAGGTGCGTTTTAGAAACCTTTCCCCATCACACGGTGTACCATCTTCTGGGTTTCTCTTGCATGTTTTCGATGTAGGAAGATGCCCTTGAACCTGGAGATTTGGGACCCATGCGATGGGTAGCACGCAGTATTACTTTAAAGGGTCTGCGTTTGCTCACCCAACCTCACCAAACCTCTCAGCCCCAAGAGTGTCCACCCTTATGTCTCATCCAGCTGTGGGTCTAGATATGGTCAATCCAGGTTGCATCACAGACCCTGAACGAATTGTGTAAGAATTTCTCTCTCTTTCACTGTCTTTGTTTCATGGGTTTTGAAAAGTAATTTATTTTTAAAATGGGGTTTAGCTGCTTTTCACGGCTGTGTTTATGCCGCTTTACACCCACTTGACACACTAACAGAGAGATATCAATACATAGGTTTTAAGATTATTACTAGTCAGATATATTCTTGTGCGGTGAATCGGGCGTGTTGAGTCCAGTTCTCTGAGCAAGGAGTAGGTCTTGTCTGTTACATATTGGGTTTATGGAACGGTATCTGAGCTAATTTGAAACTCTTGTTTTATGTATCACCCCACCTCACCTTTCCCGTTAAGCAGCCATAGTGTGTTTTCTGCATGTGTGACTCTGTTCTGTTTTGTAATTCAGTTCAAGTGTAACGGTTTTTACATTCCCTCTATAAGTGACACCTTATGAGAAGTGTCCTTTTCTGTGTGACTTATGTCACTTAGAATCGTCGGACCTAAATCCACTCATCATGCTGCTACTAGCCTTATGACATTGATTTCATGGCTGAGTGATAATCCATTGTACATATGGACCTCAAATTTTTTATCCATTTTTCGCTTTCCTGGGATATTTAAGGTGGAATGAATTGGAGGTCCTTGTCAACAGAGCAGCCCTAAACTTTGGGTTGCTTGTGTCTTGCTGATTTTTAATTTTCCCACTGTATACCCCCATGCGTGGAAATGCCCTATGCTCTCTAAGCTGTGTTTTTTAGATGTTTCAGGACACACCGTACACTTCTCCAGAGTGGCTGTTGGCAATTTACATCCCGCCCATCAGTGTAGCAAGGCTCCCATTTCTCCATGGCCTGTCCTGCATTTCTGGTTTTGACACTTTTTTCAGCATGGCCCTTTTGACCGATGGGAAGCGAGACTTCTTTGTAGCGCTGATTTGCCTTTCCAGGTTGCTTGGTTGGCCAAAAAGGGCGTATGCGTTTTTTCCTGAATATATTCAGGAAAAAACGCATACGCCCTTTTTGGCCAAGGGCATCATTGTCAACGTTTTGCCGCTTTTCATGTGCTTTAAAGGCGATTCGAATCTACCTCCTGAAATCTGTTTCCTGCAATTCTGCCTTGATTTCAATTCCTCGTCTTTGCCTTCCCTCAATATATTTGTGGACGAGAGTTATCATTTATAACTGTGCAGGTTTGTGAATTGCAGTGCCCTGAAGCTCCATTTTACAACTCGCTTTTTCGGGAGCTGGCCGCAAAAGCGCAGGATGGCTTCAGGCCCTGTTCTGGTTCCGGGGGGCAGGCTGAGACTGTGGTTAATTCTTCTTCCTGATGGGAAAATAGAGTGACCTGTGCCTGTCCCAACACCAAGAGCTAGTCTCTCATTGGTTCTCCGTCTTCCCGTTCATCCTCAGGACAAATGGCAACCTGTACGGAACAGGAGGTTAAAGGTGCTGATTCTCCAAGGAGGGAGATTGCTAGTAAAGTGGCTGGAATGGCGAACCCGAGCACAAGGAGATGAGAAATGAGGTGCGTTTTAGAAACCTTTCCCCATCACACGGTGTACCATCTTCTGGGTTTCTCTTGCATGTTTTCGATGTAGGAAGATGCCCTTGAACCTGGAGATTTGGGACCCATGCGATGGGTAGCACGCAGTATTACTTTAAAGGGTCTGCATTTGCTCACCCAACCTCACCAAACCTCTCAGCCCCACGAGTGTCCACCCTTATATCTCATCCAGCTGTGGGTCTAGATATGGTCAATCCAGGTTGCATCACAGACCCTAAACGAATTGTGTAAGAATTTCTCTCTCTTTCACTGTCTTTGTTTCATGGGTTTTGAAAAGTAATTTATTTTTAAAATGGGGTTTAGCTGCTTTTCACGGCTGTGTTTATGCCGCTTTACACCCACTTGACACACTAACAGAGAGATATCAATACATAGGTTTTAAGATTATTACTAGTCAGATATATTCTTGTGCGGTGAATCGGGCGTGTTGAGTCCAGTTCTCTGAGCAAGGAGTAAGTCTTGTCTGTTACATATTGGGTTTATGGAACGGTATCTGAGCTAATTTGAAACTCTTGTTTTATGTATCACCCCACCTCACCTTTCCCGTTAAGCAGCCATAGTGTGTTTTCTGCATGTGTGACTCTGTTCTGTTTTGTAATTCAGTTCAAGTGTAACGGTTTTTACATTCCCTCTATAAGTGACACCTTATGAGAAGTGTCCTTTTCTGTGTGACTTATGTCACTTAGAATCGTCGGACCTAAATCCACTCATCATGCTGCTACTAGCCTTATGACATTGATTTCATGGCTGAGTGATAATCCATTGTACATATGGACCTCAAATTTTTTATCCATTTTTCGCTTTCCTGGGATATTTAAGGTGGGATGAAGTGGAGGTCCTTGTCAACAGAGCAGCCCTAAACTTTGGAGTGCTTGTGTCTTGCTGATTTTTAATTTTCCCACTGTATACCCCCATGCGTGGAAATGCCCTATGCTCTCTAAGCTGTGATTTTTAGATGTTTCAGGACACACCGTACACTTCTCCAGAGTGGCTGTTGGCAATTTACATCCCGCCCATCAGTGTAGCAAGGCTCCCATTTCTCCATGGCCTGTCCTGCATTTCTGGTTTTGACACTTTTTTCAGCATGGCCCTTTTGACCGATGGGAAGCGAGACTTCTTTGTAGCGCTGATTTGCCTTTCCAGGTTGCTTGGTTGGCCAAAAAGGGCGTATGCGTTTTTTCCTGAATATATTCAGGAAAAAACGCATACGCCCTTTTTGGCCAAGGGCATCATTGTCAACGTTTTGCCGCTTTTCATGTGCTTTAAAGGCGATTCGAATCTACCTCCTGAAATCTGTTTCCTGCAATTCTGCCTTGATTTCAATTCCTCGTCTTTGCCTTCCCTCAATATATTTGTGGACGAGAGTTATCATTTATAACTGTGCAGGTTTGTGAATTGCAGTGCCCTGAAGCTCCATTTTACAACTCGCTTTTTCGGGAGCTGGCCGCAAAAGCGCAGGATGGCTTCAGGCCCTGTTCTGGTTCCGGGGGGCAGGCTGAGCCTGTGGTTAATTCTTCTTCCTGATGGGAAAATAGAGTGACCTGTGCCTGTCCCAACACCAAGAGCTAGTCTCTCATTGGTTCTCCGTCTTCCCGTTCATCCTCAGGACAAATGGCAACCTGTACGGAACAGGAGGTTAAAGGTGCTGATGCTCCAAGTAGGGAGATTGCTAGTAAAGTGGCTGGAATGGCGAACCCGAGCACAAGGAGATGAGAAATGAGGTGCGTTTTAGAAACCTTTCCCCATCACACGGTGTACCATCTTCTGGGTTTCTCTTGCATGTTTTCGATGTAGGAAGATGCCCTTGAACCTGGAGATTTGGGACCCATGCGATGGGTAGCACGCAGTATTACTTTAAAGGGTCTGCATTTGCTCACCCAACCTCACCAAACCTCTCAGCCCCACGAGTGTCCACCCTTATATCTCATCCAGCTGTGGGTCTAGATATGGTCAATCCAGGTTGCATCACAGACCCTAAACGAATTGTGTAAGAATTTCTCTCTCTTTCACTGTCTTTGTTTCATGGGTTTTGAAAAGTAATTTATTTTTAAAATGGGGTTTAGCTGCTTTTCACGGCTGTGTTTATGCCGCTTTACACCCACTTGACACACTAACAGAGAGATATCAATACATAGGTTTTAAGATTATTACTAGTCAGATATATTCTTGTGCGGTGAATCGGGCGTGTTGAGTCCAGTTCTCTGAGCAAGGAGTAAGTCTTGTCTGTTACATATTGGGTTTATGGAACGGTATCTGAGCTAATTTGAAACTCTTGTTTTATGTATCACCCCACCTCACCTTTCCCGTTAAGCAGCCATAGTGTGTTTTCTGCATGTGTGACTCTGTTCTGTTTTGTAATTCAGTTCAAGTGTAACGGTTTTTACATTCCCTCTATAAGTGACACCTTATGAGAAGTGTCCTTTTCTGTGTGACTTATGTCACTTAGAATCGTCGGACCTAAATCCACTCATCATGCTGCTACTAGCCTTATGACATTGATTTCATGGCTGAGTGATAATCCATTGTACATATGGACCTCAAATTTTTTATCCATTTTTCGCTTTCCTGGGATATTTAAGGTGGGATGAAGTGGAGGTCCTTGTCAACAGAGCAGCCCTAAACTTTGGAGTGCTTGTGTCTTGCTGATTTTTAATTTTCCCACTGTATACCCCCATGCGTGGAAATGCCCTATGCTCTCTAAGCTGTGATTTTTAGATGTTTCAGGACACACCGTACACTTCTCCAGAGTGGCTGTTGGCAATTTACATCCCGCCCATCAGTGTAGCAAGGCTCCCATTTCTCCATGGCCTGTCCTGCATTTCTGGTTTTGACACTTTTTTCAGCATGGCCCTTTTGACCGATGGGAAGCGAGACTTCTTTGTAGCGCTGATTTGCCTTTCCAGGTTGCTTGGTTGGCCAAAAAGGGCGTATGCGTTTTTTCCTGAATATATTCAGGAAAAAACGCATACGCCCTTTTTGGCCAAGGGCATCATTGTCAACGTTTTGCCGCTTTTCATGTGCTTTAAAGGCGATTCGAATCTACCTCCTGAAATCTGTTTCCTGCAATTCTGCCTTGATTTCAATTCCTCGTCTTTGCCTTCCCTCAATATATTTGTGGACGAGAGTTATCATTTATAACTGTGCAGGTTTGTGAATTGCAGTGCCCTGAAGCTCCATTTTACAACTCGCTTTTTCGGGAGCTGGCCGCAAAAGCGCAGGATGGCTTCAGGCCCTGTTCTGGTTCCGGGGGGCAGGCTGAGCCTGTGGTTAATTCTTCTTCCTGATGGGAAAATAGAGTGACCTGTGCCTGTCCCAACACCAAGAGCTAGTCTCTCATTGGTTCTCCGTCTTCCCGTTCATCCTCAGGACAAATGGCAACCTGTACGGAACAGGAGGTTAAAGGTGCTGATGCTCCAAGTAGGGAGATTGCTAGTAAAGTGGCTGGAATGGCGAACCCGAGCACAAGGAGATGAGAAATGAGGTGCGTTTTAGAAACCTTTCCCCATCACACGGTGTACCATCTTCTGGGTTTCTCTTGCATGTTTTCGATGTAGGAAGATGCCCTTGAACCTGGAGATTTGGGACCCATGCGATGGGTAGCACGCAGTATTACTTTAAAGGGTCTGCGTTTGCTCACCCAACCTCACCAAACCTCTCAGCCCCAAGAGTGTCCACCCTTATGTCTCATCCAGCTGTGGGTCTAGATATGGTCAATCCAGGTTGCATCACAGACCCTGAACGAATTGTGTAAGAATTTCTCTCTCTTTCACTGTCTTTGTTTCATGGGTTTTGAAAAGTAATTTATTTTTAAAATGGGGTTTAGCTGCTTTTCACGGCTGTGTTTATGCCGCTTTACACCCACTTGACACACTAACAGAGAGATATCAATACATAGGTTTTAAGATTATTACTAGTCAGATATATTCTTGTGCGGTGAATCGGGCGTGTTGAGTCCAGTTCTCTGAGCAAGGAGTAGGTCTTGTCTGTTACATATTGGGTTTATGGAACGGTATCTGAGCTAATTTGAAACTCTTGTTTTATGTATCACCCCACCTCACCTTTCCCGTTAAGCAGCCATAGTGTGTTTTCTGCATGTGTGACTCTGTTCTGTTTTGTAATTCAGTTCAAGTGTAACGGTTTTTACATTCCCTCTATAAGTGACACCTTATGAGAAGTGTCCTTTTCTGTGTGACTTATGTCACTTAGAATCGTCGGACCTAAATCCACTCATCATGCTGCTACTAGCCTTATGACATTGATTTCATGGCTGAGTGATAATCCATTGTACATATGGACCTCAAATTTTTTATCCATTTTTCGCTTTCCTGGGATATTTAAGGTGGAATGAATTGGAGGTCCTTGTCAACAGAGCAGCCCTAAACTTTGGGTTGCTTGTGTCTTGCTGATTTTTAATTTTCCCACTGTATACCCCCATGCGTGGAAATGCCCTATGCTCTCTAAGCTGTGTTTTTTAGATGTTTCAGGACACACCGTACACTTCTCCAGAGTGGCTGTTGGCAATTTACATCCCGCCCATCAGTGTAGCAAGGCTCCCATTTCTCCATGGCCTGTCCTGCATTTCTGGTTTTGACACTTTTTTCAGCATGGCCCTTTTGACCGATGGGAAGCGAGACTTCTTTGTAGCGCTGATTTGCCTTTCCAGGTTGCTTGGTTGGCCAAAAAGGGCGTATGCGTTTTTTCCTGAATATATTCAGGAAAAAACGCATACGCCCTTTTTGGCCAAGGGCATCATTGTCAACGTTTTGCCGCTTTTCATGTGCTTTAAAGGCGATTCGAATCTACCTCCTGAAATCTGTTTCCTGCAATTCTGCCTTGATTTCAATTCCTCGTCTTTGCCTTCCCTCAATATATTTGTGGACGAGAGTTATCATTTATAACTGTGCAGGTTTGTGAATTGCAGTGCCCTGAAGCTCCATTTTACAACTCGCTTTTTCGGGAGCTGGCCGCAAAAGCGCAGGATGGCTTCAGGCCCTGTTCTGGTTCCGGGGGGCAGGCTGAGACTGTGGTTAATTCTTCTTCCTGATGGGAAAATAGAGTGACCTGTGCCTGTCCCAACACCAAGAGCTAGTCTCTCATTGGTTCTCCGTCTTCCCGTTCATCCTCAGGACAAATGGCAACCTGTACGGAACAGGAGGTTAAAGGTGCTGATTCTCCAAGGAGGGAGATTGCTAGTAAAGTGGCTGGAATGGCGAACCCGAGCACAAGGAGATGAGAAATGAGGTGCGTTTTAGAAACCTTTCCCCATCACACGGTGTACCATCTTCTGGGTTTCTCTTGCATGTTTTCGATGTAGGAAGATGCCCTTGAACCTGGAGATTTGGGACCCATGCGATGGGTAGCACGCAGTATTACTTTAAAGGGTCTGCATTTGCTCACCCAACCTCACCAAACCTCTCAGCCCCACGAGTGTCCACCCTTATATCTCATCCAGCTGTGGGTCTAGATATGGTCAATCCAGGTTGCATCACAGACCCTAAACGAATTGTGTAAGAATTTCTCTCTCTTTCACTGTCTTTGTTTCATGGGTTTTGAAAAGTAATTTATTTTTAAAATGGGGTTTAGCTGCTTTTCACGGCTGTGTTTATGCCGCTTTACACCCACTTGACACACTAACAGAGAGATATCAATACATAGGTTTTAAGATTATTACTAGTCAGATATATTCTTGTGCGGTGAATCGGGCGTGTTGAGTCCAGTTCTCTGAGCAAGGAGTAAGTCTTGTCTGTTACATATTGGGTTTATGGAACGGTATCTGAGCTAATTTGAAACTCTTGTTTTATGTATCACCCCACCTCACCTTTCCCGTTAAGCAGCCATAGTGTGTTTTCTGCATGTGTGACTCTGTTCTGTTTTGTAATTCAGTTCAAGTGTAACGGTTTTTACATTCCCTCTATAAGTGACACCTTATGAGAAGTGTCCTTTTCTGTGTGACTTATGTCACTTAGAATCGTCGGACCTAAATCCACTCATCATGCTGCTACTAGCCTTATGACATTGATTTCATGGCTGAGTGATAATCCATTGTACATATGGACCTCAAATTTTTTATCCATTTTTCGCTTTCCTGGGATATTTAAGGTGGAATGAATTGGAGGTCCTTGTCAACAGAGCAGCCCTAAACTTTGGGTTGCTTGTGTCTTGCTGATTTTTAATTTTCCCACTGTATACCCCCATGCGTGGAAATGCCCTATGCTCTCTAAGCTGTGTTTTTTAGATGTTTCAGGACACACCGTACACTTCTCCAGAGTGGCTGTTGGCAATTTACATCCCGCCCATCAGTGTAGCAAGGCTCCCATTTCTCCATGGCCTGTCCTGCATTTCTGGTTTTGACACTTTTTTCAGCATGGCCCTTTTGACCGATGGGAAGCGAGACTTCTTTGTAGCGGTGATTTGCCTTTCCAGGTTGCTTGGTTGGCCAAAAAGGGCGTATGCGTTTTTTCCTGAATATATTCAGGAAAAAACGCATACGCCCTTTTTGGCCAAGGGCATCATTGTCAACGTTTTGCCGCTTTTCATGTGCTTTAAAGGCGATTCGAATCTACCTCCTGAAATCTGTTTCCTGCAATTCTGCCTTGATTTCAATTCCTCGTCTTTGCCTTCCCTCAATATATTTGTGGACGAGAGTTATCATTTATAACTGTGAAGGTTTGTGAATTGCAGTGCCCTGAAGCTCCATTTTACAACTCGCTTTTTCGGGAGCTGGCCGCAAAAGCGCAGGATGGCTTCAGGCCCTGTTCTGGTTCCGGGGGGCAGGCTGAGCCTGTGGTTAATTCTTCTTCCTGATGGGAAAATAGAGTGACCTGTGCCTGTCCCAACACCAAGAGCTAGTCTCTCATTGGTTCTCCGTCTTCCCGTTCATCCTCAGGACAAATGGCAACCTGTAAGGAACAGGAGGTTAAAGGTGCTGATGCTCCAAGTAGGGAGATTGCTAGTAAAGTGGCTGGAATGGCGAACCCGAGCACAAGGAGATGAGAAATGAGGTGCGTTTTAGAAACCTTTCCCCATCACACAGTGTACCATCTTCTGGGTTTCTCTTGCATGTTTTCGATGTAGGAAGATGCCCTTGAACCTGGAGATTTGGGACCCATGCGATGGGTAGCACGCAGTATTACTTTAAAGGGTCTGCGTTTGCTCACCCAACCTCACCAAACCTCTCAGCCCCAAGAGTGTCCACCCTTATGTCTCATCCAGCTGTGGGTCTAGATATGGTCAATCCAGGTTGCATCACAGACCCTGAACGAATTGTGTAAGAATTTCTCTCTCTTTCACTGTCTTTGTTTCATGTGTTTTGAAAAGTAATTTATTTTTATAATGGGGTTTAGCTGCTTTTCACGGCTGTGTTTATGCCGCTTTACACCCACTTGACACACTAACAGAGAGATATCAATACATAGGTTTTAAGATTATTACTAGTCAGATATATTCTTGTGCGGTGAATCGGGCGTGTTGAGTCCAGTTCTCTGAGCAAGGAGTAGGTCTTGTCTGTTACATATTGGGTTTATGGAACGGTATCTGAGCTAATTTGAAACTCTTGTTTTATGTATCACCCCACCTCACCTTTCCCGTTAAGCAGCCATAGTGTGTTTTCTGCATGTGTGACTCTGTTCTGTTTTGTAATTCAGTTCAAGTGTAACGGTTTTTACATTCCCTCTATAAGTGACACCTTATGAGAAGTGTCCTTTTCTGTGTGGCTTACGTCACTTAGAATCGTCGGACCTAAATCCACTCATCATGCTGCTACTAGCCTTATGACATTGATTTCATGGCTGAGTGATAATCCATTGTACATATGGACCTCAAATTTTTTATCCATTTTTCGCTTTCCTGGGATATTTAAGGTGGGATGAAGTGGAGGTCCTTGTCAACAGAGCAGCCCTAAACTTTGGAGTGCTTGTGTCTTGCTGATTTTTAATTTTCCCACTGTATACCCCCATGCGTGGAAATGCCCTATGCTCTCTAAGCTGTGATTTTTAGATGTTTCAGGACACACCGTACACTTCTCCAGAGTGGCTGTTGGCAATTTACATCCCGCCCATCAGTGTAGCAAGGCTCCCATTTCTCCATGGCCTGTCCTGCATTTCTGGTTTTGACACTTTTTTCAGCATGGCCCTTTTGACCGATGGGAAGCGAGACTTCTTTGTAGCGCTGATTTGCCTTTCCAGGTTGCTTGGTTGGCCAAAAAGGGCGTATGCGTTTTTTCCTGAATATATTCAGGAAAAAACGCATACGCCCTTTTTGGCCAAGGGCATCATTGTCAACGTTTTGCCGCTTTTCATGTGCTTTCAAGGCGATTCGAATCTACCTCCTGAAATCTGTTTCCTGCAATTCTGCCTTGATTTCAATTCCTCGTCTTTGCCTTCCCTCAATATATTTGTGGACGAGAGTTATCATTTATAACTGTGCAGGTTTGTGAATTGCAGTGCCCTGAAGCTCCATTTTACAACTCGCTTTTTCGGGAGCTGGCCGCAAAAGCGCAGGATGGCTTCAGGCCCTGTTCTGGTTCCGGGGGGCAGGCTGAGCCTGTGGTTAATTCTTCTTCCTGATGGGAAAATAGAGTGACCTGTGCCTGTCCCAACACCAAGAGCTAGTCTCTCATTGGTTCTCCGTCTTCCCGTTCATCCTCAGGACAAATGGCAACCTGTACGGAACAGGAGGTTAAAGGTGCTGATGCTCCAAGTAGGGAGATTGCTAGTAAAGTGGCTGGAATGGCGAACCCGAGCACAAGGAGATGAGAAATGAGGTGCGTTTTAGAAACCTTTCCCCATCACACGGTGTACCATCTTCTGGGTTTCTCTTGCATGTTTTCGATGTAGGAAGATGCCCTTGAACCTGGAGATTTGGGACCCATGCGATGGGTAGCACGCAGTATTACTTTAAAGGGTCTGCGTTTGCTCACCCAACCTCACCAAACCTCTCAGCCCCAAGAGTGTCCACCCTTATGTCTCATCCAGCTGTGGGTCTAGATATGGTCAATCCAGGTTGCATCACAGACCCTGAACGAATTGTGTAAGAATTTCTCTCTCTTTCACTGTCTTTGTTTCATGGGTTTTGAAAAGTAATTTATTTTTAAAATGGGGTTTAGCTGCTTTTCACGGCTGTGTTTATGCCGCTTTACACCCACTTGACACACTAACAGAGAGATATCAATACATAGGTTTTAAGATTATTACTAGTCAGATATATTCTTGTGCGGTGAATCGGGCGTGTTGAGTCCAGTTCTCTGAGCAAGGAGTAGGTCTTGTCTGTTACATATTGGGTTTATGGAACGGTATCTGAGCTAATTTGAAACTCTTGTTTTATGTATCACCCCACCTCACCTTTCCCGTTAAGCAGCCATAGTGTGTTTTCTGCATGTGTGACTCTGTTCTGTTTTGTAATTCAGTTCAAGTGTAACGGTTTTTACATTCCCTCTATAAGTGACACCTTATGAGAAGTGTCCTTTTCTGTGTGACTTATGTCACTTAGAATCGTCGGACCTAAATCCACTCATCATGCTGCTACTAGCCTTATGACATTGATTTCATGGCTGAGTGATAATCCATTGTACATATGGACCTCAAATTTTTTATCCATTTTTCGCTTTCCTGGGATATTTAAGGTGGAATGAATTGGAGGTCCTTGTCAACAGAGCAGCCCTAAACTTTGGGTTGCTTGTGTCTTGCTGATTTTTAATTTTCCCACTGTATACCCCCATGCGTGGAAATGCCCTATGCTCTCTAAGCTGTGTTTTTTAGATGTTTCAGGACACACCGTACACTTCTCCAGAGTGGCTGTTGGCAATTTACATCCCGCCCATCAGTGTAGCAAGGCTCCCATTTCTCCATGGCCTGTCCTGCATTTCTGGTTTTGACACTTTTTTCAGCATGGCCCTTTTGACCGATGGGAAGCGAGACTTCTTTGTAGCGCTGATTTGCCTTTCCAGGTTGCTTGGTTGGCCAAAAAGGGCGTATGCGTTTTTTCCTGAATATATTCAGGAAAAAACGCATACGCCCTTTTTGGCCAAGGGCATCATTGTCAACGTTTTGCCGCTTTTCATGTGCTTTAAAGGCGATTCGAATCTACCTCCTGAAATCTGTTTCCTGCAATTCTGCCTTGATTTCAATTCCTCGTCTTTGCCTTCCCTCAATATATTTGTGGACGAGAGTTATCATTTATAACTGTGCAGGTTTGTGAATTGCAGTGCCCTGAAGCTCCATTTTACAACTCGCTTTTTCGGGAGCTGGCCGCAAAAGCGCAGGATGGCTTCAGGCACTGTTCTGGTTCCGGGGGGCAGGCTGAGCCTGTGGTTAATTCTTCTTCCTGATGGGAAAATAGAGTGACCTGTGCCTGTCCCAACACCAAGAGCTAGTCTCTCATTGGTTCTCCGTCTTCCCGTTCATCCTCAGGACAAATGGCAACCTGTAAGGAACAGGAGGTTAAAGGTGCTGATGCTCCAAGTAGGGAGATTGCTAGTAAAGTGGCTGGAATGGCGAACCCGAGCACAAGGAGATGAGAAATGAGGTGCGTTTTAGAAACCTTTCCCCATCACACAGTGTACCATCTTCTGGGTTTCTCTTGCATGTTTTCGATGTAGGAAGATGCCCTTGAACCTGGAGATTTGGGACCCATGCGATGGGTAGCACGCAGTATTACTTTAAAGGGTCTGCGTTTGCTCACCCAACCTCACCAAACCTCTCAGCCCCAAGAGTGTCCACCCTTATGTCTCATCCAGCTGTGGGTCTAGATATGGTCAATCCAGGTGGCATCACAGACCCTGAACGAATTGTGTAAGAATTTCTCTCTCTTTCACTGTCTTTGTTTCATGGGTTTTGAAAAGTAATTTATTTTTATAATGGGGTTTAGCTGCTTTTCACGGCTGTGTTTATGCCGCTTTACACCCACTTGACACACTAACAGAGAGATATCAATACATAGGTTTTAAGATTATTACTAGTCAGATATATTCTTGTGCGGTGAATCGGGCGTGTTGAGTCCAGTTCTCTGAGCAAGGAGTAGGTCTTGTCTGTTACATATTGGGTTTATGGAACGGTATCTGAGCTAATTTGAAACTCTTGTTTTATGTATCACCCCACCTCACCTTTCCCGTTAAGCAGCCATAGTGTGTTTTCTGCATGTGTGACTCTGTTCTGTTTTGTAATTCAGTTCAAGTGTAACGGTTTTTACATTCCCTCTATAAGTGACACCTTATGAGAAGTGTCCTTTTCTGTGTGGCTTACGTCACTTAGAATCGTCGGACCTAAATCCACTCATCATGCTGCTACTAGCCTTATGACATTGATTTCATGGCTGAGTGATAATCCATTGTACATATGGACCTCAAATTTTTTATCCATTTTTCGCTTTCCTGGGATATTTAAGGTGGGATGAAGTGGAGGTCCTTGTCAACAGAGCAGCCCTAAACTTTGGAGTGCTTGTGTCTTGCTGATTTTTAATTTTCCCACTGTATACCCCCATGCGTGGAAATGCCCTATGCTCTCTAAGCTGTGATTTTTAGATGTTTCAGGACACACCGTACACTTCTCCAGAGTGGCTGTTGGCAATTTACATCCCGCCCATCAGTGTAGCAAGGCTCCCATTTCTCCATGGCCTGTCCTGCATTTCTGGTTTTGACACTTTTTTCAGCATGGCCCTTTTGACCGATGGGAAGCGAGACTTCTTTGTAGCGCTGATTTGCCTTTCCAGGTTGCTTGGTTGGCCAAAAAGGGCGTATGCGTTTTTTCCTGAATATATTCAGGAAAAAACGCATACGCCCTTTTTGGCCAAGGGCATCATTGTCAACGTTTTGCCGCTTTTCATGTGCTTTAAAGGCGATTCGAATCTACCTCCTGAAATCTATTTCCTGCAATTCTGCCTTGATTTCAATTCCTCGTCTTTGCCTTCCCTCAATATATTTGTGGACGAGAGTTATCATTTATAACTGTGCAGGTTTGTGAATTGCAGTGCCCTGAAGCTCCATTTTACAACTCGCTTTTTCGGGAGCTGGCCGCAAAAGCGCAGGATGGCTTCAGGCCCTGTTCTGGTTCCGGGGGGCAGGCTGAGCCTGTGGTTAATTCTTCTTCCTGATGGGAAAATAGAGTGACCTGTGCCTGTCCCAACACCAAGAGCTAGTCTCTCATTGGTTCTCCGTCTTCCCGTTCATCCTCAGGACAAATGGCAACCTGTACGGAACAGGAGGTTAAAGGTGCTGATGCTCCAAGTAGGGAGATTGCTAGTAAAGTGGCTGGAATGGCGAACCCGAGCACAAGGAGATGAGAAATGAGGTGCGTTTTAGAAACCTTTCCCCATCACACGGTGTACCATCTTCTGGGTTTCTCTTGCATGTTTTCGATGTAGGAAGATGCCCTTGAACCTGGAGATTTGGGACCCATGCGATGGGTAGCACGCAGTATTACTTTAAAGGGTCTGCGTTTGCTCACCCAACCTCACCAAACCTCTCAGCCCCAAGAGTGTCCACCCTTATGTCTCATCCAGCTGTGGGTCTAGATATGGTCAATCCAGGTTGCATCACAGACCCTGAACGAATTGTGTAAGAATTTCTCTCTCTTTCACTGTCTTTGTTTCATGGGTTTTGAAAAGTAATTTATTTTTAAAATGGGGTTTAGCTGCTTTTCACGGCTGTGTTTATGCCGCTTTACACCCACTTGACACACTAACAGAGAGATATCAATACATAGGTTTTAAGATTATTACTAGTCAGATATATTCTTGTGCGGTGAATCGGGCGTGTTGAGTCCAGTTCTCTGAGCAAGGAGTAGGTCTTGTCTGTTACATATTGGGTTTATGGAACGGTATCTGAGCTAATTTGAAACTCTTGTTTTATGTATCACCCCACCTCACCTTTCCCGTTAAGCAGCCATAGTGTGTTTTCTGCATGTGTGACTCTGTTCTGTTTTGTAATTCAGTTCAAGTGTAACGGTTTTTACATTCCCTCTATAAGTGACACCTTATGAGAAGTGTCCTTTTCTGTGTGACTTATGTCACTTAGAATCGTCGGACCTAAATCCACTCATCATGCTGCTACTAGCCTTATGACATTGATTTCATGGCTGAGTGATAATCCATTGTACATATGGACCTCAAATTTTTTATCCATTTTTCGCTTTCCTGGGATATTTAAGGTGGAATGATTTGGAGGTCCTTGTCAACAGAGCAGCCCTAAACTTTGGGTTGCTTGTGTCTTGCTGATTTTTAATTTTCCCACTGTATACCCCCATGCGTGGAAATGCCCTATGCTCTCTAAGCTGTGTTTTTTAGATGTTTCAGGACACACCGTACACTTCTCCAGAGTGGCTGTTGGCAATTTACATCCCGCCCATCAGTGTAGCAAGGCTCCCATTTCTCCATGGCCTGTCCTGCATTTCTGGTTTTGACACTTTTTTCAGCATGGCCCTTTTGACCGATGGGAAGCGAGACTTCTTTGTAGCGCTGATTTGCCTTTCCAGGTTGCTTGGTTGGCCAAAAAGGGCGTATGCGTTTTTTCCTGAATATATTCAGGAAAAAACGCATACGCCCTTTTTGGCCAAGGGCATCATTGTCAACGTTTTGCCGCTTTTCATGTGCTTTAAAGGCGATTCGAATCTACCTCCTGAAATCTGTTTCCTGCAATTCTGCCTTGATTTCAATTCCTCGTCTTTGCCTTCCCTCAATATATTTGTGGACGAGAGTTATCATTTATAACTGTGCAGGTTTGTGAATTGCAGTGCCCTGAAGCTCCATTTTACAACTCGCTTTTTCGGGAGCTGGCCGCAAAACCGCAGGATGGCTTCAGGCCCTGTTCTGGTTCCGGGGGGCAGGCTGAGACTGTGGTTAATTCTTCTTCCTGATGGGAAAATAGAGTGACCTGTGCCTGTCCCAACACCAAGAGCTAGTCTCTCATTGGTTCTCCGTCTTCCCGTTCATCCTCAGGACAAATGGCAACCTGTACGGAACAGGAGGTTAAAGGTGCTGATTCTCCAAGGAGGGAGATTGCTAGTAAAGTGGCTGGAATGGCGAACCCGAGCACAAGGAGATGAGAAATGAGGTGCGTTTTAGAAACCTTTCCCCATCACACGGTGTACCATCTTCTGGGTTTCTCTTGCATGTTTTCGATGTAGGAAGATGCCCTTGAACCTGGAGATTTGGGACCCATGCGATGGGTAGCACGCAGTATTACTTTAAAGGGTCTGCATTTGCTCACCCAACCTCACCAAACCTCTCAGCCCCACGAGTGTCCACCCTTATATCTCATCCAGCTGTGGGTCTAGATATGGTCAATCCAGGTTGCATCACAGACCCTAAACGAATTGTGTAAGAATTTCTCTCTCTTTCACTGTCTTTGTTTCATGGGTTTTGAAAAGTAATTTATTTTTAAAATGGGGTTTAGCTGCTTTTCACGGCTGTGTTTATGCCGCTTTACACCCACTTGACACACTAACAGAGAGATATCAATACATAGGTTTTAAGATTATTACTAGTCAGATATATTCTTGTGCGGTGAATCGGGCGTGTTGAGTCCAGTTCTCTGAGCAAGGAGTAAGTCTTGTCTGTTACATATTGGGTTTATGGAACGGTATCTGAGCTAATTTGAAACTCTTGTTTTATGTATCACCCCACCTCACCTTTCCCGTTAAGCAGCCATAGTGTGTTTTCTGCATGTGTGACTCTGTTCTGTTTTGTAATTCAGTTCAAGTGTAACGGTTTTTACATTCCCTCTATAAGTGACACCTTATGAGAAGTGTCCTTTTCTGTGTGACTTATGTCACTTAGAATCGTCGGACCTAAATCCACTCATCATGCTGCTACTAGCCTTATGACATTGATTTCATGGCTGAGTGATAATCCATTGTACATATGGACCTCAAATTTTTTATCCATTTTTCGCTTTCCTGGGATATTTAAGGTGGAATGAATTGGAGGTCCTTGTCAACAGAGCAGCCCTAAACTTTGGGTTGCTTGTGTCTTGCTGATTTTTAATTTTCCCACTGTATACCCCCATGCGTGGAAATGCCCTATGCTCTCTAAGCTGTGTTTTTTAGATGTTTCAGGACACACCGTACACTTCTCCAGAGTGGCTGTTGGCAATTTACATCCCGCCCATCAGTGTAGCAAGGCTCCCATTTCTCCATGGCCTGTCCTGCATTTCTTGTTTTGACACTTTTTTCAGCATGGCCCTTTTGACCGATGGGAAGCGAGACTTCTTTGTAGCGCTGATTTGCCTTTCCAGGTTGCTTGGTTGGCCAAAAAGGGCGTATGCGTTTTTTCCTGAATATATTCAGGAAAAAACGCATACGCCCTTTTTGGCCAAGGGCATCATTGTCAACGTTTTGCCGCTTTTCATGTGCTTTAAAGGCGATTCGAATCTACCTCCTGAAATCTGTTTCCTGCAATTCTGCCTTGATTTCAATTCCTCGTCTTTGCCTTCCCTCAATATATTTGTGGACGAGAGTTATCATTTATAACTGTGAAGGTTTGTGAATTGCAGTGCCCTGAAGCTCCATTTTACAACTCGCTTTTTCGGGAGCTGGCCGCAAAAGCGCAGGATGGCTTCAGGCCCTGTTCTGGTTCCGGGGGGCAGGCTGAGCCTGTGGTTAATTCTTCTTCCTGATGGGAAAATAGAGTGACCTGTGCCTGTCCCAACACCAAGAGCTAGTCTCTCATTGGTTCTCCGTCTTCCCGTTCATCCTCAGGACAAATGGCAACCTGTAAGGAACAGGAGGTTAAAGGTGCTGATGCTCCAAGTAGGGAGATTGCTAGTAAAGTGGCTGGAATGGCGAACCCGAGCACAAGGAGATGAGAAATGAGGTGCGTTTTAGAAACCTTTCCCCATCACACAGTGTACCATCTTCTGGGTTTCTCTTGCATGTTTTCGATGTAGGAAGATGCCCTTGAACCTGGAGATTTGGGACCCATGCGATGGGTAGCACGCAGTATTACTTTAAAGGGTCTGCGTTTGCTCACCCAACCTCAACAAACCTCTCAGCCCCAAGAGTGTCCACCCTTATGTCTCATCCAGCTGTGGGTCTAGATATGGTCAATCCAGGTTGCATCACAGCCCCTGAACGAATTGTGTAAGAATTTCTCTCTCTTTCACTGTCTTTGTTTCACGGGTTTTTAAAAGTAATTTATTTTTATAATGGGGTTTAGCTGCTTTTCACGGCTGTGTTTATGCCGCTTTACACCCACTTGACACACTAACAGAGAGATATCAATACATAGGTTTTAAGATTCTTACTAGTCAGATATATTCTTGTGCGGTGAATCGGGCGTGTTGAGTCCAGTTCTCTGAGCAAGGAGTAGGTCTTGTCTATTACATATTGGGTTTATGGAACGGTATCTGAGCTAATTTGAAACTCTTGTTTTATGTATCACCCCACCTCACCTTTCCCGTTAAGCAGCCATAGTGTGTTTTCTGCATGTGTGACTCTGTTCTGTTTTGTAATTCAGTTCAAGTGTAACGGTTTTTACATTCCCTCTATAAGTGACACCTTATGAGAAGTGTCCTTTTCTGTGTGACTTATTTCACTTAGAATCGTCTTACCTAAATCCACTCATCATGCTGCTACTAGCCTTATGACATTGATTTCATGGCTGAGTGATATTCCATTGTACATAAGGACCACAACTTTTTTATCCATTTTTCGCTTTCCTGGGATATTTAAGGTGGAATGAAGTGGAGGTCCTTGTCAACAGAGCAGCCCTAAACTTTGGGGTGCTTGTGTCTTGCTGATTTTCAATTTTCCCACTTTATCCCCCCATGCGTGGAAGTGCCCTATGCTCTCTAAGCTGTGTTTTTTAGATGTTTCAGGACACACCGTACACTTCTCCAGAGTGGCTGTTGGCAATTTACATCCCGCCCATCAGTGTAGCAAGGCTCCCATTTCTCCATGGCCTGTCCTGCATTTCTGGTTTTGACACTTTTTTCAGCATGGCCCTTTTGACCGATGGGAAGCGAGACTTCTTTGTAGCGCTGATTTGCCTTTCCAGGTTGCTTGGTTGGCCAAAAAGGGCGTATGCGTTTTTTCCTGAATATATTCAGGAAAAAACGCATACGCCCTTTTTGGCCAAGGGCATCATTGTCAACGTTTTGCCGCTTTTCATGTGCTTTAAAGGGGATTCGAATCTACCTCCTGAAATCTGTTTCCTGCAATTCTGCCTTGATTTCAAATCCTCTTCTTTGCCTTCCCTCAATATATTTGTGGACGAGAGTTATCATTTATAACTCTGCAGGTTTGTGAATTGCAGTGCCCAGAAGCTCCATTTTACAAGTCGCTTTTTTGGGAGCTGGCCGCAAAAGCGCAGGATGGCTTCAGGCCCTGTTCTGGTTCCGGGGGGCAGGCTGAGCCTGTGGTTAATTCTTCTTCCTGATGGGAAAATAGAGTGACCTGTGCCTGTCCCAACACCAAGAGCTAGTCTCTCATTGGTTCCCCGTCTTCCCGTTCATCCTCAGGACAAATTGCAACCTGTACGGAACAGGAGGTTAAAGGTGCTGATGCTCCAAGTAGGGAGATTGCTAGTAAAGTGGCTGGAATGGCGAACCCGAGCACAAGGAGATGAGAAATGAGGTGCGTTTTAGAAACCTTTCCCCATCACACGGTGTACCATCTTCTGGGTTTCTCATGCATGTTTTCGATGTAGGAAGATGCCCTTGAACCTGGAGATTTGGGACCCATGCGATGGGTAGCACGCAGTATTACTTTAAAGGGTCTGCGTTTGCTCACCCAACCTCACCAAACCTCTCAGCCCCAAGAGTGTCCACCCTTATGTCTCATCCAGCTGTGGGTCTAGATATGGTCAATCCAGGTTGCATCACAGCCCCTGATCGAATTGTGTAAAATTTCTCTCTCTTTCCCTGTCTTTGTTTCATGGGTTTTTAAAAGTAATTTATTTTTATAATGGGGTTTAGCTGCTTTTCACGGCTGTGTTTATGCCGCTTTACACCCACTTGACACACTAACAGAGAGATATCAATACTTAGGTTTTAAGATTATTAATAGTCAGATATATTCTTGTGCGGTGAATCGGGCGTGTTGAGTCCAGTTCTCTGAGCAAGGAGTAGGTCTTGTCTATTACATATTGGGTTTATGGAACGGTATCTGAGCTAATTTGAAACTCTTGTTTTATGTATCACCCCACCTCACCTTTCCCGTTAAGCAGCCATAGTGTGTTTTCTGCATGTGTGACTCTGTTCTGTTTTGTAATTCAGTTCAAGTGTAACGGTTTTTACATTCCCTCTATAAGTGACACCTTATGAGAAGTGTCCTTTTCTGTGTGACTTATTTCACTTAGAATCGTCTTACCTAAATACACTCATCATGCTGCTACTAGCCTTATGACATTGATTTCATGGCTGAGTGATATTCCATTGTACATAAGGACCACAACTTTTTATCCATTTTTCGCTTTCCTGGGATATTTAAGGTGGAATGAAGTGGAGGTCCTTGTCAACAGAGCAGCCCTAAACTTTGGGGTGCTTGTGTCTTGCTGATTTTCAATTTTCCCACTTTATCCCCCCATGCGTGGAAGTGCCCTATGCTCTCTAAGCTGTGTTTTTTAGATGTTTCAGGACACTCCGTACACTTCTCCAGAGTGGCTGTTGGCAATTTACATCCCGCCCATCAGTGTAGCAAGGCTCCCATTTCTCCATGGCCTGTCCTGCATTTCTGGTTTTGACACTTTTTTCAGCATGGCCCTTTTGACCGATGGGAAGCGAGACTTCTTTGTAGCGCTGATTTGCCTTTCCAGGTTGCTTGGTTGGCCAAAAAGGGCGTATGCGTTTTTTCCTGAATATATTCAGGAAAAAACGCATACGCCCTTTTTGGCCAAGGGCATCATTGTCAACGTTTTGCCGCTTTTCATGTGCTTTAAAGGCGATTCGAATCTACCTCCTGAAATCTGTTTCCTGCAATTCTGCCTTGATTTCAAATCCTCTTCTTTGCCTTCCCTCAATATATTTGTGGACGAGAGTTATCATTTATAACTCTGCAGGTTTGTGAATTGCAGTGCCCTGAAGCTCAATTTTACAAGTCGCTTTTTTGGGAGCTGGCCGCAAAAGCGCAGGATGGCTTCAGGCCCTGTTCTGGTTCCGCGGGTCAGGCTGAGCCTGTGGTTAATTCTTCTTCCTGATGGGAAAATAGAGTGACCTGTGCCTGTCCCAACACCAAGAGCTAGTCTCTCATTGGTTCCCCGTCTTCCCGTTCATCCTCAGGACAAATTGCAACCTGTACGGAACAGGAGGTTAAAGGTGCTGAGGCTCCAAGTAGGGAGATTGCTAGTTAAGTGGCTGGAATGGCGAACCCGAGCACAAGGAGATGAGAAATGAGGTGCGTTTTAGAAACCTTTCCCCATCACACGGTGTACCATCTTCTGGGTTTCTCATGCAAGTTTTCGATGTAGGTAGATGCCCTAGAACCTGGAGATTTGGGACCCATGCGATGGGTAGCACGCAGTATTACTTTAAAGGGTCTGCGTTTGCTCACCCAACCTCACCGAACCTCTCAGCCCCGAGAGTGTCCACCCTTATGTCTCATCCAGCTGTGGGTCTAGATATGGTCAATCCAGGTTGCATCACAGCCCCTGAACGAATTGTGTAAGAATTTCTCTCTCTTTCCCTGTCTTTGTTTCATGGGTTTTTAAAAGTAATTTATTTTTATAATGGGGTTTAGCTGCTTTTCACGGCTGTGTTTATGCCGCTTTACACCCACTTGACACACTAACAGAGAGATATCAATACATAGGTTTTAAGATTATTACTAGTCAGATATATTCTTGTGCGGTGAATCGGGCATGTTGAGTCCAGTTCTCTGAGCAAGGAGTAGGTCTTGTCTATTACATATTGGGTTTATGGAACGGTATCTGAGCTAATTTGAAACTCTTGTTTTATGTATCACCCCACCTCACCTTTCCCGTTAAGCAACCATAGTGTGTTTTCTGCATGTGTGACTCTGTTCTGTTTTGTAATTCAGTTCAAGTGTAACGGTTTTTACATTCCCTCTATATGTGACACCTTATGAGAAGTGTCCTTTTCTGTGTGACTTATTTCACTTAGAATCGTCTTACCTAAATCCACTCATCATGCTGCTACTAGCCTTATGACATTGATTTCATGGCTGAGTGATATTCCATTGTACATAAGGACCACAACTTTTTTATCCATTTTTCGCTTTCCTGGGATATTTAAGGTGGAATGAAGTGGAGGTCCTTGTCAACAGAGCAGCCCTAAACTTTGGGGTGCTTGTGTCTTGCTGATTTTCAATTTTCCCACTTTATCCCCCCATGCGTGGAAGTGCCCTATGCTCTCTAAGCTGTGTTTTTTAGATGTTTCAGGACACACCGTACACTTCTCCAGAGTGGCTGTTGGCAATTTACATCCCGCCCATCAGTGTAGCAAGGCTCCCATTTCTCCATGGCCTGTCCTGCATTTCTGGTTTTGACACTTTTTTCAGCATGGCCCTTTTGACCGATGGGAAGCGAGACTTCTTTGTAGCGCTGATTTGCCTTTCCAGGTTGCTTGGTTGGCCAAAAAGGGCGTATGCGTTTTTTCCTGAATATATTCAGGAAAAAACGCATACGCCCTTTTTGGCCAAGGGCATCATTGTCAACGTTTTGCCGCTTTTCATGTGCTTTAAAGGGGATTCGAATCTACCTCCTGAAATCTGTTTCCTGCAATTCTGCCTTGATTTCAAATCCTCTTCTTTGCCTTCCCTCAATATATTTGTGGACGAGAGTTATCATTTATAACTCTGCAGGTTTGTGAATTGCAGTGCCCAGAAGCTCCATTTTACAAGTCGCTTTTTTGGGAGCTGGCCGCAAAAGCGCAGGATGGCTTCAGGCCCTGTTCTGGTTCCGGGGGGCAGGCTGAGCTTGTGGTTAATTCTTCTTCCTGATGGGAAAATAGAGTGACCTGTGCCTGTCCCAACACCAAGAGCTAGTCTCTCATTGGTTCCCCGTCTTCCCGTTCATCCTCAGGACAAATTGCAACCTGTACGGATCAGGAGGTTAAAGGTGCTGATGCTCCAAGTAGGGAGATTGCTAGTAAAGTGGCTGGAATGGCGAACCCGAGCACAAGGAGATGAGAAATGAGGTGCGTTTTAGAAACCTTTCCCCATCACACGGTGTACCATCTTCTGGGTTTCTCTTGCATGTTTTCGATGTAGGAAGATGCCCTTGAACCTGGAGATTTGGGACCCATGCGATGGGTAGCACGCAGTATTACTTTAAAGGGTCTGCGTTTGCTCACCCAACCTCACCAAACCTCTCAGCCCCAAGAGTGTCCACCCTTATGTCTCATCCAGCTGTGGGTCTAGATATGGTCAATCCAGGTTGCATCACAGACCCTGAACGAATTGTGTAAGAATTTCTCTCTCTTTCACTGTCTTTGTTTCATGGGTTTTGAAAAGTAATTTATTTTTATAATGGGGTTTAGCTGCTTTTCACGGCTGTGTTTATGCCGCTTTACACCCACTTGACACACTAACAGAGAGATATCAATACATAGGTTTTAAGATTATTACTAGTCAGATATATTCTTGTGCGGTGAATCGGGCGTGTTGAGTCCAGTTCTCTGAGCAAGGAGTAGGTCTTGTCTGTTACATATTGGGTTTATGGAACGGTATCTGAGCTAATTTGAAACTCTTGTTTTATGTATCACCCCACCTCACCTTTCCCGTTAAGCAGCCATAGTGTGTTTTCTGCATGTGTGACTCTGTTCTGTTTTGTAATTCAGTTCAAGTGTAACGGTTTTTACATTCCCTCTATAAGTGACACCTTATGAGAAGTGTCCTTTTCTGTGTGGCTTATGTCACTTAGAATCGTCGGACCTAAATCCACTCATCATGCTGCTACTAGCCTTATGACATTGATTTCATGGCTGAGTGATAATCCATTGTACATATGGACCTCAAATTTTTTATCCATTTTTCGCTTTCCTGGGATATTTATGGTGGAATGAAGTGGAGGTCCTTGTCAACAGAGCAGCCCTAAACTTTGGGGTGCTTGTGTCTTGCTGATTTTTAATTTTCCCACTGTATACCCCCATGCGTGGAAGTGCCCTATGCTCTCTAAGCTGTGTTTTTTAGATGTTTCAGGACACACCGTACACTTCTCCAGAGTGGCTGTTGGTAATTTACATCCCGCCCATCAGTGTAGCAAGGCTCCCATTTCTCCATGGCCTGTCCTGCATTTCTGGTTTTGACACTTTTTTCAGCATGGCCCTTTTGACCGATGGGAAGCGAGACTTCTTTGTAGCGCTGATTTGCCTTTCCAGGTTGCTTGGTTGGCCAAAAAGGGCGTATGTGTTTTTTCCTGAATATATTCAGGAAAAAACGCATACGCCCTTTTTGGCCAAGGGCATCATTGTCAACGTTTTGCCGCTTTTCATGTGCTTTCAAGGCGATTCGAATCTACCTCCTGAAATCTGTTTCCTGCAATTCTGCCTTGATTTCAATTCCTCGTCTTTGCCTTCCCTCAATATATTTGTGGACGAGAGTTATCATTTATAACTGTGCAGGTTTGTGAATTGCAGTGCCCTGAAGCTCCATTTTACAACTCGCTTTTTCGGGAGCTGGCCACAAAAGCGCAGGATGGCTTCAGGCCCTGTTCTGGTTCCGGGGGGCAGGCTGAGCCTGTGGTTAATTCTTCTTCCTGATGGGAAAATAGAGTGACCTGTGCCTGTCCCAACACCAAGAGCTAGTCTCTCATTGGTTCTCCGTCTTCCTGTTCATCCTCAGGACAAATGGCAACCTGTAAGGAACAGGAGGTTAAAGGTGCTGATGCTCCAAGTAGGGAGATTGCTAGTAAAGTGGCTGGAATGGCGAACCCGAGCACAAGGAGATGAGAAATGAGGTGCGTTTTAGAAACCTTTCCCCATCACACGGTGTACCATCTTCTGGGTTTCTCTTGCATGTTTTCGATGTAGGAAGATGCCCTTGAACCTGGAGATTTGGGACCCATGCGATGGGTAGCACGCAGTATTACTTTAAAGGGTCTTCGTTTGCTCACCCAACCTCACCAAACCTCTCAGCCCCAAGAGTGTCCACCCTTATGTCTCATCCAGCTGTGGGTCTAGATATGGTCAATCCAGGTTGCATCACAGACCCTGAACGAATTGTGTAAGAATTTCTCTCTCTTTCACTGTCTTTGTTTCATGGGTTTTGAAAAGTAATTTATTTTTATAATGGGGTTTAGCTGCTTTTCACGGCTGTGTTTATGCCGCTTTACACCCACTTGACACACTAACAGAGAGATATCAATACATAGGTTTTAAGATTATTACTAGTCAGATATATTCTTGTGCGGTGAATCGGGCGTGTTGAGTCCAGTTCTCTGAGCAAGGAGTAGGTCTTGTCTGTTACATATTGGGTTTATGGAACGGTATCTGAGCTAATTTGAAACTCTTGTTTTATGTATCACCCCACCTCACCTTTCCCGTTAAGCAGCCATAGTGTGTTTTCTGCATGTGTGACTCTGTTCTGTTTTGTAATTCAGTTCAAGTGTAACGGTTTTTACATTCCCTCTATAAGTGACACCTTATGAGAAGTGTCCTTTTCTGTGTGGCTTATGTCACTTAGAATCGTCGGACCTAAATCCACTCATCATGCTGCTACTAGCCTTATGACATTGATTTCATGGCTGAGTGATAATCCATTGTACATATGGACCTCAAATTTTTTATCCATTTTTCGCTTTCCTGGGATATTTAAGGTGGAATGAAGTGGAGGTCCTTGTCAACAGAGCAGCCCTAAACTTTGGGGTGCTTGTGTCTTGCTGATTTTTAATTTTCCCACTGTATACCCCCATGCGTGGAAATGCCCTATGCTCTCTAAGCTGTGTTTTTTAGATGTTTCAGGACACACCGTACACTTCTCCACAGTGGCTGTTGGCAATTTACATCCCGCCCATTAGTGTAGCAAGGCTCCCATTTCTCCATGGCCTGTCCTGCATTTCTGGTTTTGACACTTTTTTCAGCATGGCCCTTTTGACCGATGGGAAGCGAGACTTCTTTGTAGCGCTGATTTGCCTTTCCAGGTTGCTTGGTTGGCCAAAAAGGGCGTATGCGTTTTTTCCTGAATATATTCAGGAAAAAACGCATACGCCCTTTTTGGCCAAGGGCATCATTGTCAACGTTTTGCCGCTTTTCATGTGCTTTCAAGGCGATTCGAATCTACCTCCTGAAATCTGTTTCCTGCAATTCTGCCTTGATTTCAATTCCTCGTCTTTGCCTTCCCTCAATATATTTGTGGACGAGAGTTATCATTTATAACTGTGCAGGTTTGTGAATTGCAGTGCCCTGAAGCTCCATTTTACAACTCGCTTTTTCGGGAGCTGGCCGCAAAAGCGCAGGATGGCTTCAGGCCCTGTTCTGGTTCCGGGGGGCAGGCTGAGCCTGTGGTTAATTCTTCTTCCTGATGGGAAAATAGAGTGACCTGTGCCTGTCCCAACACCAAGAGCTAGTCTCTCATTGGTCCTCCGTCTTCCCGTTCATCCTCAGGACAAATGGCAACCTGTACGGAACAGGAGGTTAAAGGTGCTGATGCTCCAAGTAGGGAGATTGCTAGTAAAGTGGCTGGAATGGCGAACCCGAGCACAAGGAGATGAGAAATGAGGTGCGTTTTAGAAACCTTTCCCCATCACACGGTGTACCATCTTCTGGGTTTCTCATGCATGTTTTCGATGTAGGAAGATGCCCTTGAACCTGGAGATTTGGGACCCATGCGATGGGTAGCACGCAGTATTACTTTAAAGGGTCTGCGTTTGCTCACCAAACCTCACCAAACCTCTCAGCCCCAAGAGTGTCCACCCTTATGTCTCATCCAGCTGTGGGTCTAGATATGGTCAATCCAGGTTGCATCACAGACCCTGAACGAATTGTGTAAGAATTTTTCTCTCTTTCACTGTCTTTGTTTCATGGGTTTTGAAAAGTAATTTATTTTTATAATGGGGTTTAGCTGCTTTTCACGGCTGTGTTTATGCTGCTTTACACCCACTTGACACACTAACAGAGAGATATCAATACATAGGTTTTAAGATTATTACTAGTCAGATATATTCTTGTGCGGTGAATCGGGCGTGTTGAGTTCAGTTCTCTGAGCAAGGAGTAGGTCTTGTCTGTTACATATTGGGTTTATGGAACGGTATCTGAGCTAATTTGAAACTCTTGTTTTATGTATCACCCCACCTCACCTTTCCCGTTAAGCAGCCATAGTGTGTTTTCTGCATGTGTGACTCTGTTCTGTTTTGTAATTCAGTTCAAGTGTAACGGTTTTTACATTCCCTCTATAAGTGACACCTTATGAGAAGTGTCCTTTTCTGTGTGGCTTACGTCACTTAGAATCGTCGGACCTAAATCCACTCATCATGCTGCTACTAGCCTTATGACATTGATTTCATGGCTGAGTGATAATCCATTGTACATATGGACCTCAAATTTTTTATCCATTTTTCGCTTTCCTGGGATATTTAAGGTGGGATGAAGTGGAGGTCCTTGTCAACAGAGCAGCCCTAAACTTTGGAGTGCTTGTGTCTTGCTGATTTTTAATTTTCCCACTGTATACCCCCATGCGTGGAAGTGCCCTATGCTCTCTAAGCTGTGTTTTTTAGATGTTTCAGGACACACCGTACACTTCTCCAGAGTGGCTGTTGGTAATTTACATCCCGCCCATCAGTGTAGCAAGGCTCCCATTTCTCCATGGCCTGTCCTGCATTTCTGGTTTTGACACTTTTTTCAGCATGGCCCTTTTGACCGATGGGAAGCGAGACTTCTTTGTAGCGCTGATTTGCCTTTCCAGGTTGCTTGGTTGGCCAAAAAGGGCGTATGTGTTTTTTCCTGAATATATTCAGGAAAAAACGCATACGCCCTTTTTGGCCAAGGGCATCATTGTCAACGTTTTGCCGCTTTTCATGTGCTTTCAAGGCGATTCGAATCTACCTCCTGAAATCTGTTTCCTGCAATTCTGCCTTGATTTCAATTCCTCGTCTTTGCCTTCCCTCAATATATTTGTGGACGAGAGTTATCATTTATAACTGTGCAGGTTTGTGAATTGCAGTGCCCTGAAGCTCCATTTTACAACTCGCTTTTTCGGGAGCTGGCCACAAAAGCGCAGGATGGCTTCAGGCCCTGTTCTGGTTCCGGGGGGCAGGCTGAGCCTGTGGTTAATTCTTCTTCCTGATGGGAAAATAGAGTGACCTGTGCCTGTCCCAACACCAAGAGCTAGTCTCTCATTGGTTCTCCGTCTTCCTGTTCATCCTCAGGACAAATGGCAACCTGTAAGGAACAGGAGGTTAAAGGTGCTGATGCTCCAAGTAGGGAGATTGCTAGTAAAGTGGCTGGAATGGCGAACCCGAGCACAAGGAGATGAGAAATGAGGTGCGTTTTAGAAACCTTTCCCCATCACACGGTGTACCATCTTCTGGGTTTCTCTTGCATGTTTTCGATGTAGGAAGATGCCCTTGAACCTGGAGATTTGGGACCCATGCGATGGGTAGCACGCAGTATTACTTTAAAGGGTCTTCGTTTGCTCACCCAACCTCACCAAACCTCTCAGCCCCAAGAGTGTCCACCCTTATGTCTCATCCAGCTGTGGGTCTAGATATGGTCAATCCAGGTTGCATCACAGACCCTGAACGAATTGTGTAAGAATTTCTCTCTCTTTCACTGTCTTTGTTTCATGGGTTTTGAAAAGTAATTTATTTTTATAATGGGGTTTAGCTGCTTTTCACGGCTGTGTTTATGCCGCTTTACACCCACTTGACACACTAACAGAGAGATATCAATACATAGGTTTTAAGATTATTACTAGTCAGATATATTCTTGTGCGGTGAATCGGGCGTGTTGAGTCCAGTTCTCTGAGCAAGGAGTAGGTCTTGTCTGTTACATATTGGGTTTATGGAACGGTATCTGAGCTAATTTGAAACTCTTGTTTTATGTATCACCCCACCTCACCTTTCCCGTTAAGCAGCCATAGTGTGTTTTCTGCATGTGTGACTCTGTTCTGTTTTGTAATTCAGTTCAAGTGTAACGGTTTTTACATTCCCTCTATAAGTGACACCTTATGAGAAGTGTCCTTTTCTGTGTGGCTTATGTCACTTAGAATCGTCGGACCTAAATCCACTCATCATGCTGCTACTAGCCTTATGACATTGATTTCATGGCTGAGTGATAATCCATTGTACATATGGACCTCAAATTTTTTATCCATTTTTCGCTTTCCTGGGATATTTAAGGTGGAATGAAGTGGAGGTCCTTGTCAACAGAGCAGCCCTAAACTTTGGGGTGCTTGTGTCTTGCTGATTTTTAATTTTCCCACTGTATACCCCCATGCGTGGAAATGCCCTATGCTCTCTAAGCTGTGTTTTTTAGATGTTTCAGGACACACCGTACACTTCTCCACAGTGGCTGTTGGCAATTTACATCCCGCCCATTAGTGTAGCAAGGCTCCCATTTCTCCATGGCCTGTCCTGCATTTCTGGTTTTGACACTTTTTTCAGCATGGCCCTTTTGACCGATGGGAAGCGAGACTTCTTTGTAGCGCTGATTTGCCTTTCCAGGTTGCTTGGTTGGCCAAAAAGGGCGTATGCGTTTTTTCCTGAATATATTCAGGAAAAAACGCATACGCCCTTTTTGGCCAAGGGCATCATTGTCAACGTTTTGCCGCTTTTCATGTGCTTTCAAGGCGATTCGAATCTACCTCCTGAAATCTGTTTCCTGCAATTCTGCCTTGATTTCAATTCCTCGTCTTTGCCTTCCCTCAATATATTTGTGGACGAGAGTTATCATTTATAACTGTGCAGGTTTGTGAATTGCAGTGCCCTGAAGCTCCATTTTACAACTCGCTTTTTCGGGAGCTGGCCGCAAAAGCGCAGGATGGCTTCAGGCCCTGTTCTGGTTCCGGGGGGCAGGCTGAGCCTGTGGTTAATTCTTCTTCCTGATGGGAAAATAGAGTGACCTGTGCCTGTCCCAACACCAAGAGCTAGTCTCTCATTGGTCCTCCGTCTTCCCGTTCATCCTCAGGACAAATGGCAACCTGTACGGAACAGGAGGTTAAAGGTGCTGATGCTCCAAGTAGGGAGATTGCTAGTAAAGTGGCTGGAATGGCGAACCCGAGCACAAGGAGATGAGAAATGAGGTGCGTTTTAGAAACCTTTCCCCATCACACGGTGTACCATCTTCTGGGTTTCTCATGCATGTTTTCGATGTAGGAAGATGCCCTTGAACCTGGAGATTTGGGACCCATGCGATGGGTAGCACGCAGTATTACTTTAAAGGGTCTGCGTTTGCTCACCAAACCTCACCAAACCTCTCAGCCCCAAGAGTGTCCACCCTTATGTCTCATCCAGCTGTGGGTCTAGATATGGTCAATCCAGGTTGCATCACAGACCCTGAACGAATTGTGTAAGAATTTTTCTCTCTTTCACTGTCTTTGTTTCATGGGTTTTGAAAAGTAATTTATTTTTATAATGGGGTTTAGCTGCTTTTCACGGCTGTGTTTATGCTGCTTTACACCCACTTGACACACTAACAGAGAGATATCAATACATAGGTTTTAAGATTATTACTAGTCAGATATATTCTTGTGCGGTGAATCGGGCGTGTTGAGTTCAGTTCTCTGAGCAAGGAGTAGGTCTTGTCTGTTACATATTGGGTTTATGGAACGGTATCTGAGCTAATTTGAAACTCTTGTTTTATGTATCACCCCACCTCACCTTTCCCGTTAAGCAGCCATAGTGTGTTTTCTGCATGTGTGACTCTGTTCTGTTTTGTAATTCAGTTCAAGTGTAACGGTTTTTACATTCCCTCTATAAGTGACACCTTATGAGAAGTGTCCTTTTCTGTGTGGCTTACGTCACTTAGAATCGTCGGACCTAAATCCACTCATCATGCTGCTACTAGCCTTATGACATTGATTTCATGGCTGAGTGATAATCCATTGTACATATGGACCTCAAATTTTTTATCCATTTTTCGCTTTCCTGGGATATTTAAGGTGGGATGAAGTGGAGGTCCTTGTCAACAGAGCAGCCCTAAACTTTGGAGTGCTTGTGTCTTGCTGATTTTTAATTTTCCCACTGTATACCCCCATGCGTGGAAATGCCCTATGCTCTCTAAGCTGTGATTTTTAGATGTTTCAGGACACACCGTACACTTCTCCAGAGTGGCTGTTGGCAATTTACATCCCGCCCATCAGTGTAGCAAGGCTCCCATTTCTCCATGGCCTGTCCTGCATTTCTGGTTTTGACACTTTTTTCAGCATGGCCCTTTTGACCGATGGGAAGCGAGACTTCTTTGTAGCGCTGATTTGCCTTTCCAGGTTGCTTGGTTGGCCAAAAAGGGCGTATGCGTTTTTTCCTGAATATATTCAGGAAAAAACGCATACGCCCTTTTTGGCCAAGGGCATCATTGTCAACGTTTTGCCGCTTTTCATGTGCTTTAAAGGCGATTCGAATCTACCTCCTGAAATCTGTTTCATGCAATTCTGCCTTGATTTCAATTCCTCGTCTTTGCCTTCCCTCAATATATTTGTGGACGAGAGTTATCATTTATAACTGTGCAGGTTTGTGAATTGCAGTGCCCTGAAGCTCCATTTTACAACTCGCTTTTTCGGGAGCTGGCCGCAAAAGCGCAGGATGGCTTCAGGCCCTGTTCTGGTTCCGGGGGGCAGGCTGAGACTGTGGTTAATTCTTCTTCCTGATGGGAAAATAGAGTGACCTGTGCCTGTCCCAACACCAAGAGCTAGTCTCTCATTGGTTCTCCGTCTTCCCGTTCATCCTCAGGACAAATGGCAACCTGTACGGAACAGGAGGTTAAAGGTGCTGATGCTCCAAGTAGGGAGATTGCTAGTAAAGTGGCTGGAATGGCGAACCCAAGCACAAGGAGATGAGAAATGAGGTGCGTTTTAGAAACCTTTCCCCATCACACAGTGTACCATCTTCTGGGTTTCTCTTGCATGTTTTCGATGTAGGAAGATGCCCTTGAACCTGGAGATTTGGGACCCATGCGATGGGTAGCACGCAGTATTACTTTAAAGGGTCTGCGTTTGCTCACCCAACCTCACCAAACCTCTCAGCCCCAAGAGTGTCCACCCTTATGTCTCATCCAGCTGTGGGTCTAGATATGGTCAATCCAGGTTGCATCACAGCCCCTGAACGAATTGTGTAAGAATTTCTCTCTCTTTCACTGTCTTTGTTTCATGGGTTTTGAAAAGTAATTTATTTTTAAAATGGGGTTTAGCTGCTTTTCACGGCTGTGTTTATGCCGCTTTACACCCACTTGACACACTAACAGAGAGATATCAATACATAGGTTTTAAGATTATTACTAGTCAGATATATTCTTGTGCGGTGAATCGGGCGTGTTGAGTCCAGTTCTCTGAGCAAGGAGTAGGTCTTGTCTGTTACATATTGGGTTTATGGAACGGTATCTGAGCTAATTTGAAACTCTTGTTTTATGTATCACCCCACCTCACCTTTCCCGTTAAGCAGCCATAGTGTGTTTTCTGCATGTGTGACTCTGTTCTGTTTTGTAATTCAGTTCAAGTGTAACGGTTTTTACATTCCCTCTATAAGTGACACCTTATGAGAAGTGTCCTTTTCTGTGTGGCTTATGTCACTTAGAATCGTCGGACCTAAATCCACTCATCATGCTGCTACTAGCCTTATGACATTGATTTCATGGCTGAGTGATAATCCATTGTACATATGGACCTCAAATTTTTTATCCATTTTTCGCTTTCCTGGGATATTTAAGGTGGAATGAAGTGGAGGTCCTTGTCAACAGAGCAGCCCTAAACTTTGGGGTGCTTGTGTCTTGCTGATTTTTAATTTTCCCACTGTATACCCCCATGCGTGGAAGTGCCCTATGCTCTCTAAGCTGTGTTTTTTAGATGTTTCAGGACACACCGTACACTTCTCCAGAGTGGCTGTTGGTAATTTACATCCCGCCCATCAGTGTAGCAAGGCTCCCATTTCTCCATGGCCTGTCCTGCATTTCTGGTTTTGACACTTTTTTCAGCATGGCCCTTTTGACCGATGGGAAGCGAGACTTCTTTGTAGCGCTGATTTGCCTTTCCAGGTTGCTTGGTTGGCCAAAAAGGGCGTATGTGTTTTTTCCTGAATATATTCAGGAAAAAACGCATACGCCCTTTTTGGCCAAGGGCATCATTGTCAACGTTTTGCCGCTTTTCATGTGCTTTTAAGGCGATTCGAATCTACCTCCTGAAATCTGTTTCCTGCAATTCTGCCTTGATTTCAATTCCTCGTCTTTGCCTTCCCTCAATATATTTGTGGACGGGAGTTATCATTTATAACTGTGCAGGTTTGTGAATTGCAGTGCCCTGAAGCTCCATTTTACAACTCGCTTTTTCGGGAGCTGGCCGCAAAAGCGCAGGATGGCTTCAGGCCCTGTTCTGGTTCCGGGGGGCAGGCTGAGCCTGTGGTTAATTCTTCTTCCTGATGGGAAAATAGAGTGACCTGTGCCTGTCCCAACACCAAGAGCTAGTCTCTCATTGGTCCTCCGTCTTCCCGTTCATCCTCAGGACAAATGGCAACCTGTACGGAACAGGAGGTTAAAGGTGCTGATGCTCCAAGTAGGGAGATTGCTAGTAAAGTGGCTGGAATGGCGAACCCGAGCACAAGGAGATGAGAAATGAGGTGCGTTTTAGAAACCTTTCCCCATCACACGGTGTACCATCTTCTGGGTTTCTCATGCATGTTTTCGATGTAGGAAGATGCCCTTGAACCTGGAGATTTGGGACCCATGCGATGGGTAGCACGCAGTATTACTTTAAAGGGTCTGCGTTTGCTCACCAAACCTCACCAAACCTCTCAGCCCCAAGAGTGTCCACCCTTATGTCTCATCCAGCTGTGGGTCTAGATATGGTCAATCCAGGTTGCATCACAGACCCTGAACGAATTGTGTAAGAATTTTTCTCTCTTTCACTGTCTTTGTTTCATGGGTTTTGAAAAGTAATTTATTTTTATAATGGGGTTTAGCTGCTTTTCACGGCTGTGTTTATGCTGCTTTACACCCACTTGACACACTAACAGAGAGATATCAATACATAGGTTTTAAGATTATTACTAGTCAGATATATTCTTGTGCGGTGAATCGGGCGTGTTGAGTTCAGTTCTCTGAGCAAGGAGTAGGTCTTGTCTGTTACATACTGGGTTTATGGAACGGTATCTGAGCTAATTTGAAACTCTTGTTTTATGTATCACCCCACCTCACCTTTCCCGTTAAGCAGCCATAGTGTGTTTTCTGCATGTGTGACTCTGTTCTGTTTTGTAATTCAGTTCAAGTGTAACGGTTTTTACATTCCCTCTATAAGTGACACCTTATGAGAAGTGTCCTTTTCTGTGTGGCTTACGTCACTTAGAATCGTCGGACCTAAATCCACTCATCATGCTGCTACTAGCCTTATGACATTGATTTCATGGCTGAGTGATAATCCATTGTACATATGGACCTCAAATTTTTTATCCATTTTTCGCTTTCCTGGGATATTTAAGGTGGGATGAAGTGGAGGTCCTTGTCAACAGAGCAGCCCTAAACTTTGGAGTGCTTGTGTCTTGCTGATTTTTAATTTTCCCACTGTATACCCCCATGCGTGGAAATGCCCTATGCTCTCTAAGCTGTGATTTTTAGATGTTTCAGGACACACCGTACACTTCTCCAGAGTGGCTGTTGGCAATTTACATCCCGCCCATCAGTGTAGCAAGGCTCCCATTTCTCCATGGCCTGTCCTGCATTTCTGGTTTTGACACTTTTTTCAGCATGGCCCTTTTGACCGATGGGAAGCGAGACTTCTTTGTAGCGCTGATTTGCCTTTCCAGGTTGCTTGGTTGGCCAAAAAGGGCGTATGCGTTTTTTCCTGAATATATTCAGGAAAAAACGCATACGCCCTTTTTGGCCAAGGGCATCATTGTCAACGTTTTGCCGCTTTTCATGTGCTTTAAAGGCGATTCGAATCTACCTCCTGAAATCTGTTTCCTGCAATTCTGCCTTGATTTCAATTCCTCGTCTTTGCCTTCCCTCAATATATTTGTGGACGAGAGTTATCATTTATAACTGTGAAGGTTTGTGAATTGCAGTGCCCTGAAGCTCCATTTTACAACTCGCTTTTTCGGGAGCTGGCCGCAAAAGCGCAGGATGGCTTCAGGCCCTGTTCTGGTTCCGGGGGGCAGGCTGAGCCTGTGGTTAATTCTTCTTCCTGATGGGAAAATAGAGTGACCTGTGCCTGTCCCAACACCAAGAGCTAGTCTCTCATTGGTTCTCCGTCTTCCCGTTCATCCTCAGGACAAATGGCAACCTGTAAGGAACAGGAGGTTAAAGGTGCTGATGCTCCAAGTAGGGAGATTGCTAGTAAAGTGGCTGGAATGGCGAACCCGAGCACAAGGAGATGAGAAATGAGGTGCGTTTTAGAAACCTTTCCCCATCACACAGTGTACCATCTTCTGGGTTTCTCTTGCATGTTTTCGATGTAGGAAGATGCCCTTGAACCTGGAGATTTGGGACCCATGCGATGGGTAGCACGCAGTATTACTTTAAAGGGTCTGCGTTTGCTCACCCAACCTCACCAAACCTCTCAGCCCCAAGAGTGTCCACCCTTATGTCTCATCCAGCTGTGGGTCTAGATATGGTCAATCCAGGTTGCATCACAGCCCCTGAACGAATTGTGTAAGAATTTCTCTCTCTTTCACTGTCTTTGTTTCACGGGTTTTTAAAAGTAATTTATTTTTATAATGGGGTTTAGCTGCTTTTCACGGCTGTGTTTATGCCGCTTTACACCCACTTGACACACTAACAGAGAGATATCAATACATAGGTTTTAAGATTCTTACTAGTCAGATATATTCTTGTGCGGTGAATCGGGCGTGTTGAGTCCAGTTCTCTGAGCAAGGAGTAGGTCTTGTCTATTACATATTGGGTTTATGGAACGGTATCTGAGCTAATTTGAAACTCTTGTTTTATGTATCACCCCACCTCACCTTTCCCGTTAAGCAGCCATAGTGTGTTTTCTGCATGTGTGACTCTGTTCTGTTTTGTAATTCAGTTCAAGTGTAACGGTTTTTACATTCCCTCTATAAGTGACACCTTATGAGAAGTGTCCTTTTCTGTGTGACTTATTTCACTTAGAATCGTCTTACCTAAATCCACTCATCATGCTGCTACTAGCCTTATGACATTGATTTCATGGCTGAGTGATATTCCATTGTACATAAGGACCACAACTTTTTTATCCATTTTTCGCTTTCCTGGGATATTTAAGGTGGAATGAAGTGGAGGTCCTTGTCAACAGAGCAGCCCTAAACTTTGGGGTGCTTGTGTCTTGCTGATTTTCAATTTTCCCACTTTATCCCCCCATGCGTGGAAGTGCCCTATGCTCTCTAAGCTGTGTTTTTTAGATGTTTCAGGACACACCGTACACTTCTCCAGAGTGGCTGTTGGCAATTTACATCCCGCCCATCAGTGTAGCAAGGCTCCCATTTCTCCATGGCCTGTCCTGCATTTCTGGTTTTGACACTTTTTTCAGCATGGCCCTTTTGACCGATGGGAAGCGAGACTTCTTTGTAGCGCTGATTTGCCTTTCCAGGTTGCTTGGTTGGCCAAAAAGGGCGTATGCGTTTTTTCCTGAATATATTCAGGAAAAAACGCATACGCCCTTTTTGGCCAAGGGCATCATTGTCAACGTTTTGCCGCTTTTCATGTGCTTTAAAGGGGATTCGAATCTACCTCCTGAAATCTGTTTCCTGCAATTCTGCCTTGATTTCAAATCCTCTTCTTTGCCTTCCCTCAATATATTTGTGGACGAGAGTTATCATTTATAACTCTGCAGGTTTGTGAATTGCAGTGCCCAGAAGCTCCATTTTACAAGTCGCTTTTTTGGGAGCTGGCCGCAAAAGCGCAGGATGGCTTCAGGCCCTGTTCTGGTTCCGGGGGGCAGGCTGAGCCTGTGGTTAATTCTTCTTCCTGATGGGAAAATAGAGTGACCTGTGCCTGTCCCAACACCAAGAGCTAGTCTCTCATTGGTTCCCCGTCTTCCCGTTCATCCTCAGGACAAATTGCAACCTGTACGGAACAGGAGGTTAAAGGTGCTGATGCTCCAAGTAGGGAGATTGCTAGTAAAGTGGCTGGAATGGCGAACCCGAGCACAAGGAGATGAGAAATGAGGTGCGTTTTAGAAACCTTTCCCCATCACACGGTGTACCATCTTCTGGGTTTCTCATGCATGTTTTCGATGTAGGAAGATGCCCTTGAACCTGGAGATTTGGGACCCATGCGATGGGTAGCACGCAGTATTACTTTAAAGGGTCTGCGTTTGCTCACCCAACCTCACCAAACCTCTCAGCCCCAAGAGTGTCCACCCTTATGTCTCATCCAGCTGTGGGTCTAGATATGGTCAATCCAGGTTGCATCACAGCCCCTGATCGAATTGTGTAAAATTTCTCTCTCTTTCCCTGTCTTTGTTTCATGGGTTTTTAAAAGTAATTTATTTTTATAATGGGGTTTAGCTGCTTTTCACGGCTGTGTTTATGCCGCTTTACACCCACTTGACACACTAACAGAGAGATATCAATACTTAGGTTTTAAGATTATTAATAGTCAGATATATTCTTGTGCGGTGAATCGGGCGTGTTGAGTCCAGTTCTCTGAGCAAGGAGTAGGTCTTGTCTATTACATATTGGGTTTATGGAACGGTATCTGAGCTAATTTGAAACTCTTGTTTTATGTATCACCCCACCTCACCTTTCCCGTTAAGCAGCCATAGTGTGTTTTCTGCATGTGTGACTCTGTTCTGTTTTGTAATTCAGTTCAAGTGTAACGGTTTTTACATTCCCTCTATAAGTGACACCTTATGAGAAGTGTCCTTTTCTGTGTGACTTATTTCACTTAGAATCGTCTTACCTAAATACACTCATCATGCTGCTACTAGCCTTATGACATTGATTTCATGGCTGAGTGATATTCCATTGTACATAAGGACCACAACTTTTTATCCATTTTTCGCTTTCCTGGGATATTTAAGGTGGAATGAAGTGGAGGTCCTTGTCAACAGAGCAGCCCTAAACTTTGGGGTGCTTGTGTCTTGCTGATTTTCAATTTTCCCACTTTATCCCCCCATGCGTGGAAGTGCCCTATGCTCTCTAAGCTGTGTTTTTTAGATGTTTCAGGACACTCCGTACACTTCTCCAGAGTGGCTGTTGGCAATTTACATCCCGCCCATCAGTGTAGCAAGGCTCCCATTTCTCCATGGCCTGTCCTGCATTTCTGGTTTTGACACTTTTTTCAGCATGGCCCTTTTGACCGATGGGAAGCGAGACTTCTTTGTAGCGCTGATTTGCCTTTCCAGGTTGCTTGGTTGGCCAAAAAGGGCGTATGCGTTTTTTCCTGAATATATTCAGGAAAAAACGCATACGCCCTTTTTGGCCAAGGGCATCATTGTCAACGTTTTGCCGCTTTTCATGTGCTTTAAAGGCGATTCGAATCTACCTCCTGAAATCTGTTTCCTGCAATTCTGCCTTGATTTCAAATCCTCTTCTTTGCCTTCCCTCAATATATTTGTGGACGAGAGTTATCATTTATAACTCTGCAGGTTTGTGAATTGCAGTGCCCTGAAGCTCAATTTTACAAGTCGCTTTTTTGGGAGCTGGCCGCAAAAGCGCAGGATGGCTTCAGGCCCTGTTCTGGTTCCGCGGGTCAGGCTGAGCCTGTGGTTAATTCTTCTTCCTGATGGGAAAATAGAGTGACCTGTGCCTGTCCCAACACCAAGAGCTAGTCTCTCATTGGTTCCCCGTCTTCCCGTTCATCCTCAGGACAAATTGCAACCTGTACGGAACAGGAGGTTAAAGGTGCTGAGGCTCCAAGTAGGGAGATTGCTAGTTAAGTGGCTGGAATGGCGAACCCGAGCACAAGGAGATGAGAAATGAGGTGCGTTTTAGAAACCTTTCCCCATCACACGGTGTACCATCTTCTGGGTTTCTCATGCAAGTTTTCGATGTAGGTAGATGCCCTAGAACCTGGAGATTTGGGACCCATGCGATGGGTAGCACGCAGTATTACTTTAAAGGGTCTGCGTTTGCTCACCCAACCTCACCGAACCTCTCAGCCCCGAGAGTGTCCACCCTTATGTCTCATCCAGCTGTGGGTCTAGATATGGTCAATCCAGGTTGCATCACAGCCCCTGAACGAATTGTGTAAGAATTTCTCTCTCTTTCCCTGTCTTTGTTTCATGGGTTTTTAAAAGTAATTTATTTTTATAATGGGGTTTAGCTGCTTTTCACGGCTGTGTTTATGCCGCTTTACACCCACTTGACACACTAACAGAGAGATATCAATACATAGGTTTTAAGATTATTACTAGTCAGATATATTCTTGTGCGGTGAATCGGGCATGTTGAGTCCAGTTCTCTGAGCAAGGAGTAGGTCTTGTCTATTACATATTGGGTTTATGGAACGGTATCTGAGCTAATTTGAAACTCTTGTTTTATGTATCACCCCACCTCACCTTTCCCGTTAAGCAACCATAGTGTGTTTTCTGCATGTGTGACTCTGTTCTGTTTTGTAATTCAGTTCAAGTGTAACGGTTTTTACATTCCCTCTATATGTGACACCTTATGAGAAGTGTCCTTTTCTGTGTGACTTATTTCACTTAGAATCGTCTTACCTAAATCCACTCATCATGCTGCTACTAGCCTTATGACATTGATTTCATGGCTGAGTGATATTCCATTGTACATAAGGACCACAACTTTTTTATCCATTTTTCGCTTTCCTGGGATATTTAAGGTGGAATGAAGTGGAGGTCCTTGTCAACAGAGCAGCCCTAAACTTTGGGGTGCTTGTGTCTTGCTGATTTTCAATTTTCCCACTTTATCCCCCCATGCGTGGAAGTGCCCTATGCTCTCTAAGCTGTGTTTTTTAGATGTTTCAGGACACACCGTACACTTCTCCAGAGTGGCTGTTGGCAATTTACATCCCGCCCATCAGTGTAGCAAGGCTCCCATTTCTCCATGGCCTGTCCTGCATTTCTGGTTTTGACACTTTTTTCAGCATGGCCCTTTTGACCGATGGGAAGCGAGACTTCTTTGTAGCGCTGATTTGCCTTTCCAGGTTGCTTGGTTGGCCAAAAAGGGCGTATGCGTTTTTTCCTGAATATATTCAGGAAAAAACGCATACGCCCTTTTTGGCCAAGGGCATCATTGTCAACGTTTTGCCGCTTTTCATGTGCTTTAAAGGGGATTCGAATCTACCTCCTGAAATCTGTTTCCTGCAATTCTGCCTTGATTTCAAATCCTCTTCTTTGCCTTCCCTCAATATATTTGTGGACGAGAGTTATCATTTATAACTCTGCAGGTTTGTGAATTGCAGTGCCCAGAAGCTCCATTTTACAAGTCGCTTTTTTGGGAGCTGGCCGCAAAAGCGCAGGATGGCTTCAGGCCCTGTTCTGGTTCCGGGGGGCAGGCTGAGCTTGTGGTTAATTCTTCTTCCTGATGGGAAAATAGAGTGACCTGTGCCTGTCCCAACACCAAGAGCTAGTCTCTCATTGGTTCCCCGTCTTCCCGTTCATCCTCAGGACAAATTGCAACCTGTACGGATCAGGAGGTTAAAGGTGCTGATGCTCCAAGTAGGGAGATTGCTAGTAAAGTGGCTGGAATGGCGAACCCGAGCACAAGGAGATGAGAAATGAGGTGCGTTTTAGAAACCTTTCCCCATCACACGGTGTACCATCTTCTGGGTTTCTCTTGCATGTTTTCGATGTAGGAAGATGCCCTTGAACCTGGAGATTTGGGACCCATGCGATGGGTAGCACGCAGTATTACTTTAAAGGGTCTGCGTTTGCTCACCCAACCTCACCAAACCTCTCAGCCCCAAGAGTGTCCACCCTTATGTCTCATCCAGCTGTGGGTCTAGATATGGTCAATCCAGGTTGCATCACAGACCCTGAACGAATTGTGTAAGAATTTCTCTCTCTTTCACTGTCTTTGTTTCATGGGTTTTGAAAAGTAATTTATTTTTATAATGGGGTTTAGCTGCTTTTCACGGCTGTGTTTATGCCGCTTTACACCCACTTGACACACTAACAGAGAGATATCAATACATAGGTTTTAAGATTATTACTAGTCAGATATATTCTTGTGCGGTGAATCGGGCGTGTTGAGTCCAGTTCTCTGAGCAAGGAGTAGGTCTTGTCTGTTACATATTGGGTTTATGGAACGGTATCTGAGCTAATTTGAAACTCTTGTTTTATGTATCACCCCACCTCACCTTTCCCGTTAAGCAGCCATAGTGTGTTTTCTGCATGTGTGACTCTGTTCTGTTTTGTAATTCAGTTCAAGTGTAACGGTTTTTACATTCCCTCTATAAGTGACACCTTATGAGAAGTGTCCTTTTCTGTGTGGCTTATGTCACTTAGAATCGTCGGACCTAAATCCACTCATCATGCTGCTACTAGCCTTATGACATTGATTTCATGGCTGAGTGATAATCCATTGTACATATGGACCTCAAATTTTTTATCCATTTTTCGCTTTCCTGGGATATTTAAGGTGGAATGAAGTGGAGGTCCTTGTCAACAGAGCAGCCCTAAACTTTGGGGTGCTTGTGTCTTGCTGATTTTTAATTTTCCCACTGTATACCCCCATGCGTGGAAATGCCCTATGCTCTCTAAGCTGTGTTTTTTAGATGTTTCAGGACACACCGTACACTTCTCCAGAGTGGCTGTTGGCAATTTACATCCCGCCCATTAGTGTAGCAAGGCTCCCATTTCTCCATGGCCTGTCCTGCATTTCTGGTTTTGACACTTTTTTCAGCATGGCCCTTTTGACCGATGGGAAGCGAGACTTCTTTGTAGCGCTGATTTGCCTTTCCAGGTTGCTTGGTTGGCCAAAAAGGGCGTATGCGTTTTTTCCTGAATATATTCAGGAAAAAACGCATACGCCCTTTTTGGCCAAGGGCATCATTGTCAACGTTTTGCCGCTTTTCATGTGCTTTCAAGGCGATTCGAATCTACCTCCTGAAATCTGTTTCCTGCAATTCTGCCTTGATTTCAATTCCTCGTCTTTGCCTTCCCTCAATATATTTGTGGACGAGAGTTATCATTTATAACTGTGCAGGTTTGTGAATTGCAGTGCCCTGAAGCTCCATTTTACAACTCGCTTTTTCGGGAGCTGGCCGCAAAAGCGCAGGATGGCTTCAGGCCCTGTTCTGGTTCCGGGGGGCAGGCTGAGCCTGTGGTTAATTCTTCTTCCTGATGGGAAAATAGAGTGACCTGTGCCTGTCCCAACACCAAGAGCTAGTCTCTCATTGGTCCTCCGTCTTCCCGTTCATCCTCAGGACAAATGGCAACCTGTACGGAACAGGAGGTTAAAGGTGCTGATGCTCCAAGTAGGGAGATTGCTAGTAAAGTGGCTGGAATGGCGAACCCGAGCACAAGGAGATGAGAAATGAGGTGCGTTTTAGAAACCTTTCCCCATCACACGGTGTACCATCTTCTGGGTTTCTCATGCATGTTTTCGATGTAGGAAGATGCCCTTGAACCTGGAGATTTGGGACCCATGCGATGGGTAGCACGCAGTATTACTTTAAAGGGTCTGCGTTTGCTCACCAAACCTCACCAAACCTCTCAGCCCCAAGAGTGTCCACCCTTATGTCTCATCCAGCTGTGGGTCTAGATATGGTCAATCCAGGTTGCATCACAGACCCTGAACGAATTGTGTAAGAATTTTTCTCTCTTTCACTGTCTTTGTTTCATGGGTTTTGAAAAGTAATTTATTTTTATAATGGGGTTTAGCTGCTTTTCACGGCTGTGTTTATGCTGCTTTACACCCACTTGACACACTAACAGAGAGATATCAATACATAGGTTTTAAGATTATTACTAGTCAGATATATTCTTGTGCGGTGAATCGGGCGTGTTGAGTTCAGTTCTCTGAGCAAGGAGTAGGTCTTGTCTGTTACATATTGGGTTTATGGAACGGTATCTGAGCTAATTTGAAACTCTTGTTTTATGTATCACCCCACCTCACCTTTCCCGTTAAGCAGCCATAGTGTGTTTTCTGCATGTGTGACTCTGTTCTGTTTTGTAATTCAGTTCAAGTGTAACGGTTTTTACATTCCCTCTATAAGTGACACCTTATGAGAAGTGTCCTTTTCTGTGTGGCTTATGTCACTTAGAATCGTCGGACCTAAATCCACTCATCATGCTGCTACTAGCCTTATGACATTGATTTCATGGCTGAGTGATAATCCATTGTACATATGGACCTCAAATTTTTTATCCATTTTTCGCTTTCCTGGGATATTTAAGGTGGAATGAAGTGGAGGTCCTTGTCAACAGAGCAGCCCTAAACTTTGGGGTGCTTGTGTCTTGCTGATTTTTAATTTTCCCACTGTATACCCCCATGCGTGGAAGTGCCCTATGCTCTCTAAGCTGTGTTTTTTAGATGTTTCAGGACACACCGTACACTTCTCCAGAGTGGCTGTTGGTAATTTACATCCCGCCCATCAGTGTAGCAAGGCTCCCATTTCTCCATGGCCTGTCCTGCATTTCTGGTTTTGACACTTTTTTCAGCATGGCCCTTTTGACCGATGGGAAGCGAGACTTCTTTGTAGCGCTGATTTGCCTTTCCAGGTTGCTTGGTTGGCCAAAAAGGGCGTATGTGTTTTTTCCTGAATATATTCAGGAAAAAACGCATACGCCCTTTTTGGCCAAGGGCATCATTGTCAACGTTTTGCCGCTTTTCATGTGCTTTCAAGGCGATTCGAATCTACCTCCTGAAATCTGTTTCCTGCAATTCTGCCTTGATTTCAATTCCTCGTCTTTGCCTTCCCTCAATATATTTGTGGACGAGAGTTATCATTTATAACTGTGCAGGTTTGTGAATTGCAGTGCCCTGAAGCTCCATTTTACAACTCGCTTTTTCGGGAGCTGGCCACAAAAGCGCAGGATGGCTTCAGGCCCTGTTCTGGTTCCGGGGGGCAGGCTGAGCCTGTGGTTAATTCTTCTTCCTGATGGGAAAATAGAGTGACCTGTGCCTGTCCCAACACCAAGAGCTAGTCTCTCATTGGTTCTCCGTCTTCCTGTTCATCCTCAGGACAAATGGCAACCTGTAAGGAACAGGAGGTTAAAGGTGCTGATGCTCCAAGTAGGGAGATTGCTAGTAAAGTGGCTGGAATGGCGAACCCGAGCACAAGGAGATGAGAAATGAGGTGCGTTTTAGAAACCTTTCCCCATCACACGGTGTACCATCTTCTGGGTTTCTCTTGCATGTTTTCGATGTAGGAAGATGCCCTTGAACCTGGAGATTTGGGACCCATGCGATGGGTAGCACGCAGTATTACTTTAAAGGGTCTTCGTTTGCTCACCCAACCTCACCAAACCTCTCAGCCCCAAGAGTGTCCACCCTTATGTCTCATCCAGCTGTGGGTCTAGATATGGTCAATCCAGGTTGCATCACAGACACTGAACGAATTGTGTAAGAATTTCTCTCTCTTTCACTGTCTTTGTTTCATGGGTTTTGAAAAGTAATTTATTTTTATAATGGGGTTTAGCTGCTTTTCACGGCTGTGTTTATGCCGCTTTACACCCACTTGACACACTAACAGAGAGATATCAATACATAGGTTTTAAGATTATTACTAGTCAGATATATTCTTGTGCGGTGAATCGGGCGTGTTGAGTCCAGTTCTCTGAGCAAGGAGTAGGTCTTGTCTGTTACATATTGGGTTTATGGAACGGTATCTGAGCTAATTTGAAACTCTTGTTTTATGTATCACCCCACCTCACCTTTCCCGTTAAGCAGCCATAGTGTGTTTTCTGCATGTGTGACTCTGTTCTGTTTTGTAATTCAGTTCAAGTGTAACGGTTTTTACATTCCCTCTATAAGTGACACCTTATGAGAAGTGTCCTTTTCTGTGTGGCTTATGTCACTTAGAATCGTCGGACCTAAATCCACTCATCATGCTGCTACTAGCCTTATGACATTGATTTCATGGCTGAGTGATAATCCATTGTACATATGGACCTCAAATTTTTTATCCATTTTTCGCTTTCCTGGGATATTTAAGGTGGAATGAAGTGGAGGTCCTTGTCAACAGAGCAGCCCTAAACTTTGGGGTGCTTGTGTCTTGCTGATTTTTAATTTTCCCACTGTATACCCCCATGCGTGGAAATGCCCTATGCTCTCTAAGCTGTGTTTTTTAGATGTTTCAGGACACACCGTACACTTCTCCAGAGTGGCTGTTGGCAATTTACATCCCGCCCATCAGTGTAGCAAGGCTCCCATTTCTCCATGGCCTGTCCTGCATTTCTGGTTTTGACACTTTTTTCAGCATGGCCCTTTTGACCGATGGGAAGCGAGACTTCTTTGTAGCGCTGATTTGCCTTTCCAGGTTGCTTGGTTGGCCAAAAAGGGCGTATGCGTTTTTTCCTGAATATATTCAGGAAAAAACGCATACGCCCTTTTTGGCCAAGGGCATCATTGTCAACGTTTTGCCGCTTTTCATGTGCTTTCAAGGCGATTCGAATCTACCTCCTGAAATCTGTTTCCTGCAATTCTGCCTTGATTTCAATTCCTCGTCTTTGCCTTCCCTCAATATATTTGTGGACGAGAGTTATCATTTATAACTGTGCAGGTTTGTGAATTGCAGTGCCCTGAAGCTCCATTTTACAACTCGCTTTTTCGGGAGCTGGCCGCAAAAGCGCAGGATGGCTTCAGGCCCTGTTCTGGTTCCGGGGGGCAGGCTGAGCCTGTGGTTAATTCTTCTTCCTGATGGGAAAATAGAGTGACCTGTGCCTGTCCCAACACCAAGAGCTAGTCTCTCATTGGTCCTCCGTCTTCCCGTTCATCCTCAGGACAAATGGCAACCTGTACGGAACAGGAGGTTAAAGGTGCTGATGCTCCAAGTAGGGAGATTGCTAGTAAAGTGGCTGGAATGGCGAACCCGAGCACAAGGAGATGAGAAATGAGGTGCGTTTTAGAAACCTTTCCCCATCACACGGTGTACCATCTTCTGGGTTTCTCATGCATGTTTTCGATGTAGGAAGATGCCCTTGAACCTGGAGATTTGGGACCCATGCGATGGGTAGCACGCAGTATTACTTTAAAGGGTCTGCGTTTGCTCACCAAACCTCACCAAACCTCTCAGCCCCAAGAGTGTCCACCCTTATGTCTCATCCAGCTGTGGGTCTAGATATGGTCAATCCAGGTTGCATCACAGACCCTGAACGAATTGTGTAAGAATTTTTCTCTCTTTCACTGTCTTTGTTTCATGGGTTTTGAAAAGTAATTTATTTTTATAATGGGGTTTAGCTGCTTTTCACGGCTGTGTTTATGCTGCTTTACACCCACTTGACACACTAACAGAGAGATATCAATACATAGGTTTTAAGATTATTACTAGTCAGATATATTCTTGTGCGGTGAATCGGGCGTGTTGAGTTCAGTTCTCTGAGCAAGGAGTAGGTCTTGTCTGTTACATATTGGGTTTATGGAACGGTATCTGAGCTAATTTGAAACTCTTGTTTTATGTATCACCCCACCTCACCTTTCCCGTTAAGCAGCCATAGTGTGTTTTCTGCATGTGTGACTCTGTTCTGTTTTGTAATTCAGTTCAAGTGTAACGGTTTTTACATTCCCTCTATAAGTGACACCTTATGAGAAGTGTCCTTTTCTGTGTGGCTTACGTCACTTAGAATCGTCGGACCTAAATCCACTCATCATGCTGCTACTAGCCTTATGACATTGATTTCATGGCTGAGTGATAATCCATTGTACATATGGACCTCAAATTTTTTATCCATTTTTCGCTTTCCTGGGATATTTAAGGTGGGATGAAGTGGAGGTCCTTGTCAACAGAGCAGCCCTAAACTTTGGAGTGCTTGTGTCTTGCTGATTTTTAATTTTCCCACTGTATACCCCCATGCGTGGAAATGCCCTATGCTCTCTAAGCTGTGATTTTTAGATGTTTCAGGACACACCGTACACTTCTCCAGAGTGGCTGTTGGCAATTTACATCCCGCCCATCAGTGTAGCAAGGCTCCCATTTCTCCATGGCCTGTCCTGCATTTCTGGTTTTGACACTTTTTTCAGCATGGCCCTTTTGACCGATGGGAAGCGAGACTTCTTTGTAGCGCTGATTTGCCTTTCCAGGTTGCTTGGTTGGCCAAAAAGGGCGTATGCGTTTTTTCCTGAATATATTCAGGAAAAAACGCATACGCCCTTTTTGGCCAAGGGCATCATTGTCAACGTTTTGCCGCTTTTCATGTGCTTTCAAGGCGATTCGAATCTACCTCCTGAAATCTGTTTCCTGCAATTCTGCCTTGATTTCAATTCCTCGTCTTTGCCTTCCCTCAATATATTTGTGGACGAGAGTTATCATTTATAACTGTGCAGGTTTGTGAATTGCAGTGCCCTGAAGCTCCATTTTACAACTCGCTTTTTCGGGAGCTGGCCGCAAAAGCGCAGGATGGCTTCAGGCCCTGTTCTGGTTCCGGGGGGCAGGCTGAGACTGTGGTTAATTCTTCTTCCTGATGGGAAAATAGAGTGACCTGTGCCTGTCCCAACACCAAGAGCTAGTCTCTCATTGGTTCTCCGTCTTCCCGTTCATCCTCAGGACAAATGGCAACCTGTACGGAACAGGAGGTTAAAGGTGCTGATGCTCCAAGTAGGGAGATTGCTAGTAAAGTGGCTGGAATGGCGAACCCGAGCACAAGGAGATGAGAAATGAGGTGCGTTTTAGAAACCTTTCCCCATCACACGGTGTACCATCTTCTGGGTTTCTCTTGCATGTTTTCGATGTAGGAAGATGCCCTTGAACCTGGAGATTTGGGACCCATGCGATGGGTAGCACGCAGTATTACTTTAAAGGGTCTGCGTTTGCTCACCCAACCTCACCAAACCTCTCAGCCCCAAGAGTGTCCACCCTTATGTCTCATCCAGCTGTGGGTCTAGATATGGTCAATCCAGGTTGCATCACAGCCCCTGAACGAATTGTGTAAGAATTTCTCTCTCTTTCACTGTCTTTGTTTCATGGGTTTTGAAAAGTAATTTATTTTTAAAATGGGGTTTAGCTGCTTTTCACGGCTGTGTTTATGCCGCTTTACACCCACTTGACACACTAACAGAGAGATATCAATACATAGGTTTTAAGATTATTACTAGTCAGATATATTCTTGTGCGGTGAATCGGGCGTGTTGAGTCCAGTTCTCTGAGCAAGGAGTAGGTCTTGTCTGTTACATATTGGGTTTATGGAACGGTATCTGAGCTAATTTGAAACTCTTGTTTTATGTATCACCCCACCTCACCTTTCCCGTTAAGCAGCCATAGTGTGTTTTCTGCATGTGTGACTCTGTTCTGTTTTGTAATTCAGTTCAAGTGTAACGGTTTTTACATTCCCTCTATAAGTGACACCTTATGAGAAGTGTCCTTTTCTGTGTGGCTTATGTCACTTAGAATCGTCGGACCTAAATCCACTCATCATGCTGCTACTAGCCTTATGACATTGATTTCATGGCTGAGTGATAATCCATTGTACATATGGACCTCAAATTTTTTATCCATTTTTCGCTTTCCTGGGATATTTAAGGTGGAATGAAGTGGAGGTCCTTGTCAACAGAGCAGCCCTAAACTTTGGGGTGCTTGTGTCTTGCTGATTTTTAATTTTCCCACTGTATACCCCCATGCGTGGAAGTGCCCTATGCTCTCTAAGCTGTGTTTTTTAGATGTTTCAGGACACACCGTACACTTCTCCAGAGTGGCTGTTGGTAATTTACATCCCGCCCATCAGTGTAGCAAGGCTCCCATTTCTCCATGGCCTGTCCTGCATTTCTGGTTTTGACACTTTTTTCAGCATGGCCCTTTTGACCGATGGGAAGCGAGACTTCTTTGTAGCGCTGATTTGCCTTTCCAGGTTGCTTGGTTGGCCAAAAAGGGCGTATGTGTTTTTTCCTGAATATATTCAGGAAAAAACGCATACGCCCTTTTTGGCCAAGGGCATCATTGTCAACGTTTTGCCGCTTTTCATGTGCTTTCAAGGCGATTCGAATCTACCTCCTGAAATCTGTTTCCTGCAATTCTGCCTTGATTTCAATTCCTCGTCTTTGCCTTCCCTCAATATATTTGTGGACGAGAGTTATCATTTATAACTGTGCAGGTTTGTGAATTGCAGTGCCCTGAAGCTCCATTTTACAACTCGCTTTTTCGGGAGCTGGCCACAAAAGCGCAGGATGGCTTCAGGCCCTGTTCTGGTTCCGGGGGGCAGGCTGAGCCTGTGGTTAATTCTTCTTCCTGATGGGAAAATAGAGTGACCTGTGCCTGTCCCAACACCAAGAGCTAGTCTCTCATTGGTTCTCCGTCTTCCTGTTCATCCTCAGGACAAATGGCAACCTGTAAGGAACAGGAGGTTAAAGGTGCTGATGCTCCAAGTAGGGAGATTGCTAGTAAAGTGGCTGGAATGGCGAACCCGAGCACAAGGAGATGAGAAATGAGGTGCGTTTTAGAAACCTTTCCCCATCACACGGTGTACCATCTTCTGGGTTTCTCTTGCATGTTTTCGATGTAGGAAGATGCCCTTGAACCTGGAGATTTGGGACCCATGCGATGGGTAGCACGCAGTATTACTTTAAAGGGTCTTCGTTTGCTCACCCAACCTCACCAAACCTCTCAGCCCCAAGAGTGTCCACCCTTATGTCTCATCCAGCTGTGGGTCTAGATATGGTCAATCCAGGTTGCATCACAGACACTGAACGAATTGTGTAAGAATTTCTCTCTCTTTCACTGTCTTTGTTTCATGGGTTTTGAAAAGTAATTTATTTTTATAATGGGGTTTAGCTGCTTTTCACGGCTGTGTTTATGCCGCTTTACACCCACTTGACACACTAACAGAGAGATATCAATACATAGGTTTTAAGATTATTACTAGTCAGATATATTCTTGTGCGGTGAATCGGGCGTGTTGAGTCCAGTTCTCTGAGCAAGGAGTAGGTCTTGTCTGTTACATATTGGGTTTATGGAACGGTATCTGAGCTAATTTGAAACTCTTGTTTTATGTATCACCCCACCTCACCTTTCCCGTTAAGCAGCCATAGTGTGTTTTCTGCATGTGTGACTCTGTTCTGTTTTGTAATTCAGTTCAAGTGTAACGGTTTTTACATTCCCTCTATAAGTGACACCTTATGAGAAGTGTCCTTTTCTGTGTGGCTTATGTCACTTAGAATCGTCGGACCTAAATCCACTCATCATGCTGCTACTAGCCTTATGACATTGATTTCATGGCTGAGTGATAATCCATTGTACATATGGACCTCAAATTTTTTATCCATTTTTCGCTTTCCTGGGATATTTAAGGTGGAATGAAGTGGAGGTCCTTGTCAACAGAGCAGCCCTAAACTTTGGGGTGCTTGTGTCTTGCTGATTTTTAATTTTCCCACTGTATACCCCCATGCGTGGAAATGCCCTATGCTCTCTAAGCTGTGTTTTTTAGATGTTTCAGGACACACCGTACACTTCTCCAGAGTGGCTGTTGGCAATTTACATCCCGCCCATCAGTGTAGCAAGGCTCCCATTTCTCCATGGCCTGTCCTGCATTTCTGGTTTTGACACTTTTTTCAGCATGGCCCTTTTGACCGATGGGAAGCGAGACTTCTTTGTAGCGCTGATTTGCCTTTCCAGGTTGCTTGGTTGGCCAAAAAGGGCGTATGCGTTTTTTCCTGAATATATTCAGGAAAAAACGCATACGCCCTTTTTGGCCAAGGGCATCATTGTCAACGTTTTGCCGCTTTTCATGTGCTTTCAAGGCGATTCGAATCTACCTCCTGAAATCTGTTTCCTGCAATTCTGCCTTGATTTCAATTCCTCGTCTTTGCCTTCCCTCAATATATTTGTGGACGAGAGTTATCATTTATAACTGTGCAGGTTTGTGAATTGCAGTGCCCTGAAGCTCCATTTTACAACTCGCTTTTTCGGGAGCTGGCCGCAAAAGCGCAGGATGGCTTCAGGCCCTGTTCTGGTTCCGGGGGGCAGGCTGAGCCTGTGGTTAATTCTTCTTCCTGATGGGAAAATAGAGTGACCTGTGCCTGTCCCAACACCAAGAGCTAGTCTCTCATTGGTCCTCCGTCTTCCCGTTCATCCTCAGGACAAATGGCAACCTGTACGGAACAGGAGGTTAAAGGTGCTGATGCTCCAAGTAGGGAGATTGCTAGTAAAGTGGCTGGAATGGCGAACCCGAGCACAAGGAGATGAGAAATGAGGTGCGTTTTAGAAACCTTTCCCCATCACACGGTGTACCATCTTCTGGGTTTCTCTTGCATGTTTTCGATGTAGGAAGATGCCCTTGAACCTGGAGATTTGGGACCCATGCGATGGGTAGCACGCAGTATTACTTTAAAGGGTCTTCGTTTGCTCACCCAACCTCACCAAACCTCTCAGCCCCAAGAGTGTCCACCCTTATGTCTCATCCAGCTGTGGGTCTAGATATGGTCAATCCAGGTTGCATCACAGACACTGAACGAATTGTGTAAGAATTTCTCTCTCTTTCACTGTCTTTGTTTCATGGGTTTTGAAAAGTAATTTATTTTTATAATGGGGTTTAGCTGCTTTTCACGGCTGTGTTTATGCCGCTTTACACCCACTTGACACACTAACAGAGAGATATCAATACATAGGTTTTAAGATTATTACTAGTCAGATATATTCTTGTGCGGTGAATCGGGCGTGTTGAGTCCAGTTCTCTGAGCAAGGAGTAGGTCTTGTCTGTTACATATTGGGTTTATGGAACGGTATCTGAGCTAATTTGAAACTCTTGTTTTATGTATCACCCCACCTCACCTTTCCCGTTAAGCAGCCATAGTGTGTTTTCTGCATGTGTGACTCTGTTCTGTTTTGTAATTCAGTTCAAGTGTAACGGTTTTTACATTCCCTCTATAAGTGACACCTTATGAGAAGTGTCCTTTTCTGTGTGGCTTATGTCACTTAGAATCGTCGGACCTAAATCCACTCATCATGCTGCTACTAGCCTTATGACATTGATTTCATGGCTGAGTGATAATCCATTGTACATATGGACCTCAAATTTTTTATCCATTTTTCGCTTTCCTGGGATATTTAAGGTGGAATGAAGTGGAGGTCCTTGTCAACAGAGCAGCCCTAAACTTTGGGGTGCTTGTGTCTTGCTGATTTTTAATTTTCCCACTGTATACCCCCATGCGTGGAAATGCCCTATGCTCTCTAAGCTGTGTTTTTTAGATGTTTCAGGACACACCGTACACTTCTCCAGAGTGGCTGTTGGCAATTTACATCCCGCCCATCAGTGTAGCAAGGCTCCCATTTCTCCATGGCCTGTCCTGCATTTCTGGTTTTGACACTTTTTTCAGCATGGCCCTTTTGACCGATGGGAAGCGAGACTTCTTTGTAGCGCTGATTTGCCTTTCCAGGTTGCTTGGTTGGCCAAAAAGGGCGTATGCGTTTTTTCCTGAATATATTCAGGAAAAAACGCATACGCCCTTTTTGGCCAAGGGCATCATTGTCAACGTTTTGCCGCTTTTCATGTGCTTTCAAGGCGATTCGAATCTACCTCCTGAAATCTGTTTCCTGCAATTCTGCCTTGATTTCAATTCCTCGTCTTTGCCTTCCCTCAATATATTTGTGGACGAGAGTTATCATTTATAACTGTGCAGGTTTGTGAATTGCAGTGCCCTGAAGCTCCATTTTACAACTCGCTTTTTCGGGAGCTGGCCGCAAAAGCGCAGGATGGCTTCAGGCCCTGTTCTGGTTCCGGGGGGCAGGCTGAGCCTGTGGTTAATTCTTCTTCCTGATGGGAAAATAGAGTGACCTGTGCCTGTCCCAACACCAAGAGCTAGTCTCTCATTGGTCCTCCGTCTTCCCGTTCATCCTCAGGACAAATGGCAACCTGTACGGAACAGGAGGTTAAAGGTGCTGATGCTCCAAGTAGGGAGATTGCTAGTAAAGTGGCTGGAATGGCGAACCCGAGCACAAGGAGATGAGAAATGAGGTGCGTTTTAGAAACCTTTCCCCATCACACGGTGTACCATCTTCTGGGTTTCTCATGCATGTTTTCGATGTAGGAAGATGCCCTTGAACCTGGAGATTTGGGACCCATGCGATGGGTAGCACGCAGTATTACTTTAAAGGGTCTGCGTTTGCTCACCAAACCTCACCAAACCTCTCAGCCCCAAGAGTGTCCACCCTTATGTCTCATCCAGCTGTGGGTCTAGATATGGTCAATCCAGGTTGCATCACAGACCCTGAACGAATTGTGTAAGAATTTTTCTCTCTTTCACTGTCTTTGTTTCATGGGTTTTGAAAAGTAATTTATTTTTATAATGGGGTTTAGCTGCTTTTCACGGCTGTGTTTATGCTGCTTTACACCCACTTGACACACTAACAGAGAGATATCAATACATAGGTTTTAAGATTATTACTAGTCAGATATATTCTTGTGCGGTGAATCGGGCGTGTTGAGTTCAGTTCTCTGAGCAAGGAGTAGGTCTTGTCTGTTACATATTGGGTTTATGGAACGGTATCTGAGCTAATTTGAAACTCTTGTTTTATGTATCACCCCACCTCACCTTTCCCGTTAAGCAGCCATAGTGTGTTTTCTGCATGTGTGACTCTGTTCTGTTTTGTAATTCAGTTCAAGTGTAACGGTTTTTACATTCCCTCTATAAGTGACACCTTATGAGAAGTGTCCTTTTCTGTGTGGCTTACGTCACTTAGAATCGTCGGACCTAAATCCACTCATCATGCTGCTACTAGCCTTATGACATTGATTTCATGGCTGAGTGATAATCCATTGTACATATGGACCTCAAATTTTTTATCCATTTTTCGCTTTCCTGGGATATTTAAGGTGGGATGAAGTGGAGGTCCTTGTCAACAGAGCAGCCCTAAACTTTGGAGTGCTTGTGTCTTGCTGATTTTTAATTTTCCCACTGTATACCCCCATGCGTGGAAATGCCCTATGCTCTCTAAGCTGTGATTTTTAGATGTTTCAGGACACACCGTACACTTCTCCAGAGTGGCTGTTGGCAATTTACATCCCGCCCATCAGTGTAGCAAGGCTCCCATTTCTCCATGGCCTGTCCTGCATTTCTGGTTTTGACACTTTTTTCAGCATGGCCCTTTTGACCGATGGGAAGCGAGACTTCTTTGTAGCGCTGATTTGCCTTTCCAGGTTGCTTGGTTGGCCAAAAAGGGCGTATGCGTTTTTTCCTGAATATATTCAGGAAAAAACGCATACGCCCTTTTTGGCCAAGGGCATCATTGTCAACGTTTTGCCGCTTTTCATGTGCTTTCAAGGCGATTCGAATCTACCTCCTGAAATCTGTTTCCTGCAATTCTGCCTTGATTTCAATTCCTCGTCTTTGCCTTCCCTCAATATATTTGTGGACGAGAGTTATCATTTATAACTGTGCAGGTTTGTGAATTGCAGTGCCCTGAAGCTCCATTTTACAACTCGCTTTTTCGGGAGCTGGCCGCAAAAGCGCAGGATGGCTTCAGGCCCTGTTCTGGTTCCGGGGGGCAGGCTGAGACTGTGGTTAATTCTTCTTCCTGATGGGAAAATAGAGTGACCTGTGCCTGTCCCAACACCAAGAGCTAGTCTCTCATTGGTTCTCCGTCTTCCCGTTCATCCTCAGGACAAATGGCAACCTGTACGGAACAGGAGGTTAAAGGTGCTGATGCTCCAAGTAGGGAGATTGCTAGTAAAGTGGCTGGAATGGCGAACCCGAGCACAAGGAGATGAGAAATGAGGTGCGTTTTAGAAACCTTTCCCCATCACACGGTGTACCATCTTCTGGGTTTCTCTTGCATGTTTTCGATGTAGGAAGATGCCCTTGAACCTGGAGATTTGGGACCCATGCGATGGGTAGCACGCAGTATTACTTTAAAGGGTCTGCGTTTGCTCACCCAACCTCACCAAACCTCTCAGCCCCAAGAGTGTCCACCCTTATGTCTCATCCAGCTGTGGGTCTAGATATGGTCAATCCAGGTTGCATCACAGCCCCTGAACGAATTGTGTAAGAATTTCTCTCTCTTTCACTGTCTTTGTTTCATGGGTTTTGAAAAGTAATTTATTTTTAAAATGGGGTTTAGCTGCTTTTCACGGCTGTGTTTATGCCGCTTTACACCCACTTGACACACTAACAGAGAGATATCAATACATAGGTTTTAAGATTATTACTAGTCAGATATATTCTTGTGCGGTGAATCGGGCGTGTTGAGTCCAGTTCTCTGAGCAAGGAGTAGGTCTTGTCTGTTACATATTGGGTTTATGGAACGGTATCTGAGCTAATTTGAAACTCTTGTTTTATGTATCACCCCACCTCACCTTTCCCGTTAAGCAGCCATAGTGTGTTTTCTGCATGTGTGACTCTGTTCTGTTTTGTAATTCAGTTCAAGTGTAACGGTTTTTACATTCCCTCTATAAGTGACACCTTATGAGAAGTGTCCTTTTCTGTGTGGCTTATGTCACTTAGAATCGTCGGACCTAAATCCACTCATCATGCTGCTACTAGCCTTATGACATTGATTTCATGGCTGAGTGATAATCCATTGTACATATGGACCTCAAATTTTTTATCCATTTTTCGCTTTCCTGGGATATTTAAGGTGGAATGAAGTGGAGGTCCTTGTCAACAGAGCAGCCCTAAACTTTGGGGTGCTTGTGTCTTGCTGATTTTTAATTTTCCCACTGTATACCCCCATGCGTGGAAGTGCCCTATGCTCTCTAAGCTGTGTTTTTTAGATGTTTCAGGACACACCGTACACTTCTCCAGAGTGGCTGTTGGTAATTTACATCCCGCCCATCAGTGTAGCAAGGCTCCCATTTCTCCATGGCCTGTCCTGCATTTCTGGTTTTGACACTTTTTTCAGCATGGCCCTTTTGACCGATGGGAAGCGAGACTTCTTTGTAGCGCTGATTTGCCTTTCCAGGTTGCTTGGTTGGCCAAAAAGGGCGTATGTGTTTTTTCCTGAATATATTCAGGAAAAAACGCATACGCCCTTTTTGGCCAAGGGCATCATTGTCAACGTTTTGCCGCTTTTCATGTGCTTTCAAGGCGATTCGAATCTACCTCCTGAAATCTGTTTCCTGCAATTCTGCCTTGATTTCAATTCCTCGTCTTTGCCTTCCCTCAATATATTTGTGGACGAGAGTTATCATTTATAACTGTGCAGGTTTGTGAATTGCAGTGCCCTGAAGCTCCATTTTACAACTCGCTTTTTCGGGAGCTGGCCACAAAAGCGCAGGATGGCTTCAGGCCCTGTTCTGGTTCCGGGGGGCAGGCTGAGCCTGTGGTTAATTCTTCTTCCTGATGGGAAAATAGAGTGACCTGTGCCTGTCCCAACACCAAGAGCTAGTCTCTCATTGGTTCTCCGTCTTCCTGTTCATCCTCAGGACAAATGGCAACCTGTAAGGAACAGGAGGTTAAAGGTGCTGATGCTCCAAGTAGGGAGATTGCTAGTAAAGTGGCTGGAATGGCGAACCCGAGCACAAGGAGATGAGAAATGAGGTGCGTTTTAGAAACCTTTCCCCATCACACGGTGTACCATCTTCTGGGTTTCTCTTGCATGTTTTCGATGTAGGAAGATGCCCTTGAACCTGGAGATTTGGGACCCATGCGATGGGTAGCACGCAGTATTACTTTAAAGGGTCTTCGTTTGCTCACCCAACCTCACCAAACCTCTCAGCCCCAAGAGTGTCCACCCTTATGTCTCATCCAGCTGTGGGTCTAGATATGGTCAATCCAGGTTGCATCACAGACACTGAACGAATTGTGTAAGAATTTCTCTCTCTTTCACTGTCTTTGTTTCATGGGTTTTGAAAAGTAATTTATTTTTATAATGGGGTTTAGCTGCTTTTCACGGCTGTGTTTATGCCGCTTTACACCCACTTGACACACTAACAGAGAGATATCAATACATAGGTTTTAAGATTATTACTAGTCAGATATATTCTTGTGCGGTGAATCGGGCGTGTTGAGTCCAGTTCTCTGAGCAAGGAGTAGGTCTTGTCTGTTACATATTGGGTTTATGGAACGGTATCTGAGCTAATTTGAAACTCTTGTTTTATGTATCACCCCACCTCACCTTTCCCGTTAAGCAGCCATAGTGTGTTTTCTGCATGTGTGACTCTGTTCTGTTTTGTAATTCAGTTCAAGTGTAACGGTTTTTACATTCCCTCTATAAGTGACACCTTATGAGAAGTGTCCTTTTCTGTGTGGCTTATGTCACTTAGAATCGTCGGACCTAAATCCACTCATCATGCTGCTACTAGCCTTATGACATTGATTTCATGGCTGAGTGATAATCCATTGTACATATGGACCTCAAATTTTTTATCCATTTTTCGCTTTCCTGGGATATTTAAGGTGGAATGAAGTGGAGGTCCTTGTCAACAGAGCAGCCCTAAACTTTGGGGTGCTTGTGTCTTGCTGATTTTTAATTTTCCCACTGTATACCCCCATGCGTGGAAATGCCCTATGCTCTCTAAGCTGTGTTTTTTAGATGTTTCAGGACACACCGTACACTTCTCCAGAGTGGCTGTTGGCAATTTACATCCCGCCCATCAGTGTAGCAAGGCTCCCATTTCTCCATGGCCTGTCCTGCATTTCTGGTTTTGACACTTTTTTCAGCATGGCCCTTTTGACCGATGGGAAGCGAGACTTCTTTGTAGCGCTGATTTGCCTTTCCAGGTTGCTTGGTTGGCCAAAAAGGGCGTATGCGTTTTTTCCTGAATATATTCAGGAAAAAACGCATACGCCCTTTTTGGCCAAGGGCATCATTGTCAACGTTTTGCCGCTTTTCATGTGCTTTCAAGGCGATTCGAATCTACCTCCTGAAATCTGTTTCCTGCAATTCTGCCTTGATTTCAATTCCTCGTCTTTGCCTTCCCTCAATATATTTGTGGACGAGAGTTATCATTTATAACTGTGCAGGTTTGTGAATTGCAGTGCCCTGAAGCTCCATTTTACAACTCGCTTTTTCGGGAGCTGGCCGCAAAAGCGCAGGATGGCTTCAGGCCCTGTTCTGGTTCCGGGGGGCAGGCTGAGCCTGTGGTTAATTCTTCTTCCTGATGGGAAAATAGAGTGACCTGTGCCTGTCCCAACACCAAGAGCTAGTCTCTCATTGGTCCTCCGTCTTCCCGTTCATCCTCAGGACAAATGGCAACCTGTACGGAACAGGAGGTTAAAGGTGCTGATGCTCCAAGTAGGGAGATTGCTAGTAAAGTGGCTGGAATGGCGAACCCGAGCACAAGGAGATGAGAAATGAGGTGCGTTTTAGAAACCTTTCCCCATCACACGGTGTACCATCTTCTGGGTTTCTCATGCATGTTTTCGATGTAGGAAGATGCCCTTGAACCTGGAGATTTGGGACCCATGCGATGGGTAGCACGCAGTATTACTTTAAAGGGTCTGCGTTTGCTCACCAAACCTCACCAAACCTCTCAGCCCCATGAGTGTCCACCCTTATGTCTCATCCAGCTGTGGGTCTAGATATGGTCAATCCAGGTTGCATCACAGACCCTGAACGAATTGTGTAAGAATTTTTCTCTCTTTCACTGTCTTTGTTTCATGGGTTTTGAAAAGTAATTTATTTTTATAATGGGGTTTAGCTGCTTTTCACGGCTGTGTTTATGCTGCTTTACACCCACTTGACACACTAACAGAGAGATATCAATACATAGGTTTTAAGATTATTACTAGTCAGATATATTCTTGTGCGGTGAATCGGGCGTGTTGAGTTCAGTTCTCTGAGCAAGGAGTAGGTCTTGTCTGTTACATACTGGGTTTATGGAACGGTATCTGAGCTAATTTGAAACTCTTGTTTTATGTATCACCCCACCTCACCTTTCCCGTTAAGCAGCCATAGTGTGTTTTCTGCATGTGTGACTCTGTTCTGTTTTGTAATTCAGTTCAAGTGTAACGGTTTTTACATTCCCTCTATAAGTGACACCTTATGAGAAGTGTCCTTTTCTGTGTGGCTTACGTCACTTAGAATCGTCGGACCTAAATCCACTCATCATGCTGCTACTAGCCTTATGACATTGATTTCATGGCTGAGTGATAATCCATTGTACATATGGACCTCAAATTTTTTATCCATTTTTCGCTTTCCTGGGATATTTAAGGTGGGATGAAGTGGAGGTCCTTGTCAACAGAGCAGCCCTAAACTTTGGAGTGCTTGTGTCTTGCTGATTTTTAATTTTCCCACTGTATACCCCCATGCGTGGAAATGCCCTATGCTCTCTAAGCTGTGATTTTTAGATGTTTCAGGACACACCGTACACTTCTCCAGAGTGGCTGTTGGCAATTTACATCCCGCCCATCAGTGTAGCAAGGCTCCCATTTCTCCATGGCCTGTCCTGCATTTCTGGTTTTGACACTTTTTTCAGCATGGCCCTTTTGACCGATGGGAAGCGAGACTTCTTTGTAGCGCTGATTTGCCTTTCCAGGTTGCTTGGTTGGCCAAAAAGGGCGTATGCGTTTTTTCCTGAATATATTCAGGAAAAAACGCATACGCCCTTTTTGGCCAAGGGCATCATTGTCAACGTTTTGCCGCTTTTCATGTGCTTTAAAGGCGATTCGAATCTACCTCCTGAAATCTGTTTCCTGCAATTCTGCCTTGATTTCAATTCCTCGTCTTTGCCTTCCCTCAATATATTTGTGGACGAGAGTTATCATTTATAACTGTGCAGGTTTGTGAATTGCAGTGCCCTGAAGCTCCATTTTACAACTCGCTTTTTCGGGAGCTGGCCGCAAAAGCGCAGGATGGCTTCAGGCCCTGTTCTGGTTCCGGGGGGCAGGCTGAGCCTGTGGTTAATTCTTCTTCCTGATGGGAAAATAGAGTGACCTGTGCCTGTCCCAACACCAAGAGCTAGTCTCTCATTGGTTCTCCGTCTTCCCGTTCATCCTCAGGACAAATGGCAACCTGTACGGAACAGGAGGTTAAAGGTGCTGATGCTCCAAGTAGGGAGATTGCTAGTAAAGTGGCTGGAATGGCGAACCCGAGCACAAGGAGATGAGAAATGAGGTGCGTTTTAGAAACCTTTCCCCATCACACGGTGTACCATCTTCTGGGTTTCTCTTGCATGTTTTCGATGTAGGAAGATGCCCTTGAACCTGGAGATTTGGGACCCATGCGATGGGTAGCACGCAGTATTACTTTAAAGGGTCTGCGTTTGCTCACCCAACCTCACCAAACCTCTCAGCCCCAAGAGTGTCCACCCTTATGTCTCATCCAGCTGTGGGTCTAGATATGGTCAATCCAGGTTGCATCACAGACCCTGAACGAATTGTGTAAGAATTTCTCTCTCTTTCACTGTCTTTGTTTCATGGGTTTTGAAAAGTAATTTATTTTTAAAATGGGGTTTAGCTGCTTTTCACGGCTGTGTTTATGCCGCTTTACACCCACTTGACACACTAACAGAGAGATATCAATACATAGGTTTTAAGATTATTACTAGTCAGATATATTCTTGTGCGGTGAATCGGGCGTGTTGAGTCCAGTTCTCTGAGCAAGGAGTAGGTCTTGTCTGTTACATATTGGGTTTATGGAACGGTATCTGAGCTAATTTGAAACTCTTGTTTTATGTATCACCCCACCTCACCTTTCCCGTTAAGCAGCCATAGTGTGTTTTCTGCATGTGTGACTCTGTTCTGTTTTGTAATTCAGTTCAAGTGTAACGGTTTTTACATTCCCTCTATAAGTGACACCTTATGAGAAGTGTCCTTTTCTGTGTGACTTATGTCACTTAGAATCGTCGGACCTAAATCCACTCATCATGCTGCTACTAGCCTTATGACATTGATTTCATGGCTGAGTGATAATCCATTGTACATATGGACCTCAAATTTTTTATCCATTTTTCGCTTTCCTGGGATATTTAAGGTGGAATGAATTGGAGGTCCTTGTCAACAGAGCAGCCCTAAACTTTGGGTTGCTTGTGTCTTGCTGATTTTTAATTTTCCCACTGTATACCCCCATGCGTGGAAATGCCCTATGCTCTCTAAGCTGTGTTTTTTAGATGTTTCAGGACACACCGTACACTTCTCCAGAGTGGCTGTTGGCAATTTACATCCCGCCCATCAGTGTAGCAAGGCTCCCATTTCTCCATGGCCTGTCCTGCATTTCTGGTTTTGACACTTTTTTCAGCATGGCCCTTTTGACCGATGGGAAGCGAGACTTCTTTGTAGCGCTGATTTGCCTTTCCAGGTTGCTTGGTTGGCCAAAAAGGGCGTATGCGTTTTTTCCTGAATATATTCAGGAAAAAACGCATACGCCCTTTTTGGCCAAGGGCATCATTGTCAACGTTTTGCCGCTTTTCATGTGCTTTAAAGGCGATTCGAATCTACCTCCTGAAATCTGTTTCCTGCAATTCTGCCTTGATTTCAATTCCTCGTCTTTGCCTTCCCTCAATATATTTGTGGACGAGAGTTATCATTTATAACTGTGCAGGTTTGTGAATTGCAGTGCCCTGAAGCTCCATTTTACAACTCGCTTTTTCGGGAGCTGGCCGCAAAAGCGCAGGATGGCTTCAGGCCCTGTTCTGGTTCCGGGGGGCAGGCTGAGACTGTGGTTAATTCTTCTTCCTGATGGGAAAATAGAGTGACCTGTGCCTGTCCCAACACCAAGAGCTAGTCTCTCATTGGTTCTCCGTCTTCCCGTTCATCCTCAGGACAAATGGCAACCTGTACGGAACAGGAGGTTAAAGGTGCTGATTCTCCAAGGAGGGAGATTGCTAGTAAAGTGGCTGGAATGGCGAACCCGAGCACAAGGAGATGAGAAATGAGGTGCGTTTTAGAAACCTTTCCCCATCACACGGTGTACCATCTTCTGGGTTTCTCTTGCATGTTTTCGATGTAGGAAGATGCCCTTGAACCTGGAGATTTGGGACCCATGCGATGGGTAGCACGCAGTATTACTTTAAAGGGTCTGCATTTGCTCACCCAACCTCACCAAACCTCTCAGCCCCACGAGTGTCCACCCTTATATCTCATCCAGCTGTGGGTCTAGATATGGTCAATCCAGGTTGCATCACAGACCCTAAACGAATTGTGTAAGAATTTCTCTCTCTTTCACTGTCTTTGTTTCATGGGTTTTGAAAAGTAATTTATTTTTAAAATGGGGTTTAGCTGCTTTTCACGGCTGTGTTTATGCCGCTTTACACCCACTTGACACACTAACAGAGAGATATCAATACATAGGTTTTAAGATTATTACTAGTCAGATATATTCTTGTGCGGTGAATCGGGCGTGTTGAGTCCAGTTCTCTGAGCAAGGAGTAAGTCTTGTCTGTTACATATTGGGTTTATGGAACGGTATCTGAGCTAATTTGAAACTCTTGTTTTATGTATCACCCCACCTCACCTTTCCCGTTAAGCAGCCATAGTGTGTTTTCTGCATGTGTGACTCTGTTCTGTTTTGTAATTCAGTTCAAGTGTAACGGTTTTTACATTCCCTCTATAAGTGACACCTTATGAGAAGTGTCCTTTTCTGTGTGACTTATGTCACTTAGAATCGTCGGACCTAAATCCACTCATCATGCTGCTACTAGCCTTATGACATTGATTTCATGGCTGAGTGATAATCCATTGTACATATGGACCTCAAATTTTTTATCCATTTTTCGCTTTCCTGGGATATTTAAGGTGGAATGAATTGGAGGTCCTTGTCAACAGAGCAGCCCTAAACTTTGGGTTGCTTGTGTCTTGCTGATTTTTAATTTTCCCACTGTATACCCCCATGCGTGGAAATGCCCTATGCTCTCTAAGCTGTGTTTTTTAGATGTTTCAGGACACACCGTACACTTCTCCAGAGTGGCTGTTGGCAATTTACATCCCGCCCATCAGTGTAGCAAGGCTCCCATTTCTCCATGGCCTGTCCTGCATTTCTGGTTTTGACACTTTTTTCAGCATGGCCCTTTTGACCGATGGGAAGCGAGACTTCTTTGTAGCGCTGATTTGCCTTTCCAGGTTGCTTGGTTGGCCAAAAAGGGCGTATGCGTTTTTTCCTGAATATATTCAGGAAAAAACGCATACGCCCTTTTTGGCCAAGGGCATCATTGTCAACGTTTTGCCGCTTTTCATGTGCTTTAAAGGCGATTCGAATCTACCTCCTGAAATCTGTTTCCTGCAATTCTGCCTTGATTTCAATTCCTCGTCTTTGCCTTCCCTCAATATATTTGTGGACGAGAGTTATCATTTATAACTGTGAAGGTTTGTGAATTGCAGTGCCCTGAAGCTCCATTTTACAACTCGCTTTTTCGGGAGCTGGCCGCAAAAGCGCAGGATGGCTTCAGGCCCTGTTCTGGTTCCGGGGGGCAGGCTGAGCCTGTGGTTAATTCTTCTTCCTGATGGGAAAATAGAGTGACCTGTGCCTGTCCCAACACCAAGAGCTAGTCTCTCATTGGTTCTCCGTCTTCCCGTTCATCCTCAGGACAAATGGCAACCTGTAAGGAACAGGAGGTTAAAGGTGCTGATGCTCCAAGTAGGGAGATTGCTAGTAAAGTGGCTGGAATGGCGAACCCGAGCACAAGGAGATGAGAAATGAGGTGCGTTTTAGAAACCTTTCCCCATCACACAGTGTACCATCTTCTGGGTTTCTCTTGCATGTTTTCGATGTAGGAAGATGCCCTTGAACCTGGAGATTTGGGACCCATGCGATGGGTAGCACGCAGTATTACTTTAAAGGGTCTGCGTTTGCTCACCCAACCTCACCAAACCTCTCAGCCCCAAGAGTGTCCACCCTTATGTCTCATCCAGCTGTGGGTCTAAATATGGTCAATCCAGGTTGCATCACAGCCCCTGAACGAATTGTGTAAGAATTTCTCTCTCTTTCACTGTCTTTGTTTCACGGGTTTTTAAAAGTAATTTATTTTTATAATGGGGTTTAGCTGCTTTTCACGGCTGTGTTTATGCCGCTTTACACCCACTTGACACACTAACAGAGAGATATCAATACATAGGTTTTAAGATTCTTACTAGTCAGATATATTCTTGTGCGGTGAATCGGGCGTGTTGAGTCCAGTTCTCTGAGCAAGGAGTAGGTCTTGTCTATTACATATTGGGTTTATGGAACGGTATCTGAGCTAATTTGAAACTCTTGTTTTATGTATCACCCCACCTCACCTTTCCCGTTAAGCAGCCATAGTGTGTTTTCTGCATGTGTGACTCTGTTCTGTTTTGTAATTCAGTTCAAGTGTAACGGTTTTTACATTCCCTCTATAAGTGACACCTTATGAGAAGTGTCCTTTTCTGTGTGACTTATTTCACTTAGAATCGTCTTACCTAAATCCACTCATCATGCTGCTACTAGCCTTATGACATTGATTTCATGGCTGAGTGATATTCCATTGTACATAAGGACCACAACTTTTTTATCCATTTTTCGCTTTCCTGGGATATTTAAGGTGGAATGAAGTGGAGGTCCTTGTCAACAGAGCAGCCCTAAACTTTGGGGTGCTTGTGTCTTGCTGATTTTCAATTTTCCCACTTTATCCCCCCATGCGTGGAAGTGCCCTATGCTCTCTAAGCTGTGTTTTTTAGATGTTTCAGGACACACCGTACACTTCTCCAGAGTGGCTGTTGGCAATTTACATCCCGCCCATCAGTGTAGCAAGGCTCCCATTTCTCCATGGCCTGTCCTGCATTTCTGGTTTTGACACTTTTTTCAGCATGGCCCTTTTGACCGATGGGAAGCGAGACTTCTTTGTAGCGCTGATTTGCCTTTCCAGGTTGCTTGGTTGGCCAAAAAGGGCGTATGCGTTTTTTCCTGAATATATTCAGGAAAAAACGCATACGCCCTTTTTGGCCAAGGGCATCATTGTCAACGTTTTGCCGCTTTTCATGTGCTTTAAAGGGGATTCGAATCTACCTCCTGAAATCTGTTTCCTGCAATTCTGCCTTGATTTCAAATCCTCTTCTTTGCCTTCCCTCAATATATTTGTGGACGAGAGTTATCATTTATAACTCTGCAGGTTTGTGAATTGCAGTGCCCAGAAGCTCCATTTTACAAGTCGCTTTTTTGGGAGCTGGCCGCAAAAGCGCAGGATGGCTTCAGGCCCTGTTCTGGTTCCGGGGGGCAGGCTGAGCCTGTGGTTAATTCTTCTTCCTGATGGGAAAATAGAGTGACCTGTGCCTGTCCCAACACCAAGAGCTAGTCTCTCATTGGTTCCCCGTCTTCCCGTTCATCCTCAGGACAAATTGCAACCTGTACGGAACAGGAGGTTAAAGGTGCTGATGCTCCAAGTAGGGAGATTGCTAGTAAAGTGGCTGGAATGGCGAACCCGAGCACAAGGAGATGAGAAATGAGGTGCGTTTTAGAAACCTTTCCCCATCACACGGTGTACCATCTTCTGGGTTTCTCATGCATGTTTTCGATGTAGGAAGATGCCCTTGAACCTGGAGATTTGGGACCCATGCGATGGGTAGCACGCAGTATTACTTTAAAGGGTCTGCGTTTGCTCACCCAACCTCACCAAACCTCTCAGCCCCAAGAGTGTCCACCCTTATGTCTCATCCAGCTGTGGGTCTAGATATGGTCAATCCAGGTTGCATCACAGCCCCTGATCGAATTGTGTAAAATTTCTCTCTCTTTCCCTGTCTTTGTTTCATGGGTTTTTAAAAGTAATTTATTTTTATAATGGGGTTTAGCTGCTTTTCACGGCTGTGTTTATGCCGCTTTACACCCACTTGACACACTAACAGAGAGATATCAATACTTAGGTTTTAAGATTATTAATAGTCAGATATATTCTTGTGCGGTGAATCGGGCGTGTTGAGTCCAGTTCTCTGAGCAAGGAGTAGGTCTTGTCTATTACATATTGGGTTTATGGAACGGTATCTGAGCTAATTTGAAACTCTTGTTTTATGTATCACCCCACCTCACCTTTCCCGTTAAGCAGCCATAGTGTGTTTTCTGCATGTGTGACTCTGTTCTGTTTTGTAATTCAGTTCAAGTGTAACGGTTTTTACATTCCCTCTATAAGTGACACCTTATGAGAAGTGTCCTTTTCTGTGTGACTTATTTCACTTAGAATCGTCTTACCTAAATACACTCATCATGCTGCTACTAGCCTTATGACATTGATTTCATGGCTGAGTGATATTCCATTGTACATAAGGACCACAACTTTTTATCCATTTTTCGCTTTCCTGGGATATTTAAGGTGGAATGAAGTGGAGGTCCTTGTCAACAGAGCAGCCCTAAACTTTGGGGTGCTTGTGTCTTGCTGATTTTCAATTTTCCCACTTTATCCCCCCATGCGTGGAAGTGCCCTATGCTCTCTAAGCTGTGTTTTTTAGATGTTTCAGGACACTCCGTACACTTCTCCAGAGTGGCTGTTGGCAATTTACATCCCGCCCATCAGTGTAGCAAGGCTCCCATTTCTCCATGGCCTGTCCTGCATTTCTGGTTTTGACACTTTTTTCAGCATGGCCCTTTTGACCGATGGGAAGCGAGACTTCTTTGTAGCGCTGATTTGCCTTTCCAGGTTGCTTGGTTGGCCAAAAAGGGCGTATGCGTTTTTTCCTGAATATATTCAGGAAAAAACGCATACGCCCTTTTTGGCCAAGGGCATCATTGTCAACGTTTTGCCGCTTTTCATGTGCTTTAAAGGCGATTCGAATCTACCTCCTGAAATCTGTTTCCTGCAATTCTGCCTTGATTTCAAATCCTCTTCTTTGCCTTCCCTCAATATATTTGTGGACGAGAGTTATCATTTATAACTCTGCAGGTTTGTGAATTGCAGTGCCCTGAAGCTCAATTTTACAAGTCGCTTTTTTGGGAGCTGGCCGCAAAAGCGCAGGATGGCTTCAGGCCCTGTTCTGGTTCCGCGGGTCAGGCTGAGCCTGTGGTTAATTCTTCTTCCTGATGGGAAAATAGAGTGACCTGTGCCTGTCCCAACACCAAGAGCTAGTCTCTCATTGGTTCCCCGTCTTCCCGTTCATCCTCAGGACAAATTGCAACCTGTACGGAACAGGAGGTTAAAGGTGCTGAGGCTCCAAGTAGGGAGATTGCTAGTTAAGTGGCTGGAATGGCGAACCCGAGCACAAGGAGATGAGAAATGAGGTGCGTTTTAGAAACCTTTCCCCATCACACGGTGTACCATCTTCTGGGTTTCTCATGCAAGTTTTCGATGTAGGTAGATGCCCTAGAACCTGGAGATTTGGGACCCATGCGATGGGTAGCACGCAGTATTACTTTAAAGGGTCTGCGTTTGCTCACCCAACCTCACCGAACCTCTCAGCCCCGAGAGTGTCCACCCTTATGTCTCATCCAGCTGTGGGTCTAGATATGGTCAATCCAGGTTGCATCACAGCCCCTGAACGAATTGTGTAAGAATTTCTCTCTCTTTCCCTGTCTTTGTTTCATGGGTTTTTAAAAGTAATTTATTTTTATAATGGGGTTTAGCTGCTTTTCACGGCTGTGTTTATGCCGCTTTACACCCACTTGACACACTAACAGAGAGATATCAATACATAGGTTTTAAGATTATTACTAGTCAGATATATTCTTGTGCGGTGAATCGGGCATGTTGAGTCCAGTTCTCTGAGCAAGGAGTAGGTCTTGTCTATTACATATTGGGTTTATGGAACGGTATCTGAGCTAATTTGAAACTCTTGTTTTATGTATCACCCCACCTCACCTTTCCCGTTAAGCAGCCATAGTGTGTTTTCTGCATGTGTGACTCTGTTCTGTTTTGTAATTCAGTTCAAGTGTAACGGTTTTTACATTCCCTCTATAAGTGACACCTTATGAGAAGTGTCCTTTTCTGTGTGACTTATTTCACTTAGAATCGTCTTACCTAAATCCACTCATCATGCTGCTACTAGCCTTATGACATTGATTTCATGGCTGAGTGATATTCCATTGTACATAAGGACCACAACTTTTTTATCCATTTTTCGCTTTCCTGGGATATTTAAGGTGGAATGAAGTGGAGGTCCTTGTCAACAGAGCAGCCCTAAACTTTGGGGTGCTTGTGTCTTGCTGATTTTCAATTTTCCCACTTTATCCCCCCATGCGTGGAAGTGCCCTATGCTCTCTAAGCTGTGTTTTTTAGATGTTTCAGGACACACCGTACACTTCTCCAGAGTGGCTGTTGGCAATTTACATCCCGCCCATCAGTGTAGCAAGGCTCCCATTTCTCCATGGCCTGTCCTGCATTTCTGGTTTTGACACTTTTTTCAGCATGGCCCTTTTGACCGATGGGAAGCGAGACTTCTTTGTAGCGCTGATTTGCCTTTCCAGGTTGCTTGGTTGGCCAAAAAGGGCGTATGCGTTTTTTCCTGAATATATTCAGGAAAAAACGCATACGCCCTTTTTGGCCAAGGGCATCATTGTCAACGTTTTGCCGCTTTTCATGTGCTTTAAAGGGGATTCGAATCTACCTCCTGAAATCTGTTTCCTGCAATTCTGCCTTGATTTCAAATCCTCTTCTTTGCCTTCCCTCAATATATTTGTGGACGAGAGTTATCATTTATAACTCTGCAGGTTTGTGAATTGCAGTGCCCAGAAGCTCCATTTTACAAGTCGCTTTTTTGGGAGCTGGCCGCAAAAGCGCAGGATGGCTTCAGGCCCTGTTCTGGTTCCGGGGGGCAGGCTGAGCTTGTGGTTAATTCTTCTTCCTGATGGGAAAATAGAGTGACCTGTGCCTGTCCCAACACCAAGAGCTAGTCTCTCATTGGTTCCCCGTCTTCCCGTTCATCCTCAGGACAAATTGCAACCTGTACGGATCAGGAGGTTAAAGGTGCTGATGCTCCAAGTAGGGAGATTGCTAGTAAAGTGGCTGGAATGGCGAACCCGAGCACAAGGAGATGAGAAATGAGGTGCGTTTTAGAAACCTTTCCCCATCACACGGTGTACCATCTTCTGGGTTTCTCATGCATGTTTTCGATGTAGGAAGTTGCCCTTGAACCTGCAGATTTGTGACCCATGCGATGGGTAGCACGCAGTATTACTTTAAAGGGTCTGCGTTTGCTCACCCAACCTCACCGAACCTCTCAGCCCCAAGAGTGTCCACCCTTATGTCTCATCCAGCTGTGGGTCTAGATATGGTCAATCCAGGTTGCATCACAGCCCCTGAACGAATTGTGTAAGAATTTCTCTCTCTTTCCCTGTCTTTGTTTCATGGGTTTTTAAAAGTAATTTATTTTTATAATGGGGTTTAGCTGCTTTTCACGGCTGTGTTTAGGCCGCTTTACACCCACTTGACACACTAACAGAGAGATATCAATACATAGGTTTTAAGATTATTATTAGTCAGATATATTCTTGTGCGGTGAATCGGGCGTGTTGAGTCCAGTTCTCTGAGCAAGGAGTAGGTCTTGTCTATTCCATATTGGGTTTATGGAACGGTATCTGAGCTAATTTGAAACTCTTGTTTTATGTATCACCCCACCTCAACTTTCCCGTTAAGCAGCCATAGTGTGTTTTCTGCATGTGTGACTCTGCTCTGTTTTGTAATTCAGTTCAAGTGTAACGGTTTTTACATTCCCTCTATAAGTGACACCTTATGAGAAGTGTCCTTTTCTGTGTGACTTATTTCACTTAGAATCGTCTTACCTAAATCCACTCATCATGCTGCTACTAGCCTTATGACATTGATTTCATGGCTGAGTGATATTCCATTGTACATAAGGACCACAACTTTTTTATCCATTTTTCGCTTTCCTGGGATATTTAAGGTGGAAGGAAGTGGAGGTCCTTGTCAACAGAGCAGCCCTAAACTTTGGGGTGCTTGTGTCTTGCTGATTTTCAATTTTCCCACTTTATCCCCCCATGCGTGGAAGTGCCCTATGCTCTCTAAGCTGTGTTTTTTAGATGTTTCAGGACACACCGTACACTTCTCCAGAGTGGCTGTTGGCAATTTACATCCCGCCCATCAGTGTAGCAAGGCTCCCATTTCTCCATGGCCTGTCCTGCATTTCTGGTTTTGACACTTTTTTCAGCATGGCCCTTTTGACCGATGGGAAGCGAGACTTCTTTGTAGCGCTGATTTGCCTTTCCAGGTTGCTTGGTTGGCCAAAAAGGGCGTATGCGTTTTTTCCTGAATATATTCAGGAAAAAACGCATACGCCCTTTTTGGCCAAGGGCATCATTGTCAACGTTTTGCCGCTTTTCATGTGCTTTAAAGGGGATTCGAATCTACCTCCTGAAATCTGTTTCCTGCAATTCTGCCTTGATTTCAAATCCTCTTCTTTGCCTTCCCTCAATATATTTGTGGACGAGAGTTATCATTTATAACTCTGCAGGTTTGTGAATTGCAGTGCCCAGAAGCTCCATTTTACATGTCGCTTTTTTGGGAGCTGGCCGCAAAAGCGCAGGATGGCTTCAGGCCCTGTTCTGGTTCCGGGGGGCAGGCTGAGCCTGTGGTTAATTCTTCTTCCTGATGGGAAAATAGAGTGACCTGTGCCTGTCCCAACACCAAGAGCTAGTCTCTCATTGGTTCCCCGTCTTCCCGTTCATCCTCAGGACAAATTGTAACCTGTACGGAACAGGAGGTTAAAGGTGCTGATGCTCCAAGTAGGGAGATTGCTAGTAAAGTGGCTGGAATGGCGAACCCGAGCAAAAGGAGATGAGAAATGAGGTGCGTTTTAGAAACCTTTCCCCATCACACGGTGTACCATCTTCTGGGTTTCTCATGCATGTTTTCGATGTAGGAAGTTGCCCTTGAACCTGGAGATTTGTGACCCATGCGATGGGTAGCACGCAGTATTACTTTAAAGGGTCTGCGTTTGCTCACCCAACCTCACCAAACCTCTCAGCCCCAAGAGTGTCCACCCTTATGTCTCATCCAGCTGTGGGTCTAGATATGGTCAATCCAGGTTGCATCACAGACCCTGAACGAATTGTGTAAGAATTTCTCTCTCTTTCCCTGTCTTTGTTTCATGGGTTTTTAAAAGTAATTTATTTTTATAATGGGGTTTAGCTGCTTTTCACGGCTGTGTTTATGCCGCTTTACACCCACTTGACACACTAACAGAGAGATATCAATACATAGGTTTTAAGATTATTACTAGTCAGATATATTCTTGTGCGGTGAATCGGGCGTGTTGAGTCCAGTTCTCTGAGCAAGGAGTAGGTCTTGTCTATTACATATTGGGTTTATGGAACGGTATCTGAGCTAATTTGAAACTCTTGTTTTATGTATCACCCCACCTCACCTTTCCCGTTAAGGAGCCATAGTGTGTTTTCTGCATGTGTGACTCTGTTCTGTTTTGTAATTCAGTTCAAGTGTAACGGTTTTTACATTCCCTCTATAAGTGACACCTTATGAGAAGTGTCCTTTTCTGTGTGACTTATTTCACTTAGAATCGTCTTACCTAAATCCACTCATCATGCTGCTACTAGCCTTATGACATTGATTTCATGGCTGAGTGATATTCCATTGTACATAAGGACGACAACTTTTTTATCCATTTTTCGCTTTCCTGGGATATTTAAGGTGGAAGGAAGTGGAGGTCCTTGTCAACAGAGCAGCCCTAACCTTTGGGGTGCTTGTGTCTTGCTGATTTTCAATTTTCCCACTTTATCCCCCCATGCGTGGAAGTGCCCTATGCTCTCTAAGCTGTGTTTTTTAGATGTTTCAGGACACACCGTACACTTCTCCAGAGTGGCTGTTGGCAATTTACATCCCGCCCTTCAGTGTAGCAAGGCTCCCATTTGTCCATGGCCTGTCCTGCATTTCTGGTTTTGACACTTTTTTCAGCATGGCCCTTTTGACCGATGGGAAGCGAGACTTCTTTGTAGCGCTGATTTGCCTTTCCAGGTTGCTTGGTTGGCCAAAAAGGGCGTATGCGTTTTTTCCTGAATATATTCAGGAAAAAACGCATACGCCCTTTTTGGCCAAGGGCATCATTGTCAACGTTTTGCCGCTTTTCATGTGCTTTAAAGGCGATTCGCATCTTCCTCCTGAAATCTGTTTCCTGCAATTCTGCCTTGATTTCAAATCCTCTTCTTTGCCTTCCCTCAATATATTTGTGGACGAGAGTTATCATTTATAACTCTGCAGGTTTGTGAATTGCAGTGCCCTGAAGCTCCATTTTACAAGTCGCTTTTTTGGGAGCCGGCCGCAAAAGCGCAGGATGGCTTCAGGCCCTGTTCTGGTTCCGTGGGGCAGGCTGAGCCTGTGGTTAATTCTTCTTCCTGATGGGAAAATAGAGTGACCTGTGCCTGTCCCAACACCAAGAGCTAGTCTCTCATTGGTTCCCCGTCTTCCCGTTCATCCTCAGGACAAATTGCAACCTGTACGGAACAGGAGGTTAAAGGTGCTGATGCTCCAAGTAGGGAGATTGCTAGTAAAGTGGCTGGAATGGCGAACCCGAGCACAAGGAGATGAGAAATGAGGTGCGTTTTAGAAACCTTTCCCCATCACACGGTGTACCATCTTCTGGGTTTCTCATGCATGTTTTCGATGTAGGAAGATGCCCTTGAACCTGGAGATTTGGGACCCATGCGATGGGTAGCACGCAGTATTACTTTAAAGGGTCTGCGTTTGCTCACCCAACCTCACCGAACCTCTCAGCCCCAAGAGTGTCCACCCTTAAGTCTCATCCATCTGTGGGTCTAGATATGGTCAATCCAGGTTGCATCACAGCCCCTGAACGAATTGTGTAAGAATTTCTCTCTCTTTCCCTGTCTTTGTTTCATGGGTTTTTAAAAGTAATTTATTTTTATAATGGGGTTTACCTGCTTTTCACGGCTGTGTTTAGGCCGCTTTACACCCACTTGACACACTAACAGAGAGATATCAATACATAGGTTTTAAGATTATTACTAGTCAGATATATTCTTGTGCGGTGAATCGGGCGTGTTGAGTCCAGTTCTCTGAGCAAGGAGTAGGTCTTGTCTATTACATATTGGGTTTATGGAACGGTATCTGAGCTAATTTGAAACTCTTGTTTTATGTATCACCCCACCTCACCTTTCCCGTTAAGCAGCCATAGTGTGTTTTCTGCATGTGTGACTCTGTTCTGTTTTGTAATTCAGTTCAAGTGTAACGGTTTTTACATTCCCTCTATAAGTGACACCTTATGAGAAGTGTCCTTTTCTGTGTGACTTATTTCACTTAGAATCGTCTTACCTAAATCCACTCATCATGCTGCTACTAGCCTTATGACATTGATTTCATGGCTGAGTGATATTCCATTGTACATAAGGACCACAACTTTTTTATCCATTTTTCGCTTTCCTGGGATATTTAAGGTGGAAGGAAGTGGAGGTCCTTGTCAACAGAGCAGCCCTAACCTTTGGGGTGCTTGTGTCTTGCTGATTTTCAATTTTCCCACTTTATCCCCCCATGCGTGGAAGTGCCCTATGCTCTCTAAGCTGTGTTTTTTAGATGTTTCAGGACACACCGTACACTTCTCCAGAGTGGCTGTTGGCAATTTACATCCCGCCCATCAGTGTAGCAAGGCTCCCATTTCTCCATGGCCTGTCCTGCTTTTCTGGTTTTGACACTTTTTTCAGCATGGCCCTTTTGACCGATGGGAAGCGAGACTTCTTTGTAGCGCTGATTTGCCTTTCCAGGTTGCTTGGTTGGCCAAAAAGGGCGTATGCGTTTTTTCCTGAATATATTCAGGAAAAAACGCATACGCCCTTTTTGGCCAAGGGCATCATTGTCAACGTTTTGCCGCTTTTCATGTGCTTTAAAGGCGATTCGCATCTTCCTCCTGAAATCTGTTTCCTGCAATTCTGCCTTGATTTCAAATCCTCTTCTTTGCCTTCCCTCAATATATTTGTGGACGAGAGTTATCATTTATAACTCTGCAGGTTTGTGAATTGCAGTGCCCTGAAGCTCCATTTTACAAGTCGCTTTTTTGGGAGCCGGCCGCAAAAGCGCAGGATGGCTTCAGGCCCTGTTCTGGTTCCGTGGGGCAGGCTGAGCCTGTGGTTAATTCTTCTTCCTGATGGGAAAATAGAGTGACCTGTGCCTGTCCCAACACCAAGAGCTAGTCTCTCATTGGTTCCCCGTCTTCCCGTTCATCCTCAGGACAAATTGCAACCTGTACGGAACAGGAGGTTAAAGGTGCTGATGCTCCAAGTAGGGAGATTGCTAGTAAAGTGGCTGGAATGGCGAACCCGAGCACAAGGAGATGAGAAATGAGGTGCGTTTTAGAAACCTTTCCCCATCACACGGTGTACCATCTTCTGGGTTTCTCATGCATGTTTTCGATGTAGGAAGATGCCCTTGAACCTGGAGATTTGGGACCCATGCGATGGGTAGCACGCAGTATTACTTTAAAGGGTCTGCGTTTGCTCACCCAACCTCACCAAACCTCTCAGCCCCAAGAGTGTCCACACTTATGTCTCATCCAGCTGTGGGTCTAGATATGGTCAATCCAGGTGGCATCACAGCCCCTGAACGAATTGTGTAAGAATTTCTCTCTCTTTCACTGTCTTTGTTTCATGGGTTTTTAAAAGTAATTTATGTTTATAATGGGGTTTAGCTGCTTTTCACGGCTGTGTTTATGCCGCTTTACACCCACTTGACACACTAACAGAGAGATATCAATACATAGGTTTTAAGATTATTACTAGTCAGATATATTCTTGTGCGGTGAATCGGGCGTGTTGAGTCCAGTTATCTGAGCAAGGAGTAGGTCTTGTCTATTACATATTGGGTTTATGGAACGGTATCTGAGCTAATTTGAAACTCTTGTTTTATGTATCACCCCACCTCACCTTTCCCGTTTAGCAGCCATAGTGTGTTTTCTGCATGTGTGACTCTGTTCTGATTTGTAATTCAGTTGAAGTGTAACGGTTTTTACATTCCCTCTATAAGTGACACCTTATGAGAAGTGTCCTTTTCTGTGTGACTTATTTCACTTAGAATCGTCGTACCTAAATCCACTCATCATGCTGCTACTAGCCTTATGACATTGATTTCATGGCTGAGTGATATTCCATTGTACATAAGGACCACAAATTTTTTATCCTTTTTTCGCTTTCCTGGGATATTTAAGGTGGAAGGAAGTGGAGGTCCTTGTCAACAGAGCAGCCCTAACCTTTGGGGTGCTTGTGTCTTGCTGATTTTCAATTTTCCCACTTTATCCCCCCATGCGTGGAAGTGCCCTATGCTCTCTAAGCTGTGTTTTTTAGATGTTTCAGGACACACCGTACACTTCTCCAGAGTGGCTGTTGGCAATTTACATCCCGCCCATCAGTGTAGCAAGGCTCCCATTTCTCCATGGCCTGTCCTGCATTTCTGGTTTTGACACTTTTTTCAGCATGGCCCTTTTGACCGATGGGAAGCGAGACTTCTTTGTAGCGCTGATTTGCCTTTCCAGGTTGCTTGGTTGGCCAAAAAGGGCGTATGCGTTTTTTCCTGAATATATTCAGGAAAAAACGCATACGCCCTTTTTGGCCAAGGGCATCATTGTCAACGTTTTCCGCTTTTCATGTGCTTTAAAGGGGATTTGAATCTACCTCCTGAAATCTGTTTCCTGCAATTCTGCATTGATTTCAAATCCTCTTCTTTGCCTTCCCTCAATATATTTGTGGACGAGAGTTATCATTTATAACTCTGCAGGTTTGTGAATTGCAGTGCCCAGAAGCTCCATTTTACAAGTCGCTTTTTTGGGAGCTGGCCGCAAAAGCGCAGGATGGCTTCAGGCCCTGTTCTGGTTCCGGGGGGCAGGCTGAGCCTGTGGTTAATTCTTCTTCCTGATGGGAAAATAGAGTGACCTGTGCCTGTCCCAACACCAAGAGCTAGTCTCTCATTGGTTCCCCGTCTTCCCGTTCATCCTCAGGACAAATTGCAACCTGTACGGAACAGGAGGTTAAAGGTGCTGATGCTCCAAGTAGGGAGATTGCTAGTAAAGTGGCTGGAATGGCGAACCCGAGCAAAAGGAGATGAGAAATGAGGTGCGTTTTAGAAACCTTTCCCCATCACACGGTGTACCATCTTCTGGGTTTCTCATGCATGTTTTCGATGTAGGAAGTTGCCCTTGAACCTGGAGATTTGTGACCCATGCGATGGGTAGCACGCAGTATTACTTTAAAGGGTCTGCGTTTGCTCACCCAACCTCACCAAACCTCTCAGCCCCAAGAGTGTCCACCCTTATGTCTCATCCAGCTGTGGGTCTAGATATGGTCAATCCAGGTTGCATCACAGACCCTGAACGAATTGTGTAAGAATTTCTCTCTCTTTCCCTGTCTTTGTTTCATGGGTTTTTAAAAGTAATTTATTTTTATAATGGGGTTTAGCTGCTTTTCACGGCTGTGTTTATGCCGCTTTACACCCACTTGACACACTAACAGAGAGATATCAATACATAGGTTTTAAGATTATTACTAGTCAGATATATTCTTGTGCGGTGAATCGGGCGTGTTGAGTCCAGTTCTCTGAGCAAGGAGTAGGTCTTGTCTATTACATATTGGGTTTATGGAACGGTATCTGAGCTAATTTGAAACTCTTGTTTTATGTATCACCCCACCTCACCTTTCCCGTTAAGCAGCCATAGTGTGTTTTCTGCATGTGTGACTCTGTTCTGTTTTGTAATTCAGTTCAAGTGTAACGGTTTTTACATTCCCTCTATAAGTGACACCTTATGAGAAGTGTCCTTTTCTGTGTGACTTATTTCACTTAGAATCGTCTTACCTAAATCCACTCATCATGCTGCTACTAGCCTTATGACATTGATTTCATGGCTGAGTGATATTCCATTGTATATAAGGACCACAAATTTTTTATCCATTTTTCGCTTTCCTGGGATATTTAAGGTGGAATGAAGTGGAGGTCCTTGTCAACAGAGCAGCCCTAAACTTTGGGGTGCTTGTGTCTTGCTGATTTTTAATTTTCCCACTTTATACACCCATGCGTGGAAGTGCCCTATGCTCTCTAAGCTGTGTTTTTTAGATGTTTCAGGACACACCGTACACTTCTCCAGAGTGGCTATTGGCAATTTACATCCCGCCCATCAGTGTAGCAAGGCTCCCATTTCTCCATGGCCTGTCCTGCATTTCTGGTTTTGAAACTTTTTTCAGCATGGCCCTTTTGACCGATGGGAAGCGAGACTTCTTTGTAGCGCTGATTTGCCTTTCCAGGTTGCTTGGTTGGCCAAAAAGGGCGTATGCGTTTTTTCCTGAATATATTCAGGAAAAAACGCATACGCCCTTTTTGGCCAAGGGCATCATTGTCAACGTTTTGCCGCTTTTCATGTGCTTTAGAGGCGATTCGAATCTACCTCCTGAAATCTGTTTCCTGCAATTCTGCCTTGATTTCAATTCCTCATCTTTGCCTTCCCTCAATATATTTGTGGACGAGAGTTATCATTTATAACTGTGCAGGTTTGTGGGGTGCAGTGCCCTGAAGCTCCATTTTACAACTCGCTTTTTCGGGAGCTGGCCGCAAAAGCGCAGGATGGCTTCAGGCCCTGTTCTGGTTCCGGGGGGCAGGCTGAGCGTGTGGTTAATTCTTCTTCCTGATGGGAAAATAGAGTGACCTGTGCCTGTCCCAACACCAAGAGCTAGTCTCTCATTGGTTCCCTGTCTTCCCGTTCATCCTCAGGACAAATTGCAACCTGTACGGAACAGGAGGTTAAAGGTGCTTATGCTCCAAGTGGGGAGATTGCTAGTAAAGTGGCTGGAATGGCGAACCCTAGCACAAGGAGATGAGAAATGAGGTGCGTTTTAGAAACCTTTCCCCATCACACGGTGTACCATCTTCTGGGTTTCTCATGCATGTTTTCGATGTAGGAAGATGCCCTTGAACCTGGAGATTTGGGACCCATGCGATGGGTAGCACGCAGTATTACTTTAAAGGGTCCGCGTTTGCTCACCCAACCTCACCAAACCTCTCAGCCCCAAGAGTGTCCACCCTTATGTCTCATCCAGCTGTGGGTCTAGATATGGTCAATCCAGGTGGCATCACAGACCCTGAACGAATTGTGTAAGAATTTCTCTCTCTTTCACTGTCTTTGTTTCATGGGTTTTTGAAAGTAATTTATTTTTATAATGGGGTTTAGCTGCTTTTCACGGCTGTGTTTATGCCGCTTTACACCCACTTGACACACTAACAGAGAGATATCAATACATAGGTTTTAAGATTATTACTAGTCAGATATATTCTTGTGCGGTGAATCGGGCGTGTTGAGTCCAGTTCTCTGAGCAAGGAGTAGGTCTTGTCTATTACATATTGGGTTTATGGAACGGTATCTGAGCTAATTTGAATCTCTTGTTTTATGTATCACCCCACCTCACCTTTCCCGTTTAGCAGCCATAGTGTGTTTTCTGCATGTGTGACTCTGTTCTGTTTTGTAATTCAGTTCAAGTGTAACGGTTTTTACATTCCCTCTATAAGTGACACCTTATGAGAAGTGTCCTTTTCTGTGTGACTTATTTCACTTAGAATCGTCGTACCTAAATCCACTCATCATGCTGCTACTAGCCTTATGACATTGATTTCATGGCTGAGTGATATTCCATTGTACATAAGGACCACAAATTTTTTATCCATTTTTCGCTTTCCTGGGATATTTAAGGTGGAATGAAGTGGAGGTCCTTGTCAACAGAGCAGCCCTAAACTTTGGGGTGCTTGTGTCTTGCTGATTTTTAATTTTCCCACTTTATACACCCATGCGTGGAAGTGCCCTATGCTCTCTAAGCTGTGTTTTTTAGATGTTTCAGGACACACCGTACACTTCTCCAGAGTGGCTATTGGCAATTTACATCCCGCCCATCAGTGTAGCAAGGCTCCCATTTCTCCATGGCCTGTCCTGCATTTCTGGTTTTGAAACTTTTTTCAGCATGGCCCTTTTGACCGATGGGAAGCGAGACTTCTTTGTAGCGCTGATTTGCCTTTCCAGGTTGCTTGGTTGGCCAAAAAGGGCGTATGCGTTTTTTCCTGAATATATTCAGGAAAAAACGCATACGCCCTTTTTGGCCAAGGGCATCATTGTCAAAGTTTTGCCGCTTTTCATGTGCTTTAGAGGCGATTCGAATCTACCTCCTGAAATCTGTTTCCTGCAATTCTGCCTTGATTTCAATTCCTCATCTTTGCCTTCCCTCAATATATTTGTGGACGAGAGTTATCATTTATAACTGTGCAGGTTTGTGGGGTGCAGTGCCCTGAAGCTCCATTTTACAACTCGCTTTTTCGGGAGCTGGCCGCAAAAGCGCAGGATGGCTTCAGGCCCTGTTCTGGTTCCGGGGGGCAGGCTGAGCGTGTGGTTAATTCTTCTTCCTGATGGGAAAATAGAGTGACCTGTGCCTGTCCCAACACCAAGAGCTAGTCTCTCATTGGTTCCCCGTCTTCCCGTTCATCCTCAGGACAAATTGCAACCTGTATGGAACAGGAGGTTAAAGGTGCTGATGCTCCAAGTAGGGAGATTGCTAGTAAAGTGGCTGGAATGGCGAACCCAAGCACAAGGAGATGAGAAATGAGGTGCGTTTTAGAAACCTTTCCCCATCACAGGGTGTACCATCTTCTGGGTTTCACATGCATGTTTTCGATGTAGGAAGATGCCCTTGAACCTGGAGATTTGGGACCCATGCGATGGGTAGCACGCAGTATTACTTTAAAGGGTCTGCGTTTGCTCACCCAACCTCACCAAACCTCTCAGCCCCAAGAGTGTCCACCCTTATGTCTCATCCAGCTGTGGGTCTAGATATGGTCAATCCAGGTGGCATCACAGACCCTGAACGAATTGTGTAAGAATTTCTCTCTCTTTCACTGTCTTTGTTTCATGGGTTTTTAAAAGTAATTTATTTTTATAATGGGGTTTAGCTGCTTTTCACGGCTGTGTTTATGCCGCTTTACACCCACTTGACACACTAACAGAGAGATATCAATACATAGGTTTTAAGATTATTACTAGTCAGATATATTCTTGTGCGGTGAATCGGGCGTGTTGAGTCCAGTTCTCTGAGCAAGGAGCAGGTCTTGTCTATTACATATTGGGTTTATGGAACGGTATCTGAGCTAATTTGAATCTCTTGTTTTATGTATCACCCCACCTCACCTTTCCCGTTTAGCAGCCATAGTGTGTTTTCTGCATGTGTGACTCTGTTCTGTTTTGTAATTCAGTTCAAGTGTAACGGTTTTTACATTCCCTCTATAAGTGACACCTTATGAGAAGTGTCCTTTTCTGTGTGACTTATTTCACTTAGAATCGTCGTACCTAAATCCACTCATCATGCTGCTACTAGCCTTATGACATTGATTTCATGGCTGAGTGATATTCCATTGTACATAAGGACCACAAATTTTTTATCCATTTTTCGCTTTCCTGGGATATTTAAGGTGGAATGAAGTGGAGGTCCTTGTCAACAGAGCAGCCCTAAACTTTGGGGTGCTTGTGTCTTGCTGATTTTTAATTTTCCCACTTTATACCCCCATGCGTGGAAGTGCCCTATGCTCTCTAAGCTGTGTTTTTAGATGTTTCAGGACACACCGTACACTTCTCCAGATTGGCTGTTGGCAATTTACATCCCGCCCATCAGTGTAGCAAAGCTCCCATTTCTCCATGGCCTGTCCTGCATTTCTGGTTTTGACACTTTTTTCAGCATGGCCCTTTTGACCGATGAGAAGCGAGACTTCTTGTAGCGCTGATTTGCCTTTCCAGGTTGCTTGGTTGGCCAAAAAGGGCGTAGGCGTTTTTTCCTGAATATATTCAGGAAAAATCGCATACGCCCTTTTTGGCCAAGGGCATCATTGTCAAAGTTTTGCCGCATTTCATGTGCTTTAAAGGCGATTCGAATCTACCTCCTGAAATCTGTTTCCGGCAATTCTGCCTTGATTTCAATTCCTCGTCCTTGCCTTCCCTCAATATATTTGTGAACGAGAGTTATCATTTATAACTGTGCAGATTTGTGAGTTGCAGTGCCCTGAAGCTCCATTTTACAACTGGCTTTTTCGGGAGCTGGCCGCAAAAGCGCAGGATGGCTTCAGGCCCTGTTCTGGTTCCGGGGTCAGGCTGAGCGTGTGGTTAATTCTTCTTCCTGATGGGAAAATAGAGTGACCTGTGCCTGTCCCAACACCAAGAGCTAGTCTCTCATTGGTTCCCCGTCTTCCCGTTCATCCTCAGGACAAATTGCAACCTGTATGGAACAGGAGGTTAAAGGTGCTGATGCTCCAAGTAGGGAGATTGCTAGTAAAGTGGCTGGAATGGCGAACCCAAGCACAAGGAGATGAGAAATGAGGTGCGTTTTATAAACCTTTCCCCATCACAGGGTGTACCATCTTCTGGGTTTCTCATGCATGTTTTCGATGTAGGAAGATGCCCTTGAACCTGGAGATTTGGGACCCATGCGATGGGTAGCACGAAGTATTACTTTAAAGGGTCTGCGTTTGCTCACCCAACCTCACCAAACCTCTCAGCCCCAAGAGTGTCCACCCTTATGTCTCATCCAGCTGTGGGTCTAGATATGGTCAATCCAGGTGGCATCACAGACCCTGAACGAATTGTGTAAGAATTTCTCTCTCTTTCACTGTCTTTGTTTCAAGGGTTTTTAAAAGTAATTTATTTTTATAATGGGGTTTAGCTGCTTTTCACGGCTGTGTTTATGCCGCTTTACACCCACTTGACACACTAACAGAGAGATATCAATACATAGGTTTTAAGATTATTACTAGTCAGATATATTCTTGTGCGGTGAATCGGGCGTGTTGAGTCCAGTTCTCTGAGCAAGGAGTAGGTCTTGTCTATTACATATTGGGTTTATGGAACGGTATCTGAGCTAATTTGAATCTCTTGTTTTATGTATCACCCCACCTCACCTTTCCCGTTAAGCAGCCATAGTGTGTTTTCTGCATGTGTGACTCTGTTCTGTTTTGTAATTCAGTTCAAGTGTAACGGTTTTTACATTCCCTCTATAAGTGACACCTTATGAGAAGTGTCCTTTTCTGTGTGACTTATTTCACTTAGAATCGTCGTACCTAAATCCACTCATCATGCTGCTACTAGCCTTATGACATTGATTTCATGGCTGAGTGATATTCCATTGTACATAAGGACCACAAATTTTTTATCCATTTTTCGCTTTCCTGGGATATTTAAGGTGGAATGAAGTGGAGGTCCTTGTCAACAGAGCAGCCCTTAACTTTGGGGTGCTTGTGTCTTGCTGATTTTTAATTTTCCCACTTTATACCCCCATGCGTGGAAGTGCCCTATGCTCTCTAAGCTGTGTTTTTAGATGTTTCAGGACACACCGTACACTTCTCCAGATTGGCTGTTGGCAATTTACATCCCGCCCATCAGTGTAGCAAAGCTCCCATTTCTCCATGGCCTGTCCTGCATTTCTGGTTTTGACACTTTTTTCAGCATGGCCCTTTTGACCGATGAGAAGCGAGACTTCTTGTAGCGCTGATTTGCCTTTCCAGGTTGCTTGGTTGGCCAAAAAGGGCGTAGGCGTTTTTTCCTGAATATATTCAGGAAAAATCGCCTACGCCCTTTTTGGCCAAGGGCATCATTGTCAAAGTTTTGCCGCATTTCATGTGCTTTAAAGGCGATTCGAATCTACCTCCTGAAATCTGTTTCCGGCAATTCTGCCTTGATTTCAATTCCTCGTCCTTGCCTTCCCTCAATATATTTGTGAACGAGAGTTATCATTTATAACTGTGCAGGTTTGTGAGTTGCAGTGCCCTGAAGCTCCATTTTACAACTGGCTTTTTCGGGAGCTGGCCGCAAAAGCGCAGGATGGCTTCAGGCCCTGTTCTGGTTCCGGGGTCAGGCTGAGCGTGTGGTTAATTCTTCTTCCTGATGGGAAAATAGAGTGACCTGTGCCTGTCCCAACACCAAGAGCTAGTCTCTCATTGGTTCCCTGTCTTCCCGTTCATCCTCAGGACAAATTGCAACCTGTACGGAACAGGAGGTTAAAGGTGCTGATGCTCCAAGTGGGGAGATTGCTAGTAAAGTGGCTGGAATGGCGAAGCCGAGCACAAGGAGATGAGAAATGAGGTGCGTTTTAGAAACCTTTCCCCATCACACGGTGTACCATCTTCTGGGTTTCTCATGCATGTTTTCGATGTAGGAAGATGCCCTTGAACCTGGAGATTTGGGACCCATGCGATGGGTAGCACGCAGTATTACTTTAAAGGGTCTGCGTTTGCTCACCCAACCTCACCAAACCTCTCAGCCCCAAGAGTGTCCACCCTTATGTCTCATCCAGCTGTGGGTCTAGATATGGTCAATCCAGGTGGCATCACAGACCCTGAACGAATTGTGTAAGAATTTCTCTCTCTTTCACTGTCTTTGTTTCATGGGTTTTTAAAAGTAATTTATTTTTATAATGGGGTTTAGCTGCTTTTCACGGCTGTGTTTATGCCGCTTTACACCCACTTGACACACTAACAGAGAGATATCAATACATAGGTTTTAAGATTATTACTAGTCAGATATATTCTTGTGCGGTGAATCGGGCGTGTTGAGTCCAGTTCTCTGAGCAAGGAGTAGGTCTTGTCTATTACATATTGGGTGTATGGAACGGTATCTGAGCTAATTTGAAACTCTTGTTTTATGTATCACCCCACCTCACCTTTCCCTTTAAGCAGCCATAGTGTGTTTTCTGCATGTGTGACTCTGTTCTGTTTTGTAATTCAGTTGAAGTGTAACGGTTTTTACATTCCCTCTATAAGTGACACCTTATGAGAAGTGTCCTTTTCTGTGTGACTTATTTCACTTAGAATCGTCGTACCTAAATCCACTCATCATGCTGCTACTAGCCTTATGACATTGATTTCATGGCTGAGTGATATTCCATTGTACATAAGGACCACAAATTTTTTATCCATTTTTCGCTTTCCTGGGATATTTAAGGTGGAATGAAGTGGAGGTCCTTGTCAACAGAGCAGCCCTAAACTTTGGGGTGCTTGTGTCTTGCTGATTTTTAATTTTCCCACTTTATACACCCATGCGTGGAAGTGCCCTATGCTCTCTAAGCTGTGTTTTTTAGATGTTTCAGGACACACCGTACACTTCTCCAGAGTGGCTATTGGCAATTTACATCCCGCCCATCAGTGTAGCAAGGCTCCCATTTCTCCATGGCCTGTCCTGCATTTCTGATTTTGAAACTTTTTTCAGCATGGCCCTTTTGACCGATGGGAAGCGAGACTTCTTTGTAGCGCTGATTTGCCTTTCCAGGTTGCTTGGTTGGCCAAAAAGGGCGTATGCGTTTTTTCCTGAATATATTCAGGAAAAAACGCATACGCCCTTTTTGGCCAAGGGCATCATTGTCAACGTTTTGCCGCTTTTCATGTGCTTTAGAGGCGATTCGAATCTACCTCCTGAAATCTGTTTCCTGCAATTCTGCCTTGATTTCAATTCCTCATCTTTGCCTTCCCTCAATATATTTGTGGACGAGAGTTATCATTTATAACTGTGCAGGTTTGTGGGTTGCAGTGCCCTGAAGCTCCATTTTACAACTCGCTTTTTCGGGAGCTGGCCGCAAAAGCGCAGGATGGCTTCAGGCCCTGTTCTGGTTCCGGGGGGCAGGCTGAGCGTGTGGTTAATTCTTCTTCCTGATGGGAAAATAGAGTGACCTGTGCCTGTCCCAACACCAAGAGCTAGTCTCTCATTGGTTCCCTGTCTTCCCGTTCATCCTCAGGACAAATTGCAACCTGTACGGAACAGGAGGTTAAAGGTGCTTATGCTCCAAGTGGGGAGATTGCTAGTAAAGTGGCTGGAATGGCGAACCCTAGCACAAGGAGATGAGAAATGAGGTGCGTTTTAGAAACCTTTCCCCATCACACGGTGTACCATCTTCTGGGTTTCTCATGCATGTTTTCGATGTAGGAAGATGCCCTTGAACCTGGAGATTTGGGACCCATGCGATGGGTAGCACGCAGTATTACTTTAAAGGGTCCGCGTTTGCTCACCCAACCTCACCAAACCTCTCAGCCCCAAGAGTGTCCACCCTTATGTCTCATCCAGCTGTGGGTCTAGATATGGTCAATCCAGGTGGCATCACAGACCCTGAAGGAATTGTGTAAGAATTTCTCTCTCTTTCACTGTCTTTGTTTCATGGGTTTTTAAAAGTAATTTATTTTTATAATGGGGTTTAGCTGCTTTTCACGGCTGTGTTTATGCCGCTTTACACCCACTTGACACACTAACAGAGAGATATCAATACATAGGTTTTAAGATTATTACTAGTCAGATATATTCTTGTGCGGTGAATCGGGCGTGTTGAGTCCAGTTCTCTGAGCAAGGAGTAGGTCTTGTCTATTACATATTGGGTTTATGGAACGGTATCTGAGCTAATTTGAATCTCTTGTTTTATGTATCACCCCACCTCACCTTTCCCGTTTAGCAGCCATAGTGTGTTTTCTGCATGTGTGACTCTGTTCTGTTTTGTAATTCAGTTCAAGTGTAACGGTTTTTACATTCCCTCTATAAGTGACACCTTATGAGAAGTGTCCTTTTCTGTGTGACTTATTTCACTTAGAATCGTCGTACCTAAATCCACTCATCATGCTGCTACTAGCCTTATGACATTGATTTCATGGCTGAGTGATATTCCATTGTACATAAGGACCACAAATTTTTTATCCATTTTTCGCTTTCCTGGGATATTTAAGGTGGAATGAAGTGGAGGTCCTTGTCAACAGAGCAGCCCTAAACTTTGGGGTGCTTGTGTCTTGCTGATTTTTAATTTTCCCACTTTATACCCCCATGCGTGGAAGTGCCCTATGCTCTCTAAGCTGTGTTTTTTAGATGTTTCAGGACACACCGTACACTTCTCCAGAGTGGCTATTGGCAATTTACATCCCGCCCATCAGTGTAGCAAGGCTCCCATTTCTCCATGGCCTGTCCTGCATTTCTGGTTTTGAAACTTTTTTCAGCATGGCCCTTTTGACCGATGGGAAGCGAGACTTCTTTGTAGCGCTGATTTGCCTTTCCAGGTTGCTTGGTTGGCCAAAAAGGGCGTATGCGTTTTTTCCTGAATATATTCAGGAAAAAACGCATACGCCCTTTTTGGCCAAGGGCATCATTGTCAACGTTTTGCCGCTTTTCATGTGCTTTAGAGGCGATTCGAATCTACCTCCTGAAATCTGTTTCCTGCAATTCTGCCTTGATTTCAATTCCTCATCTTTGCCTTCCCTCAATATATTTGTGGACGAGAGTTATCATTTATAACTGTGCAGGTTTGTGGGGTGCAGTGCCCTGAAGCTCCATTTTACAACTCGCTTTTTCGGGAGCTGGCCGCAAAAGCGCAGGATGGCTTCAGGCCCTGTTCTGGTTCCGGGGGGCAGGCTGAGCGTGTGGTTAATTCTTCTTCCTGATGGGAAAATAGAGTGACCTGTGCCTGTCCCAACACCAAGAGCTAGTCTCTCATTGGTTCCCCGTCTTCCCGTTCATCCTCAGGACAAATTGCAACCTGTATGGAACAGGAGGTTAAAGGTGCTGATGCTCCAAGTAGGGAGATTGCTAGTAAAGTGGCTGGAATGGCGAACCCAAGCACAAGGAGATGAGAAATGAGGTGCGTTTTAGAAACCTTTCCCCATCACAGGGTGTACCATCTTCTGGGTTTCTCATGCATGTTTTCGATGTAGGAAGATGCCCTTGAACCTGGAGATTTGGGACCCATGCGATGGGTAGCACGCAGTATTACTTTAAAGGGTCTGCGTTTGCTCACCCAACCTCACCAAACCTCTCAGCCCCAAGAGTGTCCACCCTTATGTCTCATCCAGCTGTGGGTCTAGATATGGTCAATCCAGGTGGCATCACAGACCCTGAACGAATTGTGTAAGAATTTCTCTCTCTTTCACTGTCTTTGTTTCATGGGTTTTTAAAAGTAATTTATTTTTATAATGGGGTTTAGCTGCTTTTCACGGCTGTGTTTATGCCGCTTTACACCCACTTGACACACTAACAGAGAGATATCAATACATAGGTTTTAAGATTATTACTAGTCAGATATATTCTTGTGCGGTGAATCGGGCGTGTTGAGTCCAGTTCTCTGAGCAAGGAGTAGGTCTTGTCTATTACATATTGGGTTTATGGAACGGTATCTGAGCTAATTTGAATCTCTTGTTTTATGTATCACCCCACCTCACCTTTCCCGTTTAGCAGCCATAGTGTGTTGTCTGCATGTGTGACTCTGTTCTGTTTTGTAATTCAGTTCAAGTGTAACGGTTTTTACATTCCCTCTATAAGTGACACCTTATGAGAAGTGTCCTTTTCTGTGTGACTTATTTCACTTAGAATCGTCGTACCTAAATCCACTCATCATGCTGCTACTAGCCTTATGACATTGATTTCATGGCTGAGTGATATTCCATTGTACATAAGGACCACAAATTTTTTATCCATTTTTCGCTTTCCTGGGATATTTAAGGTGGAATGAAGTGGAGGTCCTTGTCAACAGAGCAGCCCTAAACTTTGGGGTGCTTGTGTCTTGCTGATTTTTAATTTTCCCACTTTATACCCCCATGCGTGGAAGTGCCCTATGCTCTCTAAGCTGTGTTTTTAGATGTTTCAGGACACACCGTACACTTCTCCAGATTGGCTGTTGGCAATTTACATCCCGCCCATCAGTGTAGCAAAGCTCCCATTTCTCCATGGCCTGTCCTGCATTTCTGGTTTTGACACTTTTTTCAGCATGGCCCTTTTGACCGATGAGAAGCGAGACTTCTTGTAGCGCTGATTTGCCTTTCCAGGTTGCTTGGTTGGCCAAAAAGGGCGTAGGCGTTTTTTCCTGAATATATTCAGGAAAAATCGCATACGCCCTTTTTGGCCAAGGGCATCATTGTCAAAGTTTTGCCGCATTTCATGTGCTTTAAAGGCGATTCGAATCTACCTCCTGAAATCTGTTTCCGGCAATTCTGCCTTGATTTCAATTCCTCGTCCTTGCCTTCCCTCAATATATTTGTGAACGAGAGTTATCATTTATAACTGTGCAGGTTTGTGAGTTGCAGTGCCCTGAAGCTCCATTTTACAACTGGCTTTTTCGGGAGCTGGCCGCAAAAGCGCAGGATGGCTTCAGGCCCTGTTCTGGTTCCGGGGTCAGGCTGAGCGTGTGGTTAATTCTTCTTCCTGATGGGAAAATAGAGTGACCTGTGCCTGTCCCAACACCAAGAGCTAGTCTCTCATTGGTTCCCTGTCTTCCCGTTCATCCTCAGGACAAATTGCAACCTGTACGGAACAGGAGGTTAAAGGTGCTGATGCTCCAAGTGGGGAGATTGCTAGTAAAGTGGCTGGAATGGCGAAGCCGAGCACAAGGAGATGAGAAATGAGGTGCGTTTTAGAAACCTTTCCCCATCACACGGTGTACCATCTTCTGGGTTTTTCATGCATGTTTTCGATGTAGGAAGATGCCCTTGAACCTGGAGATTTGGGACCCATGCGATGGGTAGCACGCAGTATTACTTTAAAGGGTCTGCGTTTGCTCACCCAACCTCACCAAACCTCTCAGCCCCAAGAGTGTCCACCCTTATGTCTCATCCAGCTGTGGGTCTAGATATGGTCAATCCAGGTGGCATCACAGACCCTGAACGAATTGTGTAAGAATTTCTCTCTCTTTCACTGTCTTTGTTTCATGGGTTTTTAAAAGTAATTTATTTTTATAATGGGGTTTAGCTGCTTTTCACGGCTGTGTTTATGCCGCTTTACACCCACTTGACACACTAACAGAGAGATATCAATACATAGGTTTTAAGATTATTACTAGTCAGATATATTCTTGTGCGGTGAATCGGGCGTGTTGAGTCCAGTTCTCTGAGCAAGGAGTAGGTCTTGTCTATTACATATTGGGTTTATGGAACGGTATCTGAGCTAATTTGAATCTCTTGTTTTATGTATCACCCCACCTCACCTTTCCCGTTTAGCAGCCATAGTGTGTTTTCTGCATGTGTGACTCTGTTCTGTTTTGTAATTCAGTTCAAGTGTAACGGTTTTTACATTCCCTCTATAAGTGACACCTTATGAGAAGTGTCCTTTTCTGTGTGACTTATTTCACTTAGAATCGTCGTACCTAAATCCACTCATCATGCTGCTACTAGCCTTATGACATTGATTTCATGGCTGAGTGATATTGCATTGTACATAAGGACCACAAATTTTTTATCCATTTTTCGCTTTCCTGGGATATTTAAGGTGGAATGAAGTGGAGGTCCTTGTCAACAGAGCAGCCCTAAACTTTGGGGTGCTTGTGTCTTGCTGATTTTTAATTTTCCCACTTTATACCCCCATGCGTGGAAGTGCCCTATGCTCTCTAAGCTGTGTTTTTAGATGTTTCAGGACACACCGTACACTTCTCCAGAGTGGCTGTTGGCAATTTACATCCCGCCCATCAGTGTAGCAAAGCTCCCATTTCTCCATGGCCTGTCCTGCATTTCTGGTTTTGACACTTTTTTCAGCATGGCCCTTTTGACCGATGAGAAGCGAGACTTCTTGTAGCGCTGATTTGCCTTTCCAGGTTGCTTGGTTGGCCAAAAAGGGCGTAGGCGTTTTTTCCTGAATATATTCAGGAAAAATCGCATACGCCCTTTTTGGCCAAGGGCATCATTGTCAAAGTTTTGCCGCATTTCATGTGCTTTAAAGGCGATTGGAATCTACCTCCTGAAATCTGTTTCCGGCAATTCTGCCTTGATTTCAATTCCTCGTCCTTGCCTTCCCTCAATATATTTGTGAACGAGAGTTATCATTTATAACTGTGCAGGTTTGTGAGTTGCAGTGCCCTGAAGCTCCATTTTACAACTGGCTTTTTCGGGAGCTGGCCGCAAAAGCGCAGGATGGCTTCAGGCCCTGTTCTGGTTCCGGGGTCAGGCTGAGCGTGTGGTTAATTCTTCTTCCTGATGGGAAAATAGAGTGACCTGTGCCTGTCCCAACACCAAGAGCTAGTCTCTCATTGGTTCCCTGTCTTCCCGTTCATCCTCAGGACAAATTGCAACCTGTACGGAACAGGAGGTTAAAGGTGCTGATGCTCCAAGTGGGGAGATTGCTAGTAAAGTGGCTGGAATGGCGAAGCCGAGCACAAGGAGATGAGAAATGAGGTGCGTTTTAGAAACCTTTCCCCATCACACGGTGTACCATCTTCTGGGTTTTTCATGCATGTTTTCGATGTAGGAAGATGCCCTTGAACCTGGAGATTTGGGACCCATGCGATGGGTAGCACGCAGTATTACTTTAAAGGGTCTGCGTTTGCTCACCCAACCTCACCAAACCTCTCAGCCCCAAGAGTGTCCACCCTTATGTCTCATCCAGCTGTGGGTCTAGATATGGTCAATCCAGGTGGCATCACAGACCCTGAACGAATTGTGTAAGAATTTCTCTCTCTTTCACTGTCTTTGTTTCATGGGTTTTTAAAAGTAATTTATTTTTATAATGGGGTTTAGCTGCTTTTCACGGCTGTGTTTATGCCGCTTTACACCCACTTGACACACTAACAGAGAGATATCAATACATAGGTTTTAAGATTATTACTAGTCAGATATATTCTTGTGCGGTGAATCGGGCGTGTTGAGTCCAGTTCTCTGAGCAAGGAGTAGGTCTTGTCTATTACATATTGGGTGTATGGAACGGTATCTGAGCTAATTTGAAACTCTTGTTTTATGTATCACCCCACCTCACCTTTCCCTTTAAGCAGCCATAGTGTGTTTTCTGCATGTGTGACTCTGTTCTGTTTTGTAATTCAGTTGAAGTGTAACGGTTTTTACATTCCCTCTATAAGTGACACCTTATGAGAAGTGTCCTTTTCTGTGTGACTTATTTCACTTAGAATCGTCGTACCTAAATCCACTCATCATGCTGCTACTAGCCTTATGACATTGATTTCATGGCTGAGTGATATTCCATTGTACATAAGGACCACAAATTTTTTATCCATTTTTCGCTTTCCTGGGATATTTAAGGTGGAATGAAGTGGAGGTCCTTGTCAACAGAGCAGCCCTAAACTTTGGGGTGCTTGTGTCTTGCTGATTTTTAATTTTCCCACTTTATACACCCATGCGTGGAAGTGCCCTATGCTCTCTAAGCTGTGTTTTTTAGATGTTTCAGGACACACCGTACACTTCTCCAGAGTGGCTATTGGCAATTTACATCCCGCCCATCAGTGTAGCAAGCCTCCCATTTCTCCATGGCCTGTCCTGCATTTCTGATTTTGAAACTTTTTTCAGCATGGCCCTTTTGACCGATGGGAAGCGAGACTTCTTTGTAGCGCTGATTTGCCTTTCCAGGTTGCTTGGTTGGCCAAAAAGGGCGTATGCGTTTTTTCCTGAATATATTCAGGAAAAAACGCATACGCCCTTTTTGGCCAAGGGCATCATTGTCAACGTTTTGCCGCTTTTCATGTGCTTTAGAGGCGATTCGAATCTACCTCCTGAAATCTGTTTCCTGCAATTCTGCCTTGATTTCAATTCCTCATCTTTGCCTTCCCTCAATATATTTGTGGACGAGAGTTATCATTTATAACTGTGCAGGTTTGTGGGTTGCAGTGCCCTGAAGCTCCATTTTACAACTAGCTTTTTCGGGAGCTGGCCGCAAAAGCGCAGGATGGCTTCAGGCCCTGTTCTGGTTCCCGGGGGCAGGCTGAGCGTGTGGTTAATTCTTCTTCCTGATGGGAAAATAGAGTGACCTGTGCCTGTCCCAACACCAAGAGCTAGTCTCTCATTGGTTCCCTGTCTTCCCGTTCATCCTCAGGACAAATTGCAACCTGTACGGAACAGGAGGTTAAAGGTGCTTATGCTCCAAGTGGGGAGATTGCTAGTAAAGTGGCTGGAATGGCGAACCCTAGCACAAGGAGATGAGAAATGAGGTGCGTTTTAGAAACCTTTCCCCATCACACGGTGTACCATCTTCTGGGTTTCTCATGCATGTTTTCGATGTAGGAAGATGCCCTTGAACCTGGAGATTTGGGACCCATGCGATGGGTAGCACGCAGTATTACTTTAAAGGGTCCGCGTTTGCTCACCCAACCTCACCAAACCTCTCAGCCCCAAGAGTGTCCACCCTTATGTCTCATCCAGCTGTGGGTCTAGATATGGTCAATCCAGGTGGCATCACAGACCCTGAACGAATTGTGTAAGAATTTCTCTCTCTTTCACTGTCTTTGTTTCATGGGTTTTTAAAAGTAATTTATTTTTATAATGGGGTTTAGCTGCTTTTCACGGCTGTGTTTATGCCGCTTTACACCCACTTGACACACTAACAGAGAGATATCAATACATAGGTTTTAAGATTATTACTAGTCAGATATATTCTTGTGCGGTGAATCGGGCGTGTTGAGTCCAGTTCTCTGAGCAAGGAGTAGGTCTTGTCTATTACATATTGGGTTTATGGAACGGTATCTGAGCTAATTTGAATCTCTTGTTTTATGTATCACCCCACCTCACCTTTCCCGTTTAGCAGCCATAGTGTGTTTTCTGCATGTGTGACTCTGTTCTGTTTTGTAATTCAGTTCAAGTGTAACGGTTTTTACATTCCCTCTATAAGTGACACCTTATGAGAAGTGTCCTTTTCTGTGTGACTTATTTCACTTAGAATCGTCGTACCTAAATCCACTCATCATGCTGCTACTAGCCTTATGACATTGATTTCATGGCTGAGTGATATTCCATTGTACATAAGGACCACAAATTTTTTATCCATTTTTCGCTTTCCTGGGATATTTAAGGTGGAATGAAGTGGAGGTCCTTGTCAACAGAGCAGCCCTAAACTTTGGGGTGCTTGTGTCTTGCTGATTTTTAATTTTCCCACTTTATACCCCCATGCGTGGAAGTGCCCTATGCTCTCTAAGCTGTGTTTTTTAGATGTTTCAGGACACACCGTACACTTCTCCAGAGTGGCTATTGGCAATTTACATCCCGCCCATCAGTGTAGCAAGGCTCCCATTTCTCCATGGCCTGTCCTGCATTTCTAGTTTTGAAACTTTTTTCAGCATGGCCCTTTTGACCGATGGGAAGCGAGACTTCTTTGTAGCGCTGATTTGCCTTTCCAGGTTGCTTGGTTGGCCAAAAAGGGCGTATGCGTTTTTTCCTGAATATATTCAGGAAAAAACGCATACGCCCTTTTTGGCCAAGGGCATCATTGTCAACGTTTTGCCGCTTTTCATGTGCTTTAGAGGCGATTCGAATCTACCTCCTGAAATCTGTTTCCTGCAATTCTGCCTTGATTTCAATTCCTCATCTTTGCCTTCCCTCAATATATTTGTGGACGAGAGTTATCATTTATAACTGTGCAGGTTTGTGGGGTGCAGTGCCCTGAAGCTCCATTTTACAACTCGCTTTTTCGGGAGCTGGCCGCAAAAGCGCAGGATGGCTTCAGGCCCTGTTCTGGTTCCGGGGGGCAGGCTGAGCGTGTGGTTAATTCTTCTTCCTGATGGGAAAATAGAGTGACCTGTGCCTGTCCCAACACCAAGAGCTAGTCTCTCATTGGTTCCCCGTCTTCCCGTTCATCCTCAGGACAAATTGCAACCTGTATGGAACAGGAGGTTAAAGGTGCTGATGCTCCAAGTAGGGAGATTGCTAGTAAAGTGGCTGGAATGGCGAACCCAAGCACAAGGAGATGAGAAATGAGGTGCGTTTTAGAAACCTTTCCCCATCACAGGGTGTACCATCTTCTGGGTTTCTCATGCATGTTTTCGATGTAGGAAGATGCCCTTGAACCTGGAGATTTGGGACCCATGCGATGGGTAGCACGCAGTATTACTTTAAAGGGTCTGCGTTTGCTCACCCAACCTCACCAAACCTCTCAGCCCCAAGAGTGTCCACCCTTATGTCTCATCCAGCTGTGGGTCTAGATATGGTCAATCCAGGTGGCATCACAGACCCTGAACGAATTGTGTAAGAATTTCTCTCTCTTTCACTGTCTTTGTTTCATGGGTTTTTAAAAGTAATTTATTTTTATAATGGGGTTTAGCTGCTTTTCACGGCTGTGTTTATGCCGCTTTACACCCACTTGACACACTAACAGAGAGATATCAATACATAGGTTTTAAGATTATTACTAGTCAGATATATTCTTGTGCGGTGAATCGGGCGTGTTGAGTCCAGTTCTCTGAGCAAGGAGTAGGTCTTGTCTATTACATATTGGGTTTATGGAACGGTATCTGAGCTAATTTGAATCTCTTGTTTTATGTATCACCCCACCTCACCTTTCCCGTTTAGCAGCCATAGTGTGTTGTCTGCATGTGTGACTCTGTTCTGTTTTGTAATTCAGTTCAAGTGTAACGGTTTTTACATTCCCTCTATAAGTGACACCTTATGAGAAGTGTCCTTTTCTGTGTGACTTATTTCACTTAGAATCGTCGTACCTAAATCCACTCATCATGCTGCTACTAGCCTTATGACATTGATTTCATGGCTGAGTGATATTCCATTGTACATAAGGACCACAAATTTTTTATCCATTTTTCGCTTTCCTGGGATATTTAAGGTGGAATGAAGTGGAGGTCCTTGTCAACAGAGCAGCCCTAAACTTTGGGGTGCTTGTGTCTTGCTGATTTTTAATTTTCCCACTTTATACCCCCATGCGTGGAAGTGCCCTATGCTCTCTAAGCTGTGTTTTTAGATGTTTCAGGACACACCGTACACTTCTCCAGATTGGCTGTTGGCAATTTACATCCCGCCCATCAGTGTAGCAAAGCTCCCATTTCTCCATGGCCTGTCCTGCATTTCTGGTTTTGACACTTTTTTCAGCATGGCCCTTTTGACCGATGAGAAGCGAGACTTCTTGTAGCGCTGATTTGCCTTTCCAGGTTGCTTGGTTGGCCAAAAAGGGCGTAGGCGTTTTTTCCTGAATATATTCAGGAAAAATCGCATACGCCCTTTTTGGCCAAGGGCATCATTGTCAAAGTTTTGCCGCATTTCATGTGCTTTAAAGGCGATTCGAATCTACCTCCTGAAATCTGTTTCCGGCAATTCTGCCTTGATTTCAATTCCTCGTCCTTGCCTTCCCTCAATATATTTGTGAACGAGAGTTATCATTTATAACTGTGCAGGTTTGTGAGTTGCAGTGCCCTGAAGCTCCATTTTACAACTGGCTTTTTCGGGAGCTGGCCGCAAAAGCGCAGGATGGCTTCAGGCCCTGTTCTGGTTCCGGGGTCAGGCTGAGCGTGTGGTTAATTCTACTTCCTGATGGGAAAATAGAGTGACCTGTGCCTGTCCCAACACCAAGAGCTAGTCTCTCATTGGTTCCCTGTCTTCCCGTTCATCCTCAGGACAAATTGCAACCTGTACGGAACAGGAGGTTAAAGGTGCTGATGCTCCAAGTGGGGAGATTGCTAGTAAAGTGGCTGGAATGGCGAAGCCGAGCACAAGGAGATGAGAAATGAGGTGCGTTTTAGAAACCTTTCCCCATCACACGGTGTACCATCTTCTGGGTTTTTCATGCATGTTTTCGATGTAGGAAGATGCCCTTGAACCTGGAGATTTGGGACCCATGCGATGGGTAGCACGCAGTATTACTTTAAAGGGTCTGCGTTTGCTCACCCAACCTCACCAAACCTCTCAGCCCCAAGAGTGTCCACCCTTATGTCTCATCCAGCTGTGGGTCTAGATATGGTCAATCCAGGTGGCATCACAGACCCTGAACGAATTGTGTAAGAATTTCTCTCTCTTTCACTGTCTTTGTTTCATGGGTTTTTAAAAGTAATTTATTTTTATAATGGGGTTTAGCTGCTTTTCACGGCTGTGTTTATGCCGCTTTACACCCACTTGACACACTAACAGAGAGATATCAATACATAGGTTTTAAGATTATTACTAGTCAGATATATTCTTGTGCGGTGAATCGGGCGTGTTGAGTCCAGTTCTCTGAGCAAGGAGTAGGTCTTGTCTATTACATATTGGGTTTATGGAACGGTATCTGAGCTAATTTGAATCTCTTGTTTTATGTATCACCCCACCTCACCTTTCCCGTTTAGCAGCCATAGTGTGTTTTCTGCATGTGTGACTCTGTTCTGTTTTGTAATTCAGTTCAAGTGTAACGGTTTTTACATTCCCTCTATAAGTGACACCTTATGAGAAGTGTCCTTTTCTGTGTGACTTATTTCACTTAGAATCGTCGTACCTAAATCCACTCATCATGCTGCTACTAGCCTTATGACATTGATTTCATGGCTGAGTGATATTCCATTGTACATAAGGACCACAAATTTTTTATCCATTTTTCGCTTTCCTGGGATATTTAAGGTGGAATGAAGTGGAGGTCCTTGTCAACAGAGCAGCCCTAAACTTTGGGGTGCTTGTGTCTTGCTGATTTTTAATTTTCCCACTTTATACACCCATGCGTGGAAGTGCCCTATGCTCTCTAAGCTGTGTTTTTTAGATGTTTCAGGACACACCGTACACTTCTCCAGAGTGGCTATTGGCAATTTACATCCCGCCCATCAGTGTAGCAAGGCTCCCATTTCTCCATGGCCTGTCCTGCATTTCTGGTTTTGAAACTTTTTTCAGCATGGCCCTTTTGACCGATGGGAAGCGAGACTTCTTTGTAGCGCTGATTTGCCTTTCCAGGTTGCTTGGTTGGCCAAAAAGGGCGTATGCGTTTTTTCCTGAATATATTCAGGAAAAAACGCATACGCCCTTTTTGGCCAAGGGCATCATTGTCAACGTTTTGCCGCTTTTCATGTGCTTTAGAGGCGATTCGAATCTACCTCCTGAAATCTGTTTCCTGCAATTCTGCCTTGATTTCAATTCCTCATCTTTGCCTTCCCTCAATATATTTGTGGACGAGAGTTATCATTTATAACTGTGCAGGTTTGTGGGGTGCAGTGCCCTGAAGCTCCATTTTACAACTCGCTTTTTCGGGAGCTGGCCGCAAAAGCGCAGGATGGCTTCAGGCCCTGTTCTGGTTCCGGGGGGCAGGCTGAGCGTGTGGTTAATTCTTCTTCCTGATGGGAAAATAGAGTGACCTGTGCCTGTCCCAACACCAAGAGCTAGTCTCTCATTGGTTCCCCGTCTTCCCGTTCATCCTCAGGACAAATTGCAACCTGTATGGAACAGGAGGTTAAAGGTGCTGATGCTCCAAGTAGGGAGATTGCTAGTAAAGTGGCTGGAATGGCGAACCCAAGCACAAGGAGATGAGAAATGAGGTGCGTTTTAGAAACCTTTCCCCATCACAGGGTGTACCATCTTCTGGGTTTCTCATGCATGTTTTCGATGTAGGAAGATGCCCTTGAACCTGGAGATTTGGGACCCATGCGATGGGTAGCACGCAGTATTACTTTAAAGGGTCTGCGTTTGCTCACCCAACCTCACCAAACCTCTCAGCCCCAAGAGTGTCCACCCTTATGTCTCATCCAGCTGTGGGTCTAGATATGGTCAATCCAGGTGGCATCACAGACCCTGAACGAATTGTGTAAGAATTTCTCTCTCTTTCACTGTCTTTGTTTCATGGGTTTTTAAAAGTAATTTATTTTTATAATGGGGTTTAGCTGCTTTTCACGGCTGTGTTTATGCCGCTTTACACCCACTTGACACACTAACAGAGAGATATCAATACATAGGTTTTAAGATTATTACTAGTCAGATATATTCTTGTGCGGTGAATCGGGCGTGTTGAGTCCAGTTCTCTGAGCAAGGAGTAGGTCTTGTCTATTACATATTGGGTTTATGGAACGGTATCTGAGCTAATTTGAATCTCTTGTTTTATGTATCACCCCACCTCACCTTTCCCGTTTAGCAGCCATAGTGTGTTGTCTGCATGTATGACTCTGTTCTGTTTTGTAATTCAGTTCAAGTGTAACGGTTTTTACATTCCCTCTATAAGTGACACCTTATGAGAAGTGTCCTTTTCTGTGTGACTTATTTCACTTAGAATCGTCGTACCTAAATCCACTCATCATGCTGCTACTAGCCTTATGACATTGATTTCATGGCTGAGTGATATTCCATTGTACATAAGGACCACAAATTTTTTATCCATTTTTCGCTTTCCTGGGATATTTAAGGTGGAATGAAGTGGAGGTCCTTGTCAACAGAGCAGCCCTAAACTTTGGGGTGCTTGTGTCTTGCTGATTTTTAATTTTCCCACTTTATACCCCCATGCGTGGAAGTGCCCTATGCTCTCTAAGCTGTGTTTTTAGATGTTTCAGGACACACCGTACACTTCTCCAGATTGGCTGTTGGCAATTTACATCCCGCCCATCAGTGTAGCAAAGCTCCCATTTCTCCATGGCCTGTCCTGCATTTCTGGTTTTGACACTTTTTTCAGCATGGCCCTTTTGACCGATGAGAAGCGAGACTTCTTGTAGCGCTGATTTGCCTTTCCAGGTTGCTTGGTTGGCCAAAAAGGGCGTAGGCGTTTTTTCCTGAATATATTCAGGAAAAATCGCATACGCCCTTTTTGGCCAAGGGCATCATTGTCAAAGTTTTGCCGCATTTCATGTGCTTTAAAGGCGATTCGAATCTACCTCCTGAAATCTGTTTCCGGCAATTCTGCCTTGATTTCAATTCCTCGTCCTTGCCTTCCCTCAATATATTTGTGAACGAGAGTTATCATTTATAACTGTGCAGGTTTGTGAGTTGCAGTGCCCTGAAGCTCCATTTTACAACTGGCTTTTTCGGGAGCTGGCCGCAAAAGCGCAGGATGGCTTCAGGCCCTGTTCTGGTTCCGGGGTCAGGCTGAGCGTGTGGTTAATTCTACTTCCTGATGGGAAAATAGAGTGACCTGTGCCTGTCCCAACACCAAGAGCTAGTCTCTCATTGGTTCCCTGTCTTCCCGTTCATCCTCAGGACAAATTGCAACCTGTACGGAACAGGAGGTTAAAGGTGCTGATGCTCCAAGTGGGGAGATTGCTAGTAAAGTGGCTGGAATGGCGAAGCCGAGCACAAGGAGATGAGAAATGAGGTGCGTTTTAGAAACCTTTCCCCATCACACGGTGTACCATCTTCTGGGTTTTTCATGCATGTTTTCGATGTAGGAAGATGCCCTTGAACCTGGAGATTTGGGACCCATGCGATGGGTAGCACGCAGTATTACTTTAAAGGGTCTGCGTTTGCTCACCCAACCTCACCAAACCTCTCAGCCCCAAGAGTGTCCACCCTTATGTCTCATCCAGCTGTGGGTCTAGATATGGTCAATCCAGGTGGCATCACAGACCCTGAACGAATTGTGTAAGAATTTCTCTCTCTTTCACTGTCTTTGTTTCATGGGTTTTTAAAAGTAATTTATTTTTATAATGGGGTTTAGCTGCTTTTCACGGCTGTGTTTATGCCGCTTTACACCCACTTGACACACTAACAGAGAGATATCAATACATAGGTTTTAAGATTATTACTAGTCAGATATATTCTTGTGCGGTGAATCGGGCGTGTTGAGTCCAGTTCTCTGAGCAAGGAGTAGGTCTTGTCTATTACATATTGGGTTTATGGAACGGTATCTGAGCTAATTTGAATCTCTTGTTTTATGTATCACCCCACCTCACCTTTCCCGTTTAGCAGCCATAGTGTGTTGTCTGCATGTGTGACTCTGTTCTGTTTTGTAATTCAGTTCAAGTGTAACGGTTTTTACATTCCCTCTATAAGTGACACCTTATGAGAAGTGTCCTTTTCTGTGTGACTTATTTCACTTAGAATCGTCGTACCTAAATCCACTCATCATGCTGCTACTAGCCTTATGACATTGATTTCATGGCTGAGTGATATTCCATTGTACATAAGGACCACAAATTTTTTATCCATTTTTCGCTTTCCTGGGATATTTAAGGTGGAATGAAGTGGAGGTCCTTGTCAACAGAGCAGCCCTAAACTTTGGGGTGCTTGTGTCTTGCTGATTTTTAATTTTCCCACTTTATACCCCCATGCGTGGAAGTGCCCTATGCTCTCTAAGCTGTGTTTTTAGATGTTTCAGGACACACCGTACACTTCTCCAGATTGGCTGTTGGCAATTTACATCCCGCCCATCAGTGTAGCAAAGCTCCCATTTCTCCATGGCCTGTCCTGCATTTCTGGTTTTGACACTTTTTTCAGCATGGCCCTTTTGACCGATGAGAAGCGAGACTTCTTGTAGCGCTGATTTGCCTTTCCAGGTTGCTTGGTTGGCCAAAAAGGGCGTAGGCGTTTTTTCCTGAATATATTCAGGAAAAATCGCATACGCCCTTTTTGGCCAAGGGCATCATTGTCAAAGTTTTGCCGCATTTCATGTGCTTTAAAGGCGATTCGAATCTACCTCCTGAAATCTGTTTCCGGCAATTCTGCCTTGATTTCAATTCCTCGTCCTTGCCTTCCCTCAATATATTTGTGAACGAGAGTTATCATTTATAACTGTGCAGGTTTGTGAGTTGCAGTGCCCTGAAGCTCCATTTTACAACTGGCTTTTTCGGGAGCTGGCCGCAAAAGCGCAGGATGGCTTCAGGCCCTGTTCTGGTTCCGGGGTCAGGCTGAGCGTGTGGTTAATTCTACTTCCTGATGGGAAAATAGAGTGACCTGTGCCTGTCCCAACACCAAGAGCTAGTCTCTCATTGGTTCCCTGTCTTCCCGTTCATCCTCAGGACAAATTGCAACCTGTACGGAACAGGAGGTTAAAGGTGCTGATGCTCCAAGTGGGGAGATTGCTAGTAAAGTGGCTGGAATGGCGAAGCCGAGCACAAGGAGATGAGAAATGAGGTGCGTTTTAGAAACCTTTCCCCATCACACGGTGTACCATCTTCTGGGTTTTTCATGCATGTTTTCGATGTAGGAAGATGCCCTTGAACCTGGAGATTTGGGACCCATGCGATGGGTAGCACGCAGTATTACTTTAAAGGGTCTGCGTTTGCTCACCCAACCTCACCAAACCTCTCAGCCCCAAGAGTGTCCACCCTTATGTCTCATCCAGCTGTGGGTCTAGATATGGTCAATCCAGGTGGCATCACAGACCCTGAACGAATTGTGTAAGAATTTCTCTCTCTTTCACTGTCTTTGTTTCATGGGTTTTTAAAAGTAATTTATTTTTATAATGGGGTTTAGCTGCTTTTCACGGCTGTGTTTATGCCGCTTTACACCCACTTGACACACTAACAGAGAGATATCAATACATAGGTTTTAAGATTATTACTAGTCAGATATATTCTTGTGCGGTGAATCGGGCGTGTTGAGTCCAGTTCTCTGAGCAAGGAGTAGGTCTTGTCTATTACATATTGGGTTTATGGAACGGTATCTGAGCTAATTTGAATCTCTTGTTTTATGTATCACCCCACCTCACCTTTCCCGTTTAGCAGCCATAGTGTGTTTTCTGCATGTGTGACTCTGTTCTGTTTTGTAATTCAGTTCAAGTGTAACGGTTTTTACATTCCCTCTATAAGTGACACCTTATGAGAAGTGTCCTTTTCTGTGTGACTTATTTCACTTAGAATCGTCGTACCTAAATCCACTCATCATGCTGCTACTAGCCTTATGACATTGATTTCATGGCTGAGTGATATTCCATTGTACATAAGGACCACAAATTTTTTATCCATTTTTCGCTTTCCTGGGATATTTAAGGTGGAATGAAGTGGAGGTCCTTGTCAACAGAGCAGCCCTAAACTTTGGGGTGCTTGTGTCTTGCTGATTTTTAATTTTCCCACTTTATACACCCATGCGTGGAAGTGCCCTATGCTCTCTAAGCTGTGTTTTTTAGATGTTTCAGGACACACCGTACACTTCTCCAGAGTGGCTATTGGCAATTTACATCCCGCCCATCAGTGTAGCAAGGCTCCCATTTCTCCATGGCCTGTCCTGCATTTCTGGTTTTGAAACTTTTTTCAGCATGGCCCTTTTGACCGATGGGAAGCGAGACTTCTTTGTAGCGCTGATTTGCCTTTCCAGGTTGCTTGGTTGGCCAAAAAGGGCGTATGCGTTTTTTCCTGAATATATTCAGGAAAAAACGCATACGCCCTTTTTGGCCAAGGGCATCATTGTCAACGTTTTGCCGCTTTTCATGTGCTTTAGAGGCGATTCGAATCTACCTCCTGAAATCTGTTTCCTGCAATTCTGCCTTGATTTCAATTCCTCATCTTTGCCTTCCCTCAATATATTTGTGGACGAGAGTTATCATTTATAACTGTGCAGGTTTGTGGGGTGCAGTGCCCTGAAGCTCCATTTTACAACTCGCTTTTTCGGGAGCTGGCCGCAAAAGCGCAGGATGGCTTCAGGCCCTGTTCTGGTTCCGGGGGGCAGGCTGAGCGTGTGGTTAATTCTTCTTCCTGATGGGAAAATAGAGTGACCTGTGCCTGTCCCAACACCAAGAGCTAGTCTCTCATTGGTTCCCCGTCTTCCCGTTCATCCTCAGGACAAATTGCAACCTGTATGGAACAGGAGGTTAAAGGTGCTGATGCTCCAAGTAGGGAGATTGCTAGTAAAGTGGCTGGAATGGCGAACCCAAGCACAAGGAGATGAGAAATGAGGTGCGTTTTAGAAACCTTTCCCCATCACAGGGTGTACCATCTTCTGGGTTTCTCATGCATGTTTTCGATGTAGGAAGATGCCCTTGAACCTGGAGATTTGGGACCCATGCGATGGGTAGCACGCAGTATTACTTTAAAGGGTCTGCGTTTGCTCACCCAACCTCACCAAACCTCTCAGCCCCAAGAGTGTCCACCCTTATGTCTCATCCAGCTGTGGGTCTAGATATGGTCAATCCAGGTGGCATCACAGACCCTGAACGAATTGTGTAAGAATTTCTCTCTCTTTCACTGTCTTTGTTTCATGGGTTTTTAAAAGTAATTTATTTTTATAATGGGGTTTAGCTGCTTTTCACGGCTGTGTTTATGCCGCTTTACACCCACTTGACACACTAACAGAGAGATATCAATACATAGGTTTTAAGATTATTACTAGTCAGATATATTCTTGTGCGGTGAATCGGGCGTGTTGAGTCCAGTTCTCTGAGCAAGGAGTAGGTCTTGTCTATTACATATTGGGTTTATGGAACGGTATCTGAGCTAATTTGAATCTCTTGTTTTATGTATCACCCCACCTCACCTTTCCCGTTTAGCAGCCATAGTGTGTTGTCTGCATGTATGACTCTGTTCTGTTTTGTAATTCAGTTCAAGTGTAACGGTTTTTACATTCCCTCTATAAGTGACACCTTATGAGAAGTGTCCTTTTCTGTGTGACTTATTTCACTTAGAATCGTCGTACCTAAATCCACTCATCATGCTGCTACTAGCCTTATGACATTGATTTCATGGCTGAGTGATATTCCATTGTACATAAGGACCACAAATTTTTTATCCATTTTTCGCTTTCCTGGGATATTTAAGGTGGAATGAAGTGGAGGTCCTTGTCAACAGAGCAGCCCTAAACTTTGGGGTGCTTGTGTCTTGCTGATTTTTAATTTTCCCACTTTATACCCCCATGCGTGGAAGTGCCCTATGCTCTCTAAGCTGTGTTTTTAGATGTTTCAGGACACACCGTACACTTCTCCAGATTGGCTGTTGGCAATTTACATCCCGCCCATCAGTGTAGCAAAGCTCCCATTTCTCCATGGCCTGTCCTGCATTTCTGGTTTTGACACTTTTTTCAGCATGGCCCTTTTGACCGATGAGAAGCGAGACTTCTTGTAGCGCTGATTTGCCTTTCCAGGTTGCTTGGTTGGCCAAAAAGGGCGTAGGCGTTTTTTCCTGAATATATTCAGGAAAAATCGCATACGCCCTTTTTGGCCAAGGGCATCATTGTCAAAGTTTTGCCGCATTTCATGTGCTTTAAAGGCGATTCGAATCTACCTCCTGAAATCTGTTTCCGGCAATTCTGCCTTGATTTCAATTCCTCGTCCTTGCCTTCCCTCAATATATTTGTGAACGAGAGTTATCATTTATAACTGTGCAGGTTTGTGAGTTGCAGTGCCCTGAAGCTCCATTTTACAACTGGCTTTTTCGGGAGCTGGCCGCAAAAGCGCAGGATGGCTTCAGGCCCTGTTCTGGTTCCGGGGTCAGGCTGAGCGTGTGGTTAATTCTACTTCCTGATGGGAAAATAGAGTGACCTGTGCCTGTCCCAACACCAAGAGCTAGTCTCTCATTGGTTCCCTGTCTTCCCGTTCATCCTCAGGACAAATTGCAACCTGTACGGAACAGGAGGTTAAAGGTGCTGATGCTCCAAGTGGGGAGATTGCTAGTAAAGTGGCTGGAATGGCGAAGCCGAGCACAAGGAGATGAGAAATGAGGTGCGTTTTAGAAACCTTTCCCCATCACACGGTGTACCATCTTCTGGGTTTTTCATGCATGTTTTCGATGTAGGAAGATGCCCTTGAACCTGGAGATTTGGGACCCATGCGATGGGTAGCACGCAGTATTACTTTAAAGGGTCTGCGTTTGCTCACCCAACCTCACCAAACCTCTCAGCCCCAAGAGTGTCCACCCTTATGTCTCATCCAGCTGTGGGTCTAGATATGGTCAATCCAGGTGGCATCACAGACCCTGAACGAATTGTGTAAGAATTTCTCTCTCTTTCACTGTCTTTGTTTCATGGGTTTTTAAAAGTAATTTATTTTTATAATGGGGTTTAGCTGCTTTTCACGGCTGTGTTTATGCCGCTTTACACCCACTTGACACACTAACAGAGAGATATCAATACATAGGTTTTAAGATTATTACTAGTCAGATATATTCTTGTGCGGTGAATCGGGCGTGTTGAGTCCAGTTCTCTGAGCAAGGAGTAGGTCTTGTCTATTACATATTGGGTTTATGGAACGGTATCTGAGCTAATTTGAATCTCTTGTTTTATGTATCACCCCACCTCACCTTTCCCGTTTAGCAGCCATAGTGTGTTTTCTGCATGTGTGACTCTGTTCTGTTTTGTAATTCAGTTCAAGTGTAACGGTTTTTACATTCCCTCTATAAGTGACACCTTATGAGAAGTGTCCTTTTCTGTGTGACTTATTTCACTTAGAATCGTCGTACCTAAATCCACTCATCATGCTGCTACTAGCCTTATGACATTGATTTCATGGCTGAGTGATATTCCATTGTACATAAGGACCACAAATTTTTTATCCATTTTTCGCTTTCCTGGGATATTTAAGGTGGAATGAAGTGGAGGTCCTTGTCAACAGAGCAGCCCTAAACTTTGGGGTGCTTGTGTCTTGCTGATTTTTAATTTTCCCACTTTATACACCCATGCGTGGAAGTGCCCTATGCTCTCTAAGCTGTGTTTTTTAGATGTTTCAGGACACACCGTACACTTCTCCAGAGTGGCTATTGGCAATTTACATCCCGCCCATCAGTGTAGCAAGGCTCCCATTTCTCCATGGCCTGTCCTGCATTTCTGGTTTTGAAACTTTTTTCAGCATGGCCCTTTTGACCGATGGGAAGCGAGACTTCTTTGTAGCGCTGATTTGCCTTTCCAGGTTGCTTGGTTGGCCAAAAAGGGCGTATGCGTTTTTTCCTGAATATATTCAGGAAAAAACGCATACGCCCTTTTTGGCCAAGGGCATCATTGTCAACGTTTTGCCGCTTTTCATGTGCTTTAGAGGCGATTCGAATCTACCTCCTGAAATCTGTTTCCTGCAATTCTGCCTTGATTTCAATTCCTCATCTTTGCCTTCCCTCAATATATTTGTGGACGAGAGTTATCATTTATAACTGTGCAGGTTTGTGGGGTGCAGTGCCCTGAAGCTCCATTTTACAACTCGCTTTTTCGGGAGCTGGCCGCAAAAGCGCAGGATGGCTTCAGGCCCTGTTCTGGTTCCGGGGGGCAGGCTGAGCGTGTGGTTAATTCTTCTTCCTGATGGGAAAATAGAGTGACCTGTGCCTGTCCCAACACCAAGAGCTAGTCTCTCATTGGTTCCCCGTCTTCCCGTTCATCCTCAGGACAAATTGCAACCTGTATGGAACAGGAGGTTAAAGGTGCTGATGCTCCAAGTAGGGAGATTGCTAGTAAAGTGGCTGGAATGGCGAACCCAAGCACAAGGAGATGAGAAATGAGGTGCGTTTTAGAAACCTTTCCCCATCACAGGGTGTACCATCTTCTGGGTTTCTCATGCATGTTTTCGATGTAGGAAGATGCCCTTGAACCTGGAGATTTGGGACCCATGCGATGGGTAGCACGCAGTATTACTTTAAAGGGTCTGCGTTTGCTCACCCAACCTCACCAAACCTCTCAGCCCCAAGAGTGTCCACCCTTATGTCTCATCCAGCTGTGGGTCTAGATATGGTCAATCCAGGTGGCATCACAGACCCTGAACGAATTGTGTAAGAATTTCTCTCTCTTTCACTGTCTTTGTTTCATGGGTTTTTAAAAGTAATTTATTTTTATAATGGGGTTTAGCTGCTTTTCACGGCTGTGTTTATGCCGCTTTACACCCACTTGACACACTAACAGAGAGATATCAATACATAGGTTTTAAGATTATTACTAGTCAGATATATTCTTGTGCGGTGAATCGGGCGTGTTGAGTCCAGTTCTCTGAGCAAGGAGTAGGTCTTGTCTATTACATATTGGGTTTATGGAACGGTATCTGAGCTAATTTGAATCTCTTGTTTTATGTATCACCCCACCTCACCTTTCCCGTTTAGCAGCCATAGTGTGTTTTCTGCATGTGTGACTCTGTTCTGTTTTGTAATTCAGTTCAAGTGTAACGGTTTTTACATTCCCTCTATAAGTGACACCTTATGAGAAGTGTCCTTTTCTGTGTGACTTATTTCACTTAGAATCGTCGTACCTAAATCCACTCATCATGCTGCTACTAGCCTTATGACATTGATTTCATGGCTGAGTGATATTCCATTGTACATAAGGACCACAAATTTTTTATCCATTTTTCGCTTTCCTGGGATATTTAAGGTGGAATGAAGTGGAGGTCCTTGTCAACAGAGCAGCCCTAAACTTTGGGGTGCTTGTGTCTTGCTGATTTTTAATTTTCCCACTTTATACCCCCATGCGTGGAAGTGCCCTATGCTCTCTAAGCTGTGTTTTTAGATGTTTCAGGACACACCGTACACTTCTCCAGAGTGGCTGTTGGCAATTTACATCCCGCCCATCAGTGTAGCAAAGCTCCCATTTCTCCATGGCCTGTCCTGCATTTCTGGTTTTGACACTTTTTTCAGCATGGCCCTTTTGACCGATGAGAAGCGAGACTTCTTGTAGCGCTGATTTGCCTTTCCAGGTTGCTTGGTTGGCCAAAAAGGGCGTAGGCGTTTTTTCCTGAATATATTCAGGAAAAATCGCATACGCCCTTTTTGGCCAAGGGCATCATTGTCAAAGTTTTGCCGCATTTCATGTGCTTTAAAGGCGATTCGAATCTACCTCCTGAAATCTGTTTCCGGCAATTCTGCCTTGATTTCAATTCCTCGTCCTTGCCTTCCCTCAATATATTTGTGAACGAGAGTTATCATTTATGACTGTGCAGGTTTGTGAGTTGCAGTGCCCTGAAGCTCCATTTTACAACTGGCTTTTTCGGGAGCTGGCCGCAAAAGCGCAGGATGGCTTCAGGCCCTGTTCTGGTTCCGGGGTCAGGCTGAGCGTGTGGTTAATTCTTCTTCCTGATGGGAAAATAGAGTGACCTGTGCCTGTCCCAACACCAAGAGCTAGTCTCTCATTGGTTCCCTGTCTTCCCGTTCATCCTCAGGACAAATTGCAACCTGTACGGAACAGGAGGTTAAAGGTGCTGATGCTCCAAGTGGGGAGATTGCTAGTAAAGTGGCTGGAATGGCGAAGCCGAGCACAAGGAGATGAGAAATGAGGTGCGTTTTAGAAACCTTTCCCCATCACACGGTGTACCATCTTCTGGGTTTTTCATGCATGTTTTCGATGTAGGAAGATGCCCTTGAACCTGGAGATTTGGGACCCATGCGATGGGTAGCACGCAGTATTACTTTAAAGGGTCTGCGTTTGCTCACCCAACCTCACCAAACCTCTCAGCCCCAAGAGTGTCCACCCTTATGTCTCATCCAGCTGTGGGTCTAGATATGGTCAATCCAGGTGGCATCACAGACCCTGAACGAATTGTGTAAGAATTTCTCTCTCTTTCACTGTCTTTGTTTCATGGGTTTTTAAAAGTAATTTATTTTTATAATGGGGTTTAGCTGCTTTTCACGGCTGTGTTTATGCCGCTTTACACCCACTTGACACACTAACAGAGAGATATCAATACATAGGTTTTAAGATTATTACTAGTCAGATATATTCTTGTGCGGTGAATCGGGCGTGTTGAGTCCAGTTCTCTGAGCAAGGAGTAGGTCTTGTCTATTACATATTGGGTGTATGGAACGGTATCTGAGCTAATTTGAAACTCTTGTTTTATGTATCACCCCACCTCACCTTTCCCTTTAAGCAGCCATAGTGTGTTTTCTGCATGTGTGACTCTGTTCTGTTTTGTAATTCAGTTGAAGTGTAACGGTTTTTACATTCCCTCTATAAGTGACACCTTATGAGAAGTGTCCTTTTCTGTGTGACTTATTTCACTTAGAATCGTCGTACCTAAATCCACTCATCATGCTGCTACTAGCCTTATGACATTGATTTCATGGCTGAGTGATATTCCATTGTACATAAGGACCACAAATTTTTTATCCATTTTTCGCTTTCCTGGGATATTTAAGGTGGAATGAAGTGGAGGTCCTTGTCAACAGAGCAGCCCTAAACTTTGGGGTGCTTGTGTCTTGCTGATTTTTAATTTTCCCACTTTATACACCCATGCGTGGAAGTGCCCTATGCTCTCTAAGCTGTGTTTTTTAGATGTTTCAGGACACACCGTACACTTCTCCAGAGTGGCTATTGGCAATTTACATCCCGCCCATCAGTGTAGCAAGGCTCCCATTTCTCCATGGCCTGTCCTGCATTTCTGATTTTGAAACTTTTTTCAGCATGGCCCTTTTGACCGATGGGAAGCGAGACTTCTTTGTAGCGCTGATTTGCCTTTCCAGGTTGCTTGGTTGGCCAAAAAGGGCGTATGCGTTTTTTCCTGAATATATTCAGGAAAAAACGCCTACGCCCTTTTTGGCCAAGGGCATCATTGTCAACGTTTTGCCGCTTTTCATGTGCTTTAGAGGCGATTCGAATCTACCTCCTGAAATCTGTTTCCTGCAATTCTGCCTTGATTTCAATTCCTCATCTTTGCCTTCCCTCAATATATTTGTGGACGAGAGTTATCATTTATAACTGTGCAGGTTTGTGGGGTGCAGTGCCCTGAAGCTCCATTTTACAACTCGCTTTTTCGGGAGCTGGCCGCAAAAGCGCAGGATGGCTTCAGGCCCTGTTCTGGTTCCGGGGGGCAGGCTGAGCGTGTGGTTAATTCTTCTTCCTGATGGGAAAATAGAGTGACCTGTGCCTGTCCCAACACCAAGAGCTAGTCTCTCATTGGTTCCCCGTCTTCCCGTTCATCCTCAGGACAAATTGCAACCTGTATGGAACAGGAGGTTAAAGGTGCTGATGCTCCAAGTAGGGAGATTGCTAGTAAAGTGGCTGGAATGGCGAACCCAAGCACAAGGAGATGAGAAATGAGGTGCGTTTTAGAAACCTTTCCCCATCACAGGGTGTACCATCTTCTGGGTTTCTCATGCATGTTTTCGATGTAGGAAGATGCCCTTGAACCTGGAGATTTGGGACCCATGCGATGGGTAGCACGCAGTATTACTTTAAAGGGTCTGCGTTTGCTCACCCAACCTCACCAAACCTCTCAGCCCCAAGAGTGTCCACCCTTATGTCTCATCCAGCTGTGGGTCTAGATATGGTCAATCCAGGTGGCATCACAGACCCTGAACGAATTGTGTAAGAATTTCTCTCTCTTTCACTGTCTTTGTTTCATGGGTTTTTAAAAGTAATTTATTTTTATAATGGGGTTTAGCTGCTTTTCACGGCTGTGTTTATGCCGCTTTACACCCACTTGACACACTAACAGAGAGATATCAATACATAGGTTTTAAGATTATTACTAGTCAGATATATTCTTGTGCGGTGAATCGGGCGTGTTGAGTCCAGTTCTCTGAGCAAGGAGTAGGTCTTGTCTATTACATATTGGGTTTATGGAACGGTATCTGAGCTAATTTGAATCTCTTGTTTTATGTATCACCCCACCTCACCTTTCCCGTTTAGCAGCCATAGTGTGTTTTCTGCATGTGTGACTCTGTTCTGTTTTGTAATTCAGTTCAAGTGTAACGGTTTTTACATTCCCTCTATAAGTGACACCTTATGAGAAGTGTCCTTTTCTGTGTGACTTATTTCACTTAGAATCGTCGTACCTAAATCCACTCATCATGCTGCTACTAGCCTTATGACATTGATTTCATGGCTGAGTGATATTCCATTGTACATAAGGACCACAAATTTTTTATCCATTTTTCGCTTTCCTGGGATATTTAAGGTGGAATGAAGTGGAGGTCCTTGTCAACAGAGCAGCCCTAAACTTTGGGGTGCTTGTGTCTTGCTGATTTTTAATTTTCCCACTTTATACCCCCATGCGTGGAAGTGCCCTATGCTCTCTAAGCTGTGTTTTTAGATGTTTCAGGACACACCGTACACTTCTCCAGATTGGCTGTTGGCAATTTACATCCCGCCCATCAGTGTAGCAAAGCTCCCATTTCTCCATGGCCTGTCCTGCATTTCTGGTTTTGACACTTTTTTCAGCATGGCCCTTTTGACCGATGAGAAGCGAGACTTCTTGTAACGCTGATTTGCCTTTCCAGGTTGCTTGGTTGGCCAAAAAGGGCGTAGGCGTTTTTTCCTGAATATATTCAGGAAAAATCGCCTACGCCCTTTTTGGCCAAGGGCATCATTGTCAAAGTTTTGCCGCATTTCATGTGCTTTAAAGGCGATTCGAATCTACCTCCTGAAATCTGTTTCCGGCAATTCTGCCTTGATTTCAATTCCTCGTCCTTGCCTTCCCTCAATATATTTGTGAACGAGAGTTATCATTTATAACTGTGCAGGTTTGTGAGTTGCAGTGCCCTGAAGCTCCATTTTACAACTGGCTTTTTCGGGAGCTGGCCGCAAAAGCGCAGGATGGCTTCAGGCCCTGTTCTGGTTCCGGGGTCAGGCTGAGCGTGTGGTTAATTCTTCTTCCTGATGGGAAAATAGAGTGACCTGTGCCTGTCCCAACACCAAGAGCTAGTCTCTCATTGGTTCCCCGTCTTCCCGTTCATCCTCAGGACAAATTGCAACCTGTATGGAACAGGAGGTTAAAGGTGCTGATGCTCCAAGTAGGGAGATTGCTAGTAAAGTGGCTGGAATGGCGAACCCAAGCACAAGGAGATGAGAAATGAGGTGCGTTTTAGAAACCTTTCCCCATCACAGGGTGTACCATCTTCTGGGTTTCTCATGCATGTTTTCGATGTAGGAAGATGCCCTTGAACCTGGAGATTTGGGACCCATGCGATGGGTAGCACGCAGTATTACTTTAAAGGGTCTGCGTTTGCTCACCCAACCTCACCAAACCTCTCAGCCCCAAGAGTGTCCACCCTTATGTCTCATCCAGCTGTGGGTCTAGATATGGTCAATCCAGGTGGCATCACAGACCCTGAACGAATTGTGTAAGAATTTCTCTCTCTTTCACTGTCTTTGTTTCATGGGTTTTTAAAAGTAATTTATTTTTATAATGGGGTTTAGCTGCTTTTCACGGCTGTGTTTATGCCGCTTTACACCCACTTGACACACTAACAGAGAGATATCAATACATAGGTTTTAAGATTATTACTAGTCAGATATATTCTTGTGCGGTGAATCGGGCGTGTTGAGTCCAGTTCTCTGAGCAAGGAGTAGGTCTTGTCTATTACATATTGGGTTTATGGAACGGTATCTGAGCTAATTTGAATCTCTTGTTTTATGTATCACCCCACCTCACCTTTCCCGTTTAGCAGCCATAGTGTGTTTTCTGCATGTGTGACTCTGTTCTGTTTTGTAATTCAGTTCAAGTGTAACGGTTTTTACATTCCCTCTATAAGTGACACCTTATGAGAAGTGTCCTTTTCTGTGTGACTTATTTCACTTAGAATCGTCGTACCTAAATCCACTCATCATGCTGCTACTAGCCTTATGACATTGATTTCATGGCTGAGTGATATTCCATTGTACATAAGGACCACAAATTTTTTATCCATTTTTCGCTTTCCTGGGATATTTAAGGTGGAATGAAGTGGAGGTCCTTGTCAACAGAGCAGCCCTAAACTTTGGGGTGCTTGTGTCTTGCTGATTTTTAATTTTCCCACTTTATACCCCCATGCGTGGAAGTGCCCTATGCTCTCTAAGCTGTGTTTTTAGATGTTTCAGGACACACCGTACACTTCTCCAGATTGGCTGTTGGCAATTTACATCCCGCCCATCAGTGTAGCAAAGCTCCCATTTCTCCATGGCCTGTCCTGCATTTCTGGTTTTGACACTTTTTTCAGCATGGCCCTTTTGACCGATGAGAAGCGAGACTTCTTGTAGCGCTGATTTGCCTTTCCAGGTTGCTTGGTTGGCCAAAAAGGGCGTAGGCGTTTTTTCCTGAATATATTCAGGAAAAATCGCATACGCCCTTTTTGGCCAAGGGCATCATTGTCAAAGTTTTGCCGCATTTCATGTGCTTTAAAGGCGATTCGAATCTACCTCCTGAAATCTGTTTCCGGCAATTCTGCCTTGATTTCAATTCCTCGTCCTTGCCTTCCCTCAATATATTTGTGAACGAGAGTTATCATTTATAACTGTGCAGGTTTGTGAGTTGCAGTGCCCTGAAGCTCCATTTTACAACTGGCTTTTTCGGGAGCTGGCCGCAAAAGCGCAGGATGGCTTCAGGCCCTGTTCTGGTTCCGGGGTCAGGCTGAGCGTGTGGTTAATTCTTCTTCCTGATGGGAAAATAGAGTGACCTGTGCCTGTCCCAACACCAAGAGCTAGTCTCTCATTGGTTCCCTGTCTTCCCGTTCATCCTCAGGACAAATTGCAACCTGTACGGAACAGGAGGTTAAAGGTGCTGATGCTCCAAGTGGGGAGATTGCTAGTAAAGTGGCTGGAATGGCGAAGCCGAGCACAAGGAGATGAGAAATGAGGTGCGTTTTAGAAACCTTTCCCCATCACACGGTGTACCATCTTCTGGGTTTTTCATGCATGTTTTCGATGTAGGAAGATGCCCTTGAACCTGGAGATTTGGGACCCATGCGATGGGTAGCACGCAGTATTACTTTAAAGGGTCTGCGTTTGCTCACCCAACCTCACCAAACCTCTCAGCCCCAAGAGTGTCCACCCTTATGTCTCATCCAGCTGTGGGTCTAGATATGGTCAATCCAGGTGGCATCACAGACCCTGAACGAATTGTGTAAGAATTTCTCTCTCTTTCACTGTCTTTGTTTCATGGGTTTTTAAAAGTAATTTATTTTTATAATGGGGTTTAGCTGCTTTTCACGGCTGTGTTTATGCCGCTTTACACCCACTTGACACACTAACAGAGAGATATCAATACATAGGTTTTAAGATTATTACTAGTCAGATATATTCTTGTGCGGTGAATCGGGCGTGTTGAGTCCAGTTCTCTGAGCAAGGAGTAGGTCTTGTCTATTACATATTGGGTGTATGGAACGGTATCTGAGCTAATTTGAAACTCTTGTTTTATGTATCACCCCACCTCACCTTTCCCTTTAAGCAGCCATAGTGTGTTTTCTGCATGTGTGACTCTGTTCTGTTTTGTAATTCAGTTGAAGTGTAACGGTTTTTACATTCCCTCTATAAGTGACACCTTATGAGAAGTGTCCTTTTCTGTGTGACTTATTTCACTTAGAATCGTCGTACCTAAATCCACTCATCATGCTGCTACTAGCCTTATGACATTGATTTCATGGCTGAGTGATATTCCATTGTACATAAGGACCACAAATTTTTTATCCATTTTTCGCTTTCCTGGGATATTTAAGGTGGAATGAAGTGGAGGTCCTTGTCAACAGAGCAGCCCTAAACTTTGGGGTGCTTGTGTCTTGCTGATTTTTAATTTTCCCACTTTATACACCCATGCGTGGAAGTGCCCTATGCTCTCTAAGCTGTGTTTTTTAGATGTTTCAGGACACACCGTACACTTCTCCAGAGTGGCTATTGGCAATTTACATCCCGCCCATCAGTGTAGCAAGGCTCCCATTTCTCCATGGCCTGTCCTGCATTTCTGGTTTTGAAACTTTTTTCAGCATGGCCCTTTTGACCGATGGGAAGCGAGACTTCTTTGTAGCGCTGATTTGCCTTTCCAGGTTGCTTGGTTGGCCAAAAAGGGCGTATGCGTTTTTTCCTGAATATATTCAGGAAAAAACGCATACGCCCTTTTTGGCCAAGGGCATCATTGTCAACGTTTTGCCGCTTTTCATGTGCTTTAGAGGCGATTCGAATCTACCTCCTGAAATCTGTTTCCTGCAATTCTGCCTTGATTTCAATTCCTCATCTTTGCCTTCCCTCAATATATTTGTGGACGAGAGTTATCATTTATAACTGTGCAGGTTTGTGGGGTGCAGTGCCCTGAAGCTCCATTTTACAACTCGCTTTTTCGGGAGCTGGCCGCAAAAGCGCAGGATGGCTTCAGGCCCTGTTCTGGTTCCGGGGGGCAGGCTGAGCGTGTGGTTAATTCTTCTTCCTGATGGGAAAATAGAGTGACCTGTGCCTGTCCCAACACCAAGAGCTAGTCTCTCATTGGTTCCCCGTCTTCCCGTTCATCCTCAGGACAAATTGCAACCTGTATGGAACAGGAGGTTAAAGGTGCTGATGCTCCAAGTAGGGAGATTGCTAGTAAAGTGGCTGGAATGGCGAACCCAAGCACAAGGAGATGAGAAATGAGGTGCGTTTTAGAAACCTTTCCCCATCACAGGGTGTACCATCTTCTGGGTTTCTCATGCATGTTTTCGATGTAGGAAGATGCCCTTGAACCTGGAGATTTGGGACCCATGCGATGGGTAGCACGCAGTATTACTTTAAAGGGTCTGCGTTTGCTCACCCAACCTCACCAAACCTCTCAGCCCCAAGAGTGTCCACCCTTATGTCTCATCCAGCTGTGGGTCTAGATATGGTCAATCCAGGTGGCATCACAGACCCTGAACGAATTGTGTAAGAATTTCTCTCTCTTTCACTGTCTTTGTTTCATGGGTTTTTAAAAGTAATTTATTTTTATAATGGGGTTTAGCTGCTTTTCACGGCTGTGTTTATGCCGCTTTACACCCACTTGACACACTAACAGAGAGATATCAATACATAGGTTTTAAGATTATTACTAGTCAGATATATTCTTGTGCGGTGAATCGGGCGTGTTGAGTCCAGTTCTCTGAGCAAGGAGTAGGTCTTGTCTATTACATATTGGGTTTATGGAACGGTATCTGAGCTAATTTGAATCTCTTGTTTTATGTATCACCCCACCTCACCTTTCCCGTTTAGCAGCCATAGTGTGTTTTCTGCATGTGTGACTCTGTTCTGTTTTGTAATTCAGTTCAAGTGTAACGGTTTTTACATTCCCTCTATAAGTGACACCTTATGAGAAGTGTCCTTTTCTGTGTGACTTATTTCACTTAGAATCGTCGTACCTAAATCCACTCACCATGCTGCTACTAGCCTTATGACATTGATTTCATGGCTGAGTGATATTCCATTGTACATAAGGACCACAAATTTTTTATCCATTTTTCGCTTTCCTGGGATATTTAAGGTGGAATGAAGTGGAGGTCCTTGTCAACAGAGCAGCCCTAAACTTTGGGGTGCTTGTGTCTTGCTGATTTTTAATTTTCCCACTTTATACCCCCATGCGTGGAAGTGCCCTATGCTCTCTAAGCTGTGTTTTTAGATGTTTCAGGACACACCGTACACTTCTCCAGATTGGCTGTTGGCAATTTACATCCCGCCCATCAGTGTAGCAAAGCTCCCATTTCTCCATGGCCTGTCCTGCATTTCTGGTTTTGACACTTTTTTCAGCATGGCCCTTTTGACCGATGAGAAGCGAGACTTCTTGTAGCGCTGATTTGCCTTTCCAGGTTGCTTGGTTGGCCAAAAAGGGCGTAGGCGTTTTTTCCTGAATATATTCAGGAAAAATCGCCTACGCCCTTTTTGGCCAAGGGCATCATTGTCAAAGTTTTGCCGCATTTCATGTGCTTTAAAGGCGATTCGAATCTACCTCCTGAAATCTGTTTGCGGCAATTCTGCCTTGATTTCAATTCCTCGTCCTTGCCTTCCCTCAATATATTTGTGAACGAGAGTTATCATTTATAACTGTGCAGGTTTGTGAGTTGCAGTGCCCTGAAGCTCCATTTTACAACTGGCTTTTTCGGGAGCTGGCCGCAAAAGCGCAGGATGGCTTCAGGCCCTGTTCTGGTTCCGGGGTCAGGCTGAGCGTGTGGTTAATTCTTCTTCCTGATGGGAAAATAGAGTGACCTGTGCCTGTCCCAACACCAAGAGCTAGTCTCTCATTGGTTCCCCGTCTTCCCGTTCATCCTCAGGACAAATTGCAACCTGTATGGAACAGGAGGTTAAAGGTGCTGATGCTCCAAGTAGGGAGATTGCTAGTAAAGTGGCTGGAATGGCGAACCCAAGCACAAGGAGATGAGAAATGAGGTGCGTTTTAGAAACCTTTCCCCATCACAGGGTGTACCATCTTCTGGGTTTCTCATGCATGTTTTCGATGTAGGAAGATGCCCTTGAACCTGGAGATTTGGGACCCATGCGATGGGTAGCACGCAGTATTACTTTAAAGGGTCTGCGTTTGCTCACCCAACCTCACCAAACCTCTCAGCCCCAAGAGTGTCCACCCTTATGTCTCATCCAGCTGTGGGTCTAGATATGGTCAATCCAGGTGGCATCACAGACCCTGAACGAATTGTGTAAGAATTTCTCTCTCTTTCACTGTCTTTGTTTCATGGGTTTTTAAAAGTAATTTATTTTTATAATGGGGTTTAGCTGCTTTTCACGGCTGTGTTTATGCCGCTTTACACCCACTTGACACACTAACAGAGAGATATCAATACATAGGTTTTAAGATTATTACTAGTCAGATATATTCTTGTGCGGTGAATCGGGCGTGTTGAGTCCAGTTCTCTGAGCAAGGAGTAGGTCTTGTCTATTACATATTGGGTTTATGGAACGGTATCTGAGCTAATTTGAATCTCTTGTTTTATGTATCACCCCACCTCACCTTTCCCGTTTAGCAGCCATAGTGTGTTTTCTGCATGTGTGACTCTGTTCTGTTTTGTAATTCAGTTCAAGTGTAACGGTTTTTACATTCCCTCTATAAGTGACACCTTATGAGAAGTGTCCTTTTCTGTGTGACTTATTTCACTTAGAATCGTCGTACCTAAATCCACTCATCATGCTGCTACTAGCCTTATGACATTGATTTCATGGCTGAGTGATATTCCATTGTACATAAGGACCACAAATTTTTTATCCATTTTTCGCTTTCCTGGGATATTTAAGGTGGAATGAAGTGGAGGTCCTTGTCAACAGAGCAGCCCTAAACTTTGGGGTGCTTGTGTCTTGCTGATTTTTAATTTTCCCACTTTATACCCCCATGCGTGGAAGTGCCCTATGCTCTCTAAGCTGTGTTTTTAGATGTTTCAGGACACACCGTACACTTCTCCAGATTGGCTGTTGGCAATTTACGTCCCGCCCATCAGTGTAGCAAAGCTCCCATTTCTCCATGGCCTGTCCTGCATTTCTGGTTTTGACACTTTTTTCAGCATGGCCCTTTTGACCGATGAGAAGCGAGACTTCTTGTAGCGCTGATTTGCCTTTCCAGGTTGCTTGGTTGGCCAAAAAGGGCGTAGGCGTTTTTTCCTGAATATATTCAGGAAAAATCGCATACGCCCTTTTTGGCCAAGGGCATCATTGTCAAAGTTTTGCCGCATTTCATGTGCTTTAAAGGCGATTCGAATCTACCTCCTGAAATCTGTTTCCGGCAATTCTGCCTTGATTTCAATTCCTCGTCCTTGCCTTCCCTCAATATATTTGTGAACGAGAGTTATCATTTATGACTGTGCAGGTTTGTGAGTTGCAGTGCCCTGAAGCTCCATTTTACAACTGGCTTTTTCGGGAGCTGGCCGCAAAAGCGCAGGATGGCTTCAGGCCCTGTTCTGGTTCCGGGGTCAGGCTGAGCGTGTGGTTAATTCTTCTTCCTGATGGGAAAATAGAGTGACCTGTGCCTGTCCCAACACCAAGAGCTAGTCTCTCATTGGTTCCCTGTCTTCCCGTTCATCCTCAGGACAAATTGCAACCTGTACGGAACAGGAGGTTAAAGGTGCTGATGCTCCAAGTGGGGAGATTGCTAGTAAAGTGGCTGGAATGGCGAAGCCGAGCACAAGGAGATGAGAAATGAGGTGCGTTTTAGAAACCTTTCCCCATCACACGGTGTACCATCTGCTGGGTTTTTCATGCATGTTTTCGATGTAGGAAGATGCCCTTGAACCTGGAGATTTGGGACCCATGCGATGGGTAGCACGCAGTATTACTTTAAAGGGTCTGCGTTTGCTCACCCAACCTCACCAAACCTCTCAGCCCCAAGAGTGTCCACCCTTATGTCTCATCCAGCTGTGGGTCTAGATATGGTCAATCCAGGTGGCATCACAGACCCTGAACGAATTGTGTAAGAATTTCTCTCTCTTTCACTGTCTTTGTTTCATGGGTTTTTAAAAGTAATTTATTTTTATAATGGGGTTTAGCTGCTTTTCACGGCTGTGTTTATGCCGCTTTACACCCACTTGACACACTAACAGAGAGATATCAATACATAGGTTTTAAGATTATTACTAGTCAGATATATTCTTGTGCGGTGAATCGGGCGTGTTGAGTCCAGTTCTCTGAGCAAGGAGTAGGTCTTGTCTATTACATATTGGGTGTATGGAACGGTATCTGAGCTAATTTGAAACTCTTGTTTTATGTATCACCCCACCTCACCTTTCCCTTTAAGCAGCCATAGTGTGTTTTCTGCATGTGTGACTCTGTTCTGTTTTGTAATTCAGTTGAAGTGTAACGGTTTTTACATTCCCTCTATAAGTGACACCTTATGAGAAGTGTCCTTTTCTGTGTGACTTATTTCACTTAGAATCGTCGTACCTAAATCCACTCATCATGCTGCTACTAGCCTTATGACATTGATTTCATGGCTGAGTGATATTCCATTGTACATAAGGACCACAAATTTTTTATCCATTTTTCGCTTTCCTGGGATATTTAAGGTGGAATGAAGTGGAGGTCCTTGTCAACAGAGCAGCCCTAAACTTTGGGGTGCTTGTGTCTTGCTGATTTTTAATTTTCCCACTTTATACACCCATGCGTGGAAGTGCCCTATGCTCTCTAAGCTGTGTTTTTTAGATGTTTCAGGACACACCGTACACTTCTCCAGAGTGGCTATTGGCAATTTACATCCCGCCCATCAGTGTAGCAAGGCTCCCATTTCTCCATGGCCTGTCCTGCATTTCTGGTTTTGAAACTTTTTTCAGCATGGCCCTTTTGACCGATGGGAAGCGAGACTTCTTTGTAGCGCTGATTTGCCTTTCCAGGTTGCTTGGTTGGCCAAAAAGGGCGTATGCGTTTTTTCCTGAATATATTCAGGAAAAAACGCATACGCCCTTTTTGGCCAAGGGCATCATTGTCAACGTTTTGCCGCTTTTCATGTGCTTTAGAGGCGATTCGAATCTACCTCCTGAAATCTGTTTCCTGCAATTCTGCCTTGATTTCAATTCCTCATCTTTGCCTTCCCTCAATATATTTGTGGACGAGAGTTATCATTTATAACTGTGCAGGTTTGTGGGGTGCAGTGCCCTGAAGCTCCATTTTACAACTCGCTTTTTCGGGAGCTGGCCGCAAAAGCGCAGGATGGCTTCAGGCCCTGTTCTGGTTCCGGGGGGCAGGCTGAGCGTGTGGTTAATTCTTCTTCCTGATGGGAAAATAGAGTGACCTGTGCCTGTCCCAACACCAAGAGCTAGTCTCTCATTGGTTCCCCGTCTTCCCGTTCATCCTCAGGACAAATTGCAACCTGTATGGAACAGGAGGTTAAAGGTGCTGATGCTCCAAGTAGGGAGATTGCTAGTAAAGTGGCTGGAATGGCGAACCCAAGCACAAGGAGATGAGAAATGAGGTGCGTTTTAGAAACCTTTCCCCATCACAGGGTGTACCATCTTCTGGGTTTCTCATGCATGTTTTCGATGTAGGAAGATGCCCTTGAACCTGGAGATTTGGGACCCATGCGATGGGTAGCACGCAGTATTACTTTAAAGGGTCTGCGTTTGCTCACCCAACCTCACCAAACCTCTCAGCCCCAAGAGTGTCCACCCTTATGTCTCATCCAGCTGTGGGTCTAGATATGGTCAATCCAGGTGGCATCACAGACCCTGAACGAATTGTGTAAGAATTTCTCTCTCTTTCACTGTCTTTGTTTCATGGGTTTTTAAAAGTAATTTATTTTTATAATGGGGTTTAGCTGCTTTTCACGGCTGTGTTTATGCCGCTTTACACCCACTTGACACACTAACAGAGAGATATCAATACATAGGTTTTAAGATTATTACTAGTCAGATATATTCTTGTGCGGTGAATCGGGCGTGTTGAGTCCAGTTCTCTGAGCAAGGAGTAGGTCTTGTCTATTACATATTGGGTTTATGGAACGGTATCTGAGCTAATTTGAATCTCTTGTTTTATGTATCACCCCACCTCACCTTTCCCGTTTAGCAGCCATAGTGTGTTTTCTGCATGTGTGACTCTGTTCTGTTTTGTAATTCAGTTCAAGTGTAACGGTTTTTACATTCCCTCTATAAGTGACACCTTATGAGAAGTGTCCTTTTCTGTGTGACTTATTTCACTTAGAATCGTCGTACCTAAATCCACTCATCATGCTGCTACTAGCCTTATGACATTGATTTCATGGCTGAGTGATATTCCATTGTACATAAGGACCACAAATTTTTTATCCATTTTTCGCTTTCCTGGGATATTTAAGGTGGAATGAAGTGGAGGTCCTTGTCAACAGAGCAGCCCTAAACTTTGGGGTGCTTGTGTCTTGCTGATTTTTAATTTTCCCACTTTATACCCCCATGCGTGGAAGTGCCCTATGCTCTCTAAGCTGTGTTTTTAGATGTTTCAGGACACACCGTACACTTCTCCAGATTGGCTGTTGGCAATTTACGTCCCGCCCATCAGTGTAGCAAAGCTCCCATTTCTCCATGGCCTGTCCTGCATTTCTGGTTTTGACACTTTTTTCAGCATGGCCCTTTTGACCGATGAGAAGCGAGACTTCTTGTAGCGCTGATTTGCCTTTCCAGGTTGCTTGGTTGGCCAAAAAGGGCGTAGGCGTTTTTTCCTGAATATATTCAGGAAAAATCGCATACGCCCTTTTTGGCCAAGGGCATCATTGTCAAAGTTTTGCCGCATTTCATGTGCTTTAAAGGCGATTCGAATCTACCTCCTGAAATCTGTTTCCGGCAATTCTGCCTTGATTTCAATTCCTCGTCCTTGCCTTCCCTCAATATATTTGTGAACGAGAGTTATCATTTATGACTGTGCAGGTTTGTGAGTTGCAGTGCCCTGAAGCTCCATTTTACAACTGGCTTTTTCGGGAGCTGGCCGCAAAAGCGCAGGATGGCTTCAGGCCCTGTTCTGGTTCCGGGGTCAGGCTGAGCGTGTGGTTAATTCTTCTTCCTGATGGGAAAATAGAGTGACCTGTGCCTGTCCCAACACCAAGAGCTAGTCTCTCATTGGTTCCCTGTCTTCCCGTTCATCCTCAGGACAAATTGCAACCTGTACGGAACAGGAGGTTAAAGGTGCTGATGCTCCAAGTGGGGAGATTGCTAGTAAAGTGGCTGGAATGGCGAAGCCGAGCACAAGGAGATGAGAAATGAGGTGCGTTTTAGAAACCTTTCCCCATCACACGGTGTACCATCTGCTGGGTTTTTCATGCATGTTTTCGATGTAGGAAGATGCCCTTGAACCTGGAGATTTGGGACCCATGCGATGGGTAGCACGCAGTATTACTTTAAAGGGTCTGCGTTTGCTCACCCAACCTCACCAAACCTCTCAGCCCCAAGAGTGTCCACCCTTATGTCTCATCCAGCTGTGGGTCTAGATATGGTCAATCCAGGTGGCATCACAGACCCTGAACGAATTGTGTAAGAATTTCTCTCTCTTTCACTGTCTTTGTTTCATGGGTTTTTAAAAGTAATTTATTTTTATAATGGGGTTTAGCTGCTTTTCACGGCTGTGTTTATGCCGCTTTACACCCACTTGACACACTAACAGAGAGATATCAATACATAGGTTTTAAGATTATTACTAGTCAGATATATTCTTGTGCGGTGAATCGGGCGTGTTGAGTCCAGTTCTCTGAGCAAGGAGTAGGTCTTGTCTATTACATATTGGGTGTATGGAACGGTATCTGAGCTAATTTGAAACTCTTGTTTTATGTATCACCCCACCTCACCTTTCCCTTTAAGCAGCCATAGTGTGTTTTCTGCATGTGTGACTCTGTTCTGTTTTGTAATTCAGTTGAAGTGTAACGGTTTTTACATTCCCTCTATAAGTGACACCTTATGAGAAGTGTCCTTTTCTGTGTGACTTATTTCACTTAGAATCGTCGTACCTAAATCCACTCATCATGCTGCTACTAGCCTTATGACATTGATTTCATGGCTGAGTGATATTCCATTGTACATAAGGACCACAAATTTTTTATCCATTTTTCGCTTTCCTGGGATATTTAAGGTGGAATGAAGTGGAGGTCCTTGTCAACAGAGCAGCCCTAAACTTTGGGGTGCTTGTGTCTTGCTGATTTTTAATTTTCCCACTTTATACACCCATGCGTGGAAGTGCCCTATGCTCTCTAAGCTGTGTTTTTTAGATGTTTCAGGACACACCGTACACTTCTCCAGAGTGGCTATTGGCAATTTACATCCCGCCCATCAGTGTAGCAAGGCTCCCATTTCTCCATGGCCTGTCCTGCATTTCTGATTTTGAAACTTTTTTCAGCATGGCCCTTTTGACCGATGGGAAGCGAGACTTCTTTGTAGCGCTGATTTGCCTTTCCAGGTTGCTTGGTTGGCCAAAAAGGGCGTATGCGTTTTTTCCTGAATATATTCAGGAAAAAACGCATACGCCCTTTTTGGCCAAGGGCATCATTGTCAACGTTTTGCCGCTTTTCATGTGCTTTAGAGGCGATTCGAATCTACCTCCTGAAATCTGTTTCCTGCAATTCTGCCTTGATTTCAATTCCTCATCTTTGCCTTCCCTCAATATATTTGTGGACGAGAGTTATCATTTATAACTGTGCAGGTTTGTGGGTTGCAGTGCCCTGAAGCTCCATTTTACAACTCGCTTTTTCGGGAGCTGGCCGCAAAAGCGCAGGATGGCTTCAGGCCCTGTTCTGGTTCCGGGGGGCAGGCTGAGCGTGTGGTTAATTCTTCTTCCTGATGGGAAAATAGAGTGACCTGTGCCTGTCCCAACACCAAGAGCTAGTCTCTCATTGGTTCCCTGTCTTCCCGTTCATCCTCAGGACAAATTGCAACCTGTACGGAACAGGAGGTTAAAGGTGCTTATGCTCCAAGTGGGGAGATTGCTAGTAAAGTGGCTGGAATGGCGAACCCTAGCACAAGGAGATGAGAAATGAGGTGCGTTTTAGAAACCTTTCCCCATCACACGGTGTACCATCTTCTGGGTTTCTCATGCATGTTTTCGATGTAGGAAGATGCCCTTGAACCTGGAGATTTGGGACCCATGCGATGGGTAGCACGCAGTATTACTTTAAAGGGTCCGCGTTTGCTCACCCAACCTCACCAAACCTCTCAGCCACAAGAGTGTCCACCCTTATGTCTCATCCAGCTGTGGGTCTAGATATGGTCAATCCAGGTGGCATCACAGACCCTGAACGAATTGTGTAAGAATTTCTCTCTCTTTCACTGTCTTTGTTTCATGGGTTTTTGAAAGTAATTTATTTTTATAATGGGGTTTAGCTGCTTTTCACGGCTGTGTTTATGCCGCTTTACACCCACTTGACACACTAACAGAGAGATATCAATACATAGGTTTTAAGAGTATTACTAGTCAGATATATTCTTGTGCGGTGAATCGGGCGTGTTGAGTCCAGTTCTCTGAGCAAGGAGTAGGTCTTGTCTATTACATATTGGGTTTATGGAACGGTATCTGAGCTAATTTGAATCTCTTGTTTTATGTATCACCCCACCTCACCTTTCCCGTTTAGCAGCCATAGTGTGTTTTCTGCATGTGTGACTCTGTTCTGTTTTGTAATTCAGTTCAAGTGTAACGGTTTTTACATTCCCTCTATAAGTGACACCTTATGAGAAGTGTCCTTTTCTGTGTGACTTATTTCACTTAGAATCGTCGTACCTAAATCCACTCATCATGCTGCTACTAGCCTTATGACATTGATTTCATGGCTGAGTGATATTCCATTGTACATAAGGACCACAAATTTTTTATCCATTTTTCGCTTTCCTGGGATATTTAAGGTGGAATGAAGTGGAGGTCCTTGTCAACAGAGCAGCCCTAAATTTTGGGGTGCTTGTGTCTTGCTGATTTTTAATTTTCCCACTTTATACACCCATGCGTGGAAGTGCCCTATGCTCTCTAAGCTGTGTTTTTTAGATGTTTCAGGACACACCGTACACTTCTCCAGAGTGGCTATTGGCAATTTACATCCCGCCCATCAGTGTAGCAAGGCTCCCATTTCTCCATGGCCTGTCCTGCATTTCTGGTTTTGAAACTTTTTTCAGCATGGCCCTTTTGACCGATGGGAAGCGAGACTTCTTTGTAGCGCTGATTTGCCTTTCCAGGTTGCTTGGTTGGCCAAAAAGGGCGTATGCGTTTTTTCCTGAATATATTCAGGAAAAAACGCATACGCCCTTTTTGGCCAAGGGCATCATTGTCAACGTTTTGCCGCTTTTCATGTGCTTTAGAGGCGATTCGAATCTACCTCCTGAAATCTGTTTCCTGCAATTCTGCCTTGATTTCAATTCCTCATCTTTGCCTTCCCTCAATATATTTGTGGACGAGAGTTATCATTTATAACTGTGCAGGTTTGTGGGGTGCAGTGCCCTGAAGCTCCATTTTACAACTCGCTTTTTCGGGAGCTGGCCGCAAAAGCGCAGGATGGCTTCAGGCCCTGTTCTGGTTCCGGGGGGCAGGCTGAGCGTGTGGTTAATTCTTCTTCCTGATGGGAAAATAGAGTGACCTGTGCCTGTCCCAACACCAAGAGCTAGTCTCTCATTGGTTCCCCGTCTTCCCGTTCATCCTCAGGACAAATTGCAACCTGTATGGAACAGGAGGTTAAAGGTGCTGATGCTCCAAGTAGGGAGATTGCTAGTAAAGTGGCTGGAATGGCGAACCCAAGCACAAGGAGATGAGAAATGAGGTGCGTTTTAGAAACCTTTCCCCATCACAGGGTGTACCATCTTCTGGGTTTCTCATGCATGTTTTCGATGTAGGAAGATGCCCTTGAACCTGGAGATTTGGGACCCATGCGATGGGTAGCACGCAGTATTACTTTAAAGGGTCTGCGTTTGCTCACCCAACCTCACCAAACCTCTCAGCCCCAAGAGTGTCCACCCTTATGTCTCATCCAGCTGTGGGTCTAGATATGGTCAATCCAGGTGGCATCACAGACCCTGAACGAATTGTGTAAGAATTTCTCTCTCTTTCACTGTCTTTGTTTCATGGGTTTTTAAAAGTAATTTATTTTTATAATGGGGTTTAGCTGCTTTTCACGGCTGTGTTTATGCCGCTTTACACCCACTTGACACACTAACAGAGAGATATCAATACATAGGTTTTAAGATTATTACTAGTCAGATATATTCTTGTGCGGTGAATCGGGCGTGTTGAGTCCAGTTCTCTGAGCAAGGAGTAGGTCTTGTCTATTACATATTGGGTTTATGGAACGGTATCTGAGCTAATTTGAATCTCTTGTTTTATGTATCACCCCACCTCACCTTTCCCGTTTAGCAGCCATAGTGTGTTTTCTGCATGTGTGACTCTGTTCTGTTTTGTAATTCAGTTCAAGTGTAACGGTTTTTACATTCCCTCTATAAGTGACACCTTATGAGAAGTGTCCTTTTCTGTGTGACTTATTTCACTTAGAATCGTCGTACCTAAATCCACTCACCATGCTGCTACTAGCCTTATGACATTGATTTCATGGCTGAGTGATATTCCATTGTACATAAGGACCACAAATTTTTTATCCATTTTTCGCTTTCCTGGGATATTTAAGGTGGAATGAAGTGGAGGTCCTTGTCAACAGAGCAGCCCTAAACTTTGGGGTGCTTGTGTCTTGCTGATTTTTAATTTTCCCACTTTATACCCCCATGCGTGGAAGTGCCCTATGCTCTCTAAGCTGTGTTTTTAGATGTTTCAGGACACACCGTACACTTCTCCAGATTGGCTGTTGGCAATTTACATCCCGCCCATCAGTGTAGCAAAGCTCCCATTTCTCCATGGCCTGTCCTGCATTTCTGGTTTTGACACTTTTTTCAGCATGGCCCTTTTGACCGATGAGAAGCGAGACTTCTTGTAGCGCTGATTTGCCTTTCCAGGTTGCTTGGTTGGCCAAAAAGGGCGTAGGCGTTTTTTCCTGAATATATTCAGGAAAAATCGCCTACGCCCTTTTTGGCCAAGGGCATCATTGTCAAAGTTTTGCCGCATTTCATGTGCTTTAAAGGCGATTCGAATCTACCTCCTGAAATCTGTTTGCGGCAATTCTGCCTTGATTTCAATTCCTCGTCCTTGCCTTCCCTCAATATATTTGTGAACGAGAGTTATCATTTATAACTGTGCAGGTTTGTGAGTTGCAGTGCCCTGAAGCTCCATTTTACAACTGGCTTTTTCGGGAGCTGGCCGCAAAAGCGCAGGATGGCTTCAGGCCCTGTTCTGGTTCCGGGGTCAGGCTGAGCGTGTGGTTAATTCTTCTTCCTGATGGGAAAATAGAGTGACCTGTGCCTGTCCCAACACCAAGAGCTAGTCTCTCATTGGTTCCCCGTCTTCCCGTTCATCCTCAGGACAAATTGCAACCTGTATGGAACAGGAGGTTAAAGGTGCTGATGCTCCAAGTAGGGAGATTGCTAGTAAAGTGGCTGGAATGGCGAACCCAAGCACAAGGAGATGAGAAATGAGGTGCGTTTTAGAAACCTTTCCCCATCACAGGGTGTACCATCTTCTGGGTTTCTCATGCATGTTTTCGATGTAGGAAGATGCCCTTGAACCTGGAGATTTGGGACCCATGCGATGGGTAGCACGCAGTATTACTTTAAAGGGTCTGCGTTTGCTCACCCAACCTCACCAAACCTCTCAGCCCCAAGAGTGTCCACCCTTATGTCTCATCCAGCTGTGGGTCTAGATATGGTCAATCCAGGTGGCATCACAGACCCTGAACGAATTGTGTAAGAATTTCTCTCCCTTTCACTGTCTTTGTTTCATGGGTTTTTAAAAGTAATTTATTTTTATAATGGGGTTTAGCTGCTTTTCACGGCTGTGTTTATGCCGCTTTACACCCACTTGACACACTAACAGAGAGATATCAATACATAGGTTTTAAGATTATTACTAGTCAGATATATTCTTGTGCGGTGAATCGGGCGTGTTGAGTCCAGTTCTCTGAGCAAGGAGTAGGTCTTGTCTATTACATATTGGGTTTATGGAACGGTATCTGAGCTAATTTGAATCTCTTGTTTTATGTATCACCCCACCTCACCTTTCCCGTTTAGCAGCCATAGTGTGTTTTCTGCATGTGTGACTCTGTTCTGTTTTGTAATTCAGTTCAAGTGTAACGGTTTTTACATTCCCTCTATAAGTGACACCTTATGAGAAGTGTCCTTTTCTGTGTGACTTATTTCACTTAGAATCGTCGTACCTAAATCCACTCATCATGCTGCTACTAGCCTTATGACATTGATTTCATGGCTGAGTGATATTCCATTGTACATAAGGACCACAAATTTTTTATCCATTTTTCGCTTTCCTGGGATATTTAAGGTGGAATGAAGTGGAGGTCCTTGTCAACAGAGCAGCCCTAAACTTTGGGGTGCTTGTGTCTTGCTGATTTTTAATTTTCCCACTTTATACCCCCATGCGTGGAAGTGCCCTATGCTCTCTAAGCTGTGTTTTTAGATGTTTCAGGATACACCGTACACTTCTCCAGATTGGCTGTTGGCAATTTACGTCCCGCCCATCAGTGTAGCAAAGCTCCCATTTCTCCATGGCCTGTCCTGCATTTCTGGTTTTGACACTTTTTTCAGCATGGCCCTTTTGACCGATGAGAAGCGAGACTTCTTGTAGCGCTGATTTGCCTTTCCAGGTTGCTTGGTTGGCCAAAAAGGGCGTAGGCGTTTTTTCCTGAATATATTCAGGAAAAATCGCATACGCCCTTTTTGGCCAAGGGCATCATTGTCAAAGTTTTGCCGCATTTCATGTGCTTTAAAGGCGATTCGAATCTACCTCCTGAAATCTGTTTCCGGCAATTCTGCCTTGATTTCAATTCCTCGTCCTTGCCTTCCCTCAATATATTTGTGAACGAGAGTTATCATTTATGACTGTGCAGGTTTGTGAGTTGCAGTGCCCTGAAGCTCCATTTTACAACTGGCTTTTTCGGGAGCTGGCCGCAAAAGCGCAGGATGGCTTCAGGCCCTGTTCTGGTTCCGGGGTCAGGCTGAGCGTGTGGTTAATTCTTCTTCCTGATGGGAAAATAGAGTGACCTGTGCCTGTCCCAACACCAAGAGCTAGTCTCTCATTGGTTCCCTGTCTTCCCGTTCATCCTCAGGACAAATTGCAACCTGTACGGAACAGGAGGTTAAAGGTGCTGATGCTCCAAGTGGGGAGATTGCTAGTAAAGTGGCTGGAATGGCGAAGCCGAGCACAAGGAGATGAGAAATGAGGTGCGTTTTAGAAACCTTTCCCCATCACACGGTGTACCATCTTCTGGGTTTTTCATGCATGTTTTCGATGTAGGAAGATGCCCTTGAACCTGGAGATTTGGGACCCATGCGATGGGTAGCACGCAGTATTACTTTAAAGGGTCTGCGTTTGCTCACCCAACCTCACCAAACCTCTCAGCCCCAAGAGTGTCCACCCTTATGTCTCATCCAGCTGTGGGTCTAGATATGGTCAATCCAGGTGGCATCACAGACCCTGAACGAATTGTGTAAGAATTTCTCTCTCTTTCACTGTCTTTGTATCATGGGTTTTTAAAAGTAATTTATTTTTATAATGGGGTTTAGCTGCTTTTCACGGCTGTGTTTATGCCGCTTTACACCCACTTGACACACTAACAGAGAGATATCAATACATAGGTTTTAAGATTATTACTAGTCAGATATATTCTTGTGCGGTGAATCGGGCGTGTTGAGTCCAGTTCTCTGAGCAAGGAGTAGGTCTTGTCTATTACATATTGGGTGTATGGAACGGTATCTGAGCTAATTTGAAACTCTTGTTTTATGTATCACCCCACCTCACCTTTCCCTTTAAGCAGCCATAGTGTGTTTTCTGCATGTGTGACTCTGTTCTGTTTTGTAATTCAGTTGAAGTGTAACGGTTTTTACATTCCCTCTATAAGTGACACCTTATGAGAAGTGTCCTTTTCTGTGTGACTTATTTCACTTAGAATCGTCGTACCTAAATCCACTCATCATGCTGCTACTAGCCTTATGACATTGATTTCATGGCTGAGTGATATTCCATTGTACATAAGGACCACAAATTTTTTATCCATTTTTCGCTTTCCTGGGATATTTAAGGTGGAATGAAGTGGAGGTCCTTGTCAACAGAGCAGCCCTAAACTTTGGGGTGCTTGTGTCTTGCTGATTTTTAATTTTCCCACTTTATACACCCATGCGTGGAAGTGCCCTATGCTCTCTAAGCTGTGTTTTTTAGATGTTTCAGGACACACCGTACACTTCTCCAGAGTGGCTATTGGCAATTTACATCCCGCCCATCAGTGTAGCAAGGCTCCCATTTCTCCATGGCCTGTCCTGCATTTCTGATTTTGAAACTTTTTTCAGCATGGCCCTTTTGACCGATGGGAAGCGAGACTTCTTTGTAGCGCTGATTTGCCTTTCCAGGTTGCTTGGTTGGCCAAAAAGGGCGTATGCGTTTTTTCCTGAATATATTCAGGAAAAAACGCATACGCCCTTTTTGGCCAAGGGCATCATTGTCAACGTTTTGCCGCTTTTCATGTGCTTTAGAGGCGATTCGAATCTACCTCCTGAAATCTGTTTCCTGCAATTCTGCCTTGATTTCAATTCCTCATCTTTGCCTTCCCTCAATATATTTGTGGACGAGAGTTATCATTTATAACTGTGCAGGTTTGTGGGTTGCAGTGCCCTGAAGCTCCATTTTACAACTCGCTTTTTCGGGAGCTGGCCGCAAAAGCGCAGGATGGCTTCAGGCCCTGTTCTGGTTCCGGGGGGCAGGCTGAGCGTGTGGTTAATTCTTCTTCCTGATGGGAAAATAGAGTGACCTGTGCCTGTCCCAACACCAAGAGCTAGTCTCTCATTGGTTCCCTGTCTTCCCGTTCATCCTCAGGACAAATTGCAACCTGTACGGAACAGGAGGTTAAAGGTGCTTATGCTCCAAGTGGGGAGATTGCTAGTAAAGTGGCTGGAATGGCGAACCCTAGCACAAGGAGATGAGAAATGAGGTGCGTTTTAGAAACCTTTCCCCATCACACGGTGTACCATCTTCTGGGTTTCTCATGCATGTTTTCGATGTAGGAAGATGCCCTTGAACCTGGAGATTTGGGACCCATGCGATGGGTAGCACGCAGTATTACTTTAAAGGGTCCGCGTTTGCTCACCCAACCTCACCAAACCTCTCAGCCACAAGAGTGTCCACCCTTATGTCTCATCCAGCTGTGGGTCTAGATATGGTCAATCCAGGTGGCATCACAGACCCTGAACGAATTGTGTAAGAATTTCTCTCTCTTTCACTGTCTTTGTTTCATGGGTTTTTGAAAGTAATTTATTTTTATAATGGGGTTTAGCTGCTTTTCACGGCTGTGTTTATGCCGCTTTACACCCACTTGACACACTAACAGAGAGATATCAATACATAGGTTTTAAGATTATTACTAGTCAGATATATTCTTGTGCGGTGAATCGGGCGTGTTGAGTCCAGTTCTCTGAGCAAGGAGTAGGTCTTGTCTATTACATATTGGGTTTATGGAACGGTATCTGAGCTAATTTGAATCTCTTGTTTTATGTATCACCCCACCTCACCTTTCCCGTTTAGCAGCCATAGTGTGTTTTCTGCATGTGTGACTCTGTTCTGTTTTGTAATTCAGTTCAAGTGTAACGGTTTTTACATTCCCTCTATAAGTGACACCTTATGAGAAGTGTCCTTTTCTGTGTGACTTATTTCACTTAGAATCGTCGTACCTAAATCCACTCATCATGCTGCTACTAGCCTTATGACATTGATTTCATGGCTGAGTGATATTCCATTGTACATAAGGACCACAAATTTTTTATCCATTTTTCGCTTTCCTGGGATATTTAAGGTGGAATGAAGTGGAGGTCCTTGTCAACAGAGCAGCCCTAAATTTTGGGGTGCTTGTGTCTTGCTGATTTTTAATTTTCCCACTTTATACACCCATGCGTGGAAGTGCCCTATGCTCTCTAAGCTGTGTTTTTTAGATGTTTCAGGACACACCGTACACTTCTCCAGAGTGGCTATTGGCAATTTACATCCCGCCCATCAGTGTAGCAAGGCTCCCATTTCTCCATGGCCTGTCCTGCATTTCTGGTTTTGAAACTTTTTTCAGCATGGCCCTTTTGACCGATGGGAAGCGAGACTTCTTTGTAGCGCTGATTTGCCTTTCCAGGTTGCTTGGTTGGCCAAAAAGGGCGTATGCGTTTTTTCCTGAATATATTCAGGAAAAAACGCATACGCCCTTTTTGGCCAAGGGCATCATTGTCAACGTTTTGCCGCTTTTCATGTGCTTTAGAGGCGATTCGAATCTACCTCCTGAAATCTGTTTCCTGCAATTCTGCCTTGATTTCAATTCCTCATCTTTGCCTTCCCTCAATATATTTGTGGACGAGAGTTATCATTTATAACTGTGCAGGTTTGTGGGGTGCAGTGCCCTGAAGCTCCATTTTACAACTCGCTTTTTCGGGAGCTGGCCGCAAAAGCGCAGGATGGCTTCAGGCCCTGTTCTGGTTCCGGGGGGCAGGCTGAGCGTGTGGTTAATTCTTCTTCCTGATGGGAAAATAGAGTGACCTGTGCCTGTCCCAACACCAAGAGCTAGTCTCTCATTGGTTCCCCGTCTTCCCGTTCATCCTCAGGACAAATTGCAACCTGTATGGAACAGGAGGTTAAAGGTGCTGATGCTCCAAGTAGGGAGATTGCTAGTAAAGTGGCTGGAATGGCGAACCCAAGCACAAGGAGATGAGAAATGAGGTGCGTTTTAGAAACCTTTCCCCATCACAGGGTTTACCATCTTCTGGGTTTCACATGCATGTTTTCGATGTAGGAAGATGCCCTTGAACCTGGAGATTTGGGACCCATGCGATGGGTAGCACGGAGTATTACTTTAAAGGGTCTGCGTTTGCTCACCCAACCTCACCAAACCTCTCAGCCCCAAGAGTGTCCACCCTTATGTCTCATCCAGCTGTGGGTCTAGATATGGTCAATCCAGGTGGCATCACAGACCCTGAACGAATTGTGTAAGAATTTCTCTCTCTTTCACTGTCTTTGTTTCATGGGTTTTTAAAAGTAATTTATTTTTATAATGGGGTTTAGCTTCTTTTCACGGCTGTGTTTATGCCGCTTTACACCCACTTGACACACTAACAGAGAGATATCAATACATAGGTTTTAAGATTATTACTAGTCAGATATATTCTTGTGTGGTGAATCGGGCGTGTTGAGTCCAGTTCTCTGAGCAAGGAGCAGGTCTTGTCTATTACATATTGGGTTTATGGAACGGTATCTGAGCTAATTTGAATCTCTTGTTTTATGTATCACCCCACCTCACCTTTCCCGTTTAGCAGCCATAGTGTGTTTTCTGCATGTGTGACTCTGTTCTGTTTTGTAATTCAGTTCAAGTGTAACGGTTTTTACATTCCCTCTATAAGTGACACCTTATGAGAAGTGTCCTTTTCTGTGTGACTTATTTCACTTAGAATCGTCGTACCTAAATCCACTCATCATGCTGCTACTAGCCTTATGACATTGATTTCATGGCTGAGTGATATTCCATTGTACATAAGGACCACAAATTTTTTATCCATTTTTCGCTTTCCTGGGATATTTAAGGTGGAATGAAGTGGAGGTCCTTGTCAACAGAGCAGCCCTAAACTTTGGGGTGCTTGTGTCTTGCTGATTTTTAATTTTCCCACTTTATACCGCCATGCGTGGAAGTGCCCTATGCTCTCTAAGCTGTGTTTTTAGATGTTTCAGGACACACCGTACACTTCTCCAGATTGGCTGTTGGCAATTTACATCCCGCCCATCAGTGTAGCAAAGCTCCCATTTCTCCATGGCCTGTCCTGCATTTCTGTTTTTGACACTTTTTTCAGCATGGCCCTTTTGACCGATGAGAAGCGAGACTTCTTGTAGCGCTGATTTGCCTTTCCAGGTTGCTTGGTTGGCCAAAAAGGGCGTAGGCGTTTTTTCCTGAATATATTCAGGAAAAATCGCGTACGCCCTTTTTGGCCAAGGGCATCATTGTCAAAGTTTTGCCGCATTTCATGTGCTTTAAAGGCGATTCGAATCTACCTCCTGAAATCTGTTTCCGGCAATTCTGCCTTGATTTCAATTCCTCGTCCTTGCCTTCCCTCAATATATTTGTGAACGAGAGTTATCATTTATAACTGTGCAGGTTTGTGAGTTGCAGTGCCCTGAAGCTCCATTTTACAACTGGCTTTTTCGGGAGCTGGCCGCAAAAGCACAGGATGGCTTCAGGCCCTGTTCTGGTTCCGGGGTCAGGCTGAGCGTGTGGTTAATTCTTCTTCCTGATGGGAAAATAGAGTGACCTGTGCCTGTCCCAACACCAAGAGCTAGTCTCTCATTGGTTCCCCGTCTTCCCGTTCATCCTCAGGACAAATTGCAACCTGTATGGAACAGGAGGTTAAAGGTGCTGATGCTCCAAGTAGGGAGATTGCTAGTAAAGTGGCTGGAATGGCGAACCCAAGCACAAGGAGATGAGAAATGAGGTGCGTTTTAGAAACCTTTCCCCATCACAGGGTGTACCATCTTCTGGGTTTCTCATGCATGTTTTCGATGTAGGAAGATGCCCTTGAACCTGGAGATTTGGGACCCATGCTATGGGTAGCACGCAGTATTACTTTAAAGGGTCTGCGTTTGCTCACCCAACTTCACCAAACCTCTCAGCCCCAAGAGTGTCCACCCTTATGTCTCATCCAGCTGTGGGTCTAGATATGGTCAATCCAGGTGGCATCACAGACCCTGAACGAATTGTGTAAGAATTTCTCTCTCTTTCACTGTCTTTGTTTCATGGATTTTTAAAAGTAATTTATTTTTATAATGGGGTTTAGCTGCTTTTCACGGCTGTGTTTATGCCGCTTTACACCCACTTGACACACTAACAGAGAGATATCAATACATAGGTTTTAAGATTATTACTAGTCAGATATATTCTTGTGCGGTGAATCGGGCGTGTTGAGTCCAGTTCTCTGAGCAAGGAGTAGGTCTTGTCTATTACATATTGGGTGTATGGAACGGTATCTGAGCTAATTTGAAACTCTTGTTTTATGTATCACCCCACCTCACCTTTCCCTTTAAGCAGCCATAGTGTGTTTTCTGCATGTGTGACTCTGTTCTGTTTTGTAATTCAGTTGAAGTGTAACGGTTTTTACATTCCCTCTATAAGTGACACCTTATGAGAAGTGTCCTTTTCTGTGTGACTTATTTCACTTAGAATCGTCGTACCTAAATCCACTCATCATGCTGCTACTAGCCTTATGACATTGATTTCATGGCTGAGTGATATTCCATTGTACATAAGGACCACAAATTTTTTATCCATTTTTCGCTTTCCTGGGATATTTAAGGTGGAATGAAGTGGAGGTCCTTGTCAACAGAGCAGCCCTAAACTTTGGGGTGCTTGTGTCTTGCTGATTTTTAATTTTCCCACTTTATACACCCATGCGTGGAAGTGCCCTATGCTCTCTAAGCTGTGTTTTTTAGATGTTTCAGGACACACCGTACACTTCTCCAGAGTGGCTATTGGCAATTTACATCCCGCCCATCAGTGTAGCAAGGCTCCCATTTCTCCATGGCCTGTCCTGCATTTCTGATTTTGAAACTTTTTTCAGCATGGCCCTTTTGACCGATGGGAAGCGAGACTTCTTTGTAGCGCTGATTTGCCTTTCCAGGTTGCTTGGTTGGCCAAAAAGGGCGTATGCGTTTTTTCCTGAATATATTCAGGAAAAAACGCCTACGCCCTTTTTGGCCAAGGGCATCATTGTCAACGTTTTGCCGCTTTTCATGTGCTTTAGAGGCGATTCGAATCTACCTCCTGAAATCTGTTTCCTGCAATTCTGCCTTGATTTCAATTCCTCATCTTTGCCTTCCCTCAATATATTTGTGGACGAGAGTTATCATTTATAACTGTGCAGGTTTGTGGGGTGCAGTGCCCTGAAGCTCCATTTTACAACTCGCTTTTTCGGGAGCTGGCCGCAAAAGCGCAGGATGGCTTCAGGCCCTGTTCTGGTTCCGGGGGGCAGGCTGAGCGTGTGGTTAATTCTTCTTCCTGATGGGAAAATAGAGTGACCTGTGCCTGTCCCAACACCAAGAGCTAGTCTCTCATTGGTTCCCCGTCTTCCCGTTCATCCTCAGGACAAATTGCAACCTGTATGGAACAGGAGGTTAAAGGTGCTGATGCTCCAAGTAGGGAGATTGCTAGTAAAGTGGCTGGAATGGCGAACCCAAGCACAAGGAGATGAGAAATGAGGTGCGTTTTAGAAACCTTTCCCCATCACAGGGTGTACCATCTTCTGGGTTTCTCATGCATGTTTTCGATGTAGGAAGATGCCCTTGAACCTGGAGATTTGGGACCCATGCGATGGGTAGCACGCAGTATTACTTTAAAGGGTCTGCGTTTGCTCACCCAACCTCACCAAACCTCTCAGCCCCAAGAGTGTCCACCCTTATGTCTCATCCAGCTGTGGGTCTAGATATGGTCAATCCAGGTGGCATCACAGACCCTGAACGAATTGTGTAAGAATTTCTCTCTCTTTCACTGTCTTTGTTTCATGGGTTTTTAAAAGTAATTTATTTTTATAATGGGGTTTAGCTGCTTTTCACGGCTGTGTTTATGCCGCTTTACACCCACTTGACACACTAACAGAGAGATATCAATACATAGGTTTTAAGATTATTACTAGTCAGATATATTCTTGTGCGGTGAATCGGGCGTGTTGAGTCCAGTTCTCTGAGCAAGGAGTAGGTCTTGTCTATTACATATTGGGTTTATGGAACGGTATCTGAGCTAATTTGAATCTCTTGTTTTATGTATCACCCCACCTCACCTTTCCCGTTTAGCAGCCATAGTGTGTTTTCTGCATGTGTGACTCTGTTCTGTTTTGTAATTCAGTTCAAGTGTAACGGTTTTTACATTCCCTCTATAAGTGACACCTTATGAGAAGTGTCCTTTTCTGTGTGACTTATTTCACTTAGAATCGTCGTACCTAAATCCACTCATCATGCTGCTACTAGCCTTATGACATTGATTTCATGGCTGAGTGATATTCCATTGTACATAAGGACCACAAATTTTTTATCCATTTTTCGCTTTCCTGGGATATTTAAGGTGGAATGAAGTGGAGGTCCTTGTCAACAGAGCAGCCCTAAACTTTGGGGTGCTTGTGTCTTGCTGATTTTTAATTTTCCCACTTTATACCCCCATGCGTGGAAGTGCCCTATGCTCTCTAAGCTGTGTTTTTAGATGTTTCAGGACACACCGTACACTTCTCCAGATTGGCTGTTGGCAATTTACATCCCGCCCATCAGTGTAGCAAAGCTCCCATTTCTCCATGGCCTGTCCTGCATTTCTGGTTTTGACACTTTTTTCAGCATGGCCCTTTTGACCGATGAGAAGCGAGACTTCTTGTAGCGCTGATTTGCCTTTCCAGGTTGCTTGGTTGGCCAAAAAGGGCGTAGGCGTTTTTTCCTGAATATATTCAGGAAAAATCGCCTACGCCCTTTTTGGCCAAGGGCATCATTGTCAAAGTTTTGCCGCATTTCATGTGCTTTAAAGGCGATTCGAATCTACCTCCTGAAATCTGTTTCCGGCAATTCTGCCTTGATTTCAATTCCTCGTCCTTGCCTTCCCTCAATATATTTGTGAACGAGAGTTATCATTTATAACTGTGCAGGTTTGTGAGTTGCAGTGCCCTGAAGCTCCATTTTACAACTGGCTTTTTCGGGAGCTGGCCGCAAAAGCGCAGGATGGCTTCAGGCCCTGTTCTGGTTCCGGGGTCAGGCTGAGCGTGTGGTTAATTCTTCTTCCTGATGGGAAAATAGAGTGACCTGTGCCTGTCCCAACAACAAGAGCTAGTCTCTCATTGGTTCCCCGTCTTCCCGTTCATCCTCAGGACAAATTGCAACCTGTATGGAACAGGAGGTTAAAGGTGCTGATGCTCCAAGTAGGGAGATTGCTAGTAAAGTGGCTGGAATGGCGAACCCAAGCACAAGGAGATGAGAAATGAGGTGCGTTTTAGAAACCTTTCCCCATCACAGGGTGTACCATCTTCTGGGTTTCTCATGCATGTTTTCGATGTAGGAAGATGCCCTTGAACCTGGAGATTTGGGACCCATGCGATGGGTAGCACGCAGTATTACTTTAAAGGGTCTGCGTTTGCTCACCCAACCTCACCAAACCTCTCAGCCCCAAGAGTGTCCACCCTTATGTCTCATCCAGCTGTGGGTCTAGATATGGTCAATCCAGGTGGCATCACAGACCCTGAACGAATTGTGTAAGAATTTCTCTCTCTTTCACTGTCTTTGTTTCATGGGTTTTTAAAAGTAATTTATTTTTATAATGGGGTTTAGCTGCTTTTCACGGCTGTGTTTATGCCGCTTTACACCCACTTGACACACTAACAGAGAGATATCAATACATAGGTTTTAAGATTATTACTAGTCAGATATATTCTTGTGCGGTGAATCGGGCGTGTTGAGTCCAGTTCTCTGAGCAAGGAGTAGGTCTTGTCTATTACATATTGGGTTTATGGAACGGTATCTGAGCTAATTTGAATCTCTTGTTTTATGTATCACCCCACCTCACCTTTCCCGTTTAGCAGCCATAGTGTGTTTTCTGCATGTGTGACTCTGTTCTGTTTTGTAATTCAGTTCAAGTGTAACGGTTTTTACATTCCCTCTATAAGTGACACCTTATGAGAAGTGTCCTTTTCTGTGTGACTTATTTCACTTAGAATCGTCGTACCTAAATCCACTCATCATGCTGCTACTAGCCTTATGACATTGATTTCATGGCTGAGTGATATTCCATTGTACATAAGGACCACAAATTTTTTATCCATTTTTCGCTTTCCTGGGATATTTAAGGTGGAATGAAGTGGAGGTCCTTGTCAACAGAGCAGCCCTAAACTTTGGGGTGCTTGTGTCTTGCTGATTTTTAATTTTCCCACTTTATACCCCCATGCGTGGAAGTGCCCTATGCTCTCTAAGCTGTGTTTTTAGATGTTTCAGGACACACCGTACACTTCTCCAGATTGGCTGTTGGCAATTTACATCCCGCCCATCAGTGTAGCAAAGCTCCCATTTCTCCATGGCCTGTCCTGCATTTCTGGTTTTGACACTTTTTTCAGCATGGCCCTTTTGACCGATGAGAAGCGAGACTTCTTGTAGCGCTGATTTGCCTTTCCAGGTTGCTTGGTTGGCCAAAAAGGGCGTAGGCGTTTTTTCCTGAATATATTCAGGAAAAATCGCATACGCCCTTTTTGGCCAAGGGCATCATTGTCAAAGTTTTGCCGCATTTCATGTGCTTTAAAGGCGATTCGAATCTACCTCCTGAAATCTGTTTCCGGCAATTCTGCCTTGATTTCAATTCCTCGTCCTTGCCTTCCCTCAATATATTTGTGAACGAGAGTTATCATTTATAACTGTGCAGGTTTGTGAGTTGCAGTGCCCTGAAGCTCCATTTTACAACTGGCTTTTTCGGGAGCTGGCCGCAAAAGCGCAGGATGGCTTCAGGCCCTGTTCTGGTTCCGGGGTCAGGCTGAGCGTGTGGTTAATTCTTCTTCCTGATGGGAAAATAGAGTGACCTGTGCCTGTCCCAACACCAAGAGCTAGTCTCTCATTGGTTCCCTGTCTTCCCGTTCATCCTCAGGACAAATTGCAACCTGTACGGAACAGGAGGTTAAAGGTGCTGATGCTCCAAGTGGGGAGATTGCTAGTAAAGTGGCTGGAATGGCGAAGCCGAGCACAAGGAGATGAGAAATGAGGTGCGTTTTAGAAACCTTTCCCCATCACACGGTGTACCATCTTCTGGGTTTTTCATGCATGTTTTCGATGTAGGAAGATGCCCTTGAACCTGGAGATTTGGGACCCATGCGATGGGTAGCACGCAGTATTACTTTAAAGGGTCTGCGTTTGCTCACCCAACCTCACCAAACCTCTCAGCCCCAAGAGTGTCCACCCTTATGTCTCATCCAGCTGTGGGTCTAGATATGGTCAATCCAGGTGGCATCACAGACCCTGAACGAATTGTGTAAGAATTTCTCTCTCTTTCACTGTCTTTGTTTCATGGGTTTTTAAAAGTAATTTATTTTTATAATGGGGTTTAGCTGCTTTTCACGGCTGTGTTTATGCCGCTTTACACCCACTTGACACACTAACAGAGAGATATCAATACATAGGTTTTAAGATTATTACTAGTCAGATATATTCTTGTGCGGTGAATCGGGCGTGTTGAGTCCAGTTCTCTGAGCAAGGAGTAGGTCTTGTCTATTACATATTGGGTGTATGGAACGGTATCTGAGCTAATTTGAAACTCTTGTTTTATGTATCACCCCACCTCACCTTTCCCTTTAAGCAGCCATAGTGTGTTTTCTGCATGTGTGACTCTGTTCTGTTTTGTAATTCAGTTGAAGTGTAACGGTTTTTACATTCCCTCTATAAGTGACACCTTATGAGAAGTGTCCTTTTCTGTGTGACTTATTTCACTTAGAATCGTCGTACCTAAATCCACTCATCATGCTGCTACTAGCCTTATGACATTGATTTCATGGCTGAGTGATATTCCATTGTACATAAGGACCACAAATTTTTTATCCATTTTTCGCTTTCCTGGGATATTTAAGGTGGAATGAAGTGGAGGTCCTTGTCAACAGAGCAGCCCTAAACTTTGGGGTGCTTGTGTCTTGCTGATTTTTAATTTTCCCACTTTATACACCCATGCGTGGAAGTGCCCTATGCTCTCTAAGCTGTGTTTTTTAGATGTTTCAGGACACACCGTACACTTCTCCAGAGTGGCTATTGGCAATTTACATCCCGCCCATCAGTGTAGCAAGGCTCCCATTTCTCCATGGCCTGTCCTGCATTTCTGGTTTTGAAACTTTTTTCAGCATGGCCCTTTTGACCGATGGGAAGCGAGACTTCTTTGTAGCGCTGATTTGCCTTTCCAGGTTGCTTGGTTGGCCAAAAAGGGCGTATGCGTTTTTTCCTGAATATATTCAGGAAAAAACGCATACGCCCTTTTTGGCCAAGGGCATCATTGTCAACGTTTTGCCGCTTTTCATGTGCTTTAGAGGCGATTCGAATCTACCTCCTGAAATCTGTTTCCTGCAATTCTGCCTTGATTTCAATTCCTCATCTTTGCCTTCCCTCAATATATTTGTGGACGAGAGTTATCATTTATAACTGTGCAGGTTTGTGGGGTGCAGTGCCCTGAAGCTCCATTTTACAACTCGCTTTTTCGGGAGCTGGCCGCAAAAGCGCAGGATGGCTTCAGGCCCTGTTCTGGTTCCGGGGGGCAGGCTGAGCGTGTGGTTAATTCTTCTTCCTGATGGGAAAATAGAGTGACCTGTGCCTGTCCCAACACCAAGAGCTAGTCTCTCATTGGTTCCCCGTCTTCCCGTTCATCCTCAGGACAAATTGCAACCTGTATGGAACAGGAGGTTAAAGGTGCTGATGCTCCAAGTAGGGAGATTGCTAGTAAAGTGGCTGGAATGGCGAACCCAAGCACAAGGAGATGAGAAATGAGGTGCGTTTTAGAAACCTTTCCCCATCACAGGGTGTACCATCTTCTGGGTTTCTCATGCATGTTTTCGATGTAGGAAGATGCCCTTGAACCTGGAGATTTGGGACCCATGCGATGGGTAGCACGCAGTATTACTTTAAAGGGTCTGCGTTTGCTCACCCAACCTCACCAAACCTCTCAGCCCCAAGAGTGTCCACCCTTATGTCTCATCCAGCTGTGGGTCTAGATATGGTCAATCCAGGTGGCATCACAGACCCTGAACGAATTGTGTAAGAATTTCTCTCTCTTTCACTGTCTTTGTTTCATGGGTTTTTAAAAGTAATTTATTTTTATAATGGGGTTTAGCTGCTTTTCACGGCTGTGTTTATGCCGCTTTACACCCACTTGACACACTAACAGAGAGATATCAATACATAGGTTTTAAGATTATTACTAGTCAGATATATTCTTGTGCGGTGAATCGGGCGTGTTGAGTCCAGTTCTCTGAGCAAGGAGTAGGTCTTGTCTATTACATATTGGGTTTATGGAACGGTATCTGAGCTAATTTGAATCTCTTGTTTTATGTATCACCCCACCTCACCTTTCCCGTTTAGCAGCCATAGTGTGTTTTCTGCATGTGTGACTCTGTTCTGTTTTGTAATTCAGTTCAAGTGTAACGGTTTTTACATTCCCTCTATAAGTGACACCTTATGAGAAGTGTCCTTTTCTGTGTGACTTATTTCACTTAGAATCGTCGTACCTAAATCCACTCACCATGCTGCTACTAGCCTTATGACATTGATTTCATGGCTGAGTGATATTCCATTGTACATAAGGACCACAAATTTTTTATCCATTTTTCGCTTTCCTGGGATATTTAAGGTGGAATGAAGTGGAGGTCCTTGTCAACAGAGCAGCCCTAAACTTTGGGGTGCTTGTGTCTTGCTGATTTTTAATTTTCCCACTTTATACCCCCATGCGTGGAAGTGCCCTATGCTCTCTAAGCTGTGTTTTTAGATGTTTCAGGACACACCGTACACTTCTCCAGATTGGCTGTTGGCAATTTACATCCCGCCCATCAGTGTAGCAAAGCTCCCATTTCTCCATGGCCTGTCCTGCATTTCTGGTTTTGACACTTTTTTCAGCATGGCCCTTTTGACCGATGAGAAGCGAGACTTCTTGTAGCGCTGATTTGCCTTTCCAGGTTGCTTGGTTGGCCAAAAAGGGCGTAGGCGTTTTTTCCTGAATATATTCAGGAAAAATCGCCTACGCCCTTTTTGGCCAAGGGCATCATTGTCAAAGTTTTGCCGCATTTCATGTGCTTTAAAGGCGATTCGAATCTACCTCCTGAAATCTGTTTGCGGCAATTCTGCCTTGATTTCAATTCCTCGTCCTTGCCTTCCCTCAATATATTTGTGAACGAGAGTTATCATTTATAACTGTGCAGGTTTGTGAGTTGCAGTGCCCTGAAGCTCCATTTTACAACTGGCTTTTTCGGGAGCTGGCCGCAAAAGCGCAGGATGGCTTCAGGCCCTGTTCTGGTTCCGGGGTCAGGCTGAGCGTGTGGTTAATTCTTCTTCCTGATGGGAAAATAGAGTGACCTGTGCCTGTCCCAACACCAAGAGCTAGTCTCTCATTGGTTCCCCGTCTTCCCGTTCATCCTCAGGACAAATTGCAACCTGTATGGAACAGGAGGTTAAAGGTGCTGATGCTCCAAGTAGGGAGATTGCTAGTAAAGTGGCTGGAATGGCGAACCCAAGCACAAGGAGATGAGAAATGAGGTGCGTTTTAGAAACCTTTCCCCATCACAGGGTGTACCATCTTCTGGGTTTCTCATGCATGTTTTCGATGTAGGAAGATGCCCTTGAACCTGGAGATTTGGGACCCATGCGATGGGTAGCACGCAGTATTACTTTAAAGGGTCTGCGTTTGCTCACCCAACCTCACCAAACCTCTCAGCCCCAAGAGTGTCCACCCTTATGTCTCATCCAGCTGTGGGTCTAGATATGGTCAATCCAGGTGGCATCACAGACCCTGAACGAATTGTGTAAGAATTTCTCTCTCTTTCACTGTCTTTGTTTCATGGGTTTTTAAAAGTAATTTATTTTTATAATGGGGTTTAGCTGCTTTTCACGGCTGTGTTTATGCCGCTTTACACCCACTTGACACACTAACAGAGAGATATCAATACATAGGTTTTAAGATTATTACTAGTCAGATATATTCTTGTGCGGTGAATCGGGCGTGTTGAGTCCAGTTCTCTGAGCAAGGAGTAGGTCTTGTCTATTACATATTGGGTTTATGGAACGGTATCTGAGCTAATTTGAATCTCTTGTTTTATGTATCACCCCACCTCACCTTTCCCGTTTAGCAGCCATAGTGTGTTTTCTGCATGTGTGACTCTGTTCTGTTTTGTAATTCAGTTCAAGTGTAACGGTTTTTACATTCCCTCTATAAGTGACACCTTATGAGAAGTGTCCTTTTCTGTGTGACTTATTTCACTTAGAATCGTCGTACCTAAATCCACTCATCATGCTGCTACTAGCCTTATGACATTGATTTCATGGCTGAGTGATATTCCATTGTACATAAGGACCACAAATTTTTTATCCATTTTTCGCTTTCCTGGGATATTTAAGGTGGAATGAAGTGGAGGTCCTTGTCAACAGAGCAGCCCTAAACTTTGGGGTGCTTGTGTCTTGCTGATTTTTAATTTTCCCACTTTATACCCCCATGCGTGGAAGTGCCCTATGCTCTCTAAGCTGTGTTTTTAGATGTTTCAGGACACACCGTACACTTCTCCAGATTGGCTGTTGGCAATTTACGTCCCGCCCATCAGTGTAGCAAAGCTCCCATTTCTCCATGGCCTGTCCTGCATTTCTGGTTTTGACACTTTTTTCAGCATGGCCCTTTTGACCGATGAGAAGCGAGACTTCTTGTAGCGCTGATTTGCCTTTCCAGGTTGCTTGGTTGGCCAAAAAGGGCGTAGGCGTTTTTTCCTGAATATATTCAGGAAAAATCGCATACGCCCTTTTTGGCCAAGGGCATCATTGTCAAAGTTTTGCCGCATTTCATGTGCTTTAAAGGCGATTCGAATCTACCTCCTGAAATCTGTTTCCGGCAATTCTGCCTTGATTTCAATTCCTCGTCCTTGCCTTCCCTCAATATATTTGTGAACGAGACTTATCATTTATGACTGTGCAGGTTTGTGAGTTGCAGTGCCCTGAAGCTCCATTTTACAACTGGCTTTTTCGGGAGCTGGCCGCAAAAGCGCAGGATGGCTTCAGGCCCTGTTCTGGTTCCGGGGTCAGGCTGAGCGTGTGGTTAATTCTTCTTCCTGATGGGAAAATAGAGTGACCTGTGCCTGTCCCAACACCAAGAGCTAGTCTCTCATTGGTTCCCTGTCTTCCCGTTCATCCTCAGGACAAATTGCAACCTGTACGGAACAGGAGGTTAAAGGTGCTGATGCTCCAAGTGGGGAGATTGCTAGTAAAGTGGCTGGAATGGCGAAGCCGAGCACAAGGAGATGAGAAATGAGGTGCGTTTTAGAAACCTTTCCCCATCACACGGTGTACCATCTTCTGGGTTTTTCATGCATGTTTTCGATGTAGGAAGATGCCCTTGAACCTGGAGATTTGGGACCCATGCGATGGGTAGCACGCAGTATTACTTTAAAGGGTCTGCGTTTGCTCACCCAACCTCACCAAACCTCTCAGCCCCAAGAGTGTCCACCCTTATGTCTCATCCAGCTGTGGGTCTAGATATGGTCAATCCAGGTGGCATCACAGACCCTGAACGAATTGTGTAAGAATTTCTCTCTCTTTCACTGTCTTTGTTTCATGGGTTTTTAAAAGTAATTTATTTTTATAATGGGGTTTAGCTGCTTTTCACGGCTGTGTTTATGCCGCTTTACACCCACTTGACACACTAACAGAGAGATATCAATACATAGGTTTTAAGATTATTACTAGTCAGATATATTCTTGTGCGGTGAATCGGGCGTGTTGAGTCCAGTTCTCTGAGCAAGGAGTAGGTCTTGTCTATTACATATTGGGTGTATGGAACGGTATCTGAGCTAATTTGAAACTCTTGTTTTATGTATCACCCCACCTCACCTTTCCCTTTAAGCAGCCATAGTGTGTTTTCTGCATGTGTGACTCTGTTCTGTTTTGTAATTCAGTTGAAGTGTAACGGTTTTTACATTCCCTCTATAAGTGACACCTTATGAGAAGTGTCCTTTTCTGTGTGACTTATTTCACTTAGAATCGTCGTACCTAAATCCACTCATCATGCTGCTACTAGCCTTATGACATTGATTTCATGGCTGAGTGATATTCCATTGTACATAAGGACCACAAATTTTTTATCCATTTTTCGCTTTCCTGGGATATTTAAGGTGGAATGAAGTGGAGGTCCTTGTCAACAGAGCAGCCCTAAACTTTGGGGTGCTTGTGTCTTGCTGATTTTTAATTTTCCCACTTTATACACCCATGCGTGGAAGTGCCCTATGCTCTCTAAGCTGTGTTTTTTAGATGTTTCAGGACACACCGTACACTTCTCCAGAGTGGCTATTGGCAATTTACATCCCGCCCATCAGTGTAGCAAGGCTCCCATTTCTCCATGGCCTGTCCTGCATTTCTGGTTTTGAAACTTTTTTCAGCATGGCCCTTTTGACCGATGGGAAGCGAGACTTCTTTGTAGCGCTGATTTGCCTTTCCAGGTTGCTTGGTTGGCCAAAAAGGGCGTATGCATTTTTTCCTGAATATATTCAGGAAAAAACGCATACGCCCTTTTTGGCCAAGGGCATCATTGTCAACGTTTTGCCGCTTTTCATGTGCTTTAGAGGCGATTCGAATCTACCTCCTGAAATCTGTTTCCTGCAATTCTGCCTTGATTTCAATTCCTCATCTTTGCCTTCCCTCAATATATTTGTGGACGAGAGTTATCATTTATAACTGTGCAGGTTTGTGGGGTGCAGTGCCCTGAAGCTCCATTTTACAACTCGCTTTTTCGGGAGCTGGCCGCAAAAGCGCAGGATGGCTTCAGGCCCTGTTCTGGTTCCGGGGTCAGGCTGAGCGTGTGGTTAATTCTTCTTCCTGATGGGAAAATAGAGTGACCTGTGCCTGTCCCAACACCAAGAGCTAGTCTCTCATTGGTTCCCCGTCTTCCCGTTCATCCTCAGGACAAATTGCAACCTGTATGGAACAGGAGGTTAAAGGTGCTGATGCTCCAAGTAGGGAGATTGCTAGTAAAGTGGCTGGAATGGCGAACCCAAGCACAAGGAGATGAGAAATGAGGTGCGTTTTAGAAACCTTTCCCCATCACAGGGTGTACCATCTTCTGGGTTTCTCATGCATGTTTTCGATGTAGGAAGATGCCCTTGAACCTGGAGATTTGGGACCCATGCGATGGGTAGCACGCAGTATTACTTTAAAGGGTCTGCGTTTGCTCACCCAACCTCACCAAACCTCTCAGCCCCAAGAGTGTCCACCCTTATGTCTCATCCAGCTGTGGGTCTAGATATGGTCAATCCAGGTGGCATCACAGACCCTGAACGAATTGTGTAAGAATTTCTCTCTCTTTCACTGTCTTTGTTTCATGGGTTTTTAAAAGTAATTTATTTTTATAATGGGGTTTAGCTGCTTTTCACGGCTGTGTTTATGCCGCTTTACACCCACTTGACACACTAACAGAGAGATATCAATACATAGGTTTTAAGATTATTACTAGTCAGATATATTCTTGTGCGGTGAATCGGGCGTGTTGAGTCCAGTTCTCTGAGCAAGGAGTAGGTCTTGTCTATTACATATTGGGTTTATGGAACGGTATCTGAGCTAATTTGAATCTCTTGTTTTATGTATCACCCCACCTCACCTTTCCCGTTTAGCAGCCATAGTGTGTTTTCTGCATGTGTGACTCTGTTCTGTTTTGTAATTCAGTTCAAGTGTAACGGTTTTTACATTCCCTCTATAAGTGACACCTTATGAGAAGTGTCCTTTTCTGTGTGACTTATTTCACTTAGAATCGTCGTACCTAAATCCACTCACCATGCTGCTACTAGCCTTATGACATTGATTTCATGGCTGAGTGATATTCCATTGTACATAAGGACCACAAATTTTTTATCCATTTTTCGCTTTCCTGGGATATTTAAGGTGGAATGAAGTGGAGGTCCTTGTCAACAGAGCAGCCCTAAACTTTGGGGTGCTTGTGTCTTGCTGATTTTTAATTTTCCCACTTTATACCCCCATGCGTGGAAGTGCCCTATGCTCTCTAAGCTGTGTTTTTAGATGTTTCAGGACACACCGTACACTTCTCCAGATTGGCTGTTGGCAATTTACATCCCGCCCATCAGTGTAGCAAAGCTCCCATTTCTCCATGGCCTGTCCTGCATTTCTGGTTTTGACACTTTTTTCAGCATGGCCCTTTTGACCGATGAGAAGCGAGACTTCTTGTAGCGCTGATTTGCCTTTCCAGGTTGCTTGGTTGGCCAAAAAGGGCGTAGGCGTTTTTTCCTGAATATATTCAGGAAAAATCGCCTACGCCCTTTTTGGCCAAGGGCATCATTGTCAAAGTTTTGCCGCATTTCATGTGCTTTAAAGGCGATTCGAATCTACCTCCTGAAATCTGTTTGCGGCAATTCTGCCTTGATTTCAATTCCTCGTCCTTGCCTTCCCTCAATATATTTGTGAACGAGAGTTATCATTTATAACTGTGCAGGTTTGTGAGTTGCAGTGCCCTGAAGCTCCATTTTACAACTGGCTTTTTCGGGAGCTGGCCGCAAAAGCGCAGGATGGCTTCAGGCCCTGTTCTGGTTCCGGGGTCAGGCTGAGCGTGTGGTTAATTCTTCTTCCTGATGGGAAAATAGAGTGACCTGTGCCTGTCCCAACACCAAGAGCTAGTCTCTCATTGGTTCCCCGTCTTCCCGTTCATCCTCAGGACAAATTGCAACCTGTATGGAACAGGAGGTTAAAGGTGCTGATGCTCCAAGTAGGGAGATTGCTAGTAAAGTGGCTGGAATGGCGAACCCAAGCACAAGGAGATGAGAAATGAGGTGCGTTTTAGAAACCTTTCCCCATCACAGGGTGTACCATCTTCTGGGTTTCTCATGCATGTTTTCGATGTAGGAAGATGCCCTTGAACCTGGAGATTTGGGACCCATGCGATGGGTAGCACGCAGTATTACTTTAAAGGGTCTGCGTTTGCTCACCCAACCTCACCAAACCTCTCAGCCCCAAGAGTGTCCACCCTTATGTCTCATCCAGCTGTGGGTCTAGATATGGTCAATCCAGGTGGCATCACAGACCCTGAACGAATTGTGTAAGAATTTCTCTCTCTTTCACTGTCTTTGTTTCATGGGTTTTTAAAAGTAATTTATTTTTATAATGGGGTTTAGCTGCTTTTCACGGCTGTGTTTATGCCGCTTTACACCCACTTGACACACTAACAGAGAGATATCAATACATAGGTTTTAAGATTATTACTAGTCAGATATATTCTTGTGCGGTGAATCGGGCGTGTTGAGTCCAGTTCTCTGAGCAAGGAGTAGGTCTTGTCTATTACATATTGGGTTTATGGAACGGTATCTGAGCTAATTTGAATCTCTTGTTTTATGTATCACCCCACCTCACCTTTCCCGTTTAGCAGCCATAGTGTGTTTTCTGCATGTGTGACTCTGTTCTGTTTTGTAATTCAGTTCAAGTGTAACGGTTTTTACATTCCCTCTATAAGTGACACCTTATGAGAAGTGTCCTTTTCTGTGTGACTTATTTCACTTAGAATCGTCGTACCTAAATCCACTCATCATGCTGCTACTAGCCTTATGACATTGATTTCATGGCTGAGTGATATTCCATTGTACATAAGGACCACAAATTTTTTATCCATTTTTCGCTTTCCTGGGATATTTAAGGTGGAATGAAGTGGAGGTCCTTGTCAACAGAGCAGCCCTAAACTTTGGGGTGCTTGTGTCTTGCTGATTTTTAATTTTCCCACTTTATACCCCCATGCGTGGAAGTGCCCTATGCTCTCTAAGCTGTGTTTTTAGATGTTTCAGGACACACCGTACACTTCTCCAGATTGGCTGTTGGCAATTTACGTCCCGCCCATCAGTGTAGCAAAGCTCCCATTTCTCCATGGCCTGTCCTGCATTTCTGGTTTTGACACTTTTTTCAGCATGGCCCTTTTGACCGATGAGAAGCGAGACTTCTTGTAGCGCTGATTTGCCTTTCCAGGTTGCTTGGTTGGCCAAAAAGGGCGTAGGCGTTTTTTCCTGAATATATTCAGGAAAAATCGCATACGCCCTTTTTGGCCAAGGGCATCATTGTCAAAGTTTTGCCGCATTTCATGTGCTTTAAAGGCGATTCGAATCTACCTCCTGAAATCTGTTTCCGGCAATTCTGCCTTGATTTCAATTCCTCGTCCTTGCCTTCCCTCAATATATTTGTGAACGAGAGTTATCATTTATGACTGTGCAGGTTTGTGAGTTGCAGTGCCCTGAAGCTCCATTTTACAACTGGCTTTTTCGGGAGCTGGCCGCAAAAGCGCAGGATGGCTTCAGGCCCTGTTCTGGTTCCGGGGTCAGGCTGAGCGTGTGGTTAATTCTTCTTCCTGATGGGAAAATAGAGTGACCTGTGCCTGTCCCAACACCAAGAGCTAGTCTCTCATTGGTTCCCTGTCTTCCCGTTCATCCTCAGGACAAATTGCAACCTGTACGGAACAGGAGGTTAAAGGTGCTGATGCTCCAAGTGGGGAGATTGCTAGTAAAGTGGCTGGAATGGCGAAGCCGAGCACAAGGAGATGAGAAATGAGGTGCGTTTTAGAAACCTTTCCCCATCACACGGTGTACCATCTTCTGGGTTTTTCATGCATGTTTTCGATGTAGGAAGATGCCCTTGAACCTGGAGATTTGGGACCCATGCGATGGGTAGCACGCAGTATTACTTTAAAGGGTCTGCGTTTGCTCACCCAACCTCACCAAACCTCTCAGCCCCAAGAGTGTCCACCCTTATGTCTCATCCAGCTGTGGGTCTAGATATGGTCAATCCAGGTGGCATCACAGACCCTGAACGAATTGTGTAAGAATTTCTCTCTCTTTCACTGTCTTTGTTTCATGGGTTTTTAAAAGTAATTTATTTTTATAATGGGGTTTAGCTGCTTTTCACGGCTGTGTTTATGCCGCTTTACACCCACTTGACACACTAACAGAGAGATATCAATACATAGGTTTTAAGATTATTACTAGTCAGATATATTCTTGTGCGGTGAATCGGGCGTGTTGAGTCCAGTTCTCTGAGCAAGGAGTAGGTCTTGTCTATTACATATTGGGTGTATGGAACGGTATCTGAGCTAATTTGAAACTCTTGTTTTATGTATCACCCCACCTCACCTTTCCCTTTAAGCAGCCATAGTGTGTTTTCTGCATGTGTGACTCTGTTCTGTTTTGTAATTCAGTTGAAGTGTAACGGTTTTTACATTCCCTCTATAAGTGACACCTTATGAGAAGTGTCCTTTTCTGTGTGACTTATTTCACTTAGAATCGTCGTACCTAAATCCACTCATCATGCTGCTACTAGCCTTATGACATTGATTTCATGGCTGAGTGATATTCCATTGTACATAAGGACCACAAATTTTTTATCCATTTTTCGCTTTCCTGGGATATTTAAGGTGGAATGAAGTGGAGGTCCTTGTCAACAGAGCAGCCCTAAACTTTGGGGTGCTTGTGTCTTGCTGATTTTTAATTTTCCCACTTTATACACCCATGCGTGGAAGTGCCCTATGCTCTCTAAGCTGTGTTTTTTAGATGTTTCAGGACACACCGTACACTTCTCCAGAGTGGCTATTGGCAATTTACATCCCGCCCATCAGTGTAGCAAGGCTCCCATTTCTCCATGGCCTGTCCTGCATTTCTGATTTTGAAACTTTTTTCAGCATGGCCCTTTTGACCGATGGGAAGCGAGACTTCTTTGTAGCGCTGATTTGCCTTTCCAGGTTGCTTGGTTGGCCAAAAAGGGCGTATGCGTTTTTTCCTGAATATATTCAGGAAAAAACGCATACGCCCTTTTTGGCCAAGGGCATCATTGTCAACGTTTTGCCGCTTTTCATGTGCTTTAGAGGCGATTCGAATCTACCTCCTGAAATCTGTTTCCTGCAATTCTGCCTTGATTTCAATTCCTCATCTTTGCCTTCCCTCAATATATTTGTGGACGAGAGTTATCATTTATAACTGTGCAGGTTTGTGGGTTGCAGTGCCCTGAAGCTCCATTTTACAACTCGCTTTTTCGGGAGCTGGCCGCAAAAGCGCAGGATGGCTTCAGGCCCTGTTCTGGTTCCGGGGGGCAGGCTGAGCGTGTGGTTAATTCTTCTTCCTGATGGGAAAATAGAGTGACCTGTGCCTGTCCCAACACCAAGAGCTAGTCTCTCATTGGTTCCCTGTCTTCCCGTTCATCCTCAGGACAAATTGCAACCTGTACGGAACAGGAGGTTAAAGGTGCTTATGCTCCAAGTGGGGAGATTGCTAGTAAAGTGGCTGGAATGGCGAACCCTAGCACAAGGAGATGAGAAATGAGGTGCGTTTTAGAAACCTTTCCCCATCACACGGTGTACCATCTTCTGGGTTTCTCATGCATGTTTTCGATGTAGGAAGATGCCCTTGAACCTGGAGATTTGGGACCCATGCGATGGGTAGCACGCAGTATTACTTTAAAGGGTCCGCGTTTGCTCACCCAACCTCACCAAACCTCTCAGCCACAAGAGTGTCCACCCTTATGTCTCATCCAGCTGTGGGTCTAGATATGGTCAATCCAGGTGGCATCACAGACCCTGAACGAATTGTGTAAGAATTTCTCTCTCTTTCACTGTCTTTGTTTCATGGGTTTTTGAAAGTAATTTATTTTTATAATGGGGTTTAGCTGCTTTTCACGGCTGTGTTTATGCCGCTTTACACCCACTTGACACACTAACAGAGAGATATCAATACATAGGTTTTAAGATTATTACTAGTCAGATATATTCTTGTGCGGTGAATCGGGCGTGTTGAGTCCAGTTCTCTGAGCAAGGAGTAGGTCTTGTCTATTACATATTGGGTTTATGGAACGGTATCTGAGCTAATTTGAATCTCTTGTTTTATGTATCACCCCACCTCACCTTTCCCGTTTAGCAGCCATAGTGTGTTTTCTGCATGTGTGACTCTGTTCTGTTTTGTAATTCAGTTCAAGTGTAACGGTTTTTACATTCCCTCTATAAGTGACACCTTATGAGAAGTGTCCTTTTCTGTGTGACTTATTTCACTTAGAATCGTCGTACCTAAATCCACTCATCATGCTGCTACTAGCCTTATGACATTGATTTCATGGCTGAGTGATATTCCATTGTACATAAGGACCACAAATTTTTTATCCATTTTTCGCTTTCCTGGGATATTTAAGGTGGAATGAAGTGGAGGTCCTTGTCAACAGAGCAGCCCTAAATTTTGGGGTGCTTGTGTCTTGCTGATTTTTAATTTTCCCACTTTATACACCCATGCGTGGAAGTGCCCTATGCTCTCTAAGCTGTGTTTTTTAGATGTTTCAGGACACACCGTACACTTCTCCAGAGTGGCTATTGGCAATTTACATCCCGCCCATCAGTGTAGCAAGGCTCCCATTTCTCCATGGCCTGTCCTGCATTTCTGGTTTTGAAACTTTTTTCAGCATGGCCCTTTTGACCGATGGGAAGCGAGACTTCTTTGTAGCGCTGATTTGCCTTTCCAGGTTGCTTGGTTGGCCAAAAAGGGCGTATGCGTTTTTTCCTGAATATATTCAGGAAAAAACGCATACGCCCTTTTTGGCCAAGGGCATCATTGTCAACGTTTTGCCGCTTTTCATGTGCTTTAGAGGCGATTCGAATCTACCTCCTGAAATCTGTTTCCTGCAATTCTGCCTTGATTTCAATTCCTCATCTTTGCCTTCCCTCAATATATTTGTGGACGAGAGTTATCATTTATAACTGTGCAGGTTTGTGGGGTGCAGTGCCCTGAAGCTCCATTTTACAACTCGCTTTTTCGGGAGCTGGCCGCAAAAGCGCAGGATGGCTTCAGGCCCTGTTCTGGTTCCGGGGGGCAGGCTGAGCGTGTGGTTAATTCTTCTTCCTGATGGGAAAATAGAGTGACCTGTGCCTGTCCCAACACCAAGAGCTAGTCTCTCATTGGTTCCCCGTCTTCCCGTTCATCCTCAGGACAAATTGCAACCTGTATGGAACAGGAGGTTAAAGGTGCTGATGCTCCAAGTAGGGAGATTGCTAGTAAAGTGGCTGGAATGGCGAACCCAAGCACAAGGAGATGAGAAATGAGGTGCGTTTTAGAAACCTTTCCCCATCACAGGGTGTACCATCTTCTGGGTTTCTCATGCATGTTTTCGATGTAGGAAGATGCCCTTGAACCTGGAGATTTGGGACCCATGCGATGGGTAGCACGCAGTATTACTTTAAAGGGTCTGCGTTTGCTCACCCAACCTCACCAAACCTCTCAGCCCCAAGAGTGTCCACCCTTATGTCTCATCCAGCTGTGGGTCTAGATATGGTCAATCCAGGTGGCATCACAGACCCTGAACGAATTGTGTAAGAATTTCTCTCTCTTTCACTGTCTTTGTTTCATGGGTTTTTAAAAGTAATTTATTTTTATAATGGGGTTTAGCTGCTTTTCACGGCTGTGTTTATGCCGCTTTACACCCACTTGACACACTAACAGAGAGATATCAATACATAGGTTTTAAGATTATTACTAGTCAGATATATTCTTGTGCGGTGAATCGGGCGTGTTGAGTCCAGTTCTCTGAGCAAGGAGTAGGTCTTGTCTATTACATATTGGGTTTATGGAACGGTATCTGAGCTAATTTGAATCTCTTGTTTTATGTATCACCCCACCTCACCTTTCCCGTTTAGCAGCCATAGTGTGTTTTCTGCATGTGTGACTCTGTTCTGTTTTGTAATTCAGTTCAAGTGTAACGGTTTTTACATTCCCTCTATAAGTGACACCTTATGAGAAGTGTCCTTTTCTGTGTGACTTATTTCACTTAGAATCGTCGTACCTAAATCCACTCACCATGCTGCTACTAGCCTTATGACATTGATTTCATGGCTGAGTGATATTCCATTGTACATAAGGACCACAAATTTTTTATCCATTTTTCGCTTTCCTGGGATATTTAAGGTGGAATGAAGTGGAGGTCCTTGTCAACAGAGCAGCCCTAAACTTTGGGGTGCTTGTGTCTTGCTGATTTTTAATTTTCCCACTTTATACCCCCATGCGTGGAAGTGCCCTATGCTCTCTAAGCTGTGTTTTTAGATGTTTCAGGACACACCGTACACTTCTCCAGATTGGCTGTTGGCAATTTACATCCCGCCCATCAGTGTAGCAAAGCTCCCATTTCTCCATGGCCTGTCCTGCATTTCTGGTTTTGACACTTTTTTCAGCATGGCCCTTTTGACCGATGAGAAGCGAGACTTCTTGTAGCGCTGATTTGCCTTTCCAGGTTGCTTGGTTGGCCAAAAAGGGCGTAGGCGTTTTTTCCTGAATATATTCAGGAAAAATCGCCTACGCCCTTTTTGGCCAAGGGCATCATTGTCAAAGTTTTGCCGCATTTCATGTGCTTTAAAGGCGATTCGAATCTACCTCCTGAAATCTGTTTGCGGCAATTCTGCCTTGATTTCAATTCCTCGTCCTTGCCTTCCCTCAATATATTTGTGAACGAGAGTTATCATTTATAACTGTGCAGGTTTGTGAGTTGCAGTGCCCTGAAGCTCCATTTTACAACTGGCTTTTTCGGGAGCTGGCCGCAAAAGCGCAGGATGGCTTCAGGCCCTGTTCTGGTTCCGGGGTCAGGCTGAGCGTGTGGTTAATTCTTCTTCCTGATGGGAAAATAGAGTGACCTGTGCCTGTCCCAACACCAAGAGCTAGTCTCTCATTGGTTCCCCGTCTTCCCGTTCATCCTCAGGACAAATTGCAACCTGTATGGAACAGGAGGTTAAAGGTGCTGATGCTCCAAGTAGGGAGATTGCTAGTAAAGTGGCTGGAATGGCGAACCCAAGCACAAGGAGATGAGAAATGAGGTGCGTTTTAGAAACCTTTCCCCATCACAGGGTGTACCATCTTCTGGGTTTCTCATGCATGTTTTCGATGTAGGAAGATGCCCTTGAACCTGGAGATTTGGGACCCATGCGATGGGTAGCACGCAGTATTACTTTAAAGGGTCTGCGTTTGCTCACCCAACCTCACCAAACCTCTCAGCCCCAAGAGTGTCCACCCTTATGTCTCATCCAGCTGTGGGTCTAGATATGGTCAATCCAGGTGGCATCACAGACCCTGAACGAATTGTGTAAGAATTTCTCTCTCTTTCACTGTCTTTGTTTCATGGGTTTTTAAAAGTAATTTATTTTTATAATGGGGTTTAGCTGCTTTTCACGGCTGTGTTTATGCCGCTTTACACCCACTTGACACACTAACAGAGAGATATCAATACATAGGTTTTAAGATTATTACTAGTCAGATATATTCTTGTGCGGTGAATCGGGCGTGTTGAGTCCAGTTCTCTGAGCAAGGAGTAGGTCTTGTCTATTACATATTGGGTTTATGGAACGGTATCTGAGCTAATTTGAATCTCTTGTTTTATGTATCACCCCACCTCACCTTTCCCGTTTAGCAGCCATAGTGTGTTTTCTGCATGTGTGACTCTGTTCTGTTTTGTAATTCAGTTCAAGTGTAACGGTTTTTACATTCCCTCTATAAGTGACACCTTATGAGAAGTGTCCTTTTCTGTGTGACTTATTTCACTTAGAATCGTCGTACCTAAATCCACTCATCATGCTGCTACTAGCCTTATGACATTGATTTCATGGCTGAGTGATATTCCATTGTACATAAGGACCACAAATTTTTTATCCATTTTTCGCTTTCCTGGGATATTTAAGGTGGAATGAAGTGGAGGTCCTTGTCAACAGAGCAGCCCTAAACTTTGGGGTGCTTGTGTCTTGCTGATTTTTAATTTTCCCACTTTATACCCCCATGCGTGGAAGTGCCCTATGCTCTCTAAGCTGTGTTTTTAGATGTTTCAGGACACACCGTACACTTCTCCAGATTGGCTGTTGGCAATTTACGTCCCGCCCATCAGTGTAGCAAAGCTCCCATTTCTCCATGGCCTGTCCTGCATTTCTGGTTTTGACACTTTTTTCAGCATGGCCCTTTTGACCGATGAGAAGCGAGACTTCTTGTAGCGCTGATTTGCCTTTCCAGGTTGCTTGGTTGGCCAAAAAGGGCGTAGGCGTTTTTTCCTGAATATATTCAGGAAAAATCGCATACGCCCTTTTTGGCCAAGGGCATCATTGTCAAAGTTTTGCCGCATTTCATGTGCTTTAAAGGCGATTCGAATCTACCTCCTGAAATCTGTTTCCGGCAATTCTGCCTTGATTTCAATTCCTCGTCCTTGCCTTCCCTCAATATATTTGTGAACGAGAGTTATCATTTATGACTGTGCAGGTTTGTGAGTTGCAGTGCCCTGAAGCTCCATTTTACAACTGGCTTTTTCGGGAGCTGGCCGCAAAAGCGCAGGATGGCTTCAGGCCCTGTTCTGGTTCCGGGGTCAGGCTGAGCGTGTGGTTAATTCTTCTTCCTGATGGGAAAATAGAGTGACCTGTGCCTGTCCCAACACCAAGAGCTAGTCTCTCATTGGTTCCCTGTCTTCCCGTTCATCCTCAGGACAAATTGCAACCTGTACGGAACAGGAGGTTAAAGGTGCTGATGCTCCAAGTGGGGAGATTGCTAGTAAAGTGGCTGGAATGGCGAAGCCGAGCACAAGGAGATGAGAAATGAGGTGCGTTTTAGAAACCTTTCCCCATCACACGGTGTACCATCTTCTGGGTTTTTCATGCATGTTTTCGATGTAGGAAGATGCCCTTGAACCTGGAGATTTGGGACCCATGCGATGGGTAGCACGCAGTATTACTTTAAAGGGTCTGCGTTTGCTCACCCAACCTCACCAAACCTCTCAGCCCCAAGAGTGTCCACCCTTATGTCTCATCCAGCTGTGGGTCTAGATATGGTCAATCCAGGTGGCATCACAGACCCTGAACGAATTGTGTAAGAATTTCTCTCTCTTTCACTGTCTTTGTTTCATGGGTTTTTAAAAGTAATTTATTTTTATAATGGGGTTTAGCTGCTTTTCACGGCTGTGTTTATGCCGCTTTACACCCACTTGACACACTAACAGAGAGATATCAATACATAGGTTTTAAGATTATTACTAGTCAGATATATTCTTGTGCGGTGAATCGGGCGTGTTGAGTCCAGTTCTCTGAGCAAGGAGTAGGTCTTGTCTATTACATATTGGGTGTATGGAACGGTATCTGAGCTAATTTGAAACTCTTGTTTTATGTATCACCCCACCTCACCTTTCCCTTTAAGCAGCCATAGTGTGTTTTCTGCATGTGTGACTCTGTTCTGTTTTGTAATTCAGTTGAAGTGTAACGGTTTTTACATTCCCTCTATAAGTGACACCTTATGAGAAGTGTCCTTTTCTGTGTGACTTATTTCACTTAGAATCGTCGTACCTAAATCCACTCATCATGCTGCTACTAGCCTTATGACATTGATTTCATGGCTGAGTGATATTCCATTGTACATAAGGACCACAAATTTTTTATCCATTTTTCGCTTTCCTGGGATATTTAAGGTGGAATGAAGTGGAGGTCCTTGTCAACAGAGCAGCCCTAAACTTTGGGGTGCTTGTGTCTTGCTGATTTTTAATTTTCCCACTTTATACACCCATGCGTGGAAGTGCCCTATGCTCTCTAAGCTGTGTTTTTTAGATGTTTCAGGACACACCGTACACTTCTCCAGAGTGGCTATTGGCAATTTACATCCCGCCCATCAGTGTAGCAAGGCTCCCATTTCTCCATGGCCTGTCCTGCATTTCTGGTTTTGAAACTTTTTTCAGCATGGCCCTTTTGACCGATGGGAAGCGAGACTTCTTTGTAGCGCTGATTTGCCTTTCCAGGTTGCTTGGTTGGCCAAAAAGGGCGTATGCGTTTTTTCCTGAATATATTCAGGAAAAAACGCATACGCCCTTTTTGGCCAAGGGCATCATTGTCAACGTTTTGCCGCTTTTCATGTGCTTTAGAGGCGATTCGAATCTACCTCCTGAAATCTGTTTCCTGCAATTCTGCCTTGATTTCAATTCCTCAACTTTGCCTTCCCTCAATATATTTGTGGACGAGAGTTATCATTTATAACTGTGCAGGTTTGTGGGTTGCAGTGCCCTGAAGCTCCATTTTACAACTCGCTTTTTCGGGAGCTGGCCGCAAAAGCGCAGGATGGCTTCAGGCCCTGTTCTGGTTCCGGGGGGCAGGCTGAGCGTGTGGTTAATTCTTCTTCCTGATGGGAAAATAGAGTGACCTGTGCCTGTCCCAACACCAAGAGCTAGTCTCTCATTGGTTCCCTGTCTTCCCGTTCATCCTCAGGACAAATTGCAACCTGTACGGAACAGGAGGTTAAAGGTGCTTATGCTCCAAGTGGGGAGATTGCTAGTAAAGTGGCTGGAATGGCGAACCCTAGCACAAGGAGATGAGAAATGAGGTGCGTTTTAAAAACCTTTCCCCATCACACGGTGTACCATCTTCTGGGTTTCTCATGCATGTTTTCGATGTAGGAAGATGCCCTTGAACCTGGAGATTTGGGACCCATGCGATGGGTAGCACGCAGTATTACTTTAAAGGGTCCGCGTTTGCTCACCCAACCTCACCAAACCTCTCAGCCACAAGAGTGTCCACCCTTATGTCTCATCCAGCTGTGGGTCTAGATATGGTCAATCCAGGTGGCATCACAGACCCTGAACGAATTGTGTAAGAATTTCTCTCTCTTTCACTGTCTTTGTTTCATGGGTTTTTGAAAGTAATTTATTTTTATAATGGGGTTTAGCTGCTTTTCACGGCTGTGTTTATGCCGCTTTACACCCACTTGACACACTAACAGAGAGATATCAATACATAGGTTTTAAGATTATTACTAGTCAGATATATTCTTGTGCGGTGAATCGGGCGTGTTGAGTCCAGTTCTCTGAGCAAGGAGTAGGTCTTGTCTATTACATATTGGGTTTATGGAACGGTATCTGAGCTAATTTGAATCTCTTGTTTTATGTATCACCCCACCTCACCTTTCCCGTTTAGCAGCCATAGTGTGTTTTCTGCATGTGTGACTCTGTTCTGTTTTGTAATTCAGTTCAAGTGTAACGGTTTTTACATTCCCTCTATAAGTGACACCTTATGAGAAGTGTCCTTTTCTGTGTGACTTATTTCACTTAGAATCGTCGTACCTAAATCCACTCATCATGCTGCTACTAGCCTTATGACATTGATTTCATGGCTGAGTGATATTCCATTGTACATAAGGACCACAAATTTTTTATCCATTTTTCGCTTTCCTGGGATATTTAAGGTGGAATGAAGTGGAGGTCCTTGTCAACAGAGCAGCCCTAAATTTTGGGGTGCTTGTGTCTTGCTGATTTTTAATTTTCCCACTTTATACACCCATGCGTGGAAGTGCCCTATGCTCTCTAAGCTGTGTTTTTTAGATGTTTCAGGACACACCGTACACTTCTCCAGAGTGGCTATTGGCAATTTACATCCCGCCCATCAGTGTAGCAAGGCTCCCATTTCTCCATGGCCTGTCCTGCATTTCTGGTTTTGAAACTTTTTTCAGCATGGCCCTTTTGACCGATGGGAAGCGAGACTTCTTTGTAGCGCTGATTTGCCTTTCCAGGTTGCTTGGTTGGCCAAAAAGGGCGTATGCGTTTTTTCCTGAATATATTCAGGAAAAAACGCATACGCCCTTTTTGGCCAAGGGCATCATTGTCAACGTTTTGCCGCTTTTCATGTGCTTTAGAGGCGATTCGAATCTACCTCCTGAAATCTGTTTCCTGCAATTCTGCCTTGATTTCAATTCCTCATCTTTGCCTTCCCTCAATATATTTGTGGACGAGAGTTATCATTTATAACTGTGCAGGTTTGTGGGGTGCAGTGCCCTGAAGCTCCATTTTACAACTCGCTTTTTCGGGAGCTGGCCGCAAAAGCGCAGGATGGCTTCAGGCCCTGTTCTGGTTCCGGGGGGCAGGCTGAGCGTGTGGTTAATTCTTCTTCCTGATGGGAAAATAGAGTGACCTGTGCCTGTCCCAACACCAAGAGCTAGTCTCTCATTGGTTCCCCGTCTTCCCGTTCATCCTCAGGACAAATTGCAACCTGTATGGAACAGGAGGTTAAAGGTGCTGATGCTCCAAGTAGGGAGATTGCTAGTAAAGTGGCTGGAATGGCGAACCCAAGCACAAGGAGATGAGAAATGAGGTGCGTTTTAGAAACCTTTCCCCATCACAGGGTTTACCATCTTCTGGGTTTCACATGCATGTTTTCGATGTAGGAAGATGCCCTTGAACCTGGAGATTTGGGACCCATGCGATGGGTAGCACGCAGTATTACTTTAAAGGGTCTGCGTTTGCTCACCCAACCTCACCAAACCTCTCAGCCCCAAGAGTGTCCACCCTTATGTCTCATCCAGCTGTGGGTCTAGATATGGTCAATCCAGGTGGCATCACAGACCCTGAACGAATTGTGTAAGAATTTCTCTCTCTTTCACTGTCTTTGTTTCATGGGTTTTTAAAAGTAATTTATTTTTATAATGGGGTTTAGCTTCTTTTCACGGCTGTGTTTATGCCGCTTTACACCCACTTGACACACTAACAGAGAGATATCAATACATAGGTTTTAAGATTATTACTAGTCAGATATATTCTTGTGTGGTGAATCGGGCGTGTTGAGTCCAGTTCTCTGAGCAAGGAGCAGGTCTTGTCTATTACATATTGGGTTTATGGAACGGTATCTGAGCTAATTTGAATCTCTTGTTTTATGTATCACCCCACCTCACCTTTCCCGTTTAGCAGCCATAGTGTGTTTTCTGCATGTGTGACTCTGTTCTGTTTTGTAATTCAGTTCAAGTGTAACGGTTTTTACATTCCCTCTATAAGTGACACCTTATGAGAAGTGTCCTTTTCTGTGTGACTTATTTCACTTAGAATCGTCGTACCTAAATCCACTCATCATGCTGCTACTAGCCTTATGACATTGATTTCATGGCTGAGTGATATTCCATTGTACATAAGGACCACAAATTTTTTATCCATTTTTCGCTTTCCTGGGATATTTAAGGTGGAATGAAGTGGAGGTCCTTGTCAACAGAGCAGCCCTAAACTTTGGGGTGCTTGTGTCTTGCTGATTTTTAATTTTCCCACTTTATACCGCCATGCGTGGAAGTGCCCTATGCTCTCTAAGCTGTGTTTTTAGATGTTTCAGGACACACCGTACACTTCTCCAGATTGGCTGTTGGCAATTTACATCCCGCCCATCAGTGTAGCAAAGCTCCCATTTCTCCATGGCCTGTCCTGCATTTCTGTTTTTGACACTTTTTTCAGCATGGCCCTTTTGACCGATGAGAAGCGAGACTTCTTGTAGCGCTGATTTGCCTTTCCAGGTTGCTTGGTTGGCCAAAAAGGGCGTAGGCGTTTTTTCCTGAATATATTCAGGAAAAATCGCGTACGCCCTTTTTGGCCAAGGGCATCATTGTCAAAGTTTTGCCGCATTTCATGTGCTTTAAAGGCGATTCGAATCTACCTCCTGAAATCTGTTTCCGGCAATTCTGCCTTGATTTCAATTCCTCGTCCTTGCCTTCCCTCAATATATTTGTGAACGAGAGTTATCATTTATAACTGTGCAGGTTTGTGAGTTGCAGTGCCCTGAAGCTCCATTTTACAACTGGCTTTTTCGGGAGCTGGCCGCAAAAGCACAGGATGGCTTCAGGCCCTGTTCTGGTTCCGGGGTCAGGCTGAGCGTGTGGTTAATTCTTCTTCCTGATGGGAAAATAGAGTGACCTGTGCCTGTCCCAACACCAAGAGCTAGTCTCTCATTGGTTCCCCGTCTTCCCGTTCATCCTCAGGACAAATTGCAACCTGTATGGAACAGGAGGTTAAAGGTGCTGATGCTCCAAGTAGAGAGATTGCTAGTAAAGTGGCTGGAATGGCGAACCCAAGCACAAGGAGATGAGAAATGAGGTGCGTTTTAGAAACCTTTCCCCATCACAGGGTGTACCATCTTCTGGGTTTCTCATGCATGTTTTCGATGTAGGAAGATGCCCTTGAACCTGGAGATTTGGGACCCATGCGTTGGGTAGCACGCAGTATTACTTTAAAGGGTCTGCGTTTGCTCACCCAACCTCACCAAACCTCTCAGCCCCAAGAGTGTCCACCCTTATGTCTCATCCAGCTGTGGGTCTAGATATGGTCAATCCAGGTGGCATCACAGACCCTGAACGAATTGTGTAAGAATTTCTCTCTCTTTCACTGTCTTTGTTTCATGGGTTTTTAAAAGTAATTTATTTTTATAATGGGGTTTAGCTGCTTTTCACGGCTGTGTTTATGCCGCTTTACACCCACTTGACACACTAACAGAGAGATATCAATACATAGGTTTTAAGATTATTACTAGTCAGATATATTCTTGTGCGGTGAATCGGGCGTGTTGAGTCCAGTTCTCTGAGCAAGGAGTAGGTCTTGTCTATTACATATTGGGTTTATGGAACGGTATCTGAGCTAATTTGAATCTCTTGTTTTATGTATCACCCCACCTCACCTTTCCCGTTAAGCAGCCATAGTGTGTTTTCTGCATGTGTGACTCTGTTCTGTTTTGTAATTCAGTTCAAGTGTAACGGTTTTTACATTCCCTCTATAAGTGACACCTTATGAGAAGTGTCCTTTTCTGTGTGACTTATTTCACTTAGAATCGTCGTACCTAAATCCACTCATCATGCTGCTACTAGCCTTATGACATTGATTTCATGGCTGAGTGATATTCCATTGTACATAAGGACCACAAATTTTTTATCCATTTTTCGCTTTCCTGGGATATTTAAGGTGGAATGAAGTGGAGGTCCTTGTCAACAGAGCAGCCCTAAACTTTGGGGTGCTTGTGTCTTGCTGATTTTTAATTTTCCCACTTTATACCCCCATGCGTGGAAGTGCCCTATGCTCTCTAAGCTGTGTTTTTAGATGTTTCAGGACACACCGTACACTTCTCCAGATTGGCTGTTGGCAATTTACATCCCGCCCATCAGTGTAGCAAAGCTCCCATTTCTCCATGGCCTGTCCTGCATTTCTGGTTTTGACACTTTTTTCAGCATGGCCCTTTTGACCGATGAGAAGCGAGACTTCTTGTAGCGCTGATTTGCCTTTCCAGGTTGCTTGGTTGGCCAAAAAGGGCGTAGGCGTTTTTTCCTGAATATATTCAGGAAAAATCGCCTACGCCCTTTTTGGCCAAGGGCATCATTGTCAAAGTTTTGCCGCATTTCATGTGCTTTAAAGGCGATTCGAATCTACCTCCTGAAATCTGTTTCCGGCAATTCTGCCTTGATTTCAATTCCTCGTCCTTGCCTTCCCTCAATATATTTGTGAACGAGAGTTATCATTTATAACTGTGCAGGTTTGTGAGTTGCAGTGCCCTGAAGCTCCATTTTACAACTGGCTTTTTCGGGAGCTGGCCGCAAAAGCGCAGGATGGCTTCAGGCCCTGTTCTGGTTCCGGGGTCAGGCTGAGCGTGTGGTTAATTCTTCTTCCTGATGGGAAAATAGAGTGACCTGTGCCTGTCCCAACACCAAGAGCTAGTCTCTCATTGGTTCCCTGTCTTCCCGTTCATCCTCAGGACAAATTGCAACCTGTACGGAACAGGAGGTTAAAGGTGCTGATGCTCCAAGTGGGGAGATTGCTAGTAAAGTGGCTGGAATGGCGAAGCCGAGCACAAGGAGATGAGAAATGAGGTGCGTTTTAGAAACCTTTCCCCATCACACGGTGTACCATCTTCTGGGTTTTTCATGCATGTTTTCGATGTAGGAAGATGCCCTTGAACCTGGAGATTTGGGACCCATGCGATGGGTAGCACGCAGTATTACTTTAAAGGGTCTGCGTTTGCTCACCCAACCTCACCAAACCTCTCAGCCCCAAGAGTGTCCACCCTTATGTCTCATCCAGCTGTGGGTCTAGATATGGTCAATCCAGGTGGCATCACAGACCCTGAACGAATTGTGTAAGAATTTCTCTCTCTTTCACTGTCTTTGTTTCATGGGTTTTTAAAAGTAATTTATTTTTATAATGGGGTTTAGCTGCTTTTCACGGCTGTGTTTATGCCGCTTTACACCCACTTGACACACTAACAGAGAGATATCAATACATAGGTTTTAAGATTATTACTAGTCAGATATATTCTTGTGCGGTGAATCGGGCGTGTTGAGTCCAGTTCTCTGAGCAAGGAGTAGGTCTTGTCTATTACATATTGGGTGTATGGAACGGTTTCTGAGCTAATTTGAAACTCTTGTTTTATGTATCACCCCACCTCACCTTTCCCTTTAAGCAGCCATAGTGTGTTTTCTGCATGTGTGACTCTGTTCTGTTTTGTAATTCAGTTGAAGTGTAACGGTTTTTACATTCCCTCTATAAGTGACACCTTATGAGAAGTGTCCTTTTCTGTGTGACTTATTTCACTTAGAATCGTCGTACCTAAATCCACTCATCATGCTGCTACTAGCCTTATGACATTGATTTCATGGCTGAGTGATATTCCATTGTACATAAGGACCACAAATTTTTTATCCATTTTTCGCTTTCCTGGGATATTTAAGGTGGAATGAAGTGGAGGTCCTTGTCAACAGAGCAGCCCTAAACTTTGGGGTGCTTGTGTCTTGCTGATTTTTAATTTTCCCACTTTATACACCCATGCGTGGAAGTGCCCTATGCTCTCTAAGCTGTGTTTTTTAGATGTTTCAGGACACACCGTACACTTCTCCAGAGTGGCTATTGGCAATTTACATCCCGCCCATCAGTGTAGCAAGGCTCCCATTTCTCCATGGCCTGTCCTGCATTTCTGATTTTGAAACTTTTTTCAGCATGGCCCTTTTGACCGATGGGAAGCGAGACTTCTTTGTAGCGCTGATTTGCCTTTCCAGGTTGCTTGGTTGGCCAAAAAGGGCGTATGCGTTTTTTCCTGAATATATTCAGGAAAAAACGCATACGCCCTTTTTGGCCAAGGGCATCATTGTCAACGTTTTGCCGCTTTTCATGTGCTTTAGAGGCGATTCGAATCTACCTCCTGAAATCTGTTTCCTGCAATTCTGCCTTGATTTCAATTCCTCATCTTTGCCTTCCCTCAATATATTTGTGGACGAGAGTTATCATTTATAACTGTGCAGGTTTGTGGGTTGCAGTGCCCTGAAGCTCCATTTTACAACTCGCTTTTTCGGGAGCTGGCCGCAAAAGCGCAGGATGGCTTCAGGCCCTGTTCTGGTTCCGGGGGGCAGGCTGAGCGTGTGGTTAATTCTTCTTCCTGATGGGAAAATAGAGTGACCTGTGCCTGTCCCAACACCAAGAGCTAGTCTCTCATTGGTTCCCTGTCTTCCCGTTCATCCTCAGGACAAATTGCAACCTGTACGGAACAGGAGGTTAAAGGTGCTTATGCTCCAAGTGGGGAGATTGCTAGTAAAGTGGCTGGAATGGCGAACCCTAGCACAAGGAGATGAGAAATGAGGTGCGTTTTAGAAACCTTTCCCCATCACACGGTGTACCATCTTCTGGGTTTCTCATGCATGTTTTCGATGTAGGAAGATGCCCTTGAACCTGGAGATTTGGGACCCATGCGATGGGTAGCACGCAGTATTACTTTAAAGGGTCCGCGTTTGCTCACCCAACCTCACCAAACCTCTCAGCCCCAAGAGTGTCCACCCTTATGTCTCATCCAGCTGTGGGTCTAGATATGGTCAATCCAGGTGGCATCACAGACCCTGAACGAATTGTGTAAGAATTTCTCTCTCTTTCACTGTCTTTGTTTCATGGGTTTTTAAAAGTAATTTATTTTTATAATGGGGTTTAGCTGCTTTTCACGGCTGTGTTTATGCCGCTTTACACCCACTTGACACACTAACAGAGAGATATCAATACATAGGTTTTAAGATTATTACTAGTCAGATATATTCTTGTGCGGTGAATCGGGCGTGTTGAGTCCAGTTCTCTGAGCAAGGAGTAGGTCTTGTCTATTACATATTGGGTTTATGGAACGGTATCTGAGCTAATTTGAATCTCTTGTTTTATGTATCACCCCACCTCACCTTTCCCGTTAAGCAGCCATAGTGTGTTTTCTGCATGTGTGACTCTGTTCTGTTTTGTAATTCAGTTCAAGTGTAACGGTTTTTACATTCCCTCTATAAGTGACACCTTATGAGAAGTGTCCTTTTCTGTGTGACTTATTTCACTTAGAATCGTCGTACCTAAATCCACTCATCATGCTGCTACTAGCCTTATGACATTGATTTCATGGCTGAGTGATATTCCATTGTACATAAGGACCACAAATTTTTTATCCATTTTTCGCTTTCCTGGGATATTTAAGGTGGAATGAAGTGGAGGTCCTTGTCAACAGAGCAGCCCTAAACTTTGGGGTGCTTGTGTCTTGCTGATTTTTAATTTTCCCACTTTATACACCCATGCGTGGAAGTGCCCTATGCTCTCTAAGCTGTGTTTTTAGATGTTTCAGGACACACCGTACACTTCTCCAGATTGGCTGTTGGCAATTTACATCCCGCCCATCAGTGTAGCAAAGCTCCCATTTCTCCATGGCCTGTCCTGCATTTCTGGTTTTGACACTTTTTTCAGCATGGCCCTTTTGACCGATGAGAAGCGAGACTTCTTGTAGCGCTGATTTGCCTTTCCAGGTTGCTTGGTTGGCCAAAAAGGGCGTAGGCGTTTTTTCCTGAATATATTCAGGAAAAATCGCCTACGCCCTTTTTGGCCAAGGGCATCATTGTCAAAGTTTTGCCGCATTTCATGTGCTTTAAAGGCGATTCGAATCTACCTCCTGAAATCTGTTTGCGGCAATTCTGCCTTGATTTCAATTCCTCGTCCTTGCCTTCCCTCAATATATTTGTGAACGAGAGTTATCATTTATAACTGTGCAGGTTTGTGAGTTGCAGTGCCCTGAAGCTCCATTTTACAACTGGCTTTTTCGGGAGCTGGCCGCAAAAGCGCAGGATGGCTTCAGGCCCTGTTCTGGTTCCGGGGTCAGGCTGAGCGTGTGGTTAATTCTTCTTCCTGATGGGAAAATAGAGTGACCTGTGCCTGTCCCAACACCAAGAGCTAGTCTCTCATTGGTTCCCCGTCTTCCCGTTCATCCTCAGGACAAATTGCAACCTGTATGGAACAGGAGGTTAAAGGTGCTGATGCTCCAAGTAGGGAGATTGCTAGTAAAGTGGCTGGAATGGCGAACCCAAGCACAAGGAGATGAGAAATGAGGTGCGTTTTAGAAACCTTTCCCCATCACAGGGTGTACCATCTTCTGGGTTTCTCATGCATGTTTTCGATGTAGGAAGATGCCCTTGAACCTGGAGATTTGGGACCCATGCGATGGGTAGCACGCAGTATTACTTTAAAGGGTCTGCGTTTGCTCACCCAACCTCACCAAACCTCTCAGCCCCAAGAGTGTCCACCCTTATGTCTCATCCAGCTGTGGGTCTAGATATGGTCAATCCAGGTGGCATCACAGACCCTGAACGAATTGTGTAAGAATTTCTCTCTCTTTCACTGTCTTTGTTTCATGGGTTTTTAAAAGTAATTTATTTTTATAATGGGGTTTAGCTGCTTTTCACGGCTGTGTTTATGCCGCTTTACACCCACTTGACACACTAACAGAGAGATATCAATACATAGGTTTTAAGATTATTACTAGTCAGATATATTCTTGTGCGGTGAATCGGGCGTGTTGAGTCCAGTTCTCTGAGCAAGGAGTAGGTCTTGTCTATTACATATTGGGTTTATGGAACGGTATCTGAGCTAATTTGAATCTCTTGTTTTATGTATCACCCCACCTCACCTTTCCCGTTTAGCAGCCATAGTGTGTTTTCTGCATGTGTGACTCTGTTCTGTTTTGTAATTCAGTTCAAGTGTAACGGTTTTTACATTCCCTCTATAAGTGACACCTTATGAGAAGTGTCCTTTTCTGTGTGACTTATTTCACTTAGAATCGTCGTACCTAAATCCACTCATCATGCTGCTACTAGCCTTATGACATTGATTTCATGGCTGAGTGATATTCCATTGTACATAAGGACCACAAATTTTTTATCCATTTTTCGCTTTCCTGGGATATTTAAGGTGGAATGAAGTGGAGGTCCTTGTCAACAGAGCAGCCCTAAACTTTGGGGTGCTTGTGTCTTGCTGATTTTTAATTTTCCCACTTTATACCCCCATGCGTGGAAGTGCCCTATGCTCTCTAAGCTGTGTTTTTAGATGTTTCAGGACACACCGTACACTTCTCCAGATTGGCTGTTGGCAATTTACGTCCCGCCCATCAGTGTAGCAAAGCTCCCATTTCTCCATGGCCTGTCCTGCATTTCTGGTTTTGACACTTTTTTCAGCATGGCCCTTTTGACCGATGAGAAGCGAGACTTCTTGTAGCGCTGATTTGCCTTTCCAGGTTGCTTGGTTGGCCAAAAAGGGCGTAGGCGTTTTTTCCTGAATATATTCAGGAAAAATCGCATACGCCCTTTTTGGCCAAGGGCATCATTGTCAAAGTTTTGCCGCATTTCATGTGCTTTAAAGGCGATTCGAATCTACCTCCTGAAATCTGTTTCCGGCAATTCTGCCTTGATTTCAATTCCTCGTCCTTGCCTTCCCTCAATATATTTGTGAACGAGAGTTATCATTTATGACTGTGCAGGTTTGTGAGTTGCAGTGCCCTGAAGCTCCATTTTACAACTGGCTTTTTCGGGAGCTGGCCGCAAAAGCGCAGGATGGCTTCAGGCCCTGTTCTGGTTCCGGGGTCAGGCTGAGCGTGTGGTTAATTCTTCTTCCTGATGGGAAAATAGAGTGACCTGTGCCTGTCCCAACACCAAGAGCTAGTCTCTCATTGGTTCCCTGTCTTCCCGTTCATCCTCAGGACAAATTGCAACCTGTACGGAACAGGAGGTTAAAGGTGCTGATGCTCCAAGTGGGGAGATTGCTAGTAAAGTGGCTGGAATGGCGAAGCCGAGCACAAGGAGATGAGAAATGAGGTGCGTTTTAGAAACCTTTCCCCATCACACGGTGTACCATCTTCTGGGTTTTTCATGCATGTTTTCGATGTAGGAAGATGCCCTTGAACCTGGAGATTTGGGACCCATGCGATGGGTAGCACGCAGTATTACTTTAAAGGGTCTGCGTTTGCTCACCCAACCTCACCAAACCTCTCAGCCCCAAGAGTGTCCACCCTTATGTCTCATCCAGCTGTGGGTCTAGATATGGTCAATCCAGGTGGCATCACAGACCCTGAACGAATTGTGTAAGAATTTCTCTCTCTTTCACTGTCTTTGTTTCATGGGTTTTTAAAAGTAATTTATTTTTATAATGGGGTTTAGCTGCTTTTCACGGCTGTGTTTATGCCGCTTTACACCCACTTGACACACTAACAGAGAGATATCAATACATAGGTTTTAAGATTATTACTAGTCAGATATATTCTTGTGCGGTGAATCGGGCGTGTTGAGTCCAGTTCTCTGAGCAAGGAGTAGGTCTTGTCTATTACATATTGGGTGTATGGAACGGTATCTGAGCTAATTTGAAACTCTTGTTTTATGTATCACCCCACCTCACCTTTCCCTTTAAGCAGCCATAGTGTGTTTTCTGCATGTGTGACTCTGTTCTGTTTTGTAATTCAGTTGAAGTGTAACGGTTTTTACATTCCCTCTATAAGTGACACCTTATGAGAAGTGTCCTTTTCTGTGTGACTTATTTCACTTAGAATCGTCGTACCTAAATCCACTCATCATGCTGCTACTAGCCTTATGACATTGATTTCATGGCTGAGTGATATTCCATTGTACATAAGGACCACAAATTTTTTATCCATTTTTCGCTTTCCTGGGATATTTAAGGTGGAATGAAGTGGAGGTCCTTGTCAACAGAGCAGCCCTAAACTTTGGGGTGCTTGTGTCTTGCTGATTTTTAATTTTCCCACTTTATACACCCATGCGTGGAAGTGCCCTATGCTCTCTAAGCTGTGTTTTTTAGATGTTTCAGGACACACCGTACACTTCTCCAGAGTGGCTATTGGCAATTTACATCCCGCCCATCAGTGTAGCAAGGCTCCCATTTCTCCATGGCCTGTCCTGCATTTCTGATTTTGAAACTTTTTTCAGCATGGCCCTTTTGACCGATGGGAAGCGAGACTTCTTTGTAGCGCTGATTTGCCTTTCCAGGTTGCTTGGTTGGCCAAAAAGGGCGTATGCGTTTTTTCCTGAATATATTCAGGAAAAAACGCATACGCCCTTTTTGGCCAAGGGCATCATTGTCAACGTTTTGCCGCTTTTCATGTGCTTTAGAGGCGATTCGAATCTACCTCCTGAAATCTGTTTCCTGCAATTCTGCCTTGATTTCAATTCCTCATCTTTGCCTTCCCTCAATATATTTGTGGACGAGAGTTATCATTTATAACTGTGCAGGTTTGTGGGTTGCAGTGCCCTGAAGCTCCATTTTACAACTCGCTTTTTCGGGAGCTGGCCGCAAAAGCGCAGGATGGCTTCAGGCCCTGTTCTGGTTCCGGGGGGCAGGCTGAGCGTGTGGTTAATTCTTCTTCCTGATGGGAAAATAGAGTGACCTGTGCCTGTCCCAACACCAAGAGCTAGTCTCTCATTGGTTCCCTGTCTTCCCGTTCATCCTCAGGACAAATTGCAACCTGTACGGAACAGGAGGTTAAAGGTGCTTATGCTCCAAGTGGGGAGATTGCTAGTAAAGTGGCTGGAATGGCGAACCCTAGCACAAGGAGATGAGAAATGAGGTGCGTTTTAGAAACCTTTCCCCATCACACGGTGTACCATCTTCTGGGTTTCTCATGCATGTTTTCGATGTAGGAAGATGCCCTTGAACCTGGAGATTTGGGACCCATGCGATGGGTAGCACGCAGTATTACTTTAAAGGGTCCGCGTTTGCTCACCCAACCTCACCAAACCTCTCAGCCACAAGAGTGTCCACCCTTATGTCTCATCCAGCTGTGGGTCTAGATATGGTCAATCCAGGTGGCATCACAGACCCTGAACGAATTGTGTAAGAATTTCTCTCTCTTTCACTGTCTTTGTTTCATGGGTTTTTGAAAGTAATTTATTTTTATAATGGGGTTTAGCTGCTTTTCACGGCTGTGTTTATGCCGCTTTACACCCACTTGACACACTAACAGAGAGATATCAATACATAGGTTTTAAGATTATTACTAGTCAGATATATTCTTGTGCGGTGAATCGGGCGTGTTGAGTCCAGTTCTCTGAGCAAGGAGTAGGTCTTGTCTATTACATATTGGGTTTATGGAACGGTATCTGAGCTAATTTGAATCTCTTGTTTTATGTATCACCCCACCTCACCTTTCCCGTTTAGCAGCCATAGTGTGTTTTCTGCATGTGTGACTCTGTTCTGTTTTGTAATTCAGTTCAAGTGTAACGGTTTTTACATTCCCTCTATAAGTGACACCTTATGAGAAGTGTCCTTTTCTGTGTGACTTATTTCACTTAGAATCGTCGTACCTAAATCCACTCATCATGCTGCTACTAGCCTTATGACATTGATTTCATGGCTGAGTGATATTCCATTGTACATAAGGACCACAAATTTTTTATCCATTTTTCGCTTTCCTGGGATATTTAAGGTGGAATGAAGTGGAGGTCCTTGTCAACAGAGCAGCCCTAAATTTTGGGGTGCTTGTGTCTTGCTGATTTTTAATTTTCCCACTTTATACACCCATGCGTGGAAGTGCCCTATGCTCTCTAAGCTGTGTTTTTTAGATGTTTCAGGACACACCGTACACTTCTCCAGAGTGGCTATTGGCAATTTACATCCCGCCCATCAGTGTAGCAAGGCTCCCATTTCTCCATGGCCTGTCCTGCATTTCTGGTTTTGAAACTTTTTTCAGCATGGCCCTTTTGACCGATGGGAAGCGAGACTTCTTTGTAGCGCTGATTTGCCTTTCCAGGTTGCTTGGTTGGCCAAAAAGGGCGTATGCGTTTTTTCCTGAATATATTCAGGAAAAAACGCATACGCCCTTTTTGGCCAAGGGCATCATTGTCAACGTTTTGCCGCTTTTCATGTGCTTTAGAGGCGATTCGAATCTACCTCCTGAAATCTGTTTCCTGCAATTCTGCCTTGATTTCAATTCCTCATCTTTGCCTTCCCTCAATATATTTGTGGACGAGAGTTATCATTTATAACTGTGCAGGTTTGTGGGGTGCAGTGCCCTGAAGCTCCATTTTACAACTCGCTTTTTCGGGAGCTGGCCGCAAAAGCGCAGGATGGCTTCAGGCCCTGTTCTGGTTCCGGGGGGCAGGCTGAGCGTGTGGTTAATTCTTCTTCCTGATGGGAAAATAGAGTGACCTGTGCCTGTCCCAACACCAAGAGCTAGTCTCTCATTGGTTCCCCGTCTTCCCGTTCATCCTCAGGACAAATTGCAACCTGTATGGAACAGGAGGTTAAAGGTGCTGATGCTCCAAGTAGGGAGATTGCTAGTAAAGTGGCTGGAATGGCGAACCCAAGCACAAGGAGATGAGAAATGAGGTGCATTTTAGAAACCTTTCCCCATCACAGGGTGTACCATCTTCTGGGTTTCACATGCATGTTTTCGATGTAGGAAGATGCCCTTGAACCTGGAGATTTGGGACCCATGCGATGGGTAGCACGCAGTATTACTTTAAAGGGTCTGCGTTTGCTCACCCAACCTCACCAAACCTCTCAGCCCCAAGAGTGTCCACCCTTATGTCTCATCCAGCTGTGGGTCTAGATATGGTCAATCCAGGTGGCATCACAGACCCTGAACGAATTGTGTAAGAATTTCTCTCTCTTTCACTGTCTTTGTTTCATGGGTTTTTAAAAGTAATTTATTTTTATAATGGGGTTTAGCTTCTTTTCACGGCTGTGTTTATGCCGCTTTACACCCACTTGACACACTAACAGAGAGATATCAATACATAGGTTTTAAGATTATTACTAGTCAGATATATTCTTGTGTGGTGAATCGGGCGTGTTGAGTCCAGTTCTCTGAGCAAGGAGCAGGTCTTGTCTATTACATATTGGGTTTATGGAACGGTATCTGAGCTAATTTGAATCTCTTGTTTTATGTATCACCCCACCTCACCTTTCCCGTTTAGCAGCCATAGTGTGTTTTCTGCATCTGTGACTCTGTTCTGTTTTGTAATTCAGTTCAAGTGTAACGGTTTTTACATTCCCTCTATAAGTGACACCTTATGAGAAGTGTCCTTTTCTGTGTGACTTATTTCACTTAGAATCGTCGTACCTAAATCCACTCATCATGCTGCTACTAGCCTTATGACATTGATTTCATGGCTGAGTGATATTCCATTGTACATAAGGACCACAAATTTTTTATCCATTTTTCGCTTTCCTGGGATATTTAAGGTGGAATGAAGTGGAGGTCCTTGTCAACAGAGCAGCCCTAAACTTTGGGGTGCTTGTGTCTTGCTGATTTTTAATTTTCCCACTTTATACCGCCATGCGTGGAAGTGCCCTATGCTCTCTAAGCTGTGTTTTTAGATGTTTCAGGACACACCGTACACTTCTCCAGATTGGCTGTTGGCAATTTACATCCCGCCCATCAGTGTAGCAAAGCTCCCATTTCTCCATGGCCTGTCCTGCATTTCTGTTTTTGACACTTTTTTCAGCATGGCCCTTTTGACCGATGAGAAGCGAGACTTCTTGTAGCGCTGATTTGCCTTTCCAGGTTGCTTGGTTGGCCAAAAAGGGCGTAGGCGTTTTTTCCTGAATATATTCAGGAAAAATCGCGTACGCCCTTTTTGGCCAAGGGCATCATTGTCAAAGTTTTGCCGCATTTCATGTGCTTTAAAGGCGATTCGAATCTACCTCCTGAAATCTGTTTCCGGCAATTCTGCCTTGATTTCAATTCCTCGTCCTTGCCTTCCCTCAATATATTTGTGAACGAGAGTTATCATTTATAACTGTGCAGGTTTGTGAGTTGCAGTGCCCTGAAGCTCCATTTTACAACTGGCTTTTTCGGGAGCTGGCCGCAAAAGCACAGGATGGCTTCAGGCCCTGTTCTGGTTCCGGGGTCAGGCTGAGCGTGTGGTTAATTCTTCTTCCTGATGGGAAAATAGAGTGACCTGTGCCTGTCCCAACACCAAGAGCTAGTCTCTCATTGGTTCCCCGTCTTCCCGTTCATCCTCAGGACAAATTGCAACCTGTATGGAACAGGAGGTTAAAGGTGCTGATGCTCCAAGTAGGGAGATTGCTAGTAAAGTGGCTGGAATGGCGAACCCAAGCACAAGGAGATGAGAAATGAGGTGCGTTTTATAAACCTTTCCCCATCACAGGGTGTACCATCTTCTGGGTTTCTCATGCATGTTTTCGATGTAGGAAGATGCCCTTGAACCTGGAGATTTGGGACCCATGCGATGGGTAGCACGCAGTATTACTTTAAAGGGTCTGCGTTTGCTCACCCAACCTCACCAAACCTCTCAGCCCCAAGAGTGTCCACCCTTATGTCTCATCCAGCTGTGGGTCTAGATATGGTCAATCCAGGTGGCATCACAGACCCTGAACGAATTGTGTAAGAATTTCTCTCTCTTTCACTGTCTTTGTTTCATGGGTTTTTAAAAGTAATTTATTTTTATAATGGGGTTTAGCTGCTTTTCACGGCTGTGTTTATGCCGCTTTACACCCACTTGACACACTAACAGAGAGATATCAATACATAGGTTTTAAGATTATTACTAGTCAGATATATTCTTGTGCGGTGAATCGGGCGTGTTGAGTCCAGTTCTCTGAGCAAGGAGTAGGTCTTGTCTATTACATATTGGGTTTATGGAACGGTATCTGAGCTAATTTGAATCTCTTGTTTTATGTATCACCCCACCTCACCTTTCCCGTTAAGCAGCCATAGTGTGTTTTCTGCATGTGTGACTCTGTTCTGTTTTGTAATTCAGTTCAAGTGTAACGGTTTTTACATTCCCTCTATAAGTGACACCTTATGAGAAGTGTCCTTTTCTGTGTGACTTATTTCACTTAGAATCGTCGTACCTAAATCCACTCATCATGCTGCTACTAGCCTTATGACATTGATTTCATGGCTGAGTGATATTCCATTGTACATAAGGACCACAAATTTTTTATCCATTTTTCGCTTTCCTGGGATATTTAAGGTGGAATGAAGTGGAGGTCCTTGTCAACAGAGCAGCCCTAAACTTTGGGGTGCTTGTGTCTTGCTGATTTTTAATTTTCCCACTTTATACCCCCATGCGTGGAAGTGCCCTATGCTCTCTAAGCTGTGTTTTTAGATGTTTCAGGACACACCGTACACTTCTCCAGATTGGCTGTTGGCAATTTACATCCCGCCCATCAGTGTAGCAAAGCTCCCATTTCTCCATGGCCTGTCCTGCATTTCTGGTTTTGACACTTTTTTCAGCATGGCCCTTTTGACCGATGAGAAGCGAGACTTCTTGTAGCGCTGATTTGCCTTTCCAGGTTGCTTGGTTGGCCAAAAAGGGCGTAGGCGTTTTTTCCTGAATATATTCAGGAAAAATCGCCTACGCCCTTTTTGGCCAAGGGCATCATTGTCAAAGTTTTGCCGCATTTCATGTGCTTTAAAGGCGATTCGAATCTACCTCCTGAAATCTGTTTCCGGCAATTCTGCCTTGATTTCAATTCCTCGTCCTTGCCTTCCCTCAATATATTTGTGAACGAGAGTTATCATTTATAACTGTGCAGGTTTGTGAGTTGCAGTGCCCTGAAGCTCCATTTTACAACTGGCTTTTTCGGGAGCTGGCCGCAAAAGCGCAGGATGGCTTCAGGCCCTGTTCTGGTTCCGGGGTCAGGCTGAGCGTGTGGTTAATTCTTCTTCCTGATGGGAAAATAGAGTGACCTGTGCCTGTCCCAACACCAAGAGCTAGTCTCTCATTGGTTCCCTGTCTTCCCGTTCATCCTCAGGACAAATTGCAACCTGTACGGAACAGGAGGTTAAAGGTGCTGATGCTCCAAGTGGGGAGATTGCTAGTAAAGTGGCTGGAATGGCGAAGCCGAGCACAAGGAGATGAGAAATGAGGTGCGTTTTAGAAACCTTTCCCCATCACACGGTGTACCATCTTCTGGGTTTTTCATGCATGTTTTCGATGTAGGAAGATGCCCTTGAACCTGGAGATTTGGGACCCATGCGATGGGTAGCACGCAGTATTACTTTAAAGGGTCTGCGTTTGCTCACCCAACCTCACCAAACCTCTCAGCCCCAAGAGTGTCCACCCTTATGTCTCATCCAGCTGTGGGTCTAGATATGGTCAATCCAGGTGGCATCACAGACCCTGAACGAATTGTGTAAGAATTTCTCTCTCTTTCACTGTCTTTGTTTCATGGGTTTTTAAAAGTAATTTATTTTTATAATGGGGTTTAGCTGCTTTTCACGGCTGTGTTTATGCCGCTTTACACCCACTTGACACACTAACAGAGAGATATCAATACATAGGTTTTAAGATTATTACTAGTCAGATATATTCTTGTGCGGTGAATCGGGCGTGTTGAGTCCAGTTCTCTGAGCAAGGAGTAGGTCTTGTCTATTACATATTGGGTGTATGGAACGGTATCTGAGCTAATTTGAAACTCTTGTTTTATGTATCACCCCACCTCACCTTTCCCTTTAAGCAGCCATAGTGTGTTTTCTGCATGTGTGACTCTGTTCTGTTTTGTAATTCAGTTGAAGTGTAACGGTTTTTACATTCCCTCTATAAGTGACACCTTATGAGAAGTGTCCTTTTCTGTGTGACTTATTTCACTTAGAATCGTCGTACCTAAATCCACTCATCATGCTGCTACTAGCCTTATGACATTGATTTCATGGCTGAGTGATATTCCATTGTACATAAGGACCACAAATTTTTTATCCATTTTTCGCTTTCCTGGGATATTTAAGGTGGAATGAAGTGGAGGTCCTTGTCAACAGAGCAGCCCTAAACTTTGGGGTGCTTGTGTCTTGCTGATTTTTAATTTTCCCACTTTATACACCCATGCGTGGAAGTGCCCTATGCTCTCTAAGCTGTGTTTTTTAGATGTTTCAGGACACACCGTACACTTCTCCAGAGTGGCTATTGGCAATTTACATCCCGCCCATCAGTGTAGCAAGGCTCCCATTTCTCCATGGCCTGTCCTGCATTTCTGATTTTGAAACTTTTTTCAGCATGGCCCTTTTGACCGATGGGAAGCGAGACTTCTTTGTAGCGCTGATTTGCCTTTCCAGGTTGCTTGGTTGGCCAAAAAGGGCGTATGCGTTTTTTCCTGAATATATTCAGGAAAAAACGCATACGCCCTTTTTGGCCAAGGGCATCATTGTCAACGTTTTGCCGCTTTTCATGTGCTTTAGAGGCGATTCGAATCTACCTCCTGAAATCTGTTTCCTGCAATTCTGCCTTGATTTCAATTCCTCATCTTTGCCTTCCCTCAATATATTTGTGGACGAGAGTTATCATTTATAACTGTGCAGGTTTGTGGGTTGCAGTGCCCTGAAGCTCCATTTTACAACTCGCTTTTTCGGGAGCTGGCCGCAAAAGCGCAGGATGGCTTCAGGCCCTGTTCTGGTTCCGGGGGGCAGGCTGAGCGTGTGGTTAATTCTTCTTCCTGATGGGAAAATAGAGTGACCTGTGCCTGTCCCAACACCAAGAGCTAGTCTCTCATTGGTTCCCTGTCTTCCCGTTCATCCTCAGGACAAATTGCAACCTGTACGGAACAGGAGGTTAAAGGTGCTTATGCTCCAAGTGGGGAGATTGCTAGTAAAGTGGCTGGAATGGCGAACCCTAGCACAAGGAGATGAGAAATGAGGTGCGTTTTAGAAACCTTTCCCCATCACACGGTGTACCATCTTCTGGGTTTCTCATGCATGTTTTCGATGTAGGAAGATGCCCTTGAACCTGGAGATTTGGGACACATGCGATGGGTAGCACGCAGTATTACTTTAAAGGGTCCGCGTTTGCTCACCCAACCTCACCAAACCTCTCAGCCCCAAGAGTGTCCACCCTTATGTCTCATCCAGCTGTGGGTCTAGATATGGTCAATCCAGGTGGCATCACAGACCCTGAACGAATTGTGTAAGAATTTCTCTCTCTTTCACTGTCTTTGTTTCATGGGTTTTTAAAAGTAATTTATTTTTATAATGGGGTTTAGCTGCTTTTCACGGCTGTGTTTATGCCGCTTTACACCCACTTGACACACTAACAGAGAGATATCAATACATAGGTTTTAAGATTATTACTAGTCAGATATATTCTTGTGCGGTGAATCGGGCGTGTTGAGTCCAGTTCTCTGAGCAAGGAGTAGGTCTTGTCTATTACATATTGGGTTTATGGAACGGTATCTGAGCTAATTTGAATCTCTTGTTTTATGTATCACCCCACCTCACCTTTCCCGTTTAGCAGCCATAGTGTGTTTTCTGCATGTGTGACTCTGTTCTGTTTTGTAATTCAGTTCAAGTGTAACGGTTTTTACATTCCCTCTATAAGTGACACCTTATGAGAAGTGTCCTTTTCTGTGTGACTTATTTCACTTAGAATCGTCGTACCTAAATCCACTCATCATGCTGCTACTAGCCTTATGACATTGATTTCATGGCTGAGTGATATTCCATTGTACATAAGGACCACAAATTTTTTATCCATTTTTCGCTTTCCTGGGATATTTAAGGTGGAATGAAGTGGAGGTTCTTGTCAACAGAGCAGCCCTAAACTTTGGGGTGCTTGTGTCTTGCTGATTTTTAATTTTCCCACTTTATACACCCATGCGTGGAAGTGCCCTATGCTCTCTAAGCTGTGTTTTTTAGATGTTTCAGGACACACCGTACACTTCTCCAGAGTGGCTATTGGCAATTTACATCCCGCCCATCAGTGTAGCAAGGCTCCCATTTCTCCATGGCCTGTCCTGCATTTCTGGTTTTGAAACTTTTTTCAGCATGGCCCTTTTGACCGATGGGAAGCGAGACTTCTTTGTAGCGCTGATTTGCCTTTCCAGGTTGCTTGGTTGGCCAAAAAGGGCGTATGCGTTTTTTCCTGAATATATTCAGGAAAAAACGCATACGCCCTTTTTGGCCAAGGGCATCATTGTCAACGTTTTGCCGCTTTTCATGTGCTTTAGAGGCGATTCGAATCTACCTCCTGAAATCTGTTTCCTGCAATTCTGCCTTGATTTCAATTCCTCATCTTTGCCTTCCCTCAATATATTTGTGGACGAGAGTTATCATTTATAACTGTGCAGGTTTGTGGGGTGCAGTGCCCTGAAGCTCCATTTTACAACTCGCTTTTTCGGGAGCTGGCCGCAAAAGCGCAGGATGGCTTCAGGCCCTGTTCTGGTTCCGGGGGGCAGGCTGAGCGTGTGGTTAATTCTTCTTCCTGATGGGAAAATAGAGTGACCTGTGCCTGTCCCAACACCAAGAGCTAGTCTCTCATTGGTTCCCTGTCTTCCCGTTCATCCTCAGGACAAATTGCAACCTGTACGGAACAGGAGGTTAAAGGTGCTTATGCTCCAAGTGGGGAGATTGCTAGTAAAGTGGCTGGAATGGCGAACCCTAGCACAAGGAGATGAGAAATGAGGTGCGTTTTAGAAACCTTTCCCCATCACACGGTGTACCATCTTCTGGGTTTCTCATGCATGTTTTCGATGTAGGAAGATGCCCTTGAACCTGGAGATTTGGGACCCATGCGATGGGTAGCACGCAGTATTACTTTAAAGGGTCCGCGTTTGCTCACCCAACCTCACCAAACCTCTCAGCCCCAAGAGTGTCCACCCTTATGTCTCATCCAGCTGTGGGTCTAGATATGGTCAATCCAGGTGGCATCACAGACCCTGAACGAATTGTGTAAGAATTTCTCTCTCTTTCACTGTCCTTGTTTCATGGGTTTTTGAAAGTAATTTATTTTTATAATGGGGTTTAGCTGCTTTTCACGGCTGTGTTTATGCCGCTTTACACCCACTTGACACACTAACAGAGAGATATCAATACATAGGTTTTAAGATTATTACTAGTCAGATATATTCTTGTGCGGTGAATCGGGCGTGTTGAGTCCAGTTCTCTGAGCAAGGAGTAGGTCTTGTCTATTACATATTGGGTTTATGGAACGGTATCTGAGCTAATTTGAACCTCTTGTTTTATGTATCACCCCACCTCACCTTTCCCGTTTAGCAGCCATAGTGTGTTTTCTGCATGTGTGACTCTGTTCTGTTTTGTAATTCAGTTCAAGTGTAACGGTTTTTACATTCCCTCTATAAGTGACACCTTATGAGAAGTGTCCTTTTCTGTGTGACTTATTTCACTTAGAATCGTCGTACCTAAATCCACTCATCATGCTGCTACTAGCCTTATGACATTGATTTCATGGCTGAGTGATATTCCATTGTACATAAGGACCACAAATTTTTTATCCATTTTTCGCTTTCCTGGGATATTTAAGGTGGAATGAAGTGGAGGTCCTTGTCAACAGAGCAGCCCTAAACTTTGGGGTGCTTGTGTCTTGCTGATTTTTAATTTTCCCACTTTATACACCCATGCGTGGAAGTGCCCTATGCTCTCTAAGCTGTGTTTTTTAGATGTTTCAGGACACACCGTACACTTCTCCAGAGTGGCTATTGGCAATTTACATCCCGCCCATCAGTGTAGCAAGGCTCCCATTTCTCCATGGCCTGTCCTGCATTTCTGGTTTTGAAACTTTTTTCAGCATGGCCCTTTTGACCGATGGGAAGCGAGACTTCTTTGTAGCGCTGATTTGCCTTTCCAGGTTGCTTGGTTGGCCAAAAAGGGCGTATGCGTTTTTTCCTGAATATATTCAGGAAAAAACGCATACGCCCTTTTTGGCCAAGGGCATCATTGTCAACGTTTTGCCGCTTTTCATGTGCTTTAGAGGCGATTCGAATCTACCTCCTGAAATCTGTTTCCTGCAATTCTGCCTTGATTTCAATTCCTCATCTTTGCCTTCCCTCAATATATTTGTGGACGAGAGTTATCATTTATAACTGTGCAGGTTTGTGGGGTGCAGTGCCCTGAAGCTCCATTTTACAACTCGCTTTTTCGGGAGCTGGCCGCAAAAGCGCAGGATGGCTTCAGGCCCTGTTCTGGTTCCGGGGGGCAGGCTGAGCGTGTGGTTAATTCTTCTTCCTGATGGGAAAATAGAGTGACCTGTGCCTGTCCCAACACCAAGAGCTAGTCTCTCATTGGTTCCCCGTCTTCCCGTTCATCCTCAGGACAAATTGCAACCTGTATGGAACAGGAGGTTAAAGGTGCTGATGCTCCAAGTAGGGAGATTGCTAGTAAAGTGGCTGGAATGGCGAACCCAAGCACAAGGAGATGAGAAATGAGGTGCGTTTTAGAAACCTTTCCCCATCACACGGTGTACCATCTTCTGGGTTTCACATGCATGTTTTCGATGTAGGAAGATGCCCTTGAACCTGGAGATTTGGGACCCATGCGATGGGTAGCACGCAGTATTACTTTAAAGGGTCTGCGTTTGCTCACCCAACCTCACCAAACCTCTCAGCCCCAAGAGTGTCCACCCTTATGTCTCATCCAGCTGTGGGTCTAGATATGGTCAATCCAGGTGGCATCACAGACCCTGAACGAATTGTGTAAGAATTTCTCTCTCTTTCACTGTCTTTGTTTCATGGGTTTTTAAAAGTAATTTATTTTTATAATGGGGTTTAGCTGCTTTTCACGGCTGTGTTTATGCCGCTTTACACCCACTTGACACACTAACAGAGAGATATCAATACATAGGTTTTAAGATTATTACTAGTCAGATATATTCTTGTGCGGTGAATCGGGCGTGTTGAGTCCAGTTCTCTGAGCAAGGAGCAGGTCTTGTCTATTACATATTGGGTTTATGGAACGGTATCTGAGCTAATTTGAATCTCTTGTTTTATGTATCACCCCACCTCACCTTTCCCGTTTAGCAGCCATAGTGTGTTTTCTGCATGTGTGACTCTGTTCTGTTTTGTAATTCAGTTCAAGTGTAACGGTTTTTACATTCCCTCTATAAGTGACACCTTATGAGAAGTGTCCTTTTCTGTGTGACTTATTTCACTTAGAATCGTCGTACCTAAATCCACTCATCATGCTGCTACTAGCCTTATGACATTGATTTCATGGCTGAGTGATATTCCATTGTACATAAGGACCACAAATTTTTTATCCATTTTTCGCTTTCCTGGGATATTTAAGGTGGAATGAAGTGGAGGTCCTTGTCAACAGAGCAGCCCTAAACTTTGGGGTGCTTGTGTCTTGCTGATTTTTAATTTTCCCACTTTATACCCCCATGCGTGGAAGTGCCCTATGCTCTCTAAGCTGTGTTTTTAGATGTTTCAGGACACACCGTACACTTCTCCAGATTGGCTGTTGGCAATTTACATCCCGCCCATCAGTGTAGCAAAGCTCCCATTTCTCCATGGCCTGTCCTGCATTTCTGGTTTTGACATTTTTTTCAGCATGGCCCTTTTGACCGATGAGAAGCGAGACTTCTTGTAGCGCTGATTTGCCTTTCCAGGTTGCTTGGTTGGCCAAAAAGGGCGTAGGCGTTTTTTCCTGAATATATTCAGGAAAAATCGCATACGCCCTTTTTGGCCAAGGGCATCATTGTCAAAGTTTTGCCGCATTTCATGTGCTTTAAAGGCGATTCGAATCTACCTCCTGAAATCTGTTTCCGGCAATTCTGCCTTGATTTCAATTCCTCGTCCTTGCCTTCCCTCAATATATTTGTGAACGAGAGTTATCATTTATAACTGTGCAGGTTTGTGAGTTGCAGTGCCCTGAAGCTCCATTTTACAACTGGCTTTTTCGGGAGCTGGCCGCAAAAGCGCAGGATGGCTTCAGGCCCTGTTCTGGTTCCGGGGTCAGGCTGAGCGTGTGGTTAATTCTTCTTCCTGATGGGAAAATAGAGTGACCTGTGCCTGTCCCAACACCAAGAGCTAGTCTCTCATTGGTTCCCCGTCTTCCCGTTCATCCTCAGGACAAATTGCAACCTGTATGGAACAGGAGGTTAAAGGTGCTGATGCTCCAAGTAGGGAGATTGCTAGTAAAGTGGCTGGAATGGCGAACCCAAGCACAAGGAGATGAGAAATGAGGTGCGTTTTAGAAACCTTTCCCCATCACAGGGTGTACCATCTTCTGGGTTTCTCATGCATGTTTTCGATGTAGGAAGATGCCCTTGAACCTGGAGATTTGGGACCCATGCGATGGGTAGCACGCAGTATTACTTTAAAGGGTCTGCGTTTGCTCACCCAACCTCACCAAACCTCTCAGCCCCAAGAGTGTCCACCCTTATGTCTCATCCAGCTGTGGGTCTAGATATGGTCAATCCAGGTGGCATCACAGACCCTGAACGAATTGTGTAAGAATTTCTCTCTCTTTCACTGTCTTTGTTTCATGGGTTTTTAAAAGTAATTTATTTTTATAATGGGGTTTAGCTGCTTTTCACGGCTGTGTTTATGCCGCTTTACACCCACTTGACACACTAACAGAGAGATATCAATACATAGGTTTTAAGATTATTACTAGTCAGATATATTCTTGTGCGGTGAATCGGGCGTGTTGAGTCCAGTTCTCTGAGCAAGGAGTAGGTCTTGTCTATTACATATTGGGTTTATGGAACGGTATCTGAGCTAATTTGAATCTCTTGTTTTATGTATCACCCCACCTCACCTTTCCCGTTTAGCAGCCATAGTGTGTTTTCTGCATGTGTGACTCTGTTCTGTTTTGTAATTCAGTTCAAGTGTAACGGTTTTTACATTCCCTCTATAAGTGACACCTTATGAGAAGTGTCCTTTTCTGTGTGACTTATTTCACTTAGAATCGTCGTACCTAAATCCACTCATCATGCTGCTACTAGCCTTATGACATTGATTTCATGGCTGAGTGATATTCCATTGTACATAAGGACCACAAATTTTTTATCCATTTTTCGCTTTCCTGGGATATTTAAGGTGGAATGAAGTGGAGGTCCTTGTCAACAGAGCAGCCCTAAACTTTGGGGTGCTTGTGTCTTGCTGATTTTTAATTTTCCCACTTTATCCCCCCATGCGTGGAAGTGCCCTATGCTCTCTAAGCTGTGTTTTTAGATGTTTCAGGACACACCGTACACTTCTCCAGATTGGCTGTTGGCAATTTACATCCCGCCCATCAGTGTAGCAAAGCTCCCATTTCTCCATGGCCTGTCCTGCATTTCTGGTTTTGACACTTTTTTCAGCATGGCCCTTTTGACCGATGAGAAGCGAGACTTCTTGTAGCGCTGATTTGCCTTTCCAGGTTGCTTGGTTGGCCAAAAAGGGCGTAGGCGTTTTTTCCTGAATATATTCAGGAAAAATCGCATACGCCCTTTTTGGCCAAGGGCATCATTGTCAAAGTTTTGCCGCATTTCATGTGCTTTAAAGGCGATTCGAATCTACCTCCTGAAATCTGTTTCCGGCAATTCTGCCTTGATTTCAATTCCTCGTCCTTGCCTTCCCTCAATATATTTGTGAACGAGAGTTATCATTTATAACTGTGCAGGTTTGTGAGTTGCAGTGCCCTGAAGCTCCATTTTACAACTGGCTTTTTCGGGAGCTGGCCGCAAAAGCGCAGGATGGCTTCAGGCCCTGTTCTGGTTCCGGGGTCAGGCTGAGCGTGTGGTTAATTCTTCTTCCTGATGGGAAAATAGAGTGACCTGTGCCTGTCCCAACACCAAGAGCTAGTCTCTCATTGGTTCCCTGTCTTCCCGTTCATCCTCAGGACAAATTGCAACCTGTACGGAACAGGAGGTTAAAGGTGCTGATGCTCCAAGTGGGGAGATTGCTAGTAAAGTGGCTGGAATGGCGAAGCCGAGCACAAGGAGATGAGAAATGAGGTGCGTTTTAGAAACCTTTCCCCATCACACGGTGTACCATCTTCTGGGTTTTTCATGCATGTTTTCGATGTAGGAAGATGCCCTTGAACCTGGAGATTTGGGACCCATGCGATGGGTAGCACGCAGTATTACTTTAAAGGGTCTGCGTTTGCTCACCCAACCTCACCAAACCTCTCAGCCCCAAGAGTGTCCACCCTTATGTCTCATCCAGCTGTGGGTCTAGATATGGTCAATCCAGGTGGCATCACAGACCCTGAACGAATTGTGTAAGAATTTCTCTCTCTTTCACTGTCTTTGTTTCTTGGGTTTTTAAAAGTAATTTATTTTTATAATGGGGTTTAGCTGCTTTTCACGGCTGTGTTTATGCCGCTTTACACCCACTTGACACACTAACAGAGAGATATCAATACATAGGTTTTAAGATTATTACTAGTCAGATATATTCTTGTGCGGTGAATCGGGCGTGTTGAGTCCAGTTCTCTGAGCAAGGAGTAGGTCTTGTCTATTACATATTGGGTTTATGGAACGGTATCTGAGCTAATTTGAATCTCTTGTTTTATGTATCACCCCACCTCACCTTTCCCGTTTAGCAGCCATAGTGTGTTTTCTGCATGTGTGACTCTGTTCTGTTTTGTAATTCAGTTCAAGTGTAACGGTTTTTACATTCCCTCTATAAGTGACACCTTATGAGAAGTGTCCTTTTCTGTGTGACTTATTTCACTTAGAATCGTCGTACCTAAATCCACTCATCATGCTGCTACTAGCCTTATGACATTGATTTCATGGCTGAGTGATATTCCATTGTACATAAGGACCACAAATTTTTTATCCATTTTTCGCTTTCCTGGGATATTTAAGGTGGAATGAAGTGGAGGTCCTTGTCAACAGAGCAGCCCTAAACTTTGGGGTGCTTGTGTCTTGCTGATTTTTAATTTTCCCACTTTATACCCCCATGCGTGGAAGTGCCCTATGCTCTCTAAGCTGTGTTTTTAGATGTTTCAGGACACACCGTACACTTCTCCAGATTGGCTGTTGGCAATTTACGTCCCGCCCATCAGTGTAGCAAAGCTCCCATTTCTCCATGGCCTGTCCTGCATTTCTGGTTTTGACACTTTTTTCAGCATGGCCCTTTTGACCGATGAGAAGCGAGACTTCTTGTAGCGCTGATTTGCCTTTCCAGGTTGCTTGGTTGGCCAAAAAGGGCGTAGGCGTTTTTTCCTGAATATATTCAGGAAAAATCGCATACGCCCTTTTTGGCCAAGGGCATCATTGTCAAAGTTTTGCCGCATTTCATGTGCTTTAAAGGCGATTCGAATCTACCTCCTGAAATCTGTTTCCGGCAATTCTGCCTTGATTTCAATTCCTCGTCCTTGCCTTCCCTCAATATATTTGTGAACGAGAGTTATCATTTATGACTGTGCAGGTTTGTGAGTTGCAGTGCCCTGAAGCTCCATTTTACAACTGGCTTTTTCGGGAGCTGGCCGCAAAAGCGCAGGATGGCTTCAGGCCCTGTTCTGGTTCCGGGGTCAGGCTGAGCGTGTGGTTAATTCTTCTTCCTGATGGGAAAATAGAGTGACCTGTGCCTGTCCCAACACCAAGAGCTAGTCTCTCATTGGTTCCCTGTCTTCCCGTTCATCCTCAGGACAAATTGCAACCTGTACGGAACAGGAGGTTAAAGGTGCTGATGCTCCAAGTGGGGAGATTGCTAGTAAAGTGGCTGGAATGGCGAAGCCGAGCACAAGGAGATGAGAAATGAGGTGCGTTTTAGAAACCTTTCCCCATCACACGGTGTACCATCTTCTGGGTTTTTCATGCATGTTTTCGATGTAGGAAGATGCCCTTGAACCTGGAGATTTGGGACCCATGCGATGGGTAGCACGCAGTATTACTTTAAAGGGTCTGCGTTTGCTCACCCAACCTCACCAAACCTCTCAGCCCCAAGAGTGTCCACCCTTATGTCTCATCCAGCTGTGGGTCTAGATATGGTCAATCCAGGTGGCATCACAGACCCTGAACGAATTGTGTAAGAATTTCTCTCTCTTTCACTGTCTTTGTTTCATGGGTTTTTAAAAGTAATTTATTTTTATAATGGGGTTTAGCTGCTTTTCACGGCTGTGTTTATGCCGCTTTACACCCACTTGACACACTAACAGAGAGATATCAATACATAGGTTTTAAGATTATTACTAGTCAGATATATTCTTGTGCGGTGAATCGGGCGTGTTGAGTCCAGTTCTCTGAGCAAGGAGTAGGTCTTGTCTATTACATATTGGGTGTATGGAACGGTATCTGAGCTAATTTGAAACTCTTGTTTTATGTATCACCCCACCTCACCTTTCCCTTTAAGCAGCCATAGTGTGTTTTCTGCATGTGTGACTCTGTTCTGTTTTGTAATTCAGTTGAAGTGTAACGGTTTTTACATTCCCTCTATAAGTGACACCTTATGAGAAGTGTCCTTTTCTGTGTGACTTATTTCACTTAGAATCGTCGTACCTAAATCCACTCATCATGCTGCTACTAGCCTTATGACATTGATTTCATGGCTGAGTGATATTCCATTGTACATAAGGACCACAAATTTTTTATCCATTTTTCGCTTTCCTGGGATATTTAAGGTGGAATGAAGTGGAGGTCCTTGTCAACAGAGCAGCCCTAAACTTTGGGGTGCTTGTGTCTTGCTGATTTTTAATTTTCCCACTTTATACACCCATGCGTGGAAGTGCCCTATGCTCTCTAAGCTGTGTTTTTTAGATGTTTCAGGACACACCGTACACTTCTCCAGAGTGGCTATTGGCAATTTACATCCCGCCCATCAGTGTAGCAAGGCTCCCATTTCTCCATGGCCTGTCCTGCATTTCTGATTTTGAAACTTTTTTCAGCATGGCCCTTTTGACCGATGGGAAGCGAGACTTCTTTGTAGCGCTGATTTGCCTTTCCAGGTTGCTTGGTTGGCCAAAAAGGGCGTATGCGTTTTTTCCTGAATATATTCAGGAAAAAACGCATACGCCCTTTTTGGCCAAGGGCATCATTGTCAACGTTTTGCCGCTTTTCATGTGCTTTAGAGGCGATTCGAATCTACCTCCTGAAATCTGTTTCCTGCAATTCTGCCTTGATTTCAATTCCTCATCTTTGCCTTCCCTCAATATATTTGTGGACGAGAGTTATCATTTATAACTGTGCAGGTTTGTGGGTTGCAGTGCCCTGAAGCTCCATTTTACAACTCGCTTTTTCGGGAGCTGGCCGCAAAAGCGCAGGATGGCTTCAGGCCCTGTTCTGGTTCCGGGGGGCAGGCTGAGCGTGTGGTTAATTCTTCTTCCTGATGGGAAAATAGAGTGACCTGTGCCTGTCCCAACACCAAGAGCTAGTCTCTCATTGGTTCCCTGTCTTCCCGTTCATCCTCAGGACAAATTGCAACCTGTACGGAACAGGAGGTTAAAGGTGCTTATGCTCCAAGTGGGGAGATTGCTAGTAAAGTGGCTGGAATGGCGAACCCTAGCACAAGGAGATGAGAAATGAGGTGCGTTTTAGAAACCTTTCCCCATCACACGGTGTACCATCTTCTGGGTTTCTCATGCATGTTTTCGATGTAGGAAGATGCCCTTGAACCTGGAGATTTGGGACCCATGCGATGGGTAGCACGCAGTATTACTTTAAAGGGTCCGCGTTTGCTCACCCAACCTCACCAAACCTCTCAGCCACAAGAGTGTCCACCCTTATGTCTCATCCAGCTGTGGGTCTAGATATGGTCAATCCAGGTGGCATCACAGACCCTGAACGAATTGTGTAAGAATTTCTCTCTCTTTCACTGTCTTTGTTTCATGGGTTTTTGAAAGTAATTTATTTTTATAATGGGGTTTAGCTGCTTTTCACGGCTGTGTTTATGCCGCTTTACACCCACTTGACACACTAACAGAGAGATATCAATACATAGGTTTTAAGATTATTACTAGTCAGATATATTCTTGTGCGGTGAATCGGGCGTGTTGAGTCCAGTTCTCTGAGCAAGGAGTAGGTCTTGTCTATTACATATTGGGTTTATGGAACGGTATCTGAGCTAATTTGAATCTCTTGTTTTATGTATCACCCCACCTCACCTTTCCCGTTTAGCAGCCATAGTGTGTTTTCTGCATGTGTGACTCTGTTCTGTTTTGTAATTCAGTTCAAGTGTAACGGTTTTTACATTCCCTCTATAAGTGACACCTTATGAGAAGTGTCCTTTTCTGTGTGACTTATTTCACTTAGAATCGTCGTACCTAAATCCACTCATCATGCTGCTACTAGCCTTATGACATTGATTTCATGGCTGAGTGATATTCCATTGTACATAAGGACCACAAATTTTTTATCCATTTTTCGCTTTCCTGGGATATTTAAGGTGGAATGAAGTGGAGGTCCTTGTCAACAGAGCAGCCCTAAACTTTGGGGTGCTTGTGTCTTGCTGATTTTTAATTTTCCCACTTTATACACCCATGCGTGGAAGTGCCCTATGCTCTCTAAGCTGTGTTTTTTAGATGTTTCAGGACACACCGTACACTTCTCCAGAGTGGCTATTGGCAATTTACATCCCGCCCATCAGTGTAGCAAGGCTCCCATTTCTCCATGGCCTGTCCTGCATTTCTGGTTTTGAAACTTTTTTCAGCATGGCCCTTTTGACCGATGGGAAGCGAGACTTCTTTGTAGCGCTGATTTGCCTTTCCAGGTTGCTTGGTTGGCCAAAAAGGGCGTATGCGTTTTTTCCTGAATATATTCAGGAAAAAACGCATACGCCCTTTTTGGCCAAGGGCATCATTGTCAACGTTTTGCCGCTTTTCATGTGCTTTAGAGGCGATTCGAATCTACCTCCTGAAATCTGTTTCCTGCAATTCTGCCTTGATTTCAATTCCTCATCTTTGCCTTCCCTCAATATATTTGTGGACGAGAGTTATCATTTATAACTGTGCAGGTTTGTGGGGTGCAGTGCCCTGAAGCTCCATTTTACAACTCGCTTTTTCGGGAGCTGGCCGCAAAAGCGCAGGATGGCTTCAGGCCCTGTTCTGGTTCCGGGGGGCAGGCTGAGCGTGTGGTTAATTCTTCTTCCTGATGGGAAAATAGAGTGACCTGTGCCTGTCCCAACACCAAGAGCTAGTCTCTCATTGGTTCCCTGTCTTCCCGTTCATCCTCAGGACAAATTGCAACCTGTACGGAACAGGAGGTTAAAGGTGCTTATGCTCCAAGTGGGGAGATTGCTAGTAAAGTGGCTGGAATGGCGAACCCTAGCACAAGGAGATGAGAAATGAGGTGCGTTTTAGAAACCTTTCCCCATCACACGGTGTACCATCTTCTGGGTTTCTCATGCATGTTTTCGATGTAGGAAGATGCCCTTGAACCTGGAGATTTGGGACCCATGCGATGGGTAGCACGCAGTATTACTTTAAAGGGTCCGCGTTTGCTCACCCAACCTCACCAAACCTCTCAGCCCCAAGAGTGTCCACCCTTATGTCTCATCCAGCTGTGGGTCTAGATATGGTCAATCCAGGTGGCATCACAGACCCTGAACGAATTGTGTAAGAATTTCTCTCTCTTTCACTGTCCTTGTTTCATGGGTTTTTGAAAGTAATTTATTTTTATAATGGGGTTTAGCTGCTTTTCACGGCTGTGTTTATGCCGCTTTACACCCACTTGACACACTAACAGAGAGATATCAATACATAGGTTTTAAGATTATTACTAGTCAGATATATTCTTGTGCGGTGAATCGGGCGTGTTGAGTCCAGTTCTCTGAGCAAGGAGTAGGTCTTGTCTATTACATATTGGGTTTATGGAACGGTATCTGAGCTAATTTGAACCTCTTGTTTTATGTATCACCCCACCTCACCTTTCCCGTTTAGCAGCCATAGTGTGTTTTCTGCATGTGTGACTCTGTTCTGTTTTGTAATTCAGTTCAAGTGTAACGGTTTTTACATTCCCTCTATAAGTGACACCTTATGAGAAGTGTCCTTTTCTGTGTGACTTATTTCACTTAGAATCGTCGTACCTAAATCCACTCATCATGCTGCTACTAGCCTTATGACATTGATTTCATGGCTGAGTGATATTCCATTGTACATAAGGACCACAAATTTTTTATCCATTTTTCGCTTTCCTGGGATATTTAAGGTGGAATGAAGTGGAGGTCCTTGTCAACAGAGCAGCCCTAAACTTTGGGGTGCTTGTGTCTTGCTGATTTTTAATTTTCCCACTTTATACACCCATGCGTGGAAGTGCCCTATGCTCTCTAAGCTGTGTTTTTTAGATGTTTCAGGACACACCGTACACTTCTCCAGAGTGGCTATTGGCAATTTACATCCCGCCCATCAGTGTAGCAAGGCTCCCATTTCTCCATGGCCTGTCCTGCATTTCTGGTTTTGAAACTTTTTTCAGCATGGCCCTTTTGACCGATGGGAAGCGAGACTTCTTTGTAGCGCTGATTTGCCTTTCCAGGTTGCTTGGTTGGCCAAAAAGGGCGTATGCGTTTTTTCCTGAATATATTCAGGAAAAAACGCATACGCCCTTTTTGGCCAAGGGCATCATTGTCAACGTTTTGCCGCTTTTCATGTGCTTTAGAGGCGATTCGAATCTACCTCCTGAAATCTGTTTCCTGCAATTCTGCCTTGATTTCAATTCCTCATCTTTGCCTTCCCTCAATATATTTGTGGACGAGAGTTATCATTTATAACTGTGCAGGTTTGTGGGGTGCAGTGCCCTGAAGCTCCATTTTACAACTCGCTTTTTCGGGAGCTGGCCGCAAAAGCGCAGGATGGCTTCAGGCCCTGTTCTGGTTCCGGGGGGCAGGCTGAGCGTGTGGTTAATTCTTCTTCCTGATGGGAAAATAGAGTGACCTGTGCCTGTCCCAACACCAAGAGCTAGTCTCTCATTGGTTCCCCGTCTTCCCGTTCATCCTCAGGACAAATTGCAACCTGTATGGAACAGGAGGTTAAAGGTGCTGATGCTCCAAGTAGGGAGATTGCTAGTAAAGTGGCTGGAATGGCGAACCCAAGCACAAGGAGATGAGAAATGAGGTGCGTTTTAGAAACCTTTCCCCATCACACGGTGTACCATCTTCTGGGTTTCACATGCATGTTTTCGATGTAGGAAGATGCCCTTGAACCTGGAGATTTGGGACCCATGCGATGGGTAGCACGCAGTATTACTTTAAAGGGTCTGCGTTTGCTCACCCAACCTCACCAAACCTCTCAGCCCCAAGAGTGTCCACCCTTATGTCTCATCCAGCTGTGGGTCTAGATATGGTCAATCCAGGTGGCATCACAGACCCTGAACGAATTGTGTAAGAATTTCTCTCTCTTTCACTGTCTTTGTTTCATGGGTTTTTAAAAGTAATTTATTTTTATAATGGGGTTTAGCTGCTTTTCACGGCTGTGTTTATCCCGCTTTACACCCACTTGACACACTAACAGAGAGATATCAATACATAGGTTTTAAGATTATTACTAGTCAGATATATTCTTGTGCGGTGAATCGGGCGTGTTGAGTCCAGTTCTCTGAGCAAGGAGCAGGTCTTGTCTATTACATATTGGGTTTATGGAACGGTATCTGAGCTAATTTGAATCTCTTGTTTTATGTATCACCCCACCTCACCTTTCCCGTTTAGCAGCCATAGTGTGTTTTCTGCATGTGTGACTCTGTTCTGTTTTGTAATTCAGTTCAAGTGTAACGGTTTTTACATTCCCTCTATAAGTGACACCTTATGAGAAGTGTCCTTTTCTGTGTGACTTATTTCACTTAGAATCGTCGTACCTAAATCCACTCATCATGCTGCTACTAGCCTTATGACATTGATTTCATGGCTGAGTGATATTCCATTGTACATAAGGACCACAAATTTTTTATCCATTTTTCGCTTTCCTGGGATATTTAAGGTGGAATGAAGTGGAGGTCCTTGTCAACAGAGCAGCCCTAAACTTTGGGGTGCTTGTGTCTTGCTGATTTTTAATTTTCCCACTTTATACCCCCATGCGTGGAAGTGCCCTATGCTCTCTAAGCTGTGTTTTTAGATGTTTCAGGACACACCGTACACTTCTCCAGATTGGCTGTTGGCAATTTACATCCCGCCCATCAGTGTAGCAAAGCTCCCATTTCTCCATGGCCTGTCCTGCATTTCTGGTTTTGACACTTTTTTCAGCATGGCCCTTTTGACCGATGAGAAGCGAGACTTCTTGTAGCGCTGATTTGCCTTTCCAGGTTGCTTGGTTGGCCAAAAAGGGCGTAGGCGTTTTTTCCTGAATATATTCAGGAAAAATCGCATACGCCCTTTTTGGCCAAGGGCATCATTGTCAAAGTTTTGCCGCATTTCATGTGCTTTAAAGGCGATTCGAATCTACCTCCTGAAATCTGTTTCCGGCAATTCTGCCTTGATTTCAATTCCTCGTCCTTGCCTTCCCTCAATATATTTGTGAACGAGAGTTATCATTTATAACTGTGCAGGTTTGTGAGTTGCAGTGCCCTGAAGCTCCATTTTACAACTGGCTTTTTCGGGAGCTGGCCGCAAAAGCGCAGGATGGCTTCAGGCCCTGTTCTGGTTCCGGGGTCAGGCTGAGCGTGTGGTTAATTCTTCTTCCTGATGGGAAAATAGAGTGACCTGTGCCTGTCCCAACACCAAGAGCTAGTCTCTCATTGGTTCCCCGTCTTCCCGTTCATCCTCAGGACAAATTGCAACCTGTATGGAACAGGAGGTTAAAGGTGCTGATGCTCCAAGTAGGGAGATTGCTAGTAAAGTGGCTGGAATGGCGAACCCAAGCACAAGGAGATGAGAAATGAGGTGCGTTTTAGAAACCTTTCCCCATCACAGGGTGTACCATCTTCTGGGTTTCTCATGCATGTTTTCGATGTAGGAAGATGCCCTTGAACCTGGAGATTTGGGACCCATGCGATGGGTAGCACGCAGTATTACTTTAAAGGGTCTGCGTTTGCTCACCCAACCTCACCAAACCTCTCAGCCCCAAGAGTGTCCACCCTTATGTCTCATCCAGCTGTGGGTCTAGATATGGTCAATCCAGGTGGCATCACAGACCCTGAACGAATTGTGTAAGAATTTCTCTCTCTTTCACTGTCTTTGTTTCATGGGTTTTTAAAAGTAATTTATTTTTATAATGGGGTTTAGCTGCTTTTCACGGCTGTGTTTATGCCGCTTTACACCCACTTGACACACTAACAGAGAGATATCAATACATAGGTTTTAAGATTATTACTAGTCAGATATATTCTTGTGCGGTGAATCGGGCGTGTTGAGTCCAGTTCTCTGAGCAAGGAGTAGGTCTTGTCTATTACATATTGGGTTTATGGAACGGTATCTGAGCTAATTTGAATCTCTTGTTTTATGTATCACCCCACCTCACCTTTCCCGTTTAGCAGCCATAGTGTGTTTTCTGCATGTGTGACTCTGTTCTGTTTTGTAATTCAGTTCAAGTGTAACGGTTTTTACATTCCCTCTATAAGTGACACCTTATGAGAAGTGTCCTTTTCTGTGTGACTTATTTCACTTAGAATCGTCGTACCTAAATCCACTCATCATGCTGCTACTAGCCTTATGACATTGATTTCATGGCTGAGTGATATTCCATTGTACATAAGGACCACAAATTTTTTATCCATTTTTCGCTTTCCTGGGATATTTAAGGTGGAATGAAGTGGAGGTCCTTGTCAACAGAGCAGCCCTAAACTTTGGGGTGCTTGTGTCTTGCTGATTTTTAATTTTCCCACTTTATACCCCCATGCGTGGAAGTGCCCTATGCTCTCTAAGCTGTGTTTTTAGATGTTTCAGGACACACCGTACACTTCTCCAGATTGGCTGTTGGCAATTTACATCCCGCCCATCAGTGTAGCAAAGCTCCCATTTCTCCATGGCCTGTCCTGCATTTCTGGTTTTGACACTTTTTTCAGCATGGCCCTTTTGACCGATGAGAAGCGAGACTTCTTGTAGCGCTGATTTGCCTTTCCAGGTTGCTTGGTTGGCCAAAAAGGGCGTAGGCGTTTTTTCCTGAATATATTCAGGAAAAATCGCATACGCCCTTTTTGGCCAAGGGCATCATTGTCAAAGTTTTGCCGCATTTCATGTGCTTTAAAGGCGATTCGAATCTACCTCCTGAAATCTGTTTCCGGCAATTCTGCCTTGATTTCAATTCCTCGTCCTTGCCTTCCCTCAATATATTTGTGAACGAGAGTTATCATTTATAACTGTGCAGGTTTGTGAGTTGCAGTGCCCTGAAGCTCCATTTTACAACTGGCTTTTTCGGGAGCTGGCCGCAAAAGCGCAGGATGGCTTCAGGCCCTGTTCTGGTTCCGGGGTCAGGCTGAGCGTGTGGTTAATTCTTCTTCCTGATGGGAAAATAGAGTGACCTGTGCCTGTCCCAACACCAAGAGCTAGTCTCTCATTGGTTCCCTGTCTTCCCGTTCATCCTCAGGACAAATTGCAACCTGTACGGAACAGGAGGTTAAAGGTGCTGATGCTCCAAGTGGGGAGATTGCTAGTAAAGTGGCTGGAATGGCGAAGCCGAGCACAAGGAGATGAGAAATGAGGTGCGTTTTAGAAACCTTTCCCCATCACACGGTGTACCATCTTCTGGGTTTTTCATGCATGTTTTCGATGTAGGAAGATGCCCTTGAACCTGGAGATTTGGGACCCATGCGATGGGTAGCACGCAGTATTACTTTAAAGGGTCTGCGTTTGCTCACCCAACCTCACCAAACCTCTCAGCCCCAAGAGTGTCCACCCTTATGTCTCATCCAGCTGTGGGTCTAGATATGGTCAATCCAGGTGGCATCACAGACCCTGAACGAATTGTGTAAGAATTTCTCTCTCTTTCACTGTCTTTGTTTCTTGGGTTTTTAAAAGTAATTTATTTTTATAATGGGGTTTAGCTGCTTTTCACGGCTGTGTTTATGCCGCTTTACACCCACTTGACACACTAACAGAGAGATATCAATACATAGGTTTTAAGATTATTACTAGTCAGATATATTCTTGTGCGGTGAATCGGGCGTGTTGAGTCCAGTTCTCTGAGCAAGGAGTAGGTCTTGTCTATTACATATTGGGTTTATGGAACGGTATCTGAGCTAATTTGAATCTCTTGTTTTATGTATCACCCCACCTCACCTTTCCCGTTTAGCAGCCATAGTGTGTTTTCTGCATGTGTGACTCTGTTCTGTTTTGTAATTCAGTTCAAGTGTAACGGTTTTTACATTCCCTCTATAAGTGACACCTTATGAGAAGTGTCCTTTTCTGTGTGACTTATTTCACTTAGAATCGTCGTACCTAAATCCACTCATCATGCTGCTACTAGCCTTATGACATTGATTTCATGGCTGAGTGATATTCCATTGTACATAAGGACCACAAATTTTTTATCCATTTTTCGCTTTCCTGGGATATTTAAGGTGGAATGAAGTGGAGGTCCTTGTCAACAGAGCAGCCCTAAACTTTGGGGTGCTTGTGTCTTGCTGATTTTTAATTTTCCCACTTTATACCCCCATGCGTGGAAGTGCCCTATGCTCTCTAAGCTGTGTTTTTAGATGTTTCAGGACACACCGTACACTTCTCCAGATTGGCTGTTGGCAATTTACGTCCCGCCCATCAGTGTAGCAAAGCTCCCATTTCTCCATGGCCTGTCCTGCATTTCTGGTTTTGACACTTTTTTCAGCATGGCCCTTTTGACCGATGAGAAGCGAGACTTCTTGTAGCGCTGATTTGCCTTTCCAGGTTGCTTGGTTGGCCAAAAAGGGCGTAGGCGTTTTTTCCTGAATATATTCAGGAAAAATCGCATACGCCCTTTTTGGCCAAGGGCATCATTGTCAAAGTTTTGCCGCATTTCATGTGCTTTAAAGGCGATTCGAATCTACCTCCTGAAATCTGTTTCCGGCAATTCTGCCTTGATTTCAATTCCTCGTCCTTGCCTTCCCTCAATATATTTGTGAACGAGAGTTATCATTTATGACTGTGCAGGTTTGTGAGTTGCAGTGCCCTGAAGCTCCATTTTACAACTGGCTTTTTCGGGAGCTGGCCGCAAAAGCGCAGGATGGCTTCAGGCCCTGTTCTGGTTCCGGGGTCAGGCTGAGCGTGTGGTTAATTCTTCTTCCTGATGGGAAAATAGAGTGACCTGTGCCTGTCCCAACACCAAGAGCTAGTCTCTCATTGGTTCCCTGTCTTCCCGTTCATCCTCAGGACAAATTGCAACCTGTACGGAACAGGAGGTTAAAGGTGCTGATGCTCCAAGTGGGGAGATTGCTAGTAAAGTGGCTGGAATGGCGAAGCCGAGCACAAGGAGATGAGAAATGAGGTGCGTTTTAGAAACCTTTCCCCATCACACGGTGTACCATCTTCTGGGTTTTTCATGCATGTTTTCGATGTAGGAAGATGCCCTTGAACCTGGAGATTTGGGACCCATGCGATGGGTAGCACGCAGTATTACTTTAAAGGGTCTGCGTTTGCTCACCCAACCTCACCAAACCTCTCAGCCCCAAGAGTGTCCACCCTTATGTCTCATCCAGCTGTGGGTCTAGATATGGTCAATCCAGGTGGCATCACAGACCCTGAACGAATTGTGTAAGAATTTCTCTCTCTTTCACTGTCTTTGTTTCATGGGTTTTTAAAAGTAATTTATTTTTATAATGGGGTTTAGCTGCTTTTCACGGCTGTGTTTATGCCGCTTTACACCCACTTGACACACTAACAGAGAGATATCAATACATAGGTTTTAAGATTATTACTAGTCAGATATATTCTTGTGCGGTGAATCGGGCGTGTTGAGTCCAGTTCTCTGAGCAAGGAGTAGGTCTTGTCTATTACATATTGGGTGTATGGAACGGTATCTGAGCTAATTTGAAACTCTTGTTTTATGTATCACCCCACCTCACCTTTCCCTTTAAGCAGCCATAGTGTGTTTTCTGCATGTGTGACTCTGTTCTGTTTTGTAATTCAGTTGAAGTGTAACGGTTTTTACATTCCCTCTATAAGTGACACCTTATGAGAAGTGTCCTTTTCTGTGTGACTTATTTCACTTAGAATCGTCGTACCTAAATCCACTCATCATGCTGCTACTAGCCTTATGACATTGATTTCATGGCTGAGTGATATTCCATTGTACATAAGGACCACAAATTTTTTATCCATTTTTCGCTTTCCTGGGATATTTAAGGTGGAATGAAGTGGAGGTCCTTGTCAACAGAGCAGCCCTAAACTTTGGGGTGCTTGTGTCTTGCTGATTTTTAATTTTCCCACTTTATACACCCATGCGTGGAAGTGCCCTATGCTCTCTAAGCTGTGTTTTTTAGATGTTTCAGGACACACCGTACACTTCTCCAGAGTGGCTATTGGCAATTTACATCCCGCCCATCAGTGTAGCAAGGCTCCCATTTCTCCATGGCCTGTCCTGCATTTCTGATTTTGAAACTTTTTTCAGCATGGCCCTTTTGACCGATGGGAAGCGAGACTTCTTTGTAGCGCTGATTTGCCTTTCCAGGTTGCTTGGTTGGCCAAAAAGGGCGTATGCGTTTTTTCCTGAATATATTCAGGAAAAAACGCATACGCCCTTTTTGGCCAAGGGCATCATTGTCAACGTTTTGCCGCTTTTCATGTGCTTTAGAGGCGATTCGAATCTACCTCCTGAAATCTGTTTCCTGCAATTCTGCCTTGATTTCAATTCCTCATCTTTGCCTTCCCTCAATATATTTGTGGACGAGAGTTATCATTTATAACTGTGCAGGTTTGTGGGTTGCAGTGCCCTGAAGCTCCATTTTACAACTCGCTTTTTCGGGAGCTGGCCGCAAAAGCGCAGGATGGCTTCAGGCCCTGTTCTGGTTCCGGGGGGCAGGCTGAGCGTGTGGTTAATTCTTCTTCCTGATGGGAAAATAGAGTGACCTGTGCCTGTCCCAACACCAAGAGCTAGTCTCTCATTGGTTCCCTGTCTTCCCGTTCATCCTCAGGACAAATTGCAACCTGTACGGAACAGGAGGTTAAAGGTGCTTATGCTCCAAGTGGGGAGATTGCTAGTAAAGTGGCTGGAATGGCGAACCCTAGCACAAGGAGATGAGAAATGAGGTGCGTTTTAGAAACCTTTCCCCATCACACGGTGTACCATCTTCTGGGTTTCTCATGCATGTTTTCGATGTAGGAAGATGCCCTTGAACCTGGAGATTTGGGACCCATGCGATGGGTAGCACGCAGTATTACTTTAAAGGGTCCGCGTTTGCTCACCCAACCTCACCAAACCTCTCAGCCACAAGAGTGTCCACCCTTATGTCTCATCCAGCTGTGGGTCTAGATATGGTCAATCCAGGTGGCATCACAGACCCTGAACGAATTGTGTAAGAATTTCTCTCTCTTTCACTGTCTTTGTTTCATGGGTTTTTGAAAGTAATTTATTTTTATAATGGGGTTTAGCTGCTTTTCACGGCTGTGTTTATGCCGCTTTACACCCACTTGACACTCTAACAGAGAGATATCAATACATAGGTTTTAAGATTATTACTAGTCAGATATATTCTTGTGCGGTGAATCGGGCGTGTTGAGTCCAGTTCTCTGAGCAAGGAGTAGGTCTTGTCTATTACATATTGGGTTTATGGAACGGTATCTGAGCTAATTTGAATCTCTTGTTTTATGTATCACCCCACCTCACCTTTCCCGTTTAGCAGCCATAGTGTGTTTTCTGCATGTGTGACTCTGTTCTGTTTTGTAATTCAGTTCAAGTGTAACGGTTTTTACATTCCCTCTATAAGTGACACCTTATGAGAAGTGTCCTTTTCTGTGTGACTTATTTCACTTAGAATCGTCGTACCTAAATCCACTCATCATGCTGCTACTAGCCTTATGACATTGATTTCATGGCTGAGTGATATTCCATTGTACATAAGGACCACAAATTTTTTATCCATTTTTCGCTTTCCTGGGATATTTAAGGTGGAATGAAGTGGAGGTCCTTGTCAACAGAGCAGCCCTAAATTTTGGGGTGCTTGTGTCTTGCTGATTTTTAATTTTCCCACTTTATACACCCATGCGTGGAAGTGCCCTATGCTCTCTAAGCTGTGTTTTTTAGATGTTTCAGGACACACCGTACACTTCTCCAGAGTGGCTATTGGCAATTTACATCCCGCCCATCAGTGTAGCAAGGCTCACATTTCTCCATGGCCTGTCCTGCATTTCTGGTTTTGAAACTTTTTTCAGCATGGCCCTTTTGACCGATGGGAAGCGAGACTTCTTTGTAGCGCTGATTTGCCTTTCCAGGTTGCTTGGTTGGCCAAAAAGGGCGTATGCGTTTTTTCCTGAATATATTCAGGAAAAAACGCATACGCCCTTTTTGGCCAAGGGCATCATTGTCAACGTTTTGCCGCTTTTCATGTGCTTTAGAGGCGATTCGAATCTACCTCCTGAAATCTGTTTCCTGCAATTCTGCCTTGATTTCAATTCCTCATCTTTGCCTTCCCTCAATATATTTGTGGACGAGAGTTATCATTTATAACTGTGCAGGTTTGTGGGGTGCAGTGCCCTGAAGCTCCATTTTACAACTCGCTTTTTCGGGAGCTGGCCGCAAAAGCGCAGGATGGCTTCAGGCCCTGTTCTGGTTCCGGGGGGCAGGCTGAGCGTGTGGTTAATTCTTCTTCCTGATGGGAAAATAGAGTGACCTGTGCCTGTCCCAACACCAAGAGCTAGTCTCTCATTGGTTCCCCGTCTTCCCGTTCATCCTCAGGACAAATTGCAACCTGTATGGAACAGGAGGTTAAAGGTGCTGATGCTCCAAGTAGGGAGATTGCTAGTAAAGTGGCTGGAATGGCGAACCCAAGCACAAGGAGATGAGAAATGAGGTGCGTTTTAGAAACCTTTCCCCATCACAGGGTGTACCATCTTCTGGGTTTCACATGCATGTTTTCGATGTAGGAAGATGCCCTTGAACCTGGAGATTTGGGACCCATGCGATGGGTAGCACGCAGTATTACTTTAAAGGGTCTGCGTTTGCTCACCCAACCTCACCAAACCTCTCAGCCCCAAGAGTGTCCACCCTTATGTCTCATCCAGCTGTGGGTCTAGATATGGTCAATCCAGGTGGCATCACAGACCCTGAACGAATTGTGTAAGAATTTCTCTCTCTTTCACTGTCTTTGTTTCATGGGTTTTTAAAAGTAATTTATTTTTATAATGGGGTTTAGCTTCTTTTCACGGCTGTGTTTATGCCGCTTTACACCCACTTGACACACTAACAGAGAGATATCAATACATAGGTTTTAAGATTATTACTAGTCAGATATATTCTTGTGTGGTGAATCGGGCGTGTTGAGTCCAGTTCTCTGAGCAAGGAGCAGGTCTTGTCTATTACATATTGGGTTTATGGAACGGTATCTGAGCTAATTTGAATCTCTTGTTTTATGTATCACCCCACCTCACCTTTCCCGTTTAGCAGCCATAGTGTGTTTTCTGCATGTGTGACTCTGTTCTGTTTTGTAATTCAGTTCAAGTGTAACGGTTTTTACATTCCCTCTATAAGTGACACCTTATGAGAAGTGTCCTTTTCTGTGTGACTTATTTCACTTAGAATCGTCGTACCTAAATCCACTCATCATGCTGCTACTAGCCTTATGACATTGATTTCATGGCTGAGTGATATTCCATTGTACATAAGGACCACAAATTTTTTATCCATTTTTCGCTTTCCTGGGATATTTAAGGTGGAATGAAGTGGAGGTCCTTGTCAACAGAGCAGCCCTAAACTTTGGGGTGCTTGTGTCTTGCTGATTTTTAATTTTCCCACTTTATACCGCCATGCGTGGAAGTGCCCTATGCTCTCTAAGCTGTGTTTTTAGATGTTTCAGGACACACCGTACACTTCTCCAGATTGGCTGTTGGCAATTTACATCCCGCCCATCAGTGTAGCAAAGCTCCCATTTCTCCATGGCCTGTCCTGCATTTCTGTTTTTGACACTTTTTTCAGCATGGCCCTTTTGACCGATGAGAAGCGAGACTTCTTGTAGCGCTGATTTGCCTTTCCAGGTTGCTTGGTTGGCCAAAAAGGGCGTAGGCGTTTTTTCCTGAATATATTCAGGAAAAATCGCGTACGCCCTTTTTGGCCAAGGGCATCATTGTCAAAGTTTTGCCGCATTTCATGTGCTTTAAAGGCGATTCGAATCTACCTCCTGAAATCTGTTTCCGGCAATTCTGCCTTGATTTCAATTCCTCGTCCTTGCGTTCCCTCAATATATTTGTGAACGAGAGTTATCATTTATAACTGTGCAGGTTTGTGAGTTGCAGTGCCCTGAAGCTCCATTTTACAACTGGCTTTTTCGGGAGCTGGCCGCAAAAGCACAGGATGGCTTCAGGCCCTGTTCTGGTTCCGGGGTCAGGCTGAGCGTGTGGTTAATTCTTCTTCCTGATGGGAAAATAGAGTGACCTGTGCCTGTCCCAACACCAAGAGCTAGTCTCTCATTGGTTCCCCGTCTTCCCGTTCATCCTCAGGACAAATTGCAACCTGTATGGAACAGGAGGTTAAAGGTGCTGATGCTCCAAGTAGGGAGATTGCTAGTAAAGTGGCTGGAATGGCGAACCCAAGCACAAGGAGATGAGAAATGAGGTGCGTTTTATAAACCTTTCCCCATCACAGGGTGTACCATCTTCTGGGTTTCTCATGCATGTTTTCGATGTAGGAAGATGCCCTTGAACCTGGAGATTTGGGACCCATGCGATGGGTAGCACGCAGTATTACTTTAAAGGGTCTGCGTTTGCTCACCCAACCTCACCAAACCTCTCAGCCCCAAGAGTGTCCACCCTTATGTCTCATCCAGCTGTGGGTCTAGATATGGTCAATCCAGGTGGCATCACAGACCCTGAACGAATTGTGTAAGAATTTCTCTCTCTTTCACTGTCTTTGTTTCATGGGTTTTTAAAAGTAATTTATTTTTATAATGGGGTTTAGCTGCTTTTCACGGCTGTGTTTATGCCGCTTTACACCCACTTGACACACTAACAGAGAGATATCAATACATAGGTTTTAAGATTATTACTAGTCAGATATATTCTTGTGCGGTGAATCGGGCGTGTTGAGTCCAGTTCTCTGAGCAAGGAGTAGGTCTTGTCTATTACATATTGGGTTTATGGAACGGTATCTGAGCTAATTTGAATCTCTTGTTTTATGTATCACCCCACCTCACCTTTCCCGTTAAGCAGCCATAGTGTGTTTTCTGCATGTGTGACTCTGTTCTGTTTTGTAATTCAGTTCAAGTGTAACGGTTTTTACATTCCCTCTATAAGTGACACCTTATGAGAAGTGTCCTTTTCTGTGTGACTTATTTCACTTAGAATCGTCGTACCTAAATCCACTCATCATGCTGCTACTAGCCTTATGACATTGATTTCATGGCTGAGTGATATTCCATTGTACATAAGGACCACAAATTTTTTATCCATTTTTCGCTTTCCTGGGATATTTAAGGTGGAATGAAGTGGAGGTCCTTGTCAACAGAGCAGCCCTAAACTTTGGGGTGCTTGTGTCTTGCTGATTTTTAATTTTCCCACTTTATACCCCCATGCGTGGAAGTGCCCTATGCTCTCTAAGCTGTGTTTTTAGATGTTTCAGGACACACCGTACACTTCTCCAGATTGGCTGTTGGCAATTTACATCCCGCCCATCAGTGTAGCAAAGCTCCCATTTCTCCATGGCCTGTCCTGCATTTCTGGTTTTGACACTTTTTTCAGCATGGCCCTTTTGACCGATGAGAAGCGAGACTTCTTGTAGCGCTGATTTGCCTTTCCAGGTTGCTTGGTTGGCCAAAAAGGGCGTAGGCGTTTTTTCCTGAATATATTCAGGAAAAATCGCCTACGCCCTTTTTGGCCAAGGGCATCATTGTCAAAGTTTTGCCGCATTTCATGTGCTTTAAAGGCGATTCGAATCTACCTCCTGAAATCTGTTTCCGGCAATTCTGCCTTGATTTCAATTCCTCGTCCTTGCCTTCCCTCAATATATTTGTGAACGAGAGTTATCATTTATAACTGTGCAGGTTTGTGAGTTGCAGTGCCCTGAAGCTCCATTTTACAACTGGCTTTTTCGGGAGCTGGCCGCAAAAGCGCAGGATGGCTTCAGGCCCTGTTCTGGTTCCGGGGTCAGGCTGAGCGTGTGGTTAATTCTTCTTCCTGATGGGAAAATAGAGTGACCTGTGCCTGTCCCAACACCAAGAGCTAGTCTCTCATTGGTTCCCTGTCTTCCCGTTCATCCTCAGGACAAATTGCAACCTGTACGGAACAGGAGGTTAAAGGTGCTGATGCTCCAAGTGGGGAGATTGCTAGTAAAGTGGCTGGAATGGCGAACCCGAGCACAAGGAGATGAGAAATGAGGTGCGTTTTAGAAACCTTTCCCCATCACACGGTGTACCATCTTCTGGGTTTTTCATGCATGTTTTCGATGTAGGAAGATGCCCTTGAACCTGGAGATTTGGGACCCATGCGATGGGTAGCACGCAGTATTACTTTAAAGGGTCTGCGTTTGCTCACCCAACCTCACCAAACCTCTCAGCCCCAAGAGTGTCCACCCTTATGTCTCATCCAGCTGTGGGTCTAGATATGGTCAATCCAGGTGGCATCACAGACCCTGAACGAATTGTGTAAGAATTTCTCTCTCTTTCACTGTCTTTGTTTCATGGGTTTTTAAAAGTAATTTATTTTTATAATGGGGTTTAGCTGCTTTTCACGGCTGTGTTTATGCCGCTTTACACCCACTTGACACACTAACAGAGAGATATCAATACATAGGTTTTAAGATTATTACTAGTCAGATATATTCTTGTGCGGTGAATCGGGCGTGTTGAGTCCAGTTCTCTGAGCAAGGAGTAGGTCTTGTCTATTACATATTGGGTGTATGGAACGGTATCTGAGCTAATTTGAAACTCTTGTTTTATGTATCACCCCACCTCACCTTTCCCTTTAAGCAGCCATAGTGTGTTTTCTGCATGTGTGACTCTGTTCTGTTTTGTAATTCAGTTGAAGTGTAACGGTTTTTACATTCCCTCTATAAGTGACACCTTATGAGAAGTGTCCTTTTCTGTGTGACTTATTTCACTTAGAATCGTCGTACCTAAATCCACTCATCATGCTGCTACTAGCCTTATGACATTGATTTCATGGCTGAGTGATATTCCATTGTACATAAGGACCACAAATTTTTTATCCATTTTTCGCTTTCCTGGGATATTTAAGGTGGAATGAAGTGGAGGTCCTTGTCAACAGAGCAGCCCTAACCTTTGGGGTGCTTGTGTCTTGCTGATTTTTAATTTTCCCACTTTATACACCCATGCGTGGAAGTGCCCTATGCTCTCTAAGCTGTGTTTTTTAGATGTTTCAGGACACACCGTACACTTCTCCAGAGTGGCTATTGGCAATTTACATCCCGCCCATCAGTGTAGCAAGGCTCCCATTTCTCCATGGCCTGTCCTGCATTTCTGGTTTTGAAACTTTTTTCAGCATGGCCCTTTTGACCGATGGGAAGCGAGACTTCTTTGTAGCGCTGATTTGCCTTTCCAGGTTGCTTGGTTGGCCAAAAAGGGCGTATGCGTTTTTTCCTGAATATATTCAGGAAAAAACGCATACGCCCTTTTTGGCCAAGGGCATCATTGTCAACGTTTTGCCGCTTTTCATGTGCTTTAGAGGCGATTCGAATCTACCTCCTGAAATCTGTTTCCTGCAATTCTGCCTTGATTTCAATTCCTCATCTTTGCCTTCCCTCAATATATTTGTGGACGAGAGTTATCATTTATAACTGTGCAGGTTTGTGGGGTGCAGTGCCCTGAAGCTCCATTTTACAACTCGCTTTTTCGGGAGCTGGCCGCAAAAGCGCAGGATGGCTTCAGGCCCTGTTCTGGTTCCGGGGGGCAGGCTGAGCGTGTGGTTAATTCTTCTTCCTGATGGGAAAATAGAGTGACCTGTGCCTGTCCCAACACCAAGAGCTAGTCTCTCATTGGTTCCCTGTCTTCCCGTTCATCCTCAGGACAAATTGCAACCTGTACGGAACAGGAGGTTAAAGGTGCTTATGCTCCAAGTGGGGAGATTGCTAGTAAAGTGGCTGGAATGGCGAACCCTAGCACAAGGAGATGAGAAATGAGGTGCGTTTTAGAAACCTTTCCCCATCACACGGTGTACCATCTTCTGGGTTTCTCATGCATGTTTTCGATGTAGGAAGATGCCCTTGAACCTGGAGATTTGGGACCCATGCGATGGGTAGCACGCAGTATTACTTTAAAGGGTCCGCGTTTGCTCACCCAACCTCACCAAACCTCTCAGCCCCAAGAGTGTCCACCCTTATGTCTCATCCAGCTGTGGGTCTAGATATGGTCAATCCAGGTGGCATCACAGACCCTGAACGAATTGTGTAAGAATTTCTCTCTCTTTCACTGTCCTTGTTTCATGGGTTTTTGAAAGTAATTTATTTTTATAATGGGGTTTAGCTGCTTTTCACGGCTGTGTTTATGCCGCTTTACACCCACTTGACACACTAACAGAGAGATATCAATACATAGGTTTTAAGATTATTACTAGTCAGATATATTCTTGTGCGGTGAATCGGGCGTGTTGAGTCCAGTTCTCTGAGCAAGGAGTAGGTCTTGTCTATTACATATTGGGTTTATGGAACGGTATCTGAGCTAATTTGAACCTCTTGTTTTATGTATCACCCCACCTCACCTTTCCCGTTTAGCAGCCATAGTGTGTTTTCTGCATGTGTGACTCTGTTCTGTTTTGTAATTCAGTTCAAGTGTAACGGTTTTTACATTCCCTCTATAAGTGACACCTTATGAGAAGTGTCCTTTTCTGTGTGACTTATTTCACTTAGAATCGTCGTACCTAAATCCACTCATCATGCTGCTACTAGCCTTATGACATTGATTTCATGGCTGAGTGATATTCCATTGTACATAAGGACCACAAATTTTTTATCCATTTTTCGCTTTCCTGGGATATTTAAGGTGGAATGAAGTGGAGGTCCTTGTCAACAGAGCAGCCCTAAACTTTGGGGTGCTTGTGTCTTGCTGATTTTTAATTTTCCCACTTTATACACCCATGCGTGGAAGTGCCCTATGCTCTCTAAGCTGTGTTTTTTAGATGTTTCAGGACACACCGTACACTTCTCCAGAGTGGCTATTGGCAATTTACATCCCGCCCATCAGTGTAGCAAGGCTCCCATTTCTCCATGGCCTGTCCTGCATTTCTGGTTTTGAAACTTTTTTCAGCATGGCCCTTTTGACCGATGGGAAGCGAGACTTCTTTGTAGCGCTGATTTGCCTTTCCAGGTTGCTTGGTTGGCCAAAAAGGGCGTATGCGTTTTTTCCTGAATATATTCAGGAAAAAACGCATACGCCCTTTTTGGCCAAGGGCATCATTGTCAAAGTTTTGCCGCTTTTCATGTGCTTTAGAGGCGATTCGAATCTACCTCCTGAAATCTGTTTCCTGCAATTCTGCCTTGATTTCAATTCCTCATCTTTGCCTTCCCTCAATATATTTGTGGACGAGAGTTATCATTTATAACTGTGCAGGTTTGTGGGGTGCAGTGCCCTGAAGCTCCATTTTACAACTCGCTTTTTCGGGAGCTGGCCGCAAAAGCGCAGGATGGCTTCAGGCCCTGTTCTGGTTCCGGGGGGCAGGCTGAGCGTGTGGTTAATTCTTCTTCCTGATGGGAAAATAGAGTGACCTGTGCCTGTCCCAACACCAAGAGCTAGTCTCTCATTGGTTCCCCGTCTTCCCGTTCATCCTCAGGACAAATTGCAACCTGTATGGAACAGGAGGTTAAAGGTGCTGATTCTCCAAGTAGGGAGATTGCTAGTAAAGTGGCTGGAATGGCGAACCCAAGCACAAGGAGATGAGAAATGAGGTGCGTTTTAGAAACCTTTCCCCATCACACGGTGTACCATCTTCTGGGTTTCACATGCATGTTTTCGATGTAGGAAGATGCCCTTGAACCTGGAGATTTGGGACCCATGCGATGGGTAGCACGCAGTATTACTTTAAAGGGTCTGCGTTTGCTCACCCAACCTCACCAAACCTCTCAGCCCCAAGAGTGTCCACCCTTATGTCTCATCCAGCTGTGGGTCTAGATATGGTCAATCCAGGTGGCATCACAGACCCTGAACGAATTGTGTAAGAATTTCTCTCTCTTTCACTGTCTTTGTTTCATGGGTTTTTAAAAGTAATTTATTTTTATAATGGGGTTTAGCTGCTTTTCACGGCTGTGTTTATGCCGCTTTACACCCACTTGACACACTAACAGAGAGATATCAATACATAGGTTTTAAGATTATTACTAGTCAGATATATTCTTGTGCGGTGAATCGGGCGTGTTGAGTCCAGTTCTCTGAGCAAGGAGCAGGTCTTGTCTATTACATATTGGGTTTATGGAACGGTATCTGAGCTAATTTGAATCTCTTGTTTTATGTATCACCCCACCTCACCTTTCCCGTTTAGCAGCCATAGTGTGTTTTCTGCATGTGTGACTCTGTTCTGTTTTGTAATTCAGTTCAAGTGTAACGGTTTTTACATTCCCTCTATAAGTGACACCTTATGAGAAGTGTCCTTTTCTGTGTGACTTATTTCACTTAGAATCGTCGTACCTAAATCCACTCATCATGCTGCTACTAGCCTTATGACATTGATTTCATGGCTGAGTGATATTCCATTGTACATAAGGACCACAAATTTTTTATCCATTTTTCGCTTTCCTGGGATATTTAAGGTGGAATGAAGTGGAGGTCCTTGTCAACAGAGCAGCCCTAAACTTTGGGGTGCTTGTGTCTTGCTGATTTTTAATTTTCCCACTTTATACCCCCATGCGTGGAAGTGCCCTATGCTCTCTAAGCTGTGTTTTTAGATGTTTCAGGACACACCGTACACTTCTCCAGATTGGCTGTTGGCAATTTACATCCCGCCCATCAGTGTAGCAAAGCTCCCATTTCTCCATGGCCTGTCCTGCATTTCTGGTTTTGACACTTTTTTCAGCATGGCCCTTTTGACCGATGAGAAGCGAGACTTCTTGTAGCGCTGATTTGCCTTTCCAGGTTGCTTGGTTGGCCAAAAAGGGCGTAGGCGTTTTTTCCTGAATATATTCAGGAAAAATCGCATACGCCCTTTTTGGCCAAGGGCATCATTGTCAAAGTTTTGCCGCATTTCATGTGCTTTAAAGGCGATTCGAATCTACCTCCTGAAATCTGTTTCCGGCAATTCTGCCTTGATTTCAATTCCTCGTCCTTGCCTTCCCTCAATATATTTGTGAACGAGAGTTATCATTTATAACTGTGCAGGTTTGTGAGTTGCAGTGCCCTGAAGCTCCATTTTACAACTGGCTTTTTCGGGAGCTGGCCGCAAAAGCGCAGGATGGCTTCAGGCCCTGTTCTGGTTCCGGGGTCAGGCTGAGCGTGTGGTTAATTCTTCTTCCTGATGGGAAAATAGAGTGACCTGTGCCTGTCCCAACACCAAGAGCTAGTCTCTCATTGGTTCCCCGTCTTCCCGTTCATCCTCAGGACAAATTGCAACCTGTATGGAACAGGAGGTTAAAGGTGCTGATGCTCCAAGTAGGGAGATTGCTAGTAAAGTGGCTGGAATGGCGAACCCAAGCACAAGGAGATGAGAAATGAGGTGCGTTTTAGAAACCTTTCCCCATCACAGGGTGTACCATCTTCTGGGTTTCTCATGCATGTTTTCGATGTAGGAAGATGCCCTTGAACCTGGAGATTTGGGACCCATGCGATGGGTAGCACGCAGTATTACTTTAAAGGGTCTGCGTTTGCTCACCCAACCTCACCAAACCTCTCAGCCCCAAGAGTGTCCACCCTTATGTCTCATCCAGCTGTGGGTCTAGATATGGTCAATCCAGGTGGCATCACAGACCCTGAACGAATTGTGTAAGAATTTCTCTCTCTTTCACTGTCTTTGTTTCATGGGTTTTTAAAAGTAATTTATTTTTATAATGGGGTTTAGCTGCTTTTCACGGCTGTGTTTATGCCGCTTTACACCCACTTGACACACTAACAGAGAGATATCAATACATAGGTTTTAAGATTATTACTAGTCAGATATATTCTTGTGCGGTGAATCGGGCGTGTTGAGTCCAGTTCTCTGAGCAAGGAGTAGGTCTTGTCTATTACATATTGGGTTTATGGAACGGTATCTGAGCTAATTTGAATCTCTTGTTTTATGTATCACCCCACCTCACCTTTCCCGTTTAGCAGCCATAGTGTGTTTTCTGCATGTGTGACTCTGTTCTGTTTTGTAATTCAGTTCAAGTGTAACGGTTTTTACATTCCCTCTATAAGTGACACCTTATGAGAAGTGTCCTTTTCTGTGTGACTTATTTCACTTAGAATCGTCGTACCTAAATCCACTCATCATGCTGCTACTAGCCTTATGACATTGATTTCATGGCTGAGTGATATTCCATTGTACATAAGGACCACAAATTTTTTATCCATTTTTCGCTTTCCTGGGATATTTAAGGTGGAATGAAGTGGAGGTCCTTGTCAACAGAGCAGCCCTAAACTTTGGGGTGCTTGTGTCTTGCTGATTTTTAATTTTCCCACTTTATACCCCCATGCGTGGAAGTGCCCTATGCTCTCTAAGCTGTGTTTTTAGATGTTTCAGGACACACCGTACACTTCTCCAGATTGGCTGTTGGCAATTTACATCCCGCCCATCAGTGTAGCAAAGCTCCCATTTCTCCATGGCCTGTCCTGCATTTCTGGTTTTGACACTTTTTTCAGCATGGCCCTTTTGACCGATGAGAAGCGAGACTTCTTGTAGCGCTGATTTGCCTTTCCAGGTTGCTTGGTTGGCCAAAAAGGGCGTAGGCGTTTTTTCCTGAATATATTCAGGAAAAATCGCATACGCCCTTTTTGGCCAAGGGCATCATTGTCAATGTTTTGCCGCATTTCATGTGCTTTAAAGGCGATTCGAATCTACCTCCTGAAATCTGTTTCCGGCAATTCTGCCTTGATTTCAATTCCTCGTCCTTGCCTTCCCTCAATATATTTGTGAACGAGAGTTATCATTTATAACTGTGCAGGTTTGTGAGTTGCAGTGCCCTGAAGCTCCATTTTACAACTGGCTTTTTCGGGAGCTGGCCGCAAAAGCGCAGGATGGCTTCAGGCCCTGTTCTGGTTCCGGGGTCAGGCTGAGCGTGTGGTTAATTCTTCTTCCTGATGGGAAAATAGAGTGACCTGTGCCTGTCCCAACACCAAGAGCTAGTCTCTCATTGGTTCCCTGTCTTCCCGTTCATCCTCAGGACAAATTGCAACCTGTACGGAACAGGAGGTTAAAGGTGCTGATGCTCCAAGTGGGGAGATTGCTAGTAAAGTGGCTGGAATGGCGAAGCCGAGCACAAGGAGATGAGAAATGAGGTGCGTTTTAGAAACCTTTCCCCATCACACGGTGTACCATCTTCTGGGTTTTTCATGCATGTTTTCGATGTAGGAAGATGCCCTTGAACCTGGAGATTTGGGACCCATGCGATGGGTAGCACGCAGTATTACTTTAAAGGGTCTGCGTTTGCTCACCCAACCTCACCAAACCTCTCAGCCCCAAGAGTGTCCACCCTTATGTCTCATCCAGCTGTGGGTCTAGATATGGTCAATCCAGGTGGCATCACAGACCCTGAACGAATTGTGTAAGAATTTCTCTCTCTTTCACTGTCTTTGTTTCTTGGGTTTTTAAAAGTAATTTATTTTTATAATGGGGTTTAGCTGCTTTTCACGGCTGTGTTTATGCCGCTTTACACCCACTTGACACACTAACAGAGAGATATCAATACATAGGTTTTAAGATTATTACTAGTCAGATATATTCTTGTGCGGTGAATCGGGCGTGTTGAGTCCAGTTCTCTGAGCAAGGAGTAGGTCTTGTCTATTACATATTGGGTTTATGGAACGGTATCTGAGCTAATTTGAATCTCTTGTTTTATGTATCACCCCACCTCACCTTTCCCGTTTAGCAGCCATAGTGTGTTTTCTGCATGTGTGACTCTGTTCTGTTTTGTAATTCAGTTCAAGTGTAACGGATTTTACATTCCCTCTATAAGTGACACCTTATGAGAAGTGTCCTTTTCTGTGTGACTTATTTCACTTAGAATCGTCGTACCTAAATCCACTCATCATGCTGCTACTAGCCTTATGACATTGATTTCATGGCTGAGTGATATTCCATTGTACATAAGGACCACAAATTTTTTATCCATTTTTCGCTTTCCTGGGATATTTAAGGTGGAATGAAGTGGAGGTCCTTGTCAACAGAGCAGCCCTAAACTTTGGGGTGCTTGTGTCTTGCTGATTTTTAATTTTCCCACTTTATACACCCATGCGTGGAAGTGCCCTATGCTCTCTAAGCTGTGTTTTTTAGATGTTTCAGGACACACCGTACACTTCTCCAGAGTGGCTATTGGCAATTTACATCCCGCCCATCAGTGTAGCAAGGCTCCCATTTCTCCATGGCCTGTCCTGCATTTCTGGTTTTGAAACTTTTTTCAGCATGGCCCTTTTGACCGATGGGAAGCGAGACTTCTTTGTAGCGCTGATTTGCCTTTCCAGGTTGCTTGGTTGGCCAAAAAGGGCGTATGCGTTTTTTCCTGAATATATTCAGGAAAAAACGCATACGCCCTTTTTGGCCAAGGGCATCATTGTCAACGTTTTGCCGCTTTTCAAGTGCTTTAGAGGCGATTCGAATCTACCTCCTGAAATCTGTTTCCTGCAATTCTGCCTTGATTTCAATTCCTCATCTTTGCCTTCCCTCAATATATTTGTGGACGAGAGTTATCATTTATAACTGTGCAGGTTTGTGGGGTGCAGTGCCCTGAAGCTCCATTTTACAACTCGCTTTTTCGGGAGCTGGCCGCAAAAGCGCAGGATGGCTTCAGGCCCTGTTCTGGTTCCGGGGGGCAGGCTGAGCGTGTGGTTAATTCTTCTTCCTGATGGGAAAATAGAGTGACCTGTGCCTGTCCCAACACCAAGAGCTAGTCTCTCATTGGTTCCCCGTCTTCCCGTTCATCCTCAGGACAAATTGCAACCTGTATGGAACAGGAGGTTAAAGGTGCTGATGCTCCAAGTAGGGAGATTGCTAGTAAAGTGGCTGGAATGGCGAACCCAAGCACAAGGAGATGAGAAATGAGGTGCGTTTTAGAAACCTTTCCCCATCACAGGGTGTACCATCTTCTGGGTTTCTCATGCATGTTTTCGATGTAGGAAGATGCCCTTGAACCTGGAGATTTGGGACCCATGCGATGGGTAGCACGCAGTATTACTTTAAAGGGTCTGCGTTTGCTCACCCAACCTCACCAAACCTCTCAGCCCCAAGAGTGTCCACCCTTATGTCTCATCCAGCTGTGGGTCTAGATATGGTCAATCCAGGTGGCATCACAGACCCTGAACGAATTGTGTAAGAATTTCTCTCTCTTTCACTGTCTTTGTTTCATGGGTTTTTAAAAGTAATTTATTTTTATAATGGGGTTTAGCTGCTTTTCACGGCTGTGTTTATGCCGCTTTACACCCACTTGACACACTAACAGAGAGATATCAATACATAGGTTTTAAGATTATTACTAGTCAGATATATTCTTGTGCGGTGAATCGGGCGTGTTGAGTCCAGTTCTCTGAGCAAGGAGTAGGTCTTGTCTATTACATATTGGGTTTATGGAACGGTATCTGAGCTAATTTGAATCTCTTGTTTTATGTATCACCCCACCTCACCTTTCCCGTTTAGCAGCCATAGTGTGTTTTCTGCATGTGTGACTCTGTTCTGTTTTGTAATTCAGTTCAAGTGTAACGGTTTTTACATTCCCTCTATAAGTGACACCTTATGAGAAGTGTCCTTTTCTGTGTGACTTATTTCACTTAGAATCGTCGTACCTAAATCCACTCATCATGCTGCTACTAGCCTTATGACATTGATTTCATGGCTGAGTGATATTCCATTGTACATAAGGACCACAAATTTTTTATCCATTTTTCGCTTTCCTGGGATATTTAAGGTGGAATGAAGTGGAGGTCCTTGTCAACAGAGCAGCCCTAAACTTTGGGGTGCTTGTGTCTTGCTGATTTTTAATTTTCCCACTTTATACCCCCATGCGTGGAAGTGCCCTATGCTCTCTAAGCTGTGTTTTTAGATGTTTCAGGACACACCGTACACTTCTCCAGAGTGGCTGTTGGCAATTTACATCCCGCCCATCAGTGTAGCAAAGCTCCCATTTCTCCATGGCCTGTCCTGCATTTCTGGTTTTGACACTTTTTTCAGCATGGCCCTTTTGACCGATGAGAAGCGAGACTTCTTGTAGCGCTGATTTGCCTTTCCAGGTTGCTTGGTTGGCCAAAAAGGGCGTAGGCGTTTTTTCCTGAATATATTCAGGAAAAATCGCATACGCCCTTTTTGGCCAAGGGCATCATTGTCAAAGTTTTGCCGCATTTCATGTGCTTTAAAGGCGATTCGAATCTACCTCCTGAAATCTGTTTCCGGCAATTCTGCCTTGATTTCAATTCCTCGTCCTTGCCTTCCCTCAATATATTTGTGAACGAGAGTTATCATTTATAACTGTGCAGGTTTGTGAGTTGCAGTGCCCTGAAGCTCCATTTTACAACTGGCTTTTTCGGGAGCTGGCCGCAAAAGCGCAGGATGGCTTCAGGCCCTGTTCTGGTTCCGGGGTCAGGCTGAGCGTGTGGTTAATTCTTCTTCCTGATGGGAAAATAGAGTGACCTGTGCCTGTCCCAACACCAAGAGCTAGTCTCTCATTGGTTCCCTGTCTTCCCGTTCATCCTCAGGACAAATTGCAACCTGTACGGAACAGGAGGTTAAAGGTGCTGATGCTCCAAGTGGGGAGATTGCTAGTAAAGTGGCTGGAATGGCGAAGCCGAGCACAAGGAGATGAGAAATGAGGTGCGTTTTAGAAACCTTTCCCCATCACACGGTGTACCATCTTCTGGGTTTTTCATGCATGTTTTCGATGTAGGAAGATGCCCTTGAACCTGGAGATTTGGGACCCATGCGATGGGTAGCACGCAGTATTACTTTAAAGGGTCTGCGTTTGCTCACCCAACCTCACCAAACCTCTCAGCCCCAAGAGTGTCCACCCTTATGTCTCATCCAGCTGTGGGTCTAGATATGGTCAATCCAGGTGGCATCACAGACCCTGAACGAATTGTGTAAGAATTTCTCTCTCTTTCACTGTCTTTGTTTCATGGGTTTTTAAAAGTAATTTATTTTTATAATGGGGTTTAGCTGCTTTTCACGGCTGTGTTTATGCCGCTTTACACCCACTTGACACACTAACAGAGAGATATCAATACATAGGTTTTAAGATTATTACTAGTCAGATATATTCTTGTGCGGTGAATCGGGCGTGTTGAGTCCAGTTCTCTGAGCCAGGAGTAGGTCTTGTCTATTACATATTGGGTGTATGGAACGGTATCTGAGCTAATTTGAAACTCTTGTTTTATGTATCACCCCACCTCACCTTTCCCTTTAAGCAGCCATAGTGTGTTTTCTGCATGTGTGACTCTGTTCTGTTTTGTAATTCAGTTGAAGTGTAACGGTTTTTACATTCCCTCTATAAGTGACACCTTATGAGAAGTGTCCTTTTCTGTGTGACTTATTTCACTTAGAATCGTCGTACCTAAATCCACTCATCATGCTGCTACTAGCCTTATGACATTGATTTCATGGCTGAGTGATATTCCATTGTACATAAGGACCACAAATTTTTTATCCATTTTTCGCTTTCCTGGGATATTTAAGGTGGAATGAAGTGGAGGTCCTTGTCAACAGAGCAGCCCTAAACTTTGGGGTGCTTGTGTCTTGCTGATTTTTAATTTTCCCACTTTATACACCCATGCGTGGAAGTGCCCTATGCTCTCTAAGCTGTGTTTTTTAGATGTTTCAGGACACACCGTACACTTCTCCAGAGTGGCTATTGGCAATTTACATCCCGCCCATCAGTGTAGCAAGGCTCCCATTTCTCCATGGCCTGTCCTGCATTTCTGATTTTGAAACTTTTTTCAGCATGGCCCTTTTGACCGATGGGAAGCGAGACTTCTTTGTAGCGCTGATTTGCCTTTCCAGGTTGCTTGGTTGGCCAAAAAGGGCGTAGGCGTTTTTTCCTGAATATATTCAGGAAAAAACGCCTACGCCCTTTTTGGCCAAGGGCATCATTGTCAACGTTTTGCCGCTTTTCATGTGCTTTAGAGGCGATTCGAATCTACCTCCTGAAATTTGTTTCTTGCAATTCTGCCTTGATTTCAATTCCTCATCTTTGCCTTCCCTCAATATATTTGTGGACGAGAGTTATCATTTATAACTGTGCAGGTTTGTGGGTTGCAGTGCCCTGAAGCTCCATTTTACAACTCGCTTTTTCGGGAGCTGGCCGCAAAAGCGCAGGATGGCTTCAGGCCCTGTTCTGGTTCCGGGGGGCAGGCTGAGCGTGTGGTTAATTCTTCTTCCTGATGGGAAAATAGAGTGACCTGTGCCTGTCCCAACACCAAGAGCTAGTCTCTCATTGGTTCCCTGTCTTCCCGTTCATCCTCAGGACAAATTGCAACCTGTACGGAACAGGAGGTTAAAGGTGCTTATGCTCCAAGTGGGGAGATTGCTAGTAAAGTGGCTGGAATGGCGAACCCTAGCACAAGGAGATGAGAAATGAGGTGCGTTTGAGAAACCTTTCCCCATCACACGGTGTACCATCTTCTGGGTTTCTCATGCATGTTTTCGATGTAGGAAGATGCCCTTGAACCTGGAGATTTGGGACCCATGCGATGGGTAGCACGCAGTATTACTTTAAAGGGTCCGCGTTTGCTCACCCAACCTCACCAAACCTCTCAGCCCCAAGAGTGTCCACCCTTATGTCTCATCCAGCTGTGGGTCTAGATATGGTCAATCCAGGTGGCATCACAGACCCTGAACGAATTGTGTAAGAATTTCTCTCTCTTTCACTGTCTTTGTTTCATGGGTTTTTAAAAGTAATTTATTTTTATAATGGGGTTTAGCTGCTTTTCACGGCTGTGTTTATGCCGCTTTACACCCACTTGACACACTAACAGAGAGATATCAATACATAGGTTTTAAGATTATTACTAGTCAGATATATTCTTGTGCGGTGAATCGGGCGTGTTGAGTCCAGTTCTCTGAGCAAGGAGTAGGTCTTGTCTATTACATATTGGGTTTATGGAACGGTATCTGAGCTAATTTGAATCTCTTGTTTTATGTATCACCCCACCTCACCTTTCCCGTTTAGCAGCCATAGTGTGTTTTCTGCATGTGTGACTCTGTTCTGTTTTGTAATTCAGTTCAAGTGTAACGGTTTTTACATTCCCTCTATAAGTGACACCTTATGAGAAGTGTCCTTTTCTGTGTGACTTATTTCACTTAGAATCGTCGTACCTAAATCCACTCATCATGCTGCTACTAGCCTTATGACATTGATTTCATGGCTGAGTGATATTCCATTGTACATAAGGACCACAAATTTTTTATCCATTTTTCGCTTTCCTGGGATATTTAAGGTGGAATGAAGTGGAGGTCCTTGTCAACAGAGCAGCCCTAAACTTTGGGGTGCTTGTGTCTTGCTGATTTTTAATTTTCCCACTTTATACACCCATGCGTGGAAGTGCCCTATGCTCTCTAAGCTGTGTTTTTTAGATGTTTCAGGACACACCGTACACTTCTCCAGAGTGGCTATTGGCAATTTACATCCCGCCCATCAGTGTAGCAAGGCTCCCATTTCTCCATGGCCTGTCCTGCATTTCTGGTTTTGAAACTTTTTTCAGCATGGCCCTTTTGACCGATGGGAAGCGAGACTTCTTTGTAGCGCTGATTTGCCTTTCCAGGTTGCTTGGTTGCCCAAAAAGGGCGTATGCGTTTTTTCCTGAATATATTCAGGAAAAAACGCATACGCCCTTTTTGGCCAAGGGCATCATTGTCAACGTTTTGCCGCTTTTCATGTGCTTTAGAGGCGATTCGAATCTACCTCCTGAAATCTGTTTCCTGCAATTCTGCCTTGATTTCAATTCCTCATCTTTGCCTTCCCTCAATATATTTGTGGACGAGAGTTATCATTTATAACTGTGCAGGTTTGTGGGTTGCAGTGCCCTGAAGCTCCATTTTACAACTCGCTTTTTCGGGAGCTGGCCGCAAAAGCGCAGGATGGCTTCAGGCCCTGTTCTGGTTCCGGGGGGCAGGCTGAGCGTGTGGTTAATTCTTCTTCCTGATGGGAAAATAGAGTGACCTGTGCCTGTCCCAACACCAAGAGCTAGTCTCTCATTGGTTCCCTGTCTTCCCGTTCATCCTCAGGACAAATTGCAACCTGTACGGAACAGGAGGTTAAAGGTGCTTATGCTCCAAGTGGGGAGATTGCTAGTAAAGTGGCTGGAATGGCGAACCCTAGCACAAGGAGATGAGAAATGAGGTGCGTTTTAGAAACCTTTCCCCATCACACGGTGTACCATCTTCTGGGTTTCTCATGCATGTTTTCGATGTAGGAAGATGCCCTTGAACCTGGAGATTTGGGACCCATGCGATGGGTAGCACGCAGTATTACTTTAAAGGGTCCGCGTTTGCTCACCCAACCTCACCAAACCTCTCAGCCCCAAGAGTGTCCACCCTTATGTCTCATCCAGCTGTGGGTCTAGATATGGTCAATCCAGGTGGCATCACAGACCCTGAACGAATTGTGTAAGAATTTCTCTCTGTTTCACTGTCTTTGTTTCATGGGTTTTTAAAAGTAATTTATTTTTATAATGGGGTTTAGCTGCTTTTCACGGCTGTGTTTATGCCGCTTTACACCCACTTGACACACTAACAGAGAGATATCAATACATAGGTTTTAAGATTATTACTAGTCAGATATATTCTTGTGCGGTGAATCGGGCGTGTTGAGTCCAGTTCTCTGAGCAAGGAGTAGGTCTTGTCTATTACATATTGGGTTTATGGAACGGTATCTGAGCTAATTTGAATCTCTTGTTTTATGTATCACCCAACCTCACCTTTCCCGTTTAGCAGCCATAGTGTGTTTTCTGCATGTGTGACTCTGTTCTGTTTTGTAATTCAGTTCAAGTGTAACGGTTTTTACATTCCCTCTATAAGTGACACCTTATGAGAAGTGTCCTTTTCTGTGTGACTTATTTCACTTAGAATCGTCGTACCTAAATCCACTCATCATGCTGCTACTAGCCTTATGACATTGATTTCATGGCTGAGTGATATTCCATTGTACATAAGGACCACAAATTTTTTATCCATTTTTCGCTTTCCTGGGATATTTAAGGTGGAATGAAGTGGAGGTCCTTGTCAACAGAGCAGCCCTAAACTTTGGGGTGCTTGTGTCTTGCTGATTTTTAATTTTCCCACTTTATACCCCCATGCGTGGAAGTGCCCTATGCTCTCTAAGCTGTGTTTTTAGATGTTTCAGGACACACCGTACACTTCTCCAGAGTGGCTGTTGGCAATTTACATCCCGCCCATCAGTGTAGCAAAGCTCCCATTTCTCCATGGCCTGTCCTGCATTTCTGGTTTTGACACTTTTTTCAGCATGGCCCTTTTGACCGATGAGAAGCGAGACTTCTTGTAGCGCTGATTTGCCTTTCCAGGTTGCTTGGTTGGCCAAAAAGGGGGTAGGCGTTTTTTCCTGAATATATTCAGGAAAAATCGCATACGCCCTTTTTGGCCAAGGGCATCATTGTCAAAGTTTTGCCGCATTTCATGTGCTTTAAAGGCGATTCGAATCTACCTCCTGAAATCTGTTTCCGGCAATTCTGCCTTGATTTCAATTCCTCGTCCTTGCCTTCCCTCAATATATTTGTGAACGAGAGTTATCATTTATAACTGTGCAGGTTTGTGAGTTGCAGTGCCCTGAAGCTCCATTTTACAACTGGCTTTTTCGGGAGCTGGCCGCAAAAGCGCAGGATGGCTTCAGGCCCTGTTCTGGTTCCGGGGTCAGGCTGAGCGTGTGGTTAATTCTTCTTCCTGATGGGAAAATAGAGTGACCTGTGCCTGTCCCAACACCAAGAGCTAGTCTCTCATTGGTTCCCTGTCTTCCCGTTCATCCTCAGGACAAATTGCAACCTGTACGGAACAGGAGGTTAAAGGTGCTGATGCTCCAAGTGGGGAGATTGCTAGTAAAGTGGCTGGAATGGCGAAGCCGAGCACAAGGAGATGAGAAATGAGGTGCGTTTTAGAAACCTTTCCCCATCACACGGTGTACCATCTTCTGGGTTTTTCATGCATGTTTTCGATGTAGGAAGATGCCCTTGAACCTGGAGATTTGGGACCCATGCGATGGGTAGCACGCAGTATTACTTTAAAGGGTCTGCGTTTGCTCACCCAACCTCACCAAACCTCTCAGCCCCAAGAGTGTCCACCCTTATGTCTCATCCAGCTGTGGGTCTAGATATGGTCAATCCAGGTGGCATCACAGACCCTGAACGAATTGTGTAAGAATTTCTCTCTCTTTCACTGTCTTTGTTTCATGGGTTTTTAAAAGTAATTTATTTTTATAATGGGGTTTAGCTGCTTTTCACGGCTGTGTTTATGCCGCTTTACACCCACTTGACACACTAACAGAGAGATATCAATACATAGGTTTTAAGATTATTACTAGTCAGATATATTCTTGTGCGGTGAATCGGGCGTGTTGAGTCCAGTTCTCTGAGCAAGGAGTAGGTCTTGTCTATTACATATTGGGTTTATGGAACGGTATCTGAGCTAATTTGAAACTCTCGTTTTATGTATCACCCCACCTCACCTTTCCCGTTTAGCAGCCATAGTGTGTTTTCTGCATGTGTGACTCTGTTCTGTTTTTTAATTCAGTTGAAGTGTAACGGTTTTTACATTCCCTCTATAAGTGACACCTTATGAGATGTGTCCTTTTCTGTGTGACTTATTTCACTTAGAATCGTCGTACCTAAATCCACTCATCATGCTGCTACTAGCCTTATGACATTGATTTCATGGCTGAGTGATATTCCATTGTACATAAGGACCACAAATTTTTTATCCATTTTTCGCTTTCCTGGGATATTTAAGGTGGAATGAAGTGAAGGTCCTTGTCAACAGAGCAGCCCTAAACTTTGGGGTGCTTGTGTCTTGCTGATTTTTAATTTTCCCACTTTATACCCCCATGCGTGGAAGTGCCCTATGCTCTCTAAGCTGTGATTTTTAGATGTTTCAGGACACACCGTACACTTCTCCAGAGTGGCTGTTGGCAATTTACATCCCGCCCATCAGTGTAGCAAGGCTCCCATTTCTCCATGGCCTGTCCTGCATTTCTGGTTTTGAAACTTTTTTCAGCATGGCCCTTTTGACCGATGGGAAGCGAGACTTCTTTGTAGCGCTGATTTGCCTTTCCAGGTTGCTTGGTTGGCCAAAAAGGGCGTATGCGTTTTTTCCTGAATATATTCAGGAAAAAACGCATACGCCCTTTTTGGCCAAGGGCATCATTGTCAACGTTTTGCCCCTTTTCATGTGCTTTAGAGGCGATTCGAATCTACCTCCTGAAATCTGTTTCCTGCAATTCTGCCTTGATTTCAATTCCTCATCTTTGCCTTCCCTCAATATATTTGTGGACGAGAGTTATCATTTATAACTGTGCAGGTTTGTGGGTTGCAGTGCCCTGAAGCTCCATTTTACAACTCGCTTTTTCGGGAGCTGGCCGCAAAAGCGCAGGATGGCTTCAGGCCCTCTTCTGGTTCCGGGGGGCAGGCTGAGCGTGTGGTTAATTCTTCTTCCTGATGGGAAAATAGAGTGACCTGTGCCTGTCCCAACACCAAGAGCTAGTCTCTCATTGGTTCCCTGTCTTCCCGTTCATCCTCAGGACAAATTGCAACCTGTACGGAACAGGAGGTTAAAGGTGCTGATGCTCCAAGTGGGGAGATTGCTAGTAAAGTGGCTGGAATGGCGAACCCTAGCACAAGGAGATGAGAAATGAGGTGCGTTTTAGAAACCTTTCCCCATCACATGGTGTACCATCTTCTGGGTTTCTCATGCATGTTTTCGATGTAGGAAGATGCCCTTGAACCTGGAGATTTGGGACCCATGCGATGGGTAGCACGCAGTATTACTTTAAAGGGTCCGCGTTTGCTCACCCAACCTCACCAAACCTCTCAGCCCCAAGAGTGTCCACCCTTATGTCTCATCCAGCTGTGGGTCTAGATATGGTCAATCCAGGTTGCATCACAGCCCCTGAACGAATTGTGTAAGAATTTCTCTCTCTTTCACTGTATTTGTTTCATGGGTTTTTAAAAGTAATTTATTTTTATAATGGGGTTTAGCTGCTTTTCACGGCTGTGTTTATGCCGCTTTACACCTACTTGACGCACTAACAGAGAGATATCAATACATAGGTTTTAAGATTATTACTAGTCAGATATATTCTTGTGCGGTGAATCGGGCGTGTTGAGTCCAGTTCTCTGAGCAAGGAGTAGGTCTTGTCTATTACATATTGGGTTTATGGAACGGTATCTGAGCTAATTTGAAACTCTTGTTTTATGTATCACCCCACCTCACCTTTCCCGTTAAGCAGCCATAGTGTGTTTTCTGCATGTGTGACTCTGTTCTGTTTTGTAATTCAGTTCAAGTGTAACGGTTTTTACATTCCCTCTATAAGTGACACCTTATGAGAAGTGTCCTTTTCTGTGTGACTTATTTCACTTAGAATCGTCGTACCTAAATCCACTCATCATGCTGCTACTAGCCTTATGATATTGATTTCATGGCTGAGTGATATTCCATTGTACATAAGGACCACACATTTTTTATCCATTTTTCGCTTTCCTGGGATATTTAAGGTGGAATGAAGTGGAGGTCCTTGTCAACAGAGCAGCCCTAAACTTTGTGGTGCTTGTGTCTTGCTGAATTTTAATTTTCCCACTTTATACCCCCATGTGTGGAAGTGCCCTATGCTCTCTAAGCTGTGTTTTTAGATGTTTCAGGACACACCGTACACTTCTCCAGACTGGCTGTTGGCAATTTACATCCCGCCCATCCGTGTAGCAAAGCTCCCATTTCTCCATGGCCTGTCCTGCATTTCTGGTTTTGACACTTTTTTCAGCATGGCCCTTTTGACCGATGAGAAGCGAGACTTCTTTGTAGCGCTGATTTGCCTTTCCAGGTTGCTTGGTTGGCCAAAAAGGGCGTATGCGTTTTGTCCTGAATATATTCAGGAAAAAACGCATACGCCCTTTTTGGCCAAGGGCATCATTGTCAACGTTTTGCCGCATTTCATGTGCTTTAAAGGCGATTCGAATCTACCTCCTGAAATCTGTTTCCTGCAATTCTGCCTTGATTGCAATTCCTCGTCTTTGCCTTCCCTCAATATATTTGTGGACGAGAGTTATCATTTATAACTGTGCAGGTTTGTGAGTTGCAGTGCCCTGAAGCTCCATTTTACAACTCGCTTTTTCGGGAGCTGGCCGCAAAAGCGCAGGATGGCTTCAGGCCCTGTTCTGGTTCCGGGGGGCAGGCTGAGCGTGTGGTTAATTCTTCTTCCTGATGGGAAAATAGAGTGACCTGTGCCTGTCCCAACACCAAGAGCTAGTCTCTCATTGGTTCCCTGTCTTCCCGTTCATCCTCAGGACAAATTGCAACCTGTACGGAACAGGAGGTTAAAGGTGCTGATGCTCCAAGTGGGGAGATTGCTAGTAAAGAGGCTGGAATGGCGAACCCGAGCACAAGGAGATGAGAAATGAGGTGCGTTTTAGAAACCTTTCCCCATCACACGGTGTACCATCTTCTGGGTTTCTCATGCATGTTTTCGATGTAGGAAGATGCCCTTGAACCTGGAGATTTGGGACCCATGCGATGGGTAGCACGCAGTATTACTTTAAAGGGTCCGCGTTTGCTCACCCAACCTCACCAAACCTCTCAGCCCCAAGAGTGTCCACCCTTATGTCTCATCCAGCTGTGGGTCTAGATATGGTCAATCCAGGTTGCATCACAGCCCCTGAACGAATTGTGTAAGAATTTCTCTCTCTTTTACTGTCTTTGTTTCATGGGTTTTTAAAAGTAATTTATTTTTATAATGGGGTTTAGATGCTTTTCACGGCTGTGTTTATTACGCTTTACACCCACTTGACACACTAACAGAGAGATATCAATACATAGGTTTTAAGATTATTACTAGTCAGATATATTCTTGTGCGGTGAATCGGGCGTGTTGAGTCCAGTTCTCTGAGCAAGGAGTAGGTCTTGTCTATTACATATTGGGTTTATGGAACGGTATCTGAGCTAATTTGAAACTCTTGTTTTATGTATCACCCCACCTCACCTTTCCCGTTAAGCAGCCATAGTGTGTTTTCTGCATGTGTGACTCTGTTCTGTTTTGTAATTCATTTCAAGTGTAACGGTTTTTACATTCCCTCTTTAAGTGACACCTTATGAGAAGTGTCCTTTTCTGTGTGACTTATTTCACTTAGAATCGTCGTACCTAAATCCACTCATCATGCTGCTACTAGCCTTATGACATTGATTTCATGGCTGAGTGATATTCCATTGTACATACCGACCACAACTTTTGTATCCATTTTTCGCTTTCCTGGGATATTTAAGGTGGAATGAAGTGGAGGTCCTTGTCAACAGAGCAGCCCTAAACTTTGGGGTGCTTGTGTCTTGCTGATTTTTAATTTTCCCACTTTATACCCCCATGCGTGCCCTATGCTCTCTAAGCTGTGTTTTTTAGATGTTTCAGGACACACCGTACACTTCTCCAGAGTGGCTGTTGGCAATTTACATCCCGCCCATCAGTGTAGCAAGGCTCCCATTTCTCCATGGCCTGTCCTGCATTTCTGGTTTTGAAACTTTTTTCAGCATGGCCCTTTTGACCGATGGGAAGCGAGACTTCTTTGTAGCGCTGATTTGCCTTTCCAGGTTGCTTGGTTGGCCAAAAAGGGCGTATGCGTTTTTTCCTGAATATATTCAGGAAAAAACGCATACGCCCTTTTTGGCCAAGGGCATCATTGTCAACGTTTTGCCGCATTTCATGTGCTTTAAAGGCGATTCGAATCTACCTCCTGAAATCTGTTCCCGGCAATTCTGACTTGATTTCAATTCCTCGTCTTTGCCTTCCCTCAATATATTTGTGGACGAGAGTTATCATTTATAACGGTGCAGGTTTGTGAGTTGCAGTGCCCTGAAGCTCCATTTTACAACTCGCTTTTTCGGGAGCTGGCCGCAAAAGCGCAGGATGGCTTCAGGCCCTGTTCTGGTTCCAGGGGGCAGGCTGAGCCTGTGGTTAATTCTTCTTCCTGATGGGAAAATAGAGTGACCTGTGCCTGTCCCAACACCAAGAACTAGTCTCTCATTGGTTCCCCATCTTCCCGTTCATCCTCAGGACAAATTGCAACCTGTACGGAACAGGAGGTTAAAGGTGCTGATGCTCCAAGTGGGGAGATTGCTAGTAAAGTGGCTGGAATGGCGAACCTGAGCACAAGGAGATGAGAAATGAGGTGCGTTTTAGAAACCTTTCCCCATCACACGGTGTACCATCTTCTGGGTTTCTCATGCATGTTTTTGATGTAGGAAGATGCCCTTGAACCTGGAGATTTGGGACCCATGCGATGGGTAGCACGCAGTATTACTTTAAAGGGTCTGCGTTTGCTCACCCAACCTCACCAAACCTATCAGCCACAAGAGTGTCCACCCTTATGTCTCATCCAGCTGTGGGTCTAGATATGGTCAATCCAGGTGGCATCACAGACACTGAACGAATTGTGTAAGAATTTCTCTCTCTTTCACTGTCTTTGTTTCATGGGTTTTTAAAAGTAATTTATTTTTATAATGGGGTTTAGCTGCTTTTCACGGCTGTGTTTATGCCGCTTTACACCCACTTGACACACTAACAGAGAGATATCAATACATAGGTTTTAAGATTATTACTAGTCAGATATATTCTTGTGCGGTGAATCGGGCATGTTGAGTCCAGTTCTCTGAGCAAGGAGTAGATCTTGTCTATTACATATTGGGTTTATGGAACGGTATCTGAGCTAATTTGAAACTCTTGTTTTATGTATCACCCCACCTCACCTTTCCCTTTAAGCAGCCATAGTGTGTTTTCTGCATGTGTGACTCTGTTCTGTTTTGTAATTCAGTTGAAGTGTAACGGTTTTTACATTCCCTCTATAAGTGACACCTTATGAGATGTGTCCTTTTCTGTGTGACTTATTTCACTTGGAATCGTCGTACCTAAATCCACTCATCATGCTGCTACTAGCCTTATGACATTGATTTCATGGCTGAGTGATATTCCATTGTACATAAGGACCACAAATTTTTTATCCATTTTTCGCTTTCCTGGGATATTTAAGGTGGAATGAAGTGGAGGTCCTTGTCAACAGAGCAGTCCTAAACTTTGGGGTGCTTGTGTCTTGCTGAATTTTAATTTTCCCACTTTATACCCCCATGCGTGGAAGTGCCCTATGCTCTCTAAGCTGTCTTTTTAGATGTTTCAGGACACACCGTACACTTCTCCAGAGTGGCTGTTGGCAATTTACATCCCGCCCATCAGTGTAGCAAAGCTCCCATTTCTCCATGGCCTGTCCTGCATTTCTGGTTTTGACACTTTTTTCAGCATGGCCCTTTTGACCGATGAGAAGCGAGACTTCTTTGTAGCGCTGATTTGCCTTTCCAGGTTGCTTGGTTGGCCAAAAAGGGCCTATGCGTTTTTTCCTGAATATATTCAGGAAAAATCGCATACGCCCTTTTTGGCCAAGGGCATCATTGTCAACGTTTTGCCGCATTTCATGTGCTTTAAAGGCGATTCGAATCTACCTCCTGAAATCTGTTCCCGGCAATTCTGACTTGATTTCAATTCCTCGTCTTTGCCTTCCCTCAATATATTTGTGGACGAGAGTTATCATTTATAACTGTGCAGGTTTGTGAGTTGCAGTGCCCTGAAGCTCCATTTTACAACTCGCTTTTTCGGGAGCTGGCCGCAAAAGCGCAGGATGGCTTCAGGCCCTGTTCTGGTTCCGGGGTCAGGCTGAGCGTGTGGTTAATTCTTCTTCCTGATGGGAAAATAGAGTGACCTGTGCCTGTCCCAACACCAAGAGCTAGTCTCACATTGGTTCCCTGTCTTCCCGTTAATCCTCAGGACAAATTGCAACCTGTACGGAACAGGAGGTTAAAGGTGCTGATGCTCCAAGTGGGGAGATTGCTAGTAAAGTGGCTGGAATGGCGAACCCGAGCACAAGGAGATGAGAAATGAGGTGCGTTTTAGAAACCTTTCCCCATCACACGGTGTACCATCTTCTGGGTTTCTCATGCATGTTTTTGATGTAGGAAGATGCCCTTGAACCTGGAGATTTGGGACCCATGCGATGGGTAGCACGCAGTATTACTTTAAAGGGTCTGCGTTTGCTCACCCAACCTCACCAAACCTCTCAGCCCCAAGAGTGTCCACCCTTATGTCTCATCTAGCTGTGGGTCTAGATATGGTCAATCCAGGTTGCATCACAGCCCCTGAACTAATTGTGTAAGAATTTCTCTCTCTTTCACTGTCTTTGTTTCATGGGTTTTTAAAAGTAATTTATTTTTATAATGGGGTTTAGCTGCTTTTCACGGCTGTGTTTATGCCGCTTTACACCCACTTGACACACTAACAGAGAGATATCAATACATAGGTTTTACGATTATTACTAGTCAGATATATTCTTGTGCGGTGAATCGGGCGTGTTGAGTCCAGTTCTCTGAGCAAGGAGTAGGTCTTGTCTATTACATATTGGGTTTATGGAACGGTATCTGAGCTAATTTGAAACTCTTGTTTTATGTATCACCCCACCTCACCTTTCCCGTTTAGCAGCCATAGTGTGTTTTCTGCATGTGTGACTCTGTTCTGTTTTGTAATTCAGTTCAAGTGTAACGATTTTTACATTCCCTCTATAAGTGACACCTTATGAGAAGTGTCCTTTTCTGTGTGACTTATTTCACTTAGAATCGTCGTACCTAAATCCACTCATCATGCTGCTACTAGCCTTATGACATTCATTTCATGGGTGAGTGATATTCCATTGTACATAAGGACCACAAATTTTTTATCCATTTTTCGCTTTCCTGGGATATTTAAGGTGGAATGAAGTGGAGGTCCTTGTCAACAGAGCAGCCCTAAACTTTGGGGTGCTTGTTACTTGCTGATTTTTAATTTTCCCACTTTATACCCCCATGCGTGGAAGTGCCCTATGCTCTCTAAGCTGTGTTTTTTAGATGTTTCAGGACACACCGTACACTTCTCCAGAGTGGCTGTTGGCAATTTACATCCCGCCCATCAGTGTAGCAAGGCTCCCATTTCTCCATGGCCTGTCCTGCATTTCTGGTTTTGAAACTTTTTTCAGCATGGCCCTTTTGACCGATGGGAAGCGAGACTTCTTTGTAGCGCTGATTTGCCTTTCCAGGTTGCTTGGTTGGCCAAAAAGGGCGTATGCGTTTTTTCCTGAATATATTCAGGAAAAAACGCATACGCCCTTTTTGGCCAAGGGCATCATTGTCAACGTGTTGCCGCATTTCATGTGCTTTAAAGGCGATTCGAATCTACCTCCTGAAATCTGTTCCCGGCAATTCTGACTTGATTTCAATTCCTCGTCTTTGCCTTCCCTCAATATATTTGTGGACGAGAGTTATCATTTATAACTGTGCAGGTTTGTGAATTGCAGTGCCCTGAAGCTCCATTTTACAACTCGCTTTTTCGGGAGCTGGCCGCAAAAGCGCAGGATGGCTTCAGACCCTGTTCTGGTTCCGGGGTCAGGCTGAGCGTGTGGTTAATTCTTCTTCCTGATGGGAAAATAGAGTGACCTGTGCCTGTCCCAACACCAAGAGCTAGTCTCTCATTGGTTCCCTGTCTTCCCGTTCATCCTCAGGACAAATTGCAACCTGTACGGAACAGGAGGTTAAAGGTGCTGATGCTCCAAGTGGGGAGATTGCTAGTAAAGTGGCTGGAATGGCGAACCTGAGCACAAGGAGATGAGAAATGAGGTGCGTTTTAGAAACCTTTCCTCATCACACGGTGTACCATCTTCTGGGTTTCTCATGCATGTTTTTGATGTAGGAAGATGCCCTTGAACCTGGAGATTTGGGACCCATGCGATGGGTAGCACGCAGTATTACTTTAAAGGGTCTGCGTTTGCTCACCCAACCTCACCAAACCTATCAGCCACAAGAGTGTCCACCCTTATGTCTCATCCAGCTGTGGGTCTAGATATGGTCAATCCAGGTGGCATCACAGACACTGAACGAATTGTGTAAGAATTTCTCTCTCTTTCACTGTCTTTGTTTCATGGGTTTTTAAAAGTAATTTATTTTTATAATGGGGTTTAGCTGCTTTTCACGGCTGTGTTTATGCCGCTTTACACCCACTTGACACACTAACAGAGAGATATCAATACATAGGTTTTAAGATTATTACTAGTCAGATATATTCTTGTGCGGTGAATCGGGCATGTTGAGTCCAGTTCTCTGAGCAAGGAGTAGGTCTTGTCTATTACATATTGGGTTTATGGAACGGTATCTGAGCTAATTTGAAACTCTTGTTTTATGTATCACCCCACCTCACCTTTCCCTTTAAGCAGCCATAGTGTGTTTTCTGCATGTGTGACTCTGTTCTGTTTTGTAATTCAGTTGAAGTGTAACGGTTTTTACATTCCCTCTATAAGTGACACCTTATGAGATGTGTCCTTTTCTGTGTGACTTATTTCACTTGGAATCGTCGTACCTAAATCCACTCATCATGCTGCTACTAGCCTTATGACATTGATTTCATGGCTGAGTGATATTCCATTGTACATAAGGACCACAAATTTTTTATCCATTTTTCGCTTTCCTGGGATATTTAAGGTGGAATGAAGTGGAGGTCCTTGTCAACAGAGCAGCCCTAAACTTTGGGGTGCTTGTGTCTTGCTGAATTTTAATTTTCCCACTTTATACCCCCATGCGTGGAAGTGCCCTATGCTCTCTAAGCTGTGTTTTTAGATGTTTCAGGACACACCGTACACTTCTCCAGACTGGCTGTTGGCAATTTACATCCCGCCCATCCGTGTAGCAAAGCTCCCATTTCTCCATGGCCTGTCCTGCATTTCTGGTTTTGACACTTTTTTCAGCATGGCCCTTTTGACCGATGAGAAGCGAGACTTCTTTGTAGCGCTGATTTGCCTTTCCAGGTTGCTTGGTCGGCCAAAAAGGGCGTATGCGTTTTTTCCTGAATATATTCAGGAAAAAACGCATACGCCCTTTTTGGCCAAGGGCATCATTGTCAACGTTTTGCCGCTTTTCATGTGCTTTAGAGGCGATTCGAATCTACCTCCTGAAATCTGTTTCCTGCAATTCTGCCTTGATTTCAATTCCTCATCTTTGCCTTCCCTCAATATATTTGTGGACGAGAGTTATCATTTATAACTTTGCAGGTTTGTGAATTGCAGTGCCCTGAAGCTCCATTTTACAACTCGCTTTTTCGGGAGCTGGCCGCAAAAGCGCAGGATGGCTTCAGGCCCTGTTCTGGTTCCGGGGGGCAGGCTGAGCGTGTGGTTAATTCTTCTTCCTGATGGGAAAATAGAGTGACCTGTGCCTGTCCCAACACCAAGAGCTAGTCTCTCATTGGTTCCCTGTCTTCCCGTTCATCCTCAGGACAAATTGCAACCTGTACGGAACAGGAGGTTAAAGGTGCTGATGCTCCAAGTGGGGAGATTGCTAGTAAAGTGGCTGGAATGGCGAACCCTAGCACAAGGAGATGAGAAATGAGGTGCATTTTAGAAACCTTTCCCCATCACACGGTGTACCATCTTCTGGGTTTCTCATGCATGTTTTCGATGTAGGAAGATGCCCTTGAACCTGGAGATTTGGGACCCATGCGATGGGTAGCACGCAGTATTACTTTAAAGGGTCCGCGTTTGCTCACCCAACCTCACCAAACCTCTCAGCCCCAAGAGTGTCCACCCTTATGTCTCATCCAGCTGTGGGTCTAGATATGGTCAATCCAGGTGGCATCACAGCCCCTGAACGAATTGTGTAAGAATTTCTCTCTCTTTCACTATATTTGTTTCATGGGTTTTTAAAAGTAATTTATGTTTATAATGGGGTTTAGCTGCTTTTCACGGCTGTGTTTATGCCGCTTTACACCTACTTGACGCACTAACAGAGAGATATCAATACATAGGTTTTAAGATTATTACTAGTCAGATATATTCTTGTGCGGTGAATCGGGCGTGTTGAGTCCAGTTCTCTGAGCAAGGAGTAGGTCTTGTCTATTACATATTGGGTTTATGGAACGGTATCTGAGCTAATTTGAAACTCTTGTTTTATGTATCACCCCACCTCACCTTTCCCGTTTAGCAGCCATAGTGTGTTTTCTGCATGTGTGACTCTGTTCTGTTTTGTAATTCAGTTGAAGTGTAACGGTTTTTACATTCCCTCTATAAGTGACACCTTATGAGAAGTGTCCTTTTCTGTGTGACTTATTTCACTTAGAATCGTCGTACCTAAATCCACTCATCATGCTGCTACTAGCCTTATGACATTGATTTCATGGCTGAGTGATATTCCATTGTACATAAGGACCACAAATTTTTTATCCATTTTTCGCTTTCCTGGGATATTTAAGGTGGAATGAAGTGGAGGTCCTTGTCAACAGAGCAGCCCTAAACTTTGGGGTGCTTGTGTCTTGCTGATTTTTAATTTTCCCACTTTATACACCCATGCGTGGAAGTGCCCTATGCTCTCTAAGCTGTGTTTTTTAGATGTTTCAGGACATACCGTACACTTCTCCAGAGTGGCTATTGGCAATTTACATCCCGCCCATCAGTGTAGCAAGGCTCCCATTTCTCCATGGCCTGTCCTGCATTTCTGGTTTTGAAACTTTTTTCAGCATGGCCCTTTTGACCGATGGGAAGCGAGACTTCTTTGTAGCGCTGATTTGCCTTTCCAGGTTGCTTGGTTGGCCAAAAAGGGCGTATGCGTTTTTTCCTGAATATATTCAGGAAAAAACGCATACGCCCTTTTTGGCCAAGGGCATCATTGTCAACGTTTTGCCGCTTTTCATGTGCTTTAGAGGCGATTCGAATCTACCTCCTGAAATCTGTTTCCTGCAATTCTGCCTTGATTTCAATTCCTCATCTTTGCCTTCCCTCAATATATTTGTGGACGAGAGTTATCATTTATAACTGTGCAGGTTTGTGGGTTGCAGTGCCCTGAAGCTCCATTTTACAACTCGCTTTTTCGGGAGCTGGCCGCAAAAGCGCAGGATGGCTTCAGGCCCTGTTCTGTTTCCGGGGGGCAGGCTGAGCGTGTGGTTAATTCTTCTTCCTGATGGGAAAATAGAGTGACCTGTGCCTGTCCCAACACCAAGAGCTAGTCTCTCATTGGTTCCCTGTCTTCCCGTTCATCCTCAGGACAAATTGCAACCTGTACGGAACAGGAGGTTAAAGGTGCTGATGCTCCAAGTGGGGAGATTGCTAGTAAAGTGGCTGGAATGGCGAACCTGAGCACAAGGAGATGAGAAATGAGGTGCGTTTTAGAAACCTTTCCCCATCACACGGTGTACCATCTTCTGGGTTTCTCATGCATGTTTTTGATGTAGGAAGATGCCCTTGAACCTGGAGATTTGGGACCCATGCGATGGGTAGCACGCAGTATTACTTTAAAGGGTCTGCGTTTGCTCACCCAACCTCACCAAACCTCTCAGCCCCAAGAGTGTCCACCCTTATGTCTCATCCAGCTGTGGGTCTAGATATGGTCAATCCAGGTGGCATCACAGCCCCTGAACGAATTGTGTAAGAATTTCTCTCTCTTTCACTGTCTTTGTTTCATGGGTTTTTAAAAGTAATTTATTTTTATAATGGGGTTTAGCTGCTTTTCACGGCTGTGTTTATGCCGCTTTACACCTACTTGACGCACTAACAGAGAGATATCAATACATAGGTTTTAAGATTATTACTAGTCAGATATATTCTTGTGCGGTGAATCGGGCGTGTTGAGTCCAGTTCTCTGAGCAAGGAGTAGGCCTTGTCTATTACATATTGGGTTTATGGAACGGTATCTGAGCTAATTTGAAACTCTTGTTTTATGTAGCACCCCACCTCACCTTTCCCGTTTAGCAGCCATAGTGTGTTTTCTGCATGTGTGACTCTGTTCTGTTTTGTAATTCAGTTCAAGTGTAACGGTTTTTACATTCCCTCTATAAGTGACACCTTATGAGAAGTGTCCTTTTCTGTGTGACTTATTTCACTTAGAATCGTCGTACCTAAATCCACTCATCATGCTGCTACTAGCCTTATGACATTGATTTCATGGCTGAGTGATATTCCATTGTACATATGGACCTCAAATTTTTTATCCATTTTTCGCTTTCCTGGGATATTTAAGGTGGAATGAAGTGGAGGTCCTTGTCAACAGAACAGCCATAAACTTTGGGGTGCTTGTGTCTTGCTGATTTTCAATTTTCCCACTTTATCCCCCCATGCGTGGAAGTGCCCTATGCTCTCTAAGCTGTGTTTTTTAGATGTTTCAGGACACACCGTACACTTCTCCAGAGTGGCTGTTGGCAATTTACATCCCGCCCATCAGTGTAGCAAGGCTCCCATTTCTCCATGGCCTGTCCTGCATTTCTGGTTTTGACACTTTTTTCAGCATGGCCCTTTTGACCGATGGGAAGCGAGACTTCTTTGTAGCGCTGATTTGCCTTTCCAGGTTGCTTGGTTGGCCAAAAAGGGCGTATGCGTTTTTTCCTGAATATATTCAGGAAAAAACGCATACGCCCTTTTTGGCCAAGGGCATCATTGTCAACGTTTTGCCGCTTTTCATGTGCTTTAGAGGCGATTCGAATCTACCTCCTGAAATCTGTTTCCTGCAATTCTGCCTTGATTTCAATTCCTCATCTTTGCCTTCCCCCAATATATTTGTGGACGAGAGTTATCATTTATAACTGTGCAGGTTTGTGAATTGCAGTGCCCTGAAGCTCCATTTTACAACTCGCTTTTTCGGGAGCTGGCCGCAAAAGCGCAGGATGGCTTCAGGCCCTGTTCTGGTTCCAGGGGGCAAGCTGAGGCTGTGGTTAATTCTTCTTCCTGATGGGAAAATAGAGTGACCTGTGCCTGTCCCAACACCAAGAGCTAGTCTCTCATTGGTTCCCCATCTTCCCGTTCATCCTCAGGACAAATTGCAACCTGTATGGAACAGGAGGTTAAAGGTGCTGATGCTCCAAGTAGGGAGATTGCTAGTAAAGTGGCTGGAATGGCGAACCCAAGCACAAGGAGATGAGAAATGAGGTGCGTTTTAGAAACCTTTCCCCATCACAGGGTGTACCATCTTCTGGGTTTCTCATGCATGTTTTCGATGTAGGAAGATGCCCTTGAACCTGGAGATTTGGGACCCATGCGATGGGTAGCACGCAGTATTACTTTAAAGGGTCTGCGTTTGCTCACCCAACCTCACCAAACCTCTCAGCCCCAAGAGTGTCCCCCCTTATGTCTCATCCAGCTGTGGGTCTAGATATGGTCAATCCAGGTGGCATCACAGACCCTGAACGAATTGTGTAAGAATTTCTCTCTCTTTCACTGTCTTTGTTTCATGGGTTTTTAAAAGTAATTTATGTTTATAATGGGGTTTAGCTGCTTTTCACGGCTGTGTTTATGCCGCTTTACACCCACTTGACACACTAACAGAGAGATATCAATACATAGGTTTTAAGATTATTACTAGTCAGATATATTCTTGTGCGGTGAATCGGGCGTGTTGAGTCCAGTTCTCTGAGCAAGGAGTAGGTCTTGTCTATTACATATTGGGTTTATGGAACGGTATCTGAGCTAATTTGAAACTCTCGTTTTATGTATCACCCCACCTCACCTTTCCCGTTTAGCAGCCATAGTGTGTTTTCTGCATGTGTGACTCTGTTCTGTTTTTTAATTCAGTTGAAGTGTAACGGTTTTTACATTCCCTCTATAAGTGACACCTTATGAGATGTGTCCTTTTCTGTGTGACTTATTTCACTTGGAATAGTCGTACCTAAATCCACTCATCATGCTGCTACTAGCCTTATGACATTGATTTCATGGCTGAGTGATATTCCATTGTACATAAGGACCACAAATTTTTTATCCATTTTTCGCTTTCCTGGGATATTTAAGGTGGAATGAAGTGGAGGTCCTTGTCAACAGAGCAGCCCTAAACTTTGGGGTGCTTGTGTCTTGCTGAATTTTAATTTTCCCACTTTATACCCCCATGCGTGGAAGTGCCCTATGCTCTCTAAGCTGTGTTTTTAGATGTTTCAGGACACACCGTACACTTCTCCAGACTGGCTGTTGGCAATTTACATCCCGCCCATCCGTGTAGCAAAGCTCCCATTTCTCCATGGCCTGTCCTGCATTTCTGGTTTTGACACTTTTTTCAGCATGGCCCTTTTGACCGATGAGAAGCGAGACTTCTTGTAGCGCTGATTTGCCTTTCCAGGTTGCTTGGTTAGCCAAAAAGGGCGTAGGCGTTTTTTCCTGAATATATTCAGGAAAAATCGCATACGCCCTTTTTGGCCAAGGGCATCATTGTCAAAGTTTTGCCGCATTTCATGTGCTTTAAAGGCGATTCGAATCTACCTCCTGAAATCTGTTTCCGGCAATTCTGCCTTGATTTCAATTCCTCGTCCTTGCCTTCCCTCAATATATTTGTGAACGAGAGTTATCATTTATAACTGTGCAGGTTAGTGAGTTGCAGTGCCCTGAAGCTCCATTTTACAACTGGCTTTTTCGGGAGCTGGCCGCAAAAGCGCAGGATGGCTTCAGGCCCTGTTCTGGTTCCGGGGTCAGGCTGAGCGTGTGGTTAATTCTTCTTCCTGATGGGAAAATAGAGTGACCTGTGCCTGTCCCAACACCAAGAGCTAGTCTCTCATTGGTTCCCTGTCTTCCCGTTCATCCTCAGGACAAATTGCAACCTGTACGGAACAGGAGGTTAAAGGTGCTGATGCTCCAAGTGGGGAGATTGCTAGTAAAGTGGCTGGAATGGCGAAGCCGAGCAAAAGGAGATGAGAAATGAGGTGCGTTTTAGAAACCTTTCCCCATCACACGGTGTACCATCTTCTGGGTTTTTCATGCATGTTTTCGATGTAGGAAGATGCCCTTGAACCTGGAGATTTGGGACCCATGCGATGGGTAGCACGCAGTATTACTTTAAAGGGTCTGCGTTTGCTCACCCAACCTCACCAAACCTCTCAGCCCCAAGAGTGTCCACCCTTATGTCTCATCCAGCTGTGGGTCTAGATATGGTCAATCCAGGTGGCATCACAGCCCCTGAACGAATTGTGTAAGAATTTCTCTCTCTTTCACTGTCTTTGTTTCATCGGTTTTTAAAAGTAATTTATTTTTATAATGGGGTTTAGCTGCTTTTCACGGCTGTGTTTATGCCGCTTTACACCTACTTGACGCACTAACAGAGAGATATCAATACATAGGTTTTAAGATTATTACTAGTCAGATATATTCTTGTGCGGTGAATCGGGCGTGTTGAGTCCAGTTCTCTGAGCAAGGAGTAGGCCTTGTCTATTACATATTGGGTTTATGGAACGGTATCTGAGCTAATTTGAATCTCTTGTTTTATGTATCACCCCACCTCACCTTTCCCGTTTAGCAGCCATAGTGTGTTTTCTGCATGTGTGACTCTGTTCTGTTTTGTAATTCAGTTCAAGTGTAACGGTTTTTACTTTCCCTCTATAAGTGACACCTTATGAGAAGTGTCCTTTTCTGTGTGACTTATTTCACTTAGAATTGTCGTACCTAAATCCACTCATCATGCTGCTACTAGCCTTATGACATTGATTTCATGGCTGAGTGATATTCCATTGTACATATGGACCTCAAATTTTTTATCCATTTTTCGCTTTCCTGGGATATTTAAGGTGGAATGAAGTGGAGGTCCTTGTCAACAGAACAGCCATAAACTTTGGGGTGCTTGTGTCTTGCTGATTTTAAATTTTCCCACTTTATCCCCCCATGCGTGGAAGTGCCCTATGCTCTCTAAGCTGTGTTTTTTAGATGTTTCAGGACACACCGTACACTTCTCCAGAGTGGCTGTTGGCAATTTACATCCCGCCCATCAGTGTAGCAAGGCTCCCATTTCTCCATGGCCTGTCCTGCATTTCTGGTTTTGACACTTTTTTCAGCATGGCCCTTTTGACCGATGGGAAGCGAGACTTCTTTGTAGCGCTGATTTGCCTTTCCAGGTTGCTTGGTTGGCCAAAAAGGGCGTATGCGTTTTTTCCTGAATATATTCAGGAAAAAACGCATACGCCCTTTTTGGCCAAGGGCATCATTGTCAACGTTTTGCCGCTTTTCATGTGCTTTAGAGGCGATTCGAATCTACCTCCTGAAATCTGTTTCCTGCAATTCTGCCTTGATTTCAATTCCTCATCTTTGCCTTCCGCCAATATATTTGTGGACGAGAATTATCATTTATAACTGTGCAGGTTTGTGAATTGCAGTGCCCTGAAGCTCCATTTTACAACTCGCTTTTTCGGGAGCTGGCCGCAAAAGCGCAGGATGGCTTCAGGCCCTGTTCTGGTTCCAGGGGGCAGGCTGAGCCTGTGGTTAATTCTTCTTCCTGATGGGAAAATAGAGTGACCTGTGCCTGTCCCAACACCAAGAGCTAGTCTCTCATTGGTTCCCCGTCTTCCCGTTCATCCTCAGGACAAATTGCAACCTGTATGGAACAGGAGGTTAAAGGTGCTGATGCTCCAAGTAGGGAGATTGCTAGTAAAGTGGCTGGAATGGCGAACCCAAGCACAAGGAGATGAGAAATGAGGTGCATTTTAGAAACCTTTCCCCATCACAGGGTGTACCATCTTCTGGGTTTCTCATGCATGTTTTCGATGTAGGAAGATGCCCTTGAACCTGGAGATTTGGGACCCATGCGATGGGTAGCACGCAGTATTACTTTAAAGGGTCTGCGTTTGCTCACCCAACCTCACCAAACCTCTCAGCCCCAAGAGTGTCCACCCTTATGTCTCATCCAGCTGTGGGTCTAGATATGGTCAATCCAGGTGGCATCACAGACCCTGAACGAATTGTGTAAGAATTTCTGTCTCTTTCACTGTCTTTGTTTCATGGGTTTTTAAAAGTAATTTATTTTTATAATGGGGTTTAGCTGCTTTTCACGGCTGTGTTTATGCCGCTTTACACCCACTTGACACACTAACAGAGAGATATCAATACATAGGTTTTAAGATTATTACTAGTCAGATATATTCTTGTGCGGTGAATCGGGCGTGTTGAGTCCAGTTCTCTGAGCAAGGAGTAGGTCTTGTCTATTACATATTGGGTGTATGGAACGGTATCTGAGCTAATTTGAAACTCTTGTTTTATGTATCACCCCACCTCACCTTTCCCTTTAAGCAGCCATAGTGTGTTTTCTGCATGTGTGACTCTGTTCTGTTTTGTAATTCAGTTGAAGTGTAACGGTTTTTACATTCCCTCTATAAGTGACACCTTATGAGAAGTGTCCTTTTCTGTGTGACTTATTTCACTTAGAATCGTCGTACCTAAATCCACTCATCATGCTGCTACTAGCCTTATGACATTGATTTCATGGCTGAGTGATATTCCATTGTACATAAGGACCACAAATTTTTTATCCATTTTTCGCTTTCCTGGGATATTTAAGGTGGAATGAAGTGAAGGTCCTTGTCAACAGAGCAGCCCTAAACTTTGGGGTGCTTGTGTCTTGCTGATTTTTAATTTTCCCACTTTATACACCCATGCGTGGAAGTGCCCTATGCTCTCTAAGCTGTGATTTTTAGATGTTTCAGGACACACCGTACACTTCTCCAGAGTGGCTGTTGGCAATTTACATCCCGCCCATCAGTGTAGCAAGGCTCCCATTTCTCCATGGCCTGTCCTGCATTTCTGGTTTTGAAACTTTTTTCAGCATGGCCCTTTTGACCGATGGGAAGCGAGACTTCATTGTAGCGCTGATTTGCCTTTCCAGGTTGCTTGGTTGGCCAAAAAGGGCGTATGCGTTTTTTCCTGAATATATTCAGGAAAAAACGCATACGCCCTTTTTGGCCAAGGGCATCATTGTCAACGTTTTGCCGCTTTTCATGTGCTTTAGAGGCGATTCGAATCTACCTCCTGAAATCTGTTTCCTGCAATTCTGCCTTGATTTCAATTCCTCATCTTTGCCTTCCCTCAATATATTTGTGGACGAGAGTTATCATTTATAACTGTGCAGGTTTGTGGGTTGCAGTGCCCTGAAGCTCCATTTTACAACTCGCTTTTTCGGGAGCTGGCCGCAAAAGCGCAGGATGGCTTCAGGCCCTCTTCTGGTTCCGGGGGGCAGGATGAGCGTGTGGTTAATTCTTCTTCCTGATGGGAAAATAGAGTGACCTGTGCCTGTCCCAACACCAAGAGCTAGTCTCTCATTGGTTCCCTGTCTTCCCGTTCATCCTCAGGACAAATTGCAACCTGTACGGAACAGGAGGTTAAAGGTGCTGATGCTCCAAGTGGGGAGATTGCTAGTAAAGTGGCTGGAATGGCGAACCCTAGCACAAGGAGATGAGAAATGAGGTGCGTTTTAGAAACCTTTCCCCATCACACGGTGTACCATCTTCTGGGTTTCTCATGCATGTTTTCGATGTAGGAAGATGCCCTTGAACCTGGAGATTTGGGACCCATGCGATGGGTAGCACGCAGTATTACTTTAAAGGGTCCGCGTTTGCTCACCCAACCTCACCAAACCTCTCAGCCCCAAGAGTGTCCACCCTTATGTCTCATCCAGCTGTGGGTCTAGATATGGTCAATCCAGGTTGCATCACAGCCCCTGAACGAATTGTGTAAGAATTTCTCTCTCTTTCACTGTATTTGTTTCATGGGTTTTTAAAAGTAATTTATGTTTATAATGGGGTTTAGCTGCTTTTCACGGCTGTGTTTATGCCGCTTTACACCTACTTGACGCACTAACAGAGAGATATCAATACATAGGTTTTAAGATTATTACTAGTCAGATATATTCTTGTGCGGTGAATCGGGCGTGTTGAGTCCAGTTCTCTGAGCAAGGAGTAGGTCTTGTCTATTACATATTGGGTTTATGGAATGGTATCTGAGCTAATTTGAATCTCTTGTTTTATGTATCACCCCACCTCACCTTTCCCGTTTAGCAGCCATAGTGTGTTTTCTGCATGTGTGACTCTGTTCTGTTTTGTAATTCAGTTCAAGTGTAACGGTTTTTACATTCCCTCTATAAGTGACACCTTATGAGAAGTGTCCTTTTCTGTGTGACTTATTTCACTTAGAATCGTCGTACCTAAATCCACTCATCATGCTGCTACTAGCCTTATGACATTGATTTCATGGCTGAGTGATATTCCATTGTACATAAGGACCACACATTTTTTATCCATTTTTCGCTTTCCTGGGATATTTAAGGTGGAATGAAGTGGAGGTCCTTGTCAACAGAGCAGCCCTAAACTTTGGGGTGCTTGTGTCTTGCTGAATTTTAATTTTCCCACTTTATACCCCCATGCGTGGAAGTGCCCTATGCTCTCTAAGCTGTGTTTTTAGATGTTTCAGGACACACCGTACACTTCTCCAGACTGGCTGTTGGCAATTTACATCCCGCCCATCCGTGTAGCAAAGCTCCCATTTCTCCATGGCCTGTCCTGCATTTCTGGTTTTGACACTTTTTTCAGCATGGCCCTTTTGACCGATGAGAAGCGAGACTTCTTTGTAGCGCTGATTTGCCTTTCCAGGTTGCTTGGTTGGCTAAAAAGGGCGTATGCGTTTTGTCCTGAATATATTCAGGAAAAAACGCATACGCCCTTTTTGGCCAAGGGCATCATTGTCAACGTTTTGCCGCATTTCATGTGCTTTAAAGGCGATTCGAATCTACCTCCTGAAATCTGTTTCCTGCAATTCTGCCTTGATTGCAATTCCTCGTCTTTGCCTTCCCTCAATATATTTGTGGACGAGAGTTATCATTTATAACTGTGCAGGTTTGTGAGTTGCAGTGCCCTGAAGCTCCATTTTACAACTCGCTTTTTCGGGAGCTGGCCGCAAAAGCGCAGGACGGCTTCAGGCCCTGTTCTGGTTCCGGGGGGCAGGCTGAGCGTGTGGTTAATTCTTCTTCCTGATGGGAAAATAGAGTGACCTGTGCCTGTCCCAACACCAAGAGCTAGTCTCTCATTGGTTCCCTGTCTTCCCGTTCATCCTCAGGACAAATTGCAACCTGTACGGAACAGGAGGTTAAAGGTGCTGATGCTCCAAGTGGGGAGATTGCTAGTAAAGAGGCTGGAATGGCCAACCCGAGCACAAGGAGATGAGAAATGAGGTGCGTTTTAGAAACCTTTCCCCATCACATGGTGTACCATCTTCTGGGTTTCTCATGCATGTTTTCGATGTAGGAAGATGCCCTTGAACCTGGTGATTTGGGACCCATGCGATGGGTAGCACGCAGTATTACTTTAAAGGGTCTGCGTTTGCTCACCCAACCTCACCAAACCTCTCAGCCCCAAGAGTGTCCACCCTTATGTCTCATCCAGCTGTGGGTCTAGATATGGTCAATCCAGGTTGCATCACAGCCCCTGAACGAATTGTGTAAGAATTTCTCTCTCTTTTACTGTCTTTGTTTCATGGGTTTTTAAAAGTAATTTATTTTTATAATGGGGTTTAGATGCTTTTCACGGCTGTGATTATTACGCTTTACACCCACTTGACACACTAACAGAGAGATATCAATACATAGGTTTTAAGATTATTACTAGTCAGATATATTCTTGTGCGGTGAATCGGGCGTGTTGAGTCCAGTTCTCTGAGCAAGGAGTAGGTCTTGTCTATTACATATTGGGTTTATGGAACGGTATCTGAGCTAATTTGAAACTCTTGTTTTATGTATCACCCCACCTCACCTTTCCCGTTAAGCAGCCATAGTGTGTTTTCTGCATGTGTGACTCTGTTCTGTTTTGTAATTCATTTCAAGTGTAACGGTTTTTACATTCCCTCTTTAAGTGACACCTTATGAGAAGTGTCCTTTTCTGTGTGACTTATTTCACTTAGAATCGTCGTACCTAAATCCACTCATCATGCTGCTACTAGCCTTATGACATTGATTTCATGGCTGAGTGATATTCCATTGTACATACCGACCACAACTTTTGTATCCATTTTTCGCTTTCCTGGGATATTTAAGGTGGAATGAAGTGGAGGTCCTTGTCAACAGAGCAGCCCTAAACTTTGGGGTGCTTGTGTCTTGCTGATTTTTAATTTTCCCACTTTATACCCCCATGCGTGCCCTATGCTCTCTAAGCTGTGTTTTTTAGATGTTTCAGGACACACCGTACACTTCTCCAGAGTGGCTGTTGGCAATTTACATCCCGCCCATCAGTGTAGCAAGGCTCCCATTTCTCCATGGCCTGTCCTGCATTTCTGGTTTTGAAACTTTTTTCAGCATGGCCCTTTTGACCGATGGGAAGCGAGACTTCTTTGTAGCGCTGATTTGCCTTTCCAGGTTGCTTGGTTGGCCAAAAAGGGCGTATGCGTTTTTTCCTGAATATATTCAGGAAAAAACGCATACGCCCTTTTTGGCCAAGGGCATCATTATCAACGTTTTGCCGCATTTCATGTGCTTTAAAGGCGATTCGAATCTACCTCCTGAAATCTGTTCCCGGCAATTCTGACTTGATTTCAATTCCTCGTCTTTGCCTTCCCTCAATATATTTGTGGACGAGAGTTATCATTTATAACTGTGCAGGTTTGTGAGTTGCAGTGCCCTGAAGCTCCATTTTACAACTCGCTTTTTCGGGAGCTGGCCGCAAAAGCGCAGGATGGCTTCAGGCCCTGTTCTGGTTCCGGGGGGCAGGCTGAGCGTGTGGTTAATTCTTCTTCCTGATGGGAAAATAGAGTGACCTGTGCCTGTCCCAACACCAAGAGCTAGTCTCACATTGGTTCCCTGTCTTCCCGTTCATCCTCAGGACAAATTGCAACCTGTACGGAACAGGAGGTTAAAGGTGCTGATGCTCCAAGTGGGGAGATTGCTAGTAAAGTGGCTGGAATGGCGAACCCGAGCACAAGAAGATGAGAAATGAGGTGCGTTTTAGAAACCTTTCCCCATCACACGGTGTACCATCTTCTGGGTTTCTCATGCATGTTTTTGATGTAGGAAGATGCCCTTGAACCTGGAGATTTGGGACCCATGCGATGGGTAGCACGCAGTATTACTTTAAAGGGTCTGCGTTTGCTCACCCAACCTCACCAAACCTCTCAGCCCCAAGAGTGTCCACCCTTATGTCTCATCTAGCTGTGGGTCTAGATATGGTCAATCCAGGTTGCATCACAGCCCCTGAACTAATTGTGTAAGAATTTCTCTCTCTTTCACTGTCTTTGTTTCATGGGTTTTTAAAAGTAATTTATTTTTATAATGGGGTTTAGCTGCTTTTCACGGCTGTGTTTATGCCGCTTTACACCTACTTGACACACTAACAGAGAGATATCAATACATAGGTTTTACGATTATTACTAGTCAGATATATTCTTGTGCGTTGAATCGGGCGTGTTGAGTCCAGTTCTCTGAGCAAGGAGTAGGTCTTGTCTATTACATATTGGGTTTATGGAACGGTATCTGAGCTAATTTGAAACTCTTGTTTTATGTATCACCCCACCTCACCTTTCCCGTTTAGCAGCCATAGTGTGTTTTCTGCATGTGTGACTCTGTTCTGTTTTGTAATTCAGTACAAGTGTAACGGTTTTTACATTCCCTCTATAAGTGACACCTTATGAGAAGTGTCCTTTTCTGTGTGACTTATTTCACTTAGAATCGTCGTACCTAAATCCACTCATCATGCTGCTACTAGCCTTATGACATTGATTTCATGGCGGAGTGATATTCCATTGTACATATGGACCTCAAATTTTTTATCCATTTTTCGCTTTCCTGGGATATTTAAGGTGGAATGAAGTGGAGGTCCTTGTCAACAGAGCAGCCCTAAACTTTGGGGTGCTTGTGTCTTGCTGAATTTTAATTTTCCCACTTTATACCCCCATGCGTGGAAGTGCCCTATGCTCTCTAAGCTGTGTTTTTAGATGTTTCAGGACACACCGTTCACTTCTCCAGAGTGGCTGTTGGCAATTTACATCCCGCCCATCAGTGTAGCAAAGCTCCCATTTCTCCATGGCCTGTCCTGCATTTCTGGTTTTGACACTTTTTTCAGCATGGCCCTTTTGACCGATGAGAAGCGAGACTTCTTTGTAGCGCTGATTTGCCTTTCCAGGTTGCTAGGTTAGCCAAAAAGGGCGTATGCGTTTTTTCCGGAATATATTCAGGAAAAAACGCATACGCCCTTTTTGGCCAAGGGCATCATTGTCAACGTTTTGCCGCATTTCATGTGCTTTAAAGGCGATTCGAATCTACCTCCTGAAATCTGTTCCCGGCAATTCTGACTTGATTTCAATTCCTCGTCTTTGCCTTCCCTCAATATATTTGTGGACGAGAGTTATCATTTATAACTGTGCAGGTTTGTGAGTTGCAGTGCCCTGAAGCTCCATTTTACAACTCGCTTTTTCGGGAGCTGGCCGCAAAAGCGCAGGATGGCTTCAGGCCCTGTTCTGGTTCCAGGGGCCAGGCTGAGCCTGTGGTTAATTCTTCTTCCTGATGGGAAAATAGAGTGACCTGTGCCTGTCCCAACACCAAGAACTAGTCTCTCATTGGTTCCCCATCTTCCCGTTCATCCTCAGGACAAATTGCAACCTGTACGGAACAAGAGGTTAATGGTGTTGATGCTCCAAATAGGGAGATTGCTAGTAAAGTGGCTGGAATGGCGAAGCCGAGCACAAGGAGATGAGAAATGAGGTGCATTTTAGAAACCTTTCCCCATCACACGGTGTACCATCTTCTGGGTATTTCATGCATGTTTTCGATGTAGGAAGATGCCCTTGAACCTGTAGATTTGGGACCCATGCGATGGGTAGCACGCAGTATTACTTTAAAGGGTCTGCGTTTGCTCACCCAACCTCACCAAACCTCTCAGCCCCAAGAGTGTCCACCCTTATGTCTCATCCAGCTGCGGGTCTAGATATGGTCAATCCAGGTTGCATCACAGCCCCTGAACGAATTGTGTAAGAATTTCTCTCTCTTTCACTGTCTTTGTTTCATGGGTTTTTAAAAGTAATTTATTTTTATAATGGGGTTTAGCTGCTTTTCACGGCTGTGTTTATGCCGCTTTACACCTACTTGACACACTAACAGAGAGATATCAATACATAGGTTTTAAGATTATTACTAGTCAGATATATTCTTGTGCGGTGAATCGGGCGTGTTGAGTCCAGTTCTCTGAGCAAGGAGTAGGTCTTGTCTATTACATATTGGGTTTATGGAACGGTATCTGAGCTAATTTGAAACTCTTGTTTTATGTATCACCCCACCTCACCTTTCCCGTTTAGCAGCCATAGTGTGTTTTCTGCATGTGTGACTCTGTACTGTTTTGTAATTCAGTTCAAGTGTAACGGTTTTTACATTCCCTCTATAAGTGACACCTTATGAGAAGTGTCCTTTTCTGTGTGACTTATTTCACTTAGAATCGTCGTACCTAAATCTACTCATCATGCTGCTACTAGCCTTATGACATTGATTTCATGGCGGAGTGATATTCCATTGTACATATGGACCTCAAATTTTTTATCCATTTTTCGCTTTCCTGGGATATTTAAGGTGGAATGAAGTGGAGGTCCTTGTCAACAGAGCAGCCCTAAACTTTGGGGTGCTTGTGTCTTGCTGAATTTTAATTTTCCCACGTTATACCCCCATGCGTGGAAGTGCCCTATGCTCTCTAAGCTGTCTTTTTAGATGTTTCAGGACACACCGTACACTTCTCCAGAGTGGCTGTTGGCAATTTACATCCCGCCCATCAGTGTAGCAAAGCTCCCATTTCTCCATGGCCTGTCCTGCATTTCTGGTTTTGACACTTTTTTCAGCATGGCCCTTTTGACCGATGAGAAGCGAGACTTCTTTGTAGCGCTGATTTGCCTTTCCAGGTTGCTTGGTTGGCCAAAAAGGGCCTATGCGTTTTTTCCTGAATATATTCAGGAAAAATCGCATACGCCCTTTTTGGCCAAGGGCATCATTGTCAACGTTTTGCCGCATTTCATGTGCTTTAAAGGCGATTCGAATCTACCTCCTGAAATCTGTTTCCTGCAATTCTGCCTTGATTTCAATTCCTCGTCTTTGCCTTCCCTCAATATATTTGTGGACGAGAGTTATCATTTATAACTGTGCAGGTTTGTGAATTGCAGTGCCCTGAAGCTCCATTTTACAACTCGCTTTTTCGGGAGCTGGCCGCAAAAGCGCAGGATGGCTTCAGGCACTGTTCTGGTTCCGGGAGGCTGGCTGAGTGTGTGGTTAATTCTTCTGCCTGATGGGAAAATAGAGTGACCTGTGCCTGTCCCAATACCAAGAGCTAGTCTCTCATTGGTTCCTGTCTTCCCGTTCATCCTCAGGACAAATTGCAACCTGTACGGAACAGGAGGTTAAAGGTGCTGATGCTCCAAGTGGGGAGATTGCTAGTAAAGTGGCTGGAATGGCGAACCCGAGCACAAGGAGATGAGAAATGAGGTGCGTTTTAGAAACCTTTCCCCATCACACGGTGTACCATCTTCTGGGTTTCTCATGCATGTTTTCGATGTAGGAAGATGCCCTTGAACCTGGAGATTTGGGACCCATGCGATGGGTAGCACGCAGTATTACTTTAAAGGGTCTGCGTTTGCTCACCCAACCTCACCAAACCTCTCAGCCCCAAGAGTGTCCACCCTTATGTCTCATCCAGCTGTGGGTCTAGATATGGTCAATCCAGGTTGCATCACAGCCCCTGAACGAATTGTGTAAGAATTTCTCTCTCTTTCACTGTCTTTGTTTCATGGGTTTTTAAAAGTAATTTATTTTTATAATGGGGTTTAGCTGCTTTTCACGGCTGTGTTTATGCCGCTTTACACCTACTTGACACACTAACAGAGAGATATCAATACATATGTTTTAAGATTATTACTAGTCAGATATATTCTTGTGCGGTGAATCGGGCGTGTTGAGTCCAGTTCTCTGAGCAAGGAGTAGGTCTTGTCTATTACATATTGGGTTTATGGAACGGTATCTGAGCTAATTTGAAACTCTTGTTTTATGTATCACCCCACCTCACCTTTCCCGTTTAGCAGCCATAGTGTGTTTTCTGCATGTGTGACTCTGTACTGTTTTGTAATTCAGTTCAAGTGTAACGGTTTTTACATTCCCTCTATAAGTGACACCTTATGAGAAGTGTCCTTTTCTGTGTGACTTATTTCACTTAGAATCGTCGTACCTAAATCTACTCATCATGCTGCTACTAGCCTTATGACATTGATTTCATGGCGGAGTGATATTCCATTGCACATATGGACCTCAAATTTTTTATCCATTTTTCGCTTTCCTGGGATATTTAAGGTGGAATGAAGTGGAGGTCCTTGTCAACAGAGCAGCCCTAAACTTTGGGGTGCTTGTGTCTTGCTGAATTTTAATTTTCCCACGTTATACCCCCATGCGTGGAAGTGCCCTATGCTCTCTAAGCTGTCTTTTTAGATGTTTCAGGACACACCGTACACTTCTCCAGAGTGGCTGTTGGCAATTTACATCCCGCCCATCAGTGTAGCAAAGCTCCCATTTCTCCATGGCCTGTCCTGCATTTCTGGTTTTGAAACTTTTTTCAGCATGGCCCTTTTGACCGATGGGAAGAGAGACTTCTTTGTAGCGCTGATTTGCCTTTCCAGGTTGCTTGGTTGGCCAAAAAGGGCGTATGCGTTTTTTCCTGAATATATTCAGGAAAAAACGCATACGCCCTTTTTGGCCAAGGGCATCATTATCAACGTTTTGCCGCATTTCATGTGCTTTAAAGGCGATTCGAATCTACCTCCTGAAATCTGTTCCCGGCAATTCTGACTTGATTTCAATTCCTCGTCTTTGCCTTCCCTCAATATATTTGTGGACGAGAGTTATCATTTATAACTGTGCAGGTTTGTGAGTTGCAGTGCCCTGAAGCTCCATTTTACAACTCGCTTTTTCGGGAGCTGGCCGCAAAAGCGCAGGATGGCTTCAGGTCCTGTTCTGGTTCCGGGGGGCAGGCTGAGCGTGTGGTTAATTCTTCTTCCTGATGGGAAAATAGAGTGACCTGTGCCTGTCCCAACACCAAGAGCTAGTCTCACATTGGTTCCCTGTCTTCCCGTTCATCCTCAGGACAAATTGCAACCTGTACGGAACAGGAGGTTAAAGGTGCTGATGCTCCAAGTGGGGAGATTGCTAGTAAAGTGGCTGGAATGGCGAACCCGAGCACAAGAAGATGAGAAATGAGGTGCGTTTTAGAAACCTTTCCCCATCACACGGTGTACCATCTTCTGGGTTTCTCATGCATGTTTTTGATGTAGGAAGATGCCCTTGAACCTGGAGATTTGGGACCCATGCGATGGGTAGCACGCAGTATTACTTTAAAGGGTCTGCGTTTGCTCACCCAACCTCACCAAACCTCTCAGCCCCAAGAGTGTCCACCCTTATGTCTCATCTAGCTGTGGGTCTAGATATGGTCAATCCAGGTTGCATCACAGCCCCTGAACTAATTGTGTAAGAATTTCTCTCTCTTTCACTGTCTTTGTTTCATGGGTTTTTAAAAGTAATTTATTTTTATAATGGGGTTTAGCTGCTTTTCACGGCTGTGTTTATGCCGCTTTACACCTACTTGACACACTAACAGAGAGATATCAATACATAGGTTTTACGATTATTACTAGTCAGATATATTCTTGTGCGGTGAATCGGGCGTGTTGAGTCCAGTTCTCTGAGCAAGGAGTAGGTCTTGTCTATTACATATTGGGTTTATGGAACGGTATCTGAGCTAATTTGAAACTCTTGTTTTATGTATCACCCCACCTCACCTTTCCCGTTTAGCAGCCATAGTGTGTTTTCTGCATGTGTGACTCTGTTCTGTTTTGTAATTCAGTACAAGTGTAACGGTTTTTACATTCCCTCTATAAGTGACACCTTATGAGAAGTGTCCTTTTCTGTGTGACTTATTTCACTTAGAATCGTCGTACCTAAATCCACTCATCATGCTGCTACTAGCCTTATGACATTGATTTCATGGCGGAGTGATATTCCATTGTACATATGGACCTCAAATTTTTTATCCATTTTTCGCTTTCCTGGGATATTTAAGGTGGAATGAAGTGGAGGTCCTTGTCAACAGAGCAGCCCTAAACTTTGGGGTGCTTGTGTCTTGCTGAATTTTAATTTTCCCACTTTATACCCCCATGCGTGGAAGTGCCCTATGCTCTCTAAGCTGTGTTTTTAGATGTTTCAGGACACACCGTTCACTTCTCCAGAGTGGCTGTTGGCAATTTACATCCCGCCCATCAGTGTAGCAAAGCTCCCATTTCTCCATGGCCTGTCCTGCATTTCTGGTTTTGACACTTTTTTCAGCATGGCCCTTTTGACCGATGAGAAGCGAGACTTCTTTGTAGCGCTGATTTGCCTTTCCAGGTTGCTTGGTTAGCCAAAAAGGGCGTATGCGTTTTTTCCGGAATATATTCAGGAAAAAACGCATACGCCCTTTTTGGCCAAGGGCATCATTGTCAACGTTTTGCCGCATTTCATGTGCTTTAAAGGCGATTCGAATCTACCTCCTGAAATCTGTTCCCGGCAATTCTGACTTGATTTCAATTCCTCGTCTTTGCCTTCCCTCAATATATTTGTGGACGAGAGTTATCATTTATAACTGTGCAGGTTTGTGAGTTGCAGTGCCCTGAAGCTCCATTTTACAACTCGCTTTTTCGGGAGCTGGCCGCAAAAGCGCAGGATGGCTTCAGGCCCTGTTCTGGTTCCAGGGGGCAGGCTGAGCCTGTGGTTAATTCTTCTTCCGGATGGGAAAATAGAGTGACCTGTGCCTGTCCCAACACCAAGAACTAGTCTCTCATTGGTTCCCCATCTTCCCGTTCATCCTCAGGACAAATTGCAACCTGTACGGAACAAGAGGTTAATGGTGCTGATGCTCCAAATAGGGAGATTGCTAGTAAAGTGGCTGGAATGGCGAAGCCGAGCACAAGGAGATGAGAAATGAGGTGCATTTTAGAAACTTTTCCCCATCACACGGTGTACCATCTTCTGGGTATTTCATGCATGTTTTCGATGTAGGAAGATGCCCTTGAACCTGTAGATTTGGGACCCATGCGATGGGTAGCACGCAGTATTACTTTAAAGGGTCTGCGTTTGCTCACCCAACCTCACCAAACCTCTCAGCCCCAAGAGTGTCCACCCTTATGTCTCATCCAGCTGCGGGTCTAGATATGGTCAATCCAGGTTGCATCACAGCCCCTGAACGAATTGTGTAAGAATTTCTCTCTCTTTCACTGTCTTTGTTTCATGGGTTTTTAAAAGTAATTTATTTTTATAATGGGGTTTAGCTGCTTTTCACGGCTGTGTTTATGCCGCTTTACACCTACTTGACACACTAACAGAGAGATATCAATACATAGGTTTTAAGATTATTACTAGTCAGATATATTCTTGTGCGGTGAATCGGGCGTGTTGAGTCCAGTTCTCTGAGCAAGGAGTAGGTCTTGTCTATTACATATTGGGTTTATGGAACGGTATCTGAGCTAATTTGAAACTCTTGTTTTATGTATCACCCCACCTCACCTTTCCCGTTTAGCAGCCATAGTGTGTTTTCTGCATGTGTGACTCTGTACTGTTTTGTAATTCAGTTCAAGTGTAACGGTTTTTACATTCCCTCTATAAGTGACACCTTATGAGAAGTGTCCTTTTCTGTGTGACTTATTTCACTTAGAATCGTCGTACCTAAATCTACTCATCATGCTGCTACTAGCCTTATGACATTGATTTCATGGCGGAGTGATATTCCATTGTACATATGGACCTCAAATTTTTTATCCATTTTTCGCTTTCCTGGGATATTTAAGGTGGAATGAAGTGGAGGTCCTTGTCAACAGAGCAGCCCTAAACTTTGGGGTGCTTGTGTCTTGCTGAATTTTAATTTTCCCACGTTATACCCCCATGCGTGGAAGTGCCCTATGCTCTCTAAGCTGTCTTTTTAGATGTTTCAGGACACACCGTACACTTCTCCAGAGTGGCTGTTGGCAATTTACATCCCGCCCATCAGTGTAGCAAAGCTCCCATTTCTCCATGGCCTGTCCTGCATTTCTGGTTTTGACACTTTTTTCAGCATGGCCCTTTTGACCGATGAGAAGCGAGACTTCTTTGTAGCGCTGATTTGCCTTTCCAGGTTGCTTGGTTGGCCAAAAAGGGCGTATGCGTTTTTTCCTGAATATATTCAGGAAAAAACGCATACGCCCTTTTTGGCCAAGGGCATCATTGTCAACGTTTTGCCGCATTTCATGTGCTTTAAAGGCGATTCGAATCTACCTCCTGAAATCTGTTCCCGGCAATTCTGACTTGATTTCAATTCCTCGTCTTTGCCTTCCCTCAATATATTTGTGGACGAGAGTTATCATTTATAACTGTGCAGGTTTGTGAATTGCAGTGCCCTGAAGCTCCATTTTACAACTCGCTTTTTCGGGAGCTGGCCGCAAAAGCGCAGGATGGCTTCAGGCCCTGTTCTGGTTCCAGGGGGCAGGCTGAGCCTGTGGTTAATTCTTCTTCCTGATGGGAAAATAGAGTGACCTGTGCCTGTCCCAACACCAAGAACTAGTCTCTCATTGGTTCCCCATCTTCCCGTTCATCCTCAGGACAAATTGCAACCTGTACGGAACAAGAGGTTAATGGTGCTGATGCTCCAAATAGGGAGATTGCTAGTAAAGTGGCTGGAATGGCGAAGCCGAGCACAAGGAGATGAGAAATGAGGTGCATTTTAGAAACCTTTCCCCATCACACGGTGTACCATCTTCTGGGTATTTCATGCATGTTTTCGATGTAGGAAGATGCCCTTGAACCTGTAGATTTGGGACCCATGCGATGGGTAGCACGCAGTATTACTTTAAAGGGTCTGCGTTTGCTCACCCAACCTCACCAAACCTCTCAGCCCCAAGAGTGTCCACCCTTATGTCTCATCCAGCTGTGGGTCTAGATATGGTCAATCCAGGTGGCATCACAGCCCCTGAACGAATTGTGTAAGAATTTCTCTCTCTTTCACTGTCTTTGTTTCATGGGTTTTTAAAAGTAATTTATTTTTATAATGGGGTTTAGCTGCTTTTCACGGCTGTGTTTATGCCGCTTTACACCTACTTGACACACTAACAGAGAGATATCAATACATAGGTTTTAAGATTATTACTAGTCAGATATATTCTTGTGCGGTGAATCGGGCGTGTTGAGTCCAGTTCTCTGAGCAAGGAGTAGGTCTTGTCTATTACATATTGGGTTTATGGAACGGTATCTGAGCTAATTTGAAACTCTTGTTTTATGTATCACCCCATCTCACCTTTCCCGTTTAGCAGCCATAGTGTGTTTTCTGCATGTGTGACTCTGTACTGTTTTGTAATTCAGTTCAAGTGTAACGGTTTTTACATTCCCTCTATAAGTGACACCTTATGAGAAGTGTCCTTTTCTGTGTGACTTATTTCACTTAGAATCGTCGTACCTAAATCTACTCATCATGCTGCTACTAGCCTTATGACATTGATTTCATGACGGAGTGATATTCCATTGTACATATGGACCTCAAATTTTTTATCCATTTTTCGCTTTCCTGGGATATTTAAGGTGGAATGAAGTGGAGGTCCTTGTCAACAGAGCAGCCCTAAACTTTGGGGTGCTTGTGTCTTGCTGAATTTTAATTTTCCCACGTTATACCCCCATGCGTGGAAGTGCCCTATGCTCTCTAAGCTGTCTTTTTAGATGTTTCAGGACACACCGTACACTTCTCCAGAGTGGCTGTTGGCAATTTACATCCCGCCCATCAGTGTAGCAAAGCTCCCATTTCTCCATGGCCTGTCCTGCATTTCTGGTTTTGACACTTTTTTCAGCATGGCCCTTTTGACCGATGAGAAGCGAGACTTCTTTGTAGCGCTGATTTGCCTTTCCAGGTTGCTTGGTTGGCCAAAAAGGGCCTATGCGTTTTTTCCTGAATATATTCAGGAAAAATCGCATAGGCCCTTTTTGGCCAAGGGCATCATTGTCAACGTTTTGCCGCATTTCATGTGCTTTAAAGGCGATTCGAATCTACCTCCTGAAATCTGTTTCCTGCAATTCTGCCTTGATTTCAATTCCTCGTCTTTGCCTTCCCTCAATATATTTGTGGACGAGAGTTATCATTTATAACTGTGCAGGTTTGTGAATTGCAGTGCCCTGAAGCTCCATTTTACAACTCGCTTTTTCGGGAGCTGGCCGCAAAAGCGCAGGATGGCTTCAGGCCCTGTTCTGGTTCCGGGAGGCTGGCTGAGCGTGTGGTTAATTCTTCTTCCTGATGGGAAAATAGAGTGACCTGTGCCTGTCCCAATACCAAGAGCTAGTCTCTCATTGGTTCCCTGTCTTCCCGTTCATCCTCAGGACAAATTGCAACCTGTACGGAACAGGAGGTTAAAGGTGCTGATGCTCCAAGTGGGGAGATTGCTAGTAAAGTGGCTGGAATGGCGAACCCGAGCACAAGGAGATGAGAAATGAGGTGCGTTTTAGAAACCTTTCCCCATCACACGGTGTACCATCTTCTGGGTTTCTCATGCATGTTTTCGATGTAGGAAGATGCCCTTGAACCTGGAGATTTGGGACCCATGCGATGGGTAGCACGCAGTATTACTTTAAAGGGTCTGCGTTTGCTCACCCAACCTCACCAAACCTCTCAGCCCCAAGAGTGTCCACCCTTATGTCTCATCCAGCTGTGGGTCTAGATATGGTCAATCCAGGTTGCATAACAGCCCCTGAACGAATTGTGTAAGAATTTCTCTCTCTTTCACTGTCTTTCTTTCATGGGTTTTTAAAAGTAATTTATGTTTATAATGGGGTTTAGCTGCTTTTCACGGCTATGTTTATGCCGCTTTACACCCACTTGACACACTAACAGAGAGATATCAATACATAGGTTTTAAGATTATTACTAGTCAGATATATTCTTGTGCGGTGAATCGGGCGTGTTGAGTCCAGTTCTCTGAGCAAGGAGTAGGTCTTGTCTATTACATATTGGGTTTATGGAACGGTATCTGAGCTAATTTGAATCTCTTGTTTTATGTATCACCCCACCTCACCTTTCCCGTTTAGCAGCCATAGTGTGTTTTCTGCATGTGTGACTGTTCTGTTTTGTAATTCAGTTCAAGTGTAACGGTTTTTACATTCCCTCTATAAGTGACACCTTATGAGAAGTGTCCTTTTCTGTGTGACTTATTTCACTTAGAATCGTCGTACCTAAATCCACTCATCATGCTGCTACTAGCCTTATGACATTGATTTCATGGCTGAGTGATATTCCATTGTACATAAGGACCACAAATTTTTTATCCATTTTTCGCTTTCCTGGGATATTTAAGGTGGAATGAAGTGGAGGTCCTTGTCAACAGAGCAGCCCTAAACTTTGGGGTGCTTGTGTCTTGCTGATTTTTAATTTTCCCACTTTATACCCCCATGCGTGGAAGTGCCCTATGCTCTCTAAGCTGTGTTTTTAGATGTTTCAGGACACACCGTACACTTCTCCAGAGTGGCTGTTGGCAATTTACATCCCGCCCATCAGTGTAGCAAAGCTCCCAGTTCTCCATGGCCTGTCCTGCATTTCTGGTTTTGACACTTTTTTCAGCATGGCCCTTTTGACCGATGAGAAGCGAGACTTCTTGTAGCGCTGATTTGCCTTTCCAGGTTGCTTGGTTGGCCAAAAAGGGCGTAGGCGTTTTTTCCTGAATATATTCAGGAAAAATCGCATACGCCCTTTTTGGCCAAGGGCATCATTGTCAAAGTTTTGCCGCATTTCATGTGCTTTAAAGGCGATTCGAATCTACCTCCTGAAATCTCTTTCCGGCAATTCTGCCTTGATTTCAATTCCTCGTCTTTGCCTTCCCTCAATATATTTGTGGACGAGAGTTATCATTTATAACTGTGCAGGTTTGTGAGTTGCAGTGCCCTGAAGCTCCATTTTACAACTCGCTTTTTCGGGAGCTGGCCGCAAAAGCGCAGGATGGCTTCAGACCCTGTTCTGGTTCCGGGGTCAGGCTGAGCGTGTGGTTAATTCTTCTTCCTGATGGGAAAATAGAGTGACCTGTGCCTGTCCCAACACCAAGAGCTAGTCTCTCATTGGTTCCCTGTCTTCCCGTTCATCCTCAGGACAAATTGCAACCTGTACGGAACAGGAGGTTAAAGGTGCTGATGCTCCAAGTGGGGAGATTGCTAGTAAAGTGGCTGGAATGGCGAACCTGAGCACAAGGAGATGAGAAATGAGGTGCGTTTTAGAAACCTTTCCCCATCACACGGTGTACCATCTTCTGGGTTTCTCATGCATGTTTTTGATGTAGGAAGATGCCCTTGAACCTGGAGATTTGGGACCCATGCGATGGGTAGCACGCAGTATTACTTTAAAGGGTCTGCGTTTGCTCACCCAACCTCACCAAACCTATCAGCCACAAGAGTGTCCACCCTTATGTCTCATCCAGCTGTGGGTCTAGATATGGTCAATCCAGGTGGCATCACAGACACTGAACGAATTGTGTAAGAATTTCTCTCTCTTTCACTGTCTTTGTTTCATGGGTTTTTAAAAGTAATTTATTTTTATAATGGGGTTTAGCTGCTTTTCACGGCTGTGTTTATGCCGCTTTACACCCACTTGACACACTAACAGAGAGATATCAATACATAGGTTTTAAGATTATTACTAGTCAGATATATTCTTGTGCGGTGAATCGGGCATGTTGAGTCCAGTTCTCTGAGCAAGGAGTAGGTCTTGTCTATTACATATTGGGTTTATGGAACGGTATCTGAGCTAATTTGAAACTCTTGTTTTATGTATCACCCCACCTCACCTTTCCCTTTAAGCAGCCATAGTGTGTTTTCTGCATGTGTGACTCTGTTCTGTTTTGTAATTCAGTTGAAGTGTAACGGTTTTTACATTCCCTCTATAAGTGACACCTTATGAGATGTGTCCTTTTCTGTGTGACTTATTTCACTTGGAATCGTCGTACCTAAATCCACTCATCATGCTGCTACTAGCCTTATGACATTGATTTCATGGCTGAGTGATATTCCATTGTACATAAGGACCACACATTTTTTATCCATTTTTCGCTTTCCTGGGATATTTAAGGTGGAATGAAGTGGAGGTCCTTGTCAACAGAGCAGCCCTAAACTTTGGGGTGCTTGTGTCTTGCTGAATTTTAATTTTCCCACTTTATACCTCCATGCGTGGAAGTGCCCTATGCTCTCTAAGCTGTGTTTTTAGATGTTTCAGGACACACCGTACACTTCTCCAGACTGGCTGTTGGCAATTTACATCCCGCCCATCCGTGTAGCAAAGCTCCCATTTCTCCATGGCCTGTCCTGCATTTCTGGTTTTGACACTTTTTTCAGCATGGCCCTTTTGACCGATGAGAAGCGAGACTTCTTTGTAGCGCTGATTTGCCTTTCCAGGTTGCTTGGTTGGCCAAAAAGGGCGTATGCGTTTTTTCCTGAATATATTCAGGAAAAAACGCATACGCCCTTTTTGGCCAAGGGCATCATTGTCAACGTTTTGCCGCATTTCATGTGCTTTAAAGGCGATTCGAATCTACCTCCTGAAATCTGTTTCCTGCAATTCTGCCTTGATTGCAATTCCTCGTCTTTGCCTTCCCTCAATATATTTGTGGACGAGAGTTATCATTTATAACTGTGCAGGTTTGTGAATTGCAGGGACCTGAAGCTCCATTTTACAACTCGCTTTTTCGGGAGCTGGCCGCAAAAGCGCAGGATGGCTTCAGGCCCTGTTCTGGTTCCGGGGGGCAGGCTGATCGTGTGGTTAATTCTTCTTCCTGATGGGAAAATAGAGTGACCTGTGCCTCTCCCAACACCAAGAGCTAGTCTCTCATTGGTTCCCTGTCTTCCCGTTCATCCTCAGGACAAATTGCAACCTGTACGGAACAGGAGGTTAAAGGTGCTGATGCTCCAAGTGGGGAGATTGCTAGTAAAGTGGCTGGAATGGCGAACCCGAGCACAAGGAGATGAGAAATGAGGTGCGTTTTAGAAACCTTTCCCCATCACAAGGTGTACCATCTTCTGGGTTTCTCATGCATGTTTTCGATGTAGGAAGATGCCCTTGAACCTGGTGATTTGGGACCCATGCGATGGGTAGCACGCAGTATTACTTTAAAGGGTCTGCGTTTGCTCACCCAACCTCACCAAACCTCTCAGCCCCAAGAGTGTCCACCCTTATGTCTCATCCAGCTGTGGGTCTAGATATGGTCAATCCAGGTTGCATCACAGCCCCTGAACGAATTGTGTAAGAATTTCTCTCTCTTTTACTGTCTTTGTTTCATGGGTTTTTAAAAGTAATTTATTTTTATAATGGGGTTTAGATGCTTTTCACGGCTGTGTTTATGCCGCTTTACACCCACTTGACACACTAACAGAGAGATATCAATACATAGGTTTTAAGATTATTACTAGTCAGATATATTCTTGTGCGGTGAATCGGGCGTGTTGAGTCCAGTTCTCTGAGCAAGGAGTAGGTCTTGTCTATTACATATTGGGTTTATGGAACGGTATCTGAGCTAATTTGAAACTCTTGTTTTATGTATCACCCCACCTCACCTTTCCCGTTAAGCAGCCATAGTGTGATTTCTGCATGTGTGACTCTGTTCTGTTTTGTAATTCAGTTCATGTGTAACGGTTTTTACATTCCCTCTATAAGTGACACCTTATGAGAAGTGTCCTTTTCTGTGTAACTTATTTCACTTAGAATCGTCGTACCTAAATCCACTCATCATGCTGCTACTAGCCTTATGACATTGATTTCATGGCTGAGTGATATTCCATTGTACATATGGACCTCAAATTTTTTATCCATTTTTCGGTTTCCTGGGATATTTAAGGTGGTATGAAGTGGAGGTCCTTGTCAACAGAGCAGCCCTAAACTTTGGGGTGCTTGTGTCTTGCTGATTTTTAATTTTCCCACTTTATACCCCCATGTGTGGAAGTGCCCTATGCTCTCTAAGCTGTGTTTTTTAGATGTTTCAGGACACACCGTACACTTCTCCAGAGTGGCTGTTGGCAATTTACATCCCGCCCATCAGTGTAGCAAGGCTCCCATTTCTCCATGGCCTGTCCTGCATTTCTGGTTTTGAAACTTTTTTCAGCATGGCCCTTTTGACCGATGGGAAGCGAGACTCCTTTGTAGCGCTGATTTGCCTTTCCAGGTTGCTTGGTTGGCCAAAAAGGGCGTATGCGTTTTTTCCTGAATATATTCAGGAAAAAACGCATACGCCCTTTTTGGCCAAGGGCATCATTGTCAACGTTTTGCCGCTTTTCATGTGCTTTAGAGGTGATTCGAATCTATCTCCTGAAATCTGTTTCCTGCAATTCTGCCTTGATTTCAATTCCTCGTCTTTGCCTTCCCTCAATATATTTGTGGACGAGAGTTATCATTTATAACTGTGCAGGTTTGTGAATTGCACTGCCCTGAAGCTCCATTTTACAATTCGCTTTTTCGGGAGCTGGCCGCAAAAGCGCAGGATGGCTTCAGGCCCTGTTTTGGTTCCAGGGGGCAGGCTGAGCCTGTGGTTAATTCTTCTTCCTGATGGGAAAATAGAGTGACCTGTGCCTGTCCCAACACCAAGAGCTAGTCTCTCATTGGTTCCCCGTCTTCCCGTTCATCCCCAGGACAAATTGCAACCTGTACGGAAGAGGAGGTCAAAGGTGCTGATGCTCCAAGTAGGGATATTGCTAGTTAAGTGGCTGGAATGGCGAACCCGAGCTCAAGGAGATGAGAAATGAGGTGCGTTTTAGAAACCTTTCCCCATCACACGGTGTACAATCTTCTGGGTTTTTCATGCATGTTTTCGATGTAGGAAGATGCCCTTGAACCTGGAGATTTGGGACCCATGCGATGGGTAGCACGCAGTATTACTTTAAAGGGTCTGCGTTTGCTCACCCAACCTCACCAAACCTCTCAGCCCCAAGAGGGTCCACCCTTATGTCTCATCCAGCTGTGGGTCTAGATATGGTCAATCCAGGTGGCATCACAGACCCTGAACGAATTGTGTAAGAATTTCTCTCTCTTTCACTGTCTTTGTTTCATGGGTTTTTAAAAGTAATTTATTTTTATAATGGGGTTTAGCTGCTTTTCACGGCTGTGTTTATGCCGCTTTACACCCACTTGACACACTAACAGAGAGATATCAATACATAGGTTTTAAGATTATTACTAGTCAGATATATTCTTGTGCGGTGAATCGGGCGTGTTGAGTCCAGTTCTCTGAGCAAGGAGTAGGTCTTGTCTATTACATATTGGGTTTATGGAACGGTATCTGAGCTAATTTGAAACTCTTGTTTTATGTATCACCCCACCTCACCTTTCCCTTTAAGCAGCCATAGTGTGTTTTCTGCATGTGTGATTCTGTTCTGTTTTGTAATTCAGTTCAAGTGTAACGGTTTTTACATTCCCTCTATAAGTGACACCTTATGAGAAGTGTCCTTTTCTGTGTGACTTATTTCACTTAGAATCGTCGTACCTAAATCCACTCATCATGCTGCTACTAGCCTTATGACATTGATTTCATGGCTGAGTGATATTCCATTGTACATAAGGACCACAAATTTTTTATCCATTTTTCGCTTTCCTGGGATATTTAAGGTGGAATGAAGTGGAGGTCCTTGTCAACAGAGCAGCCCTAAACTTTGGGGTGCTTGTGTCTTGCTGATTTTTAATTTTCCCACTTTATACACCCATGCGTGGAAGTGCCCTATTTTCTCTAAGCTGTGTTTTTTAGATGTTTCAGGACACACCGTACACTTCTCCAGAGTGGCTGTTGGCAATTTACATCCCGCCCATCAGTGTAGCAAGGCTCCCATTTCTCCATGGCCTGTCCTGCATTTCTGGTTTTGACACATTTTTCAGCATGGCCCTTTTGACCGATGGGAAGCGAGACTTCTTTGTAGCGCTGATTTGCCTTTCCAGGTTGCTTGGTTGGCCAAAAAGGGCGTAAGCATTTTTTCCTGAATATATTCAGGAAAAAACGCATACGCCCTTTTTGGCCAAGGGCATCATTGTCAACGTTTTGCCGCTTTTCATGTGCTTTAGAGGCGATTCGAATCTACCTCCTGAAATCTGTTTCCTGCAATTCTGCCTTGATTTCAATTCCTCATCTTTGCCTTCCCCCAATATATTTGTGGACGAGAGTTATCATTTATAACTGTGCAGGTTTGTGAATTGCAGTGCCCTGAAGCTCCATTTTACAACTCGCTTTTTCGGGAGCTGGCCGCAAAAGCGCAGGATGGCTTCAGGCCCTGTTCTGGTTCCAGGGGGCAGGCTGAGCCTGTGGTTAATTCTTCTTCCTGATGGGAAAATAGAGTGACCTGTGCCTGTCCCAACACCAAGAGCTAGTCTCTCATTGGTTCCCCGTCTTCCCGTTCATCCTCAGGACAAATTGCAACCTGTATGGAACAGGAGGTTAAAGGTGCTGATGCTCCAAGTAGGTAGATTGCTAGTAAAGTGGCTGGAATGGCGAACCCAAGCACAAGGAGATGAGAAATGAGGTGCGTTTTAGAAACCTTTCCCCATCACAGGGTGTACCATCTTCTGGGTTTCTCATGCATGTTTTCGATGTAGGAAGATGCCCTTGAACCTGGAGATTTGGGACCCATGCGATGGGTAGCACGCAGTATTACTTTAAAGGGTCTGCGTTTGCTCACCCAACCTCACCAAACCTATCAGCCACAAGAGTGTCCACCCTTATGTCTCATCCAGCTGTGGGTCTAGATATGGTCAATCCAGGTGGCATCGCAGACACTGAACGAATTGTGTAAGAATTTCTCTCTCTTTCACTGTCTTTGTTTCATGGGTTTTTAAAAGTAATTTATTTTTATAATGGGGTTTAGCTGCTTTTCACGGCTGTGTTTATGCCGCTTTACACCCACTTGACACACTAACAGAGAGATATCAATACATAGGTTTTAAGATTATTACTAGTCAGATATATTCTTGTGCGGTGAATCGGGCATGTTGAGTCCAGTTCTCTGAGCAAGGAGTAGGTCTTGTCTATTACATATTGGGTTTATGGAACGGTATCTGAGCTAATTTGAAACTCTTGTTTTATGTATCACCCCACCTCACCTTTCCCTTTAAGCAGCCATAGTGTGTTTTCTGCATGTGTGACTCTGTTCTGTTTTGTAATTCAGTTGAAGTGTAACGGTTTTTACATTCCCTCTATAAGTGACACCTTATGAGATGTGTCCTTTTCTGTGTGACTTATTTCACTTGGAATCGTCGTACCTAAATCCACTCATCATGCTGCTACTAGCCTTATGACATTGATTTCATGGCTGAGTGATATTCCATTGTACATAAGGACCACAAATTTTTTATCCATTTTTCGCTTTCCTGGGATATTTAAGGTGGAATGAAGTGGAGGTCCTTGTCAACAGAGCAGCCCTAAACTTTGGGGTGCTTGTGTCTTGCTGAATTTTAATTTTCCCACTTTATACCTCCATGCGTGGAAGTGCCCTATGCTCTCTAAGCTGTGTTTTTAGATGTTTCAGGACACACCGTACACTTCTCCAGACTGGCTGTTGGCAATTTACATCCCGCCCATCCGTGTAGCAAAGCTCCCATTTCTCCATGGCCTGTCCTGCATTTCTGGTTTTGACACTTTTTTCAGCATGGCCCTTTTGACCGATGAGAAGCGAGACTTCTTTGTAGCGCTGATTTGCCTTTCCAGGTTGCTTGGTTGGCCAAAAAGGGCGTATGCGTTTTGTCCTGAATATATTCAGGAAAAAACGCATACGCCCTTTTTGGCCAAGGGCATCATTGTCAACGTTTTGCCGCATTTCATGTGCTTTAAAGGCGATTCGAATCTACCTCCTGAAATCTGTTTCCTGCAATTCTGCCTTGATTGCAATTCCTCGTCTTTGCCTTCCCTCAATATATTTGTGGACGAGAGTTATCATTTATAACTGTGCAGGTTTGTGAATTGCAGGGACCTGAAGCTCCATTTTACAACTCGCTTTTTCGGGAGCTGGCCGCAAAAGCGCAGGATGGCTTCAGGCCCTGTTCTGGTTCCGGGGGGCAGGCTGAGCGTGTGGTTAATTCTTCTTCCTGATGGGAAAATAGAGTGACCTGTGCCTGTCCCAACACCAAGAGCTAGTCTCTCATTGGTTCCCTGTCTTCCCGTTCATCCTCAGGACAAATTGCAACCTGTACGGAACAGGAGGTTAAAGGTGCTGATGCTCCAAGTGGGGAGATTGCTAGTAAAGTGGCTGGAATGGCGAACCCGAGCACAAGGAGATGAGAAATGAGGTGCGTTTTAGAAACCTTTCCCCATCACAAGGTGTACCATCTTCTGGGTTTCTCATGCATGTTTTCGATGTAGGAAGATGCCCTTGAACCTGGTGATTTGGGACCCATGCGATGGGTAGCACGCAGTATTACTTTAAAGGGTCTGCGTTTGCTCACCCAACCTCACCAAACCTCTCAGCCCCAAGAGTGTCCACCCTTATGTCTCATCCAGCTGTGGGTCTAGATATGGTCAATCCAGGTTGCATCACAGCCCCTGAACGAATTGTGTAAGAATTTCTCTCTCTTTTACTGTCTTTGTTTCATGGGTTTTTAAAAGTAATTTATTTTTATAATGGGGTTTAGATGCTTTTCACGGCTGTGTTTATGCCGCTTTACACCCACTTGACACACTAACAGAGAGATATCAATACATAGGTTTTAAGATTATTACTAGTCAGATATATTCTTGTGCGGTGAATCGGGCGTGTTGAGTCCAGTTCTCTGAGCAAGGAGTAGGTCTTGTCTATTACATATTGGGTTTATGGAACGGTATCTGAGCTAATTTGAAACTCTTGTTTTATGTATCACCCCACCTCACCTTTCCCGTTAAGCAGCCATAGTGTGATTTCTGCATGTGTGACTCTGTTCTGTTTTGTAATTCAGTTCATGTGTAACGGTTTTTACATTCCCTCTATAAGTGACACCTTATGAGAAGTGTCCTTTTCTGTGTAACTTATTTCACTTAGAATCGTCGTACCTAAATCCACTCATCATGCTGCTACTAGCCTTATGACATTGATTTCATGGCTGAGTGATATTCCATTGTACATATGGACCTCAAATTTTTTATCCATTTTTCGGTTTCCTGGGATATTTAAGGTGGTATGAAGTGGAGGTCCTTGTCAACAGAGCAGCCCTAAACTTTGGGGTGCTTGTGTCTTGCTGATTTTTAATTTTCCCACTTTATACCCCCATGTGTGGAAGTGCCCTATGCTCTCTAAGCTGTGTTTTTTAGATGTTTCAGGACACACCGTACACTTCTCCAGAGTGGCTGTTGGCAATTTACATCCCGCCCATCAGTGTAGCAAGGCTCCCATTTCTCCATGGCCTGTCCTGCATTTCTGGTTTTGACACTTTTTTCAGCATGGCCCTTTTGACCGATGGGAAGCGAGACTTCTTTGTAGCGCTGATTTGCCTTTCCAGGTTGCTTGGTTGGCCAAAAAGGGCGTATGCGTTTTTTCCTGAATATATTCAGGAAAAAACGCATACGCCCTTTTTGGCCAAGGGCATCATTGTCAACGTTTTGCCGCTTTTCATGTGCTTTAGAGGTGATTCGAATCTATCTCCTGAAATCTGTTTCCTGCAATTCTGCCTTGATTTCAATTCCTCGTCTTTGCCTTCCCTCAATATATTTGTGGACGAGAGTTATCATTTATAACTGTGCAGGTTTGTGAATTGCACTGCCCTGAAGCTCCATTTTACAATTCGCTTTTTCGGGAGCTGGCCGCAAAAGCGCAGGATGGCTTCAGGCCCTGTTTTGGTTCCAGGGGGCAGGCTGAGCCTGTGGTTAATTCTTCTTCCTGATGGGAAAATAGAGTGACCTGTGCCTGTCCCAACACCAAGAGCTAGTCTCTCATTGGTTCCCCGTCTTCCCGTTCATCCCCAGGACAAATTGCAACCTGTACGGAAGAGGAGGTCAAAGGTGCTGATGCTCCAAGTAGGGATATTGCTAGTTAAGTGGCTGGAATGGCAAACCCGAGCTCAAGGAGATGAGAAATGAGGTGCGTTTTAGAAACCTTTCCCCATCACACGGTGTACAATCTTCTGGGTTTTTCATGCATGTTTTCGATGTAGGAAGATGCCCTTGAACCTGGAGATTTGGGACCCATGCGATGGGTAGCACGCAGTATTACTTTAAAGGGTCTGCGTTTGCTCACCAAACCTCAAAAAACCTCTCAGCCCCAAGAGTGTCCACCCTTATGTCTCATCCAGCTGTGGGTCTAGATATGGTCAACCCAGGTTGCATCACAGACCCTGAACGAATTGTATAAGAATTTCTCTCTCTTACACTGTCTTTGTTTCATGGGTTTTGAAAAGTAATTTATTTTTATAATGCGGTTTAGCTGCTTTTCATGGCTGTGTTAATGCCGCTTTACACACACTTGACACACTAACAGAGAGATATCAATACATAGGTTTTAAGATTATTACTAGTCAGATATATTCCTTTGCGGTGAATCGGGCGTGTTGAGTCCACTTCTCTGAGCAAGCAGTAGGTCTTGTCTATTACATATTGGGTTTATGGAACGGTATCTGAGCTAATTTGAAACTCTTGTTTTATGTATCACCGGACCTCACCTTTCCCGTTAAGCAGCCATAGTGTGATTTCTGCATGTGTGACTCTGTTCTGTTTTGTAATTCAGTTCAAGTGTAACGGTTTTTACATTCCCTCTATAAGTGACACCTTATGAGAAGTGTCCTTTTCTGTGTGACTTATTTCACTTAGAATCGTCGTACCTAAATCCACTCATCATGCTGCTACTAGCCTTATGACATTCATTTCATGGCTGAGTGATATTCCATTGTACATAAGGACCACAAATTTTTTATCCATTTTTCGCTTTCCTGGGATATTTAAGGTGGAATGAAGTGGAGGTCCTTCTCAACAGAGCAGCCCTAAACTTTGGGTTGCTTGTGTCTTGCTGATTTTTAATTTTCCCACTTTATACCCCCATGCGTGGAAGTGCCCTATTTTCTCTAAGCTGTGTTTTTTAGATGTTTCAGGACACACCGTACACTTCTCCAGAGTGGCTGTTGGCAATTTACATCCCGCCCATCAGTGTAGCAAGGCTCCCATTTCTCCATGGCCTGTCCTGCATTTCTGGTTTTGACACTTTTTTCAGCATGGCCCTTTTGACCGATGGGAAGCGAGACTTCTTTGTAGCGCTGATTTGCCTTTCCAGGTTGCTTGGTTGGCCAAAAAGGGCGTATGCGTTTTTTCCTGAATATATTCAGGAAAAAACGCATACGCCCTTTTTGGCCAAGGGCATCATTGTCAACGTTTTGCCGCTTTTCATGTGCTTTAGAGGCGATTCGAATCTACCTCCTGAAATCTGTTTCCTGCAATTCTGCCTTGATTTCAATTCCTCATCTTTGCCTTCCCCCAATATATTTGTGGACGAGAGTTATCATTTATAACTGTGCAGGTTTGTGAATTGCAGTGCCCAGAAGCTCCATTTTACAACTCGCTTTTTTGGGAGCTGGCCGCAAAAGCGCAGGATGGCTTCAGGCCCTGTTCTGGTTCCGGGGGGCAGGCTGAGCCTGTGGTTAATTCTTCTTCCTGATGGGAAAATAGAGTGACCTGTGCCTGTCCCAACACCAAGAGCTAGTCTCTCATTGGTTCCCCGTCTTCCCGTTCATCCTCAGGACAAATTGCAACCTGTATGGAACAGGAGGTTAAAGGTGCTAATGCTCCAAGTAGGGAGATTGCTAGTAAAGTGGCTGGAATGGCGAACCCAAGCACAAGGAGATGAGAAATGAGGTGCGTTTTAGAAACCTTTCCCCATCACAGGGTGTACCATATTCTGGGTTTCTCATGCATGTTTTCGATGTAGGAAGATGCCCTTGAACCTGGAGATTTGGGACCCATGCGATGGGTAGCACGCAGTATTACTTTAAAGGGTCTGCGTTTGCTCACCCAACCTCACCAAACCTCTCAGCCCCAAGAGGGTCCACCCTTATGTCTCATCCAGCTGTGGGTCTAGATATGGTCAATCCAGGTGGCATCACAGACCCTGAACGAATTGTGTAAGAATTTCTCTCTCTTTCACTGTCTTTGTTTCATGGGTTTTTAAAAGTAATTTATTTTTATAATGGGGTTTAGCTGCTTTTCACGGCTGTGTTTATGCCGCTTTACACCCACTTGACACACTAAGTGAGAGATATCAATACATAGGTTTTAAGATTATTACTAGTCAGATATATTCTTGTGCGGTGAATCGGGCGTGTTGAGTCCAGTTCTCTGAGCAAGGAGTAGGTCTTGTCTATTACATATTGGGTTTATGGAACGGTATCTGAGCTAATTTGAAACTCTTGTTTTATGTATCACCCCACCTCACCTTTCCCTTTAAGCAGCCATAGTGTGTTTTCTGCATGTGTGATTCTGTTCTGTTTTGTAATTCAGTTCAAGTGTAACGGTTTTTACATTCCCTCTATAAGTGACACCTTATGAGAAGTGTCCTTTTCTGTGTGACTTATTTCACTTAGAATCGTCGTACCTAAATCCACTCATCATGCTGCTACTAGCCTTATGACATTGATTTCATGGCTGAGTGATATTCCATTGTACATAAGGACCACAAATTTTTTATCCATTTTTCGCTTTCCTGGGATATTTAAGGTGGAATGAAGTGGAGGTCCTTGTCAACAGAGCAGCCCTAAACTTTGGGGTGCTTGTGTCTTGCTGATTTTTAATTTTCCCACTTTATACACCCATGCGTGGAAGTGCCCTATTTTCTGTAAGCTGTGTTTTTTAGATGTTTCAGGACACACCGTACACTTCTCCAGAGTGGCTGTTGGCAATTTACATCCCGCCCATCAGTGTAGCAAGGCTCCCATTTCTCCATGGCCTGTCCTGCATTTCTGGTTTTGACACATTTTTCAGCATGGCCCTTTTGACCGATGGGAAGCGAGACTTCTTTGTAGCGCTGATTTGCCTTTCCAGGTTGCTTGGTTGGCCAAAAAGGGCGTAAGCATTTTTTCCTGAATATATTCAGGAAAAAACGCATACGCCCTTTTTGGCCAAGGGCATCATTGTCAACGTTTTGCCGCTTTTCATGTGCTTTAGAGGCGATTCGAATCTACCTCCTGAAATCTGTTTCCTGCAATTCTGCCTTGATTTCAATTCCTCATCTTTGCCTTCCCCCAATATATTTGTGGACGAGAGTTATCATTTATAACTGTGCAGGTTTGTGAATTGCAGTGCCCTGAAGCTCCATTTTACAACTCGCTTTTTCGGGAGCTGGCCGCAAAAGCGCAGGATGGCTTCAGGCCCTGTTCTGGTTCCAGGGGGCAGGCTGAGCCTGTGGTTAATTCTTCTTCCTGATGGGAAAATAGAGTGACCTGTGCCTGTCCCAACACCAAGAGCTAGTCTCTCATTGGTTCCCCGTCTTCCCGTTCATCCTCAGGACAAATTGCAACCTGTATGGAACAGGAGGTTAAAGGTGCTGATGCTCCAAGTAGGTAGATTGCTAGTAAAGTGGCTGGAATGGCGAACCCAAGCACAAGGAGATGAGAAATGAGGTGCGTTTTAGAAACCTTTCCCCATCACAGGGTGTACCATCTTCTGGGTTTCTCATGCATGTTTTCGATGTAGGAAGATGCCCTTGAACCTGGAGATTTGGGACCCATGCGATGGGTAGCACGCAGTATTACTTTAAAGGGTCTGCGTTTGCTCACCCAACCTCACCAAACCTCTCAGCCCCAAGAGTGTCCACCCTTATGTCTCATCCAGCTGTGGGTCTAGATATGGTCAATCCAGGTGGCATCACAGACCCTGAATGAATTGTGTAAGAATTTCTCTCTCTTTCACTGTCTTTGTTTCATGGGTTTTTAAAAGTAATTTATTTTTATAATGGGGTTTAGCTGCTTTTCACGGCTGTGTTTATGCCGCTTTACACCCACTTGACACACTAACAGAGAGATATCAATACATAGGTTTTAAGATTATTACTAGTCAGATATATTCTTGTGCGGTGAATCGGGCGTGTTGAGTCCAGTTCTCTGAGCAAGGAGTAGGTCTTGTCTATTACATATTGGGTTTATGGAACGGTATCTGAGCTAATTTGAAACTCTTGTTTTATGTATCACCCCACCTCACCTTTCCCGTTTAGCAGCCATAGTGTGTTTTCTGCATGTGTGACTCTGTTCTGTTTTGTAATTCAGTTGAAGTGTAACGGTTTTTACATTCCCTCTATAAGTGACACCTTATGAGAAGTGTCCTTTTCTGTGTGACTTATTTCACTTAGAATCGTCGTACCTAAATCCACTCATCATGCTGCTACTAGCCTTATGACATTGATTTCATGGCTGAGTGATATTCCATTGTACATAAGGACCACAAATTTTTTATCCATTTTTCGCTTTCCTGGGATATTTAAGGTGGAATGAAGTGGAGGTCCTTGTCAACAGAGCAGCCCTAAACTTTGGGGTGCTTGTGTCTTGCTGATTTTTAATTTTCCCACTTTATACACCCATGCGTGGAAGTGCCCTATGCTCTCTAAGCTGTGTTTTTTAGATGTTTCAGGACATACCGTACACTTCTCCAGAGTGGCTATTGGCAATTTACATCCCGCCCATCAGTGTAGCAAGGCTCCCATTTCTCCATGGCCTGTCCTGCATTTCTGGTTTTGAAACTTTTTTCAGCATGGCCCTTTTGACCGATGGGAAGCGAGACTTCTTTGTAGCGCTGATTTGCCTTTCCAGGTTGCTTGGTTGGCCAAAAAGGGCGTATGCGTTTTTTCCTGAATATATTCAGGAAAAAACGCATACGCCCTTTTTGGCCAAGGGCATCATTGTCAACGTTTTGCCGCTTTTCATGTGCTTTAGAGGCGATTCGAATCTACCTCCTGAAATCTGTTTCCTGCAATTCTGCCTTGATTTCAATTCCTCATCTTTGCCTTCCCTCAATATATTTGTGGACGAGAGTTATCATTTATAACTGTGCAGGTTTGTGGGTTGCAGTGCCCTGAAGCTCCATTTTACAACTCGCTTTTTCGGGAGCTGGCCGCAAAAGCGCAGGATGGCTTCAGGCCCTGTTCTGGTTCCGTGGGGCAGGCTGAGCGTGTGGTTAATTCTTCTTCCTGATGGGAAAATAGAGTGACCTGTGCCTGTCCCAACACCAAGAGCTAGTCTCTCATTGGTTCCCTGTCTTCCCGTTCATCCTCAGGACAAATTGCAACCTGTACGGAACAGGAGGTTAAAGGTGCTGATGCTCCAAGTGGGGAGATTGCTAGTAAAGTGGCTGGAATGGCGAACCCGAGCACAAGGAGATGAGAAATGAGGTGCGTTTTAGAAACCTTTCCCCATCACACGGTGTACCATCTTCTGGGTTTCTCATGCATGTTTTCGATGTAGGAAGATGCCCTTGAACCTGGAGATTTGGGACCCATGCGATGGGTAGCACGCAGTATTACTTTAAAGGGTCTGCGTTTGCTCACCCAACCTCACCAAACCTCTCAGCCCCAAGAGTGTCCACCCTTATGTCTCATCCAGCTGTGGGTCTAGATATGGTCAATCCAGGTTGCATAACAGCCCCTGAACGAATTGTGTAAGAATTTCTCTCTCTTTCACTGTCTTTGTTTCATGGGTTTTTAAAAGTAATTTATTTTTATAATGGGGTTTAGCTGCTTTTCACGGCTGTGTTTATGCCGCTTTACACCCACTTGACACACTAACAGAGAGATATCAATACATAGGTTTTAAGATTATTACTAGTCAGATATATTCTTGTGCGGTGAATCGGGCGTGTTGAGTCCAGTTCTCTGAGCAAGGAGTAGGTCTTTTTTTTTTTTTTTTTTTTTTTTTTATAAATCTGTTGTGTTTTTTTTTAAGTTATACAATTTTTTATTTATTTATTTATTTATTTATTTATGGCTGTGTTGGGTCTTCGTTTCTGTGCTAGGGCTTCCTCCAGTTGCGGCAAGTGGGGGCCACTCTTCATCGCAGTGCGCGGGCCTTTCATTATTGCGGCCTCTCTTGTTGCGGAGCACAGGCTCCAGACGCGCAGGCTCAGCAATTGTGGCTCACGGGCCTAGTTGCTCCGCGGCATGTGGGATCCTCCCAGACCAGGGCTCGAACCCGCGTCCCCTGCATTGGCAGGCAGACTCCCAACCACTGCGCCACCAGGGAAGCCCCAAGGAGTAGGTCTTGTCTATTACATATTGGGTATATGGAACGGTATCTGAGCTAATTTGAAACTCTTGTTTTATGTATCACCCCACCTCACCTTTCCCGTTTAGCAGCCATAGTGTGTTTTCTGCATGTGTGACTCTGTTCTGTTTTGTAATTCAGTTCAAGTGTAACGGTTTTTACATTCCCTCTATAAGTGACACCTTATGAGAAGTGTCCTTTTCTGTGTGACTTATTTCACTTAGAATCGTCGTACCTAAATCCACTCATCATGCTGCTACTAGCCTTATGACATTGATTTCATGGCTGAGTGATATTCCATTGTACATAAGGACCACAAATTTTTTATCCATTTTTCGCTTTCCTGGGATATTTAAGGTGGAATGAAGTGGAGGTCCTTGTCAACAGAGCAGCCCTAAACTTTGGGGTGCTTGTGTCTTGCTGATTTTTAATTTTCCCACTTTATACCCCCATGCGTGGAAGTGCCCTATGCTCTCTAAGCTGTGTTTTTAGATGTTTCAGGACACACCGTACACTTCTCCAGATTGGCTGTTGGCAATTTACATCCCGCCCATCAGTGTAGCAAAGCTCCCATTTCTCCATGGCCTGTCCTGCATTTCTGGTTTTGACACTTTTTTCAGCATGGCCCTTTTGACCGATGAGAAGCGAGACTTCTTGTAGCGCTGATTTGCCTTTCCAGGTTGCTTGGTTGGCCAGAAAGGGCGTATGCGTTTTTTCCTGAATATATTCAGGAAAAATCGCATACGCCCTTTTTGGCCAAGGGCATCATTGTCAAAGTTTTGCCGCATTTCATGTGCTTTAAAGGCGATTCGAATCTACCTCCTGAAATCTGTTTCCGGCAATTCTGCCTTGATTTCAATTCCTCGTCTTTGCCTTCCCTCAATATATTTGTGGACGAGAGTTATCATTTATAACTGTGCAGGTTTGTGAGTTGCAGTGCCCTGAAGCTCCATTTTACAACTGGCTTTTTCGGGAGCTGGCCGCAAAAGCGCAGGATGGCTTCAGGCCCTGTTCTGGTTCCGGGGTCAGGCTGAGCGTGTGGTTAATTCTTCTTCCTGATGGGAAAATAGAGTGACCTGTGCCTGTCCCAACACCAAGAGCTAGTCTCTCATTCGTTCCCTGTCTTCCCGTTCATCCTCAGGACAAATTGCAACCTGTACGGAACAGGAGGTTAAAGGTGCTGATGCTCCAAGTGGGGAGATTGCTAGTAAAGTGCCTGGAATGGCGAAGCCGAGCACAAGGAGATGAGAAATGAGGTGCGTTTTAGAAACCTTTCCCCATCACACGGTGTACCATCTTCTGGGTTTTTCATGCATGTTTTCGATGTAGGAAGATGCCCTTGAACCTGGAGATTTGGGACCCATGCGATGGGTAGCACGCAGTATTACTTTAAAGGGTCTGCGTTTGCTCACCCAACCTCACCAAACCTCTCAGCCCCAAGAGTGTCCACCCTTATGTCTCATCCAGCTGTTGGTCTAGATATGGTCAATCCAGGTGGCATCACAGCCCCTGAACGAATTGTGTAAGAATTTCTCTCTCTTTCACTGTCTTTGTTTCATCGGATTTTAAAAGTAATTTATTTTTATAATGGGGTTTAGCTGCTTTTCACGGCTGTGTTTATGCCGCTTTACACCTACTTGACGCACTAACAGAGAGATATCAATACATAGGTTTTAAGATTATTACTAGTCAGATATATTCTTGTGCGGTGAATCGGGCGTGTTGAGTCCAGTTCTCTGAGCAAGGAGTAGGCCTTGTCTATTACATATTGGGTTTATGGAACGGTATCTGAGCTAATTTGAAACTCTTGTTTTATGTATCACCCCACCTCACCTTTCCCGTTTAGCAGCCATAGTGTGTTTTCTGCATGTGTGACTCTGTTCTGTTTTGTAATTCAGTTCAAGTGTAACGGTTTTTACATTCCGTCTATAAGTGACACCTTATGAGAAGTGTCCTTTTCTGTGTGACTTATTTCACTTAGAATCGTCGTACCTAAATCCACTCATCATGCTGCTACTAGCCTTATGACATTGATTTCATGGCTGAGTGATATTCCATTGTACATATGGACCTCAAATTTTTTATCCATTTTTCGCTTTCCTGGGATATTTAAGGTGGAATGAAGTGGAGGTCCTTGTCAACAGAGCAGCCCTAAACTTTGGGGTGCTTGTGTCTTGCTGATTTTTAATTTTCCCACTTTATACCCCCATGCGTGGAAGTGCCCTATGCTCTCTAAGCTGTGTTTTTAGATGTTTCAGGACACACCGTACACTTCTCCAGATTGGCTGTTGGCAATTTACATCCCGCCCATCAGTGTAGCAAAGCTCCCATTTCTCCATGGCCTGTCCTGCATTTCTGGTTTTGACACTTTTTTCAGCATGGCCCTTTTGACCGATGAGAAGCGAGACTTCTTGTAGCGCTGATTTGCCTTTCCAGGTTGCTTGGTTGGCCAGAAAGGGCGTAGGCGTTTTTTCCTGAATATATTCAGGAAAAATCGCATACGCCCTTTTTGGCCAAGGGCATCATTGTCAAAGTTTTGCCGCATTTCATGTGCTTTAAAGGCGATTCGAATCTACCTCCTGAAATCTGTTTCCGGCAATTCTGCCTTGATTTCAATTCCTCGTCTTTGCCTTCCCTCAATATATTTGTGGACGAGAGTTATCATTTATAACTGTGCAGGTTTGTGAGTTGCAGTGCCCTGAAGCTCCATTTTACAACTGGCTTTTTCGAGAGCTGGCCGCAAAAGCGCAGGATGGCTTCAGGCCCTGTTCTGGTTCCGGGGTCAGGCTGAGCGTGTGGTTAATTCTTCTTCCTGATGGGAAAATAGAGCGACCTGTGCCTGTCCCAACACCAAGAGCTAGTCTCTCATTGGTTCCCTGTCTTCCCGTTCATCCTCAGGACAAATTGCAACCTGTACGGAACAGGAGGTTAAAGGTGCTGATGCTCCAAGTGGGGAGATTGCTAGTAAAGTGGCTGGAATGGCGAAGCCGAGCACAAGGAGATGAGAAATGAGGTGCGTTTTAGAAACCTTTCCCCATCACACGGTGTACCATCTTCTGGGTTTTTCATGCATGTTTTCGATGTAGGAAGATGCCCTTGAACCTGGAGATTTGGGACCCATGCGATGGGTAGCACGCAGTATTACTTTAAAGGGTCTGCGTTTGCTCACCCAACCTCACCAAACCTCTCAGCCCCAAGAGTGTCCACCCTTATGTCTCATCCAGCTGTGGGTCTAGATATGGTCAATCCAGGTTGCATAACAGCCCCTGAACGAATTGTGTAAGAATTTCTCTCTCTTTCACTGTCTTTGTTTCATGGGTTTTTAAAAGTAATTTATTTTTATAATGGGGTTTAGCTGCTTTTCACGGCTGTGTTTATGCCGCTTTACACCCACTTGACACACTAACAGAGAGATATCAATACATAGGTTTTAAGATTATTACTAGTCAGATATATTCTTGTGCGGTGAATCGGGCGTGTTGAGTCCAGTTCTCTGAGCAAGGAGTAGGTCTTGTCTATTACATATTGGGATTATGGAACGGTATCTGAGCTAATTTGAAACTCTCGTTTTATGTATCACCCCACCTCACCTTTCCCGTTAAGCAGCCATAGTGTGTTTTCTGCATGTGTGACTCTGTTCTGTTTTGTAATTCAGTTCAAGTGTAACGGTTTTTACATTCCCTCTATAAGTGACACCTTATGAGAAGTGTCCTTTTCTGTGTGACTTATTTCACTTAGAATCGTCTTACCTAAATCCACTCATCATGCTGCTACTAGCCTTATGACATTGATTTCATGGCTGAGTGATATTCCATTGTACATAAGGACCACAACTTTTTTATCCATTTTTCGCTTTCCTGGGATATTTAAGGTGGAAGGAAGTGGAGGTCCTTGTCAACAGAGCAGCCCTAAACTTTGGGGTGCTTGTGTCTTGCTGATTTTCAATTTTCCCACTTTATCCCCTCATGCGTGGAAGTGCCCTATGCTCTCTAAGCTGTGTTTTTTAGATGTTTCAGGACACACCGTACACTTCTCCAGAGTGGCTGTTGGCAATTTACATCCCGCCCATCAGTGTAGCAAGGCTCCCATTTCTCCATGGCCTGTCCTGCATTTCTGGTTTTGACACTTTTTTCAGGATGGCCCTTTTGACCGATGGGAAGCGAGACTTCTTTGTAGCGCTGATTTGCCTTTCCAGGTTGCTTGGTTGGCCAAAAAGGGCGTATGCGTTTTTTCCTGAATATATTCAGGAAAAAACGCATACGCCCTTTTTGGCCAAGGGCATCATTGTCAACGTTTTGCCGCTTTTCATGTGCTTTAGAGGCGATTCGAATCTACCTCCTGAAATCTGTTTCCTGCAATTCTGCCTTGATTTCAATTCCTCATCTTTGCCTTCCCCCAATATATTTGTGGACGAGAGTTATCATTTATAACTTTGCAGGTTTGTGAATTGCAGTGCCCTGAAGCTCCATTTTACAACTCGCTTTTTCGGGAGCTGGCCGCAAAAGCGCAGGATGGCTTCAGGCCCTGTTCTGGTTCCAGGGGGCAGGCTGAGCCTGTGGTTAATTCTTCTTCCTGATGGGAAAATAGAGTGACCTGTGCCTGTCCCAACACCAAGAGCTAGTCTCTCATTGGTTCCCCGTCTTCCCGTTCATCCTCAGGACAAATTGCAACCTGTATGGAACAGGAGGTTAAAGGTGCTGATGCTCCAAGTAGGGAGATTGCTAGTAAAGTGGCTGGAATGGCGAACCCAAGCACAAGGAGATGAGAAATGAGGTGCGTTTTAGAAACCTTTCCCCATCACAGGGTGTACCATCTTCTGGGTTTCTCATGCATGTTTTCGATGTAGGAAGATGCCCTTGAACCTGGAGATTTGGGACCCATGCGATGGGTAGCACGCAGTATTACTTTAAAGGGTCTGCGTTTGCTCACCCAACCTCACCAAACCTCTCAGCCCCAAGAGTGTCCACCCTTATGTCTCATCCAGCTGTGGGTCTAGATATGGTCAATCCAGGTGGCATCACAGACCCTGAACGAATTGTGTAAGAATTTCTCTCTCTTTCACTGTCTTTGTTTCATGGGTTTTTAAAAGTAATTTATTTTTATAATGGGGTTTAGCTGCTTTTCACGGCTGTGTTTATGCCGCTTTACACCCACTTGACACACTAACAGAGAGATATCAATACATAGGTTTTAAGATTATTACTAGTCAGATATATTCTTGTGCGGTGAATCGGGCGTGTTGAGTCCAGTTCTCTGAGCAAGGAGTAGGTCTTGTCTATTACATATTGGGTTTATGGAACGGTATCTGAGCTAATTTGAAACTCTTGTTTTATGTATCACCCCACCTCACCTTTCCCTTTAAGCAGCCATAGTGTGTTTTCTGCATGTGTGACTCTGTTCTGTTTTGTAATTCAGTTGAAGTGTAACGGTTTTTACATTCCCTCTATAAGTGACACCTTATGAGAAGTGTCCTTTTCTGTGTGACTTATTTCACTTAAAATCGTCGTACCTAAATCCACTCATCATGCTGCTACTAGCCTTATGACATTGATTTCATGGCTGAGTGATATTCCATTGTACATAAGGACCACAAATTTTTTATCCATTTTTCGCTTTCCTGGGATATTTAAGGTGGAATGAAGTGGAGGTCCTTGTCAACAGAGCAGCGCTAAACTTTGGGGTGCTTGTGTCTTGCTGATTTTAATTTTCCCACTTTATACACCCATGCGTGGAAGTGCCCTATGCTCTCTAAGCTGTGTTTTTTAGATGTTTCAGGACACACCGTACACTTCTCCAGAGTGGCTATTGGCAATTTACATCCCGCCCATCAGTGTAGCAAGGCTCCCATTTCTCCATGGCCTGGCCTGCATTTCTGGTTTTGAAACTTTTTTCAGCATGGCCCTTTTGACCGATGGGAAGCGAGACTTCTTTGTAGCGCTGATTTGCCTTTCCAGGTTGCTTGGTTGGCCAAAAAGGGCGTATGCGTTTTTTCCTGAATATATTCAGGAAAAAACGCATACGCCCTTTTTGGCCAAGGGCATCATTGTCAACGTTTTGCCGCTTTTCATGTGCTTTAGAGGCGATTCGAATCTACCTCCTGAAATCTGTTTCCTGCAATTCTGCCTTGATTTCAATTCCTCATCTTTGCCTTCCCTCAATATATTTGTGGACGAGAGTTATCATTTATAACTGTGCAGGTTTGTGGGTTGCAGTGCCCTGAAGCTCCATTTTACAACTCGCTTTTTCGGGAGCTGGCCGCAAAAGCGCAGGATGGCTTCAGGCCCTGTTCTGGTTCCGGGAGGCTGGCTGAGCGTGTGGTTAATTCTTCTTCCTGATGGGAAAATAGAGTGACCTGTGCCTGTCCCAACACCAAGAGCTAGTCTCTCATTGGTTCCCTGTCTTCCCGTTCATCCTCAGGACAAATTGCAACCTGTACGGAACAGGAGGTTAAAGATGCTGATGCTCCAAGTGGGGAGATTGCTAGTAAAGTGGCTGCAATGGCGAACCCGAGCACAAGGAGATGAGAAATGAGGTGCGTTTTAGAAACCTTTCCCCATCACACGGTGTACCATCTTCTGGGTTTCTCATGCATGTTTTCGATGTAGGAAGATGCCCTTGAAACTGGAGATTTGGGACCCATGCGATGGGAAGCACGCAGTATTACTTTAAAGGGTCTGCGTTTGCTCACCCAACCTCACCAAACCTCTCAGCCCCAAGGGTGTCCACCCTTATGTCTCATCCAGCTGTGGGTCTAGATATGGTCAATCCAGGTTGCATAACAGCCCCTGAACGAATTGTGTAAGAATTTCTCTCTCTTTCACTGTCTTTGTTTCATGGGTTTTTAAAAGTAATTTATGTTTATAATGGGGTTTAGCTGCTTTTCACGGCTGTGTTTATGCCGCTTTACACCCACTTGACACACTAACAGAGAGATATCAATACATAGGTTTTAAGATTATTACTAGTCAGATATATTCTTGTGCGGTGAATCGGGCGTGTTGAGTCCAGTTCTCTGAGCAAGGAGTAGGTCTTGTCTATTACATATTGGGTTTATGGAACGGTATCTGAGCTAATTTGAAACTCTTGTTTTATGTAGCACCCCACCTCACCTTTCCCGTTTAGCAGCCATAGTGTGTTTTCTGCATGTGTGACTCTGTTCTGTTTTGTAATTCAGTTCAAGTGTAACGGTTTTTACATTCCCTCTATAAGTGACACCTTATGAGAAGTGTCCTTTTCTGTGTGACTTATTTCACTTAGAATCGTCGTACCTAAATCCACTCATCATGCTGCTACTAGCCTTATGACATTGATTTCATGGCTGAGTGATATTCCATTGTACATAAGGACCACAAATTTTTTATCCATTTTTCGCTTTCCTGGGATATTTAAGGTGGAATGAAGTGGAGGTCCTTGTCAACAGAGCAGCCCTAAACTTTGGGGTGCTTGTGTCGTGCTGATTTTTAATTTTCCCACTTTATACCCCCATGCGTGGAAGTGCCCTATGCTCTCTAAGCTGTGTTTTTAGATGTTTCAGGACACACCGTACACTTCTCCAGAGTGGCTGTTGGCAATTTACATCCCTCCCATCAGTGTAGCAAAGCTCCCAGTTCTCCATGGCCTGTCCTGCATTTCTGGTTTTGACACTTTTTTCAGCATGGCCCTTTTGACCGATGAGAAGCGAGACTTCTTGTAGCGCTGATTTGCCTTTCCAGGTTGCTTGGTTGGCCAAAAAGGGCGTAGGCGTTTTTTCCTGAATATATTCAGGAAAAATCGCCTACGCCCTTTTTGGCCAAGGGCATCATTGTCAAAGTTTTGCCGCATTTCATGTGCTTTAAAGGCGATTCGAATCTACCTCCTGAAATCTGTTTCCGGCAATTCTGCCTTGATTTCAATTCCTCGTCTTTGCCTTCCCTCAATATATTTGTGGACGAGAGTTATCATTTATAACTGTGCAGGTTTGTGAGTTGCAGTGCCCTGAAGCTCCATTTTACAACTTGCTTTTTCGGGAGCTGGCCGCAAAAGCGCAGGATGGCTTCAGGCCCTGTTCTGGTTCCGGGGTCAGGCTGAGCGTGTGGTTAATTCTTCTTCCTGATGGGAAAATAGAGTGACCTGTGCCTGTCCCAACACCAAGAGCTAGTCTCTCATTGGTTCCCTGTCTTCCCGTTCATCCTCAGGACAAATTGCAACCTGTACGGAACAGGAGGTTAAAGGTGCTGATGCTCCAAGTGGGGAGATTGCTAGTAAAGTGGCTGGAATGGCGAACCTGAGCACAAGGAGATGAGAAATGAGGTGCGTTTTAGAAACCTTTCCCCATCACACGGTGTACCATCTTCTGGGTTTCTCATGCATGTTTTTGATGTAGGAAGATGCCCTTGAACCTGGAGATTTGGGACCCATGCGATGGGTAGCACGCAGTATTACTTTAAAGGGTCTGCGTTTGCTCACCAACCTCACCAAACCTCTCAGCCCCAAGAGTGTCCACCCTTATGTCTCATCCAGCTGTGTGTCTAGATATGGTCAATCTAGGTTGCATCACAGCCCCTGAACGAATTGTGTAAGAATTTCTCTCTCTTTCACTGTCTTTGTTTCATGGGTTTTTAAAAGTAATTTATTTTTATAATGGGGTTTAGCTGCTTTTCACGGCTGTGTTTATGCCGCTTTACACCTACTTGACACACTAACAGAGAGATATCAATACATAGGTTTTAAGATTATTACTAGTGAGATATATTCTTGTGCGGTGAATCGGGCGTGTTGAGTCCAGTTCTCTGAGCAAGGAGTAGGTCTTGTCTATTACATATTGGGTTTATAGAACGGTATCTGAGCTAATTTGAAACTCTTGTTTTATGTGTCACCCCACCTCACCTTTCCCTTTTAGCAGCCATAGTGTGTTTTCTGCATGTGTGACTCTGTTCTGTTTTGTAATTCAGTTCAAGTGTAACGGTTTTTACATTCCCTCTATAAGTGACACCTTATGAGAAGTGTCCTTTTCTGTGTGACTTATTTCACTTAGAATCGTCGTACCTAAATCCACTCATCATGCTGCTACTAGCCTTATGACATTGATTTCATGGCTGAGTGATATTCCATTGTACATAAGGACCACAAATTTTTTATCCATTTTTCGCTTTCCTGGGATATTTAAGGTGGAATGAAGTGGAGGTCCTTGTCAACAGAGCAGCCCTAAACTTTGGGGTGCTTGTGTCTTGCTGATTTTAATTTTCCCACTTTATACCCGCATGCGTGGAAGTGCCCTATGCTCTCTAAGCTGTGTTTTTTAGATGTTTCAGGACACACCGTACACTTCTCCAGAGTGGCTGTTGGCAATTTACATCCCGCCCATCAGTGTAGCAAGGCTCCCATTTCTCCATGGCCTGTCCTGCATTTCTGGTTTTGAAACTTTTTTCAGCATGGCCCTTTTGACCGATGGGAAGCGAGACTTCTTTGTAGCGCTGATTTGCCTTTCCAGGTTGCTTGGTTGGCCAAAAAGGGCGTATGCGTTTTTTCCTGAATATATTCAAGAAAAAACGCATACGCCCTTTTTGGCCAAGGGCATCATTGTCAACGTTTTGCCGCTTTTCATGTGCTTTAGAGGCGATTCGAATCTACCTCCTGAAATCTGTTTCCTGCAATTCTGCCTTGATTTCAATTCCTCGTCTTTGCCTTCCCTCAATATATTTGTGGACGAGAGTTATCATTTATAACTGTGCAGGTTTGTGAATTGCAGTGCCCTGAAGCTCCATTTTACAACTCGCTTTTTCGGGAGCTGGCCGCAAAAGCGCAGGATGGCTTCAGGCCCTGTTCTGGTTCCGGGGGCAGGCTGAGCCTGTGGTTAATTCTTCTTCCTGATGGGAAAATAGAGTGACCTGTGCCTGTCCCAACACCAAGAACTAGTCTCTCATTGGTTCCCCATCTTCCCGTTCATCCTCAGGACAAATTGCAACCTGTACGGAACAAGAGGTTAATGGTGCTGATGCTCCAAATAGGGAGATTGCTAGTAAAGTGGCTGGAATGGCGAAGCCGAGCACAAGGAGATGAGAAATGAGGTGCGTTTTAGAAACCTTTCCCCATCACACGGTGTACCATCTTCTGGGTTTTTCATGCATGTTTTCGATGTAGGAAGATGCCCTTGAACCTGGAGATTTGGGACCCATGCGATGGGTAGCACGCAGTATTACTTTAAAGGGTCTGCGTTTGCTCACCCAACCTCACCAAACCTCTCAGCCCAAAGAGTGTCCACCCTTATGTCTCATCCAGCTGTGGGTCTAGATATGGTCAATCCAGGTTGCATCACAGACCCTGAACAAATTGTGTAAGAATTTCTCTCTCTTTCACTGTCTTTGTTTCATGGGTTTTTAAAAGTAATTTATTTTTATAATGGGGTTTAGATGCTTTTCACGGCTGTGTTTATTACGCTTTACACCCACTTGACACACTAACAGAGAGATATCAATACATAGGTTTTAAGATTATTACTAGTCAGATATATTCTTGTGCGGTGAATCGGGCGTGTTGAGTCCAGTTCTCTGAGCAAGGAGTAGGTCTTGTCTATTACATATTGGGTTTATGGAACGGTATCTGAGCTAATTTGAAACTCTTGTTTTATGTATCACCCCACCTCACCTTTCCCGTTTAGCAGCCATAGTGTGTTTTCTGCATGTGTGACTCTGTTCTGTTTTGTAATTCAGTTCAAGTGTAACGATTTTTACATTCCCTCTATAAGTGACACCTTATGAGAAGTGTCCTTTTCTGTGTGACTTATTTCACTTAGAATCGTCGTACCTAAATCCACTCATCATGCTGCTACTAGCCTTATGACATTGATTTCATGGCTGAGTGATATTCCATTGTACATAAGGACCACAAATTTTTTATCCATTTTTCGCTTTCCTGGGATATTTAAGGTGGAATGAAGTGGAGGTCCTTGTCAACAGAGCAGCCCTAAACTTTGGGGTGCTTGTGTCTTGCTGATTTTTAATTTTCCCACTTTATACCCCCATGCGTGGAAGTGCCCTATGCTCTCTAAGCTATGTTTTTTAGATGTTTCAGGACACACCGTACACTTCTCCAGAGTGGCTGTTGGCAATTTACATCCCGCCCATCAGTGTAGCAAGGCTCCCATTTCTCCATGGCCTGTCCTGCATTTCTGGTTTTGAAACTTTTTTCAGCATGGCCCTTTTGACCGATGGGAAGCGAGACTTCTTTGTAGCGCTGATTTGCCTTTCCAGGTTGCTTGGTTGGCCAAAAAGGGCGTATGCGTTTTTTCCTGAATATATTCAAGAAAAAACGCATACGCCCTTTTTGGCCAAGGGCATCATTGTCAACATTTTGCCGCTTTTCATGTGCTTTAGAGGCGATTCGAATCTACCTCCTGAAATCTGTTTCCTGCAATTCTGCCTTGATTTCAATTCCTCGTCTTTGCCTTCCCTCAATATATTTGTGGACGAGAGTTATCATTTATAACTGTGCAGGTTTGTGAATTGCAGTGCCCTGAAGCTCCATTTTACAACTCGCTTTTTCGGGAGCTGGCCGCAAAAGCGCAGGATGGCTTCAGGCCCTGTTCTGGTTCCGGGGGCAGGCTGAGCCTGTGGTTAATTCTTCTTCCTGATGGGAAAATAGAGTGACCTGTGCCTGTCCCAACACCAAGAACTAGTCTCTCATTGGTTCCCCATCTTCCCGTTCATCCTCAGGACAAATTGCAACCTGTACGGAACAAGAGGTTAATGGTGCTGATGCTCCAAATAGGGAGATTGCTAGTAAAGTGGCTGGAATGGCGAAGCCGAGCACAAGGAGATGAGAAATGAGGTGCGTTTTAGAAACCTTTCCCCATCACACGGTGTACCATCTTCTGGGTTTTTCATGCATGTTTTCGATGTAGGAAGATGCCCTTGAACCTGGAGATTTGGGACCCATGCGATGGGTAGCACGCAGTATTACTTTAAAGGGTCTGCGTTTGCTCACCCAACCTCACCAAACCTCTCAGCCCAAAGAGTGTCCACCCTTATGTCTCATCCAGCTGTGGGTCTAGATATGGTCAATCCAGGTTGCATCACAGACCCTGAACAATTTGTGTAAGAATTTCTCTCTCTTTCACTGTCTTTGTTTCATGGGTTTTTAAAAGTAATTTATTTTTATAATGGGGTTTAGCTGCTTTTCACTGCTGTGTTTATGCCGCTTTACACCCACTTGACACACTAACAGAGAGATATCAATATATAGGTTTTAAGATTATTACTAGTCAGATATATTCTTGTGCGGTGAATCGGGCGTGTTGAGTCCAGTTCTCTGAGCAAGGAGTAGGTCTTGTCTATTACATATTGGGTTTATGGAACGGTATCTGAGCTAATTTGAAACTCTTGTTTTATGTATCACCCCACCTCACCTTTCCCGTTTAGCAGCCATAGTGTGTTTTCTGCATGTGTGACTCTGTTCTGTTTTGTAATTCAGTTCAAGTGTAACGGTTTTTACATTCCCTCTATAAGTGACACCTTATGAGAAGTGTCCTTTTCTGTGTGACTTATTTCACTTAGAATCGTCGTACCTAAATCCACTCATCATGCTGCTACTAGCATTATGACATTGATTTCATGGCTGAGTGATATTCCATTGTACATAAGGACCACAAATTTTTTATCCATTTTTCGTTTTCCTGGGATATTTAAGGTGGAATGAAGTGGAGGTCCTTGTCAACAGAGCAGCCCTAAACTTTGGGGTGCTTGTGTCTTGCTGATTTTTAATTTTCCCACTTTATACACCCATGCGTGGAAGTGCCCTATGCTCTCTAAGCTGTGTTTTTTAGATGTTTCAGGAAACACCGTACACTTCTCCATAGTGGCTATTGGCAATTTACATCCCGCCCATCAGTGTAGCAAGGCTCCCATTTCTCCATGGCCTGTCCTGCATTTCTGGTTTTGAAACTTTTTTCAGCAAGGCCCTTTTGACCGATGGGAAGCGAGACTTCTTTGTAGCGCTGATTTGCCTTTCCAGGTTGCTTGGTTGGCCAAAAAGGGCGTATGCGTATTTTCCTGAATATATTCAGGAAAAAACGCATACGCCCTTTTTGGCCAAGGGCATCATTGTCAACGTTTTGCCGCTTTTCATGTGCTTTAGAGGCGATTCGAATCTACCTCCTGAAATCTGTTTCCTGCAATTCTGCCTTGATTTCAATTCCTCATCTTTGCCTTCCCTCAATATATTTGTGGACGAGAGTTATCATTTATAACTGTGCAGGTTTGTGGGTTGCAGTGCCCTGAAGCTCCATTTTACAACTCGCTTTTTCGGGAGCTGGCCGCAAAAGCGCAGGATGGCTTCAGGCCCTGTTCTGGTTCCGGGGGGCAGGCTGAGCGTGTGGTTAATTCTTCTTCCTGATGGGAAAATAGAGTGATCTGTGCCTGTCCCAACACCAAGAGCTAGTCTCTCATTGGTTCCCTGTCTTCCCGTTCATCCTCAGGACAAATTGCAACCTGTACGGAACAGGAGGTTAAAGGTGCTGATGCTCCAAGTGGGGAGATTGCTAGTAAAGTGGCTGGAATGGCGAACCCGAGCACAAGGAGATGAGAAATGAGGTGCGTTTTAGAAACCTTTCCCCATCACACGGTGTACCATCTTCTGGGTTTCTCATGCATGTTTTCGATGTAGGAAGATGCCCTTGAACCTGGAGATTTGGGACCCATGCGATGGGTAGCACGCAGTATTACTTTAAAGGGTCTGCGTTTGCTCACCCAACCTCACCAAACCTCTCAGCCCCAAGAGTGTCCACCCTTATGTCTCATCCAGCTGTGGGTCTAGATATGGTCAATCCAGGTTGCATCACAGCCCCTGAACGAATTGTGTAAGAATTTCTCTCTCTTTCACTGTCTTTGTTTCATGGGTTTTTAAAAGTAATTTATTTTTATAATGGGGTTTAGCTGCTTTTCACGGCTGTGTTTATGCCGCTTTACACCTACTTGACACACTAACAGAGAGATATCAATACATAGGTTTTAAGATTATTACTAGTCAGATATATTCTTGTGCGGTGAATCGGGCGTGTTGAGTCCAGTTCTCTGAGCAAGGAGTAGGTCTTGTCTATTACATATTGGGTTTATGGAACGGTATCTGAGCTAATTTGAAACTCTTGTTTTATGTATCACCCCACCTCACCTTTCCCGTTTAGCAGCCATAGTGTGTTTTCTGCATGTGTGACTCTGTTCTGTTTTGTAATTCAGTTCAAGTGTAACGGTTTTTACATTCCCTCTATAAGTGACACCTTATGAGAAGTGTCCTTTTCTGTGTGACTTATTTCACTTAGAATCGTCGTACCTAAATCCACTCATCATGCTGCTACTAGCCTTATGACATTCATTTCATGGCTGAGTGATATTCCATTGTACATAAGGACCACAAATTTTTTATCCATTTTTCGCTTTCCTGGGATATTTAAGGTGGAATGAAGTGGAGGTCCTTGTCAACAGAGCAGCCCTAAACTTTGGGGTGCTTGTGTCTTGCTGATTTTTAATTTTCCCACTTTATACCCCCATGCGTGGGAGTGCCCTATGCTCTCTAAGCTGTGTTTTTTAGATGTTTCAGGACACACCGTACACTTCTCGAGAGTGGCTGTTGGCAATTTACATCCCGCCCATCAGTGTAGCAAGGCTCCCATTTCTCCATGGCCTGTCCTGCATTTCTGGTTTTGAAACTTTTTTCAGCATGGCCCTTTTGACCGATGGGAAGCGAGACTTCTTTGTAGCGCTGATTTGCCTTTCCAGGTTGCTTGGTTGGCCAAAAAGGGCGTATGCGTATTTTCCTGAATATATTCAGGAAAAAACGCATACGCCCTTTTTGGCCAAGGGCATCATTGTCAACGTTTTGCCGCTTTTCATGTGCTTTAGAGGCGATTCGAATCTACCTCCTGAAATCTGTTTCCTGCAATTCTGCCTTGATTTCAATTCCTCATCTTTGCCTTCCCTCAATATATTTGTGGACGAGAGTTATCATTTATAACTGTGCAGGTTTGTGGGTTGCAGTGCCCTGAAGCTCCATTTTACAACTCGCTTTTTCGGGAGCTGGCCGCAAAAGCGCAGGATGGCTTCAGGCCCTGTTCTGGTTCCGGGGGGCAGGCTGAGCGTGTGGTTAATTCTTCTTCCTGATGGGAAAATAGAGTGATCTGTGCCTGTCCCAACACCAAGAGCTAGTCTCTCATTGGTTCCCTGTCTTCCCGTTCATCCTCAGGACAAATTGCAACCTGTACGGAACAGGAGGTTAAAGGTGCTGATGCTCCAAGTGGGGAGATTGCTAGTAAAGTGGCTGGAATGGCGAACCCGAGCACAAGGAGATGAGAAATGAGGTGCGTTTTAGAAACCTTTCCCCATCACACGGTGTACCATCTTCTGGGTTTCTCATGCATGTTTTCGATGTAGGAAGATGCCCTTGAACCTGGAGATTTGGGACCCATGCGATGGGTAGCACGCAGTATTACTTTAAAGGGTCTGCGTTTGCTCACCCAACCTCACCAAACCTCTCAGCCCCAAGAGTGTCCACCCTTATGTCTCATCCAGCTGTGGGTCTAGATATGGTCAATCCAGGTTGCATCACAGCCCCTGAACAAATTGTGTAAGAATTTCTCTCTCTTTCACTGTCTTTGTTTCATGGGTTTTTAAAAGTAATTTATTTTTATAATGGGGTTTAGCTGCTTTTCACGGCTGTGTTTATTCCGCTTTACACCCACTTGACACACTAACAGAGAGATATCAATACATAGGTTTTAAGATTATTACTAGTCAGATATATTCTTGTGCGGTGAATCGGGCGTGTTGAGTCCAGTTCTCTGAGCAAGGAGTAGGTCTTGTCTATTACATATTGGGTTTATGGAACGGTATCTGAGCTAATTTGAAACTCTTGTTTTATGTATCACCCCACCTCACCTTTCCCGTTAAGCCGCCATAGTGTGATTTCTGCATGTGTGACTCTGTACTGTTTTGTAATTCAGTTCATGTGTAACGGTTTTTACATTCCCTCTATAAGTGACACTTTATGAGAAGTGTCCTTTTCTGTGTAACTTATTTCACTTAGAATCGTCGTACCTAAATCCACTCATCATGCTGCTACTAGCCTTATGACATTGATTTCATGGCTGAGTGATATTCCATTGTACATATGGACCTCAAATTTTTTATCCATTTTTCGGTTTCCTGGGATATTTAAGGTGGAATGAAGTGGAGGTCCTTGTCAACAGAGCAGCCCTAAACTTTGGGGTGCTTGTGTCTTGCTGATTTTTAATTTTCCCACTTTATACCCCCATGCGTGGAAGTGCCCTATGCTCTCTAAGCTGTGTTTTTTAGATGTTTCAGGACACACCGTACACTTCTCCAGAGTGGCTGTTGGCAATTTACATACCGCCCATCAGTGTAGCAAGGCTCCCATTTCTCCATGGCCTGTCCTGCATTTCTGGTTTTGACACTTTTTTCAGCATGGCCCTTTTGACCGATGTGAAGCGAGACTTCTTTGTAGCGCTGATTTGCCTTTCCAGGTTGCTTGGTTGGCCAAAAAGGGCGTATGCGTTTTTTCCTGAATATATTCAGGAAAAAACGCATACGCCCTTTTTGGCCAAGGGCATCATTGTCAACGTTTTGCCGCTTTTCATGTGCTTTAGAGGTGATTCGAATCTACCTCCTGAAATTTGTTTCCTGCAATTCTGCCTTGATTTCAATTCCTCGTCTTTGCCTTCCCTCAATATATTTGTGGACGAGAGTTATCATTTATAACTGTGCAGGTTTGTGAATTGCAGTGCCCTGAAGCTCCATTTTACAACTCGCTTTTTTGGGAGATGGCCGCAAAAGCGCAGGATGGCTTCAGGCCCTGTTTTGGTTCCAGGGGGCAGGCTGAGCCTGTGGTTAATTCTTCTTCCTGATGGGAAAATAGAGTGACCTGTGCCTGTCCCAACACCAAGAGCTAGTCTCTCATTGGTTCCCCGTCTTCCCGTTCATCCCCAGGACAAATTGCAACCTGTACGGAAGAGGAGGTCAAAGGTGCTGATGCTCCAAGTAGTGAGATTGCTAGTTAAGTGGCTGGAATGGCGAACCCGAGCACAAGGAGATGAGAAATGAGGTGCGTTTTAGAAACCTTTCCCCATCACACGGTGTACCATCTTCTGGGTTTTTCATGCATGTTTTCGATGTAGGAAGATGCCCTTGAACCTGGAGATTTGGGACCCATGCGATGGGTAGCACGCAGTATTACTTTAAAGGGTCTGCGTTTGCTCACCCAACCTCACCAAACCTCTCAGCCCCAAGAGTGTCCACCCTTATGTCTCATCCAGCTGTGGGTCTAGATATGGTCAACCCAGGTTGCATCACAGACCCTGAACGAATTGTATAAGAATTTCTCTCTCTTTCACTGTCTTTGTTTCATGGGTTTTGAAAAGTAATTTATTTTTATAATGGGGTTTAGCTGCTTTTCATGGCTGTGTTTATGCCGCTTTACACCCACTTGACACACTAACAGAGAGATATCAATACATAGGTTTTAAGATTATTACTAGTCAGATATATTCTTGTGCGGTGAATCGGGCGTGTTGAGTCCAGTTCTCTGAGCAAGGAGTAGGTCTTGTCTATTACATATTGGGTTTATGGAACGGTATCTGAGCTAATTTGAAACTCTTGTTTTATGTATCACCCCACCTCACCTTTCCCGTTTAGCAGCCATAGTGTGTTTTCTGCATGTGTGACTCTGTTCTGTTTTGTAATTCAGTTCAAGTGTAACGATTTTTACATTCCCTCTATAAGTGACACCTTATGAGAAGTGTCCTTTTCTGTGTGACTTATTTCACTTAGAATCGTCGTACCTAAATCCACTCATCATGCTGCTACTAGCCTTATGACATTGATTTCATGGCTGAGTGATATTCCATTGTACATAAGGACCACAAATTTTTTATCCATTTTTCGCTTTCCTGGGATATTTAAGGTGGAATGAAGTGGAGGTCCTTGTCAACAGAGCAGCCCTAAACTTTGGGGTGCTTGTGTCTTGCTGATTTTTAATTTTCCCACTTTATACCCCCATGCGTGGAAGTGCCCTATGCTCTCTAAGCTATGTTTTTTAGATGTTTCAGGACACACCGTACACTTCTCCAGAGTGGCTGTTGGCAATTTACATCCCGCCCATCAGTGTAGCAAGGCTCCCATTTCTCCATGGCCTGTCCTGCATTTCTGGTTTTGAAACTTTTTTCAGCATGGCCCTTTTGACCGATGGGAAGCGAGACTTCTTTGTAGCGCTGATTTGCCTTTCCAGGTTGCTTGGTTGGCCAAAAAGGGCGTATGCGTTTTTTCCTGAATATATTCAAGAAAAAACGCATACGCCCTTTTTGGCCAAGGGCATCATTGTCAACATTTTGCCGCTTTTCATGTGCTTTAGAGGCGATTCGAATCTACCTCCTGAAATCTGTTTCCTGCAATTCTGCCTTGATTTCAATTCCTCGTCTTTGCCTTCCCTCAATATATTTGTGGACGAGAGTTATCATTTATAACTGTGCAGGTTTGTGAATTGCAGTGCCCTGAAGCTCCATTTTACAACTCGCTTTTTCGGGAGCTGGCCGCAAAAGCGCAGGATGGCTTCAGGCCCTGTTCTGGTTCCGGGGGCAGGCTGAGCCTGTGGTTAATTCTTCTTCCTGATGGGAAAATAGAGTGACCTGTGCCTGTCCCAACACCAAGAACTAGTCTCTCATTGGTTCCCCATCTTCCCGTTCATCCTCAGGACAAATTGCAACCTGTACGGAACAAGAGGTTAATGGTGCTGATGCTCCAAATAGGGAGATTGCTAGTAAAGTGGCTGGAATGGCGAAGCCGAGCACAAGGAGATGAGAAATGAGGTGCGTTTTAGAAACCTTTCCCCATCACACGGTGTACCATCTTCTGGGTTTTTCATGCATGTTTTCGATGTAGGAAGATGCCCTTGAACCTGGAGATTTGGGACCCATGCGATGGGTAGCACGCAGTATTACTTTAAAGGGTCTGCGTTTGCTCACCCAACCTCACCAAACCTCTCAGCCCAAAGAGTGTCCACCCTTATGTCTCATCCAGCTGTGGGTCTAGATATGGTCAATCCAGGTTGCATCACAGACCCTGAACAATTTGTGTAAGAATTTCTCTCTCTTTCACTGTCTTTGTTTCATGGGTTTTTAAAAGTAATTTATTTTTATAATGGGGTTTAGCTGCTTTTCACTGCTGTGTTTATGCCGCTTTACACCCACTTGACACACTAACAGAGAGATATCAATATATAGGTTTTAAGATTATTACTAGTCAGATATATTCTTGTGCGGTGAATCGGGCGTGTTGAGTCCAGTTCTCTGAGCAAGGAGTAGGTCTTGTCTATTACATATTGGGTTTATGGAACGGTATCTGAGCTAATTTGAAACTCTTGTTTTATGTATCACCCCACCTCACCTTTCCCGTTTAGCAGCCATAGTGTGTTTTCTGCATGTGTGACTCTGTTCTGTTTTGTAATTCAGTTCAAGTGTAACGGTTTTTACATTCCCTCTATAAGTGACACCTTATGAGAAGTGTCCTTTTCTGTGTGACTTATTTCACTTAGAATCGTCGTACCTAAATCCACTCATCATGCTGCTACTAGCATTATGACATTGATTTCATGGCTGAGTGATATTCCATTGTACATAAGGACCACAAATTTTTTATCCATTTTTCGTTTTCCTGGGATATTTAAGGTGGAATGAAGTGGAGGTCCTTGTCAACAGAGCAGCCCTAAACTTTGGGGTGCTTGTGTCTTGCTGATTTTTAATTTTCCCACTTTATACCCCCATGCGTGGAAGTGCCCTATGCTCTCTAAGCTATGTTTTTTAGATGTTTCAGGACACACCGTACACTTCTCCAGAGTGGCTGTTGGCAATTTACATCCCGCCCATCAGTGTAGCAAGGCTCCCATTTCTCCATGGCCTGTCCTGCATTTCTGGTTTTGAAACTTTTTTCAGCATGGCCCTTTTGACCGATGGGAAGCGAGACTTCTTTGTAGCGCTGATTTGCCTTTCCAGGTTGCTTGGTTGGCCAAAAAGGGCGTATGCGTTTTTTCCTGAATATATTCAAGAAAAAACGCATACGCCCTTTTTGGCCAAGGGCATCATTGTCAACATTTTGCCGCTTTTCATGTGCTTTAGAGGCGATTCGAATCTACCTCCTGAAATCTGTTTCCTGCAATTCTGCCTTGATTTCAATTCCTCGTCTTTGCCTTCCCTCAATATATTTGTGGACGAGAGTTATCATTTATAACTGTGCAGGTTTGTGAATTGCAGTGCCCTGAAGCTCCATTTTACAACTCGCTTTTTCGGGAGCTGGCCGCAAAAGCGCAGGATGGCTTCAGGCCCTGTTCTGGTTCCGGGGGCAGGCTGAGCCTGTGGTTAATTCTTCTTCCTGATGGGAAAATAGAGTGACCTGTGCCTGTCCCAACACCAAGAACTAGTCTCTCATTGGTTCCCCATCTTCCCGTTCATCCTCAGGACAAATTGCAACCTGTACGGAACAAGAGGTTAATGGTGCTGATGCTCCAAATAGGGAGATTGCTAGTAAAGTGGCTGGAATGGCGAAGCCGAGCACAAGGAGATGAGAAATGAGGTGCGTTTTAGAAACCTTTCCCCATCACACGGTGTACCATCTTCTGGGTTTTTCATGCATGTTTTCGATGTAGGAAGATGCCCTTGAACCTGGAGATTTGGGACCCATGCGATGGGTAGCACGCAGTATTACTTTAAAGGGTCTGCGTTTGCTCACCCAACCTCACCAAACCTCTCAGCCCAAAGAGTGTCCACCCTTATGTCTCATCCAGCTGTGGGTCTAGATATGGTCAATCCAGGTTGCATCACAGCCCCTGAACGAATTGTGTAAGAATTTCTCTCTCTTTCACTGTCTTTGTTTCATGGGTTTTTAAAAGTAATTTATTTTTATAATGGGGTTTAGCTGCTTTTCACGGCTGTGTTTATGCCGCTTTACACCTACTTGACACACTAACAGAGAGATATCAATCCATAGGTTTTAAGATTATTACTAGTCAGATATATTCTTGTGCGGTGAATCGGGCGTGTTGAGTCCAGTTCTCTGAGCAAGGAGTAGGTCTTGTCTATTACATATTGGGTTTATGGAACGGTATCTGAGCTAATTTGAAACTCTTGTTTTATGTATCACCCCACCTCACCTTTCCCGTTTAGCAGCCATAGTGTGTTTTCTGCATGTGTGACTCTGTTCTGTTTTGTAATTCAGTTCAAGTGTAACGGTTTTTACATTCCCTCTATAAGTGACACCTTATGAGAAGTGTCCTTTTCTGTGTGACTTATTTCACTTAGAATCGTCGTACCTAAATCCACTCATCATGCTGCTACTAGCCTTATGACATTCATTTCATGGCTGAGTGATATTCCATTGTACATAAGGACCACAAATTTTTTATCCATTTTTCGCTTTCCTGGGATATTTAAGGTGGAATGAAGTGGAGGTCCTTGTCAACAGAGCAGCCCTAAACTTTGGGGTGCTTGTGTCTTGCTGATTTTTAATTTTCCCACTTTATACCCCCATGCGTGGGAGTGCCCTATGCTCTCTAAGCTGTGTTTTTTAGATGTTTCAGGACACACCGTACACTTCTCGAGAGTGGCTGTTGGCAATTTACATCCCGCCCATCAGTGTAGCAAGGCTCCCATTTCTCCATGGCCTGTCCTGCATTTCTGGTTTTGAAACTTTTTTCAGCATGGCCCTTTTGACCGATGGGAAGCGAGACTTCTTTGTAGCGCTGATTTGCCTTTCCAGGTTGCTTGGTTGGCCAAAAAGGGCGTATGCGTATTTTCCTGAATATATTCAGGAAAAAACGCATACGCCCTTTTTGGCCAAGGGCATCATTGTCAACGTTTTGCCGCTTTTCATGTGCTTTAGAGGCGATTCGAATCTACCTCCTGAAATCTGTTTCCTGCAATTCTGCCTTGATTTCAATTCCTCATCTTTGCCTTCCCTCAATATATTTGTGGACGAGAGTTATCATTTATAACTGTGCAGGTTTGTGGGTTGCAGTGCCCTGAAGCTCCATTTTACAACTCGCTTTTTCGGGAGCTGGCCGCAAAAGCGCAGGATGGCTTCAGGCCCTGTTCTGGTTCCGGGGGGCAGGCTGAGCGTGTGGTTAATTCTTCTTCCTGATGGGAAAATAGAGTGATCTGTGCCTGTCCCAACACCAAGAGCTAGTCTCTCATTGGTTCCCTGTCTTCCCGTTCATCCTCAGGACAAATTGCAACCTGTACGGAACAGGAGGTTAAAGGTGCTGATGCTCCAAGTGGGGAGATTGCTAGTAAAGTGGCTGGAATGGCGAACCCGAGCACAAGGAGATGAGAAATGAGGTGCGTTTTAGAAACCTTTCCCCATCACACGGTGTACCATCTTCTGGGTTTCTCATGCATGTTTTCGATGTAGGAAGATGCCCTTGAACCTGGAGATTTGGGACCCATGCGATGGGTAGCACGCAGTATTACTTTAAAGGGTCTGCGTTTGCTCACCCAACCTCACCAAACCTCTCAGCCCCAAGAGTGTCCACCCTTATGTCTCATCCAGCTGTGGGTCTAGATATGGTCAATCCAGGTTGCATCACAGCCCCTGAACAAATTGTGTAAGAATTTCTCTCTCTTTCACTGTCTTTGTTTCATGGGTTTTTAAAAGTAATTTATTTTTATAATGGGGTTTAGCTGCTTTTCACGGCTGTGTTTATTCCGCTTTACACCCACTTGACACACTAACAGAGAGATATCAATACATAGGTTTTAAGATTATTACTAGTCAGATATATTCTTGTGCGGTGAATCGGGCGTGTTGAGTCCAGTTCTCTGAGCAAGGAGTAGGTCTTGTCTATTACATATTGGGTTTATGGAACGGTATCTGAGCTAATTTGAAACTCTTGTTTTATGTATCACCCCACCTCACCTTTCCCGTTAAGCCGCCATAGTGTGATTTCTGCATGTGTGACTCTGTACTGTTTTGTAATTCAGTTCATGTGTAACGGTTTTTACATTCCCTCTATAAGTGACACTTTATGAGAAGTGTCCTTTTCTGTGTAACTTATTTCACTTAGAATCGTCGTACCTAAATCCACTCATCATGCTGCTACTAGCCTTATGACATTGATTTCATGGCTGAGTGATATTCCATTGTACATATGGACCTCAAATTTTTTATCCATTTTTCGGTTTCCTGGGATATTTAAGGTGGAATGAAGTGGAGGTCCTTGTCAACAGAGCAGCCCTAAACTTTGGGGTGCTTGTGTCTTGCTGATTTTTAATTTTCCCACTTTATACCCCCATGCGTGGAAGTGCCCTATGCTCTCTAAGCTGTGTTTTTTAGATGTTTCAGGACACACCGTACACTTCTCCAGAGTGGCTGTTGGCAATTTACATACCGCCCATCAGTGTAGCAAGGCTCCCATTTCTCCATGGCCTGTCCTGCATTTCTGGTTTTGACACTTTTTTCAGCATGGCCCTTTTGACCGATGTGAAGCGAGACTTCTTTGTAGCGCTGATTTGCCTTTCCAGGTTGCTTGGTTGGCCAAAAAGGGCGTATGCGTTTTTTCCTGAATATATTCAGGAAAAAACGCATACGCCCTTTTTGGCCAAGGGCATCATTGTCAACGTTTTGCCGCTTTTCATGTGCTTTAGAGGTGATTCGAATCTACCTCCTGAAATTTGTTTCCTGCAATTCTGCCTTGATTTCAATTCCTCGTCTTTGCCTTCCCTCAATATATTTGTGGACGAGAGTTATCATTTATAACTGTGCAGGTTTGTGAATTGCAGTGCCCTGAAGCTCCATTTTACAACTCGCTTTTTTGGGAGATGGCCGCAAAAGCGCAGGATGGCTTCAGGCCCTGTTTTGGTTCCAGGGGGCAGGCTGAGCCTGTGGTTAATTCTTCTTCCTGATGGGAAAATAGAGTGACCTGTGCCTGTCCCAACACCAAGAGCTAGTCTCTCATTGGTTCCCCGTCTTCCCGTTCATCCCCAGGACAAATTGCAACCTGTACGGAAGAGGAGGTCAAAGGTGCTGATGCTCCAAGTAGTGAGATTGCTAGTTAAGTGGCTGGAATGGCGAACCCGAGCACAAGGAGATGAGAAATGAGGTGCGTTTTAGAAACCTTTCCCCATCACACGGTGTACCATCTTCTGGGTTTTTCATGCATGTTTTCGATGTAGGAAGATGCCCTTGAACCTGGAGATTTGGGACCCATGCGATGGGTAGCACGCAGTATTACTTTAAAGGGTCTGCGTTTGCTCACCCAACCTCACCAAACCTCTCAGCCCCAAGAGTGTCCACCCTTATGTCTCATCCAGCTGTGGGTCTAGATATGGTCAACCCAGGTTGCATCACAGACCCTGAACGAATTGTATAAGAATTTCTCTCTCTTTCACTGTCTTTGTTTCATGGGTTTTGAAAAGTAATTTATTTTTATAATGGGGTTTAGCTGCTTTTCATGGCTGTGTTTATGCCGCTTTACACCCACTTGACACACTAACAGAGAGATATCAATACATAGGTTTTAAGATTATTACTAGTCAGATATATTCTTGTGCGGTGAATCGGGCGTGTTGAGTCCAGTTCTCTGAGCAAGGAGTAGGTCTTGTCTATTACATATTGGGTTTATGGAACGGTATCTGAGCTAATTTGAAACTCTTGTTTTATGTATCACCCCACCTCACCTTTCCCGTTTAGCAGCCATAGTGTGTTTTCTGCATGTGTGACTCTGTTCTGTTTTGTAATTCAGTTCAAGTGTAACGATTTTTACATTCCCTCTATAAGTGACACCTTATGAGAAGTGTCCTTTTCTGTGTGACTTATTTCACTTAGAATCGTCGTACCTAAATCCACTCATCATGCTGCTACTAGCCTTATGACATTGATTTCATGGCTGAGTGATATTCCATTGTACATAAGGACCACAAATTTTTTATCCATTTTTCGCTTTCCTGGGATATTTAAGGTGGAATGAAGTGGAGGTCCTTGTCAACAGAGCAGCCCTAAACTTTGGGGTGCTTGTGTCTTGCTGATTTTTAATTTTCCCACTTTATACCCCCATGCGTGGAAGTGCCCTATGCTCTCTAAGCTATGTTTTTTAGATGTTTCAGGACACACCGTACACTTCTCCAGAGTGGCTGTTGGCAATTTACATCCCGCCCATCAGTGTAGCAAGGCTCCCATTTCTCCATGGCCTGTCCTGCATTTCTGGTTTTGAAACTTTTTTCAGCATGGCCCTTTTGACCGATGGGAAGCGAGACTTCTTTGTAGCGCTGATTTGCCTTTCCAGGTTGCTTGGTTGGCCAAAAAGGGCGTATGCGTTTTTTCCTGAATATATTCAAGAAAAAACGCATACGCCCTTTTTGGCCAAGGGCATCATTGTCAACATTTTGCCGCTTTTCATGTGCTTTAGAGGCGATTCGAATCTACCTCCTGAAATCTGTTTCCTGCAATTCTGCCTTGATTTCAATTCCTCGTCTTTGCCTTCCCTCAATATATTTGTGGACGAGAGTTATCATTTATAACTGTGCAGGTTTGTGAATTGCAGTGCCCTGAAGCTCCATTTTACAACTCGCTTTTTCGGGAGCTGGCCGCAAAAGCGCAGGATGGCTTCAGGCCCTGTTCTGGTTCCGGGGGCAGGCTGAGCCTGTGGTTAATTCTTCTTCCTGATGGGAAAATAGAGTGACCTGTGCCTGTCCCAACACCAAGAACTAGTCTCTCATTGGTTCCCCATCTTCCCGTTCATCCTCAGGACAAATTGCAACCTGTACGGAACAAGAGGTTAATGGTGCTGATGCTCCAAATAGGGAGATTGCTAGTAAAGTGGCTGGAATGGCGAAGCCGAGCACAAGGAGATGAGAAATGAGGTGCGTTTTAGAAACCTTTCCCCATCACACGGTGTACCATCTTCTGGGTTTTTCATGCATGTTTTCGATGTAGGAAGATGCCCTTGAACCTGGAGATTTGGGACCCATGCGATGGGTAGCACGCAGTATTACTTTAAAGGGTCTGCGTTTGCTCACCCAACCTCACCAAACCTCTCAGCCCAAAGAGTGTCCACCCTTATGTCTCATCCAGCTGTGGGTCTAGATATGGTCAATCCAGGTTGCATCACAGACCCTGAACAATTTGTGTAAGAATTTCTCTCTCTTTCACTGTCTTTGTTTCATGGGTTTTTAAAAGTAATTTATTTTTATAATGGGGTTTAGCTGCTTTTCACTGCTGTGTTTATGCCGCTTTACACCCACTTGACACACTAACAGAGAGATATCAATATATAGGTTTTAAGATTATTACTAGTCAGATATATTCTTGTGCGGTGAATCGGGCGTGTTGAGTCCAGTTCTCTGAGCAAGGAGTAGGTCTTGTCTATTACATATTGGGTTTATGGAACGGTATCTGAGCTAATTTGAAACTCTTGTTTTATGTATCACCCCACCTCACCTTTCCCGTTTAGCAGCCATAGTGTGTTTTCTGCATGTGTGACTCTGTTCTGTTTTGTAATTCAGTTCAAGTGTAACGGTTTTTACATTCCCTCTATAAGTGACACCTTATGAGAAGTGTCCTTTTCTGTGTGACTTATTTCACTTAGAATCGTCGTACCTAAATCCACTCATCATGCTGCTACTAGCATTATGACATTGATTTCATGGCTGAGTGATATTCCATTGTACATAAGGACCACAAATTTTTTATCCATTTTTCGTTTTCCTGGGATATTTAAGGTGGAATGAAGTGGAGGTCCTTGTCAACAGAGCAGCCCTAAACTTTGGGGTGCTTGTGTCTTGCTGATTTTTAATTTTCCCACTTTATACCCCCATGCGTGGAAGTGCCCTATGCTCTCTAAGCTATGTTTTTTAGATGTTTCAGGACACACCGTACACTTCTCCAGAGTGGCTGTTGGCAATTTACATCCCGCCCATCAGTGTAGCAAGGCTCCCATTTCTCCATGGCCTGTCCTGCATTTCTGGTTTTGAAACTTTTTTCAGCATGGCCCTTTTGACCGATGGGAAGCGAGACTTCTTTGTAGCGCTGATTTGCCTTTCCAGGTTGCTTGGTTGGCCAAAAAGGGCGTATGCGTTTTTTCCTGAATATATTCAAGAAAAAACGCATACGCCCTTTTTGGCCAAGGGCATCATTGTCAACATTTTGCCGCTTTTCATGTGCTTTAGAGGCGATTCGAATCTACCTCCTGAAATCTGTTTCCTGCAATTCTGCCTTGATTTCAATTCCTCGTCTTTGCCTTCCCTCAATATATTTGTGGACGAGAGTTATCATTTATAACTGTGCAGGTTTGTGAATTGCAGTGCCCTGAAGCTCCATTTTACAACTCGCTTTTTCGGGAGCTGGCCGCAAAAGCGCAGGATGGCTTCAGGCCCTGTTCTGGTTCCGGGGGCAGGCTGAGCCTGTGGTTAATTCTTCTTCCTGATGGGAAAATAGAGTGACCTGTGCCTGTCCCAACACCAAGAACTAGTCTCTCATTGGTTCCCCATCTTCCCGTTCATCCTCAGGACAAATTGCAACCTGTACGGAACAAGAGGTTAATGGTGCTGATGCTCCAAATAGGGAGATTGCTAGTAAAGTGGCTGGAATGGCGAAGCCGAGCACAAGGAGATGAGAAATGAGGTGCGTTTTAGAAACCTTTCCCCATCACACGGTGTACCATCTTCTGGGTTTTTCATGCATGTTTTCGATGTAGGAAGATGCCCTTGAACCTGGAGATTTGGGACCCATGCGATGGGTAGCACGCAGTATTACTTTAAAGGGTCTGCGTTTGCTCACCCAACCTCACCAAACCTCTCAGCCCAAAGAGTGTCCACCCTTATGTCTCATCCAGCTGTGGGTCTAGATATGGTCAATCCAGGTTGCATCACAGCCCCTGAACGAATTGTGTAAGAATTTCTCTCTCTTTCACTGTCTTTGTTTCATGGGTTTTTAAAAGTAATTTATTTTTATAATGGGGTTTAGCTGCTTTTCACGGCTGTGTTTATGCCGCTTTACACCTACTTGACACACTAACAGAGAGATATCAATCCATAGGTTTTAAGATTATTACTAGTCAGATATATTCTTGTGCGGTGAATCGGGCGTGTTGAGTCCAGTTCTCTGAGCAAGGAGTAGGTCTTGTCTATTACATATTGGGTTTATGGAACGGTATCTGAGCTAATTTGAAACTCTTGTTTTATGTATCACCCCACCTCACCTTTCCCGTTTAGCAGCCATAGTGTGTTTTCTGCATGTGTGACTCTGTTCTGTTTTGTAATTCAGTTCAAGTGTAACGGTTTTTACATTCCCTCTATAAGTGACACCTTATGAGAAGTGTCCTTTTCTGTGTGACTTATTTCACTTAGAATCGTCGTACCTAAATCCACTCATCATGCTGCTACTAGCCTTATGACATTCATTTCATGGCTGAGTGATATTCCATTGTACATAAGGACCACAAATTTTTTATCCATTTTTCGCTTTCCTGGGATATTTAAGGTGGAATGAAGTGGAGGTCCTTGTCAACAGAGCAGCCCTAAACTTTGGGGTGCTTGTGTCTTGCTGATTTTTAATTTTCCCACTTTATACCCCCATGCGTGGGAGTGCCCTATGCTCTCTAAGCTGTGTTTTTTAGATGTTTCAGGACACACCGTACACTTCTCGAGAGTGGCTGTTGGCAATTTACATCCCGCCCATCAGTGTAGCAAGGCTCCCATTTCTCCATGGCCTGTCCTGCATTTCTGGTTTTGAAACTTTTTTCAGCATGGCCCTTTTGACCGATGGGAAGCGAGACTTCTTTGTAGCGCTGATTTGCCTTTCCAGGTTGCTTGGTTGGCCAAAAAGGGCGTATGCGTATTTTCCTGAATATATTCAGGAAAAAACGCATACGCCCTTTTTGGCCAAGGGCATCATTGTCAACGTTTTGCCGCTTTTCATGTGCTTTAGAGGCGATTCGAATCTACCTCCTGAAATCTGTTTCCTGCAATTCTGCCTTGATTTCAATTCCTCATCTTTGCCTTCCCTCAATATATTTGTGGACGAGAGTTATCATTTATAACTGTGCAGGTTTGTGGGTTGCAGTGCCCTGAAGCTCCATTTTACAACTCGCTTTTTCGGGAGCTGGCCGCAAAAGCGCAGGATGGCTTCAGGCCCTGTTCTGGTTCCGGGGGGCAGGCTGAGCGTGTGGTTAATTCTTCTTCCTGATGGGAAAATAGAGTGATCTGTGCCTGTCCCAACACCAAGAGCTAGTCTCTCATTGGTTCCCTGTCTTCCCGTTCATCCTCAGGACAAATTGCAACCTGTACGGAACAGGAGGTTAAAGGTGCTGATGCTCCAAGTGGGGAGATTGCTAGTAAAGTGGCTGGAATGGCGAACCCGAGCACAAGGAGATGAGAAATGAGGTGCGTTTTAGAAACCTTTCCCCATCACACGGTGTACCATCTTCTGGGTTTCTCATGCATGTTTTCGATGTAGGAAGATGCCCTTGAACCTGGAGATTTGGGACCCATGCGATGGGTAGCACGCAGTATTACTTTAAAGGGTCTGCGTTTGCTCACCCAACCTCACCAAACCTCTCAGCCCCAAGAGTGTCCACCCTTATGTCTCATCCAGCTGTGGGTCTAGATATGGTCAATCCAGGTTGCATCACAGCCCCTGAACAAATTGTGTAAGAATTTCTCTCTCTTTCACTGTCTTTGTTTCATGGGTTTTTAAAAGTAATTTATTTTTATAATGGGGTTTAGCTGCTTTTCACGGCTGTGTTTATTCCGCTTTACACCCACTTGACACACTAACAGAGAGATATCAATACATAGGTTTTAAGATTATTACTAGTCAGATATATTCTTGTGCGGTGAATCGGGCGTGTTGAGTCCAGTTCTCTGAGCAAGGAGTAGGTCTTGTCTATTACATATTGGGTTTATGGAACGGTATCTGAGCTAATTTGAAACTCTTGTTTTATGTATCACCCCACCTCACCTTTCCCGTTAAGCCGCCATAGTGTGATTTCTGCATGTGTGACTCTGTACTGTTTTGTAATTCAGTTCATGTGTAACGGTTTTTACATTCCCTCTATAAGTGACACTTTATGAGAAGTGTCCTTTTCTGTGTAACTTATTTCACTTAGAATCGTCGTACCTAAATCCACTCATCATGCTGCTACTAGCCTTATGACATTGATTTCATGGCTGAGTGATATTCCATTGTACATATGGACCTCAAATTTTTTATCCATTTTTCGGTTTCCTGGGATATTTAAGGTGGAATGAAGTGGAGGTCCTTGTCAACAGAGCAGCCCTAAACTTTGGGGTGCTTGTGTCTTGCTGATTTTTAATTTTCCCACTTTATACCCCCATGCGTGGAAGTGCCCTATGCTCTCTAAGCTGTGTTTTTTAGATGTTTCAGGACACACCGTACACTTCTCCAGAGTGGCTGTTGGCAATTTACATACCGCCCATCAGTGTAGCAAGGCTCCCATTTCTCCATGGCCTGTCCTGCATTTCTGGTTTTGACACTTTTTTCAGCATGGCCCTTTTGACCGATGTGAAGCGAGACTTCTTTGTAGCGCTGATTTGCCTTTCCAGGTTGCTTGGTTGGCCAAAAAGGGCGTATGCGTTTTTTCCTGAATATATTCAGGAAAAAACGCATACGCCCTTTTTGGCCAAGGGCATCATTGTCAACGTTTTGCCGCTTTTCATGTGCTTTAGAGGTGATTCGAATCTACCTCCTGAAATTTGTTTCCTGCAATTCTGCCTTGATTTCAATTCCTCGTCTTTGCCTTCCCTCAATATATTTGTGGACGAGAGTTATCATTTATAACTGTGCAGGTTTGTGAATTGCAGTGCCCTGAAGCTCCATTTTACAACTCGCTTTTTTGGGAGATGGCCGCAAAAGCGCAGGATGGCTTCAGGCCCTGTTTTGGTTCCAGGGGGCAGGCTGAGCCTGTGGTTAATTCTTCTTCCTGATGGGAAAATAGAGTGACCTGTGCCTGTCCCAACACCAAGAGCTAGTCTCTCATTGGTTCCCCGTCTTCCCGTTCATCCCCAGGACAAATTGCAACCTGTACGGAAGAGGAGGTCAAAGGTGCTGATGCTCCAAGTAGTGAGATTGCTAGTTAAGTGGCTGGAATGGCGAACCCGAGCACAAGGAGATGAGAAATGAGGTGCGTTTTAGAAACCTTTCCCCATCACACGGTGTACCATCTTCTGGGTTTTTCATGCATGTTTTCGATGTAGGAAGATGCCCTTGAACCTGGAGATTTGGGACCCATGCGATGGGTAGCACGCAGTATTACTTTAAAGGGTCTGCGTTTGCTCACCCAACCTCACCAAACCTCTCAGCCCCAAGAGTGTCCACCCTTATGTCTCATCCAGCTGTGGGTCTAGATATGGTCAACCCAGGTTGCATCACAGACCCTGAACGAATTGTATAAGAATTTCTCTCTCTTTCACTGTCTTTGTTTCATGGGTTTTGAAAAGTAATTTATTTTTATAATGGGGTTTAGCTGCTTTTCATGGCTGTGTTTATGCCGCTTTACACCCACTTGACACACTAACAGAGAGATATCAATACATAGGTTTTAAGATTATTACTAGTCAAATATATTCCTTTGCGGTGAATCGGGCGTGTTGAGTCCACTTCTCTGAGCAAGCAGTAGGTCTTGTCTATTACATATTGGGTTTATGGAACGGTATCTGAGCTAATTTGAAACTCTTGTTTTATGTATCACCGGACCTCACCTTTCCCGTTAAGCAGCCATAGTGTGATTTCTGCATGTGTGACTCTGTTCTGTTTTGTAATTCATTTCAAGTGTAACGGTTTTTACATTCCCTCTATAAGTGACACCTTATGAGAAGTGTCCTTTTCTGTGTGACTTATTTCACTTAGAATCGTCGTACCTAAATCCACTTATCATGCTGCTACTAGCCTTATGACATTGATTTCATGGCTGAGTGATATTCCATTGTACATATGGACCTCAAATTTTTTATCCATTTTTCGGTTTCCTGGGATATTTAAGGTGGAATGAAGTGGAGGTCCTTGTCAACAGAGCAGCCCTAAACTTTGGGGTGCTTGTGTCTTGCTGATTTTTAATTTTCGCACTTTATACCCCCATGCGTGGAAGTGCCCTGTGCTCTCTAAGCTGTGTTTTTTAGATGTTTCAGGACACACCGTACACTTCTCCAGAGTGGCTGTTGGCAATTTACATCCCGCCCATCAGTGTAGCAAGGCTCCCATTTCTCCATGGCCTGTCCTGCATTTCTGGTTTTGACACTTTTTTCAGCATGGCCCTTTTGACCGATGGGAAGCGAGACTTCTTCGGAGCGCTGATTTGCCTTTCCAGGTTGCTTGGTTGGCCAAAAAGGGCGTATGCGTTTTTTCCTGAATATATTCAGGAAAAAAACGCATACGCCCTTTTTGGCCAAGGGCATCATTGTCAACGTTTTGCCACTTTTCATGTGCTTTAGAGGCGATTCGAATCTACCTCCTGAAATCTGTTTCCTGCAATTCTGCCTTGATTTCAATTCCTCGTCTTTGCCTTCCCTCAATATATTTTTGGACGAGAGTTATCATTTATAACTGTGCAGGTTTGTGAATTGCAGTGCCCTGAAGCTCCATTTTACAACTCGCTTTTTCGGGAGCTGGCCGCAAAAGCGCAGGATGGCTTCATGCCCTGTTCTGGTTCCGGGGGCAGGCTGAGCCTGTGGTTAATTCTTCCTGATGGGAAAATAGAGTGACCTGTGCCTGTCCCAACACCAAGAACTAGTCTCTCATTGGTTCCCCATCTTCCCGTTCATCCTCAGGACAAATTGCAACCTGTACGGAACAAGAGGTTAATGGTGCTGATGCTCCAAATAGGGAGATTGCTAGTAAAGTGGCTGGAATGGCGAAGCCGAGCACAAGGAGATGAGAAATTAGGTGCGTTTTAGAAACCTTTCCCCATCACACGGTGTACCATCTTCTGGGTTTTTCATGCATGTTTTCGATGTAGGAAGATGCCCTTGAACCTGGAGATTTGGGACCCATGCGATGGGTAGCACGCAGTATTACTTTAAAGGGTCTGCGTTTGCTCACCCAACCTCACCAAACCTCTCAGCCCCAAGAGTGTCCACCCTTATGTCTCATCCAGCTGTGGGTCTAGATATGGTCAATCCAGGTTGCATCACAGCCCCTGAACGAATTGAGTAAGAATTTATCTCTCTTTCTCTGTCTTTGTTTCATGGGTTTTTAAAAGTAATTTATTTTTATAATGGGGTTTAGATGCTTTTCAAGGCTGTGTTTATGCCGCTTTACACCCACTTGACACACTAACAGAGAGATATCAATACTTAGGTTTTAAGATTATTACTAGTCAGATATATTCTTGTGCGGTGAATCGGGCGTGTTGAGTCCAGTTCTCTGAGCAAGGAGTAGGTCTTGTCTATTACATATTGGGTTTATGGAACGGTATCTGAGCTAATTTGAAACTCTTGTTTTATGTATCACCCCACCTCACCTTTCCCGTTTAGCAGCCATAGTGTGTTTTCTGCATGTGTGACTCTGTTCTGTTTTGTAATTCAGTTCAAGTGTAACGGTTTTTACATTCCCTCTATAAGTGACACCTTATGAGAAGTGTCCTTTTCTGTGTGACTTATTTCACTTAGAATCGTCGTACCTAAATCCACTCATCATGCTGCTACTAGCCTTATGACATTGATTTCATGGCTGAGTGATATTCCATTGTACATAAGGACCACAAATTTTTTATCCATTTTTCGCTTTCCTGGGATATTTAAGGTGGAATGAAGTGGAGGTCCTTGTCAACAGAGCAGCCCTAAACTTTGGGGTGCTTGTGTCTTGCTGATTTTTAATTTTCCCACTTTATACCCCCATGCGTGGAAGTGCCCTATGCTCTCTAAGCTGTGTTTTTTAGATGTTTCAGGACACACCGTACACTTCTCCAGAGTGGCTGTTGGCAATTTACATCCCGCCCATCAGTGTAGCAAGGCTCCCATTTCTCCATGGCCTGTCCTGCATTTCTGGTTTTGAAACATTTTTCAGCATGGCCCTTTTGACCGATGGGAAGCGAGACTTCTTTGTAGCGCTGATTTGCCTTTCCAGGTTGCTTGGTTGGCCAAAAAGGGCGTATGCGTTTTTTCCTGAATATATTCAAGAAAAAACGCATACGCCCTTTTTGGCCAAGGGCATCATTGTCAACGTTTTGCCGCTTTTCATGTGCTTTAGAGGCGATTCGAATCTACCTCCTGAAATCTGTTTCCTGCAATTCTGCCTTGATTTCAATTCCTCGTCTTTGCCTTCCCTCAATATATTTGTGGACGAGAGTTATCATTTATAACTGTGCAGGTTTGTGAATTGCAGTGCCCTGAAGCTCCATTTTACAACTCGCTTTTTCGGGAGCTGGCCGCAAAAGCGCAGGATGGCTTCAGGCCCTGTTCTGGTTCCGGGGGCAGGCTGAGCCTGTGGTTAATTCTTCTTCCTGATGGGAAAATAGAGTGACCTGTGCCTGTCCCAACACCAAGAACTAGTCTCTCATTGGTTCCCCATCTTCCCGTTCATCCTCAGGACAAATTGCAACCTGTACGGAACAAGAGGTTAATGGTGCTGATGCTCCAAATAGGGAGATTGCTAGTAAAGTGGCTGGAATGGCGAAGCCGAGCACAAGGAGATGAGAAATGAGGTGCGTTTTAGAAACCTTTCCCCATCACACGGTGTACCATCTTCTGGGTTTTTCATGCATGTTTTCGATGTAGGAAGATGCCCTTGAACCTGGAGATTTGGGACCCATGCGATGGGTAGCACGCAGTATTACTTTAAAGGGTCTGCGTTTGCTCACCCAACCTCACCAAACCTCTCAGCCCAAAGAGTGTCCACCCTTATGTCTCATCCAGCTGTGGGTCTAGATATGGTCAATCCAGGTTGCATCACAGACCCTGAACAAATTGTGTAAGAATTTCTCTCTCTTTCACTGTCTTTGTTTCATGGGTTTTTAAAAGTAATTTATTTTTATAATGGGGTTTAGCTGCTTTTCACTGCTGTGTTTATGCCGCTTTACACCCACTTGACACACTAACAGAGAGATATCAATATATAGGTTTTAAGATTATTACTAGTCAGATATATTCTTGTGCGGTGAATCGGGCGTGTTGAGTCCAGTTCTCTGAGCAAGGAGTAGGTCTTGTCTATTACATATTGGGTTTATGGAACGGTATCTGAGCTAATTTGAAACTCTTGTTTTATGTATCACCCCACCTCACCTTTCCCGTTTAGCAGCCATAGTGTGTTTTCTGCATGTGTGACTCTGTTCTGTTTTGTAATTCAGTTCAAGTGTAACGGTTTTTACATTCCCTCTATAAGTGACACCTTATGAGAAGTGTCCTTTTCTGTGTGACTTATTTCACTTAGAATCGTCGTACCTAAATCCACTCATCATGCTGCTACTAGCATTATGACATTGATTTCATGGCTGAGTGATATTCCATTGTACATAAGGACCACAAATTTTTTATCCATTTTTCGTTTTCCTGGGATATTTAAGGTGGAATGAAGTGGAGGTCCTTGTCAACAGAGCAGCCCTAAACTTTGGGGTGCTTGTGTCTTGCTGATTTTTAATTTTCCCACTTTATACCCCCATGCGTGGAAGTGCCCTATGCTCTCTAAGCTGTGTTTTTTAGATGTTTCAGGACACACCGTACACTTCTCGAGAGTGGCTGTTGGCAATTTACATCCCGCCCATCAGTGTAGCAAGGCTCCCATTTCTCCATGGCCTGTCCTGCATTTCTGCTTTTGAAACTTTTTTCAGCATGGCCCTTTTGACCGATGGGAAGCGAGACTTCTTTGTAGCGCTGATTTGCCTTTCCAGGTTGCTTGGTTGGCCAAAAAGGGCGTATGCGTATTTTCCTGAATATATTCAGGAAAAAACGCATACGCCCTTTTTGGCCAAGGGCATCATTGTCAACGTTTTGCCGCTTTTCATGTGCTTTAGAGGCGATTCGAATCTACCTCCTGAAATCTGTTTCCTGCAATTCTGCCTTGATTTCAATTCCTCAACTTTGCCTTCCCTCAATATATTTGTGGACGAGAGTTATCATTTATAACTGTGCAGGTTTGTGGGTTGCAGTGCCCTGAAGCTCCATTTCACAACTCGCTTTTTCGGGAGCTGGCCGCAAAAGCGCAGGATGGCTTCAGGCCCTGTTCTGGTTCCAGGGGGCAGGCTGAGCGTGTGGTTAATTCTTCTTCCTGATGGGAAAATAGAGTGATCTGTGCCTGTCCCAACACCAAGAGCTAGTCTCTCATTGGTTCCCTGTCTTCCCGTTCATCCTCAGGACAAATTGCAACCTGTACGGAACAGGAGGTTAAAGGTGCTGATGCTCCAAGTGGGGAGATTGCTAGTAAAGTGGCTGCAATGGCGAACCCGAGCACAAGGAGATGAGAAATGAGGTGCGTTTTAGAAACCTTTCCCCATCACACGGTGTACCGTCTTCTGGGTTTCTCATGCATGTTTTCGATGTAGGAAGATGCCCTTGAACCTGGAGATTTGGGACCCATGCGATGGGTAGCACGCAGTATTACTTTAAAGGGTCTGCGTTTGCTCACCCAACCTCACCAAACCTCTCAGCCCCAAGAGTGTCCACCCTTATGTCTCATCCAGCTGTGGGTCTAGATATGGTCAATCCAGGTTGCATCACACCCCCTGAACAAATTGTGTAAGAATTTCTCTCTCTTTCACTGTCTTTGTTTCATGGGTTTTTAAAAGTAATTTATTTTTATAATGGGGTTTAGCTGCTTTTCACGGCTGTGTTTATTCCGCTTTACACCCACTTGACACACTAACAGAGAGATATCAATACATAGGTTTTAAGATTATTACTAGTCAAATATATTCCTTTGCGGTGAATCGGGCGTGTTGAGTCCACTCCTCTGAGCAAGCAGTAGGTCTTGTCTATTACATATTGGGTTTATGGAACGGTATCTGAGCTAATTTGAAACTCTTGTTTTATGTATCACCGGACCTCACCTTTCCCGTTAAGCAGCCATAGTGTGATTTCTGCATGTGTGACTCTGTTCTGTTTTGTAATTCAGTTCAAGTGTAACGGTTTTTACATTCCCTCTATAAGTGACACCTTATGAGAAGTGTCCTTTTCTGTGTGACTTATTTCACTTAGAATCGTCGTACCTAAATCCACTCATCATGCTGCTACTAGCCTTATGACATTGATTTCATGGCTGAGTGATATTCCATTGTACATAAGGACCACAAATTTTTTATCCATTTTTCGCTTTCCTGGGATATTTAAGGTGGAATGAAGTGGAGGTCCTTGTCAACAGAGCAGCCCTAAACTTTGGGGTGCTTGTGTCTTGCTGATTTTTAATTTTCCCACTTTATACCCCCATGCGTGGAAGTGCCCTATGCTCTCTAAGCTGTGTTTTTTAGATGTTTCAGGACACACCGTACACTTCTCCAGAGTGGCTGTTGGCAATTTACATCCCGCCCATCAGTGTAGCAAGGCTCCCATTTCTCCATGGCCTGTCCTGCATTTCTGGTTTTGAAACTTTTTTCAGCATGGCCCTTTTGACCGATGGGAAGCGAGACTTCTTTGTAGCGCTGATTTGCCTTTCCAGGTTGCTTGGTTGGCCAAAAAGGGCGTATGCGTTTTTTCCTGAATATATTCAGGAAAAAACGCATACGCCCTTTTTGGCCAAGGGCATCATTGTCAACGTTTTGCCGCTTTTCATGTGCTTTAGAGGCGATTCGAATCTACCTCCTGAAATCTGTTTCCTGCAATTCTGCCTTGATTTCAATTCCTCGTCTTTGCCTTCCCTCAATATATTTGTGGACGAGAGTTATCATTTATAACTATGCAGGTTTGTGAATTGCAGTGCCCTGAAGCTCCATTTTACAACTCGCTTTTTCGGGAGCTGGCCGCAAAAGCGCAGGATGGCTTCAGGCCCTGTTTTGGTTCCAGGGGGCAGGCTGAGCCTGTGGTTAATTCTTCTTCCTGATGGGAAAATAGAGTGACCTGTGCCTGTCCCAACACCAAGAACTAGTCTCTCATTGGTTCCCCATCTTCCCGTTCATCCTCAGGACAAATTGCAACCAGTACGGAACAAGAGGTTAATGGTGCTGATGCTCCAAATAGGGAGATTGCTAGTAAAGTGGCTGGAATGGCCAAGCCGAGCACAAGGAGATGAGAAATGAGGTGCGTTTTAGAAACCTTTCCCCATCACACGGTGTACCATCTTCTGGGTTTTTCATGCATGTTTTCGATGTAGGAAGATGCCCTTGAACCTGGAGATTTGGGACCCATGCGATGGGTAGCACGCAGTATTACTTTAAAGGGTCTGCGTTTGCTCACCCAACCTCACCAAACCTCTCAGCCCCAAGAGTGTCCCCCCTTATGTCTCATCCAGCTGTGCGTCTAGATATGGTCAATCCAGGTTGCATCACAGCCCCTGAAAGAATTGTGTAAGAATTTCTCTCTCTTTTACTGTCTTTGTTTCATGGGTTTTTAAAAGTAATTTATTTTTATAATGGGGTTTAGATGCTTTTCACGGCTGTGTTTATTACGCTTTACACCCACTTGACACACTAACAGAGAGATATCAATACATAGGTTTTAAGATTATTACTAGTCAGATATATTCTTGTGCGGTGAATCGGGCGTGTTGAGTCCAGTTCTCTGAGCAAGGAGTAGGTCTTGTCTATTACATATTGGGTTTATGGAACGGTATCTGAGCTAATTTGAAACTCTTGTTTTATGTATCACCCCACCTCACCTTTCCCTTTAAGCAGCCATAGTGTGTTTTCTGCATGTGTGACTCTGTTCTGTTTTGTAATTCAGTTGAAGTGTAACGGTTTTTACATTCCCTCTATAAGTGACACCTTATGAGAAGTGTCCTTTTCTGTGTGACTTATTTCACTTAGAATCGTCGTACGTAAATCCACTCATCATGCTGCTACTAGCCTTATGACATTGATTTCATGGCTGAGTGATATTCCATTGTACATAAGGACCACAAATTTTTTATCCATTTTTCGCTTTCCTGTGATATTTAAGGTGGAATGAAGTGGAGGTCCTTGTCAACAGAGCAGCCCTAAACTTTGGGGTGCTTGTGTCTTGCTGATTTTTAATTTTCCCACTTTATACAGCCATGCGTGGAAGTGCCCTATGCTCTCTAAGCTGTGTTTTTTAGATGTTTCAGGACACACCGTACACTTCTCCAGAGTGGCTGTTGGCAATTTACATCCCGCCCATCAGTGTAGCAAGGCTCCCATTTCTCCATGGCCTGTCCTGCATTTCTGGTTTTGAAACTTTTTTCAGCATGGCCCTTTTGACCGATGGAAGCGAGACTTCTTTGTAGCGCTGATTTGCCTTTCCAGGTTGCTTGGTTGGCCAAAAAGGGCGTATGCGTTTTTTCCTGAATATATTCAGGAAAAAACGCATACGCCCTTTTTGGCCAAGGGCATCATTGTCAACGTTTTGCCGCTTTTCATGTGCTTTAGAGGTGATTCGAATCTACCTCCTGAAATCTGTTTCCTGCAATTCTGCCTTGATTTCAATTCCTCATCTTTGCCTTCCCTCAATATATTTGTGGACGAGAGTTATCATTTATAACTCTGCAAGTTTGTGAATTGCAGTGCCCTGAAGCTCCATTTTACAACTCGCTTTTTTGGGAGCTGGCCGCAAAAGCGCAGGATGGCTTCAGGCCCTGTTCGGGTTCCAGTGGGCAGGCTGAGCCTGTGGTTAATTCTTCTTCCTGATGGGAAAATAGAGTGACCTGTGCCTGTCCCAACACCAAGAGCTAGTCTCTCATTGGTTCCCCGTCTTCCCGTTCATCCTCAGGACAAATTGCAACCTGTATGGAACAGGAGGTTAAAGGTGCTGATGCTCCAAGTAGGGAGATTGCTAGTAAAGTGGCTGGAATGGCGAACCCAAGCACAAGGAGATGAGAAATGAGGTGCGTTTTAGAAACCTTTCCCCATCACACGGTGTACCATCTTCTGGGTTTCTCATGCATGTTTTCGATGTAGGAAGATGCCCTTGAACCTGGAGATTTGGGACCCATGCGATGGGTAGCACGCAGTATTACTTTAAAGGGTCTGCGTTTGCTCACCCAACCTCACCAAACCTCTCAGCCCCAAGAGTGTCCACCCTTATGTCTCATCCAGCTGTGGGTCTAGATATGGTCAATCCAGGTGGCATTACAGACCCTGAACAAATTGTGTAAGAATTTCTCTCTCTTTCACTGTCTTTGTTTCATGGGTTTTTAAAAGTAATTTATTTTTATAATGGGGTTTAGCTGCTTTTCACGGCTGTGTTTATGCCGCTTTACACCCACTTGACACACTAACAGAGAGATATCAATACATAGGTTTTAAGAGTATTACTAGTCAGATATATTCTTGTGCGGTGAATCGGGCGTGTTGAGTCCAGTTCTCTGAGCAAGGAGTAGGTCTTGTCTATTACATATTGGGTTTATGGAACGGTATCTGAGCTAATTTGAAACTCTTGTTTTATGTATCACCCCACCTCACCTTTCCCGTTAAGCAGCCATAGTGTGATTTCTGCATGTGTGACTCTGTTCTGTTTTGTAATTCAGTTCATGTGTAACGGTTTTTACATTCCCTCTATAAGTGACACCTTATGAGAAGTGTCCTTTTCTGTGTGACTTATTTCACTTAGAATCGTCGTACCTAAATCCACTCATCATGCTGCTACTAGCCTTATGACATTGATTTCATGGCTGAGTGATATTCCATTGTACATATGGACCTCAAATTTTTTATCCATTTTTCAGTTTCCTGGGATATTTAAGGTGGAATGAAGTGGAGGTCCTTGTCAATAGAGCAGCCCTAAACTTTGGGGTGCTTGTGTCTTGCTGATTTTTAATTTTCCCACTTTATACCCCCATGCGTGGAAGTGCCCTATGCTCTCTAAGCTGTGTTTTTTAGATGTTTCAGGACACACCGTACACTTCTCCAGAGTGGCTGTTGGCAATTTACATCCCGCTCATCAGTGTAGCAAGGCTCCCATTTCTCCATGGCCTGTCCTGCATTTCTGGTTTTGACACTTTTTTCAGCATGGCCCTTTTGACCGATGGGAAGCGAGACTTCTTTGTAGCGCTGATTTGCCTTTCCAGGTTGCTTGGTTGGCCAAAAAGGGCGTATGCGTTTTTTCCTGAATATATTCAGGAAAAAACGTATACGCCCTTTTTGGCCAAGGGCATCATTGTCAACGTTTTGCCGCTTTTCATGTGCTTTAGAGGCGATTCGAATCTACCTCCTGAAATCTGTTTCCTGCAATTCTGCCTTGATTTCAATTCTTCGTCTTTGCCTTCCCTCAATATTTTTGTGGACGAGAGTTATCATTTATAACTGTGCAGGTTTGTGAATTGCACTGCCCTGAAGCTCCATTTTACAACTCGCTTTTTCGGGAGCTGGCCGCAAAAGCGCAGGATGGCTTCAGGCCCTGTTCTGGTTCCAGGGGGCAGGCTGAGCCTGTGGTTAATTCTTCTTCCTGATTGGAAAATAGAGTGACCTGTGCCTGTCCCAACACCAAGAGCTAGTCTCTCATTGGTTCCCCGTCTTCCCGTTCATCCCCAGGACAAATTGCAACCTGTACAGAAGAGGAGGTCAAAGGTGCTGATGCTCCAAGTAGGGAAATTGCTAGTTAAGTGGCTGGAATGGCGAACCCGAGCACAAGGAGATGAGAAATGAGGTGCGTTTTAGAAACCTTTCCCCATCACACGGTGTACAATCTTCTGGGTTTTTCATGCATGTTTTCGATGTAGGAAGATGCCCTTGAACCTGGAGATTTGGGACCCATGCGATGGGTAGCACGCAGTATTACTTTAAAGGGTCTGCGTTTGCTCACCCAACCTCACCAAACCTCTCAGCCCCAAGAGTGTCCACCCTTATGTCTCATCCAGCTGTGGGTCTAGATATGGTCAACCCAGGTTGCATCACAGACCCTGAACGAATTGTATAAAAATTTCTCTCTCTTTCACTGTCTTTGTTTCAAGGGTTTTGAAAAGTAATTTATTTTTATAATGGGGTTTAGCTGCTTTTCATGGCTGTGTTTATGCCGCTTTACACCCACTTGACACACTAACAGAGAGATATCAATACATAGGTTTTAAGATTATTACTAGTCAGATATATTCCTTTGCGGTGAATCGGGCATGTTGAGTCCACTTCTCTGAGCAAGCAGTAGGTCTTGTCTATTACATATTGGGTTTATGGAACGGTATCTGAGCTAATTTGAAACTCTTGTTTTATGTATCACCGGACCTCACCTTTCCCGTTAAGCAGCCATAGTGTGATTTCTGCATGTGTGACTCTGTTCTGTTTTGTAATTCAGTTCAAGTGTAACGGTTTTTACATTCCCTCTATAAGTGACACCTTATGAGAAGTGTCCTTTTCTGTGTGACTTATTTCACTTAGAATCGTCGTACCTAAATCCACTTATCATGCTGCTACTAGCCTTATGACATTGATTTCATGGCTGAGTGATATTCCATTGTACATATGCACCTCAAATTTTTTATCCATTTTTCGGTTTCCTGGGATATTTAAGGTGGAATGAAGTGGAGGTCCTTGTCAACAGAGCAGCCCTAAACTTTGGGGTGCTTGTGTCTTGCTGATTTTTAATTTTCGCACTTTATACCCCCATGCGTGGAAGTGCCCTGTGCTCTCTAAGCTGTGTTTTTTAGATGTTTCAGGACACACCGTACACTTCTCCAGAGTGGCTGTTGGCAATTTACATCCCGCCCATCAGTGTAGCAAGGCTCCCATTTCTCCATGGCCTGTCCTGCATTTCTGGTTTTGACACTTTTTTCAGCATGGCCCTTTTGACCGATGGGAAGCGAGACTTCTTTGGAGTGCTGATTTGCCTTTCCAGGTTGCTTGGTTGGCCAAAAAGGGCGTATGCGTTTTTTCCTGAATATATTCAGGAAAAAACGCATACGCCCTTTTTGGCCAAGGGCATCATTGTCAACGTTTTGCCACTTTTCATGTGCTTTAGAGGCGATTCGAATCTACCTCCTGAAATCTGTTTCCTGCAATTCTGCCTTGATTTCAATTCCTCGTCTTTGCCTTCCCTCAATATATTTGTGGACGAGAGTTATCATTTATAACTGTGCAGGTTTGTGAATTGCAGTGCCCTGAAGCTCCATTTTACACCTCGCTTTTTCGGGAGCTGGCCGCAAAAGCGCAGGATGGCTTCAGGCCCTGTTCTGGTTCCAGGGGGCAGGCTGAGCCTGTGGTTAATTCTTCTTCCTGATGGGAAAATAGAGTGACCTGTGCCTGTCCCAACACGAAGAACTTGTCTCTCATTGGTTCCCCATCTTCCCGTTCACCCTCAGGACAAATTGCAACCTGTACAGGACAAGAGGTTAATGGTGCTGATGCTCCAAATAGGGAGATTGCTAGTAAAGTGGCTGGAATGGCGAAGCCGAGCACAAGGAGATGAGAAATGAGGTGCGTTTTAGAAACCTTTCCCCATCACACGGTGTACCATCTTCTGGGTTTTTCATGCATGTTTTCGATGTAGGAAGATGCCCTTGAACCTGGAGATTTGGGACCCATGCGATGGGTAGCACGCAGTATTACTTTAAAAGGTCTGCGTTTGCTCACCCAACCTCACCAAACCTCTCAGCCCCAAGAGTGTCCACCCTTATGTCTCATCCAGCTGTGGGTCTAGATATGGTCAATCCAGGTTGCATCACAGCCACTGAACGAATTGTGTAAGAATTTCTCTCTCTTTCACTGTCTTTGTTTCATGGGTTTTTAAAAGTAATTTATTTTTATAATGGGGTTTAGATGCTTTTCACGGCTGTGTTTATGCCGCTTTACACCTACTTGACACACTAACAGAGAGATATCAATACATAGGTTTTAAGATTATTACTAGTCAGATATATTCTTGTGCGGTGAATTGGGCGTGTTGAGTCCAGTTCTCTGAGCAAGGAGTAGGTCTTGTCTATTACATATTGGGTTTATGGAACGGTATCTGAGCTAATTTGAAACTCTTGTTTTATGTATCACCCCACCTCACCTTTCCCGTTAAGCCGCCATAGTGTGATTTCTGCATGTGTGACTCTGTACTGTTTTGTAATTCAGTTCATGTGTAACGGTTTTTACATTCCCTCTATAAGTGACACTTTATGAGAAGTGTCCTTTTCTGTGTAACTTATTTCACTTAGAATCGTCGTACCTAAATCCACTCATCATGCTGCTACTAGCCTTATGACATTGATTTCATGGCTGAGTGATATTCCATTGTACATATGGACCTCAAATTTTTTATCCATTTTTCGGTTTCCTGGGATATTTATGGTGGAATGAAGTGGAGGTCCTTGTCAACAGAGCAGCCCTAAACTTTGGGGTGCTTGTGTCTTGCTGATTTTTAATTTTCCCACTTTATACCCCCATGCGTGGAAGTGCCCTATGCTCTCTAAGCTGTGTTTTTTAGATGTTTCAGGACACACCGTACACTTCTCCAGAGTGGCTGTTGGCAATTTACGTCCCGCCCATCAGTGTAGCAAGGCTCCCATTTCTCCATGGCCTGTCCTGCATTTCTGGTTTTGACACTTTTTTCAGCATGGCCCTTTTGACTGATGGGAAGCGAGACTTCTTTGTAGCGCTGATTTGCCTTTCCAGGTTGCTTGGTTGGCCAAAAAGGGCGTATGCGTTTTTTCCTGAATATATTCAGGAAAAAACGCATACGCCCTTTTTGGCCAAGGGCATCATTGTCAACGTTTTGCCACTTTTCATGTGCTTTAGAGGCGATTCGAATCTACCTCCTGAAATCTGTTTCCTGCAATTCTGCCTTGATTTCAATTCCTCGTCTTTGCCTTCCCTCAATATATTTGTGGACGAGAGTTATCATTTATAACTGTGCAGGTTTGTGAATTGCACTGCCCTGAAGCTCCATTTTACAACTCGCTTTTTCGGGAGCTGGCCGCAAAAGCGCAGGATGGCTTCAGGCCCTGTTCTGGTTCCAGGGGGCAGGCTGAGCCTGTGGTTAATTCTTCTTCCTGATGGGAAAATAGAGTGACATGTGCCTGTCCCAACACCAAGAGCTAGTCTCTCATTGGTTCCCCGTCTTCCCGTTCATCCTCAGCACAAATTGCAACCTGTACGGAACAGGAGGTTAAAGGTGCTGATGCTCCAAGTGGGGAGATTGCTAGTAAAGTGGCTGGAATGGCCAACCCGAGCACAAGGAGATGAGAAATGAGGTGCGTTTTAGAAACCTTTCCCCATCACACGGTGTACCATCTTCTGGGTTTCTCATGCATGTTTTCGATGTAGGAAGATGCCCTTGAACCTGGAGATTTGGGACCCATGCGATGGGTAGCACGCAGTATTACTTTAAAGGGTCTGCGTTTGCTCACCCAACCTCACCAAACCTCTCAGCCCCAAGAGTGTCCACCCTTATGTCTCATCCAGCTGTGGGTCAAGATATGGTCAATCCAGGTTGCATCACAGCCCCTGAACGAATTGTGTAAGAATTTCTCTCTCTTTCACTGTCTTTGTTTCATGGGTTTTGAAAAGTAATTTATTTTTATAATGGGGTTTAGCTGCTTTTCACGGCTGTGTTTATGCCGCTGTACACCCACTTGACACACTAACAGAGAGATATCAATACATAGGTTTTAAGATTATTACTAGTCAGATATATTCCTTTGCGGTGAATCGGGCGTGTTGAGTCCAGTTCTCTGAGCAAGGAGTAGGTCTTGTCTATTACATATTGGGTTTATGGAACGGTATCTGAGCTAATTTGAAACTCTTGTTTTATGTATCACCCCACCTCACCTTTCCCGTTAAGCAGCCATAGTGTGTTTTCTGCATGTGTGACTCTGTTCTGTTTTGTAATTCAGTTCAAGTGTAACTGTTTTTACATTCCCTCTATAAGTGACACCTTATGAGAAGTGTCCTTTTTTGTGTGACTTATTTTACTTAGAATCGTCTTACCTAAATCCACTCATCATGCTGCTACTAGCCTTATAACATTGATTTCATGGCTGAGTGATATTCCATTGTACATAAGGACCACAACTTTTGTATCCATTTTTCGCTTTCCTGGGATATTTAAGGTGGAATGAAGTGGAGGTCCTTGTCAATAGAGCAGCCCTAAACTTTGGGGTTCTTGTGTCTTGCTGATTTTTAATTTTCCCACTTTATACCCCCATGCATGGAAGTGCCTTATGCTCCCTAAGCTGTGTTTTTTAGATGTTTCAGGACACACCGTACACTTCTCCAGAGTGGCTGTTGGCAATTTACATCCCGCCCATCAGTGTAGCAAGGCTCCGATTTCTCCATGGCCTGTCCTACATTTCTGGTTTTGACACTTTTTTCAGCATGGCCCTTTTGACCGATGGGAAGCGGGAGTTCTTTGTAGTGCTGATTTGCATTTCCAGGTTGCTTGGTTGGCCCAAAAGGGCGTATGCGTTTTTTTCCTGAATATATTCAGGAAAAAACGCATACGCCCTTTTTGGCCAAGGGCATCATTGTCAACGTTTTGCTGCTTTTCATGTGCGTTATAGGCGATTCGAATCTACCTCCTGAAATCTGTTTCCTGCAATTCTGCCTTGCTTTCAAATCCTCTTCTTTCCCTTCCCTCAATATATTTGTGGACGAGAGTTATCATTTATAACTGTGCAAGTTTGTGAATTGCAGTGCCCTGAAGCTCCATTTTACAACTCGCTTTTTTGGGAGCTGGCCGCAAAAGCGCAGGATGGCTTCAGGCCCTGTTCTGGTTCCGGGGGGCCGGCTGAGCCTGTGGTTAATTCTTCTTACTGATGGGAAAATAGAGTGACCTGTGCCTGTCCCAACACCAAGAGCTAGTCTCTTATTGGTTCCCCGTCTTCCCGTTCATCCTCAGGACAAATTGCAACCTGTACGGAACAGGAGGTTAAAGGTGCTGATGCTCCAAATAGGGAGATTTCTAGTAAAGTGGCTGGAATGGTGAATCCGAGCACAAGGAGATGAGAAATGAGGTGCGTTTTAGAAACCTTTCCCCATCACACGGTGTACCATCTTCTGGGTTTCTCATGCATGTTTTCGATGTAGGAAGATGCCCTTGAACCTGGAGATTTGGGACCAATGCGATGGGTAGCACGCAGTATTACTTTAAAGGGTCTGCGTTTGCTCACCCAACCTCACCAAACCTCTCAGCCCCAAGAGTGTCCATCCTTATGTCTCATCCAGCTGTGGGTCTAGATATGGTCAATCCAAATTGCATCACAGCCCCTGAGTGAATTGTGTAAGTATTTCTCTCTCTTTCACTGTCTTTGTTTCATGGGTTTTTAAAAGTAAATTATTTTTATAATGGGGTTTAGCTGCTTTTCACTGCTGTGTTTATGCCGCTTTACACCCACTTGACACTCTAACAGAGAGATATCAATACATAGGTTTTAAGATTCTTACTAGTCAGATATGTTCTTGTGCGGTGAATAGGGGGTGTTGAGTCCAGTTCACTGAGCAAGGAGTAAGTCTTGTCTATTACATATTGGGTTTATGGAACGTTATTTGAGCTAATTTGAAATCCTTGTTTTTGCATCACCCCAGCTCACCTTTCCCATTAAGCAACCATAGTGTGTTTTCTAAATGTGTGACTCTGTTCTGTTTTGTAATTCCGTTCAAGTGTAACGGTTTTTACATTACTTCTGTTAGTGATATCTTATGATAAGTGTCTTTTTCTGTGTGACTTATTTCACTTAGAATTGTCGTACCTAAATCCACTCATCATGCTGCTACTAGCCTTATGATATTGATTTCACGCCCGAGTGATATTGTATTGTACATAAGGACCACAAATTCTTTATCCATTTTTCTCTTTCCTGGGATATTTAAGGTGGAATGAAGTTGAGGTTCTTGTCAACAGAGCAGCCCTAAACTTTGGGGTGCCTGTGTCTTGCTGATTTTTAGTTTTCCCAATTTATACCCCCATAAGTGGATGTGCCCCTTTCTCTCTAGCTGTGTTTTTTAGATGTTTTAGGAAACACCATACCCTTCTCCAGAGTTGTCATTGGCAATTTACATCCCTCCCATCAGTGTAACAAGGATCCCTTTCCTCCCTGGCCTCTCCTGCATTTCTTGTTTTTACACTTTTTTAGGAAGGACCTTTTGACCGATGGGAAGTGAGACTCCTTTGTAGTGCTGAATTGCATTTCCGGCTTGCTTGGTTGGCCAAAAAGGGCTTATGGGTTTTTTCCTGAATTTATTCAGAAGAAAACGCATATTGTCTTTTTGGCCAAGTGCGTCATTGTGGACGTTTGGCCGCTTTTCTTGTGCTTTAGGGGCGATTCAAATCTAACTCCTGAAATCTGTTTCCTGCAATTCTGCCTTGATTTCAAATCCTCTTCGTTGCCTTCCCTCAATATATTTGTGGACGAGAGTTATCATTTATAACTCTGCAGGTTTGTGAATTGCAGGGCCCCTGAGCTCCATTTTTCAACTCGCTTTTTTGGGAGCTTTCTGCAGAACCGCTGGTTTGCTTTTGGCCCTCTTCTGGTTCCCGGTTGCAGGCTAAGCCTTTGCTTAATTCTTCTTCCTGACTGGAAAGTAGAGTGACATGTGCCTCTCTGAACATCTTGGGCTTGGCTCTCCTTGTTTCTCCTCCTTCCCCTTCTTCCTTTGGACAAATTCCAATTTCTGTGCAACTGGTTGTTGAAGGTGCTGACATACTCAAGTGGGGAGATTTTAAGGAAAAAGGCTGGAGGGGTGAACCCAATAACCAGGAAATTAGGAGTTTTAGTGCCTTTTCCAAAATCTTCCTGATCCAACCGTGTTCCATCTTCTGGGTGTCACAGGCATGTTGTAGCTGTAGGAAAGGTCCCGTGTATGTAAGGAGAACACAAGGGATTTTTCCAAATCAGTGTCTCCCCGAACTCCAATCTGGGGAATTTTTAAGCTACTGGTACATGTGTGTTCATTAAGGGACTTGGGCCGTAGGCAGAGTCCGAACTTTAGATGATTGAAGTCTTCAGGTTCAGAAACGCTCACCATCGGCCTCCTTTAGTTTCCATTTTATCTGTAGTTGATAGATGATGTCGATATAGATATCTATGGTTTTTCAGATTATTTCCCCTCAGGGGTCATTACAAAATATTGAGTATAGTTCCCTGTGCTATACAGTAGTTCCTTGTTGATGATATATTTTATACATAGCAGTGTGTATATGTTAATCTGAAACTGTTAATTTATCCCTCCTCCCACCTTTCCCCTTTGGTAATAAAAAATATAAGATTTTAAACTTCTCAGAAATCTAGGAGCTGAAAGACAGGTATCATTTTCAATGGAAAATCATTCGAAACAAGGTTGAAACTTCAACCAAGATTATTAGATGTACATCCTTGGAAAGAAATGACTGCATTTCTCTACTGTTGACCTGACAAATAAGACAAACCCCTCCACTGAACTTGCTTATAATAAAGTGATGGAAATATCAAATGGAAGTGTTAGAAACATCTTATTTTACACGAGCCTTATACACTGCTCTATGTTAATTACAGTTTGGCTCACACATCTGTTCATTGAAGTTACAATGTTCTCAAATTCTGTTACTGATCCTGCAGAGTGGGCCCCAACAAGGGTCTCCCTGCCCAGTGTCATTGGAGCCAACAGATCGAGACTGACTTTGGTTCAGAAGCAAAGGAAATCTTTATATTTTGATCAGAGAATGGAGAGGTGATAGTGTGTGCTCCCCTGCGGGTTGTGGGCCTGGCTGCTGTGTAGGGATCCTGTCAGCATCAGCGGGAGTGAGGGGGCGGAGCTCTCGAGGGCTGGGTTGCCTGGAGCTCAGGCTCTATGTCGCAGAGTCTGCACGGGGCCCCACGAGCTGAGGTGTCGGCCCAGCCATTTTGCACTAGGAAATCGGGTCTGAAGTGTCGGGTGTGGGACCTCTGCATGTGGAAACCTAGGAGCAAGTGAAATTAGACAAAGCACAAAGGAAAAAATGGTTAGACTTTATTTTATTGCCCAGATTCTATTTTTATCTCCCAGGAATTTTTAATGGGCTTTGCCAGTGACAAAGCCCTCCTCTGCCTTTTGTCCCATTCCTCATTCTTGGGGCGCTGAGGGTGCAGACACGTCTTCTGTAAATGCTTCGTGCTGAGTTGGGTGTCCTCATACCCGGGTGTAGGGGCAGGACTTCTCCCCAGCAGCCTCCAGGTGAGATTGATTGTCCGCAGGCCTCCTCCCTCACTGCTCGTCTGCCTGAGCACCAGCATTGGCAGTTTTATAGATTCTAATGACCTTTAAGGGTCCAGGAAAGAGATGTGCAGAGACGCTGAGGGGGTGGGCGGTTTTACCCTGCTCCACATTGGTTCGGCCCCCTTAGGCTGACGGTTTCTGCCAGCCTAGATGCTCTGACCAGTAGTCTGTGCTTTCTTCAGTTAGGCCAACTGAATTAACGTACAAACAGCACCAGGTGTCAGAGCCCTGCTTGCTCAACTCCCAGACATTCCAGGGCCGGTGGTGATCCAGGACCATGACGGCCACTCAGTCAACGGCCTTTTGAAGTAGCCAGGAGTACAGCCGGTCTCATTGGCCCCCGTCACCACGGTGTCTGTAGGTTTTTCTATGGTGGCAGCGTTATTTACGGTTCCCCTGCCAAGTTTATTAGCTCGGCTCTGGGTGCAGTAAGTCCTGTAAGCAATAGTCAGCTCTTTAGGGGCACACTCTTGTTGTTTTCTGAGAGAAGCTCCAGGTCAAGTGATGGTCACACGAGTCGTCATGGGGGCCCATTGCCCCAGGTTGTCTCTCTGGAGGTTGGTGTTGGAGGGCCTCCTCACTCGAGGTCATTGTGCCCACGGAGCAATCCCTGCAACTTCATGGCATGGTGGGTGGTTAGGATCACCAAGTGGCGTCCTTTTCCCTTAGGAGGGAGCTGGCCTTGCGGGCTGCTGATTTCCAGGTTTTTAGATACCCCCAGTATCCTGGTCGGATGGGGTGGCTGGCCAATGCCTGGAGGGCATTCTTGCATTGTTCCATTTCAAGTGGTCCCAGTTTTTGCACTAATACTCCAAGGGCGATTCACCTTGGACCAGGAATGTAAAGGTCAAAGGGTTTAGCTAACTTAGGGAGGTCCAGGGCCAGGGTCTGAATTGACTGCTCTTTCCATTCTTGAAAGGCCGCTTCTGGATTCTACTCAAAAGGATCATCATCTTTTCCTTTCAGTGTTTCATATAGAGGCCCAGCTATTAGACTCTAGTTAGGGATCCAGATGCAGCAAACCCCGGTCTCCCCAGGAACCCCTAAGCTGTCTTCTAGTTTCAGGAAGGCTGAGGCTGCAAATGGCTTCTTCCCTTTCCTGGGGTGGGCTTCTCCGACCTTCTGTGCGAATGAAGCCCAGGAAGGCCACTTTAGTTTGTGATATTTGAGCCTTTTCCTTGGACACCTTCTATCTTTTATTGGCTAGGTAGTTCAGAGGCCTCCTTAGTCGGGCTGGTGATCAGAATGTCATCTGCATATTGAAGGAGGGTTCCCTTCTCCAGAGGTAGATCTTTTAGGTCTTTAGCTAACGTTTCCCCAAAGATGGTGTGGGAATTTTTGAACCCCTGGGGCAGGACGGCCCAGCAGTATTGTTTTTGTTGTATGTTGAGTCCTGCCACTCACAGCCAAAATTTCTTGTGACTCTGGGACTAATGGAATACAGAAGAAGGCATCATTGAAATCTAATACAGAATACCATGTCCTGGTGGATGGTAGAATGACCAGCAGGGTGTAGGAATTAGGAACTACTAGATGTATATCCTCTGTGGCTTCACTGACTGTCCTGGCGTCCTCTACCAGGTCCCCAGCAGCCCACGGGGCTCTTGTGGTCAGGCCCCTCCCAGGATATGGAGCTTACCTGGGCAGGTACCCAGCGGCCCACAGGGCTCTGGTGGTTAGGCCGCTCCCAGGATATGGAGCTCACCTGGGCAGGTACCCAGCAGCCCATGGGGCCCTCATGGTCAGGCCCCTCCCAGGATATGGAGCTCACTTGGGCAGGTACGCAGCAGCCCACGGGGCTCTCGTTGGCAGGCCCCTCCCTGGATATGGAGCTCCCGTGGACAGGTACCCCGGCAGGGCTGGGCTCACAGGAACCATGCACATAGCCCTCATTGCAGAGCACCCCCAGCCCACCTGTCACTCAGAGCTGACACAGAGCACCTCAGAGCAGAGCTTGAACTAACAAACAGCAGCTCCAACAGGTCTGTGACCCTAGGCTTCACTCTGTGCAGCCTCCCTCTGCCTGGTCTTCCAGGGGCTTCCACTGCAGCCGGGGCACCAGGCCTCTGTCTCCACCCACCACCCCTCCTCTCCCTGACTCCTGGGTTCCTCTCATTAGCAGAGGTTCTTCTTGAAGTTGTCTCCCACTCATGGACCAGATAAAATGATTAGAAAACAAGCCAGGGCTGCCGCCCCTTATCTATCCTGACTCTCGGGACCCTACACCTGTTTCTTGGATCTGGCCGGTGCAGCAAGGCCCATTCTCTGCAACTCTGAGCCCCTGAGGGGCGAGGATTGGCTGACCTGGGCAGCCTGACCCGGCCGGCCAGCCCTTCCCAGGTGTGCCTGGGTTGAGGTCAATATAAACACCCCTCCAGGCAGCAAAAGCCTCTGCAGCTGTGCCTGACGCCATATTCTCTGCCCCGTCAGCAGTCTCGGGGTTGGGCTGGTGGGAGGGAGTAGGGCCCACGGCTCTATGAGTGGCCCGGTGTGACTGGGGCTCTGCTGGACTTTCTGCAGGAGTTGCCGGGCTGCCACCTGCTAAAGAAGAGGATGTGTCACCCATACTTGCTGCTGGAATTTCTCCCCGTGCAGAGGTGAGGAAGGAAAAAAGCAGTGGGGGCCGGGACAGGAGGGGTACCTCAGGCAGGGAAATGGAAAGCTTCCAGACGAGCGCCCGGGGCCAGGACCATCCTGGCTGGCCTGCAGGCACCATGTCGGCCTGCGTGCTGTCACTGGTGTGACTCCAAGCCCCTTCCTCTAGTTTTTAAAGTCTTTGCACACATTCAGGTGTTTTACCTGGGAAGGGTGGGAAAAGTTCAGCAGCAGCTGGCCTGGGGCTCAGCTCACGTTTACTCAGAGACGCCTCCTCACGGTCCCCCAGCTTTGCAATGAGGACGCTCCTCGTTTGGGGGCTGCTGGCTGCATGGGAGATGATTCCCCACCTGTGACCAACTTCAGAATTGTTTACCACTGGAGCAAGTGCCCTGATAGGGTTTTCCTCTGTATGACCAGTGGGTTCTGTTTTTTTTTTTTTCTTTTTTGGTTCAAGGTAAGTTTTATTCCTCATTTTGTATTTATGGATATAAGCATGGAAATAATTCATTCATATAAATACGTCTATGGGAAGGACAGAACTTTTTTTTCTGTTTTATTTCTTTAAGTATTATTTCTTTTTTAATTTTTGAATTTATTTTATTCATTTTTTTATACAGCAGGCTCTTATTGGTTATCTATTTTATACATATAAGTGTATATATGTCAATCCCAGGCTCGCAATTCATCCCACCACCACCACCCTGCCACTTTCCCCCCTTGGTGTCCATACATTTGTTCTCTACATCTGTGTCTCTATTTCTCCCTTGCAAACCGGTTCATCTTTACCATTTGTCTAGGTTCCCCATGTATGCATTAATATACGATATTTGTTTTCTCTTTCTGACTTACTTCACTCTGTATGACAGTCTCTAGATCTATCCACGTCTCTACAAATGACCCAATTTCATTCCTTTTTATGGCTGAGTAATATTCCATTTTATACATGTAGCACATCTTTTCTGTTCGTCTGTCTATGGGCATTTAAGTTGCTTCCATGACCTGGCTATTATAAATAGTGCTGCAATGAATATTGTGGTGAATATGTCTTTTTGAATTATGGTTTTCTCTGGGTATATGGCCAGTAGTGGGATTGCTGGGTCATATGGTAATTCTATTTTTAGTTTTTTAAGGAACCTCCATACTGTTCTCCATAGTGACTGTATCAATTTACATTCCCACAAATAGTGTAAGAGGGTTCCCTTTTCTCCACACCCTCTCCAGCATTTGTTGCTTGTAGATTTTCTGATGATGCCCATTCTAACTCGTGTGAAGTGATACCTCATTGTAGTTTTGGTGTATATTTCTCTAATAATTAGTGATGTTGAGCAGCTTTTCATGTGCTTCTTAGTCATCTGTATGTCTTCTTGGGACAAATGTCTATTTACATCATCTGCCCATTTTTGGATTGGGTTGTTTGTTTTTTTACTGTTGAGCTGCATGAGCTGTTTATATACATTGGAGATTACTCCTTTGTCCATTGATTCGTTTGCAAATATTTTCTCCCATTGTGAGGGTTGTCTTTTCATCTTGTTTGTAGTTTCCTTTGCTTTGCAAAAGCTTTTAGGTTTCATTTGCTCCCATATGTTTATTTATTTTTTATTCCATTACTCTACAAGGTGGATCAAAAAAGATCTTGCTGTGATTTATGTCAAAGAGTATTCTTCCTATGTTTTCCTCTAAGAGTTTTATAGTGTCCGGTCTTACATTTTGGTCTCTAATCCATTTTGAGTTTATTTTTTGTGTATGGTGTTAGGGAGTGTTCTAATTTCATTCTTTTACATGTAGCTGTCCATTTTTCCCAGCACCACTTATTGAAGAGACTGTCTTTTCTCCTTTGTATACCCTTGCCTCCTTTGTCATAGATTAGTGGGCCATAGGTGTGTAGGTTTACCTCTGGGCTTTCTTTTTTTTTTTCTTTTACATCTTTATTGGAGTATAATTGCTTTACAATTGTGTGTTAGTTTCTGCTGTATAAAAAAGTGAATCAGCTGTGCGTATACATATAACACCATATCCCCTCCCTCTTGCACCTCCCTCTCACTCCCTTATCCCACCCTTTTAGGTGGTCACAAAGCACAGAGCTGATCTCCCTGTGCTATGTGGCTGCTTCCCAGTAGCTATCAATTTTACATTTGGTAGTGTATATTTGTCCATACCACTCTCGCACTTTGTCCCAGCTTACCCTTCCCTCTCCCCATGTCCTCAAGTCCTTTCTCTACGTCTGCGTCCTTAATCCTTTCCTGCCCCTAGGTTCTTCATAAACTTTTTTTTTTAGATTCCATATATATGTGTTAGCATACGGTATTTGTTTTTCTCTTTCTGACTTACTTCACTCTGTAGGACAGACTCTAGATCCATCCACCTCACTAAAAATAACTCAATTTCGTTTCTTTTTATGGCTGAATAATGTTCCATTGTATATATGTGCCACATCTTCTTTATCCATTTATCTGTTGATGGACACTTAGGTTGCTTCCATGTCCTGGCTATTGTAAATAGAGCTACAGTGAACATTGTGGTACATGACTCTTTTTGAATTATGGTTTTCTCAGGGTAAATGTCCAGGAGTGGGTTTGCTGGGTTGTATGGTAGTTCTATTTTTAGGTTTTAAGGAACCCCCATACCGTTCTCCCTAGTGGCTATGTCAATTTACATTCCCACCAACAGTGCAAGAGGGTTCCCTTGGCTCCAATAAATGCCTCTCCAGCATTTATTGTTGGTAGATTTTTTGATGATGGCCAATCTGACTGGTGTGAGGTGATACCTCACTGTAGTTTTGATTTGCATTTTTCTAATGATTAGTGATGTTCAGCATCCTTTCATGTGTTTGTTGGCAACCTGTATATCTTCTTTGGAGAAATGTCTATTTAGGTCTTCTGCCCATTTTTGGATTGGGTTGTTTGGTTTTGTGATATTGAGCTACATGAGCTGCTTTTTGGAGATTAATCCTTTGCCATTTGCTTCATTTGAAAATATTTTCTCCCATTCTGATGGTTGTCTTTTCATCTTGCTAATGTTTTCCTTTGCTGTGCAAAAGAATTTATGTTTCATTCGGTCCCATTTTTTAATTTTTGTTTTTATTTCCATTTCTCTAGGAGGTGGGTCAAAAAGGATCTTGCTGTGATTTATGTCATAGACTGTTCTGCTTATGTTTTCCTCTAAGACTTTTATAGTGGCTGGTCTTATATTTAGGTCTCTAATCCATTTTGAGTTTACTTTTGTGTATGGTGTTAGGGAGTGTACTAATTTCATTCTTTTACATGTAACTGTCCAGTTTTCCCAGCACCACTTACTGAAGACACTGTCTTTTCTCCATTGTATACCCTTGCCTCCTTTGTCATAGATTAGTGAACCATAGGTACATGGGTTTATCTCTGTGCTTTATATCCTGTTCTATTGACCTATATTACTGTTTTTGTGTCAGTACCATATTATCTTGATTACTCTAGCTTTGTAATATAGTCTGAAGTCTGGAAGTCTGATTCCTCCAGCTCTTTTTTTTCCCCCTCAAGACTGCTTTGGCTATCCAGGGTCTTTTGTGTCTCCCTACAAATTTTAAGATTTTTTTTTCTTGTTCTGTAGAAAATGCCAAAGGTATTTTGATCGGGATTGCATTGAATATGTAGATTGCTTTGGGTAGTATAGTCATTTTCACAATATTGATTCTTCTACTCCAAGAACATGGTATATGTCTCCATCTGTTTATATCATCTTTGATTTCTTTCATCAGTGTCTTATAGTTTTCTGAGTACAGGTCTTTTACTTCCTTAGGTAGGTTTATTCCTAGGTATTTTATTATTTTTGTTGCAGTGGTAATGGGATTGTTTCCTTAATTTCTCTTTCTGATCTTTCATTGTTAGTGTAGAGGAATGCAAGCAATTTCTGTGCATTAATTTTGTATCCTGCAACTTTACCAAATTCATTGATTAGCTCCAGTGGTTTTCTGGTGGCATCTTTAGGATTCTCTATCTATGATATCATGTCATCTGCAAACAGTGACAATTTTACTTCTTCTTTTCCTTTTTGTATTCCTTTTATTTCTTTTTCTTCTCTGATTGCCATGGCTAGGACTTCCAAAACTATGTTGAATAGCAGTGGTGAGAGTGGACATCCTCGTCTTGTTCCTGATCTTAGAGGAAACGCTTTCAGTTTTTCACCATTGAGAATGCTGTTTGCTGTGGGTTTGTCATATATGGCCTTTATTATGTTGAGGTAGTTTCCCTCTATGCCCACACTCTGCAGAGTTTTTATCGTAAATGAGTGTTGAATTTTCTCAAAATCTTTTCCTTCATCTATTGAGATGATCATATGGTTTTATTCTACAATTTGTTAATATGGTGTATCACATTGATTTGTGTATATTGAAGAATCCTTGCATCCCTGGGATAAACCCCACTTGATCATGGTGTATGATCCTTTTAATGTGTTGTTCGATTCTGTTTGCTAGTATTTTGTTGAGGATTTTTACATCTATATTCATCAGTGATATTGGTCTATAATTTTCTTTCCTTGTAGTATCTCTGTCTGATTTTGGTATCAGGGTGATGGTGGTCTCATAGAATGAGTTTGGGAGTGTTCCTTCCCCTGCAATTGTTTTGAAGAATTTGAGAAGGTTGGGTGTTAGCTCTTCTCTAAATGTTTGATAGAATTCACCTGTGATGCCATCTGGTTCTGAACTTTTGTTTGTTGGAAGATTTTTAATCACAGTTTCAATTTCATTGCTTGCGATAGGTTTGTTCATATTTTCTATTTCTTCCTGGTTCAGTCTTAGAAGGTTATCCCTTTCTAAGAATTTGTCCATTTCTTCCAGATTGTCCATTTTATTGCCCTAGAGTTGCTTGTAGTAGTCTCTTAGGATGCTTTGTATTCCTGTGGTGTCTGTTGTAACTTCTGCTTTTTCACTTCTAATTTTGTTGATTTGCGTCCTCTCTCTCTTTTTCTGGAGTCTGGCTAAAGGTTGATCATTTTTGCTTATCTTCTCAAAGAACCAGCTTTTAGTTTTATTGATCTTTGCTTTCGTTTTCTTTGTTTCTATTTCATTTATTTCCGCTCTGATCTTTATGATTGCTTTCCTTCTACTAACTTTGGGTTTTGTTCTTCTTTCTCTAGTTCCTCTAGGTGTAAGGTTAGATTATTTATTTGAGATTTTTCTTGTTTCTTGAGGTAGGCTTGTATTGCTATAAACTTCCCTCTTAGAACTCCTTTTGCTGCATCCCATAGGTTTTGGATCATCGTGTTTTTGTTGTCATTTGTCTCTAGGTAGTTTTTGATTTCCTCTTTGATTTCCTCAGTGATCTCTTGGTTATTTATTAACGTATTGTTTAGCCTCCATGTGTTTGTGTTTTTTACGTTTTTTTCCATGTAATTGATTTCTAATCTCATAGCATTGTGGTCGGAACAGCTGCTTGATATGATTTCAGTTTTCTTAAATTTACTGAGGCTTTATCTGTGACCCAAGATGTGATCTATCCTGGAGAATGTTCCGTGTGCAGTTGAGAAGAACGTGTAATCTGCTGCTTTTGGATGGAATGTCCTATAAATATCAATTAACTCTATCTGGTCTGTTGTGTCATTTAAAGCTTGTGTTTCCTTATTAATTTTCTGTCTGGCTGATCTCCACTGGCGTAAATGAGCTGTTAAAGTCCCCCGCTATTATTGTGTTACTGTCGATTTCCTCTTTTATAGCTGTTAGCAGTTGCCTTATACATTGAGGTGCTCCTATTTTGGGTGCATATATATTTATAATTGTTATATCTTCTTCTTGGATTGATCCCTTGACCATTATGTAGTGTCTTTCCTTGTCTCTTGTAACATTCTTTATTTTAAAGTCTATTTTATCTGATATGAGTATTGCTACTCCAGCTTTCTTTTGATTTTCATTTGCATAGAATATATTTTTCCATCGCCTCACTTTGAGTCTGTATGTGTCCCTAGGTCTGAAATGGATCTCTTGTAGACAGCATATATATGGGTCTTGTTTTTGTATCCATTCAGCGAGCCTGTGTCTTTTGGTTGGAACATTTAGTGCATTCACGTTTAAGGTAATTATCGATATGTATGTTCCTACTACTATTTTCTTAATTGTTATGGGTTTGTCTTGGTGGGTCCTTTTCTTCTCTTGTGTTTCCCACTGAGAGAAGTTCCTTCAGCATTTGGTGTAGAGCTGGTTTCATGGTGCTGAATCCTCTTAGCTTTTGCTTGTCTGTAACGCTTTTGATTTCTCCATCAAATCTGAATGAGCTCTTTGCAGGGTGGAGTACTCTTGGTTGTAGGTTCTTCCCTTTCATCACTTTAAATTTATCATGCCACTTCCTTCTGGCTTGTAGATTTTCTACTGAGAAATCAGCTGTTCTCCTTATGGGAGTTCCCTTGTATGTTATTTGTCATTTTTCCCTTGCTGCTTTCAATCATTTCTCTTTGTCGTTAATTTTTGTCAATTTGATTACTATGTGTCTTGTCATTTTTCTCCTTTGGTTTATCCTGCCTGGGACACTCTGTGCTTCTGGACTTGGGTGGCTATTTCTTTTCCCATGCTAGGGAAGTTTTTGACCATAATCTCTTCAAATATATTCTCGGGTCCTTTCTCTCTCTCTTCTCCTTCTGGGACCCCTATAATGCGAATGTTGTTGTGTTTAATGTTGTCCCAGAGGACTCTTGTGGTGTCTTCATTTATTTTCATTCTTTCTCTTTATTCTGTTCCATGGCAGTGATTTCCACCTTTCTGTCTTCCAGGTCACTTATCCGTTCTTCTGCCACAGTTATTCTGCTACTGATTCCTTCTAGTGTATTTTTCATTTCAGTTATTCCATTGTTCACCTCTGTTTGTTTGTTCTTTAATTCTTCTAGGTGTTTGTTCCTTAATTCTTCTAGGTCTTTGTTAAGCATTTCTTGCGTCTTCTCGATCTTTGCCTCCTTTCTTTTTCCAAGGTCTTGGCTCAACTTCACTATCATTATTCTGAATTCTTTTTCTGGAAGGTTCCCTATCTCCACCTCATTTCATTTTTTTCTTGGGTTTTATCTTGTTCCTTGATCTGGTATAATGTCCTCTGCCTTTTCATTTTGTCTATCTTTCTGTGAATGTGGTTTTCCTTCCACAGGCTGCAGAATTGTAGTTCTTCTTGCTTCTGCTGTCTGCTCTCTGGTGGATGAGTCTATCTTAGAGGCTTGTGCAAGCTTCCTGATGGGAGGGACTGGTGGTAGGTAGAGCTGGGTGTTGCTTTGGTGGACAGAGCTTTAAACTGCTTGTCTACGGATTAAATAAAACTTTAATAAAAAGTTTAATCCGCTTGTCTGCTGATGCATGGGGCTGGGTTCCCTCCCTGTTGGTTGTTTGGCCTGAGGCGACCCAGCACTGGAGCCTACCTTGCTCTTGGTGGGGCTAACGGCGGACTCTGGGAGGGCTCACACCAAGGAGTATTTCCCAGAACTTCTGCTGCCAGTGTCGTTGTCCTCACGGTGAGCCACAGCCACAGACACCACCTGCCTCTGCAGGAGACCCTCTAAAAGTAGCAGGTAATTCTGGTCATTCTCCTATGGGGTCACTGCTCCTTCCCCTGGGTCCTGATGTGCACACTACTTTGTGTGTGCCTTCCAAGAGTGGAGTATCTGAGTGGAGTTGAGACTCTGATTCTCTGTGTGGAGTCGCACAGACTCTGGGTCCTGTGAAGCTTCGATGTTTTCTGATTCTAGAAATCCTATAGGAGACGGTCCACAGCAGGTGACACTAATGTTGTCAGTAAAGGTGTTGAAGCCAAAGATCTGCAGTTCCAACTAGAGGTGCCGATGTACATACAGGACAAAATCATCTCGTGTGAATGTAGTTCAGGCATGTTTAAGATGAATGGAGTCATGTTAATGCCTACCATATTCTATCTTGAGCCTCTCCTCAGGGACCCCCTCCTCAGTTCCTGAGGCTCCTGTAAGTCATGTACAGGGGACTGAAGAGTGGGCTCCGTCCAGTCTGAGCCCTGAGTTACCCTGTGTGTATCTTAGGATACTTTGTATTTCTGTGGTGTCTGTTGTAACATCATCTCTTTCATTTCAGATTTATTTGGGCCCTCTCTTTTTAAAAAAACATACGACTGTTGTCTTTTATTCTTTACAGAAGTTTAATAAGTGTTTGATCTACTATCCTTACCCTATGTATACTTTTTGCAGTGAGATTTTTACTTTTCTTTGTTTCCTTGTTACTATCAATAATTAGTGAGACTTCTTTTAAGCTACCTTCAACATTGCTTATAAAGCTGCTTTATTAGTGATGACAGAGCCTTAATGGAAGTCATGTTCTGGTTGTAAATTAGAATGCAATGTGACAGCAAAAAGCCCCTTAAGTTTATGTCTCATTACTTCTTGTTCTTTTTTTAATTTAATTTTTATTTTTTGTCAGAGCAAATGTAATTAAAATGTTTTGTTTCTTCTAGGTGTGCAAGATGTGGTTCTTTTAAACATATACATATATCTATTCTTCTTTGGATCATTTTCCCATGTAGGTTATGATACGATGTTGAGTAGTCTTGTCTTGGTATTACGTGGGTCTTTGGTGATTACATATTTCACATGTGTTTCTATATCTATCTTAACCCCAATATCCTAATGTTTCCAATCCTCACACCTTTCCATTTGGTGAACCATAAGTTTGTTTAATGAACCTGTGATTGCATTTCTCTGTGGAAATATCTTCATTGGTATCAATTTTTAGCTAAGACCTATAAGTGATATTATAGGATATGTGTCTTTTGCTTTCTGACTTAGTACAATTTGCCTGATTACCTCAAGAATCATACATGGTGCTGCAAATGACATTGTTTCATTTTTTTCCCTGGCTAATAGTCCATCTGTATGTGTACCAGTTCTTCTTTGGCCACGCACCTGTTGATGGACTTTCTGGTTGCCTCCATGTCTTGGCTATTGTAATACTGCTGCAATGCACATTTGCTTGCCTGTGTCTTTCCAGTTCTATCTTCTTATGTTATAGGCCAAGGAGTGGGCTTGCTGTATCATATGGTAGCTCAGTGTGTACGTTTTAAAGGCACCACCATTCAGTTCTCATTAGTGGCTCTTTCCAGGTTACGTCCCACTTAAAATTGAGGGTATGCATTTCTCCAAAACACCTTCAATATTTATTGTTTGTAATTTTCTTGCTGATGGATATTCTAACAGGTGTGAGCTGATACCTCTCTGTGGTTGAATTTGCATGTGTCCCATAATCTGTTGAAATTGAGCTTTAAAACATGCCCTTTTTATTTATCAAACTGTGATTACAGCTTAGTTGTTCAAAGTGTTTTCTTAAAATAAGTGTCACATTTTGAAAATTTTTGGCCATTACCTCCATCAAGACATTTTGAGGGCAGGTTTCATTTACAGCCCTGAAGTACTTGTTCATATGAAGTGACCATTAGCACAGGTTTTAAAGCTGTTTTACAGGTAAAGGCAAGAGGGCGGCAGCCTTTCTACGTTCCCCAATCTGGTAACTAGGGAAAGAGACCTTCAGCCCCAAGAGTGTCCAGCTTTATTTCTCATCCAGCTGTGGGTCTAGATATGGCCACACCAGGTTGCATCACAGCCCCGGAACGAATTATGTAAAAATTACTCCCTCTATCACTGTCTTTGTTTTTTGGGTTTTTTAAAGTAATTTGTTTTTATAATGGGGTTTACCTGATTTTCACTGCTGTGTTTATGCCACTTTACACCCATTTCTTTCACTTACAGAGAGATATCAACACATAGGTTTTAAGATTTTTACTAGTCAGATATATTCTTCTTCGTTGAATAGGGGGTGTTGCGTCCACTTCACTGAGCAAGGAGTAGGTCTTGTCTATTACATATTTGGTTTATGGAACGGTATCTGAGCTAATTTGAAACCCTTGTTTTATGCATCACCCCACCTCAGCTTTCCCGTTAAGCAGCCATAGTCTGTTTTCTAAATATGTGACTCTGTTCTGTTTAGTAATTCAGTTCAAGTGTAACGGTTTTTACATTCCCTCTATAAGTGATATCTTATGATAAGTGCCGTTTTCTGTGTGACTTCTTTCACTTAGAATCGTCGTACCTAAATCCACTCATCATGCAGCTACTAGCATTATGACATTGATTTAATGGCTGAATGATATTCCATTGTACATAAGGATCACAACTTCTATATCCATTTTTCTCTTTCCTGGGATATTTAAGGTGGAATGAATTGGAGGTCCTTGTCAACAGAGTACCCCTAAACTTTGGGGTGCCTGTATCTTGCTGATTTTTCATTTTCCCGATTTATACCCCATGCGTGGAAGTGCCCTATGCTCTCTAAGCTGTGTTTTTTAGATGTTTCAGGACACACCGTACACTTCTCAAGCGTGGCTGTTGGCAATTTACATCCCACCCATGAGCGTAGCAAGGCTCACATTTCTCCACGGTCTGTCCTGCATTTCTGGATTTTACACGTTTTTCAGCATGGCCCTTTTGACCGTTGGGAAGCGAGACTTCTTGTAGCGCTGATTTGCCTTTCCAGGTTGCTTGGTTGGCCAAAAAGGGCGTATGCGTTTTTTCCTGAATATATTCAGGAAAAAACGCATACGCCCTTTTTGGCCAAGGGCATCATTGTCCACGTTTTGCCGCTTTTCATGTGCTTTAAAGCCGATTCGCATCTACCTCCTGAAATCTGTTTCCTGCAATTCTTCCTTGCTTTCAAATCCTCTTCGTTGCCTTACCTCAATATATTTGTGAATGAGTTTTATCATTTATAATTCTGCAGGTTTGTGAATTGCTGTGCCCTTGAGCTCCATTTTTCAACTCGCTTTTTTGGGAGCTCTCCGCAAAAGCGCAGGTTTCTTTCAGGCCCTATTCTGGTTCCGGAGAGAAGGCAGAGCCTATGTTTAATTCTTCTTCCCGACGGGAAAATAGAGTAACCTGTGCCTGTTCCAACACCTAGAGCTAGTCTCTCATTGGTTCCCCGTCTTCCCGTTCACCCTCAGGACAAATTGCAAACTGTACGGAACAAGAGGTTAAAGGTGCTGATGCTCCAAGTAGTGAGATTGCTAGTATAGAGGCTGGAATGGTGAACCCAAGCACAAGGAGATGAGGAATGAGGTACGTTTTAGAAACCTTTCCCCATCACACCGTGTACCATCTTCTGGGTTTCTCTTGCATGTTTTCGATGTAGGAAGATGCCCTTGAACCTGGAGATTTGGGACCCATGCGATGGGTAGCACGCAGTATTACTGTGAAGGGTCTGCGTTTGCTTACCCAACCTCACCAAACCTCTCAGCCCCAAGAGTGTCCACCCTTATGTCTCATCCAGCTGTGGGTCTAGATATCGTCAATCCAGGTTGCATCACTGCCCCTGAACGAATTGTGTAAGTATTTCTCGCTCTTTCACTGTCTTTTTTCATGGGTTTTTAAAAGTAATTTATTTTTATAATGGGGATTGGCTGCTTTTCACTGCTGTGTTTATGCCGCTTTACAGCCACTTGACACACTTACAGAGAGATATCAATACATATTGTAAGATTCTTACTAGTCAGATATATTCTTATGCGGTGAATAGCGGGTGTTGTGTTCAGTTCTCTGAGCAAGGAGTAGGTCTTGTCTATTACATATTTGGTTTATGGAATGGTATCTGAGCTAATTTGAAACACTTGTTTTATGCATTACCTCACCTCACCCTTCCCATTAAGCAGCCATCGTGTATTTTCTGCATGTGTGACTCTGTTTTATTTTGTAAATCAGTTCAAGTGTAACGGATTTTACATTCCCTCTATAAGTGATATCTTATGATAAGTGTCTTTTTCTGTGTGACTAATTTCACATAGAATCGTCGTACCTAAATCCACTCCTCCTGCTGCTACTAGCCTTATGACATTGATTTCATGGCTGAGTGATATTCCATTGTACATAAGGAACACAACTTCTTTATCCATTTTTCTCTTTCCTGGGATACTTAAGTTGGAATGAAGTGGAGGATCCTGTCAACAGAGAAGCCCTAAACTTTGGAGTGCCTGTGTCCTGCTGATTTTTGGTTTTCCCAATTTATACCCCCATGAGTGGAAGTGCCCTATGCTCTCTAAGCTGTGTTTTTTATATGTTTCAGGACACACCGTACACTTCTCCAGAGTGGCTGTTGGCAATTTACATCCTGTCCATCAGAATAGCAAGGCTCCCATTTCTCCATGGCCTGTCCTGCATTTCTGGTTTGTACAGATTTTTCAGCATGGCACTTTTGACCAATGGGAAGCGATACTTCTTTGTACCTCTGATTTGCATTTCCACGTTGCTTGGTTGGCCAAAAAGGGCGTATGCGTTTTTTCCTGAATATATTCAGGAAAAACCGCATACGCCCTTTTTGGCCAAGGGCATCATTGTCGACGTTTTGCCTCTTTTCATGTGCGTTAAAGGCGATTCGAATCTACCTCCTGAAATCTGTTTCCGGCAATTTTGCCTTGCTTTCAAATCCTCTTTGCTGCCTTCCCTCAATATATTTGTGGATGAGAGTTATCATTTATAACTCTGCAGGTTTGTGAATTGCAGTGCCCCTGACGCCCATTTTTCAACTCGCTTTTTAGGGAGCTGACCGCAGAAGCACAGGATTGCTTCAGGCCCTATTCTGGTTCCGGGGGGAAGGCTGAGCCTATGTTTAATTCTTCTTCCCGATGGGAAAATAGAGTGAACTGTGCCTGTTCCAACACCTAGAGCTAGTCTATCATTGGTTCCCCCTATTCCCGTTCACCCTCAGGACAAATTGCAACCTGTACGGAACAGGAGGTTAAAGGTGCTGATGCTCCAAGTAGGGAAATTGCTAGTAAAGCGACTGGAATGGGGCACACTAGCAAAAGGAGATGAGAAATGAGGTGCGTTTTAGAAACCTTTCGCCATCACACGCTGTACCATCTTCTGGGTTTCTCATGCATGTTTTTGATGTAGGAAGATGCCCTTGAACCTGGAGATTAGGGACCCATGGGAGGGGTAACACGCAGTATTATTTTAAGGGTCTGCGTTTGCTCACCCAACCTCAACAAACCTCTCAGCCCCAAGAGTGTCCACCCATATGTCTCATCCAGCTGTGGGTCTAGATATGGTCAATCCAGGTGGCATCAAAGCCCCTGAACGAATTCTGTAAGAATTTCTCTCTTTTTCACTGTCTTTGTTCCATGGGTTTTTAAAAGTAATTTATTTTTTATGATGCGGTATAGCTGCTTTTCACTCCTGTGGTTATGCCACTTTACACCCACTTGACACATTTACAGTGATATATCAATACACAGGTTTTAAGATTCTTACTAGTCAGATATATCCTTTTGCGGTGAATAGGGGGTGTAGAGTCCATTTCCTGAGCAAGGAGTAGGTCTTGTCTATTACATATTGGGTTTAAGGAACGTTATCTGAGCTAATTTGAAACCCTTGTTTTATGTATCACCCCACCTCACCTTACCCGTTAAGCAGCCATAGTGTGTTTTCTGCATGTGTGACTCTGTTCTGTTTTGTAATTCAGTTCAAGTGTAACGGTTTTTACAATCCCTCTCTAATTGATACCTTATGAGAAATGTCCTTTTCTGTGTTACTTATTTCACTTAGAATCGTCGTACATAAATCCACTCATCATGCTGCTACTAGCTTCATGACATTGATTTCATGGCTGAGTGATATTTCAGTGGACATAAGGACCACAACTTCTTTATCCATTTTTCTCTTTCCTGGGATATTTAAGGTGGAATGAAGTGGAGGTCCTTGGCAACAGAGCGTCCCTAAACTTTGGGGTGCATGTGTCTTGCTGATTTTAAATTTTCCCTATTTATATCCCGAGGAGTGGATTTGCCCTATGCTCTCTAAGCTGTGTTTTTAGATGTTTCAGGACACACCATACCCTTCTCCAGAGTGGCTATTGGCAATTTACATCCCACCCATCAGTGTAGCAAGGCTCCCATTTCTCCATGGCCTGTCCTGCATTTCTGGTTTTGACACTTTTTTCAGCATGGCCCTTTTGACCGATGGGAAGCGAGACTTCTTTGTAGCGCTGATTTGCCTTTCCAGTTTGCTTGGTTGGTCAAAACGGAATATGCGTTTTTTCCTGAATATATTCAGGAAAAAACGCATACGCCCTTTTTGGCCAAGGGCATCATTGTAGACATTTTGCCACTTTTCATGTGCTTTTAAGGCGATTCGAATCTTCCTCCGGAAATCTGTTTCCTGCAATTCCGCCTAGCTTTCAAATCCTCTTCCATGCCTTCCCTCAATATATTTGTGGACGATAGTTATCATTTATAACTCTGCAATTTTTTGAATTGCAGTGCCTCTGAGCTCCATTTTTCAACTTGCTTTTTTGGGAGCTGGCCGCAAAAGCGCAGGATTGCCTCAGGCCCTATTCTGGTTCTGGGCGGCAGGCTGAGCCTGTGGTTAATTCTTCTTCCTGATCGGAAAATAGGGTGACCTGGGCCTGTCCCAACACCTAGATCCAGTCTCTCATTGGTTGCCCCTCTTCCCGTTCATCCTCAGGACAAATTGCAACCTGTACGGAACAGGAGGTTAAAGGTGCTGATTCTCCAAGTAGGGAGATTGCTAGTAAAGTAGCTTAAATGGTGAACCTGAGCACAAGGAGATGAGAAATGAGGTGCGTTTTAGAAACCTTTCCTGGTCACACGGTGTACCACCTTCTGGGTTTCTCATGCATGTTTTCGATGTAGGAAGATGCCCTTGAACCTGGAGATTTGGGAACCATCGGATGGGTAAAAGGCAGTATTACTTTAAAGGCTCTGCGTTTTCTCCCCCAACGTCACCAAATCTCTCAAACCCGAGAGTGTCCACCCTTATGTCTCATCCAGCTGTTGGTCTAGATATGGTCAATCCAGGTGGCATCACAGCCCCTGAACGAATTTTGTAAGAATTTCTCTCTCTTTCACTGTCTTTGTTTAAGGGGTTTTTAAAATTAATTTATTTTTATAATGGGGTTTAGCTGCTTTTCACGGCTGTGTTTATGCCGCTTTACACCCACTTGACTCACATCCAGAGAGATATCAATACATAGGATTTAAGATTCATACTATTCAGATATATTCTTGTGCGGTGAATAGGGGGTGTTGAATCCAGTTCACTGCGCAAGGAGTAGGTCTTTCTATTACATATTGGGTTTATGGAACGGTATCTGAGCTAATTTGAAACCCTTGTTTTATGCATCACCCCAGCTCACCTTTCCCGTTAAGCAGCCATAGTGTGTTCTCTAAAGGTGTGACTCTGTTCTGTTTTGTAATTCAGTTCAAGTGTAGCGGTTTTTACATTCCCTGTATAAGTGATAGCTTATGATAAGTGTCTTTTTAGGTGTGACTTATTTCACTTAGAATTGTCGTACCTAAATCCACTCATCATGCTGCTACTAGCCATATGACATTGATTTCATGGCTGAGTGATATTCCATTGTACATAAGGACCACCACTTCTTTATCCATTTTTCTCTTTCCTGGGATATTTAAGGTGTCATGAAGTGGAGGTCCTTGTCAACAGAGCAGCCCTAAACTTTGGGGTGCCTGTGTCTTTCTGATTTTTAGTTTTGTCAATATATACGCACGTGAGTGGAAGTGCCCTACACGCTCTAATCTGTGTTTTTTCGATGTTTCAGGACACACCGTACACTTCTCCAGAGTGGCTGTTTGCAATTTACATCCCGCCCATCAGCATAGCAAGGCTCCCATTTCTCCATGGCCTGTCCTGCATTTCTGGTTTTGACACTTTTTTCAGGATGGCCCTTTTGACCCATGGGAAGCGAGACTTCTTTGTAGCGCTGATTTGCCTTTCCAGGTTGTTGGTTGGCCAAAAAGGGCGTATGCGTTTTTTCCTGAATATATTCAGGAAAAAACGCATATGCCCTTTTTGGCCCAGGGCATCATTGTCGACGTTTTGCTGCTTCTCATGTGCTTTAAAGGCGATTCGAATCTACCTCCTGAAATCTGTTTCCTGCAATTCTGCCTTGCTTTCAAATCCTCTTCGTTGCCTTCCCTCAATATATTTGTGGATGAGAGTTATCATTTATAACTCTGCAGGTTTGTGAATTGCAGTGCCCCTGAGCTCCATTTTTCAACTCGCTTTTTTGGGAGCTGGCCGCAAAAGCACTGGATGGCCTCAGGCCCTATTCTGGTTCCGGGCGGCAGGCTGAGCCTGTGGTTAATTCTTCTTCCTGATGGGAAAATAGAGTGACCTGTGCCTGTCCCAACACCTAGAGCTAGTCTCTCATTGGCTCCCCCTCTTCCCGTTCATCCTCAGGACAAATTGAAAGCTGTATGGAACAGGAGGTTAAAGGTGCTGATTCTCCAAGGAGGGAGATTGCTAGTAAAGCGGCTGGAATGGCGAACCCGAGCACAAGGAGATGAGAAATGAGGTGCGTTTTAGAAACCTTTCCCGGTCACACGGTCTACCACCTTCTGGGTTTCTCATGCATGTTTTCGATGTAGGAAGATGCCCTTGAACCTGGAGATTTGGGACCCATGGGATGGGTAACAGGCAGTAGTACTTTAAAGGCTCTGTGTTTGCTCCCCCAACCTCACCAAATCTCTCAGCCCCGAAAGTATCCACCCTTACGTCTCATCCAGCTGTGGGTCTAGATATGGTCAATCCAGGTGGCATCACAGCCCCTGAACGAATTTTGTAAGAATTTCTCTCTCTTTCACTGTCTTTGTTTCACGGGTTTTTAAAATTAATTTATTTTTATAACGGGGTTTATCTGCTTTTCACGGCTGTGTTTATGCCGCTTTACACCCACTTGTCTCACATCCAGAGAGATATCAATACATAGGTTTTAAGATTCTTACTAGTCAGATATATTCTTGTGCGGTGAAGAGGGTGTGTTGAATCCAGTTCACTGAGCAAGGAGTAGGTCTTTCTATTACATATTTGGTTTATGGAACGGTATCTGAGCTAATTTGAAACCCTTGTTTTATGCATCACCCCACCTCACCTTCCCCGTTAAGCAGCCATAGTGTGTTTTGTAAACGTGTGACTCTGTTCTGTTTTTAATTCAGTTCAAGTGTAGCGGTTTTTACATTCCCTCTATAAGTGATAGCTTATGATAAGTGTCTTTTTCTGTGTGACTTATTTCACTTAGAATCGTCGTACCTAAATCCACTCATCATGCTGCTACTAGCCTTATGACATTGATTTCATGGCTGAGTGATATTCTATTGTACCTAAGGACCACCACTTCTTTATCCATTTTTCTCTTTCCTGGGATATTTAAGGTGTCATGAAGTGGAGGTTCTTGTCAACAGAGCAGCCCTAAACTTTGGGGTGCCTGTGTCTTGCTGATTTTTAGTTTTCCCAATTTATACGCCAATGAGTGGATTTGCCCTATGCGCACTAAGCTGTGTTTTTTCGATGTTTCAGGACACACCGTACACTTCTCCAGAGTGGCTGTTGGCAATTTACATCCCTCCCATCAGCGTAGCAAGGCTCCCATTTCTCCATGGCCTGTCCTGCATTTCTGGTTTTGACACTTTTTTCAGGATGGCCCTTTTGACCCATGGGAAGCGAGACTTCTTTGTAGCGCTGATTTGCCTTTCCAGGTTGCTTGGCTGGCCAAAAAGGGCGTATGCGTTTTTTCCTGAATATATTCAGGAAAAAACGCATACGCCCTTTTTGGCCAAGGGCATCATTGTCGACGTTTTGCCTCTTTTCATGTGCTTTAAAGGCGATTCGAATCTACCTCCTGAAATCTGTTTCGTGCAATTCTGCCTTGCTTTCAAATCCTCTTCGTTGCCTTCCCTCAATATATTTGAGGACGAGAATTATCATTTATAACTCTGCAGGTTTGTGAATTGCAGTGCCCCTGAGCTCCATTTTTCAACTCGCTTTTTTGGGAGCTGGCCGCAAAAGCGCAGGATGGCCTCAGGGCCTATTCTGGTTCCGGGCGGCAGGCTGAGCCTGTGGTTAATTCTTATTCCTGATGGGAAAATAGAGTGACCTGTGCTTGTCCCAACACCTAGAGCTAGTCTCTCATTGGCTCCCCCTCTTCCCGTTCATCCTCAGGACAAATTGAAAGCTGTACGGAACAGGAGGTTAAAGGTGCTGATTCTCCAAGGAGGGAGATTGCTAGTAAAGCGGCTGGAATGGCGAAACCGAGCACAAGGAGATGAGAAATGAGGTGCGTTTTAGAAACCTTTCCCGGTCACACGGTCTACCACCTTCTGGGTTTCTCATGCATGTTTTCGATGTAGGAAGATGCCCTTGAACCTGGAGATTTGGGACCCATGGGATGGGTAACAGGCAGTAGTACTTTAAAGGCTCTGCGTTTGCTCCCCCAACCTCACCAAATCTCTCAGCCCCGAAAGTATCCACCCTTACGTCTCATCCAGCTGTGGGTCTAGATATGGTCAATCCAGGTGGCATCACAGCCCCTGAACGAATTTTGTAAGAATTTCTCTCTCTTTCACTGTCTTTGTTTCACGGGTTTTTAAAATTAATTTATTTTTATAACGGGGTTTATCTGCTTTTCACGGCTGTGTTTATGCCGCTTTACACCCACTTGTCTCACATCCAGAGAGATATCAATACATAGGTTTTAAGATTCTTACTAGTCAGATATATTCTTGTGCGGTGAAGAGGGGGTGTTGAGTCCAGTTCACTGAGCAAGGAGTAGGTCTTTCTATTACATATTTGGTTTATGGAACGGTATCTGAGCTAATTTGAAACCCTTGTTTTATGCATCACCCCACCTCACCTTTCCCGTTAAGCAGCCATAGTGTGTTTTGTAAACGTGTGACTCTGTTCTGTTTTTAATTCAGTTCAAGTGTAGCGGTTTTTACATTCCCTCTATAAGTGATAGCTTATGATAAGTGTCTTTTTCTGTGTGACTTATTTCACTTAGAATCATCGTACCTAAATCCACTCATCATGCTGCTACTAGCCTTATGACATTGATTTCATGGCTGAATGATATTCTATTGTACATAAGGACCACCACTTCTTTATCCATTTTTCTCTTTCCTAGGATATTTAAGGTGTCATGAAGTGGACGTTCTTGTCAACAGAGCAGCCCTAAACTTTGGGGTGCCTGTGTCTTGCTGATTTTTAGTTTTCCCAATTTATACGCCAATGAGTGGATGTGCCCTATGCGCACTAAGCTGTGTTTTTTCGATGTTTCAGGACACACCGTACACTTCTCCAGAGTGGCTGTTGGCAATTTACATCCCGCCCATCAGCGTAGGAAGGCTCCCATTTCTCCATGGCCTGTCCTGCATTTCTGGTTTTGACACTTTTTTCAACATGGCCCTTTTGACCGATGGGAATCGATACTTCTTTGTAGCACTGATTTTCCTTTCCAGGTTGCTTGGTTGGCCAAAAAGGGCGTATGCGTTTTTTCCTGAATATATTCAGGAAAAAACGCATACGCCCTTTTTGGCCCAGGGCAACATTGTCGACGTTTTGCTGCTTCTCATGTGCTTTAAAGGCGATTCGAATCTACCTCCTGAAATCTGTTTCCTGCAATTCTGCCTTGCTTTCAAATCCTCTTCGTTGCCTTCCCTCAATATATTTGTGGATGAGAGTTATCATTTATAACTCTGCAGGTTTCTGAATTGCAGTGCCCCTGAGCTCCATTTTTCAACTCGCTTTTTTGGGAGCTGGCCGCAAAAGCACTGGATGGCCTCAGGCCCTATTCTGGTTCCGGGCGGCAGGCTGAGCCTGTGGTTAATTCTTCTTCCTGATGGGAAAATAGAGTGACCTGTGCCTGTCCCAACACCTAGAGCTAGTCTCTCATTGGCTCCCCCTCTTCCCGTTCATCCTCAGGACAAATTGAAAGCTGTACGGAACAGGAGGTTAAAGGTGCTGATTCTCCAAGGAGGGAGATTGCTAGTAAAGCGGCTGGAATGGCGAACCCGAGCACAAGGAGATGAGAAATGAGGTGCGTTTTAGAAACCTTTCCCGGTCACACGGTCTACCACCTTCTGGGTTTCTCATGCATGTTTTCGATGTAGGAAGATGCCCTTGAACCTGGAGATTTGGGACCCATGGGATGGGTAACAGGCAGTAGTACTTTAAAGGCTCTGCGTTTGCTCCCCCAACCTCACCAAATCTCTCAGCCCCGAAAGTATCCACCCTTACGTCTCATCCAGCTGTGGGTCTAGATATGGTCAATCCAGGTGGCATCACAGCCCCTGAACGAATTTTGTAAGAATTTCTCTCTCTTTCACTGTCTTTGTTTCACGGGTTTTTAAAATTAATTTATTTTTATAACGGGGTTTATCTGCTTTTCACGGCTGTGTTTATGCCGCTTTACACCCACTTGTCTCACATCCAGAGAGATATCAATACATAGGTTTTAAGATTCTTACTAGTCAGATATATTCTTGTGCGGTGAAGAGGGGGTGTTGAGTCCAGTTCACTGAGCAAGGAGTAGGTCTTTCTATTACATATTTGGTTTATGGAACGGTATCTGAGCTAATTTGAAACCCTTGTTTTATGCATCACCCCACCTCACCTTTCCCGTTAAGCAGCCATAGTGTGTTTTGTAAACGTGTGACTCTGTTCTGTTTTTAATTCAGTTCAAGTGTAGCGGTTTTTACATTCCCTCTATAAGTGATAGCTTATGATAAGTGTCTTTTTCTGTGTGAATTATTTCACTTAGAATCGTCGTACCTAAATCCACTCATCATGCTGCTACTAGCCTTATGACATTGATTTCATGGCTGAATGATATTCTATTGTACATAAGGACCACCACTTCTTTATCCATTTTTCTCTTTCCTGGGATATTTAAGGTGTCATGAAGTGGAGGTTCTTGTCAACAGAGCAGCCCTAAACTTTGGGGTGCCTGTGTCTTGCTGATTTTTAGTTTTCCCAATTTATACGCCAATGAGTGGATGTGCCCTATGCGCACTAAGCTGTGTTTTTTCGATGTTTCAGGACACACCGTACACTTCTCCAGAGTGGCTGTTGGCAATTTACATCCCGCCCATCAGCGTAGCAAGGCTCCCATTTCTCCATGGCCTGTCCTGCATTTCTGGTTTTGACACTTTTTTCAGGATGGCCCTTTTGACCCATGGGAAGCGAGACTTCTTTGTAGCGCTGATTTGCCTTTCCAGGTTGCTTGGTTGGCCAAAAAGGGCGTATGCGTTTTTTCCTGAATATATTCAGGAAAAAACGCATACGCCCTTTTTGGCCCAGGGCATCATTGTCGACGTTTTGCTGCTTCTCATGTGCTTTAAAGGCGATTCGAATCTACCTCCTGAAATCTGTTTCCTGCAATTCTGCCTTGCTTTCAAATCCTCTTCGTTGCCTTCCCTCAATATATTTGTGGATGAGAGTTATCATTTATAACTCTGCAGGTTTGTGAATTGCAGTGCCCCTGAGCTCCATTTTTCAACTCGCTTTTTTGGGAGCTGGCCGCAAAAGCACTGGATGGCCTCAGGCACTATTCTGGTTCCGGGCGGCAGGCTGAGCCTGTGGTTAATTCTTCTTCCTGATGGGAAAATAGAGTGACCTGTGCCTGTCCCAACACCTAGAGCTAGTCTCTCATTGGCTCCCCCTCTTCCCGTTCATCCTCAGGACAAATTGAAAGCTGTACGGAACAGGAGGTTAAAGGTGCTGATTCTCCAAAGAGGGAGATTGCTAGTAAAGCGGTTGGAATGGCGATCCCGAGCACAAGGAGATGAGAAATGAGGTGCGTTTTAGAAACCTTTCCCGGTCACACGGTCTACCACCTTCTGGGTTTCTCATGCATGTTTTCGATGTAGGAAGATGCCCTTGAACCTGGAGATTTGGGACCCATGGGATGGGTAACAGGCAGTAGTACTTTAAAGGCTCTGCGTTTGCTCCCCCAACCTCACCAAATCTCTCAGCCCCGAAAGTATCCACCCTTACGTCTCATCCAGCTGTGGGTCTAGATATGGTCAATCCAGGTGGCATCACAGCCCCTGAACGAATTTTGTAAGAATTTCTCTCTCTTTCACTGTCTTTGTTTCACGGGTTTTTAAAATTAATTTATTTTTATAACGGGGTTTATCTGCTTTTCACGGCTGTGTTTATGCCGCTTTACACCCACTTGTCTCACATCCAGAGAGATATCAATACATAGGTTTTAAGATTCTTACTAGTCAGATATATTCTTGTGCGGTGAAGAGGGGGTGTTGAGTCCAGTTCACTGAGCAAGGAGTAGGTCTTTCTATTACATATTTGGTTTATGGAACGGTATCTGAGCTAATTTGAAACCCTTGTTTTATGCATCACCCCACCTCACCTTTCCCGTTAAGCAGCCATAGTGTGTTTTGTAAACGTGTGACTCTGTTCTGTTTTTAATTCATTTCAAGTGTAGCGGTTTTTACATTCCCTTATAAGTGATAGCTTATGATAAGTGTCTTTTTCTGTGTGACTTATTTCACTTAGAATCGTCGTACCTAAATCCACTCATCATGCTGCTACTAGCCTTATGACATTGATTTCATGGCTGAATGATATTCTATTGTACATAAGGACCACCACTTCTTTATCCATTTTTCTCTTTCCTGGGATATTTAAGGTGTCATGAAGTGGAGGTCCTTGTCAACAGAGCAGCCCTAAACTTTGGGGTGCTTGTGTCTTGCTGATTTTTAATTTTCCCACTTTATACCCCCATGCATGGAAGTGCCCTATTTTCTCTAAGCTGTGTTTTTTAGATGTTTCAGGACACACCGTACACTTCTCCAGAGTGGCTGTTGGCAATTTACATCCCGCCCATCAGTGTAGCAAGGCTCCCATTTCTCCATGGCCTGTCCTGCATTTCTGGTTTTGACACATTTTTCAGCATGGCCCTTTTGACCGATGGGAAGCGAGACTTCTTTGTAGCGCTGATTTGCCTTTCCAGGTTGCTTGGTTGGCCAAAAAGGGCGTAAGCATTTTTTCCTGAATATATTCAGGAAAAAACGCATACGCCCTTTTTGGCCAAGGGCATCATTGTCAACGTTTTGCCGCTTTTCATGTGCTTTAGAGGCGATTCGAATCTACCTCCTGAAATCTGTTTCCTGCAATTCTGCCTTGATTTCAATTCCTCATCTTTGCCTTCCCCCAATATATTTGTGGACGAGAGTTATCATTTATAACTGTGCAGGTTTGTGAATTGAAGTGCCCTGAAGCTCCATTTTACAACTCGCTTTTTCGGGAGCTGGCCGCAAAAGCGCAGGATGGCTTCAGGCCCTGTTCTGGTTCCAGGGGGCAGGCTGAGCCTGTGGTTAATTCTTCTTCCTGATGGGAAAATAGAGTGACCTGTGCCTGTCCCAACACCAAGAGCTAGTCTCTCATTGGTTCCCCGTCTTCCCGTTCATCCTCAGGACAAATTGCAACCTGTATGGAACAGGAGGTTAAAGGTGCTGATGCTCCAAGTAGGTAGATTGCTAGTAAAGTGGCTGGAATGGCGAACCCAAGCACAAGGAGATGAGAAATGAGGTGCGTTTTAGAAACCTTTCCCCATCACAGGGTGTACCATCTTCTGGGTTTCTCATGCATGTTTTCGATGTAGGAAGATGCCCTTGAACCTGGAGATTTGGGACCCATGCGATGGGTAGCACGCAGTATTACTTTAAAGGGTCTGCGTTTGCTCACCCAACCTCACCAAACCTCTCAGCCCCAAGAGTGTCCACCCTTATGTCTCATCCAGCTGTGGGTCTAGATATGGTCAATCCAGGTGGCATCACAGACCCTGAACGAATTGTGTAAGAATTTCTCTCTCTTTCACTGTCTTTGTTTCATGGGTTTTTAAAAGTAATTTATTTTTATAATGGGGTTTAGCTGCTTTTCACGGCTGTGTTTATGCCGCTTTACACCCACTTGACACACTAACAGAGAGATATCAATACATAGGTTTTAAGATTATTACTAGTCAGATATATTCTTGTGCGGTGAATCGGGCGTGTTGAGTCCAGTTCTCTGAGCAAGGAGTAGGTCTTGTCTATTACATATTGGGTTTATGGAACGGTATCTGAGCTAATTTGAAACTCTTGTTTTATGTATCACCCCACCTCACCTTTCCCGTTTAGCAGCCATAGTGTGTTTTCTGCATGTGTGACTCTGTTCTGTTTTGTAATTCAGTTGAAGTGTAACGGTTTTTACATTCCCTCTATAAGTGACACCTTATGAGAAGTGTCCTTTTCTGTGTGACTTATTTCACTTAGAATCGTCGTACCTAAATCCACTCATCATGCTGCTACTAGCCTTATGACATTGATTTCATGGCTGAGTGATATTCCATTGTACATAAGGACCACAAATTTTTTATCCATTTTTCGCTTTCCTGGGATATTTAAGGTGGAATGAAGTGGAGGTCCTTGTCAACAGAGCAGCCCTAAACTTTGGGGTGCTTGTGTCTTGCTGATTTTTAATTTTCCCACTTTATACACCCATGCGTGGAAGTGCCCTATGCTCTCTAAGCTGTGTTTTTTAGATGTTTCAGGACATACCGTACACTTCTCCAGAGTGGCTATTGGCAATTTACATCCCGCCCATCAGTGTAGCAAGGCTCCCATTTCTCCATGGCCTGTCCTGCATTTCTGGTTTTGAAACTTTTTTCAGCATGGCCCTTTTGACCGATGGGAAGCGAGACTTCTTTGTAGCGCTGATTTGCCTTTCCAGGTTGCTTGGTTGGCCAAAAAGGGCGTATGCGTTTTTTCCTGAATATATTCAGGAAAAAACGCATACGCCCTTTTTGGCCAAGGGCATCATTGTCAACGTTTTGCCGCTTTTCATGTGCTTTAGAGGCGATTCGAATCTACCTCCTGAAATCTGTTTCCTGCAATTCTGCCTTGATTTCAATTCCTCATCTTTGCCTTCCCTCAATATATTTGTGGACGAGAGTTATCATTTATAACTGTGCAGGTTTGTGGGTTGCAGTGCCCTGAAGCTCCATTTTACAACTCGCTTTTTCGGGAGCTGGCCGCAAAAGCGCAGGATGGCTTCAGGCCCTGTTCTGGTTCCGTGGGGCAGGCTGAGCGTGTGGTTAATTCTTCTTCCTGATGGGAAAATAGAGTGACCTGTGCCTGTCCCAACACCAAGAGCTAGTCTCTCATTGGTTCCCTGTCTTCCCGTTCATCCTCAGGACAAATTGCAACCTGTACGGAACAGGAGGTTAAAGGTGCTGATGCTCCAAGTGGGGAGATTGCTAGTAAAGTGGCTGGAATGGCGAACCCGAGCACAAGGAGATGAGAAATGAGGTGCGTTTTAGAAACCTTTCCCCATCACACGGTGTACCATCTTCTGGGTTTCTCATGCATGTTTTCGATGTAGGAAGATGCCCTTGAACCTGGAGATTTGGGACCCATGCGATGGGTAGCACGCAGTATTACTTTAAAGGGTCTGCGTTTGCTCACCCAACCTCACCAAACCTCTCAGCCCCAAGAGTGTCCACCCTTATGTCTCATCCAGCTGTGGGTCTAGATATGGTCAATCCAGGTTGCATAACAGCCCCTGAACGAATTGTATAAGAATTTCTCTCTCTTTCACTGTCTTTGTTTCATGGGTTTTTAAAAGTAATTTATTTTTATAATGGGGTTTAGCTGCTTTTCACGGCTGTGTTTATGCCGCTTTACACCCACTTGACACACTAACAGAGAGATATCAATACATAGGTTTTAAGATTATTACTAGTCAGATATATTCTTGTGCGGTGAATCGGGCGTGTTGAGTCCAGTTCTCTGAGCAAGGAGTAGGTCTTGTATATTACATATTGGGTTTATGGAACGGTATCTGAGCTAATTTGAAACTCTTGTTTTATGTATCACCCCACCTCACCTTTCCCGTTTAGCAGCCATAGTGTGTTTTCTGCATGTGTGACTCTGTTCTGTTTTGTAATTCAGTTCAAGTGTAACGGTTTTTACATTCCCTCTATAAGTGACACCTTATGAGAAGTGTCCTTTTCTGTGTGACTTATTTCACTTAGAATCGTCGTACCTAAATCCACTCATCATGCTGCTACTAGCCTTATGACATTGATTTCATGGCTGAGTGATATTCCATTGTACATAAGGACCACAAATTTTTTATCCATTTTTCGCTTTCCTGGGATATTTAAGGTGGAATGAAGTGGAGGTCCTTGTCAACAGAGCAGCCCTAAACTTTGGGGTGCTTGTGTCTTGCTGATTTTTAATTTTCCCACTTTATACCCCCATGCGTGGAAGTGCCCTATGCTCTCTAAGCTGTGTTTTTAGATGTTTCAGGACACACCGTACACTTCTCCAGATTGGCTGTTGGCAATTTACATCCCGCCCATCAGTGTAGCAAAGCTCCCATTTCTCCATGGCCTGTCCTGCATTTCTGGTTTTGACACTTTTTTCAGCATGGCCCTTTTGACCGATGAGAAGCGAGACTTCTTGTAGCGCTGATTTGCCTTTCCAGGTTGCTTGGTTGGCCAGAAAGGGCGTAGGCGTTTTTTCCTGAATATATTCAGGAAAAATCGCATACGCCCTTTTTGGCCAAGGGCATCATTGTCAAAGTTTTGCCGCATTTCATGTGCTTTAAAGGCGATTCGAATCTACCTCCTGAAATCTGTTTCCGGCAATTCTGCCTTGATTTCAATTCCTCGTCTTTGCCTTCCCTCAATATATTTGTGGACGAGAGTTATCATTTATAACTGTGCAGGTTTGTGAGTTGCAGTGCCCTGAAGCTCCATTTTACAACTGGCTTTTTCGGGAGCTGGCCGCAAAAGCGCAGGATGGCTTCAGGCCCTGTTCTGGTTCCGGGGTCAGGCTGAGCGTGTGGTTAATTCTTCTTCCTGATGGGAAAATAGAGTGACCTGTGCCTGTCCCAACACCAAGAGCTAGTCTCTCATTGGTTCCCTGTCTTCCCGTTCATCCTCAGGACAAATTGCAACCTGTACGGAACAGGAGGTTAAAGGTGCTGATGCTCCAAGTGGGGAGATTGCTAGTAAAGTGGCTGGAATGGCGAAGCCGAGCACAAGGAGATGAGAAATGAGGTGCGTTTTAGAAACCTTTCCCCATCACACGGTGTACCATCTTCTGGGTTTTTCATGCATGTTTTCGATGTAGGAAGATGCCCTTGAACCTGGAGATTTGGGACCCATGCGATGGGTAGCACGCAGTATTACTTTAAAGGGTCTGCGTTTGCTCACCCAACCTCACCAAACCTCTCAGCCCCAAGAGTGTCCACCCTTATGTCTCATCCAGCTGTGGGTCTAGATATGGTCAATCCAGGTGGCATCACAGCCCCTGAACGAATTGTGTAAGAATTTCTCTCTCTTTCACTGTCTTTGTTTCATCGGTTTTTAAAAGTAATTTATTTTTATAATGGGGTTTAGCTGCTTTTCACGGCTGTGTTTATGCCGCTTTACACCTACTTGACGCACTAACAGAGAGATATCAATACATAGGTTTTAAGATTATTACTAGTCAGATATATTCTTGTGCGGTGAATCGGGCGTGTTGAGTCCAGTTCCCTGAGCAAGGAGTAGGCCTTGTCTATTACATATTGGGTTTATGGAACGGTATCTGAGCTAATTTGAAACTCTTGTTTTATGTATCACCCCACCTCACCTTTCCCGTTTAGCAGCCATAGTGTGTTTTCTGCATGTGTGACTCTGTTCTGTTTTGTAATTCAGTTCAAGTGTAACGGTTTTTACATTCCCTCTATAAGTGACACCTTATGAGAAGTGTCCTTTTCTGTGTGACTTATTTCACTTAGAATCGTCGTACCTAAATCCACTCATCATGCTGCTACTAGCCTTATGACATTGATTTCATGGCTGAGTGATATTCCATTGTACATATGGACCTCAAATTTTTTATCCATTTTTCGCTTTCCTGGGATATTTAAGGTGGAATGAAGTGGAGGTCCTTGTCAACAGAACAGCCATAAACTTTGGGGTGCTTGTGTCTTGCTGATTTTCAATTTTCCCACTTTATCCCCCCATGCGTGGAAGTGCCCTATGCTCTCTAAGCTGTGTTTTTTAGATGTTTCAGGACACACCGTACACTTCTCCAGAGTGGCTGTTGGCAATTTACATCCCGCCCATCAGTGTAGCAAGGCTCCCATTTCTCCATGGCCTGTCCTGCATTTCTGGTTTTGACACTTTTTTCAGCATGGCCCTTTTGACCGATGAGAAGCGAGACTTCTTGTAGCGCTGATTTGCCTTTCCAGGTTGCTTGGTTGGCCAGAAAGGGCGTAGGCGTTTTTTCCTGAATATATTCAGGAAAAATCGCATACGCCCTTTTTGGCCAAGGGCATCATTGTCAAAGTTTTGCCGCATTTCATGTGCTTTAAAGGCGATTCGAATCTACCTCCTGAAATCTGTTTCCGGCAATTCTGCCTTGATTTCAATTCCTCGTCTTTGCCTTCCCTCAATATATTTGTGGACGAGAGTTATCATTTATAACTGTGCAGGTTTGTGAGTTGCAGTGCCCTGAAGCTCCATTTTACAACTGGCTTTTTCGAGAGCTGGCCGCAAAAGCGGAGGATGGCTTCAGGCCCTGTTCTGGTTCCGGAGTCAGGCTGAGCGTGTGGTTAATTCTTCTTCCTGATGGGAAAATAGAGTGACCTGTGCCTGTCCCAACACCAAGAGCTAGTCTCTCATTGGTTCCCTGTCTTCCCGTTCATCCTCAGGACAAATTGCAACCTGTACGGAACAGGAGGTTAAAGGTGCTGATGCTCCAAGTGGGGAGATTGCTAGTAAAGTGGCTGGAATGGCGAAGCCGAGCACAAGGAGATGAGAAATGAGGTGCGTTTTAGAAACCTTTCCCCATCACACGGTGTACCATCTTCTGGGTTTTTCATGCATGTTTTCGATGTAGGAAGATGCCCTTGAACCTGGAGATTTGGGACCCATGCGATGGGTAGCACGCAGTATTACTTTAAAGGGTCTGCGTTTGCTCACCCAACCTCACCAAACCTCTCAGCCCCAAGAGTGTCCACCCTTATGTCTCATCCAGCTGTGGGTCTAGATATGGTCAATCCAGGTGGCATCACAGCCCCTGAACGAATTGTGTAAGAATTTCTCTCTCTTTCACTGTCTTTGTTTCATCGGTTTTTAAAAGTAATTTATTTTTATAATGGGGTTTAGCTGCTTTTCACGGCTGTGTTTATGCCGCTTTACACCTACTTGACGCACTAACAGAGAGATATCAATACATAGGTTTTAAGATTATTACTAGTCAGATATATTCTTGTGCGGTGAATCGGGCGTGTTGAGTCCAGTTCCCTGAGCAAGGAGTAGGCCTTGTCTATTACATATTGGGTTTATGGAACGGTATCTGAGCTAATTTGAAACTCTTGTTTTATGTATCACCCCACCTCACCTTTCCCGTTTAGCAGCCATAGTGTGTTTTCTGCATGTGTGACTCTGTTCTGTTTTGTAATTCAGTTCAAGTGTAACGGTTTTTACATTCCCTCTATAAGTGACACCTTATGAGAAGTGTCCTTTTCTGTGTGACTTATTTCACTTAGAATCGTCGTACCTAAATCCACTCATCATGCTGCTACTAGCCTTATGACATTGATTTCATGGCTGAGTGATATTCCATTGTACATATGGACCTCAAATTTTTTATCCATTTTTCGCTTTCCTGGGATATTTAAGGTGGAATGAAGTGGAGGTCCTTGTCAACAGAACAGCCATAAACTTTGGGGTGCTTGTGTCTTGCTGATTTTCAATTTTCCCACTTTATCCCCCCATGCGTGGAAGTGCCCTATGCTCTCTAAGCTGTGTTTTTTAGATGTTTCAGGACACACCGTACACTTCTCCAGAGTGGCTGTTGGCAATTTACATCCCGCCCATCAGTGTAGCAAGGCTCCCATTTCTCCATGGCCTGTCCTGCATTTCTGGTTTTGACACTTTTTTCAGCATGGCCCTTTTGACCGATGGGAAGCGAGACTTCTTTGTAGCGCTGATTTGCCTTTCCAGGTTGCTTGGTTGGCCAAAAAGGGCGTATGCGTTTTTTCCTGAATATATTCAGGAAAAAACGCATACGCCCTTTTTGGCCAAGGGCATCATTGTCAACGTTTTGCCGCTTTTCATGTGCTTTAGAGGCGATTCGAATCTACCTCCTGAAATCTGTTTCCTGCAATTCTGCCTTGATTTCAATTCCTCATCTTTGCCTTCCCCCAATATATTTGTGGACGAGAGTTATCATTTATAACTTTGCAGGTTTGTGAATTGCAGTGCCCTGAAGCTCCATTTTACAACTCGCTTTTTCGGGAGCTGGCCGCAAAAGCGCAGGATGGCTTCAGGCCCTGTTCTGGTTCCAGGGGGCAGGCTGAGCCTGTGGTTAATTCTTCTTCCTGATGGGAAAATAGAGTGACCTGTGCCTGTCCCAACACCAAGAGCTAGTCTCTCATTGGTTCCCCGTCTTCCCGTTCATCCTCAGGACAAATTGCAACCTGTATGGAACAGGAGGTTAAAGGTGCTGATGCTCCAAGTAGGGAGATTGCTAGTAAAGTGGCTGGAATGGCGAACCCAAGCACAAGGAGATGAGAAATGAGGTGCGTTTTAGAAACCTTTCCCCATCACAGGGTGTACCATCTTCTGGGTTTCTCATGCATGTTTTCGATGTAGGAAGATGCCCTTGAACCTGGAGATTTGGGACCCATGCGATGGGTAGCACGCAGTATTACTTTAAAGGGTCTGCGTTTGCTCACCCAACCTCACCAAACCTCTCAGCCCCAAGAGTGTCCACCCTTATGTCTCATCCAGCTGTGGGTCTAGATATGGTCAATCCAGGTGGCATCACAGACCCTGAACGAATTGTGTAAGAATTTCTCTCTCTTTCACTGTCTTTGTTTCATGGGTTTTTAAAAGTAATTTATTTTTATAATGGGGTTTAGCTGCTTTTCACGGCTGTGTTTATGCCGCTTTACACCCACTTGACACACTAACAGAGAGATATCAATACATAGGTTTTAAGATTATTACTAGTCAGATATATTCTTGTGCGGTGAATCGGGCGTGTTGAGTCCAGTTCTCTGAGCAAGGAGTAGGTCTTGTCTATTACATATTGGGTTTATGGAACGGTATCTGAGCTAATTTGAAACTCTTGTTTTATGTATCACCCCACCTCACCTTTCCCTTTAAGCAGCCATAGTGTGTTTTCTGCATGTGTGACTCTGTTCTGTTTTGTAATTCAGTTGAAGTGTAACGGTTTTTACATTCCCTCTATAAGTGACACCTTATGAGAAGTGTCCTTTTCTGTGTGACTTATTTCACTTAAAATCGTCGTACCTAAATCCACTCATCATGCTGCTATTAGCCTTATGACATTGATTTCATGGCTGAGTGATATTCCATTGTACATAAGGACCACAAATTTTTTATCCATTTTTCGCTTTCCTGGGATATTTAAGGTGGAATGAAGTGGAGGTCCTTGTCAACAGAGCAGCGCTAAACTTTGGGGTGCTTGTGTCTTGCTGATTTTAATTTTCCCACTTTATACACCCATGCGTGGAAGTGCCCTATGCTCTCTAAGCTGTGTTTTTTAGATGTTTCAGGACACACCGTACACTTCTCCAGAGTGGCTATTGGCAATTTACATCCCGCCCATCAGTGTAGCAAGGCTCCCATTTCTCCATGGCCTGGCCTGCATTTCTGGTTTTGAAACTTTTTTCAGCATGGCCCTTTTGACCGATGGGAAGCGAGACTTCTTTGTAGCGCTGATTTGCCTTTCCAGGTTGCTTGGTTGGCCAAAAAGGGCGTATGCGTTTTTTCCTGAATATATTCAGGAAAAAACGCATACGCCCTTTTTGGCCAAGGGCATCATTGTCAACGTTTTGCCGCTTTTCATGTGCTTTAGAGGCGATTCGAATCTACCTCCTGAAATCTGTTTCCTGCAATTCTGCCTTGATTTCAATTCCTCATCTTTGCCTTCCCTCAATATATTTGTGGACGAGAGTTATCATTTATAACTGTGCAGGTTTGTGGGTTGCAGTGCCCTGAAGCTCCATTTTACAACTCGCTTTTTCGGGAGCTGGCCGCAAAGGCGCAGGATGGCTTCAGGCCCTGTTCTGGTTCCGGGGGGCAGGCTGAGCGTGTGCTTAATTCTTCTTCCTGATGGGAAAATAGAGTGACCTGTGCCTGTCCCAACACCAAGAGCTAGTCTCTCATTGGTTCCCTGTCTTCCCGTTCATCCTCAGGACAAATTGCAACCTGTACGGAACAGGAGGTTAAAGGTGCTGATGCTCCAAGTGGGGAGATTGCTAGTAAAGTGGCTGGAATGGCGAACCTGAGCACAAGGAGATGAGAAATGAGGTGCGTTTTAGAAACCTTTCCCCATCACACGGTGTACCATCTTCTGGGTTTCTCATGCATGTTTTTGATGTAGGAAGATGCCCTTGAACCTGGAGATTTGGGACCCATGCGATGGGTAGCACGCAGTATTACTTTAAAGGGTCTGCGTTTGCTCACCCAACCTCACCAAACCTCTCAGCCTCAAGAGTGTCCACCCTTATGTCTCATCCAGCTGTGGGTCTAGATATGGTCAATCCAGGTGGCATCACAGCCCCTGAACGAATTGTGTAAGAATTTCTCTCTCTTTCACTGTCTTTGTTTCATCGGTTTTTAAAAGTAATTTATTTTTATAATGGGGTTTAGCTGCTTTTCACGGCTGTGTTTATGCCGCTTTACACCTACTTGACGCACTAACAGAGAGATATCAATACATAGGTTTTAAGATTATTACTAGTCAGATATATTCTTGTGCGGTGAATCGGGCGTGTTGAGTCCAGTTCCCTGAGCAAGGAGTAGGCCTTGTCTATTACATATTGGGTTTATGGAACGGTATCTGAGCTAATTTGAAACTCTTGTTTTATGTATCACCCCACCTCACCTTTCCCGTTTAGCAGCCATAGTGTGTTTTCTGCATGTGTGACTCTGTTCTGTTTTGTAATTCAGTTCAAGTGTAACGGTTTTTACATTCCCTCTATAAGTGACACCTTATGAGAAGTGTCCTTTTCTGTGTGACTTATTTCACTTAGAATCGTCGTACCTAAATCCACTCATCATGCTGCTACTAGCCTTATGACATTGATTTCATGGCTGAGTGATATTCCATTGTACATATGGACCTCAAATTTTTTATCCATTTTTCGCTTTCCTGGGATATTTAAGGTGGAATGAAGTGGAGGTCCTTGTCAACAGAACAGCCATAAACTTTGGGGTGCTTGTGTCTTGCTGATTTTCAATTTTCCCACTTTATCCCCCCATGCGTGGAAGTGCCCTATGCTCTCTAAGCTGTGTTTTTTAGATGTTTCAGGACACACCGTACACTTCTCCAGAGTGGCTGTTGGCAATTTACATCCCGCCCATCAGTGTAGCAAGGCTCCCATTTCTCCATGGCCTGTCCTGCATTTCTGGTTTTGACACTTTTTTCAGCATGGCCCTTTTGACCGATGGGAAGCGAGACTTCTTTGTAGCGCTGATTTGCCTTTCCAGGTTGCTTGGTTGGCCAAAAAGGGCGTATGCGTTTTTTCCTGAATATATTCAGGAAAAAACGCATACGCCCTTTTTGGCCAAGGGCATCATTGTCAACGTTTTGCCGCTTTTCATGTGCTTTAGAGGCGATTCGAATCTACCTCCTGAAATCTGTTTCCTGCAATTCTGCCTTGATTTCAATTCCTCATCTTTGCCTTCCCCCAATATATTTGTGGACGAGAGTTATCATTTATAACTTTGCAGGTTTGTGAATTGCAGTGCCCTGAAGCTCCATTTTACAACTCGCTTTTTCGGGAGCTGGCCGCAAAAGCGCAGGATGGCTTCAGGCCCTGTTCTGGTTCCAGGGGGCAGGCTGAGCCTGTGGTTAATTCTTCTTCCTGATGGGAAAATAGAGTGACCTGTGCCTGTCCCAACACCAAGAGCTAGTCTCTCATTGGTTCCCCGTCTTCCCGTTCATCCTCAGGACAAATTGCAACCTGTATGGAACAGGAGGTTAAAGGTGCTGATGCTCCAAGTAGGGAGATTGCTAGTAAAGTGGCTGGAATGGCGAACCCAAGCACAAGGAGATGAGAAATGAGGTGCGTTTTAGAAACCTTTCCCCATCACAGGGTGTACCATCTTCTGGGTTTCTCATGCATGTTTTCGATGTAGGAAGATGCCCTTGAACCTGGAGATTTGGGACCCATGCGATGGGTAGCACGCAGTATTACTTTAAAGGGTCTGCGTTTGCTCACCCAACCTCACCAAACCTCTCAGCCCCAAGAGTGTCCACCCTTATGTCTCATCCAGCTGTGGGTCTAGATATGGTCAATCCAGGTGGCATCACAGACCCTGAACGAATTGTGTAAGAATTTCTCTCTCTTTCACTGTCTTTGTTTCATGGGTTTTTAAAAGTAATTTATTTTTATAATGGGGTTTAGCTGCTTTTCACGGCTGTGTTTATGCCGCTTTACACCCACTTGACACACTAACAGAGAGATATCAATACATAGGTTTTAAGATTATTACTAGTCAGATATATTCTTGTGCGGTGAATCGGGCGTGTTGAGTCCAGTTCTCTGAGCAAGGAGTAGGTCTTGTCTATTACATATTGGGTTTATGGAACGGTATCTGAGCTAATTTGAAACTCTTGTTTTATGTATCACCCCACCTCACCTTTCCCTTTAAGCAGCCATAGTGTGTTTTCTGCATGTGTGACTCTGTTCTGTTTTGTAATTCAGTTGAAGTGTAACGGTTTTTACATTCCCTCTATAAGTGACACCTTATGAGAAGTGTCCTTTTCTGTGTGACTTATTTCACTTAAAATCGTCGTACCTAAATCCACTCATCATGCTGCTATTAGCCTTATGACATTGATTTCATGGCTGAGTGATATTCCATTGTACATAAGGACCACAAATTTTTTATCCATTTTTCGCTTTCCTGGGATATTTAAGGTGGAATGAAGTGGAGGTCCTTGTCAACAGAGCAGCGCTAAACTTTGGGGTGCTTGTGTCTTGCTGATTTTAATTTTCCCACTTTATACACCCATGCGTGGAAGTGCCCTATGCTCTCTAAGCTGTGTTTTTTAGATGTTTCAGGACACACCGTACACTTCTCCAGAGTGGCTATTGGCAATTTACATCCCGCCCATCAGTGTAGCAAGGCTCCCATTTCTCCATGGCCTGGCCTGCATTTCTGGTTTTGAAACTTTTTTCAGCATGGCCCTTTTGACCGATGGGAAGCGAGACTTCTTTGTAGCGCTGATTTGCCTTTCCAGGTTGCTTGGTTGGCCAAAAAGGGCGTATGCGTTTTTTCCTGAATATATTCAGGAAAAAACGCATACGCCCTTTTTGGCCAAGGGCATCATTGTCAACGTTTTGCCGCTTTTCATGTGCTTTAGAGGCGATTCGAATCTACCTCCTGAAATCTGTTTCCTGCAATTCTGCCTTGATTTCAATTCCTCATCTTTGCCTTCCCTCAATATATTTGTGGACGAGAGTTATCATTTATAACTGTGCAGGTTTGTGGGTTGCAGTGCCCTGAAGCTCCATTTTACAACTCGCTTTTTCGGGAGCTGGCCGCAAAGGCGCAGGATGGCTTCAGGCCCTGTTCTGGTTCCGGGGGGCAGGCTGAGCGTGTGCTTAATTCTTCTTCCTGATGGGAAAATAGAGTGACCTGTGCCTGTCCCAACACCAAGAGCTAGTCTCTCATTGGTTCCCTGTCTTCCCGTTCATCCTCAGGACAAATTGCAACCTGTACGGAACAGGAGGTTAAAGGTGCTGATGCTCCAAGTGGGGAGATTGCTAGTAAAGTGGCTGGAATGGCGAACCTGAGCACAAGGAGATGAGAAATGAGGTGCGTTTTAGAAACCTTTCCCCATCACACGGTGTACCATCTTCTGGGTTTCTCATGCATGTTTTTGATGTAGGAAGATGCCCTTGAACCTGGAGATTTGGGACCCATGCGATGGGTAGCACGCAGTATTACTTTAAAGGGTCTGCGTTTGCTCACCAACCTCACCAAACCTCTCAGCCCCAAGAGTGTCCACCCTTATGTCTCATCCAGCTGTGTGTCTAGATATGGTCAATCTAGGTTGCATCACAGCCCCTGAACGAATTGTGTAAGAATTTCTCTCTCTTTCACTGTCTTTGTTTCATGGGTTTTTAAAAGTAATTTATTTTTATAATGGGGTTTAGCTGCTTTTCACGGCTGTGTTTATGCCGCTTTACACCTACTTGACACACTAACAGAGAGATATCAATACATAGGTTTTAAGATTATTACTAGTCAGATATATTCTTGTGCGGTGAATCGGGCGTGTTGAGTCCAGTTCTCTGAGCAAGGAGTAGGTCTTGTCTATTACATATTGGGTTTATAGAACGGTATCTGAGCTAATTTGAAACTCTTGTTTTATGTGTCACCCCACCTCACCTTTCCCATTTAGCAGCCATAGTGTGTTTTCTGCATGTGTGACTCTGTTCTGTTTTGTAATTCAGTTCAAGTGTAACGGTTTTTACATTCCCTCTATAAGTGACACCTTATGAGAAGTGTCCTTTTCTGTGTGACTTATTTCACTTAGAATCGTCGTACCTAAATCCACTCATCATGCTGCTACTAGCCTTATGACATTGATTTCATGGCTGAGTGATATTCCATTGTACATAAGGACCACAAATTTTTTATCCATTTTTCGCTTTCCTGGGATATTTAAGGTGGAATGAAGTGGAGGTCCTTGTCAACAGAGCAGCCCTAAACTTTGGGGTGCTTGTGTCTTGCTGATTTTTAATTTTCCCACTTTATACCCGCATGCGTGGAAGTGCCCTATGCTCTCTAAGCTGTGTTTTTTAGATGTTTCAGGACACACCGTACACTTCTCCAGAGTGGCTGTTGGCAATTTACATCCCGCCCATCAGTGTAGCAAGGCTCCCATTTCTCCATGGCCTGTCCTGCATTTCTGGTTTTGAAACTTTTTTCAGCATGGCCCTTTTGACCGATGGGAAGCGAGACTTCTTTGTAGCGCTGATTTGCCTTTCCAGGTTGCTTGGTTGGCCAAAAAGGGCGTATGCGTTTTTTCCTGAATATATTCAAGAAAAAACGCATACGCCCTTTTTGGCCAAGGGCATCATTGTCAACGTTTTGCCGCTTTTCATGTGCTTTAGAGGCGATTCGAATCTACCTCCTGAAATCTGTTTCCTGCAATTCTGCCTTGATTTCAATTCCTCGTCTTTGCCTTCCCTCAATATATTTGTGGACGAGAGTTATCATTTATAACTGTGCAGGTTTGTGAATTGCAGTGCCCTGAAGCTCCATTTTACAACTCGCTTTTTCGGGAGCTGGCCGCAAAAGCGCAGGATGGCTTCAGGCCCTGTTCTGGTTCCGGGGGCAGGCTGAGCCTGTGGTTAATTCTTCTTCCTGATGGGAAAATAGAGTGACCTGTGCCTGTCCCAACACCAAGAACTAGTCTCTCATTGGTTCCCCATCTTCCCGTTCATCCTCAGGACAAATTGCAACCTGTACGGAACAAGAGGTTAATGGTGCTGATGCTCCAAATAGGGAGATTGCTAGTAAAGTGGCTGGAATGGCGAAGCCGAGCACAAGGAGATGAGAAATGAGGTGCGTTTTAGAAACCTTTCCCCATCACACGGTGTACCATCTTCTGGGTTTTTCATGCATGTTTTCGATGTAGGAAGATGCCCTTGAACCTGGAGATTTGGGACCCATGCGATGGGTAGCACGCAGTATTACTTTAAAGGGTCTGCGTTTGCTCACCCAACCTCACCAAACCTCTCAGCCCAAAGAGTGTCCACCCTTATGTCTCATCCAGCTGTGGGTCTAGATATGGTCAATCCAGGTTGCATCACAGACCCTGAACAAATTGTGTAAGAATTTCTCTCTCTTTCACTGTCTTTGTTTCATGGGTTTTTAAAAGTAATTTATTTTTATAATGGGGTTTAGATGCTTTTCACGGCTGTGTTTATTACGCTTTACACCCACTTGACACACTAACAGAGAGATATCAATACATAGGTTTTAAGATTATTACTAGTCAGATATATTCTTGTGCGGTGAATCGGGCGTGTTGAGTCCAGTTCTCTGAGCAAGGAGTAGGTCTTGTCTATTACATATTGGGTTTATGGAACGGTATCTGAGCTAATTTGAAACTCTTGTTTTATGTATCACCCCACCTCACCTTTCCCGTTTAGCAGCCATAGTGTGTTTTCTGCATGTGTGACTCTGTTCTGTTTTGTAATTCAGTTCAAGTGTAACGATTTTTACATTCCCTCTATAAGTGACACCTTATGAGAAGTGTCCTTTTCTGTGTGACTTATTTCACTTAGAATCGTCGTACCTAAATCCACTCATCATGCTGCTACTAGCCTTATGACATTGATTTCATGGCTGAGTGATATTCCATTGTACATAAGGACCACAAATTTTTTATCCATTTTTCGCTTTCCTGGGATATTTAAGGTGGAATGAAGTGGAGGTCCTTGTCAACAGAGCAGCCCTAAACTTTGGGGTGCTTGTGTCTTGCTGATTTTTAATTTTCCCACTTTATACCCCCATGCGTGGAAGTGCCCTATGCTCTCTAAGCTGTGTTTTTTAGATGTTTCAGGACACACCGTACACTTCTCCAGAGTGGCTGTTGGCAATTTACATCCCGCCCATCAGTGTAGCAAGGCTCCCATTTCTCCATGGCCTGTCCTGCATTTCTGGTTTTGAAACTTTTTTCAGCATGGCCCTTTTGACCGATGGGAAGCGAGACTTCTTTGTAGCGCTGATTTGCCTTTCCAGGTTGCTTGGTTGGCCAAAAAGGGCGTATGCGTATTTTCCTGAATATATTCAGGAAAAAACGCATACGCCCTTTTTGGCCAAGGGCATCATTGTCAACGTTTTGCCGCTTTTCATGTGCTTTAGAGGCGATTCGAATCTACCTCCTGAAATCTGTTTCCTGCAATTCTGCCTTGATTTCAATTCCTCATCTTTGCCTTCCCTCAATATATTTGTGGACGAGAGTTATCATTTATAACTGTGCAGGTTTGTGGGTTGCAGTGCCCTGAAGCTCCATTTTACAACTCGCTTTTTCGGGAGCTGGCCGCAAAAGCGCAGGATGGCTTCAGGCCCTGTTCTGGTTCCGGGGGGCAGGCTGAGCGTGTGGTTAATTCTTCTTCCTGATGGGAAAATAGAGTGATCTGTGCCTGTCCCAACACCAAGAGCTAGTCTCTCATTGGTTCCCTGTCTTCCCGTTCATCCTCAGGACAAATTGCAACCTGAACGGAACAGGAGGTTAAAGGTGCTGATGCTCCAAGTGGGGAGATTGCTAGTAAAGTGGCTGGAATGGCGAACCCGAGCACAAGGAGATGAGAAATGAGGTGCGTTTTAGAAACCTTTCCCCATCACACGGTGTACCATCTTCTGGGTTTCTCATGCATGTTTTCGATGTAGGAAGATGCCCTTGAACCTGGAGATTTGGGACCCATGCGATGGGTAGCACGCAGTATTACTTTAAAGGGTCTGCGTTTGCTCACCCAACCTCACCAAACCTCTCAGCCCCAAGAGTGTCCACCCTTATGTCTCATCCAGCTGTGGGTCTAGATATGGTCAATCCAGGTTGCATCACAGCCCCTGAACAAATTGTGTAAGAATTTCTCTCTCTTTCACTGTCTTTGTTTCATGGGTTTTTAAAAGTAATTTATTTTTATAATGGGGTTTAGCTGCTTTTCACGGCTGTGTTTATTCCGCTTTACACCCACTTGACACACTAACAGAGAGATATCAATACATAGGTTTTAAGATTATTACTAGTCAGATATATTCTTGTGCGGTGAATCGGGCGTGTTGAGTCCAGTTCTCTGAGCAAGGAGTAGGTCTTGTCTATTACATATTGGGTTTATGGAACGGTATCTGAGCTAATTTGAAACTCTTGTTTTATGTATCACCCCACCTCACCTTTCCCGTTAAGCCGCCATAGTGTGATTTCTGCATGTGTGACTCTGTACTGTTTTGTAATTCAGTTCATGTGTAACGGTTTTTACATTCCCTCTATAAGTGACACTTTATGAGAAGTGTCCTTTTCTGTGTAACTTATTTCACTTAGAATCGTCGTACCTAAATCCACTCATCATGCTGCTACTAGCCTTATGACATTGATTTCATGGCTGAGTGATATTCCATTGTACATATGGACCTCAAATTTTTTATCCATTTTTCGGTTTCCTGGGATATTTAAGGTGGAATGAAGTGGAGGTCCTTGTCAACAGAGCAGCCCTAAACTTTGGGGTGCTTGTGTCTTGCTGATTTTTAATTTTCCCACTTTATACCCCCATGGGTGGAAGTGCCCTATGCTCTCTAAGCTGTGTTTTTTAGATGTTTCAGGACACACCGTACACTTCTCCAGAGTGGCTGTTGGCAATTTACATCCCGCCCATCAGTGTAGCAAGGCTCCCATTTCTCCATGGCCTGTCCTGCATTTCTGGTTTTGACACTTTTTTCAGCATGGCCCTTTTGACCGATGGGAAGCGAGACTTCTTTGTAGCGCTGATTTGCCTTTCCAGGTTGCTTGGTTGGCCAAAAAGGGCGTATGCGTTTTTTCCTGAATATATTCAGGAAAAAACGCATACGCCCTTTTTGGCCAAGGGCATCATTGTCAACGTTTTGCCGCTTTTCATGTGCTTTAGAGGTGATTCGAATTTACCTCCTGAAATCTGTTTCCTGCAATTCTGCCTTGATTTCAATTCCTCGTCTTTGCCTTCCCTCAATATATTTGTGGACGAGAGTTATCATTTATAACTGTGCAGGTTTGTGAATTGCAGTGCCCTGAAGCTCCATTTTACAACTCGCTTTTTTGGGAGATGGCCGCAAAAGCGCAGGATGGCTTCAGGCCCTGTTTTGGTTCCAGGGGGCAGGCTGAGCCTGTGGTTAATTCTTCTTCCTGATGGGAAAATAGAGTGACCTGTGCCTGTCCCAACACCAAGAGCTAGTCTCTCATTGGTTCCCCGTCTTCCCGTTCATCCCCAGGACAAATTGCAACCTGTACGGAAGAGGAGGTCAAAGGTGCTGATGCTCCAAGTAGGGAGATTGCTAGTTAAGTGGCTGGAATGGCGAACCCGAGCACAAGGAGATGAGAAATGAGGTGCGTTTTAGAAACCTTTCCCCATCACACGGTGTACAATCTTCTGGGTTTTTCATGCATGTTTTCGATGTAGGAAGATGCCCTTGAACCTGGAGATTTGGGACCCATGCGATGGGTAGCACGCAGTATTACTTTAAAGGGTCTGCGTTTGCTCACCCAACCTCACCAAACCTCTCAGCCCCAAGAGTGTCCACCCTTATGTCTCATCCAGCTGTGGGTCTAGATATGGTCAACACAGGTTGCATCACAGACCCTGAACGAATTGTATAAGAATTTCTCTCTCTTTCACTGTCTTTGTTTCATGGGTTTTGAAAAGTAATTTATTTTTATAATGGGGTTTAGCTGCTTTTCATGGCTGTGTTTATGCCGCTTTACACCCACTTGACACACTAACAGAGAGATATCAATACATAGGTTTTAAGATTATTACTAGTCAAATATATTCCTTTGCGGTGAATCGGGCGTGTTGAGTCCACTTCTCTGAGCAAGCAGTAGGTCTTGTCTATTACATATTGGGTTTATGGAACGGTATCTGAGCTAATTTGAAACTCTTGTTTTATGTATCACCGGACCTCACCTTTCCCGTTAAGCAGCCATAGTGTGATTTCTGCATGTGTGACTCTGTTCTGTTTTGTAATTCAGTTCAAGTGTAACGGTTTTTACATTCCCTCTATAAGTGACACCTTATGAGAAGTGTCCTTTTCTGTGTGACTTATTTCACTTAGAATTGTCGTACCTAAATCCACTTATCATGCTGCTACTAGCCTTATGACATTGATTTCATGGCTGAGTGATATTCCATTGTACATATGGACCTCAAATTTTTTATCCATTTTTCGGTTTCCTGGGATATTTAAGGTGGAATGAAGTGGAGGTCCTTGTCAACAGAGCAGCCCTAAACTTTGGGGTGCTTGTGTCTTGCTGATTTTTAATTTTCGCACTTTATACCCCCATGCGTGGAAGTGCCCTGTGCTCTCTAAGCTGTGTTTTTTAGATGTTTCAGGACACACCGTACACTTCTCCAGAGTGGCTGTTGGCAATTTACATCCCGCCCATCAGTGTAGCAAGGCTCCCATTTCTCCATGGCCTGTCCTGCATTTCTGGTTTTGACACTTTTTTCAGCATGGCCCTTTTGACCGATGGGAAGCGAGACTTCTTTGGAGCGCTGATTTGCCTTTCCAGGTTGCTTGGTTGGCCAAAAAGGGCGTATGCGTTTTTTCCTGAATATATTCAGGAAAAAAACGCATACGCCCTTTTTGGCCAAGGGCATCATTGTCAACGTTTTGCCACTTTTCATGTGCTTTAGAGGCGATTCGAATCTACCTCCTGAAATCTGTTTCCTGCAATTCTGCCTTGATTTCAATTCCTCGTCTTTGCCTTCCCTCAATATATTTGTGGACGAGAGTTATCATTTATAACTGTGCAGGTTTGTGAATTGCAGTGCCCTGAAGCTCCATTTTACAACTCGCTTTTTCGGGAGCTGGCCGCAAAAGCGCAGGATGGCTTCAGGCCCTGTTTTGGTTCCAGGGGGCAGGCTGAGCCTGTGGTTAATTCTTCTTCCTGATGGGAAAATAGAGTGACCTGTGCCTCTCCCAACACCAAGAACTAGTCTCTCATTGGTTCCCCATCTTCCCGTTCATCCTCAGGACAAATTGCAACCTGTACGGAAGAAGAGGTTAATGGTGCTGATGCTCCAAGTAGGGAGATTGCTAGTTAAGTGGCTGGAATGGCGAACCCGAGCACAAGGAGATGAGAAATGAGGTGCGTTTTAGAAACCTTTCCCCATCACACGGTGTACAATCTTCTGGGTTTTTCATGCATGTTTTCGATGTAGGAAGATGCCCTTGAACCTGGAGATTTGGGACCCATGCGATGGGTAGCACGCAGTATTACTTTAAAGGGTCTGCGTTTGCTCACCCTACCTCACCAAACCTCTCAGCCCCAAGAGTGTCCACCCTTATGTCTCATCCAGCTGTGGGTCTAGATATGGTCAATCCAGGTGGCATTACAGACCCTGAACAAATTGTGTAAGAATTTCTCTCTCTTTCACTGTCTTTGTTTCATGGGTTTTTAAAAGTAATTTATTTTTATAATGGGGTTTAGCTGCTTTTCACGGCTGTGTTTATTCCGCTTTACACCCACTTGACACACTAACAGAGAGATATCAATACATAGGTTTTAAGATTATTACTAGTCAGATATATTCTTGTGCGGTGAATCGGGCGTGTTGAGTCCAGTTCTCTGAGCAAGGAGTAGGTCTTGTCTATTACATATTGGGTTTATGGAACGGTATCTGAGCTAATTTGAAACTCTTGTTTTATGTATCACCCCACCTCACCTTTCCCGTTAAGCCGCCATAGTGTGATTTCTGCATGTGTGACTCTGTACTGTTTTGTAATTCAGTTCATGTGTAACGGTTTTTACATTCCCTCTATAAGTGACACTTTATGAGAAGTGTCCTTTTCTGTGTAACTTATTTCACTTAGAATCGTCGTACCTAAATCCACTCATCATGCTGCTACTAGCCTTATGACATTGATTTCATGGCTGAGTGATATTCCATTGTACATATGGACCTCAAATTTTTTATCCATTTTTCGGTTTCCTGGGATATTTAAGGTGGAATGAAGTGGAGGTCCTTGTCAACAGAGCAGCCCTAAACTTTGGGGTGCTTGTGTCTTGCTGATTTTTAATTTTCCACTTTATACCCCCATGCGTGGAAGTGCCCTATGCTCTCTAAGCTGTGTTTTTTAGATGTTTCAGGACACACCGTACACTTCTCCAGAGTGGCTGTTGGCAATTTACATACCGCCCATCAGTGTAGCAAGGCTCCCATTTCTCCATGGCCTGTCCTGCATTTCTGGTTTTGACACTTTTTTCAGCATGGCCCTTTTGACCGATGTGAAGCGAGACTTCTTTGTAGCGCTGATTTGCCTTTCCAGGTTGCTTGGTTGGCCAAAAAGGGCGTATGCGTTTTTTCCTGAATATATTCAGGAAAAAACGCATACGCCCTTTTTGGCCAAGGGCATCATTGTCAACGTTTTGCCGCTTTTCATGTGCTTTAGAGGTGATTCGAATCTACCTCCTGAAATTTGTTTCCTGCAATTCTGCCTTGATTTCAATTCCTCGTCTTTGCCTTCCCTCAATATATTTGTGGACGAGAGTTATCATTTATAACTGTGCAGGTTTGTGAATTGCAGTGCCCTGAAGCTCCATTTTACAACTCGCTTTTTTGGGAGATGGCCGCAAAAGCGCAGGATGGCTTCAGGCCCTGTTTTGGTTCCAGGGGGCAGGCTGAGCCTGTGGTTAATTCTTCTTCCTGATGGGAAAATAGAGTGACCTGTGCCTGTCCCAACACCAAGAGCTAGTCTCTCATTGGTTCCCCGTCTTCCCGTTCATCCCCAGGACAAATTGCAACCTGTACGGAAGAGGAGGTCAAAGGTGCTGATGCTCCAAGTAGTGAGATTGCTAGTTAAGTGGCTGGAATGGCGAACCCGAGCACAAGGAGATGAGAAATGAGGTGCGTTTTAGAAACCTTTCCCCATCACACGGTGTACCATCTTCTGGGTTTTTCATGCATGTTTTCGATGTAGGAAGATGCCCTTGAACCTGGAGATTTGGGACCCATGCGATGGGTAGCACGCAGTATTACTTTAAAGGGTCTGCGTTTGCTCACCCAACCTCACCAAACCTCTCAGCCCCAAGAGTGTCCACCCTTATGTCTCATCCAGCTGTGGGTCTAGATATGGTCAACCCAGGTTGCATCACAGACCCTGAACGAATTGTATAAGAATTTCTCTCTCTTTCACTGTCTTTGTTTCATGGGTTTTGAAAAGTAATTTATTTTTATAATGGGGTTTAGCTGCTTTTCATGGCTGTGTTTATGCCGCTTTACACCCACTTGACACACTAACAGAGAGATATCAATACATAGGTTTTAAGATTATTACTAGTCAAATATATTCCTTTGCGGTGAATCGGGCGTGTTGAGTCCACTTCTCTGAGCAAGCAGTAGGTCTTGTCTATTACATATTGGGTTTATGGAACGGTATCTGAGCTAATTTGAAACTCTTGTTTTATGTATCACCGGACCTCACCTTTCCCGTTAAGCAGCCATAGTGTGATTTCTGCATGTGTGACTCTGTTCTGTTTTGTAATTCAGTTCAAGTGTAACGGTTTTTACATTCCCTCTATAAGTGACACCTTATGAGAAGTGTCCTTTTCTGTGTGACTTATTTCACTTAGAATCGTCGTACCTAAATCCACTTATCATGCTGCTACTAGCCTTATGACATTGATTTCATGGCTGAGTGATATTCCATTGTACATATGGACCTCAAATTTTTTATCCATTTTTCGGTTTCCTGGGATATTTAAGGTGGAATGAAGTGGAGGTCCTTGTCAACAGAGCAGCCCTAAACTTTGGGGTGCTTGTGTCTTGCTGATTTTTAATTTTCGCACTTTATACCCCCATGCGTGGAAGTGCCCTGTGCTCTCTAAGCTGTGTATTTTAGATGTTTCAGGACACACCGTACACTTCTCCAGAGTGGCTGTTGGCAATTTACATCCCGCCCATCAGTGTAGCAAGGCTCCCATTTCTCCATGGCCTGTCCTGCATTTCTGGTTTTGACACTTTTTTCAGCATGGCCCTTTTGACCGATGGGAAGCGAGACTTCTTTGTAGCGCTGATTTGCCTTTCCAGGTTGCTTGGTTGGCCAAAAAGGGCGTATGCGTTTTTTCCTGAATATATTCAGGAAAAAAACGCATACGCCCTTTTTGGCCAAGGGCATCATTGTCAACGTTTTGCCACTTTTCATGTGCTTTAGAGGCGATTCGAATCTACCTCCTGAAATCTGTTTCCTGCAATTCTGCCTTGATTTCAATTCCTCGTCTTTGCCTTCCCTCAATATATTTTTGGACGAGAGTTATCATTTATAACTGTGCAGGTTTGTGAATTGCAGTGCCCTGAAGCTCCATTTTACACCTCGCTTTTTCGGGAGCTGGCCGCAAAAGCGCAGGATGGCTTCAGGCCCTGTTCTGGTTCCAGGGGGCAGGCTGAGCCTGTGGTTAATTCTTCTTCCTGATGGGAAAATAGAGTGCCCTGTTCCTGTCCCAACACCAAGAACTAGTCTCTCATTGGTTCCCCATCTTCCCGTTCATCCTCAGGACAAATTGCAAACTGTACGGAACAAGAGGTTAATTGTGCTGATGCTCCAAATAGGGAGATTGCTAGTAAAGTGGCTGGAATGGCGAAGCCGAGCACAAGGAGATGAGAAATGAGGTGCGTTTTAGAAACCTTTCCCCATCACACGGTGTACCATCTTCTGGGTTTTTCATGCATGTTTTCGATGTAGGAAGATGCCCTTGAACCTGGAGATTTGGGACCCATGCGATGGGTAGCACGCAGTATTACTTTAAAGGGTCTGCGTTTGCTCACCCAACCTCACCAAACCTCTCAGCCCCAAGAGTGTCCACCCTTATGTCTCATCCAGCTGTGGGTCTAGATATGGTCAATCCAGGTTGCATCACAGCCCCTGAACGAATTGAGTAAGAATTTATCTCTCTTTCACTGTCTTTGTTTCATGGGTTTTTAAAAGTAATTTATTTTTATAATGGGGTTTAGATGCTTTTCACGGCTGTGTTTATGCCGCTTTACACCCACTTGACACACTAACAGAGAGATATCAATACTTAGGTTTTAAGATTATTACTAGTCAGATATATTCTTGTGCGGTGAATCGGGCGTGTTGAGTCCAGTTCTCTGAGCAAGGAGTAGGTCTTGTCTATTACATATTGGGTTTATGGAACGGTATCTGAGCTAATTTGAAACTCTTGTTTTATGTATCACCCCACCTCACCTTTCCCGTTTAGCAGCCATAGTGTGTTTTCTGCATGTGTGACTCTGTTCTGTTTTGTAATTCAGTTCAAGTGTAACGGTTTTTACATTCCCTCTATAAGTGACACCTTATGAGAAGTGTCCTTTTCTGTGTGACTTATTTCACTTAGAATCGTCGTACCTAAATCCACTCATCATGCTGCTACTAGCCTTATGACATTGATTTCATGGCTGAGTGATATTCCATTGTACATAAGGACCACAACTTTTTTATCCATTTTTCGCTTTCCTGGGATATTTAAGGTGGAATGAAGTGGAGGTCCTTGTCAACAGAGCAGCCCTAAACTTTGGGGTGCTTGTGTCTTGCTGATTTTTAATTTTCCCACTTTATACCCCCATGCGTGGAAGTGCCCTATGCTCTCTAAGCTGTGTTTTTTAGATGTTTCAGGACACACCGTACACTTCTCCAGAGTGGCTGTTGGCAATTTACATCCCGCCCATCAGTGTAGCAAGGCTCCCATTTCTCCATGGCCTGTCCTGCATTTCTGGTTTTGAAACTTTTTTCAGCATGGCCCTTTTGACCGATGGGAAGCGAGACTTCTTTGTAGCGCTGATTTGCCTTTCCAGGTTGCTTGGTTGGCCAAAAAGGGCGTATGCGTTTTTTCTGAATATATTCAAGAAAAAACGCATACGCCCTTTTTGGCCAAGGGCATCATTGTCAACATTTTGCCGCTTTTCATGTGCTTTAGAGGCGATTCGAATCTACCTCCTGAAATCTGTTTCCTGCAATTCTGCCTTGATTTCAATTCCTCGTCTTTGCCTTCCCTCAATATATTTGTGGACGAGAGTTATCATTTATAACTGTGCAGGTTTGTGAATTGCAGTGCCCTGAAGCTCCATTTTACAACTCGCTTTTTCGGGAGCTGGCCACAAAAGCGCAGGATGGCTTCAGGCCCTGTTCTGGTTCCGGGGGCAGGCTGAGCCTGTGGTTAATTCTTCTTCCTGATGGGAAAATAGAGTGACCTGTGCCTGTCCCAACACCAAGAACTAGTCTCTCATTGGTTCCCCATCTTCCCGTTCATCCTCAGGACAAATTGCAACCTGTACGGAACAAGAGGTTAATGGTGCTGATGCTCCAAATAGGGAGATTGCTAGTAAAGTGGCTGGAATGGCGAAGCCGAGCACAAGGAGATGAGAAATGAGGTGCGTTTTAGAAACCTTTCCCCATCACACGGTGTACCATCTTCTGGGTTTTTCATGCATGTTTTCGATGTAGGAAGATGCCCTTGAACCTGGAGATTTGGGACCCATGCGATGGGTAGCACGCAGTATTACTTTAAAGGGTCTGCGTTTGCTCACCCAACCTCACCAAACCTCTCAGCCCCAAGAGTGTCCACCCTTATGTCTCATCCAGCTGTGGGTCTAGATATGGTCAATCCAGGTTGCATCACAGCCCCTGAACGAATTGAGTAAGAATTTATCTCTCTTTCTCTGTCTTTGTTTCATGGGTTTTTAAAAGTAATTTATTTTTATAATGGGGTTTAGATGCTTTTCAAGGCTGTGTTTATGCCGCTTTACACCCACTTGACACACTAACAGAGAGATATCAATACTTAGGTTTTAAGATTATTACTAGTCAGATATATTCTTGTGCGGTGAATCGGGCGTGTTGAGTCCAGTTCTCTGAGCAAGGAGTAGGTCTTGTCTATTACATATTGGGTTTATGGAACGGTATCTGAGCTAATTTGAAACTCTTGTTTTATGTATCACCCCACCTCACCTTTCCCGTTTAGCAGCCATAGTGTGTTTTCTGCATGTGTGACTCTGTTCTGTTTTGTAATTCAGTTCAAGTGTAACGGTTTTTACATTCCCTCTATAAGTGACACCTTATGAGAAGTGTCCTTTTCTGTGTGACTTATTTCACTTAGAATCGTCGTACCTAAATCCACTCATCATGCTGCTACTAGCCTTATGACATTGATTTCATGGCTGAGTGATATTCCATTGTACATAAGGACCACAAATTTTTTATCCATTTTTCGCTTTCCTGGGATATTTAAGGTGGAATGAAGTGGAGGCCCTTGTCAACAGAGCAGCCCTAAACTTTGGGGTGCTTGTGTCTTGCTGATTTTTAATTTTCCCACTTTATACCCCCATGCGTGGAAGTGCCCTATGCTCTCTAAGCTGTGTTTTTTAGATGTTTCAGGACACACCGTACACTTCTCCAGAGTGGCTGTTGGCAATTTACATCCCGCCCATCAGTGTAGCAAGGCTCCCATTTCTCCATGGCCTGTCCTGCATTTCTGGTTTTGAAACTTTTTTCAGCATGGCCCTTTTGACCGATGGAAGCGAGACTTCTTTGTAGCGCTGATTTGCCTTTCCAGGTTGCTTGGTTGGCCAAAAAGGGCGTATGCGTTTTTTCCTGAATATATTCAGGAAAAAACGCATACGCCCTTTTTGGCCAAGGGCATCATTGTCAACGTTTTGCCGCTTTTCATGTGCTTTAGAGGTGATTCGAATCTACCTCCTGAAATTTGTTTCCTGCAATTCTGCCTTGATTTCAATTCCTCGTCTTTGCCTTCCCTCAATATATTTGTGGACGAGAGTTATCATTTATAACTGTGCAGGTTTGTGAATTGCAGTGCCCTGAAGCTCCATTTTACAACTCGCTTTTTTGGGAGATGGCCGCAAAAGCGCAGGATGGCTTCAGGCCCTGTTTTGGTTCCAGGGGGCAGGCTGAGCCTGTGGTTAATTCTTCTTCCTGATGGGAAAATAGAGTGACCTGTGCCTGTCCCAACACCAAGAGCTAGTCTCTCATTGGTTCCCCGTCTTCCCGTTCATCCCCAGGACAAATTGCAACCTGTACGGAAGAGGAGGTCAAAGGTGCTGATGCTCCAAGTAGTGAGATTGCTAGTTAAGTGGCTGGAATGGCGAACCCGAGCACAAGGAGATGAGAAATGAGGTGCGTTTTAGAAACCTTTCCCCATCACACGGTGTACCATCTTCTGGGTTTTTCATGCATGTTTTCGATGTAGGAAGATGCCCTTGAACCTGGAGATTTGGGACCCATGCGATGGGTAGCACGCAGTATTACTTTAAAGGGTCTGCGTTTGCTCACCCAACCTCACCAAACCTCTCAGCCCCAAGAGTGTCCACCCTTATGTCTCATCCAGCTGTGGGTCTAGATATGGTCAACCCAGGTTGCATCACAGACCCTGAACGAATTGTATAAGAATTTCTCTCTCTTTCACTGTCTTTGTTTCATGGGTTTTGAAAAGTAATTTATTTTTATAATGGGGTTTAGCTGCTTTTCATGGCTGTGTTTATGCCGCTTTACACCCACTTGACACACTAACAGAGAGATATCAATACATAGGTTTTAAGATTATTACTAGTCAAATATATTCCTTTGCGGTGAATCGGGCGTGTTGAGTCCACTTCTCTGAGCAAGCAGTAGGTCTTGTCTATTACATATTGGGTTTATGGAACGGTATCTGAGCTAATTTGAAACTCTTGTTTTATGTATCACCGGACCTCACCTTTCCCGTTAAGCAGCCATAGTGTGATTTCTGCATGTGTGACTCTGTTCTGTTTTGTAATTCAGTTCAAGTGTAACGGTTTTTACATTCCCTCTATAAGTGACACCTTATGAGAAGTGTCCTTTTCTGTGTGACTTATTTCACTTAGAATCGTCGTACCTAAATCCACTTATCATGCTGCTACTAGCCTTATGACATTGATTTCATGGCTGAGTGATATTCCATTGTACATATGGACCTCAAATTTTTTATCCATTTTTCGGTTTCCTGGGATATTTAAGGTGGAATGAAGTGGAGCTCCTTGTCAACAGAGCAGCCCTAAACTTTGGGGTGCTTGTGTCTTGCTGATTTTTAATTTTCGCACTTTATACCCCCATGCGTGGAAGTGCCCTGTGCTCTCTAAGCTGTGTTTTTTAGATGTGTCAGGACACATCGTACACTTCTCCAGAGTGGCTGTTGGCAATTTACATCCCGCCCATCAGTGTAGCAAGGCTCCCATTTCTCCATGGCCTGTCCTGCATTTCTGGTTTTGACACTTTTTTCAGCATGGCCCTTTTGACCGATGGGAAGCGAGACTTCTTCGGAGCGCTGATTTGCCTTTCCAGGTTGCTTGGTTGGCCAAAAAGGGTGTATGCGTTTTTTCCTGAATATATTCAGGAAAAAAACGCATACGCCCTTTTTGGCCAAGGGCATCATTGTCAACGTTTTGCCACTTTTCATGTGCTTTAGAGGCGATTCGAATCTACCTCCTGAAATCTGTTTCCTGCAATTCTGCCTTGATTTCAATTCCTCGTCTTTGCCTTCCCTCAATATATTTTTGGACGAGAGTTATCATTTATAACTGTGCAGGTTTGTGAATTGCAGTGCCCTGAAGCTCCATTTTACACCTCGTTTTTTCGGGAGCTGGCCGCAAAAGCGCAGGATGGCTTCAGGCCCTGTTCTGGTTCCAGGGGGCAGGCTGAGCCTGTGGTTAATTCTTCTTCCTGATGGGAAAATAGAGTGCCCTGTGCCTGTCCCAACACCAAGAACTAGTCTCTCATTGGTTCCCCATCTTCCCGTTCATCCTCAGGACAAATTGCAAACTGTACGGAACAAGAGGTTAATGGTGCTGATGCTCCAAATAGGGAGATTGCTAGTAAAGTGGCTGGAATGGCGAAGCCGAGCACAAGGAGATGAGAAATGAGGTGCGTTTTAGAAACCTTTCCCCATCACACGGTGTACCATCTTCTGGGTTTTTCATGCATGTTTTCGATGTAGGAAGATGCCCTTGAACCTGGAGATTTGGGACCCATGCGATGGGTAGCACGCAGTATTACTTTAAAGGGTCTGCGTTTGCTCACCCAACCTCACCAAACCTCTCAGCCCCAAGAGTGTCCACCCTTATGTCTCATCCAGCTGTGGGTCTAGATATGGTCAACCCAGGTTGCATCACAGACCCTGAACGAATTGTATAAGAATTTCTCTCTCTTTCACTGTCTTTGTTTCATGGGTTTTGAAAAGTAATTTATTTTTATAATGGGGTTTAGCTGCTTTTCATGGCTGTGTTTATGCCGCTTTACACCCACTTGACACACTAACAGAGAGATATCAATACATAGGTTTTAAGATTATTACTAGTCAAATATATTCCTTTGCGGTGAATCGGGCGTGTTGAGTCCACTTCTCTGAGCAAGCAGTAGGTCTTGTCTATTACATATTGGGTTTATGGAACGGTATCTGAGCTAATTTGAAACTCTTGTTTTATGTATCACCGGACCTCACCTTTCCCGTTAAGCAGCCATAGTGTGATTTCTGCATGTGTGACTCTGTTCTGTTTTGTAATTCAGTTCAAGTGTAACGGTTTTTACATTCCCTCTATAAGTGACACCTTATGAGAAGTGTCCTTTTCTGTGTGACTTATTTCACTTAGAATCGTCGTACCTAAATCCACTTATCATGCTGCTACTAGCCTTATGACATTGATTTCATGGCTGAGTGATATTCCATTGTACATATGGACCTCAAATTTTTTATCCATTTTTCGGTTTCCTGGGATATTTAAGGTGGAATGAAGTGGAGGTCCTTGTCAACAGAGCAGCCCTAAACTTTGGGGTGCTTGTGTCTTGCTGATTTTTAATTTTCGCACTTTATACCCCCATGCGTGGAAGTGCCCTGTGCTCTCTAAGCTGTGTATTTTAGATGTTTCAGGACACACCGTACACTTCTCCAGAGTGGCTGTTGGCAATTTACATCCCGCCCATCAGTGTAGCAAGGCTCCCATTTCTCCATGGCCTGTCCTGCATTTCTGGTTTTGACACTTTTTTCAGCATGGCCCTTTTGACCGATGGGAAGCGAGACTTCTTTGTAGCGCTGATTTGCCTTTCCAGGTTGCTTGGTTGGCCAAAAAGGGCGTATGCGTTTTTTCCTGAATATATTCAGGAAAAAAACGCATACGCCCTTTTTGGCCAAGGGCATCATTGTCAACGTTTTGCCACTTTTCATGTGCTTTAGAGGCGATTCGAATCTACCTCCTGAAATCTGTTTCCTGCAATTCTGCCTTGATTTCAATTCCTCGTCTTTGCCTTCCCTCAATATATTTTTGGACGAGAGTTATCATTTATAACTGTGCAGGTTTGTGAATTGCAGTGCCCTGAAGCTCCATTTTACACCTCGCTTTTTCGGGAGCTGGCCGCAAAAGCGCAGGATGGCTTCAGGCCCTGTTCTGGTTCCAGGGGGCAGGCTGAGCCTGTGGTTAATTCTTCTTCCTGATGGGAAAATAGAGTGCCCTGTTCCTGTCCCAACACCAAGAACTAGTCTCTCATTGGTTCCCCATCTTCCCGTTCATCCTCAGGACAAATTGCAAACTGTACGGAACAAGAGGTTAATTGTGCTGATGCTCCAAATAGGGAGATTGCTAGTAAAGTGGCTGGAATGGCGAAGCCGAGCACAAGGAGATGAGAAATGAGGTGCGTTTTAGAAACCTTTCCCCATCACACGGTGTACCATCTTCTGGGTTTTTCATGCATGTTTTCGATGTAGGAAGATGCCCTTGAACCTGGAGATTTGGGACCCATGCGATGGGTAGCACGCAGTATTACTTTAAAGGGTCTGCGTTTGCTCACCCAACCTCACCAAACCTCTCAGCCCCAAGAGTGTCCACCCTTATGTCTCATCCAGCTGTGGGTCTAGATATGGTCAATCCAGGTTGCATCACAGCCCCTGAACGAATTGAGTAAGAATTTATCTCTCTTTCACTGTCTTTGTTTCATGGGTTTTTAAAAGTAATTTATTTTTATAATGGGGTTTAGATGCTTTTCACGGCTGTGTTTATGCCGCTTTACACCCACTTGACACACTAACAGAGAGATATCAATACTTAGGTTTTAAGATTATTACTAGTCAGATATATTCTTGTGCGGTGAATCGGGCGTGTTGAGTCCAGTTCTCTGAGCAAGGAGTAGGTCTTGTCTATTACATATTGGGTTTATGGAACGGTATCTGAGCTAATTTGAAACTCTTGTTTTATGTATCACCCCACCTCACCTTTCCCGTTTAGCAGCCATAGTGTGTTTTCTGCATGTGTGACTCTGTTCTGTTTTGTAATTCAGTTCAAGTGTAACGGTTTTTACATTCCCTCTATAAGTGACACCTTATGAGAAGTGTCCTTTTCTGTGTGACTTATTTCACTTAGAATCGTCGTACCTAAATCCACTCATCATGCTGCTACTAGCCTTATGACATTGATTTCATGGCTGAGTGATATTCCATTGTACATAAGGACCACAACTTTTTTATCCATTTTTCGCTTTCCTGGGATATTTAAGGTGGAATGAAGTGGAGGTCCTTGTCAACAGAGCAGCCCTAAACTTTGGGGTGCTTGTGTCTTGCTGATTTTTAATTTTCCCACTTTATACCCCCATGCGTGGAAGTGCCCTATGCTCTCTAAGCTGTGTTTTTTAGATGTTTCAGGACACACCGTACACTTCTCCAGAGTGGCTGTTGGCAATTTACATCCCGCCCATCAGTGTAGCAAGGCTCCCATTTCTCCATGGCCTGTCCTGCATTTCTGGTTTTGAAACTTTTTTCAGCATGGCCCTTTTGACCGATGGGAAGCGAGACTTCTTTGTAGCGCTGATTTGCCTTTCCAGGTTGCTTGGTTGGCCAAAAAGGGCGTATGCGTTTTTTCTGAATATATTCAAGAAAAAACGCATACGCCCTTTTTGGCCAAGGGCATCATTGTCAACATTTTGCCGCTTTTCATGTGCTTTAGAGGCGATTCGAATCTACCTCCTGAAATCTGTTTCCTGCAATTCTGCCTTGATTTCAATTCCTCGTCTTTGCCTTCCCTCAATATATTTGTGGACGAGAGTTATCATTTATAACTGTGCAGGTTTGTGAATTGCAGTGCCCTGAAGCTCCATTTTACAACTCGCTTTTTCGGGAGCTGGCCACAAAAGCGCAGGATGGCTTCAGGCCCTGTTCTGGTTCCGGGGGCAGGCTGAGCCTGTGGTTAATTCTTCTTCCTGATGGGAAAATAGAGTGACCTGTGCCTGTCCCAACACCAAGAACTAGTCTCTCATTGGTTCCCCATCTTCCCGTTCATCCTCAGGACAAATTGCAACCTGTACGGAACAAGAGGTTAATGGTGCTGATGCTCCAAATAGGGAGATTGCTAGTAAAGTGGCTGGAATGGCGAAGCCGAGCACAAGGAGATGAGAAATGAGGTGCGTTTTAGAAACCTTTCCCCATCACACGGTGTACCATCTTCTGGGTTTTTCATGCATGTTTTCGATGTAGGAAGATGCCCTTGAACCTGGAGATTTGGGACCCATGCGATGGGTAGCACGCAGTATTACTTTAAAGGGTCTGCGTTTGCTCACCCAACCTCACCAAACCTCTCAGCCCCAAGAGTGTCCACCCTTATGTCTCATCCAGCTGTGGGTCTAGATATGGTCAATCCAGGTTGCATCACAGCCCCTGAACGAATTGAGTAAGAATTTATCTCTCTTTCTCTGTCTTTGTTTCATGGGTTTTTAAAAGTAATTTATTTTTATAATGGGGTTTAGATGCTTTTCAAGGCTGTGTTTATGCCGCTTTACACCCACTTGACACACTAACAGAGAGATATCAATACTTAGGTTTTAAGATTATTACTAGTCAGATATATTCTTGTGCGGTGAATCGGGCGTGTTGAGTCCAGTTCTCTGAGCAAGGAGTAGGTCTTGTCTATTACATATTGGGTTTATGGAACGGTATCTGAGCTAATTTGAAACTCTTGTTTTATGTATCACCCCACCTCACCTTTCCCGTTTAGCAGCCATAGTGTGTTTTCTGCATGTGTGACTCTGTTCTGTTTTGTAATTCAGTTCAAGTGTAACGGTTTTTACATTCCCTCTATAAGTGACACCTTATGAGAAGTGTCCTTTTCTGTGTGACTTATTTCACTTAGAATCGTCGTACCTAAATCCACTCATCATGCTGCTACTAGCCTTATGACATTGATTTCATGGCTGAGTGATATTCCATTGTACATAAGGACCACAAATTTTTTATCCATTTTTCGCTTTCCTGGGATATTTAAGGTGGAATGAAGTGGAGGCCCTTGTCAACAGAGCAGCCCTAAACTTTGGGGTGCTTGTGTCTTGCTGATTTTTAATTTTCCCACTTTATACCCCCATGCGTGGAAGTGCCCTATGCTCTCTAAGCTGTGTTTTTTAGATGTTTCAGGACACACCGTACACTTCTCCAGAGTGGCTGTTGGCAATTTACATCCCGCCCATCAGTGTAGCAAGGCTCCCATTTCTCCATGGCCTGTCCTGCATTTCTGGTTTTGAAACTTTTTTCAGCATGGCCCTTTTGACCGATGGAAGCGAGACTTCTTTGTAGCGCTGATTTGCCTTTCCAGGTTGCTTGGTTGGCCAAAAAGGGCGTATGCGTTTTTTCCTGAATATATTCAGGAAAAAACGCATACGCCCTTTTTGGCCAAGGGCATCATTGTCAACGTTTTGCCGCTTTTCATGTGCTTTAGAGGTGATTCGAATCTACCTCCTGAAATTTGTTTCCTGCAATTCTGCCTTGATTTCAATTCCTCGTCTTTGCCTTCCCTCAATATATTTGTGGACGAGAGTTATCATTTATAACTGTGCAGGTTTGTGAATTGCAGTGCCCTGAAGCTCCATTTTACAACTCGCTTTTTTGGGAGATGGCCGCAAAAGCGCAGGATGGCTTCAGGCCCTGTTTTGGTTCCAGGGGGCAGGCTGAGCCTGTGGTTAATTCTTCTTCCTGATGGGAAAATAGAGTGACCTGTGCCTGTCCCAACACCAAGAGCTAGTCTCTCATTGGTTCCCCGTCTTCCCGTTCATCCCCAGGACAAATTGCAACCTGTACGGAAGAGGAGGTCAAAGGTGCTGATGCTCCAAGTAGTGAGATTGCTAGTTAAGTGGCTGGAATGGCGAACCCGAGCACAAGGAGATGAGAAATGAGGTGCGTTTTAGAAACCTTTCCCCATCACACGGTGTACCATCTTCTGGGTTTTTCATGCATGTTTTCGATGTAGGAAGATGCCCTTGAACCTGGAGATTTGGGACCCATGCGATGGGTAGCACGCAGTATTACTTTAAAGGGTCTGCGTTTGCTCACCCAACCTCACCAAACCTCTCAGCCCCAAGAGTGTCCACCCTTATGTCTCATCCAGCTGTGGGTCTAGATATGGTCAACCCAGGTTGCATCACAGACCCTGAACGAATTGTATAAGAATTTCTCTCTCTTTCACTGTCTTTGTTTCATGGGTTTTGAAAAGTAATTTATTTTTATAATGGGGTTTAGCTGCTTTTCATGGCTGTGTTTATGCCGCTTTACACCCACTTGACACACTAACAGAGAGATATCAATACATAGGTTTTAAGATTATTACTAGTCAAATATATTCCTTTGCGGTGAATCGGGCGTGTTGAGTCCACTTCTCTGAGCAAGCAGTAGGTCTTGTCTATTACATATTGGGTTTATGGAACGGTATCTGAGCTAATTTGAAACTCTTGTTTTATGTATCACCGGACCTCACCTTTCCCGTTAAGCAGCCATAGTGTGATTTCTGCATGTGTGACTCTGTTCTGTTTTGTAATTCAGTTCAAGTGTAACGGTTTTTACATTCCCTCTATAAGTGACACCTTATGAGAAGTGTCCTTTTCTGTGTGACTTATTTCACTTAGAATCGTCGTACCTAAATCCACTTATCATGCTGCTACTAGCCTTATGACATTGATTTCATGGCTGAGTGATATTCCATTGTACATATGGACCTCAAATTTTTTATCCATTTTTCGGTTTCCTGGGATATTTAAGGTGGAATGAAGTGGAGGTCCTTGTCAACAGAGCAGCCCTAAACTTTGGGGTGCTTGTGTCTTGCTGATTTTTAATTTTCGCACTTTATACCCCCATGCGTGGAAGTGCCCTGTGCTCTCTAAGCTGTGTTTTTTAGATGTGTCAGGACACATCGTACACTTCTCCAGAGTGGCTGTTGGCAATTTACATCCCGCCCATCAGTGTAGCAAGGCTCCCATTTCTCCATGGCCTGTCCTGCATTTCTGGTTTTGACACTTTTTTCAGCATGGCCCTTTTGACCGATGGGAAGCGAGACTTCTTCGGAGCGCTGATTTGCCTTTCCAGGTTGCTTGGTTGGCCAAAAAGGGCGTATGCGTTTTTTCCTGAATATATTCAGGAAAAAAACGCATACGCCCTTTTTGGCCAAGGGCATCATTGTCAACGTTTTGCCACTTTTCATGTGCTTTAGAGGCGATTCGAATCTACCTCCTGAAATCTGTTTCCTGCAATTCTGCCTTGATTTCAATTCCTCGTCTTTGCCTTCCCTCAATATATTTTTGGACGAGAGTTATCATTTATAACTGTGCAGGTTTGTGAATTGCAGTGCCCTGAAGCTCCATTTTACACCTCGCTTTTTCGGGAGCTGGCCGCAAAAGCGCAGGATGGCTTCAGGCCCTGTTCTGGTTCCAGGGGGCAGGCTGAGCCTGTGGTTAATTCTTCTTCCTGATGGGAAAATAGAGTGCCCTGTGCCTGTCCCAACACCAAGAACTAGTCTCTCATTGGTTCCCCATCTTCCCGTTCATCCTCAGGACAAATTGCAAACTGTACGGAACAAGAGGTTAATGGTGCTGATGCTCCAAATAGGGAGATTGCTAGTAAAGTGGCTGGAATGGCGAAGCCGAGCACAAGGAGATGAGAAATGAGGTGCGTTTTAGAAACCTTTCCCCATCACACGGTGTACCATCTTCTGGGTTTTTCATGCATGTTTTCGATGTAGGAAGATGCCCTTGAACCTGGAGATTTGGGACCCATGCGATGGGTAGCACGCAGTATTACTTTAAAGGGTCTGCGTTTGCTCACCCAACCTCACCAAACCTCTCAGCCCCAAGAGTGTCCACCCTTATGTCTCATCCAGCTGTGGGTCTAGATATGGTCAATCCAGGTTGCATCACAGCCCCTGAACGAATTGAGTAAGAATTTAGCTCTCTTTCACTGTCTTTGTTTCATGGGTTTTTAAAAGTAATTTATTTTTATAATGGGGTTTAGATGCTTTTCACGGCTGTGTTTATGCCGCTTTACACCCACTTGACACACTAACAGAGAGATATCAATACATAGGTTTTAAGATTATTACTAGTCAGATATATTCCTTTGCGGTGAATCGGGCGTGTTGAGTCCAGTTCTCTGAGCAAGGAGTAGGTCTTGTCTATTACATATTGGGTTTATGGAACGGTATCTGAGCTAATTTGAAACTCTTGTTTTATGTATCACGCCACCTCACCTTTTCCGTTAAGTAGCCATAGTGTGTTTTCTGCATGTGTGACTCTGTTCTGTTTTGTAATTCAGTTCAAGTGTAACGGTTTTTACATTCCCTCTATAAGTGTCACCTTATGAGAAGTGTCCTTTTCTGTGTGACTTATTTCACTTAAAATCGTCGTACCTAAATCCACTCATCATGCTGCTACTAGCCTTGTGACATTGATTTCGAGGCTGAATGATATTCCATTGTACATAAGGACCACAACTTTTTTATCCATTTTTCGCTTTCCTGGGATATTTAAGGTGGAATGAAGTGGAGGTCCTTGTCAACAGAGCAGCCCTAAACTTTGGGGTGCTTGTGTCTTGCTGATTTTTAATTTTCCCACTTTATACCCCCATGCGTGGAAGTGCCCTATGCTCTCTAAGCTGTGTTTTTTAGATGTTTCAGGACACACTGTACACTTCTCCAGAGTGGCTGTTGGCAATTTACATCCCGCCCATCAGTGTAGCAAGGCTCCCATTTCTCCATGGCCTGTCCTGCATTTCTGGTTTTGACACTTTTTTCAGCATGGCCCTTTTGACCGATGGGAAGCGAGACTTCTTTGTAGCGCTGATTTGCCTTTCCAGGTTGCTTGGTTGGCCAAAAAGGGCGTATGCGTTTTTTCCTGAATATATTCAGGAAAAAACGCATACGCCCTTTTTGGCCAAGGGCATCATTGTCAACGTTTTGCCGCTTTTCATTTGCTTTAAAGGCGATTCGAATCTACCTCCTGAAATCTGTTTCCTGCAATTCTGCCTTGCTTTCAAATCCTCTTCTTTGCCTTCCCTCAATATATTTGTGGACGAGAGTTATCATTTATAACTCTGCAGGTTTGTGAATTGCAGTGCCCTGAAGCTCCATTTTACAACTCGCTTTTTCGGGAGCTGGACGCAAAAGCGCAGGATGGCTTCAGGCCCTATTCTGGTTCCGGGGGCAGGCTGAGCCTGTGGTAAATTCTTCTTCCTGATGGGAAAATAGAGTGACCTGTGCCTGTCCCAACACCAAGAGCTATTCTCTCATTGGTTCCCCGTCTTCCCGTTCATCCTCAGCACAAATTGCAACCTGTACGGAACAGGAGGTTAAAGGTGCTGATGCTCCAAGTGGGGAGATTGCTAGTAAAGTGGCTGGAATGGCCAACCCGAGCACAAGGAGATGAGAAATGAGGTGCGTTTTAGAAACCTTTCCCCATCACACGGTGTACCATCTTCTGGGTTTCTCATGCATGTTTTCGATGTAGGAAGATGCCCTTGAACCTGGAGATTTGGGACCCATGCGATGGGTAGCACGCAGTATTACTTTAAAGGGTCTGCGTTTGCTCACCCAACCTCACCAAACCTCTCAGCCCCAAGAGTGTCCACCCTTATGTCTCATCCAGCTGTGGGTCAAGATATGGTCAATCCAGGTTGCATCACAGCCCCTGAACGAATTGTGTAAGAATTTCTCTCTCTTTCACTGTCTTTGTTTCATGGGTTTTGAAAAGTAATTTATTTTTATAATGGGGTTTAGCTGCTTTTCACGGCTGTGTTTATGCCGCTGTACACCCACTTGACACACTAACAGAGAGATATCAATACATAGGTTTTAAGATTATTACTAGTCAGATATATTCCTTTGCGGTGAATCGGGCATGTTGAGTCCAGTTCTCTGAGCAAGGAGTAGGTCTTGTCTATTACATATTGGGTTTATGGAACTGTATCTGAGCTAATTTGAAACTCTTGTTTTATGTATCACCCCACCTCACCTTTTCCGTTAAGCAGCCATAGTGTGTTTTCTGCATGTGTGACTCTGTTCTGTTTTGTAATTCAGTTCAAGTGTAACGGTTTATACATTCCCTCTATAAGTGACACCTTATGAGAAGTGTCCTTTTCTTTGTGACTTATTTCACTTAGAATCGTCGTACCTAAATCTACTCATCATGCTGCTACTAGCCTTATGACATTGATTTCATGGCAGAGTGATATTCCATTGTACATAAGGACCACAACTTTTGTATCCATTTTTCGCTTTCCTGGGATATTTAAGGTGGAATGACGTGGAGGTCCTTGTCAACAGAGCAGCCCTAAACTTTGGGGTTCTTGTGTCTTGCTGATTTTTAATTTTCCCACCTTATACCCCCATGCGTGGAAGTGCCCTATGCTCTCTAAGCTGTGTTTTTTAGATGTGTCAGGACACATCGTACACTTCTCCAGAGTGGCTGTTGGCAATTTACATCCCGCCCATCAGTGTAGCAAGGCTCCCATTTCTCCATGGCCTGTCCTGCATTTCTGGTTTTGACACTTTTTTCAGCATGGCCCTTTTGACCGATGGGAAACGAGACTTCTTTTTAGTGCTGATTTGACTTTCCAGGTTGCTTGGTTGGCCCAAAAGGGCGTATGCGTTTTTTCCTTAATATATTCAGGAAAAAACGCATACGCCCTTTTTGGCCAAGGGCATCATTGTCAACGTTTTGCCGCTTTTCTTGTGCTTTAAAGGCGATTCGAATCTACCTCCTGAAATCTGTTTCCTGCAATTCTGCCTTGATTTCAATTCCTCGTCTTTGCCTGCCCTCAATATATTTGTGGACGAGAGTTATCATTTATAACTGCGCAGGTTTGTGAATTGCAGTGCCCTGAAGCTCCATTTTACAACTCGCTTTTTTGGGAGCTGGCCGCAAAAGCGCAGGATGGCTTCAGGCCCTGTTCTGGTTCCGGGGGGCCGGCTGAGCCTGTGGTTAATTCTTCTTCCTGATGGGAAAATAGAGTGACCTGTGCCTGTCCCAACACCAAGAACTAGTCTCTCATTGGTTCCCCGTCTTCCCGTTCATCCTCAGGACAAATTGCAACCTGTACGGAACAGGATGTTAAAGGTGCTGATGCTCCAAGTAGGTAGATTGCTAGTAAAGTGGCTGGAATGGCGAACCCGAGCACAAGGAGATGAGAAATGAGTTGCGTTTTAGAAACCTTTCCCCATCACAAGGTGTACCATCTACTGGGTTTCTCATGCATGTTTTCGATGTAGGAAGATGCCCTTGAACCTGGAGATTTGGGACCCATGCGATGGGTAGCATGCAGTATTACTTTAAAGGGTCTGCATTTTCTCACTCAACCTCACCAAACTTCTCAGCAACAAGAGTGTCCACCCATATGTCTCATCCAGCTGTGGGTGTAGATATGGTCAATCCAGGTTGCATCACAGCCCCTGAAAGAATTGTGTAAGAATTTCTCTCTCTTTCACTGTCTTTGTTTAATGGGTTTTTAAAAGTAATTTATTTTTATAATGGGGTTTAGCTGCTTTTCACGGCTGTGTTTATGCCGCTTTACACCCACTTGACTCACTAACAGAGAGATATCAATACATAGGTTTTAAGATTATTAATAGTCAGATATATTCTTGTGCGGTGAATCGGGCGTGTTGAGTCCAGTTCTCTGAACAAGGAGTAGGTCTTGTCTATTACATATTGGGTTTATGGAACGGTATCTGAGCTAATTTGAAACTCTTGTTTTATGTATCACCCCACCTCACCTTTCCCGTTAAGCAGCCATAGTGTGTTTTCTGCATGTGTGACTCTGTTCTGTTTTGTAATTCAGTTCAAGTGTAACTGTTTTTACATTCCCTCTATAAGTGACACCTTATGAGAAGTGTCCTTTTTTGTGTGACTTATTTTACTTAGAATCGTCTTACCTAAATCCACTCATCATGCTGCTACTAGCCTTATAACATTGATTTCATGGCTGAGTGATATTCCATTGTACATAAGGACCACAACTTTTGTATCCATTTTTCGCTTTTCTGGGATATTTAAGGTGGAATGAAGTGGAGGTCCTTGTCAATAGAGCAGCCCTAAACTTTGGGGTTCTTGTGTCTTGCTGATTTTTAATTTTCCCACTTTATACCCCCATGCATGGAAGTGCCTTATGCTCCCTAAGCTGTGTTTTTTAGATGTTTCAGGACACACCGTACACTTCTCCAGAGTGGCTGTTGGCAATTTACATCCCGCCCATCAGTGTAGCAAGGCTCCGATTTCTCCATGGCCTGTCCTACATTTCTGGTTTTGAAACTTTTTTCAGCATGGCCCTTTTGACCGATGGGAAGCGGGAGTTCTTTGTAGTGCTGATTTGCATTTCCAGGTTGCTTGGTTGGCCCAAAAGGGCGTATGCGTTTTTTTCCTGAATATATTCAGGAAAAAACGCATACGCCCTTTTTGGCCAAGGGCATCATTGTCAACGTTTTGCTGCTTTTCATGTGCGTTATAGGCGATTCGAATCTACCTCCTGAAATCTGTTTCCTGCAATTCTGCCTTGCTTTCAAATCCTCTTCTTTCCCTTCCCTCAATATATTTGTGGACGAGAGTTATCATTTATAACTGTGCAAGTTTGTGAATTGCAGTGCCCTGAAGCTCCATTTTACAACTCGCTTTTTTGGGAGCTGGCCGCAAAAGCGCAGGATGGCTTCAGGCCCTGTTCTGGTTCCGGGGGGCCGGCTGAGCCTGTGGTTAATTCTTCTTACTGATGGGAAAATAGAGTGACCTGTGCCTGTCCCAACACCAAGAGCTAGTCTCTTATTGGTTCCCCGTCTTCCCGTTCATCCTCAGGACAAATTGCAACCTGTACGGAACAGGAGGTTAAAGGTGCTGATGCTCCAAATAGGGAGATTTCTAGTAAAGTGGCTGGAATGGTGAATCCGAGCACAAGGAGATGAGAAATGAGGTGCGTTTTAGAAACCTTTCCCCATCACACGGTGTACCATCTTCTGGGTTTCTCATGCATGTTTTCGATGTAGGAAGATGCCCTTGAACCTGGAGATTTGGGACCAATGCGATGGGTAGCACGCAGTATTACTTTAAAGGGTCTGCGTTTGCTCACCCAACCTCACCAAACCTCTCAGCCCCAAGAGTGTCCATCCTTATGTCTCATCCAGCTGTGGGTCTAGATATGGTCAATCCAAATTGCATTACAGCCCCTGAGTGAATTGTGTAAGTATTTCTCTCTCTTTCACTGTCTTTGTTTCATGGGTTTTTAAAAGTAAATTATTTTTATAATGGGGTTTAGCTGCTTTTCACTGCTGTGTTTATGCCGCTTTACACCCACTTGACACTCTAACAGAGAGATATCAATACATAGGTTTTAAGATTCTTACTAGTCAGATATGTTCTTGTGCGGTGAATAGGGGGTGTTGAGTCCAGTTCACTGAGCAAGGAGTAAGTCTTGTCTATTACATATTGGGTTTATGGAACGTTATTTGAGCTAATTTGAAATCCTTGTTTTTGCATCACCCCAGCTCACCTTTCCCATTAAGCAACCATAGTGTGTTTTCTAAATGTGTGACTCTGTTCTGTTTTGTAATTCCGTTCAAGTGTAACGGTTTTTACATTACTTCTGTTAGTGATATCTTATGATAAGTGTCTTTTTCTGTGTGACTTATTTCACTTAGAATTGTCGTACCTAAATCCACTCATCATGCTGCTACTAGCCTTATGATATTGATTTCACGCCCGAGTGATATTGTATTGTACATAAGGACCACAAATTCTTTATCCATTTTTCTCTTTCCTGGGATATTTAAGGTGGAATGAAGTTGAGGTTCTTGTCAACAGAGCAGCCCTAAACTTTGGGGTGCCTGTGTCTTGCTGATTTTTAGTTTTCCCAATTTATACCCCCATAAGTGGATGTGCCCCTTTCTCTCTAGCTGTGTTTTTTAGATGTTTTAGGAAACACCATACCCTTCTCCAGAGTTGTCATTGGCAATTTACATCCCTCCCATCAGTGTAACAAGGATCCCTTTCCTCCCTGGCCTCTCCTGCATTTCTTGTTTTTACACTTTTTTAGGAAGGACCTTTTGACCGATGGGAAGTGAGACTCCTTTGTAGTGCTGAATTGCATTTCCGGCTTGCTTGGTTGGCCAAAAAGGGCTTATGGGTTTTTTCCTGAATTTATTCAGAAGAAAACGCATATTGTCTTTTTGGCCAAGTGCGTCATTGTGGACGTTTGGCCGCTTTTCTTGTGCTTTAGGGGCGATTCAAATCTAACTCCTGAAATCTGTTTCCTGCAATTCTGCCTTGATTTCAAATCCTCTTCGTTGCCTTCCCTCAATATATTTGTGGACGAGAGTTATCATTTATAACTCTGCAGGTTTGTGAATTGCAGGGCCCCTGAGCTCCATTTTTCAACTCGCTTTTTTGGGAGCTTTCTGCAGAACCGCTGGTTTGCTTTTGGCCCTCTTCTGGTTCCCGGTTGCAGGCTAAGCCTTTGCTTAATTCTTCTTCCTGACTGGAAAGTAGAGTGACATGTGCCTCTCTGAACATCTTGGGCTTGGCTCTCCTTGTTTCTCCTCCTTCCCCTTCTTCCTTTGGACAAATTCCAATTTCTGTGCAACTGGTTGTTGAAGGTGCTGACATACTCAAGTGGGGAGATTTTAAGGAAAAAGGCTGGAGGGGTGAACCCAATAACCAGGAAATTAGGAGTTTTAGTGCCTTTTCCAAAATCTTCCTGATCCAACCGTGTTCCATCTTCTGGGTGTCACAGGCATGTTGTAGCTGTAGGAAAGGTCCCGTGTATGTAAGGAGAACACAAGGGATTTTTCCAAATCAGTGTCTCCCCGAACTCCAATCTGGGGAATTTTTAAGCTACTGGTACATGTGTGTTCATTAAGGGACTTGGGCCGTAGGCAGAGTCCGAACTTTAGATGATTGAAGTCTTCAGGTTCAGAAACGCTCACCATCGGCCTCCTTTAGTTTCCATTTTATCTGTAGTTGATAGATGATGTCGATATAGATATCTATGGTTTTTCAGATTATTTCCCCTCAGGGGTCATTACAAAATATTGAGTATAGTTCCCTGTGCTATACAGTAGTTCCTTGTTGATGATATATTTTATACATAGCAGTGTGTATATGTTAATCTGAAACTGTTAATTTATCCCTCCTCCCACCTTTCCCCTTTGGTAATAAAAAATATAAGATTTTAAACTTCTCAGAAATCTAGGAGCTGAAAGACAGGTATCATTTTCAATGGAAAATCATTCGAAACAAGGTTGAAACTTCAACCAAGATTATTAGATGTACATCCTTGGAAAGAAATGACTGCATTTCTCTACTGTTGACCTGACAAATAAGACAAACCCCTCCACTGAACTTGCTTATAATAAAGTGATGGAAATATCAAATGGAAGTGTTAGAAACATCTTATTTTACACGAGCCTTATACACTGCTCTATGTTAATTACAGTTTGGCTCACACATCTGTTCATTGAAGTTACAATGTTCTCAAATTCTGTTACTGATCCTGCAGAGTGGGCCCCAACAAGGGTCTCCCTGCCCAGTGTCATTGGAGCCAACAGATCGAGACTGACTTTGGTTCAGAAGCAAAGGAAATCTTTATATTTTGATCAGAGAATGGAGAGGTGATAGTGTGTGCTCCCCTGCGGGTTGTGGGCCTGGCTGCTGTGTAGGGATCCTGTCAGCATCAGCGGGAGTGAGGGGGCGGAGCTCTCGAGGGCTGGGTTGCCTGGAGCTCAGGCTCTATGTCGCAGAGTCTGCACGGGGCCCCACGAGCTGAGGTGTCGGCCCAGCCATTTTGCACTAGGAAATCGGGTCTGAAGTGTCGGGTGTGGGACCTCTGCATGTGGAAACCTAGGAGCAAGTGAAATTAGACAAAGCACAAAGGAAAAAATGGTTAGACTTTATTTTATTGCCCAGATTCTATTTTTATCTCCCAGGAATTTTTAATGGGCTTTGCCAGTGACAAAGCCCTCCTCTGCCTTTTGTCCCATTCCTCATTCTTGGGGCGCTGAGGGTGCAGACACGTCTTCTGTAAATGCTTCGTGCTGAGTTGGGTGTCCTCATACCCGGGTGTAGGGGCAGGACTTCTCCCCAGCAGCCTCCAGGTGAGATTGATTGTCCGCAGGCCTCCTCCCTCACTGCTCGTCTGCCTGAGCACCAGCATTGGCAGTTTTATAGATTCTAATGACCTTTAAGGGTCCAGGAAAGAGATGTGCAGAGACGCTGAGGGGGTGGGCGGTTTTACCCTGCTCCACATTGGTTCGGCCCCCTTAGGCTGACGGTTTCTGCCAGCCTAGATGCTCTGACCAGTAGTCTGCGCTTTCTTCAGTTAGGCCAACTGAATTAACGTACAAACAGCACCAGGTGTCAGAGCCCTGCTTGCTCAACTCCCAGACATTCCAGGGCCGGTGGTGATCCAGGACCATGACGGCCACTCAGTCAACGGCCTTTTGAAGTAGCCAGGAGTACAGCCGGTCTCATTGGCCCCCGTCACCACGGTGTCTGTAGGTTTTTCTATGGTGGCAGCGTTATTTACGGTTCCCCTGCCAAGTTTATTAGCTCGGCTCTGGGTGCAGTAAGTCCTGTAAGCAATAGTCAGCTCTTTAGGGGCACACTCTTGTTGTTTTCTGAGAGAAGCTCCAGGTCAAGTGATGGTCACACGAGTCGTCATGGGGGCCCATTGCCCCAGGTTGTCTCTCTGGAGGTTGGTGTTGGAGGGCCTCCTCACTCGAGGTCATTGTGCCCACGGAGCAATCCCTGCAACTTCATGGCATGGTGGGTGGTTAGGATCACCAAGTGGCGTCCTTTTCCCTTAGGAGGGAGCTGGCCTTGCGGGCTGCTGATTTCCAGGTTTTTAGATACCCCCAGTATCCTGGTCGGATGGGGTGGCTGGCCAATGCCTGGAGGGCATTCTTGCATTGTTCCATTTCAAGTGGTCCCAGTTTTTGCACTAATACTCCAAGGGCGATTCACCTTGGACCAGGAATGTAAAGGTCAAAGGGTTTAGCTAACTTAGGGAGGTCCAGGGCCAGGGTCTGAATTGACTGCTCTTTCCATTCTTGAAAGGCCGCTTCTGGATTCTACTCAAAAGGATCATCATCTTTTCCTTTCAGTGTTTCATATAGAGGCCCAGCTATTAGACTCTAGTTAGGGATCCAGATGCAGCAAACCCCGGTCTCCCCAGGAACCCCTAAGCTGTCTTCTAGTTTCAGGAAGGCTGAGGCTGCAAATGGCTTCTTCCCTTTCCTGGGGTGGGCTTCTCCGACCTTCTGTGCGAATGAAGCCCAGGAAGGCCACTTTAGTTTGTGATATTTGAGCCTTTTCCTTGGACACCTTCTATCTTTTATTGGCTAGGTAGTTCAGAGGCCTCCTTAGTCGGGCTGGTGATCAGAATGTCATCTGCATATTGAAGGAGGGTTCCCTTCTCCAGAGGTAGATCTTTTAGGTCTTTAGCTAACGTTTCCCCAAAGATGGTGTGGGAATTTTTGAACCCCTGGGGCAGGACGGCCCAGCAGTATTGTTTTTGTTGTATGTTGAGTCCTGCCACTCACAGCCAAAATTTCTTGTGACTCTGGGACTAATGGAATACAGAAGAAGGCATCATTGAAATCTAATACAGAATACCATGTCCTGGTGGATGGTAGAATGACCAGCAGGGTGTAGGAATTAGGAACTACTAGATGTATATCCTCTGTGGCTTCACTGACTGTCCTGGCGTCCTCTACCAGGTCCCCAGCAGCCCACGGGGCTCTTGTGGTCAGGCCCCTCCCAGGATATGGAGCTTACCTGGGCAGGTACCCAGCGGCCCACAGGGCTCTGGTGGTTAGGCCGCTCCCAGGATATGGAGCTCACCTGGGCAGGTACCCAGCAGCCCATGGGGCCCTCATGGTCAGGCCCCTCCCAGGATATGGAGCTCACTTGGGCAGGTACGCAGCAGCCCACGGGGCTCTCGTTGGCAGGCCCCTCCCTGGATATGGAGCTCCCGTGGACAGGTACCCCGGCAGGGCTGGGCTCACAGGAACCATGCACATAGCCCTCATTGCAGAGCACCCCCAGCCCACCTGTCACTCAGAGCTGACACAGAGCACCTCAGAGCAGAGCTTGAACTAACAAACAGCAGCTCCAACAGGTCTGTGACCCTAGGCTTCACTCTGTGCAGCCTCCCTCTGCCTGGTCTTCCAGGGGCTTCCACTGCAGCCGGGGCACCAGGCCTCTGTCTCCACCCACCACCCCTCCTCTCCCTGACTCCTGGGTTCCTCTCATTAGCAGAGGTTCTTCTTGAAGTTGTCTCCCACTCATGGACCAGATAAAATGATTAGAAAACAAGCCAGGGCTGCCGCCCCTTATCTATCCTGACTCTCGGGACCCTACACCTGTTTCTTGGATCTGGCCGGTGCAGCAAGGCCCATTCTCTGCAACTCTGAGCCCCTGAGGGGCGAGGATTGGCTGACCTGGGCAGCCTGACCCGGCCGGCCAGCCCTTCCCAGGTGTGCCTGGGTTGAGGTCAATATAAACACCCCTCCAGGCAGCAAAAGCCTCTGCAGCTGTGCCTGACGCCATATTCTCTGCCCCGTCAGCAGTCTCGGGGTTGGGCTGGTGGGAGGGAGTAGGGCCCACGGCTCTATGAGTGGCCCGGTGTGACTGGGGCTCTGCTGGACTTTCTGCAGGAGTTGCCGGGCTGCCACCTGCTAAAGAAGAGGATGTGTCACCCATACTTGCTGCTGGAATTTCTCCCCGTGCAGAGGTGAGGAAGGAAAAAAGCAGTGGGGGCCGGGACAGGAGGGGTACCTCAGGCAGGGAAATGGAAAGCTTCCAGACGAGCGCCCGGGGCCAGGACCATCCTGGCTGGCCTGCAGGCACCATGTCGGCCTGCGTGCTGTCACTGGTGTGACTCCAAGCCCCTTCCTCTAGTTTTTAAAGTCTTTGCACACATTCAGGTGTTTTACCTGGGAAGGGTGGGAAAAGTTCAGCAGCAGCTGGCCTGGGGCTCAGCTCACGTTTACTCAGAGACGCCTCCTCACGGTCCCCCAGCTTTGCAATGAGGACGCTCCTCGTTTGGGGGCTGCTGGCTGCATGGGAGATGATTCCCCACCTGTGACCAACTTCAGAATTGTTTACCACTGGAGCAAGTGCCCTGATAGGGTTTTCCTCTGTATGACCAGTGGGTTCTGTTTTTTTTTTTTTCTTTTTTGGTTCAAGGTAAGTTTTATTCCTCATTTTGTATTTATGGATATAAGCATGGAAATAATTCATTCATATAAATACGTCTATGGGAAGGACAGAACTTTTTTTTCTGTTTTATTTCTTTAAGTATTATTTCTTTTTTAATTTTTGAATTTATTTTATTCATTTTTTTATACAGCAGGCTCTTATTGGTTATCTATTTTATACATATAAGTGTATATATGTCAATCCCAGGCTCGCAATTCATCCCACCACCACCACCCTGCCACTTTCCCCCCTTGGTGTCCATACATTTGTTCTCTACATCTGTGTCTCTATTTCTCCCTTGCAAACCGGTTCATCTTTACCATTTGTCTAGGTTCCCCATGTATGCATTAATATACGATATTTGTTTTCTCTTTCTGACTTACTTCACTCTGTATGACAGTCTCTAGATCTATCCACGTCTCTACAAATGACCCAATTTCATTCCTTTTTATGGCTGAGTAATATTCCATTTTATACATGTAGCACATCTTTTCTGTTCGTCTGTCTATGGGCATTTAAGTTGCTTCCATGACCTGGCTATTATAAATAGTGCTGCAATGAATATTGTGGTGAATATGTCTTTTTGAATTATGGTTTTCTCTGGGTATATGGCCAGTAGTGGGATTGCTGGGTCATATGGTAATTCTATTTTTAGTTTTTTAAGGAACCTCCATACTGTTCTCCATAGTGACTGTATCAATTTACATTCCCACAAATAGTGTAAGAGGGTTCCCTTTTCTCCACACCCTCTCCAGCATTTGTTGCTTGTAGATTTTCTGATGATGCCCATTCTAACTCGTGTGAAGTGATACCTCATTGTAGTTTTGGTGTATATTTCTCTAATAATTAGTGATGTTGAGCAGCTTTTCATGTGCTTCTTAGTCATCTGTATGTCTTCTTGGGACAAATGTCTATTTACATCATCTGCCCATTTTTGGATTGGGTTGTTTGTTTTTTTACTGTTGAGCTGCATGAGCTGTTTATATACATTGGAGATTACTCCTTTGTCCATTGATTCGTTTGCAAATATTTTCTCCCATTGTGAGGGTTGTCTTTTCATCTTGTTTGTAGTTTCCTTTGCTTTGCAAAAGCTTTTAGGTTTCATTTGCTCCCATATGTTTATTTATTTTTTATTCCATTACTCTACAAGGTGGATCAAAAAAGATCTTGCTGTGATTTATGTCAAAGAGTATTCTTCCTATGTTTTCCTCTAAGAGTTTTATAGTGTCCGGTCTTACATTTTGGTCTCTAATCCATTTTGAGTTTATTTTTTGTGTATGGTGTTAGGGAGTGTTCTAATTTCATTCTTTTACATGTAGCTGTCCATTTTTCCCAGCACCACTTATTGAAGAGACTGTCTTTTCTCCTTTGTATACCCTTGCCTCCTTTGTCATAGATTAGTGGGCCATAGGTGTGTAGGTTTACCTCTGGGCTTTCTTTTTTTTTTTCTTTTACATCTTTATTGGAGTATAATTGCTTTACAATTGTGTGTTAGTTTCTGCTGTATAAAAAAGTGAATCAGCTGTGCGTATACATATAACACCATATCCCCTCCCTCTTGCACCTCCCTCTCACTCCCTTATCCCACCCTTTTAGGTGGTCACAAAGCACAGAGCTGATCTCCCTGTGCTATGTGGCTGCTTCCCAGTAGCTATCAATTTTACATTTGGTAGTGTATATTTGTCCATACCACTCTCGCACTTTGTCCCAGCTTACCCTTCCCTCTCCCCATGTCCTCAAGTCCTTTCTCTACGTCTGCGTCCTTAATCCTTTCCTGCCCCTAGGTTCTTCATAAACTTTTTTTTTTAGATTCCATATATATGTGTTAGCATACGGTATTTGTTTTTCTCTTTCTGACTTACTTCACTCTGTAGGACAGACTCTAGATCCATCCACCTCACTAAAAATAACTCAATTTCGTTTCTTTTTATGGCTGAATAATGTTCCATTGTATATATGTGCCACATCTTCTTTATCCATTTATCTGTTGATGGACACTTAGGTTGCTTCCATGTCCTGGCTATTGTAAATAGAGCTACAGTGAACATTGTGGTACATGACTCTTTTTGAATTATGGTTTTCTCAGGGTAAATGTCCAGGAGTGGGTTTGCTGGGTTGTATGGTAGTTCTATTTTTAGGTTTTAAGGAACCCCCATACCGTTCTCCCTAGTGGCTATGTCAATTTACATTCCCACCAACAGTGCAAGAGGGTTCCCTTGGCTCCAATAAATGCCTCTCCAGCATTTATTGTTGGTAGATTTTTTGATGATGGCCAATCTGACTGGTGTGAGGTGATACCTCACTGTAGTTTTGATTTGCATTTTTCTAATGATTAGTGATGTTCAGCATCCTTTCATGTGTTTGTTGGCAACCTGTATATCTTCTTTGGAGAAATGTCTATTTAGGTCTTCTGCCCATTTTTGGATTGGGTTGTTTGGTTTTGTGATATTGAGCTACATGAGCTGCTTTTTGGAGATTAATCCTTTGCCATTTGCTTCATTTGAAAATATTTTCTCCCATTCTGATGGTTGTCTTTTCATCTTGCTAATGTTTTCCTTTGCTGTGCAAAAGAATTTATGTTTCATTCGGTCCCATTTTTTAATTTTTGTTTTTATTTCCATTTCTCTAGGAGGTGGGTCAAAAAGGATCTTGCTGTGATTTATGTCATAGACTGTTCTGCTTATGTTTTCCTCTAAGACTTTTATAGTGGCTGGTCTTATATTTAGGTCTCTAATCCATTTTGAGTTTACTTTTGTGTATGGTGTTAGGGAGTGTACTAATTTCATTCTTTTACATGTAACTGTCCAGTTTTCCCAGCACCACTTACTGAAGACACTGTCTTTTCTCCATTGTATACCCTTGCCTCCTTTGTCATAGATTAGTGAACCATAGGTACATGGGTTTATCTCTGTGCTTTATATCCTGTTCTATTGACCTATATTACTGTTTTTGTGTCAGTACCATATTATCTTGATTACTCTAGCTTTGTAATATAGTCTGAAGTCTGGAAGTCTGATTCCTCCAGCTCTTTTTTTTCCCCCTCAAGACTGCTTTGGCTATCCAGGGTCTTTTGTGTCTCCCTACAAATTTTAAGATTTTTTTTTCTTGTTCTGTAGAAAATGCCAAAGGTATTTTGATCGGGATTGCATTGAATATGTAGATTGCTTTGGGTAGTATAGTCATTTTCACAATATTGATTCTTCTACTCCAAGAACATGGTATATGTCTCCATCTGTTTATATCATCTTTGATTTCTTTCATCAGTGTCTTATAGTTTTCTGAGTACAGGTCTTTTACTTCCTTAGGTAGGTTTATTCCTAGGTATTTTATTATTTTTGTTGCAGTGGTAATGGGATTGTTTCCTTAATTTCTCTTTCTGATCTTTCATTGTTAGTGTAGAGGAATGCAAGCAATTTCTGTGCATTAATTTTGTATCCTGCAACTTTACCAAATTCATTGATTAGCTCCAGTGGTTTTCTGGTGGCATCTTTAGGATTCTCTATCTATGATATCATGTCATCTGCAAACAGTGACAATTTTACTTCTTCTTTTCCTTTTTGTATTCCTTTTATTTCTTTTTCTTCTCTGATTGCCATGGCTAGGACTTCCAAAACTATGTTGAATAGCAGTGGTGAGAGTGGACATCCTCGTCTTGTTCCTGATCTTAGAGGAAACGCTTTCAGTTTTTCACCATTGAGAATGCTGTTTGCTGTGGGTTTGTCATATATGGCCTTTATTATGTTGAGGTAGTTTCCCTCTATGCCCACACTCTGCAGAGTTTTTATCGTAAATGAGTGTTGAATTTTCTCAAAATCTTTTCCTTCATCTATTGAGATGATCATATGGTTTTATTCTACAATTTGTTAATATGGTGTATCACATTGATTTGTGTATATTGAAGAATCCTTGCATCCCTGGGATAAACCCCACTTGATCATGGTGTATGATCCTTTTAATGTGTTGTTCGATTCTGTTTGCTAGTATTTTGTTGAGGATTTTTACATCTATATTCATCAGTGATATTGGTCTATAATTTTCTTTCCTTGTAGTATCTCTGTCTGATTTTGGTATCAGGGTGATGGTGGTCTCATAGAATGAGTTTGGGAGTGTTCCTTCCCCTGCAATTGTTTTGAAGAATTTGAGAAGGTTGGGTGTTAGCTCTTCTCTAAATGTTTGATAGAATTCACCTGTGATGCCATCTGGTTCTGAACTTTTGTTTGTTGGAAGATTTTTAATCACAGTTTCAATTTCATTGCTTGCGATAGGTTTGTTCATATTTTCTATTTCTTCCTGGTTCAGTCTTAGAAGGTTATCCCTTTCTAAGAATTTGTCCATTTCTTCCAGATTGTCCATTTTATTGCCCTAGAGTTGCTTGTAGTAGTCTCTTAGGATGCTTTGTATTCCTGTGGTGTCTGTTGTAACTTCTGCTTTTTCACTTCTAATTTTGTTGATTTGCGTCCTCTCTCTCTTTTTCTGGAGTCTGGCTAAAGGTTGATCATTTTTGCTTATCTTCTCAAAGAACCAGCTTTTAGTTTTATTGATCTTTGCTTTCGTTTTCTTTGTTTCTATTTCATTTATTTCCGCTCTGATCTTTATGATTGCTTTCCTTCTACTAACTTTGGGTTTTGTTCTTCTTTCTCTAGTTCCTCTAGGTGTAAGGTTAGATTATTTATTTGAGATTTTTCTTGTTTCTTGAGGTAGGCTTGTATTGCTATAAACTTCCCTCTTAGAACTCCTTTTGCTGCATCCCATAGGTTTTGGATCATCGTGTTTTTGTTGTCATTTGTCTCTAGGTAGTTTTTGATTTCCTCTTTGATTTCCTCAGTGATCTCTTGGTTATTTATTAACGTATTGTTTAGCCTCCATGTGTTTGTGTTTTTTACGTTTTTTTCCATGTAATTGATTTCTAATCTCATAGCATTGTGGTCGGAACAGCTGCTTGATATGATTTCAGTTTTCTTAAATTTACTGAGGCTTTATCTGTGACCCAAGATGTGATCTATCCTGGAGAATGTTCCGTGTGCAGTTGAGAAGAACGTGTAATCTGCTGCTTTTGGATGGAATGTCCTATAAATATCAATTAACTCTATCTGGTCTGTTGTGTCATTTAAAGCTTGTGTTTCCTTATTAATTTTCTGTCTGGCTGATCTCCACTGGCGTAAATGAGCTGTTAAAGTCCCCCGCTATTATTGTGTTACTGTCGATTTCCTCTTTTATAGCTGTTAGCAGTTGCCTTATACATTGAGGTGCTCCTATTTTGGGTGCATATATATTTATAATTGTTATATCTTCTTCTTGGATTGATCCCTTGACCATTATGTAGTGTCTTTCCTTGTCTCTTGTAACATTCTTTATTTTAAAGTCTATTTTATCTGATATGAGTATTGCTACTCCAGCTTTCTTTTGATTTTCATTTGCATAGAATATATTTTTCCATCGCCTCACTTTGAGTCTGTATGTGTCCCTAGGTCTGAAATGGATCTCTTGTAGACAGCATATATATGGGTCTTGTTTTTGTATCCATTCAGCGAGCCTGTGTCTTTTGGTTGGAACATTTAGTGCATTCACGTTTAAGGTAATTATCGATATGTATGTTCCTACTACTATTTTCTTAATTGTTATGGGTTTGTCTTGGTGGGTCCTTTTCTTCTCTTGTGTTTCCCACTGAGAGAAGTTCCTTCAGCATTTGGTGTAGAGCTGGTTTCATGGTGCTGAATCCTCTTAGCTTTTGCTTGTCTGTAACGCTTTTGATTTCTCCATCAAATCTGAATGAGCTCTTTGCAGGGTGGAGTACTCTTGGTTGTAGGTTCTTCCCTTTCATCACTTTAAATTTATCATGCCACTTCCTTCTGGCTTGTAGATTTTCTACTGAGAAATCAGCTGTTCTCCTTATGGGAGTTCCCTTGTATGTTATTTGTCATTTTTCCCTTGCTGCTTTCAATCATTTCTCTTTGTCGTTAATTTTTGTCAATTTGATTACTATGTGTCTTGTCATTTTTCTCCTTTGGTTTATCCTGCCTGGGACACTCTGTGCTTCTGGACTTGGGTGGCTATTTCTTTTCCCATGCTAGGGAAGTTTTTGACCATAATCTCTTCAAATATATTCTCGGGTCCTTTCTCTCTCTCTTCTCCTTCTGGGACCCCTATAATGCGAATGTTGTTGTGTTTAATGTTGTCCCAGAGGACTCTTGTGGTGTCTTCATTTATTTTCATTCTTTCTCTTTATTCTGTTCCATGGCAGTGATTTCCACCTTTCTGTCTTCCAGGTCACTTATCCGTTCTTCTGCCACAGTTATTCTGCTACTGATTCCTTCTAGTGTATTTTTCATTTCAGTTATTCCATTGTTCACCTCTGTTTGTTTGTTCTTTAATTCTTCTAGGTGTTTGTTCCTTAATTCTTCTAGGTCTTTGTTAAGCATTTCTTGCGTCTTCTCGATCTTTGCCTCCTTTCTTTTTCCAAGGTCTTGGCTCAACTTCACTATCATTATTCTGAATTCTTTTTCTGGAAGGTTCCCTATCTCCACCTCATTTCATTTTTTTCTTGGGTTTTATCTTGTTCCTTGATCTGGTATAATGTCCTCTGCCTTTTCATTTTGTCTATCTTTCTGTGAATGTGGTTTTCCTTCCACAGGCTGCAGAATTGTAGTTCTTCTTGCTTCTGCTGTCTGCTCTCTGGTGGATGAGTCTATCTTAGAGGCTTGTGCAAGCTTCCTGATGGGAGGGACTGGTGGTAGGTAGAGCTGGGTGTTGCTTTGGTGGACAGAGCTTTAAACTGCTTGTCTACGGATTAAATAAAACTTTAATAAAAAGTTTAATCCGCTTGTCTGCTGATGCATGGGGCTGGGTTCCCTCCCTGTTGGTTGTTTGGCCTGAGGCGACCCAGCACTGGAGCCTACCTTGCTCTTGGTGGGGCTAACGGCGGACTCTGGGAGGGCTCACACCAAGGAGTATTTCCCAGAACTTCTGCTGCCAGTGTCGTTGTCCTCACGGTGAGCCACAGCCACAGACACCACCTGCCTCTGCAGGAGACCCTCTAAAAGTAGCAGGTAATTCTGGTCATTCTCCTATGGGGTCACTGCTCCTTCCCCTGGGTCCTGATGTGCACACTACTTTGTGTGTGCCTTCCAAGAGTGGAGTATCTGAGTGGAGTTGAGACTCTGATTCTCTGTGTGGAGTCGCACAGACTCTGGGTCCTGTGAAGCTTCGATGTTTTCTGATTCTAGAAATCCTATAGGAGACGGTCCACAGCAGGTGACACTAATGTTGTCAGTAAAGGTGTTGAAGCCAAAGATCTGCAGTTCCAACTAGAGGTGCCGATGTACATACAGGACAAAATCATCTCGTGTGAATGTAGTTCAGGCATGTTTAAGATGAATGGAGTCATGTTAATGCCTACCATATTCTATCTTGAGCCTCTCCTCAGGGACCCCCTCCTCAGTTCCTGAGGCTCCTGTAAGTCATGTACAGGGGACTGAAGAGTGGGCTCCGTCCAGTCTGAGCCCTGAGTTACCCTGTGTGTATCTTAGGATACTTTGTATTTCTGTGGTGTCTGTTGTAACATCATCTCTTTCATTTCAGATTTATTTGGGCCCTCTCTTTTTAAAAAAACATACGACTGTTGTCTTTTATTCTTTACAGAAGTTTAATAAGTGTTTGATCTACTATCCTTACCCTATGTATACTTTTTGCAGTGAGATTTTTACTTTTCTTTGTTTCCTTGTTACTATCAATAATTAGTGAGACTTCTTTTAAGCTACCTTCAACATTGCTTATAAAGCTGCTTTATTAGTGATGACAGAGCCTTAATGGAAGTCATGTTCTGGTTGTAAATTAGAATGCAATGTGACAGCAAAAAGCCCCTTAAGTTTATGTCTCATTACTTCTTGTTCTTTTTTTAATTTAATTTTTATTTTTTGTCAGAGCAAATGTAATTAAAATGTTTTGTTTCTTCTAGGTGTGCAAGATGTGGTTCTTTTAAACATATACATATATCTATTCTTCTTTGGATCATTTTCCCATGTAGGTTATGATACGATGTTGAGTAGTCTTGTCTTGGTATTACGTGGGTCTTTGGTGATTACATATTTCACATGTGTTTCTATATCTATCTTAACCCCAATATCCTAATGTTTCCAATCCTCACACCTTTCCATTTGGTGAACCATAAGTTTGTTTAATGAACCTGTGATTGCATTTCTCTGTGGAAATATCTTCATTGGTATCAATTTTTAGCTAAGACCTATAAGTGATATTATAGGATATGTGTCTTTTGCTTTCTGACTTAGTACAATTTGCCTGATTACCTCAAGAATCATACATGGTGCTGCAAATGACATTGTTTCATTTTTTTCCCTGGCTAATAGTCCATCTGTATGTGTACCAGTTCTTCTTTGGCCACGCACCTGTTGATGGACTTTCTGGTTGCCTCCATGTCTTGGCTATTGTAATACTGCTGCAATGCACATTTGCTTGCCTGTGTCTTTCCAGTTCTATCTTCTTATGTTATAGGCCAAGGAGTGGGCTTGCTGTATCATATGGTAGCTCAGTGTGTACGTTTTAAAGGCACCACCATTCAGTTCTCATTAGTGGCTCTTTCCAGGTTACGTCCCACTTAAAATTGAGGGTATGCATTTCTCCAAAACACCTTCAATATTTATTGTTTGTAATTTTCTTGCTGATGGATATTCTAACAGGTGTGAGCTGATACCTCTCTGTGGTTGAATTTGCATGTGTCCCATAATCTGTTGAAATTGAGCTTTAAAACATGCCCTTTTTATTTATCAAACTGTGATTACAGCTTAGTTGTTCAAAGTGTTTTCTTAAAATAAGTGTCACATTTTGAAAATTTTTGGCCATTACCTCCATCAAGACATTTTGAGGGCAGGTTTCATTTACAGCCCTGAAGTACTTGTTCATATGAAGTGACCATTAGCACAGGTTTTAAAGCTGTTTTACAGGTAAAGGCAAGAGGGCGGCAGCCTTTCTACGTTCCCCAATCTGGTAACTAGGGAAAGAGACCTTCAGCCCCAAGAGTGTCCAGCTTTATTTCTCATCCAGCTGTGGGTCTAGATATGGCCACACCAGGTTGCATCACAGCCCCGGAACGAATTATGTAAAAATTACTCCCTCTATCACTGTCTTTGTTTTTTGGGTTTTTTAAAGTAATTTGTTTTTATAATGGGGTTTACCTGATTTTCACTGCTGTGTTTATGCCACTTTACACCCATTTCTTTCACTTACAGAGAGATATCAACACATAGGTTTTAAGATTTTTACTAGTCAGATATATTCTTCTTCGTTGAATAGGGGGTGTTGCGTCCACTTCACTGAGCAAGGAGTAGGTCTTGTCTATTACATATTTGGTTTATGGAACGGTATCTGAGCTAATTTGAAACCCTTGTTTTATGCATCACCCCACCTCAGCTTTCCCGTTAAGCAGCCATAGTCTGTTTTCTAAATATGTGACTCTGTTCTGTTTAGTAATTCAGTTCAAGTGTAACGGTTTTTACATTCCCTCTATAAGTGATATCTTATGATAAGTGCCGTTTTCTGTGTGACTTCTTTCACTTAGAATCGTCGTACCTAAATCCACTCATCATGCAGCTACTAGCATTATGACATTGATTTAATGGCTGAATGATATTCCATTGTACATAAGGATCACAACTTCTATATCCATTTTTCTCTTTCCTGGGATATTTAAGGTGGAATGAATTGGAGGTCCTTGTCAACAGAGTACCCCTAAACTTTGGGGTGCCTGTATCTTGCTGATTTTTCATTTTCCCGATTTATACCCCATGCGTGGAAGTGCCCTATGCTCTCTAAGCTGTGTTTTTTAGATGTTTCAGGACACACCGTACACTTCTCAAGCGTGGCTGTTGGCAATTTACATCCCACCCATGAGCGTAGCAAGGCTCACATTTCTCCACGGTCTGTCCTGCATTTCTGGATTTTACACGTTTTTCAGCATGGCCCTTTTGACCGTTGGGAAGCGAGACTTCTTGTAGCGCTGATTTGCCTTTCCAGGTTGCTTGGTTGGCCAAAAAGGGCGTATGCGTTTTTTCCTGAATATATTCAGGAAAAAACGCATACGCCCTTTTTGGCCAAGGGCATCATTGTCCACGTTTTGCCGCTTTTCATGTGCTTTAAAGCCGATTCGCATCTACCTCCTGAAATCTGTTTCCTGCAATTCTTCCTTGCTTTCAAATCCTCTTCGTTGCCTTACCTCAATATATTTGTGAATGAGTTTTATCATTTATAATTCTGCAGGTTTGTGAATTGCTGTGCCCTTGAGCTCCATTTTTCAACTCGCTTTTTTGGGAGCTCTCCGCAAAAGCTCAGGTTTCTTTCAGGCCCTATTCTGGTTCCGGAGAGAAGGCAGAGCCTATGTTTAATTCTTCTTCCCGACGGGAAAATAGAGTAACCTGTGCCTGTTCCAACACCTAGAGCTAGTCTCTCATTGGTTCCCCGTCTTCCCGTTCACCCTCAGGACAAATTGCAAACTGTACGGAACAAGAGGTTAAAGGTGCTGATGCTCCAAGTAGTGAGATTGCTAGTATAGAGGCTGGAATGGTGAACCCAAGCACAAGGAGATGAGGAATGAGGTACGTTTTAGAAACCTTTCCCCATCACACCGTGTACCATCTTCTGGGTTTCTCTTGCATGTTTTCGATGTAGGAAGATGCCCTTGAACCTGGAGATTTGGGACCCATGCGATGGGTAGCACGCAGTATTACTGTGAAGGGTCTGCGTTTGCTTACCCAACCTCACCAAACCTCTCAGCCCCAAGAGTGTCCACCCTTATGTCTCATCCAGCTGTGGGTCTAGATATCGTCAATCCAGGTTGCATCACTGCCCCTGAACGAATTGTGTAAGTATTTCTCGCTCTTTCACTGTCTTTTTTCATGGGTTTTTAAAAGTAATTTATTTTTATAATGGGGATTGGCTGCTTTTCACTGCTGTGTTTATGCCGCTTTACAGCCACTTGACACACTTACAGAGAGATATCAATACATATTGTAAGATTCTTACTAGTCAGATATATTCTTATGCGGTGAATAGCGGGTGTTGTGTTCAGTTCTCTGAGCAAGGAGTAGGTCTTGTCTATTACATATTTGGTTTATGGAATGGTATCTGAGCTAATTTGAAACACTTGTTTTATGCATTACCTCACCTCACCCTTCCCATTAAGCAGCCATCGTGTATTTTCTGCATGTGTGACTCTGTTTTATTTTGTAAATCAGTTCAAGTGTAACGGATTTTACATTCCCTCTATAAGTGATATCTTATGATAAGTGTCTTTTTCTGTGTGACTAATTTCACATAGAATCGTCGTACCTAAATCCACTCCTCCTGCTGCTACTAGCCTTATGACATTGATTTCATGGCTGAGTGATATTCCATTGTACATAAGGAACACAACTTCTTTATCCATTTTTCTCTTTCCTGGGATACTTAAGTTGGAATGAAGTGGAGGATCCTGTCAACAGAGAAGCCCTAAACTTTGGAGTGCCTGTGTCCTGCTGATTTTTGGTTTTCCCAATTTATACCCCCATGAGTGGAAGTGCCCTATGCTCTCTAAGCTGTGTTTTTTATATGTTTCAGGACACACCGTACACTTCTCCAGAGTGGCTGTTGGCAATTTACATCCTGTCCATCAGAATAGCAAGGCTCCCATTTCTCCATGGCCTGTCCTGCATTTCTGGTTTGTACAGATTTTTCAGCATGGCACTTTTGACCAATGGGAAGCGATACTTCTTTGTACCTCTGATTTGCATTTCCACGTTGCTTGGTTGGCCAAAAAGGGCGTATGCGTTTTTTCCTGAATATATTCAGGAAAAACCGCATACGCCCTTTTTGGCCAAGGGCATCATTGTCGACGTTTTGCCTCTTTTCATGTGCGTTAAAGGCGATTCGAATCTACCTCCTGAAATCTGTTTCCGGCAATTTTGCCTTGCTTTCAAATCCTCTTTGCTGCCTTCCCTCAATATATTTGTGGATGAGAGTTATCATTTATAACTCTGCAGGTTTGTGAATTGCAGTGCCCCTGACGCCCATTTTTCAACTCGCTTTTTAGGGAGCTGACCGCAGAAGCACAGGATTGCTTCAGGCCCTATTCTGGTTCCGGGGGGAAGGCTGAGCCTATGTTTAATTCTTCTTCCCGATGGGAAAATAGAGTGAACTGTGCCTGTTCCAACACCTAGAGCTAGTCTATCATTGGTTCCCCCTATTCCCGTTCACCCTCAGGACAAATTGCAACCTGTACGGAACAGGAGGTTAAAGGTGCTGATGCTCCAAGTAGGGAAATTGCTAGTAAAGCGACTGGAATGGGGCACACTAGCAAAAGGAGATGAGAAATGAGGTGCGTTTTAGAAACCTTTCGCCATCACACGCTGTACCATCTTCTGGGTTTCTCATGCATGTTTTTGATGTAGGAAGATGCCCTTGAACCTGGAGATTAGGGACCCATGGGAGGGGTAACACGCAGTATTATTTTAAGGGTCTGCGTTTGCTCACCCAACCTCAACAAACCTCTCAGCCCCAAGAGTGTCCACCCATATGTCTCATCCAGCTGTGGGTCTAGATATGGTCAATCCAGGTGGCATCAAAGCCCCTGAACGAATTCTGTAAGAATTTCTCTCTTTTTCACTGTCTTTGTTCCATGGGTTTTTAAAAGTAATTTATTTTTTATGATGCGGTATAGCTGCTTTTCACTCCTGTGGTTATGCCACTTTACACCCACTTGACACATTTACAGTGATATATCAATACACAGGTTTTAAGATTCTTACTAGTCAGATATATCCTTTTGCGGTGAATAGGGGGTGTAGAGTCCATTTCCTGAGCAAGGAGTAGGTCTTGTCTATTACATATTGGGTTTAAGGAACGTTATCTGAGCTAATTTGAAACCCTTGTTTTATGTATCACCCCACCTCACCTTTCCCGTTAAGCAGCCATAGTGTGTTTTCTGCATGTGTGACTCTGTTCTGTTTTGTAATTCAGTTCAAGTGTAACGGTTTTTACAATCCCTCTCTAATTGATACCTTATGAGAAATGTCCTTTTCTGTGTTACTTATTTCACTTAGAATCGTCGTACATAAATCCACTCATCATGCTGCTACTAGCTTCATGACATTGATTTCATGGCTGAGTGATATTTCAGTGGACATAAGGACCACAACTTCTTTATCCATTTTTCTCTTTCCTGGGATATTTAAGGTGGAATGAAGTGGAGGTCCTTGGCAACAGAGCGTCCCTAAACTTTGGGGTGCATGTGTCTTGCTGATTTTAAATTTTCCCTATTTATATCCCGAGGAGTGGATTTGCCCTATGCTCTCTAAGCTGTGTTTTTAGATGTTTCAGGACACACCATACCCTTCTCCAGAGTGGCTATTGGCAATTTACATCCCACCCATCAGTGTAGCAAGGCTCCCATTTCTCCATGGCCTGTCCTGCATTTCTGGTTTTGACACTTTTTTCAGCATGGCCCTTTTGACCGATGGGAAGCGAGACTTCTTTGTAGCGCTGATTTGCCTTTCCAGTTTGCTTGGTTGGTCAAAACGGAATATGCGTTTTTTCCTGAATATATTCAGGAAAAAACGCATACGCCCTTTTTGGCCAAGGGCATCATTGTAGACATTTTGCCACTTTTCATGTGCTTTTAAGGCGATTCGAATCTTCCTCCGGAAATCTGTTTCCTGCAATTCCGCCTAGCTTTCAAATCCTCTTCCTTGCCTTCCCTCAATATATTTGTGGACGATAGTTATCATTTATAACTCTGCAATTTTTTGAATTGCAGTGCCTCTGAGCTCCATTTTTCAACTTGCTTTTTTGGGAGCTGGCCGCAAAAGCGCAGGATTGCCTCAGGCCCTATTCTGGTTCTGGGCGGCAGGCTGAGCCTGTGGTTAATTCTTCTTCCTGATCGGAAAATAGGGTGACCTGGGCCTGTCCCAACACCTAGATCCAGTCTCTCATTGGTTGCCCCTCTTCCCGTTCATCCTCAGGACAAATTGCAACCTGTACGGAACAGGAGGTTAAAGGTGCTGATTCTCCAAGTAGGGAGATTGCTAGTAAAGTAGCTTAAATGGTGAACCTGAGCACAAGGAGATGAGAAATGAGGTGCGTTTTAGAAACCTTTCCTGGTCACACGGTGTACCACCTTCTGGGTTTCTCATGCATGTTTTCGATGTAGGAAGATGCCCTTGAACCTGGAGATTTGGGAACCATCGGATGGGTAAAAGGCAGTATTACTTTAAAGGCTCTGCGTTTTCTCCCCCAACGTCACCAAATCTCTCAAACCCGAGAGTGTCCACCCTTATGTCTCATCCAGCTGTTGGTCTAGATATGGTCAATCCAGGTGGCATCACAGCCCCTGAACGAATTTTGTAAGAATTTCTCTCTCTTTCACTGTCTTTGTTTAAGGGGTTTTTAAAATTAATTTATTTTTATAATGGGGTTTAGCTGCTTTTCACGGCTGTGTTTATGCCGCTTTACACCCACTTGACTCACATCCAGAGAGATATCAATACATAGGATTTAAGATTCATACTATTCAGATATATTCTTGTGCGGTGAATAGGGGGTGTTGAATCCAGTTCACTGCGCAAGGAGTAGGTCTTTCTATTACATATTGGGTTTATGGAACGGTATCTGAGCTAATTTGAAACCCTTGTTTTATGCATCACCCCAGCTCACCTTTCCCGTTAAGCAGCCATAGTGTGTTCTCTAAAGGTGTGACTCTGTTCTGTTTTGTAATTCAGTTCAAGTGTAGCGGTTTTTACATTCCCTGTATAAGTGATAGCTTATGATAAGTGTCTTTTTAGGTGTGACTTATTTCACTTAGAATTGTCGTACCTAAATCCACTCATCATGCTGCTACTAGCCATATGACATTGATTTCATGGCTGAGTGATATTCCATTGTACATAAGGACCACCACTTCTTTATCCATTTTTCTCTTTCCTGGGATATTTAAAGTGTCATGAAGTGGAGGTCCTTGTCAACAGAGCAGCCCTAAACTTTGGGGTGCCTGTGTCTTTCTGATTTTTAGTTTTGTCAATATATACGCACGTGAGTGGAAGTGCCCTACACGCTCTAATCTGTGTTTTTTCGATGTTTCAGGACACACCGTACACTTCTCCAGAGTGGCTGTTTGCAATTTACATCCCGCCCATCAGCATAGCAAGGCTCCCATTTCTCCATGGCCTGTCCTGCATTTCTGGTTTTGACACTTTTTTCAGGATGGCCCTTTTGACCCATGGGAAGCGAGACTTCTTTGTAGCGCTGATTTGCCTTTCCAGGTTGTTGGTTGGCCAAAAAGGGCGTATGCGTTTTTTCCTGAATATATTCAGGAAAAAACGCATACGCCCTTTTTGGCCCAGGGCATCATTGTCGACGTTTTGCTGCTTCTCATGTGCTTTAAAGGCGATTCGAATCTACCTCCTGAAATCTGTTTCCTGCAATTCTGCCTTGCTTTCAAATCCTCTTCGTTGCCTTCCCTCAATATATTTGTGGATGAGAGTTATCATTTATAACTCTGCAGGTTTGTGAATTGCAGTGCCCCTGAGCTCCATTTTTCAACTCGCTTTTTTGGGAGCTGGCCGCAAAAGCACTGGATGGCCTCAGGCCCTATTCTGGTTCCGGGCGGCAGGCTGAGCCTGTGGTTAATTCTTCTTCCTGATGGGAAAATAGAGTGACCTGTGCCTGTCCCAACACCTAGAGCTAGTCTCTCATTGGCTCCCCCTCTTCCCGTTCATCCTCAGGACAAATTGAAAGCTGTATGGAACAGGAGGTTAAAGGTGCTGATTCTCCAAGGAGGGAGATTGCTAGTAAAGCGGCTGGAATGGCGAACCCGAGCACAAGGAGATGAGAAATGAGGTGCGTTTTAGAAACCTTTCCCGGTCACACGGTCTACCACCTTCTGGGTTTCTCATGCATGTTTTCGATGTAGGAAGATGCCCTTGAACCTGGAGATTTGGGACCCATGGGATGGGTAACAGGCAGTAGTACTTTAAAGGCTCTGCGTTTGCTCCCCCAACCTCACCAAATCTCTCAGCCCCGAAAGTATCCACCCTTACGTCTCATCCAGCTGTGGGTCTAGATATGGTCAATCCAGGTGGCATCACAGCCCCTGAACGAATTTTGTAAGAATTTCTCTCTCTTTCACTGTCTTTGTTTCACGGGTTTTTAAAATTAATTTATTTTTATAACGGGGTTTATCTGCTTTTCACGGCTGTGTTTATGCCGCTTTACACCCACTTGTCTCACATCCAGAGAGATATCAATACATAGGTTTTAAGATTCTTACTAGTCAGATATATTCTTGTGCGGTGAAGAGGGTGTGTTGAATCCAGTTCACTGAGCAAGGAGTAGGTCTTTCTATTACATATTTGGTTTATGGAACGGTATCTGAGCTAATTTGAAACCCTTGTTTTATGCATCACCCCACCTCACCTTTCCCGTTAAGCAGCCATAGTGTGTTTTGTAAACGTGTGACTCTGTTCTGTTTTTAATTCAGTTCAAGTGTAGCGGTTTTTACATTCCCTCTATAAGTGATAGCTTATGATAAGTGTCTTTTTCTGTGTGACTTATTTCACTTAGAATCGTCGTACCTAAATCCACTCATCATGCTGCTACTAGCCTTATGACATTGATTTCATGGCTGAATGATATTCTATTGTACCTAAGGACCACCACTTCTTTATCCATTTTTCTCTTTCCTGGGATATTTAAGGTGTCATGAAGTGGAGGTTCTTGTCAACAGAGCAGCCCTAAACTTTGGGGTGCCTGTGTCTTGCTGATTTTTAGTTTTCCCAATTTATACGCCAATGAGTGGATTTGCCCTATGCGCACTAAGCTGTGTTTTTTCGATGTTTCAGGACACACCGTACACTTCTCCAGAGTGGCTGTTGGCAATTTACATCCCTCCCATCAGCGTAGCAAGGCTCCCATTTCTCCATGGCCTGTCCTGCATTTCTGGTTTTGACACTTTTTTCAGGATGGCCCTTTTGACCCATGGGAAGCGAGACTTCTTTGTAGCGCTGATTTGCCTTTCCAGGTTGCTTGGCTGGCCAAAAAGGGCGTATGCGTTTTTTCCTGAATATATTCAGGAAAAAACGCATACGCCCTTTTTGGCCAAGGGCATCATTGTCGACGTTTTGCCTCTTTTCATGTGCTTTAAAGGCGATTCGAATCTACCTCCTGAAATCTGTTTCGTGCAATTCTGCCTTGCTTTCAAATCCTCTTCGTTGCCTTCCCTCAATATATTTGAGGACGAGAATTATCATTTATAACTCTGCAGGTTTGTGAATTGCAGTGCCCCTGAGCTCCATTTTTCAACTCGCTTTTTTGGGAGCTGGCCGCAAAAGCGCAGGATGGCCTCAGGGCCTATTCTGGTTCCGGGCGGCAGGCTGAGCCTGTGGTTAATTCTTATTCCTGATGGGAAAATAGAGTGACCTGTGCCTGTCCCAACACCTAGAGCTAGTCTCTCATTGGCTCCCCCTCTTCCCGTTCATCCTCAGGACAAATTGAAAGTTGTACGGAACAGGAGGTTAAAGGTGCTGATTCTCCAAGGAGGGAGATTGCTATTAAAGCGGCTGGAATGGCGAACCCGAGCACAAGGAGATTAGAAATGGGGTGCGTTTTAGAAACCTTTCCCGGTCACACGGTCTACCACCTTCTGGGTTTCTCATGCATGTTTTTGATGTAGGAAGATGCCCTTGAACCTGGAGATTTGGGACCCATGGGATGGGTAACAGGCAGTAGTACTTTAAAGGCTCTGCGTTTGCTCCCCCAACCTCACCAAATCTCTCAGCCCCGAGAGTATCCACCCTTATGTCTCATCCAGCTGTGGGTCTAGATATGGTCAATCCAGGTGGCATCACAGCCCCTGAACGAATTTTGTAAGAATTTCTCTCTCTTTCACTGTCTTTGTTTCACGGGTTTTTAAAATTAATTTATTTTTATAACGGGGTTTATCTGCTTTTCACGGCTGTGTTTATGCCGCTTTACACCCACTTGTCTCACATCCAGAGAGATATCAATACATAGGTTTTAAGATTCTTAGTAGTCAGATATATTCTTGTGCGGTGAAGAGGGGGTGTTGAGTCCAGTTCACTGAGCAAGGAGTAGGTCTTTCTATTACATATTTGGTTTATGGAACGGTATCTGAGCTAATTTGAAACCCTTGTTTTATGCATCACCCCACCTCACCTTTCCCGTTAAGCAGCCATAGTGTGTTTTGTAAACGTGTGACTCTGTTCTGTTTTTAATTCAGTTCAAGTGTAGCGGTTTTTACATTCCCTCTATAAGTGATAACTTATGATAAGTGTCTTTTTCTGTGTGAATTATTTCACTTAGAATCGTCGTACCTAAATCCACTCATCATGCTGCTACTAGCCTTATGACATTGATTTCATGGCTGAATGATATTCTATTGTACATAAGGACCACCACTTCTTTATCCATTTTTCTCTTTCCTGGGATATTTAAGGTGTCATGAAGTGGAGGTTCTTGTCAACAGAGCAGCCCTAAACTTTGGGGTGCCTGTGTCTTGCTGATTTTTAGTTTTCCCAATTTATACGCCAATGAGTGGATGTGCCCTATGCGCACTAAGCTGTGTTTTTTCGATGTTTCAGGACACACCGTACACTTCTCCAGAGTGGCTGTTGGCAATTTACATCCCGCCCATCAGCGTAGCAAGGCTCCCATTTCTCCATGGCCTGTCCTGCATTTCTGGTTTTGACACTTTTTTCAGGATGGCCCTTTTGACCCATGGGAAGCGAGACTTCTTTGTAGCGCTGATTTGCCTTTCCAGGTTGCTTGGTTGGCCAAAAAGGGCGTATGCGTTTTTTCCTGAATATATTCAGGAAAAAACGCATACGCCCTTTTTGGCCCAGGGCATCATTGTCGACGTTTTGCTGCTTCTCATGTGCTTTAAAGGCGATTCGAATCTACCTCCTGAAATCTGTTTCCTGCAATTCTGCCTTGCTTTCAAATCCTCTTCGTTGCCTTCCCTCAATATATTTGTGGATGAGAGTTATCATTTATAACTCTGCAGGTTTGTGAATTGCAGTGCCCCTGAGCTCCATTTTTCAACTCGCTTTTTTGGGAGCTGGCCGCAAAAGCACTGGATGGCCTCAGGCACTATTCTGGTTCCGGGCGGCAGGCTGAGCCTGTGGTTAATTCTTCTTCCTGATGGGAAAATAGAGTGACCTGTGCCTGTCCCAACACCTAGAGCTAGTCTCTCATTGGCTCCCCCTCTTCCCGTTCATCCTCAGGACAAATTGAAAGCTGTACGGAACAGGAGGTTAAAGGTGCTGATTCTCCAAAGAGGGAGATTGCTAGTAAAGCGGTTGGAATGGCGAACCCGAGCACAAGGAGATGAGAAATGAGGTGCGTTTTAGAAACCTTTCCCGGTCACACGGTCTACCACCTTCTGGGTTTCTCATGCATGTTTTCGATGTAGGAAGATGCCCTTGAACCTGGAGATTTGGGACCCATGGGATGGGTAACAGGCAGTAGTACTTTAAAGGCTCTGCGTTTGCTCCCCCAACCTCACCAAATCTCTCAGCCCCGAAAGTATCCACCCTTACGTCTCATCCAGCTGTGGGTCTAGATATGGTCAATCCAGGTGGCATCACAGCCCCTGAACGAATTTTGTAAGAATTTCTCTCTCTTTCACTGTCTTTGTTTCACGGGTTTTTAAAATTAATTTATTTTTATAACGGGGTTTATCTGCTTTTCACGGCTGTGTTTATGCCGCTTTACACCCACTTGTCTCACATCCAGAGAGATATCAATACATAGGTTTTAAGTTTCTTACTAGTCAGATATATTCTTGTGCGGTGAAGAGGGGGTGTTGAGTCCAGTTCACTGAGCAAGGAGTAGGTCTTTCTATTACATATTTGGTTTATGGAACGGTATCTGAGCTAATTTGAAACCCTTGTTTTATGCATCACCCCACCTCACCTTTCCCGTTAAGCAGCCATAGTGTGTTTTGTAAACGTGTGACTCTGTTCTGTTTTTAATTCAGTTCAAGTGTAGCGGTTTTTACATTCCCTCTATAAGTGATAGCTTATGATAAGTGTCTTTTTCTGTGTGACTTATTTCACTTAGAATCGTCGTACCTAAATCCACTCATCATGCTGCTACTAGCCTTATGACATTGATTTCATGGCTGAATGATATTCTATTGTACATAAGGACCACCACTTCTTTATCCATTTTTCTCTTTCCTGGGATATTTAAGGTGTCATGAAGTGGAGGTTCTTGTCAACAGAGCAGCCCTAAACTTTGGGGTGCCTGTGTCTTGCTGATTTTTAGTTTTCCCAATTTATACGCCCATGAGTGGATGTGCCCTATGCGCACTAAGCTGTGTTTTTTCGATGTTTCAGGACACACCGTACACTTCTCCAGAGTGGCTGTTGGCAATTTACATCCCGCCCATCAGCGTAGCAAGGCTCCCATTTCTCCATGGCCTGTCCTGCATTTCTGGTTTTGACACTTTTTTCAGGATGGCCCTTTTGACCCATGGGAAGCGAGACTTCTTTGTAGCGCTGATTTGCCTTTCCAGGTTGTTTGGTTGGCCAAAAAGGGCGTATGCGTTTTTTCCTGAATATATTCAGGAAAAAACGCATACGCCCTTTTTGGCCAAGGGCATCAATTTCGACGTTTTGCTGCTTTTCATGTGCTTTAAAGGCGATTCTAATCTACCTCCTGAAATCTGTTTCCTGCAATTCTGCCTTGCTTTCAAATCCTCTTCGTTGCCTTCCCTCAATATATTTGTGGATGAGAGTTATCATTTATAACTCTGCAGGTTTGTGAATTGCAGTGCCCCTGAGCTCCATTTTTCAACTCGCTTTTTTGGGAGCTGGCCGCAAAAGCACTGGATGGCCTCAGGCCCTATTCTGGTTCCGGGCGGCAGGCTGAGCCTGTGGTTAATTCTTCTTCCTGATGGGAAAATAGAGTGACCTGTGCCTGTCCCAACACCTAGAGCTAGTCTCTCATTGGCTCCCCCTCTTCCCGTTCATCCTCAGGACAAATTGAAAGCTGTACGGAACAGGAGGTTAAAGGTGCTGATTCTCCAAGGAGGGAGATTGCTAGTAAAGCGGCTGGAATGGCGAACCCGAGCACAAGGAGATGAGAAATGAGGTGCGTTTTAGAAACCTTTCTCGGTCACACGGTCTACCACCTTCTGGGTTTCTCATGCATGTTTTCGATGTAGGAAGATGCCCTTGAACCTGGAGATTTGGGACCCATGGGATGGGTAACAGGCAGTAGTACTTTAAAGGCTCTGCGTTTGCTCCCCCAACCTCACCAAATCTCTCAGCCCCGAAAGTATCCACCCTTACGTCTCATCCAGCTGTGGGTCTAGATATGGTCAATCCAGGTGGCATCACAGCCCCTGAACGAATTTTGTAAGAATTTCTCTCTCTTTCACTGTCTTTGTTTCACGGGTTATTAAAATTAATTTATTTTTATAATGGGGTTTAGCTGCTTTTCACGGCTGTGTTTATGCCGCTTTACACCCACTTGACTCACATCCAGCGCGATATCAATACATAGGTTTTAAGATTCTTACTAGTCAGATATATTCTTGTGCGGTGAATAAGGGGTGTTGAGTCCAGTTCACTGAGCAAGGAGTAGGTCTTTCTATTACATATTGGGTTTATGGAACGGTATCTGAGCTAATTTGAAACCCTTGTTTTATGCATCACCCCACCTCACCTTTCCCGTTAAGCAGCCATAGTGTGTTTTCTAAACGTGTGACTCTGTTCTGTTTTGTAATTCAGTTCAAGTGTAGCGGTTTTTACATTCCCTCTATAAATGATAGCTTTTGATAAGTGTCTTTTTCTTTGTGACTTATTTCACTTAGAATCGTCGTACCTAAATCCACTCATCATGCTGCTACTAGCCTTATGACATTGATTTCATGGCTGAGTGATATTCCATTGTACATAAGGACCACCACATCTTTATCCATTTTTCTCTTTCCTGGGATATTTAAGGTGTCATGAAGTGGAGGTTCTTGTCAACAGAGCAGCCCTAAACTTTGGGGTGCCTGTGTCTTGCTGATTTTTAGTTTTCCCAATTTATACGCCAATGAGTGGATGTGCCCTATGCGCACTAAGCTGTGTTTTTTCGATGTTTCAGGACACACCGTACACTTCTCCAGAGTGGCTGTTGGCAATTTACATCCCGCCCATCAGCGTAGCAAGGCTCCCATTTCTCCATGGCCTGTCCTGCATTTCTGGTTTTGACACATTTTTCAGGATGGCCCTTTTGACCCATGGGAAGCGAGACTTCTTTGTAGCGCTGGTTTGCCTTTCCACGTTGCTTGGTTGGCCAAAAAGGGCGTATGCGTTTTTTCCTGAATATATTCAGGAAAAAACGCATACGCCCTTTTTGGCCAAGGGCATCATTGTCGACGTTTTGCTGCTTTTCATGTGCTTTAAAGGCGATTCGAATCTACCTCCTGAAATCTGTTTCCTGCAATTCTGCCTTGCTTTCAAATCCTCTTCGTTGCCTTCCCTCAATATATTTGTGGATGAGAGTTATCATTTATAACTCTGCAGGTTTGTGAATTGCAGTGCCCCTGAGCTCCATTTTTCAACTCGCTTTTTTGGGAGCTGGCCGCAAAAGCACTGGATGGCCTCAGGCCCTATTCTGGTTCCGGGCGGCAGGCTGAGCCTGTGGTTAATTCTTCTTCCTGATGGGAAAATAGAGTGACCTGTGCCTGTCCCAACACCTAGAGCTAGTCTCTCATTGGCTCCCCCTCTTCCCGTTCATCCTCAGGAGAAATTGAAAGCTGTACGGAACAGGAGGTTAAAGGTGCTGATTCTCCAAGGAGGGAGATTGCTAGTAAAGCGGCTGGAATGGCGAACCCGAGCACAAGGAGATGAGAAATGAGGTGCGTTTTAGAAACCTTTCTCGGTCACACGGTCTACCACCTTCTGGGTTTCTCATGCATGTTTTCGATGTAGGAAGATGCCCTTGAACCTGGAGATTTGGGACCCATGGGATGGGTAACAGGCAGTAGTACTTTAAAGGCTCTGCGTTTGCTCCCCCAACCTCACCAAATCTCTCAGCCCCGAAAGTATCCACCCTTACGTCTCATCCAGCTGTGGGTCTAGATATGGTCAATCCAGGTGGCATCACAGCCCCTGAACGAATTTTGTAAGAATTTCTCTCTCTTTCACTGTCTTTGTTTCACGGGTTATTAAAATTAATTTATTTTTATAATGGGGTTTAGCTGCTTTTCACGGCTGTGTTTATGCCGCTTTACACACACTTGACTCACATCCAGCGTGATATCAATACATAGGTTTTAAGATTCTTACTAGTCAGATATATTCTTGTGCGGTGAATAAGGGGTGTTGAGTCCAGTTCACTGAGCAAGGAGTAGGTCTTTCTATTACATATTGGGTTTATGGAACGGTATCTGAGCTAATTTGAAACCCTTGTTTTATGCATCACCCCACCTCACCTTTCCCGTTAAGCAGCCATAGTGTGTTTTCTAAACGTGTGACTCTGTTCTGTTTTGTAATTCAGTTCAAGTGTAGCGGTTTTTACATTCCCTCTATAAATGATAGCTTTTGATAAGTGTCTTTTTCTTTGTGACTTATTTCACTTAGAATCGTCGTACCTAAATCCACTCATCATGCTGCTACTAGCCTTATGACATTGATTTCATGGCTGAGTGATATTCCATTGTACATAAGGACCACCACATCTTTATCCATTTTTCTCTTTCCTTGGATATTTAAGGTGTCATGAAGTGGAGGTTCTTGTCAACAGAGCAGCCCTAAACTTTGGGGTGCCTGTGTCTTGCTGATTTTTAGTTTTCCCAATTTATACGCCAATGAGTGGATGTGCCCTATGCGCACTAAGCTGTGTTTTTTCGATGTTTCAGGACACACCGTACACTTCTCCAGAGTGGCTGTTGGCAATTTACATCCCGCCCATCAGCGTAGCAAGGCTCCCATTTCTCCATGGCCTGTCCTGCATTTCTGGTTTTGACACTTTTTTCAGGATGGCCCTTTTGACCCATGGGAAGCGAGACTTCTTTGTAGCGCTGATTTGCCTTTCCAGGTTGCTTGGTTGGCCAAAAAGGGCGTATGCGTTTTTTCCTGAATATATTCAGGAAAAAACGCATACGCCCTTTTTGGCCAAGGGCATCATTGTCGACGTTTTGCTGCTTTTCATGTGCTTTAAAGGCAATTCGAATCTACCTCCTGAAATCTGTTTCCTGCAATTCTGCCTTGCTTTCAAATCCTCTTCGTTGCCTTCCCTCAATATATTTGTGGATGAGAGTTATCATTTATAACTCTGCAGGTTTGTGAATTGCAGTGCCCCTGAGCTCCATTTTTCAACTCGCTTTTTTGGGAGCTGGCCGCAAAAGCACTGGATGGCCTCAGGCCCTATTCTGGTTCCGGGCGGCAGGCTGAGCCTGTGGTTAATTCTTCTTCCTGATGGGAAAATAGAGTGACCTGTGCCTGTCCCAACACCTAGAGCTAGTCTCTCATTGGCTCCCCCTCTTCCCGTTCATCCTCAGGAGAAATTGAAAGCTGTACGGAACAGGAGGTTAAAGGTGCTGATTCTCCAAGGAGGGAGATTGCTAGTAAAGCGGCTGGAATGGCGAACCCGAGCACAAGGAGATGAGAAATGAGGTGCGTTTTAGAAACCTTTCTCGGTCACACGGTCTACCACCTTCTGGGTTTCTCATGCATGTTTTCGATGTAGGAAGATGCCCTTGAACCTGGAGATTTGGGACCCATGGGATGGGTAACAGGCAGTAGTACTTTAAAGGCTCTGCGTTTGCTCCCCCAACCTCACCAAATCTCTCAGCCCCGAAAGTATCCACCCTTACGTCTCATCCAGCTGTGGGTCTAGATATGGTCAATCCAGGTGGCATCACAGCCCCTGAACGAATTTTGTAAGAATTTCTCTCTCTTTCACTGTCTTTGTTTCACGGGTTATTAAAATTAATTTATTTTTATAATGGGGTTTAGCTGCTTTTCACGGCTGTGTTTATGCCGCTTTACACCCACTTGACTCACATCCGGAGAGATATCAATACATAGGTTTTAAGATTCTTACTAGTCAGATATATTCTTGTGCGGTGAATAAGGGGTGTTGAGTCCAGTTCACTGAGCAAGGAGTAGGTCTTTCTATTACATATTGGGTTTATGGAACGGTATCTGAGCTAATTTGAAACCCTTGTTTTATGCATCACCCCACCTCACCTTTCCCGTTAAGCAGCCATAGTGTGTTTTCTAAACGTGTGACTCTGTTCTGTTTTGTAATTCAGTTCAAGTGTAGCGGTTTTTACATTCCCTCTATAAATGATAGCTTTTGATAAGTGTCTTTTTCTTTGTGACTTATTTCACTTAGAATCGTCGTACCTAAATCCACTCATCATGCTGCTACTAGCCTTATGACATTGATTTCATGGCTGAGTGATATTCCATTGTACATAAGGACCACCACATCTTTATCCATTTTTCTCTTTCCTGGGATATTTAAGGTGTCATGAAGTGGAGGTTCTTGTCAACAGAGCAGCCCTAAACTTTGGGGTGCCTGTGTCTTGCTGATTTTTAGTTTTCCCAATTTATACGCCAATGAGTGGATGTGCCCTATGCGCACTAAGCTGTGTTTTTTCGATGTTTCAGGACACACCGTACACTTCTCCAGAGTGGCTGTTGGCAATTTACATCCCGCCCATCAGCGTAGCAAGGCTCCCATTTCTCCATGGCCTGTCCTGCATTTCTGGTTTTGACACATTTTTCAGGATGGCCCTTTTGACCCATGGGAAGCGAGACTTCTTTGTAGCGCTGATTTGCCTTTCCACGTTGCTTGGTTGGCCAAAAAGGGCGTATGCGTTTTTTCCTGAATATATTCAGGAAAAAACGCATACGCCCTTTTTGGCCAAGGGCATCATTGTCGACGTTTTGCTGCTTTTCATGTGCTTTAAAGGCGATTCGAATCTACCTCCTGAAATCTGTTTCCTGCAATTCTGCCTTGCTTTCAAATCCTCTTCGTTGCCTTCCCTCAATATATTTGTGGATGAGAGTTATCATTTATAACTCTGCAGGTTTGTGAATTGCAGTGCCCCTGAGCTCCATTTTTCAACTCGCTTTTTTGGGAGCTGGCCGCAAAAGCACTGGATGGCCTCAGGCCCTATTCTGGTTCCGGGCGGCAGGCTGAGCCTGTGGTTAATTCTTCTTCCTGATGGGAAAATAGAGTGACCTGTGCCTGTCCCAACACCTAGAGCTAGTCTCTCATTGGCTCCCCCTCTTCCCGTTCATCCTCAGGACAAATTGAAAGCTGTACGGAACAGGAGGTTAAAGGTGCTGATTCTCCAAGGAGGGAGATTGCTAGTAAAGCGGCTGGAATGGCAAACCCGAGCACAAGGAGATGAGAAATGAGGTGCGTTTTAGAAACCTTTCTCGGTCACACGGTCTACCACCTTCTGGGTTTCTCATGCATGTTTTCGATGTAGGAAGATGCCCTTGAACCTGGAGATTTGGGACCCATGGGATGGGTAACAGGCAGTAGTACTTTAAAGGCTCTGCGTTTGCTCCCCCAACCTCACCAAATCTCTCAGCCCCGAAAGTATCCACCCTTACGTCTCATCCAGCTGTGGGTCTAGATATTGTCAATCCAGGTGGCATCACAGCCCCTGAACGAATTTTGTAAGAATTTCTCTCTCTTTCACTGTCTTTGTTTCACGGGTTATTAAAATTAATTTATTTTTATAATGGGGTTTAGCTGCTTTTCACGGCTGTGTTTATGCCGCTTTACACCCACTTGACTCACATCCAGCGCGATATCAATACATAGGTTTTAAGATTCTTACTAGTCAGATATATTCTTGTGCGGTGAATAAGGGGTGTTGAGTCCAGTTCACTGAGCAAGGAGTAGGTCTTTCTATTACATATTGGGTTTATGGAACGGTATCTGAGCTAATTTGAAACCCTTGTTTTATGCATCACCCCACCTCACCTTTCCCGTTAAGCAGCCATAGTGTGTTTTCTAAACGTGTGACTCTGTTCTGTTTTGTAATTCAGTTCAAGTGTAGCGGTTTTTACATTCCCTCTATAAATGATAGCTTTTGATAAGTGTCTTTTTCTTTGTGACTTATTTCACTTAGAATCGTCGTACCTAAATCCACTCATCATGCTGCTACTAGCCTTATGACATTGATTTCATGGCTGAGTGATATTCCATTGTACATAAGGACCACCACATCTTTATCCATTTTTCTCTTTCCTGGGATATTTAAGGTGTCATGAAGTGGAGGTTCTTGTCAACAGAGCAGCCCTAAACTTTGGGGTGCCTGTGTCTTGCTGATTTTTAGTTTTCCCAATTTATACGCCAATGAGTGGATGTGCCCTATGCGCACTAAGCTGTGTTTTTTCGATGTTTCAGGACACACCGTACACTTCTCCAGAGTGGCTGTTGGCAATTTACATCCCGCCCATCAGCGTAGCAAGGCTCCCATTTCTCCATGGCCTGTCCTGCATTTCTGGTTTTGACACTTTTTTCAGGATGGCCCTTTTGACCCATGGGAAGCGAGACTTCTTTGTAGCGCTGATTTGCCTTTCCAGGTTGCTTGGTTGGCCAAAAAGGGCGTATGCGTTTTTTCCTGAATATATTCAGGAAAAAACGCATACGCCCTTTTTGGCCAAGGGCATCATTGTCGACGTTTTGCTGCTTTTCATGTGCTTTAAAGGCGATTCGAATCTACCTCCTGAAATCTGTTTCCTGCAATTCTGCCTTGCTTTCAAATCCTCTTCGTTGCCTTCCCTCAATATATTTGTGGATGAGAGTTATCATTTATAACTCTGCAGGTTTGTGAATTGCAGTGCCCCTGAGCTCCATTTTTCAACTCGCTTTTTTGGGAGCTGGCCGCAAAAGCACTGGATGGCCTCAGGCCCTATTCTGGTTCCGGGCGGCAGGCTGAGCCTGTGGTTAATTCTTCTTCCTGATGGGAAAATAGAGTGACCTGTGCCTGTCCCAACACCTAGAGCTAGTCTCTCATTGGCTCCCCCTCTTCCCGTTCATCCTCAGGACAAATTGAAAGCTGTACGGAACAGGAGGTTAAAGGTGCTGATTCTCCAAGGAGGGAGATTGCTAGTAAAGCGGCTGGAATGGCGAACCCGAGCACAAGGAGATGAGAAATGAGGTGCGTTTTAGAAACCTTTCTCGGTCACACGGTCTACCACCTTCTGGGTTTCTCATGCATGTTTTCGATGTAGGAAGATGCCCTTGAACCTGGAGATTTGGGACCCATGGGATGGGTAACAGGCAGTAGTACTTTAAAGGCTCTGCGTTTGCTCCCCCAACCTCACCAAATCTCTCAGCCCCGAAAGTATCCACCCTTACGTCTCATCCAGCTGTGGGTCTAGATATGGTCAATCCAGGTGGCATCACAGCCCCTGAACGAATTTTGTAAGAATTTCTCTCTCTTTCACTGTCTTTGTTTCACGGGTTATTAAAATTAATTTATTTTTATAATGGGGTTTAGCTGCTTTTCACGGCTGTGTTTATGCCGCTTTACACCCACTTGACTCACATCCAGCGCGATATCAATACATAGGTTTTAAGATTCTTACTAGTCAGATATATTCTTGTGCGGTGAATAAGGGGTGTTGAGTCCAGTTCACTGAGCAAGGAGTAGGTCTTTCTATTACATATTGGGTTTATGGAACGGTATCTGAGCTAATTTGAAACCCTTGTTTTATGCATCACCCCACCTCACCTTTCCCATTAAGCAGCCATAGTGTGTTTTCTAAACGTGTGACTCTGTTCTGTTTTGTAATTCAGTTCAAGTGTAGCGGTTTTTACATTCCCTCTATAAATGATAGCTTTTGATAAGTGTCTTTTTCTTTGTGACTTATTTCACTTAGAATCGTCGTACCTAAATCCACTCATCATGCTGCTACTAGCCTTATGACATTGATTTCATGGCTGAGTGATATTCCATTGTACATAAGGACCACCACATCTTTATCCATTTTTCTCTTTCCTGGGATATTTAAGGTGTCATGAAGTGGAGGTTCTTGTCAACAGAGCAGCCCTAAACTTTGGGGTGCCTGTGTCTTGCTGATTTTTAGTTTTCCCAATTTATACGCCAATGAGTGGATGTGCCCTATGCGCACTAAGCTGTGTTTTTTCGATGTTTCAGGACACACCGTACACTTCTCCAGAGTGGCTGTTGGCAATTTACATCCCGCCCATCAGCGTAGCAAGGCTCCCATTTCTCCATGGCCTGTCCTGCATTTGTGGTTTTGACACATTTTTCAGGATGGCCCTTTTGACCCATGGGAAGCGAGACTTCTTTGTAGCGCTGATTTGCCTTTCCACGTTGCTTGGTTGGCCAAAAAGGGCGTATGCGTTTTTTCCTGAATATATTCAGGAAAAAACGCATACGCCCTTTTTGGCCAAGGGCATCATTGTCGACGTTTTGCTGCTTTTCATGTGCTTTAAAGGCGATTCGAATCTACCTCCTGAAATCTGTTTCCTGCAATTCTGCCTTGCTTTCAAATCCTCTTCGTTGCCTTCCCTCAATATATTTGTGGATGAGAGTTATCATTTATAACTCTGCAGGTTTGTGAATTGCAGTGCCCCTGAGCTCCATTTTTCAACTCGCTTTTTTGGGAGCTGGCCGCAAAAGCACTGGATGGCCTCAGGCCCTATTCTGGTTCCGGGCGGCAGGCTGAGCCTGTGGTTAATTCTTCTTCCTGATGGGAAAATAGAGTGACCTGTGCCTGTCCCAACACCTAGAGCTAGTCTCTCATTGGCTCCCCCTCTTCCCGTTCATCCTCAGGACAAATTGAAAGCTGTACGGAACAGGAGGTTAAAGGTGCTGATTCTCCAAGGAGGGAGATTGCTAGTAAAGCGGCTGGAATGGCGAACCCGAGCACAAGGAGATGAGAAATGAGGTGCGTTTTAGAAACCTTTCTCGGTCACACGGTCTACCACCTTCTGGGTTTCTCATGCATGTTTTCGATGTAGGAAGATGCCCTTGAACCTGGAGATTTGGGACCCATGGGATGGGTAACAGGCAGTAGTACTTTAAAGGCTCTGCGTTTGCTCCCCCAACCTCACCAAATCTCTCAGCCCCGAAAGTATCCACCCTTACGTCTCATCCAGCTGTGGGTCTAGATATGGTCAATCCAGGTGGCATCACAGCCCCTGAACGAATTTTGTAAGAATTTCTCTCTCTTTCACTGTCTTTGTTTCACGGGTTATTAAAATTAATTTATTTTTATAATGGGGTTTAGCTGCTTTTCACGGCTGTGTTTATGCCGCTTTACACCCACTTGACTCACATCCAGCGCGATATCAATACATAGGTTTTAAGATTCTTACTAGTCAGATATATTCTTGTGCGGTGAATAAGGGGTGTTGAGTCCAGTTCACTGAGCAAGGAGTAGGTCTTTCTATTACATATTGGGTTTATGGAACGGTATCTGAGCTAATTTGAAACCCTTGTTTTATGCATCACCCCACCTCACCTTTCCCGTTAAGCAGCCATAGTGTGTTTTCTAAACGTGTGACTCTGTTCTGTTTTGTAATTCAGTTCAAGTGTAGCGGTTTTTACATTCCCTCTATAAATGATAGCTTTTGATAAGTGTCTTTTTCTTTGTGACTTATTTCACTTAGAATCGTCGTACCTAAATCCACTCATCATGCTGCTACTAGCCTTATGACATTGATTTCATGGCTGAGTGATATTCCATTGTACATAAGGACCACCACATCTTTATCCATTTTTCTCTTTCCTGGGATATTTAAGGTGTCATGAAGTGGAGGTTCTTGTCAACAGAGCAGCCCTAAACTTTGGGGTGCCTGTGTCTTGCTGATTTTTAGTTTTCCCAATTTATACGCCAATGAGTGGATGTGCCCTATGCGCACTAAGCTGTGTTTTTTCGATGTTTCAGGACACACCGTACACTTCTCCAGAGTGGCTGTTGGCAATTTACATCCCGCCCATCAGCGTAGCAAGGCTCCCATTTCTCCATGGCCTGTCCTGCATTTCTGGTTTTGACACTTTTTTCAGGATGGCCCTTTTGACCCATGGGAAGCGAGACTTCTTTGTAGCGCTGATTTGCCTTTCCAGGTTGCTTGGTTGGCCAAAAAGGGCGTATGCGTTTTTTCCTGAATATATTCAGGAAAAAACGCATACGCCCTTTTTGGCCAAGGGCATCATTGTCGACGTTTTGCTGCTTTTCATGTGCTTTAAAGGCGATTCGAATCTACCTCCTGAAATCTGTTTCCTGCAATTCTGCCTTGCTTTCAAATCCTCTTCGTTGCCTTCCCTCAATATATTTGTGGATGAGAGTTATCATCTATAACTCTGCAGGTTTGTGAATTGCAGTGCCCCTGAGCTCCATTTTTCAACTCGGTTTTTTGGGAGCTGGCCGCAAAAGCACTGGATGGCTTCAGGCCCTATTCTGGTTCCGGGCGGCAGGCTGAGCCTGTGGTTAATTCTTCTTCCTGATGGGAAAATAGAGTGACCTGTGCCTGTCCCAACACCTAGAGCTAGTCTCTCATTGGCTCCCCCTCTTCCCGTTCATCCTCAGGACAAATTGAAAGCTGTACGGAACAGGAGGTTAAAGGTGCTGATTCTCCAAGGAGGGAGATTGCTAGTAAAGCGGCTGGAATGGCGAACCCGAGCACAAGGAGATGAGAAATGAGGTGCGTTTTAGAAACCTTTCTCGGTCACACGGTCTACCACCTTCTGGGTTTCTCATGCATGTTTTCGATGTAGGAAGATGCCCTTGAACCTGGAGATTTGGGACCCATGGGATGGGTAACAGGCAGTAGTACTTTAAAGGCTCTGCGTTTGCTCCCCCAACCTCACCAAATCTCTCAGCCCCGAAAGTATCCACCCTTACGTCTCATCCAGCTGTGGGTCTAGATATGGTCAATCCAGGTGGCATCACAGCCCCTGAACGAATTTTGTAAGAATTTCTCTCTCTTTCACTGTCTTTGTTTCACGGGTTATTAAAATTAATTTATTTTTATAATGGGGTTTAGCTGCTTTTCACGGCTGTGTTTATGCCGCTTTACACCCACTTGACTCACATCCAGCGCGATATCAATACATAGGTTTTAAGATTCTTACTAGTCAGATATATTCTTGTGCGGTGAATAAGGGGTGTAGAGTCCAGTTCACTGAGCAAGGAGTAGGTCTTTCTATTACATATTGGGTTTATGGAACGGTATCTGAGCTAATTTGAAACCCTTGTTTTATGTATCACCCCACCTCACCTTTCCCGTTAAGCAGCCATAGTGTGTTTTCTGCATGTGTGACTCTGTTCTGTTTTGTAATTCAGTTCAAGTGTAACGGTTTTTACAATCCCTCTCTAATTGATACCTTATGAGAAATGTCCTTTTCTGTGTTACTTATTTCACTTAGAATCGTCGTAACTAAATCCACTCATCATGCTGCTACTACCTTCATGACATTGATTTCATGGCTGAGTGATATTTCAGTGGACATAAGGACCACAACTTCTTTATCCATTTTTCTCTTTCCTGGGATATTTAAGGTGGAATGAAGTGGAGGTCCTTGGCAACAGAGCGTCCCTAAACTTTGGGGTGCATGTGTCTTGCTGATTTTAAATTTTCCCTATTTATATCCCGAGGAGTGGATTTGCCCTATGCTCTCTAAGCTGTGTTTTTAGATGTTTCAGGACACACCATACCCTTCTCCAGAGTGGCTATTGGCAATTTACATCCCACCCATCAGTGTAGCAAGGCTCCCATTTCTCCATGGCCTGTCCTGCATTTCTGGTTTTGACACTTTTTTCAGCATGGCCCTTTTGACCGATGGGAAGCGAGACTTCTTTGTAGCGCTGATTTGCCTTTCCAGTTTGCTTGGTTGGTCAAAACGGAATATGCGTTTTTTCCTGAATATATTCAGGAAAAAACGCATACGCCCTTTTTGGCCAAGGGCATCATTGTAGACATTTTGCCACTTTTCATGTGCTTTTAAGGCGATTCGAATCTTCCTCCGGAAATCTGTTTCCTGCAATTCCGCCTAGCTTTCAAATCCTCTTCCTTGCCTTCCCTCAATATATTTGTGGACGATAGTTATCATTTATAACTCTGCAATTTTTTGAATTGCAGTGCCTCTGAGCTCCATTTTTCAACTTGCTTTTTTGGGAGCTGGCCGCAAAAGCGCAGGATTGCCTCAGGCCCTATTCTGGTTCTGGGCGGCAGGCTGAGCCTGTGGTTAATTCTTCTTCCTGATCGGAAAATAGGGTGACCTGGGCCTGTCCCAACACCTAGATCCAGTCTCTCATTGGTTGCCCCTCTTCCCGTTCATCCTCAGGACAAATTGCAACCTGTACGGAACAGGAGGTTAAAGGTGCTGATTCTCCAAGTAGGGAGATTGCTAGTAAAGTAGCTTAAATGGTGAACCTGAGCTCAAGGAGATGAGAAATGAGGTGCGTTTTAGAAACCTTTCCTGGTCACACGGTGTACCACCTTCTGGGTTTCTCATGCATGTTTTCGATGTAGGAAGATGCCCTTGAACCTGGAGATTTGGGAACCATCGGATGGGTAAAAGGCAGTATTACTTTAAAGGCTCTGCGTTTGCTCCCCCAACGTCACCAAATCTCTCAAACCCGAGAGTGTCCACCCTTATGTCTCATGCAGCTGTTTGTCTAGATATGGTCAATCCAGGTGGCATCACAGCCCCTGAACGAATTTTGTAAGAATTTCTCTCTCTTTCACTGTCTTTGTTTAAGGGGATTTTAAAATTAATTTATTTTTATAATGGGGTTTAGCTGCTTTTCACGGCTGTGTTTATGCCGCTTTACACCCACTTGACTCACATCCAGAGAGATATCAATACATAGGATTTAAGATTCATACTATTCAGATATATTCTTGTGCGGTGAATAGGGGGTGTTGAATCCAGTTCACTGCGCAAGGAGTAGGTCTTTCTATTACATATTGGGTTTATGGAACGGTATCTGAGCTAATTTAAAACTCTTGTTTTATGTATCACCCCACCTCACCTTTCCCGTTAAGCAGCCATAGTGTGTTTTCTGCATGTGTGACTCTGTTCTGTTTTGTAATTCAGTTCAAGTGTAGCGGTTTTTACATTCCCTGTATAAGTGATAGCTTATGATAAGTGTCTTTTTAGGTGTGACTTATTTCACTTAGAATTGTCGTACCTAAATCCACTCATCATGCTGCTACTAGCCATATGACATTGATTTCATGGCTGAGTGATATTCCATTGTACATAAGGACCACCACTTCTTTATCCATTTTTCTCTTTCCTGGGATGTTTAATGTGTCATGAAGTGGAGGTCCTTGTCAACAGAGCAGCCCTAAACTTTGGGGTGCCTGTGTCTTGCTGATTTTTAGTTTTGTCAATATATACGCACGTGAGTGGAAGTGCCCTACACGCTCTAAGCTGTGTTTTTTCGATGTTTCAGGACACACCGTACACTTCTCCAGAGTGGCTGTTGGCAATTTACATCCCGCCCATCAGCATAGCAAGGCTCCCATTTCTCCATGGCCTGTCCTGCATTTCTGGTTTTGACACTTTTTTCAGGATGGCCCTTTTGACCCATGGGAAGCGAGATTTCTTTGTAGCGCTGATTTGCCTTTCCAGGTTGTTGGTTGGCCAAAAATGGCGTATGCGTTTTTTCCTGAATATATTCAGGAAAAAACGCATACGCCCTTTTGGGCCAAGGGCATCATTGTCGACGTTTTGCCGCTTTTCATGTGCTTTAAAGGTGATTCGTATCTACCTCCTGAAATCTGTTTCCTGCAATTCTGCCTTGCTTTCAAATCCTCTTCGTTGCCTTCCCTCAATAAATTTGTGGACGAGAGTTATCATTTATAACTCTGCAGGTTTGTGAATTTCAGTGCCCCTGAGCTCCATTTTTCAACTCGCTTTTTTGGGAGCTGGCCGCAAAAGCACTGGATGGCCTCAGGCCCTATTCTGGTTCCGGGCGGCAGGCTGAGCCTGTGGTTAATTCTTCTTTCTGATGGGAAAATAGAGTGACCTGTGCCTGTCCCAACACCTAGAGCTAGTCTCTCATTGTTTTCCCCTCTTCCCGTTCATCCTCAGGACAAATTGCAAGCTGTACGGAACAGGAGGTTAAAGGTGCTGATTCTCCAAGGAGGGAGATTGCTAGTAAAGCGGCTGGAATGGCGAACCCGAGCACAAGGAGATGAGAAATGAAGTGCGTTTTAGAAACCTTTCCCGGTCACACGGTCTACCACCTTCTGGGTTTCTCATGCATGTTTTCGATGTAGGAAGATGCCCTTGAACCTGGAGATTTGGGACCCATGGGATGGGTAACAGGCAGTAGTACTTTAAAGGCTCTGCGTTTGCTCCCCCAACCTCACCAAATCTCTCAGCCCTGAGAGTATCCACCCTTACGTCTCATCCAGCTGTGGGTCTAGATATGGTCAATCCAGGTGGCATCACAGCCACTGAACGAATTTTGTAAGAATTTCTCTCTCTTTCACTGTCTTTGTTTCACGGGTTTTTAAAATTAATTTATTTTTATAATGGGGTTTAGCTGCTTTTCACGGCTGTGTTTATGCCGCTTTACACCCACTTGACTCACATCCAGAGAGATATCAATACATAGGTTTTAAGATTCTTACTAGTCAGATATATTCTTGTGCGGTGAAGAGGGGGTGTTGATTCCGGTTCACTGAGCAAGGAGTAGGTCTTTCTATTACATATTGGGTTTATGGAACGGTATCTGAGCTAATTTGAAACCCTTGTTTTATGCATCACCCCACCTCACCTTTCCCGTTAAGCAGCCATAGTGTGTTTTCTAAACGTGTGACTCTGTTCTGTTTTGTAATTCAGTTCAAGTGTAGCGGTTTTTACATTCCCTCTATAAGTGATTGCTTATGATAAGTGTCTTTTTCTGTGTGACTTATTTCACTTAGAATTGTCGTACCTAAATCCACTCATCATGCTGCTACTAGCCTTATGACATTGATTTCATGGCTGAATGATATTCCATTGTACATAAGGACCGCCACTTCTTTATCCATTTTTCTCTTTCCTGGGATATTTAAGGTGTCATGAAGTGGACGTTCTTGTCAACAGAGCAGCCCTAAACTTTGGGGTGCCTGTGTCTTGCTGATTTTTAGTTTTCCCAATTTATACGCCAATGAGTGGATGTGCCCTATGCGCACTAAGCTGTGTTTTTTCGATGTTTCAGGACACACCGTACGCTTCTCCAGAGTGGCTTTTGGCAATTTACATCCCGCCCATCAGAGTAGGAAGGCTCCCATTTCTCCATGGCCTGTCCTGCATTTCTGGTTTTGACACTTTTTTCAGGATGGCCCTTTTGACCCATGGGAAGCGAGACTTCTTTGTAGCGCTGATTTGCCTTTCCAGGTTGCTTGGTTGGCCAAAAAGGGCGTATGCGTTTTTTCCTGAATATATTCAGGAAAAAACGCATACGCCCTTTTTGGCCAAGGGCATCATTGTCGACGTTTTGCTGCTTTTCATGTGCTTTAAAGGCGATTCGAATCTACCTCCTGAAATCTGTTTCCTGCAATTCTGCCTTGCTTTCAAATCCTCTTCGTTGCCTTCCCTCAATATATTTGTGGACGAGAGTTATCATTTATAACTCTGCAGGTTTGTGAATTGCAGTGCCCCTGAGCTCCATTTTTCAACTCGCTTTTTTGGGAGCTGGCCGCAAATGCACAGGATGGCCTCAGGCCCTATTCTGGTTCCGGGCGGCAGGCTGAGCCTGTGGTTAATTCTTCTTCCTGATGGGAAAATAGAGTGACCTGTGCCTGTCCCAACACCTAGAGCTAGTCTCTCATTGGCTCCCCCTCTTCCCGTTCATCCTCAGGACAAATTGAAAGCTGTACGGAACAGGAGGTTAAAGGTGCTGATTCTCCAAGGAGGGAGATTGCTAGTAAAGCGGCTGGAATGGCGAACCCGAGCACAAGGAGATTAGAAATGGGGTGCGTTTTAGAAACCTTTCCCGGTCACACGGTCTACCACCTTCTGGGTTTCTCATGCATGTTTTTGATTTAGGAAGATGCCCTTGAACATGGAGATTTGGGACCCATGGGATGGGTAACAGGCAGTAGTACTTTACAGGCTCTGCGTTTGCTCCCCCAACCTCACCAAATCTCTCAGCCCCGAAAGTATCCACCCTTACGTCTCATCCAGCTGTGGGTCTAGATATGGTCAATCCAGGTGGCATCACAGCCCCTGAACGAATTTTGTAAGAATTTCTCTCTCTTTCACTGTCTTTGTTTCACGGGTTTTTAAAATTAATTTATTTTTATAACGGGGTTTATCTGCTTTTCACGGCTGTGTTTATGCCGCTTTACACCCACTTGTCTCACATCCAGCGAGATATCAATACATAGGTTTTAAGATTCTTACTAGTCAGATATATTCTTGTGCGGTGAATAAGGGGTGTTGAGTCCAGTTTACTGAGCAAGGAGTAGGTCTTTCTATTACATATTGGGTTTATGGAACGGTATCTGAGCTAATTTGAAACCCTTGTTTTATGCATCACCCCACCTCACCTTTCCCGTTAAGCAGCCATAGTGTGTTTTCTAAACGTGTGACTCTGTTCTGTTTTGTAATTCAGTTCAAGTGTAGCGGTTTTTACATTCCCTCTATAAATGATAGCTTTTGATAAGTGTCTTTTTCTTTGTGACTTATTTCACTTAGAATCGTCGTACCTAAATCCACTCATCATGCTGCTACTAGCCTTATGACATTGATTTCATGGCTGAGTGATATTCCATTGTACATAAGGACCACCACATCTTTATCCATTTTTCTCTTTCCTGGGATATTTAAGGTGTCATGAAGTGGAGGTTCTTGTCAACAGAGCAGCCCTAAACTTTGGGGTGCCTGTGTCTTGCTGATTTTTAGTTTTCCCAATTTATACGCCCTTGAGTGGAATTGCCCTATGCGCTCTAAGCTGTGTTTTTTAGATGTTTCAGGACACACCGTAAACTTCTCCAGAGTGGCTGTTGGCAATTTACATCCCGCCCATCAGCGTAGCAAGGCTCCCATTTCGCCATGGCCTGTCCTGCATTTCTGGTTTTGACACTTTTTTCAGGATGGCCCTTTTGACCCATGGGAAGCGAGACTTCTTTGTAGCGCTGATTTGCCTTTCCAGGTTGCTTGGTTGGCCAAAAAGGGCGTATGCGTTTTTTCCTGAATATATTCAGGAAAAAACGCATACGCCCTTTTTGGCCAAGGGCATCATTGTCGACGTTTTGCTGCTTTTCATGTGCTTTAAAGGCGATTCGAATCTACCTCCTGAAATCTGTTTCCTGCAATTCTGCCTTGCTTTCAAATCCTCTTCGTTGCCTTCCCTCAATATATTTGTGGATGAGAGTTATCATTTATAACTCTGCAGGTTTGTGAATTGCAGTGCCCCTGAGCTCCATTTTTCAACTCGCTTTTTTGGGAGCTGGCCGCAAATGCGCAGGATGGCCTCAGGCCCTATTCTGGTTCCGGGCGGCAGGCTGAGCCTGTGGTTAATTCTTCTTCCTGATGGGAAAATAGAGTGACCTGTGCCTGTCCCAACACCTAGAGCTAGTCTCTCATTGGCTCCCCCTCTTCCCGTTCATCCTCAGGACAAATTGAAAGCTGTACGGAACAGGAGGTTAAAGGTGCTGATTCTCCAAGGAGGGAGATTTCTAGTAAAGCGGCTGGAATGGCGAACCCGAGCACAAGGAGATTAGAAATGGGGTGCGTTTTAGAAACCTTTCCCGGTCACACGGTCTACCACCTTCTGGGTTTCTCATGCATGTTTTTGATTTAGGAAGATGCCCTTGAACCTGGAGATTTGGGACCCATGGGATGGGTAACAGGCAGTAGTACTTTACAGGCTCTGCGTTTGCTCCCCCAACCTCACCAAATCTCTCAGCCCCGAAATTATCCACCCTTACGTCTCATCCACCTGTGGGTCTAGATATGGTCAATCCAGGTGGCATCACAGCCCCTGAACGAATTTTGTAAGAATTTCTCTCTCTTTCACTGTCTTTGTTTCACGGGTTTTTAAAATTAATTTATTTTTATAACGGGGTTTATCTGCTTTTCACGGCTGTGTTTATGCCGCTTTACACCCACTTGTCTCACATCCAGAGAGATATCAATACATAGGTTTTAAGATTCTTACTAGTCAGATATATTCTTGTGCGGTGAAGAGGGGGTGTTGAGTCCAGTTCACTGAGCAAGGAGTAGGTCTTTCTATTACATATTTGGTTTATGGAACGGTATCTGAGCTAATTTGAAACCCTTGTTTTATGCATCACCCCACCTCACCTTTCCCGTTAAGCAGCCATAGTGTGTTTTGTAAACGTGTGACTCTGTTCTGTTTTTAATTCAGTTCAAGTCTAGCGGTTTGTACATTCCCTCTATAAGTGATAGCTTATGATAAGTGTCTTTTTCTGTGTGACTTATTTCACTTAGAATTGTCGTACCTAAATCCACTCATCATGCTGCTACTAGCCTTATGACATTGATTTCATGGCTGAATGATATTCCATTGTACATAAGGACCACCACTTCTTTATCCATTTTTCTCTTTCCTCGGATATTTAAGGTGTCATGAAGTGGAGGTTCTTGTCAACAGAGCAGCCCTAAACTTTGGGGTGCCTGTGTCTTGCTGATTTTTAGTTTTCCCAATTTATACGCCAATGAGTGGATGTGCCCTATGCGCACTAAGCTGTGTTTTTTCGATGTTTCAAGACACACCGTACACTTCTCCAGAGTGGCTCTTCGCAATTTACATCCCGCCCATCAGCGTAGCAAGGCTCCCATTTCTCCATGGCCTGTCCTGCATTTCTGGTTTTGACACTTTTTTCAGGATGGCCCTTTTGACCCATGGGAAGCGAGACTTCTTTGTAGCGCTGATTTGCCTTTCCAGGTTGCTTGGTTGGCCAAAAAGGGCGTATGCGTTTTTTCCTGAATATATTCAGGAAAAAACGCATACGCCCTTTTTGGCCAAGGGCATCATTGTCGACGTTTTGCTGCTTTTCATGTGCTTTAAAGGCGATTCGAATCTACCTCCTGAAATCTGTTTCCTGCAATTCTGCCTTGCTTTCAAATCCTCTTCGTTGCCTTCCCTCAATATATTTGTGGATGAGAGTTATCATTTATAACTCTGCAGGTTTGTGAATTGCAGTGCCCCTGAGCTCCATTTTTCAACTCGCTTTTTTGGGAGCTGGCCGCAAAAGCACTGGATGGCCTCAGGCCCTATTCTGGTTCCGGGCGGCAGGCTGAGCCTGTGGTTAATTCTTCTTCCTGATGGGAAAATAGAGTGACCTGTGCCTGTCCCAACACCTAGAGCAAGTCTCTCATTGGCTCCCCCTCTTCCCGTTCATCCTCAGGACAAATTGAAAGCTGTACGGAACAGGAGGTTAAAGGTGCTGATTCTCCAAGGAGGGAGATTGCTAGTAAAGCGGCTGGAATGGCGAACCCGAGCACAAGGAGATGAGAAATGAGGTGCGTTTTAGAAACCTTTCTCGGTCACACGGTCTACCACCTTCTGGGTTTCTCATGCATGTTTTCGATGTAGGAAGATGCCCTTGAACCTGGAGATTTGGGACCCATGGGATGGGTAACAGGCAGTAGTACTTTAAAGGCTCTGCGTTTGCTCCCCCAACCTCACCAAATCTCTCAGCCCCGAAAGTATCCACCCTTACGTCTCATCCAGCTGTGGGTCTAGATATGGTCAATCCAGGTGGCATCACAGCCCCTGAACGAATTTTGTAAGAATTTCTCTCTCTTTCACTGTCTTTGTTTCACGGGTTATTAAAATTAATTTATTTTTATAATGGGGTTTAGCTGCTTTTCACGGCTGTGTTTATGCCGCTTTACACCCACTTGACTCACATCCAGCGAGATATCAATACATAGGTTTTAAGATTCTTACTAGTCAGATATATTCTTGTGCGGTGAATAAGGGGTGTTGAGTCCAGTTCACTGAGCAAGGAGTAGGTCTTTCTATTACATATTGGGTTTATGGAACGGTATCTGAGCTAATTTGAAACCCTTGTTTTATGCATCACCCCACCTCACCTTTCCCGTTAAGCAGCCATAGTGTGTTTTCTAAACGTGTGACTCTGTTCTGTTTTGTAATTCAGTTCAAGTGTAGCGGTTTTTACATTCCCTCTATAAATGATAGCTTTTGATAAGTGTCTTTTTCTTTGTGACTTATTTCACTTAGAATCGTCGTACCTAAATCCACTCATCATGCTGCTACTAGCCTTATGACATTGATTTCATGGCTGAGTGATATTCCATTGTACATAAGGACCACCACATCTTTATCCATTTTTCTCTTTCCTGGGATATTTAAGGTGTCATGAAGTGGAGGTTCTTGTCAACAGAGCAGCCCTAAACTTTGGGGTGCCTGTGTCTTGCTGATTTTTAGTTTTCCCAATTTATACGCCCTTGAGTGGAAGTGCCCTATGCGCTCTAAGCTGTGTTTTTTAGATGTTTCAGGACACACCGTAAACTTCTCCAGAGTGGCTGTTGGCAATTTACATCCCGCCCATCAGCGTAGCAAGGCTCCCATTTCGCCATGGCCTGTCCTGCATTTCTGGTTTTGACACTTTTTTCAGGATGGCCCTTTTGACCCATGGGAAGCGAGACTTCTTTGTAGCGCTGATTTGCCTTTCCACGTTGCTTGGTTGGCCAAAAAGGGCGTATGCGTTTTTTCCTGAATATATTCAGGAAAAAACGCATACGCCCTTTTTGGCCAAGGGCATCATTGTCGACGTTTTGCTGCTTTTCATGTGCTTTAAAGGCGATTCGAATCTACCTCCTGAAATCTGTTTCCTGCAATTCTGCCTTGCTTTCAAATCCTCTTCGTTGCCTTCCCTCAATATATTTGTGGATGAGAGTTATCATTTATAACTCTGCAGGTTTGTGAATTGCAGTGCCCCTGAGCTCCATTTTTCAACTCGCTTTTTTGGGAGCTGGCCGCAAAAGCACTGGATGGCCTCAGGCCCTATTCTGGTTCCGGGCGGCAGGCTGAGCCTGTGGTTAATTCTTCTTCCTGATGGGAAAATAGAGTGACCTGTGCCTGTCCCAACACCTAGAGCTAGTCTCTCATTGGCTCCCCCTCTTCCCGTTCATCCTCAGGACAAATTGAAAGCTGTACGGAACAGGAGGTTAAAGGTGCTGATTCTCCAAGGAGGGAGATTGCTAGTAAAGCGGCTGGAATGGCGAACCCGAGCACAAGGAGATGAGAAATGAGGTGCGTTTTAGAAACCTTTCTCGGTCACACGGTCTACCACCTTCTGGGTTTCTCATGCATGTTTTCGATGTAGGAAGATGCCCTTGAACCTGGAGATTTGGGACCCATGGGATGGGTAACAGGCAGTAGTACTTTAAAGGCTCTGCGTTTGCTCCCCCAACCTCACCAAATCTCTCAGCCCCGAAAGTATCCACCCTTACGTCTCATCCAGCTGTGGGTCTAGATATGGTCAATCCAGGTGGCATCACAGCCCCTGAACGAATTTTGTAAGAATTTCTCTCTCTTTCACTGTCTTTGTTTCACGGGTTATTAAAATTAATTTATTTTTATAATGGGGTTTAGCTGCTTTTCACGGCTGTGTTTATGCCGCTTTACACCCACTTGACTCACATCCAGCGCGATATCAATACATAGGTTTTAAGATTCTTACTAGTCAGATATATTCTTGTGCGGTGAATAAGGGGTGTTGAGTCCAGTTCACTGAGCAAGGAGTAGGTCTTTCTATTACATATTGGGTTTATGGAACGGTATCTGAGCTAATTTGAAACCCTTGTTTTATGCATCACCCCACCTCACCTTTCCCGTTAAGCAGCCATAGTGTGTTTTCTAAACGTGTGACTCTGTTCTGTTTTGTAATTCAGTTCAAGTGTAGCGGTTTTTACATTCCCTCTATAAATGATAGCTTTTGATAAGTGTCTTTTTCTTTGTGACTTATTTCACTTAGAATCGTCGTACCTAAATCCACTCATCATGCTGCTACTAGCCTTATGACATTGATTTCATGGCTGAGTGATATTCCATTGTACATAAGGACCACCACATCTTTATCCATTTTTCTCTTTCCTGGGATATTTAAGGTGTCATGAAGTGGAGGTTCTTGTCAACAGAGCAGCCCTAAACTTTGGGGTGCCTGTGTCTTGCTGATTTTTAGTTTTCCCAATTTATACGCCAATGAGTGGATGTGCCCTATGCGCACTAAGCTGTGTTTTTTCGATGTTTCAGGACACACCGTACACTTCTCCAGAGTGGCTGTTGGCAATTTACATCCCGCCCATCAGCGTAGCAAGGCTCCCATTTCTCCATGGCCTGTCCTGCATTTCTGGTTTTGACACATTTTTCAGGATGGCCCTTTTGACCCATGGGAAGCGAGACTTCTTTGTAGCGCTGATTTGCCTTTCCACGTTGCTTGGTTGGCCAAAAAGGGCGTATGCGTTTTTTCCTGAATATATTCAGGAAAAAACGCATACGCCCTTTTTGGCCAAGGGCATCATTGTCGACGTTTTGCTGCTTTTCATGTGCTTTAAAGGCGATTCGAATCTACCTCCTGAAATCTGTTTCCTGCAATTCTGCCTTGCTTTCAAATCCTCTTCGTTGCCTTCCCTCAATATATTTGTGGATGAGAGTTATCATTTATAACTCTGCAGGTTTGTGAATTGCAGTGCCCCTGAGCTCCATTTTTCAACTCGCTTTTTTGGGAGCTGGCCGCAAAAGCACTGGATGGCCTCAGGCCCTATTCTGGTTCCGGGCGGCAGGCTGAGCCTGTGGTTAATTCTTCTTCCTGATGGGAAAATAGAGTGACCTGTGCCTGTCCCAACACCTAGAGCTAGTCTCTCATTGGCTCCCCCTCTTCCCGTTCATCCTCAGGACAAATTGAAAGCTGTACGGAACAGGAGGTTAAAGGTGCTGATTCTCCAAGGAGGGAGATTGCTAGTAAAGCGGCTGGAATGGCAAACCCGAGCACAAGGAGATGAGAAATGAGGTGCGTTTTAGAAACCTTTCTCGGTCACACGGTCTACCACCTTCTGGGTTTCTCATGCATGTTTTCGATGTAGGAAGATGCCCTTGAACCTGGAGATTTGGGACCCATGGGATGGGTAACAGGCAGTAGTACTTTACAGGCTCTGCGTTTGCTCCCCCAACCTCACCAAATCTCTCAGCCCCGAAAGTATCCACCCTTACGTCTCATCCAGCTGTGGGTCTAGATATGGTCAATCCAGGTGGCATCACAGCCCCTGAACGAATTTTGTAAGAATTTCTCTCTCTTTCACTGTCTTTGTTTCACGGGTTTTTAAAATTAATTTATTTTTATAACGGGGTTTATCTGCTTTTCACGGCTGTGTTTATGCCGCTTTACACCCACTTGTCTCACATCCAGCGAGATATCAATACATAGGTTTTAAGATTCTTACTAGTCAGATATATTCTTGTGCGGTGAATAAGGGGTGTTGAGTCCAGTTTACTGAGCAAGGAGTAGGTCTTTCTATTACATATTGGGTTTATGGAACGGTATCTGAGCTAATTTGAAACCCTTGTTTTATGCATCACCCCACCTCACCTTTCCCGTTAAGCAGCCATAGTGTGTTTTCTAAACGTGTGACTCTGTTCTGTTTTGTAATTCAGTTCAAGTGTAGCGGTTTTTACATTCCCTCTATAAATGATAGCTTTTGATAAGTGTCTTTTTCTTTGTGACTTATTTCACTTAGAATCGTCGTACCTAAATCCACTCATCATGCTGCTACTAGCCTTATGACATTGATTTCATGGCTGAGTGATATTCCATTGTACATAAGGACCACCACATCTTTATCCATTTTTCTCTTTCCTGGGATATTTAAGGTGTCATGAAGTGGAGGTTCTTGTCAACAGAGCAGCCCTAAACTTTGGGGTGCCTGTGTCTTGCTGATTTTTAGTTTTCCCAATTTATACGCCCTTGAGTGGAATTGCCCTATGCGCTCTAAGCTGTGTTTTTTAGATGTTTCAGGACACACCGTAAACTTCTCCAGAGTGGCTGTTGGCAATTTACATCCCGCCCATCAGCGTAGCAAGGCTCCCATTTCGCCATGGCCTGTCCTGCATTTCTGGTTTTGACACTTTTTTCAGGATGGCCCTTTTGACCCATGGGAAGCGAGACTTCTTTGTAGCGCTGATTTGCCTTTCCAGGTTGCTTGGTTGGCCAAAAAGGGCGTATGCGTTTTTTCCTGAATATATTCAGGAAAAAACGCATACGCCCTTTTTGGCCAAGGGCATCATTGTCGACGTTTTGCTGCTTTTCATGTGCTTTAAAGGCGATTCGAATCTACCTCCTGAAATCTGTTTCCTGCAATTCTGCCTTGCTTTCAAATCCTCTTCGTTGCCTTCCCTCAATATATTTGTGGATGAGAGTTATCATTTATAACTCTGCAGGTTTGTGAATTGCAGTGCCCCTGAGCTCCATTTTTCAACTCGCTTTTTTGGGAGCTGGCCGCAAATGCGCAGGATGGCCTCAGGCCCTATTCTGGTTCCGGGCGGCAGGCTGAGCCTGTGGTTAATTCTTCTTCCTGATGGGAAAATAGAGTGACCTGTGCCTGTCCCAACACCTAGAGCTAGTCTCTCATTGGCTCCCCCTCTTCCCGTTCATCCTCAGGACAAATTGAAAGCTGTACGGAACAGGAGGTTAAAGGTGCTGATTCTCCAAGGAGGGAGATTTCTAGTAAAGCGGCTGGAATGGCGAACCCGAGCACAAGGAGATTAGAAATGGGGTGCGTTTTAGAAACCTTTCCCGGTCACACGGTCTACCACCTTCTGGGTTTCTCATGCATGTTTTTGATTTAGGAAGATGCCCTTGAACCTGGAGATTTGGGACCCATGGGATGGGTAACAGGCAGTAGTACTTTACAGGCTCTGCGTTTGCTCCCCCAACCTCACCAAATCTCTCAGCCCCGAAATTATCCACCCTTACGTCTCATCCACCTGTGGGTCTAGATATGGTCAATCCAGGTGGCATCACAGCCCCTGAACGAATTTTGTAAGAATTTCTCTCTCTTTCACTGTCTTTGTTTCACGGGTTTTTAAAATTAATTTATTTTTATAACGGGGTTTATCTGCTTTTCACGGCTGTGTTTATGCCGCTTTACACCCACTTGTCTCACATCCAGAGAGATATCAATACATAGGTTTTAAGATTCTTACTAGTCAGATATATTCTTGTGCGGTGAAGAGGGGGTGTTGAGTCCAGTTCACTGAGCAAGGAGTAGGTCTTTCTATTACATATTTGGTTTATGGAACGGTATCTGAGCTAATTTGAAACCCTTGTTTTATGCATCACCCCACCTCACCTTTCCCGTTAAGCAGCCATAGTGTGTTTTGTAAACGTGTGACTCTGTTCTGTTTTTAATTCAGTTCAAGTCTAGCGGTTTGTACATTCCCTCTATAAGTGATAGCTTATGATAAGTGTCTTTTTCTGTGTGACTTATTTCACTTAGAATTGTCGTACCTAAATCCACTCATCATGCTGCTACTAGCCTTATGACATTGATTTCATGGCTGAATGATATTCCATTGTACATAAGGACCACCACTTCTTTATCCATTTTTCTCTTTCCTCGGATATTTAAGGTGTCATGAAGTGGAGGTTCTTGTCAACAGAGCAGCCCTAAACTTTGGGGTGCCTGTGTCTTGCTGATTTTTAGTTTTCCCAATTTATACGCCAATGAGTGGATGTGCCCTATGCGCACTAAGCTGTGTTTTTTCGATGTTTCAAGACACACCGTACACTTCTCCAGAGTGGCTCTTCGCAATTTACATCCCGCCCATCAGCGTAGCAAGGCTCCCATTTCTCCATGGCCTGTCCTGCATTTCTGGTTTTGACACTTTTTTCAGGATGGCCCTTTTGACCCATGGGAAGCGAGACTTCTTTGTAGCGCTGATTTGCCTTTCCAGGTTGCTTGGTTGGCCAAAAAGGGCGTATGCGTTTTTTCCTGAATATATTCAGGAAAAAACGCATACGCCCTTTTTGGCCAAGGGCATCATTGTCGACGTTTTGCTGCTTTTCATGTGCTTTAAAGGCGATTCGAATCTACCTCCTGAAATCTGTTTCCTGCAATTCTGCCTTGCTTTCAAATCCTCTTCGTTGCCTTCCCTCAATATATTTGTGGATGAGAGTTATCATTTATAACTCTGCAGGTTTGTGAATTGCAGTGCCCCTGAGCTCCATTTTTCAACTCGCTTTTTTGGGAGCTGGCCGCAAAAGCACTGGATGGCCTCAGGCCCTATTCTGGTTCCGGGCGGCAGGCTGAGCCTGTGGTTAATTCTTCTTCCTGATGGGAAAATAGAGTGACCTGTGCCTGTCCCAACACCTAGAGCAAGTCTCTCATTGGCTCCCCCTCTTCCCGTTCATCCTCAGGACAAATTGAAAGCTGTACGGAACAGGAGGTTAAAGGTGCTGATTCTCCAAGGAGGGAGATTGCTAGTAAAGCGGCTGGAATGGCGAACCCGAGCACAAGGAGATGAGAAATGAGGTGCGTTTTAGAAACCTTTCTCGGTCACACGGTCTACCACCTTCTGGGTTTCTCATGCATGTTTTCGATGTAGGAAGATGCCCTTGAACCTGGAGATTTGGGACCCATGGGATGGGTAACAGGCAGTAGTACTTTAAAGGCTCTGCGTTTGCTCCCCCAACCTCACCAAATCTCTCAGCCCCGAAAGTATCCACCCTTACGTCTCATCCAGCTGTGGGTCTAGATATGGTCAATCCAGGTGGCATCACAGCCCCTGAACGAATTTTGTAAGAATTTCTCTCTCTTTCACTGTCTTTGTTTCACGGGTTATTAAAATTAATTTATTTTTATAATGGGGTTTAGCTGCTTTTCACGGCTGTGTTTATGCCGCTTTACACCCACTTGACTCACATCCAGCGAGATATCAATACATAGGTTTTAAGATTCTTACTAGTCAGATATATTCTTGTGCGGTGAATAAGGGGTGTTGAGTCCAGTTCACTGAGCAAGGAGTAGGTCTTTCTATTACATATTGGGTTTATGGAACGGTATCTGAGCTAATTTGAAACCCTTGTTTTATGCATCACCCCACCTCACCTTTCCCGTTAAGCAGCCATAGTGTGTTTTCTAAACGTGTGACTCTGTTCTGTTTTGTAATTCAGTTCAAGTGTAGCGGTTTTTACATTCCCTCTATAAATGATAGCTTTTGATAAGTGTCTTTTTCTTTGTGACTTATTTCACTTAGAATCGTCGTACCTAAATCCACTCATCATGCTGCTACTAGCCTTATGACATTGATTTCATGGCTGAGTGATATTCCATTGTACATAAGGACCACCACATCTTTATCCATTTTTCTCTTTCCTGGGATATTTAAGGTGTCATGAAGTGGAGGTTCTTGTCAACAGAGCAGCCCTAAACTTTGGGGTGCCTGTGTCTTGCTGATTTTTAGTTTTCCCAATTTATACGCCCTTGAGTGGAAGTGCCCTATGCGCTCTAAGCTGTGTTTTTTAGATGTTTCAGGACACACCGTAAACTTCTCCAGAGTGGCTGTTGGCAATTTACATCCCGCCCATCAGCGTAGCAAGGCTCCCATTTCGCCATGGCCTGTCCTGCATTTCTGGTTTTGACACTTTTTTCAGGATGGCCCTTTTGACCCATGGGAAGCGAGACTTCTTTGTAGCGCTGATTTGCCTTTCCACGTTGCTTGGTTGGCCAAAAAGGGCGTATGCGTTTTTTCCTGAATATATTCAGGAAAAAACGCATACGCCCTTTTTGGCCAAGGGCATCATTGTCGACGTTTTGCTGCTTTTCATGTGCTTTAAAGGCGATTCGAATCTACCTCCTGAAATCTGTTTCCTGCAATTCTGCCTTGCTTTCAAATCCTCTTCGTTGCCTTCCCTCAATATATTTGTGGATGAGAGTTATCATTTATAACTCTGCAGGTTTGTGAATTGCAGTGCCCCTGAGCTCCATTTTTCAACTCGCTTTTTTGGGAGCTGGCCGCAAAAGCACTGGATGGCCTCAGGCCCTATTCTGGTTCCGGGCGGCAGGCTGAGCCTGTGGTTAATTCTTCTTCCTGATGGGAAAATAGAGTGACCTGTGCCTGTCCCAACACCTAGAGCTAGTCTCTCATTGGCTCCCCCTCTTCCCGTTCATCCTCAGGACAAATTGAAAGCTGTACGGAACAGGAGGTTAAAGGTGCTGATTCTCCAAGGAGGGAGATTGCTAGTAAAGCGGCTGGAATGGCGAACCCGAGCACAAGGAGATGAGAAATGAGGTGCGTTTTAGAAACCTTTCTCGGTCACACGGTCTACCACCTTCTGGATTTCTCATGCATGTTTTCGATGTAGGAAGATGCCCTTGAACCTGGAGATTTGGGACCCATGGGATGGGTAACAGGCAGTAGTACTTTAAAGGCTCTGCGTTTGCTCCCCCAACCTCACCAAATCTCTCAGCCCCGAAAGTATCCACCCTTACGTCTCATCCAGCTGTGGGTCTAGATATGGTCAATCCAGGTGGCATCACAGCCCCTGAACGAATTTTGTAAGAATTTCTCTCTCTTTCACTGTCTTTGTTTCACGGGTTATTAAAATTAATTTATTTTTATAATGGGGTTTAGCTGCTTTTCACGGCTGTGTTTATGCCGCTTTACACCCACTTGACTCACATCCAGCGCGATATCAATACATAGGTTTTAAGATTCTTACTAGTCAGATATATTCTTGTGCGGTGAATAAGGGGTGTTGAGTCCAGTTCACTGAGCAAGGAGTAGGTCTTTCTATTACATATTGGGTTTATGGAACGGTATCTGAGCTAATTTGAAACCCTTGTTTTATGCATCACCCCACCTCACCTTTCCCATTAAGCAGCCATAGTGTGTTTTCTAAACGTGTGACTCTGTTCTGTTTTGTAATTCAGTTCAAGTGTAGCGGTTTTTACATTCCCTCTATAAATGATAGCTTTTGATAAGTGTCTTTTTCTTTGTGACTTATTTCACTTAGAATCGTCGTACCTAAATCCACTCATCATGCTGCTACTAGCCTTATGACATTGATTTCATGGCTGAGTGATATTCCATTGTACATAAGGACCACCACATCTTTATCCATTTTTCTCTTTCCTGGGATATTTAAGGTGTCATGAAGTGGAGGTTCTTGTCAACAGAGCAGCCCTAAACTTTGGGGTGCCTGTGTCTTGCTGATTTTTAGTTTTCCCAATTTATACGCCAATGAGTGGATGTGCCCTATGCGCACTAAGCTGTGTTTTTTCGATGTTTCAGGACACACCGTACACTTCTCCAGAGTGGCTGTTGGCAATTTACATCCCGCCCATCAGCGTAGCAAGGCTCCCATTTCTCCATGGCCTGTCCTGCATTTCTGGTTTTGACACATTTTTCAGGATGGCCCTTTTGACCCATGGGAAGCGAGACTTCTTTGTAGCGCTGATTTGCCTTTCCACGTTGCTTGGTTGGCCAAAAAGGGCGTATGCGTTTTTTCCTGAATATATTCAGGAAAAAACGCATACGCCCTTTTTGGCCAAGGGCATCATTGTCGACGTTTTGCTGCTTTTCATGTGCTTTAAAGGCGATTCGAATCTACCTCCTGAAATCTGTTTCCTGCAATTCTGCCTTGCTTTCAAATCCTCTTCGTTGCCTTCCCTCAATATATTTGTGGATGAGAGTTATCATTTATAACTCTGCAGGTTTGTGAATTGCAGTGCCCCTGAGCTCCATTTTTCAACTCGCTTTTTTGGGAGCTGGCCGCAAAAGCACTGGATGGCCTCAGGCCCTATTCTGGTTCCGGGCGGCAGGCTGAGCCTGTGGTTAATTCTTCTTCCTGATGGGAAAATAGAGTGACCTGTGCCTGTCCCAACACCTAGAGCTAGTCTCTCATTGGCTCCCCCTCTTCCCGTTCATCCTCAGGACAAATTGAAAGCTGTACGGAACAGGAGGTTAAAGGTGCTGATTCTCCAAGGAGGGAGATTGCTAGTAAAGCGGCTGGAATGGCAAACCCGAGCACAAGGAGATGAGAAATGAGGTGCGTTTTAGAAACCTTTCTCGGTCACACGGTCTACCACCTTCTGGGTTTCTCATGCATGTTTTCGATGTAGGAAGATGCCCTTGAACCTGGAGATTTGGGACCCATGGGATGGGTAACAGGCAGTAGTACTTTAAAGGCTCTGCGTTTGCTCCCCCAACCTCACCAAATCTCTCAGCCCCGAAAGTATCCACCCTTACGTCTCATCCAGCTGTGGGTCTAGATATTGTCAATCCAGGTGGCATCACAGCCCCTGAACGAATTTTGTAAGAATTTCTCTCTCTTTCACTGTCTTTGTTTCACGGGTTATTAAAATTAATTTATTTTTATAATGGGGTTTAGCTGCTTTTCACGGCTGTGTTTATGCCGCTTTACACCCACTTGACTCACATCCAGCGCGATATCAATACATAGGTTTTAAGATTCTTACTAGTCAGATATATTCTTGTGCGGTGAATAAGGGGTGTTGAGTCCAGTTCACTGAGCAAGGAGTAGGTCTTTCTATTACATATTGGGTTTATGGAACGGTATCTGAGCTAATTTGAAACCCTTGTTTTATGCATCACCCCACCTCACCTTTCCCGTTAAGCAGCCATAGTGTGTTTTCTAAACGTGTGACTCTGTTCTGTTTTGTAATTCAGTTCAAGTGTAGCGGTTTTTACATTCCCTCTATAAATGATAGCTTTTGATAAGTGTCTTTTTCTTTGTGACTTATTTCACTTAGAATCGTCGTACCTAAATCCACTCATCATGCTGCTACTAGCCTTATGACATTGATTTCATGGCTGAGTGATATTCCATTGTACATAAGGACCACCACATCTTTATCCATTTTTCTCTTTCCTGGGATATTTAAGGTGTCATGAAGTGGAGGTTCTTGTCAACAGAGCAGCCCTAAACTTTGGGGTGCCTGTGTCTTGCTGATTTTTAGTTTTCCCAATTTATACGCCAATGAGTGGATGTGCCCTATGCGCACTAAGCTGTGTTTTTTCGATGTTTCAGGACACACCGTACACTTCTCCAGAGTGGCTGTTGGCAATTTACATCCCGCCCATCAGCGTAGCAAGGCTCCCATTTCTCCATGGCCTGTCCTGCATTTCTGGTTTTGACACTTTTTTCAGGATGGCCCTTTTGACCCATGGGAAGCGAGACTTCTTTGTAGCGCTGATTTGCCTTTCCAGGTTGCTTGGTTGGCCAAAAAGGGCGTATGCGTTTTTTCCTGAATATATTCAGGAAAAAACGCATACGCCCTTTTTGGCCAAGGGCATCATTGTCGACGTTTTGCTGCTTTTCATGTGCTTTAAAGGCGATTCGAATCTACCTCCTGAAATCTGTTTCCTGCAATTCTGCCTTGCTTTCAAATCCTCTTCGTTGCCTTCCCTCAATATATTTGTGGATGAGAGTTATCATTTATAACTCTGCAGGTTTGTGAATTGCAGTGCCCCTGAGCTCCATTTTTCAACTCGCTTTTTTGGGAGCTGGCCGCAAAAGCACTGGATGGCCTCAGGCCCTATTCTGGTTCCGGGCGGCAGGCTGAGCCTGTGGTTAATTCTTCTTCCTGATGGGAAAATAGAGTGACCTGTGCCTGTCCCAACACCTAGAGCTAGTCTCTCATTGGCTCCCCCTCTTCCCGTTCATCCTCAGGACAAATTGAAAGCTGTACGGAACAGGAGGTTAAAGGTGCTGATTCTCCAAGGAGGGAGATTGCTAGTAAAGCGGCTGGAATGGCGAACCCGAGCACAAGGAGATGAGAAATGAGGTGCGTTTTAGAAACCTTTCTCGGTCACACGGTCTACCACCTTCTGGGTTTCTCATGCATGTTTTCGATGTAGGAAGATGCCCTTGAACCTGGAGATTTGGGACCCATGGGATGGGTAACAGGCAGTAGTACTTTAAAGGCTCTGCGTTTGCTCCCCCAACCTCACCAAATCTCTCAGCCCCGAAAGTATCCACCCTTACGTCTCATCCAGCTGTGGGTCTAGATATGGTCAATCCAGGTGGCATCACAGCCCCTGAACGAATTTTGTAAGAATTTCTCTCTCTTTCACTGTCTTTGTTTCACGGGTTATTAAAATTAATTTATTTTTATAATGGGGTTTAGCTGCTTTTCACGGCTGTGTTTATGCCGCTTTACACCCACTTGACTCACATCCAGCGCGATATCAATACATAGGTTTTAAGATTCTTACTAGTCAGATATATTCTTGTGCGGTGAATAAGGGGTGTTGAGTCCAGTTCACTGAGCAAGGAGTAGGTCTTTCTATTACATATTGGGTTTATGGAACGGTATCTGAGCTAATTTGAAACCCTTGTTTTATGCATCACCCCACCTCACCTTTCCCATTAAGCAGCCATAGTGTGTTTTCTAAACGTGTGACTCTGTTCTGTTTTGTAATTCAGTTCAAGTGTAGCGGTTTTTACATTCCCTCTATAAATGATAGCTTTTGATAAGTGTCTTTTTCTTTGTGACTTATTTCACTTAGAATCGTCGTACCTAAATCCACTCATCATGCTGCTACTAGCCTTATGACATTGATTTCATGGCTGAGTGATATTCCATTGTACATAAGGACCACCACATCTTTATCCATTTTTCTCTTTCCTGGGATATTTAAGGTGTCATGAAGTGGAGGTTCTTGTCAACAGAGCAGCCCTAAACTTTGGGGTGCCTGTGTCTTGCTGATTTTTAGTTTTCCCAATTTATACGCCAATGAGTGGATGTGCCCTATGCGCACTAAGCTGTGTTTTTTCGATGTTTCAGGACACACCGTACACTTCTCCAGAGTGGCTGTTGGCAATTTACATCCCGCCCATCAGCGTAGCAAGGCTCCCATTTCTCCATGGCCTGTCCTGCATTTCTGGTTTTGACACATTTTTCAGGATGGCCCTTTTGACCCATGGGAAGCGAGACTTCTTTGTAGCGCTGATTTGCCTTTCCACGTTGCTTGGTTGGCCAAAAAGGGCGTATGCGTTTTTTCCTGAATATATTCAGGAAAAAACGCATACGCCTTTTGGCCAAGGGCATCATTGTCGACGTTTTGCTGCTTTTCATGTGCTTTAAAGGCGATTCGAATCTACCTCCTGAAATCTGTTTCCTGCAATTCTGCCTTGCTTTCAAATCCTCTTCGTTGCCTTCCCTCAATATATTTGTGGATGAGAGTTATCATTTATAACTCTGCAGGTTTGTGAATTGCAGTGCCCCCTGAGCTCCATTTTTCAACTCGCTTTTTTGGGAGCTGGCCGCAAAAGCACTGGATGGCCTCAGGCCCTATTCTGGTTCCGGCGGCAGGCTGAGCCTGTGGTTAATTCTTCTTCCTGATGGGAAAATAGAGTGACCTGTGCCTGTCCCAACACCTAGAGCTAGTCTCTCATTGGCTCCCCCTCTTCCCGTTCATCCTCAGGACAAATTGAAAGCTGTACGGAACAGGAGGTTAAAGGTGCTGATTCTCCAAGGAGGGAGATTGCTAGTAAAGCGGCTGGAATGGCGAACCCGAGCACAAGGAGATGAGAAATGAGGTGCGTTTTAGAAACCTTTCTCGGTCACACGGTCTACCACCTTCTGGGTTTCTCATGCATGTTTTCGATGTAGGAAGATGCCCTTGAACCTGGAGATTTGGGACCCATGGGATGGGTAACAGGCAGTAGTACTTTAAAGGCTCTGCGTTTGCTCCCCCAACCTCACCAAATCTCTCAGCCCCGAAAGTATCCACCCTTACGTCTCATCCAGCTGTGGGTCTAGATATGGTCAATCCAGGTGGCATCACAGCCCCTGAACGAATTTTGTAAGAATTTCTCTCTCTTTCACTGTCTTTGTTTCACGGGTTATTAAAATTAATTTATTTTTATAATGGGGTTTAGCTGCTTTTTCACGGCTGTGTTTATGCCGCTTTACACCCACTTGACTCACATCCAGCGCGATATCAATACAATAGGTTTTAAGATTCTTACTAGTCAGATATATTCTTGTGCGGTGAATAAGGGGTGTTGAGTCCAGTTCACTGAGCAAGGAGTAGGTCTTTCTATTACATATTGGGTTTATGGAACGGTATCTGAGCTAATTTGAAACCCTTGTTTTATGCATCACCCCACCTCACCTTTCCCGTTAAGCAGCCATAGTGTGTTTTCTAAACGTGTGACTCTGTTCTGTTTTGTAATTCAGTTCAAGTGTAGCGGTTTTTACATTCCCTCTATAAATGATAGCTTTTGATAAGTGTCTTTTTCTTTGTGACTTATTTCACTTAGAATCGTCGTACCTAAATCCACTCATCATGCTGCTACTAGCCTTATGACATTGATTTCATGGCTGAGTGATATTCCATTGTACATAAGGACCACCACATCTTTATCCATTTTTCTCTTTCCTGGGATATTTAAGGTGTCATGAAGTGGAGGTTCTTGTCAACAGAGCAGCCCTAAACTTTGGGGTGCCTGTGTCTTGCTGATTTTTAGTTTTTCCCAATTTATACGCCAATGAGTGGATGTGCCCTATGCGCACTAAGCTGTGTTTTTTCGATGTTTCAGGACACACCGTACACTTCTCCAGAGTGGCTGTTGGCAATTTACATCCCGCCCATCAGCGTAGCAAGGCTCCCATTTCTCCATGGCCTGTCCTGCATTTCTGGTTTTGACACATTTTTCAGGATGGCCCTTTTGACCCATGGGAAGCGAGACTTCTTTGTAGCGCTGATTTTGCCTTTCCACGTTGCTTGGTTGGCCAAAAAGGGCGTATGCGTTTTTTCCTGAATATATTCAGGAAAAAACGCATACGCCCTTTTTGGCCAAGGGCATCATTGTCGACGTTTTGCTGCTTTTCATGTGCTTTAAAGGCGATTCGAATCTACCTCCTGAAATCTGTTTCCTGCAATTCTGCCTTGCTTTCAAATCCTCTTCGTTGCCTTCCCTCAATATATTTGTGGATGAGAGTTATCATTTATAACTCTGCAGGTTTGTGAATTGCAGTGCCCCTGAGCTCCATTTTTCAACTCGCTTTTTTGGGAGCTGGCCGCAAAAGCACTGGATGGCCTCAGGCCCTATTCTGGTTCCGGGCGGCAGGCTGAGCCTGTGGTTAATTCTTCTTCCTGATGGGAAAATAGAGTGACCTGTGCCTGTCCCAACACCTAGAGCTAGTCTCTCATTGGCTCCCCCTCTTCCCGTTCATCCTCAGGACAAATTGAAAGCTGTACGGAACAGGAGGTTAAAGGTGCTGATTCTCCAAGGAGGGAGATTGCTAGTAAAGCGGCTGGAATGGCAAACCCGAGCACAAGGAGATGAGAAATGAGGTGCGTTTTAGAAACCTTTCTCGGTCACACGGTCTACCACCTTCTGGGTTTCTCATGCATGTTTTCGATGTAGGAAGATGCCCTTGAACCTGGAGATTTGGGACCCATGGGATGGGTAACAGGCAGTAGTACTTTACAGGCTCTGCGTTTGCTCCCCCAACCTCACCAAATCTCTCAGCCCCGAAAGTATCCACCCTTACGTCTCATCCAGCTGTGGGTCTAGATATGGTCAATCCAGGTGGCATCACAGCCCCTGAACGAATTTTGTAAGAATTTCTCTCTCTTTCACTGTCTTTGTTTCACGGGTTTTTAAAATTAATTTATTTTTATAACGGGGTTTATCTGCTTTTCACGGCTGTGTTTATGCCGCTTTACACCCACTTGTCTCACATCCAGCGAGATATCAATACATAGGTTTTAAGATTCTTACTAGTCAGAATATATTCTTGTGCGGTGAATAAGGGGTGTTGAGTCCAGTTTACTGAGCAAGGAGTAGGTCTTTCTATTACATATTGGGTTTATGGAACGGTATCTGAGCTAATTTGAAACCCTTGTTTTATGCATCACCCCACCTCACCTTTCCCGTTAAGCAGCCATAGTGTGTTTTCTAAACGTGTGACTCTGTTCTGTTTTGTAATTCAGTTCAAGTGTAGCGGTTTTTACATTCCCTCTATAAATGATAGCTTTTGATAAGTGTCTTTTTCTTTGTGACTTATTTCACTTAGAATCGTCGTACCTAAATCCACTCATCATGCTGCTACTAGCCTTATGACATTGATTTCATGGCTGAGTGATATTCCATTGTACATAAGGACCACCACATCTTTATCCATTTTTCTCTTTCCTGGGATATTTAAGGTGTCATGAAGTGGAGGTTCTTGTCAACAGAGCAGCCCTAAACTTTGGGGTGCCTGTGTCTTGCTGATTTTTAGTTTTCCCAATTTATACGCCCTTGAGTGGAATTGCCCTATGCGCTCTAAGCTGTGTTTTTTAGATGTTTCAGGACACACCGTAAACTTCTCCAGAGTGGCTGTTGGCAATTTACATCCCGCCCATCAGCGTAGCAAGGCTCCCATTTCGCCATGGCCTGTCCTGCATTTCTGGTTTTGACACTTTTTTCAGGATGGCCCTTTTGACCCATGGGAAGCGAGACTTCTTTGTAGCGCTGATTTGCCTTTCCAGGTTGCTTGGTTGGCCAAAAAGGGCGTATGCGTTTTTTCCTGAATATATTCAGGAAAAAACGCATACGCCCTTTTTGGCCAAGGGCATCATTGTCGACGTTTTGCTGCTTTTCATGTGCTTTAAAGGCGATTCGAATCTACCTCCTGAAATCTGTTTCCTGCAATTCTGCCTTGCTTTCAAATCCTCTTCGTTGCCTTCCCTCAATATATTTGTGGATGAGAGTTATCATTTATAACTCTGCAGGTTTGTGAATTGCAGTGCCCCTGAGCTCCATTTTTCAACTCGCTTTTTTGGGAGCTGGCCGCAAATGCGCAGGATGGCCTCAGGCCCTATTCTGGTTCCGGGCGGCAGGCTGAGCCTGTGGTTAATTCTTCTTCCTGATGGGAAAATAGAGTGACCTGTGCCTGTCCCAACACCTAGAGCTAGTCTCTCATTGGCTCCCCCTCTTCCCGTTCATCCTCAGGACAAATTGAAAGCTGTACGGAACAGGAGGTTAAAGGTGCTGATTCTCCAAGGAGGGAGATTTCTAGTAAAGCGGCTGGAATGGCGAACCCGAGCACAAGGAGATTAGAAATGGGGTGCGTTTTAGAAACCTTTCCCGGTCACACGGTCTACCACCTTCTGGGTTTCTCATGCATGTTTTTGATTTAGGAAGATGCCCTTGAACCTGGAGATTTGGGACCCATGGGATGGGTAACAGGCAGTAGTACTTTACAGGCTCTGCGTTTGCTCCCCCAACCTCACCAAATCTCTCAGCCCCGAAATTATCCACCCTTACGTCTCATCCACCTGTGGGTCTAGATATGGTCAATCCAGGTGGCATCACAGCCCCTGAACGAATTTTGTAAGAATTTCTCTCTCTTTCACTGTCTTTGTTTCACGGGTTTTTAAAATTAATTTATTTTTATAACGGGGTTTATCTGCTTTTCACGGCTGTGTTTATGCCGCTTTACACCCACTTGTCTCACATCCAGAGAGATATCAATACATAGGTTTTAAGATTCTTACTAGTCAGATATATTCTTGTGCGGTGAAGAGGGGGTGTTGAGTCCAGTTCACTGAGCAAGGAGTAGGTCTTTCTATTACATATTTGGTTTATGGAACGGTATCTGAGCTAATTTGAAACCCTTGTTTTATGCATCACCCCACCTCACCTTTCCCGTTAAGCAGCCATAGTGTGTTTTGTAAACGTGTGACTCTGTTCTGTTTTTAATTCAGTTCAAGTCTAGCGGTTTGTACATTCCCTCTATAAGTGATAGCTTATGATAAGTGTCTTTTTCTGTGTGACTTATTTCACTTAGAATTGTCGTACCTAAATCCACTCATCATGCTGCTACTAGCCTTATGACATTGATTTCATGGCTGAATGATATTCCATTGTACATAAGGACCACCACTTCTTTATCCATTTTTCTCTTTCCTCGGATATTTAAGGTGTCATGAAGTGGAGGTTCTTGTCAACAGAGCAGCCCTAAACTTTGGGGTGCCTGTGTCTTGCTGATTTTTAGTTTTCCCAATTTATACGCCAATGAGTGGATGTGCCCTATGCGCACTAAGCTGTGTTTTTTCGATGTTTCAAGACACACCGTACACTTCTCCAGAGTGGCTCTTCGCAATTTACATCCCGCCCATCAGCGTAGCAAGGCTCCCATTTCTCCATGGCCTGTCCTGCATTTCTGGTTTTGACACTTTTTTCAGGATGGCCCTTTTGACCCATGGGAAGCGAGACTTCTTTGTAGCGCTGATTTGCCTTTCCAGGTTGCTTGGTTGGCCAAAAAGGGCGTATGCGTTTTTTCCTGAATATATTCAGGAAAAAACGCATACGCCCTTTTTGGCCAAGGGCATCATTGTCGACGTTTTGCTGCTTTTCATGTGCTTTAAAGGCGATTCGAATCTACCTCCTGAAATCTGTTTCCTGCAATTCTGCCTTGCTTTCAAATCCTCTTCGTTGCCTTCCCTCAATATATTTGTGGATGAGAGTTATCATTTATAACTCTGCAGGTTTGTGAATTGCAGTGCCCCTGAGCTCCATTTTTCAACTCGCTTTTTTGGGAGCTGGCCGCAAAAGCACTGGATGGCCTCAGGCCCTATTCTGGTTCCGGGCGGCAGGCTGAGCCTGTGGTTAATTCTTCTTCCTGATGGGAAAATAGAGTGACCTGTGCCTGTCCCAACACCTAGAGCAAGTCTCTCATTGGCTCCCCCTCTTCCCGTTCATCCTCAGGACAAATTGAAAGCTGTACGGAACAGGAGGTTAAAGGTGCTGATTCTCCAAGGAGGGAGATTGCTAGTAAAGCGGCTGGAATGGCGAACCCGAGCACAAGGAGATGAGAAATGAGGTGCGTTTTAGAAACCTTTCTCGGTCACACGGTCTACCACCTTCTGGGTTTCTCATGCATGTTTTCGATGTAGGAAGATGCCCTTGAACCTGGAGATTTGGGACCCATGGGATGGGTAACAGGCAGTAGTACTTTAAAGGCTCTGCGTTTGCTCCCCCAACCTCACCAAATCTCTCAGCCCCGAAAGTATCCACCCTTACGTCTCATCCAGCTGTGGGTCTAGATATGGTCAATCCAGGTGGCATCACAGCCCCTGAACGAATTTTGTAAGAATTTCTCTCTCTTTCACTGTCTTTGTTTCACGGGTTATTAAAATTAATTTATTTTTATAATGGGGTTTAGCTGCTTTTCACGGCTGTGTTTATGCCGCTTTACACCCACTTGACTCACATCCAGCGAGATATCAATACATAGGTTTTAAGATTCTTACTAGTCAGATATATTCTTGTGCGGTGAATAAGGGGTGTTGAGTCCAGTTCACTGAGCAAGGAGTAGGTCTTTCTATTACATATTGGGTTTATGGAACGGTATCTGAGCTAATTTGAAACCCTTGTTTTATGCATCACCCCACCTCACCTTTCCCGTTAAGCAGCCATAGTGTGTTTTCTAAACGTGTGACTCTGTTCTGTTTTGTAATTCAGTTCAAGTGTAGCGGTTTTTACATTCCCTCTATAAATGATAGCTTTTGATAAGTGTCTTTTTCTTTGTGACTTATTTCACTTAGAATCGTCGTACCTAAATCCACTCATCATGCTGCTACTAGCCTTATGACATTGATTTCATGGCTGAGTGATATTCCATTGTACATAAGGACCACCACATCTTTATCCATTTTTCTCTTTCCTGGGATATTTAAGGTGTCATGAAGTGGAGGTTCTTGTCAACAGAGCAGCCCTAAACTTTGGGGTGCCTGTGTCTTGCTGATTTTTAGTTTTCCCAATTTATACGCCCTTGAGTGGAAGTGCCCTATGCGCTCTAAGCTGTGTTTTTTAGATGTTTCAGGACACACCGTAAACTTCTCCAGAGTGGCTGTTGGCAATTTACATCCCGCCCATCAGCGTAGCAAGGCTCCCATTTCGCCATGGCCTGTCCTGCATTTCTGGTTTTGACACTTTTTTCAGGATGGCCCTTTTGACCCATGGGAAGCGAGACTTCTTTGTAGCGCTGATTTGCCTTTCCACGTTGCTTGGTTGGCCAAAAAGGGCGTATGCGTTTTTTCCTGAATATATTCAGGAAAAAACGCATACGCCCTTTTTGGCCAAGGGCATCATTGTCGACGTTTTGCTGCTTTTCATGTGCTTTAAAGGCGATTCGAATCTACCTCCTGAAATCTGTTTCCTGCAATTCTGCCTTGCTTTCAAATCCTCTTCGTTGCCTTCCCTCAATATATTTGTGGATGAGAGTTATCATTTATAACTCTGCAGGTTTGTGAATTGCAGTGCCCCTGAGCTCCATTTTTCAACTCGCTTTTTTGGGAGCTGGCCGCAAAAGCACTGGATGGCCTCAGGCCCTATTCTGGTTCCGGGCGGCAGGCTGAGCCTGTGGTTAATTCTTCTTCCTGATGGGAAAATAGAGTGACCTGTGCCTGTCCCAACACCTAGAGCTAGTCTCTCATTGGCTCCCCCTCTTCCCGTTCATCCTCAGGACAAATTGAAAGCTGTACGGAACAGGAGGTTAAAGGTGCTGATTCTCCAAGGAGGGAGATTGCTAGTAAAGCGGCTGGAATGGCGAACCCGAGCACAAGGAGATGAGAAATGAGGTGCGTTTTAGAAACCTTTCTCGGTCACACGGTCTACCACCTTCTGGATTTCTCATGCATGTTTTCGATGTAGGAAGATGCCCTTGAACCTGGAGATTTGGGACCCATGGGATGGGTAACAGGCAGTAGTACTTTAAAGGCTCTGCGTTTGCTCCCCCAACCTCACCAAATCTCTCAGCCCCGAAAGTATCCACCCTTACGTCTCATCCAGCTGTGGGTCTAGATATGGTCAATCCAGGTGGCATCACAGCCCCTGAACGAATTTTGTAAGAATTTCTCTCTCTTTCACTGTCTTTGTTTCACGGGTTATTAAAATTAATTTATTTTTATAATGGGGTTTAGCTGCTTTTCACGGCTGTGTTTATGCCGCTTTACACCCACTTGACTCACATCCAGCGCGATATCAATACATAGGTTTTAAGATTCTTACTAGTCAGATATATTCTTGTGCGGTGAATAAGGGGTGTTGAGTCCAGTTCACTGAGCAAGGAGTAGGTCTTTCTATTACATATTGGGTTTATGGAACGGTATCTGAGCTAATTTGAAACCCTTGTTTTATGCATCACCCCACCTCACCTTTCCCATTAAGCAGCCATAGTGTGTTTTCTAAACGTGTGACTCTGTTCTGTTTTGTAATTCAGTTCAAGTGTAGCGGTTTTTACATTCCCTCTATAAATGATAGCTTTTGATAAGTGTCTTTTTCTTTGTGACTTATTTCACTTAGAATCGTCGTACCTAAATCCACTCATCATGCTGCTACTAGCCTTATGACATTGATTTCATGGCTGAGTGATATTCCATTGTACATAAGGACCACCACATCTTTATCCATTTTTCTCTTTCCTGGGATATTTAAGGTGTCATGAAGTGGAGGTTCTTGTCAACAGAGCAGCCCTAAACTTTGGGGTGCCTGTGTCTTGCTGATTTTTAGTTTTCCCAATTTATACGCCAATGAGTGGATGTGCCCTATGCGCACTAAGCTGTGTTTTTTCGATGTTTCAGGACACACCGTACACTTCTCCAGAGTGGCTGTTGGCAATTTACATCCCGCCCATCAGCGTAGCAAGGCTCCCATTTCTCCATGGCCTGTCCTGCATTTCTGGTTTTGACACATTTTTCAGGATGGCCCTTTTGACCCATGGGAAGCGAGACTTCTTTGTAGCGCTGATTTGCCTTTCCACGTTGCTTGGTTGGCCAAAAAGGGCGTATGCGTTTTTTCCTGAATATATTCAGGAAAAAACGCATACGCCCTTTTTGGCCAAGGGCATCATTGTCGACGTTTTGCTGCTTTTCATGTGCTTTAAAGGCGATTCGAATCTACCTCCTGAAATCTGTTTCCTGCAATTCTGCCTTGCTTTCAAATCCTCTTCGTTGCCTTCCCTCAATATATTTGTGGATGAGAGTTATCATTTATAACTCTGCAGGTTTGTGAATTGCAGTGCCCCTGAGCTCCATTTTTCAACTCGCTTTTTTGGGAGCTGGCCGCAAAAGCACTGGATGGCCTCAGGCCCTATTCTGGTTCCGGGCGGCAGGCTGAGCCTGTGGTTAATTCTTCTTCCTGATGGGAAAATAGAGTGACCTGTGCCTGTCCCAACACCTAGAGCTAGTCTCTCATTGGCTCCCCCTCTTCCCGTTCATCCTCAGGACAAATTGAAAGCTGTACGGAACAGGAGGTTAAAGGTGCTGATTCTCCAAGGAGGGAGATTGCTAGTAAAGCGGCTGGAATGGCAAACCCGAGCACAAGGAGATGAGAAATGAGGTGCGTTTTAGAAACCTTTCTCGGTCACACGGTCTACCACCTTCTGGGTTTCTCATGCATGTTTTCGATGTAGGAAGATGCCCTTGAACCTGGAGATTTGGGACCCATGGGATGGGTAACAGGCAGTAGTACTTTAAAGGCTCTGCGTTTGCTCCCCCAACCTCACCAAATCTCTCAGCCCCGAAAGTATCCACCCTTACGTCTCATCCAGCTGTGGGTCTAGATATTGTCAATCCAGGTGGCATCACAGCCCCTGAACGAATTTTGTAAGAATTTCTCTCTCTTTCACTGTCTTTGTTTCACGGGTTATTAAAATTAATTTATTTTTATAATGGGGTTTAGCTGCTTTTCACGGCTGTGTTTATGCCGCTTTACACCCACTTGACTCACATCCAGCGCGATATCAATACATAGGTTTTAAGATTCTTACTAGTCAGATATATTCTTGTGCGGTGAATAAGGGGTGTTGAGTCCAGTTCACTGAGCAAGGAGTAGGTCTTTCTATTACATATTGGGTTTATGGAACGGTATCTGAGCTAATTTGAAACCCTTGTTTTATGCATCACCCCACCTCACCTTTCCCGTTAAGCAGCCATAGTGTGTTTTCTAAACGTGTGACTCTGTTCTGTTTTGTAATTCAGTTCAAGTGTAGCGGTTTTTACATTCCCTCTATAAATGATAGCTTTTGATAAGTGTCTTTTTCTTTGTGACTTATTTCACTTAGAATCGTCGTACCTAAATCCACTCATCATGCTGCTACTAGCCTTATGACATTGATTTCATGGCTGAGTGATATTCCATTGTACATAAGGACCACCACATCTTTATCCATTTTTCTCTTTCCTGGGATATTTAAGGTGTCATGAAGTGGAGGTTCTTGTCAACAGAGCAGCCCTAAACTTTGGGGTGCCTGTGTCTTGCTGATTTTTAGTTTTCCCAATTTATACGCCAATGAGTGGATGTGCCCTATGCGCACTAAGCTGTGTTTTTTCGATGTTTCAGGACACACCGTACACTTCTCCAGAGTGGCTGTTGGCAATTTACATCCCGCCCATCAGCGTAGCAAGGCTCCCATTTCTCCATGGCCTGTCCTGCATTTCTGGTTTTGACACTTTTTTCAGGATGGCCCTTTTGACCCATGGGAAGCGAGACTTCTTTGTAGCGCTGATTTGCCTTTCCAGGTTGCTTGGTTGGCCAAAAAGGGCGTATGCGTTTTTTCCTGAATATATTCAGGAAAAAACGCATACGCCCTTTTTGGCCAAGGGCATCATTGTCGACGTTTTGCTGCTTTTCATGTGCTTTAAAGGCGATTCGAATCTACCTCCTGAAATCTGTTTCCTGCAATTCTGCCTTGCTTTCAAATCCTCTTCGTTGCCTTCCCTCAATATATTTGTGGATGAGAGTTATCATTTATAACTCTGCAGGTTTGTGAATTGCAGTGCCCCTGAGCTCCATTTTTCAACTCGCTTTTTTGGGAGCTGGCCGCAAAAGCACTGGATGGCCTCAGGCCCTATTCTGGTTCCGGGCGGCAGGCTGAGCCTGTGGTTAATTCTTCTTCCTGATGGGAAAATAGAGTGACCTGTGCCTGTCCCAACACCTAGAGCTAGTCTCTCATTGGCTCCCCCTCTTCCCGTTCATCCTCAGGACAAATTGAAAGCTGTACGGAACAGGAGGTTAAAGGTGCTGATTCTCCAAGGAGGGAGATTGCTAGTAAAGCGGCTGGAATGGCGAACCCGAGCACAAGGAGATGAGAAATGAGGTGCGTTTTAGAAACCTTTCTCGGTCACACGGTCTACCACCTTCTGGGTTTCTCATGCATGTTTTCGATGTAGGAAGATGCCCTTGAACCTGGAGATTTGGGACCCATGGGATGGGTAACAGGCAGTAGTACTTTAAAGGCTCTGCGTTTGCTCCCCCAACCTCACCAAATCTCTCAGCCCCGAAAGTATCCACCCTTACGTCTCATCCAGCTGTGGGTCTAGATATGGTCAATCCAGGTGGCATCACAGCCCCTGAACGAATTTTGTAAGAATTTCTCTCTCTTTCACTGTCTTTGTTTCACGGGTTATTAAAATTAATTTATTTTTATAATGGGGTTTAGCTGCTTTTCACGGCTGTGTTTATGCCGCTTTACACCCACTTGACTCACATCCAGCGCGATATCAATACATAGGTTTTAAGATTCTTACTAGTCAGATATATTCTTGTGCGGTGAATAAGGGGTGTTGAGTCCAGTTCACTGAGCAAGGAGTAGGTCTTTCTATTACATATTGGGTTTATGGAACGGTATCTGAGCTAATTTGAAACCCTTGTTTTATGCATCACCCCACCTCACCTTTCCCATTAAGCAGCCATAGTGTGTTTTCTAAACGTGTGACTCTGTTCTGTTTTGTAATTCAGTTCAAGTGTAGCGGTTTTTACATTCCCTCTATAAATGATAGCTTTTGATAAGTGTCTTTTTCTTTGTGACTTATTTCACTTAGAATCGTCGTACCTAAATCCACTCATCATGCTGCTACTAGCCTTATGACATTGATTTCATGGCTGAGTGATATTCCATTGTACATAAGGACCACCACATCTTTATCCATTTTTCTCTTTCCTGGGATATTTAAGGTGTCATGAAGTGGAGGTTCTTGTCAACAGAGCAGCCCTAAACTTTGGGGTGCCTGTGTCTTGCTGATTTTTAGTTTTCCCAATTTATACGCCAATGAGTGGATGTGCCCTATGCGCACTAAGCTGTGTTTTTTCGATGTTTCAGGACACACCGTACACTTCTCCAGAGTGGCTGTTGGCAATTTACATCCCGCCCATCAGCGTAGCAAGGCTCCCATTTCTCCATGGCCTGTCCTGCATTTCTGGTTTTGACACATTTTTCAGGATGGCCCTTTTGACCCATGGGAAGCGAGACTTCTTTGTAGCGCTGATTTGCCTTTCCACGTTGCTTGGTTGGCCAAAAAGGGCGTATGCGTTTTTTCCTGAATATATTCAGGAAAAAACGCATACGCCCTTTTTGGCCAAGGGCATCATTGTCGACGTTTTGCTGCTTTTCATGTGCTTTAAAGGCGATTCGAATCTACCTCCTGAAATCTGTTTCCTGCAATTCTGCCTTGCTTTCAAATCCTCTTCGTTGCCTTCCCTCAATATATTTGTGGATGAGAGTTATCATTTATAACTCTGCAGGTTTGTGAATTGCAGTGCCCCTGAGCTCCATTTTTCAACTCGCTTTTTTGGGAGCTGGCCGCAAAAGCACTGGATGGCCTCAGGCCCTATTCTGGTTCCGGGCGGCAGGCTGAGCCTGTGGTTAATTCTTCTTCCTGATGGGAAAATAGAGTGACCTGTGCCTGTCCCAACACCTAGAGCTAGTCTCTCATTGGCTCCCCCTCTTCCCGTTCATCCTCAGGACAAATTGAAAGCTGTACGGAACAGGAGGTTAAAGGTGCTGATTCTCCAAGGAGGGAGATTGCTAGTAAAGCGGCTGGAATGGCGAACCCGAGCACAAGGAGATGAGAAATGAGGTGCGTTTTAGAAACCTTTCTCGGTCACACGGTCTACCACCTTCTGGGTTTCTCATGCATGTTTTCGATGTAGGAAGATGCCCTTGAACCTGGAGATTTGGGACCCATGGGATGGGTAACAGGCAGTAGTACTTTAAAGGCTCTGCGTTTGCTCCCCCAACCTCACCAAATCTCTCAGCCCCGAAAGTATCCACCCTTACGTCTCATCCAGCTGTGGGTCTAGATATGGTCAATCCAGGTGGCATCACAGCCCCTGAACGAATTTTGTAAGAATTTCTCTCTCTTTCACTGTCTTTGTTTCACGGGTTATTAAAATTAATTTATTTTTATAATGGGGTTTAGCTGCTTTTCACGGCTGTGTTTATGCCGCTTTACACCCACTTGACTCACATCCAGCGCGATATCAATACATAGGTTTTAAGATTCTTACTAGTCAGATATATTCTTGTGCGGTGAATAAGGGGTGTTGAGTCCAGTTCACTGAGCAAGGAGTAGGTCTTTCTATTACATATTGGGTTTATGGAACGGTATCTGAGCTAATTTGAAACCCTTGTTTTATGCATCACCCCACCTCACCTTTCCCGTTAAGCAGCCATAGTGTGTTTTCTAAACGTGTGACTCTGTTCTGTTTTGTAATTCAGTTCAAGTGTAGCGGTTTTTACATTCCCTCTATAAATGATAGCTTTTGATAAGTGTCTTTTTCTTTGTGACTTATTTCACTTAGAATCGTCGTACCTAAATCCACTCATCATGCTGCTACTAGCCTTATGACATTGATTTCATGGCTGAGTGATATTCCATTGTACATAAGGACCACCACATCTTTATCCATTTTTCTCTTTCCTGGGATATTTAAGGTGTCATGAAGTGGAGGTTCTTGTCAACAGAGCAGCCCTAAACTTTGGGGTGCCTGTGTCTTGCTGATTTTTAGTTTTCCCAATTTATACGCCAATGAGTGGATGTGCCCTATGCGCACTAAGCTGTGTTTTTTCGATGTTTCAGGACACACCGTACACTTCTCCAGAGTGGCTGTTGGCAATTTACATCCCGCCCATCAGCGTAGCAAGGCTCCCATTTCTCCATGGCCTGTCCTGCATTTCTGGTTTTGACACTTTTTTCAGGATGGCCCTTTTGACCCATGGGAAGCGAGACTTCTTTGTAGCGCTGATTTGCCTTTCCAGGTTGCTTGGTTGGCCAAAAAGGGCGTATGCGTTTTTTCCTGAATATATTCAGGAAAAAACGCATACGCCCTTTTTGGCCAAGGGCATCATTGTCGACGTTTTGCTGCTTTTCATGTGCTTTAAAGGCGATTCGAATCTACCTCCTGAAATCTGTTTCCTGCAATTCTGCCTTGCTTTCAAATCCTCTTCGTTGCCTTCCCTCAATATATTTGTGGATGAGAGTTATCATCTATAACTCTGCAGGTTTGTGAATTGCAGTGCCCCTGAGCTCCATTTTTCAACTCGGTTTTTTGGGAGCTGGCCGCAAAAGCACTGGATGGCTTCAGGCCCTATTCTGGTTCCGGGCGGCAGGCTGAGCCTGTGGTTAATTCTTCTTCCTGATGGGAAAATAGAGTGACCTGTGCCTGTCCCAACACCTAGAGCTAGTCTCTCATTGGCTCCCCCTCTTCCCGTTCATCCTCAGGACAAATTGAAAGCTGTACGGAACAGGAGGTTAAAGGTGCTGATTCTCCAAGGAGGGAGATTGCTAGTAAAGCGGCTGGAATGGCGAACCCGAGCACAAGGAGATGAGAAATGAGGTGCGTTTTAGAAACCTTTCTCGGTCACACGGTCTACCACCTTCTGGGTTTCTCATGCATGTTTTCGATGTAGGAAGATGCCCTTGAACCTGGAGATTTGGGACCCATGGGATGGGTAACAGGCAGTAGTACTTTAAAGGCTCTGCGTTTGCTCCCCCAACCTCACCAAATCTCTCAGCCCCGAAAGTATCCACCCTTACGTCTCATCCAGCTGTGGGTCTAGATATGGTCAATCCAGGTGGCATCACAGCCCCTGAACGAATTTTGTAAGAATTTCTCTCTCTTTCACTGTCTTTGTTTCACGGGTTATTAAAATTAATTTATTTTTATAATGGGGTTTAGCTGCTTTTCACGGCTGTGTTTATGCCGCTTTACACCCACTTGACTCACATCCAGCGCGATATCAATACATAGGTTTTAAGATTCTTACTAGTCAGATATATTCTTGTGCGGTGAATAAGGGGTGTAGAGTCCAGTTCACTGAGCAAGGAGTAGGTCTTTCTATTACATATTGGGTTTATGGAACGGTATCTGAGCTAATTTGAAACCCTTGTTTTATGTATCACCCCACCTCACCTTTCCCGTTAAGCAGCCATAGTGTGTTTTCTGCATGTGTGACTCTGTTCTGTTTTGTAATTCAGTTCAAGTGTAACGGTTTTTACAATCCCTCTCTAATTGATACCTTATGAGAAATGTCCTTTTCTGTGTTACTTATTTCACTTAGAATCGTCGTAACTAAATCCACTCATCATGCTGCTACTACCTTCATGACATTGATTTCATGGCTGAGTGATATTTCAGTGGACATAAGGACCACAACTTCTTTATCCATTTTTCTCTTTCCTGGGATATTTAAGGTGGAATGAAGTGGAGGTCCTTGGCAACAGAGCGTCCCTAAACTTTGGGGTGCATGTGTCTTGCTGATTTTAAATTTTCCCTATTTATATCCCGAGGAGTGGATTTGCCCTATGCTCTCTAAGCTGTGTTTTTAGATGTTTCAGGACACACCATACCCTTCTCCAGAGTGGCTATTGGCAATTTACATCCCACCCATCAGTGTAGCAAGGCTCCCATTTCTCCATGGCCTGTCCTGCATTTCTGGTTTTGACACTTTTTTCAGCATGGCCCTTTTGACCGATGGGAAGCGAGACTTCTTTGTAGCGCTGATTTGCCTTTCCAGTTTGCTTGGTTGGTCAAAACGGAATATGCGTTTTTTCCTGAATATATTCAGGAAAAAACGCATACGCCCTTTTTGGCCAAGGGCATCATTGTAGACATTTTGCCACTTTTCATGTGCTTTTAAGGCGATTCGAATCTTCCTCCGGAAATCTGTTTCCTGCAATTCCGCCTAGCTTTCAAATCCTCTTCCTTGCCTTCCCTCAATATATTTGTGGACGATAGTTATCATTTATAACTCTGCAATTTTTTGAATTGCAGTGCCTCTGAGCTCCATTTTTCAACTTGCTTTTTTGGGAGCTGGCCGCAAAAGCGCAGGATTGCCTCAGGCCCTATTCTGGTTCTGGGCGGCAGGCTGAGCCTGTGGTTAATTCTTCTTCCTGATCGGAAAATAGGGTGACCTGGGCCTGTCCCAACACCTAGATCCAGTCTCTCATTGGTTGCCCCTCTTCCCGTTCATCCTCAGGACAAATTGCAACCTGTACGGAACAGGAGGTTAAAGGTGCTGATTCTCCAAGTAGGGAGATTGCTAGTAAAGTAGCTTAAATGGTGAACCTGAGCTCAAGGAGATGAGAAATGAGGTGCGTTTTAGAAACCTTTCCTGGTCACACGGTGTACCACCTTCTGGGTTTCTCATGCATGTTTTCGATGTAGGAAGATGCCCTTGAACCTGGAGATTTGGGAACCATCGGATGGGTAAAAGGCAGTATTACTTTAAAGGCTCTGCGTTTGCTCCCCCAACGTCACCAAATCTCTCAAACCCGAGAGTGTCCACCCTTATGTCTCATGCAGCTGTTTGTCTAGATATGGTCAATCCAGGTGGCATCACAGCCCCTGAACGAATTTTGTAAGAATTTCTCTCTCTTTCACTGTCTTTGTTTAAGGGGATTTTAAAATTAATTTATTTTTATAATGGGGTTTAGCTGCTTTTCACGGCTGTGTTTATGCCGCTTTACACCCACTTGACTCACATCCAGAGAGATATCAATACATAGGATTTAAGATTCATACTATTCAGATATATTCTTGTGCGGTGAATAGGGGGTGTTGAATCCAGTTCACTGCGCAAGGAGTAGGTCTTTCTATTACATATTGGGTTTATGGAACGGTATCTGAGCTAATTTAAAACTCTTGTTTTATGTATCACCCCACCTCACCTTTCCCGTTAAGCAGCCATAGTGTGTTTTCTGCATGTGTGACTCTGTTCTGTTTTGTAATTCAGTTCAAGTGTAGCGGTTTTTACATTCCCTGTATAAGTGATAGCTTATGATAAGTGTCTTTTTAGGTGTGACTTATTTCACTTAGAATTGTCGTACCTAAATCCACTCATCATGCTGCTACTAGCCATATGACATTGATTTCATGGCTGAGTGATATTCCATTGTACATAAGGACCACCACTTCTTTATCCATTTTTCTCTTTCCTGGGATGTTTAATGTGTCATGAAGTGGAGGTCCTTGTCAACAGAGCAGCCCTAAACTTTGGGGTGCCTGTGTCTTGCTGATTTTTAGTTTTGTCAATATATACGCACGTGAGTGGAAGTGCCCTACACGCTCTAAGCTGTGTTTTTTCGATGTTTCAGGACACACCGTACACTTCTCCAGAGTGGCTGTTGGCAATTTACATCCCGCCCATCAGCATAGCAAGGCTCCCATTTCTCCATGGCCTGTCCTGCATTTCTGGTTTTGACACTTTTTTCAGGATGGCCCTTTTGACCCATGGGAAGCGAGACTTCTTTGTAGCGCTGATTTGCCTTTCCAGGTTGTTGGTTGGCCAAAAATGGCGTATGCGTTTTTTCCTGAATATATTCAGGAAAAAACGCATACGCCCTTTTGGGCCAAGGGCATCATTGTCGACGTTTTGCCGCTTTTCATGTGCTTTAAAGGTGATTCGTATCTACCTCCTGAAATCTGTTTCCTGCAATTCTGCCTTGCTTTCAAATCCTCTTCGTTGCCTTCCCTCAATAAATTTGTGGACGAGAGTTATCATTTATAACTCTGCAGGTTTGTGAATTTCAGTGCCCCTGAGCTCCATTTTTCAACTCGCTTTTTTGGGAGCTGGCCGCAAAAGCACTGGATGGCCTCAGGCCCTATTCTGGTTCCGGGCGGCAGGCTGAGCCTGTGGTTAATTCTTCTTTCTGATGGGAAAATAGAGTGACCTGTGCCTGTCCCAACACCTAGAGCTAGTCTCTCATTGTTTTCCCCTCTTCCCGTTCATCCTCAGGACAAATTGCAAGCTGTACGGAACAGGAGGTTAAAGGTGCTGATTCTCCAAGGAGGGAGATTGCTAGTAAAGCGGCTGGAATGGCGAACCCGAGCACAAGGAGATGAGAAATGAAGTGCGTTTTAGAAACCTTTCCCGGTCACACGGTCTACCACCTTCTGGGTTTCTCATGCATGTTTTCGATGTAGGAAGATGCCCTTGAACCTGGAGATTTGGGACCCATGGGATGGGTAACAGGCAGTAGTACTTTAAAGGCTCTGCGTTTGCTCCCCCAACCTCACCAAATCTCTCAGCCCTGAGAGTATCCACCCTTACGTCTCATCCAGCTGTGGGTCTAGATATGGTCAATCCAGGTGGCATCACAGCCACTGAACGAATTTTGTAAGAATTTCTCTCTCTTTCACTGTCTTTGTTTCACGGGTTTTTAAAATTAATTTATTTTTATAATGGGGTTTAGCTGCTTTTCACGGCTGTGTTTATGCCGCTTTACACCCACTTGACTCACATCCAGAGAGATATCAATACATAGGTTTTAAGATTCTTACTAGTCAGATATATTCTTGTGCGGTGAAGAGGGGGTGTTGATTCCGGTTCACTGAGCAAGGAGTAGGTCTTTCTATTACATATTGGGTTTATGGAACGGTATCTGAGCTAATTTGAAACCCTTGTTTTATGCATCACCCCACCTCACCTTTCCCGTTAAGCAGCCATAGTGTGTTTTCTAAACGTGTGACTCTGTTCTGTTTTGTAATTCAGTTCAAGTGTAGCGGTTTTTACATTCCCTCTATAAGTGATTGCTTATGATAAGTGTCTTTTTCTGTGTGACTTATTTCACTTAGAATTGTCGTACCTAAATCCACTCATCATGCTGCTACTAGCCTTATGACATTGATTTCATGGCTGAATGATATTCCATTGTACATAAGGACCGCCACTTCTTTATCCATTTTTCTCTTTCCTGGGATATTTAAGGTGTCATGAAGTGGACGTTCTTGTCAACAGAGCAGCCCTAAACTTTGGGGTGCCTGTGTCTTGCTGATTTTTAGTTTTCCCAATTTATACGCCAATGAGTGGATGTGCCCTATGCGCACTAAGCTGTGTTTTTTCGATGTTTCAGGACACACCGTACGCTTCTCCAGAGTGGCTTTTGGCAATTTACATCCCGCCCATCAGAGTAGGAAGGCTCCCATTTCTCCATGGCCTGTCCTGCATTTCTGGTTTTGACACTTTTTTCAGGATGGCCCTTTTGACCCATGGGAAGCGAGACTTCTTTGTAGCGCTGATTTGCCTTTCCAGGTTGCTTGGTTGGCCAAAAAGGGCGTATGCGTTTTTTCCTGAATATATTCAGGAAAAAACGCATACGCCCTTTTTGGCCAAGGGCATCATTGTCGACGTTTTGCTGCTTTTCATGTGCTTTAAAGGCGATTCGAATCTACCTCCTGAAATCTGTTTCCTGCAATTCTGCCTTGCTTTCAAATCCTCTTCGTTGCCTTCCCTCAATATATTTGTGGACGAGAGTTATCATTTATAACTCTGCAGGTTTGTGAATTGCAGTGCCCCTGAGCTCCATTTTTCAACTCGCTTTTTTGGGAGCTGGCCGCAAATGCACAGGATGGCCTCAGGCCCTATTCTGGTTCCGGGCGGCAGGCTGAGCCTGTGGTTAATTCTTCTTCCTGATGGGAAAATAGAGTGACCTGTGCCTGTCCCAACACCTAGAGCTAGTCTCTCATTGGCTCCCCCTCTTCCCGTTCATCCTCAGGACAAATTGAAAGCTGTACGGAACAGGAGGTTAAAGGTGCTGATTCTCCAAGGAGGGAGATTGCTAGTAAAGCGGCTGGAATGGCGAACCCGAGCACAAGGAGATTAGAAATGGGGTGCGTTTTAGAAACCTTTCCCGGTCACACGGTCTACCACCTTCTGGGTTTCTCATGCATGTTTTTGATTTAGGAAGATGCCCTTGAACATGGAGATTTGGGACCCATGGGATGGGTAACAGGCAGTAGTACTTTACAGGCTCTGCGTTTGCTCCCCCAACCTCACCAAATCTCTCAGCCCCGAAAGTATCCACCCTTACGTCTCATCCAGCTGTGGGTCTAGATATGGTCAATCCAGGTGGCATCACAGCCCCTGAACGAATTTTGTAAGAATTTCTCTCTCTTTCACTGTCTTTGTTTCACGGGTTTTTAAAATTAATTTATTTTTATAACGGGGTTTATCTGCTTTTCACGGCTGTGTTTATGCCGCTTTACACCCACTTGTCTCACATCCAGCGAGATATCAATACATAGGTTTTAAGATTCTTACTAGTCAGATATATTCTTGTGCGGTGAATAAGGGGTGTTGAGTCCAGTTTACTGAGCAAGGAGTAGGTCTTTCTATTACATATTGGGTTTATGGAACGGTATCTGAGCTAATTTGAAACCCTTGTTTTATGCATCACCCCACCTCACCTTTCCCGTTAAGCAGCCATAGTGTGTTTTCTAAACGTGTGACTCTGTTCTGTTTTGTAATTCAGTTCAAGTGTAGCGGTTTTTACATTCCCTCTATAAATGATAGCTTTTGATAAGTGTCTTTTTCTTTGTGACTTATTTCACTTAGAATCGTCGTACCTAAATCCACTCATCATGCTGCTACTAGCCTTATGACATTGATTTCATGGCTGAGTGATATTCCATTGTACATAAGGACCACCACATCTTTATCCATTTTTCTCTTTCCTGGGATATTTAAGGTGTCATGAAGTGGAGGTTCTTGTCAACAGAGCAGCCCTAAACTTTGGGGTGCCTGTGTCTTGCTGATTTTTAGTTTTCCCAATTTATACGCCCTTGAGTGGAATTGCCCTATGCGCTCTAAGCTGTGTTTTTTAGATGTTTCAGGACACACCGTAAACTTCTCCAGAGTGGCTGTTGGCAATTTACATCCCGCCCATCAGCGTAGCAAGGCTCCCATTTCGCCATGGCCTGTCCTGCATTTCTGGTTTTGACACTTTTTTCAGGATGGCCCTTTTGACCCATGGGAAGCGAGACTTCTTTGTAGCGCTGATTTGCCTTTCCAGGTTGCTTGGTTGGCCAAAAAGGGCGTATGCGTTTTTTCCTGAATATATTCAGGAAAAAACGCATACGCCCTTTTTGGCCAAGGGCATCATTGTCGACGTTTTGCTGCTTTTCATGTGCTTTAAAGGCGATTCGAATCTACCTCCTGAAATCTGTTTCCTGCAATTCTGCCTTGCTTTCAAATCCTCTTCGTTGCCTTCCCTCAATATATTTGTGGATGAGAGTTATCATTTATAACTCTGCAGGTTTGTGAATTGCAGTGCCCCTGAGCTCCATTTTTCAACTCGCTTTTTTGGGAGCTGGCCGCAAATGCGCAGGATGGCCTCAGGCCCTATTCTGGTTCCGGGCGGCAGGCTGAGCCTGTGGTTAATTCTTCTTCCTGATGGGAAAATAGAGTGACCTGTGCCTGTCCCAACACCTAGAGCTAGTCTCTCATTGGCTCCCCCTCTTCCCGTTCATCCTCAGGACAAATTGAAAGCTGTACGGAACAGGAGGTTAAAGGTGCTGATTCTCCAAGGAGGGAGATTTCTAGTAAAGCGGCTGGAATGGCGAACCCGAGCACAAGGAGATTAGAAATGGGGTGCGTTTTAGAAACCTTTCCCGGTCACACGGTCTACCACCTTCTGGGTTTCTCATGCATGTTTTTGATTTAGGAAGATGCCCTTGAACCTGGAGATTTGGGACCCATGGGATGGGTAACAGGCAGTAGTACTTTACAGGCTCTGCGTTTGCTCCCCCAACCTCACCAAATCTCTCAGCCCCGAAATTATCCACCCTTACGTCTCATCCACCTGTGGGTCTAGATATGGTCAATCCAGGTGGCATCACAGCCCCTGAACGAATTTTGTAAGAATTTCTCTCTCTTTCACTGTCTTTGTTTCACGGGTTTTTAAAATTAATTTATTTTTATAACGGGGTTTATCTGCTTTTCACGGCTGTGTTTATGCCGCTTTACACCCACTTGTCTCACATCCAGAGAGATATCAATACATAGGTTTTAAGATTCTTACTAGTCAGATATATTCTTGTGCGGTGAAGAGGGGGTGTTGAGTCCAGTTCACTGAGCAAGGAGTAGGTCTTTCTATTACATATTTGGTTTATGGAACGGTATCTGAGCTAATTTGAAACCCTTGTTTTATGCATCACCCCACCTCACCTTTCCCGTTAAGCAGCCATAGTGTGTTTTGTAAACGTGTGACTCTGTTCTGTTTTTAATTCAGTTCAAGTCTAGCGGTTTGTACATTCCCTCTATAAGTGATAGCTTATGATAAGTGTCTTTTTCTGTGTGACTTATTTCACTTAGAATTGTCGTACCTAAATCCACTCATCATGCTGCTACTAGCCTTATGACATTGATTTCATGGCTGAATGATATTCCATTGTACATAAGGACCACCACTTCTTTATCCATTTTTCTCTTTCCTCGGATATTTAAGGTGTCATGAAGTGGAGGTTCTTGTCAACAGAGCAGCCCTAAACTTTGGGGTGCCTGTGTCTTGCTGATTTTTAGTTTTCCCAATTTATACGCCAATGAGTGGATGTGCCCTATGCGCACTAAGCTGTGTTTTTTCGATGTTTCAAGACACACCGTACACTTCTCCAGAGTGGCTCTTCGCAATTTACATCCCGCCCATCAGCGTAGCAAGGCTCCCATTTCTCCATGGCCTGTCCTGCATTTCTGGTTTTGACACTTTTTTCAGGATGGCCCTTTTGACCCATGGGAAGCGAGACTTCTTTGTAGCGCTGATTTGCCTTTCCAGGTTGCTTGGTTGGCCAAAAAGGGCGTATGCGTTTTTTCCTGAATATATTCAGGAAAAAACGCATACGCCCTTTTTGGCCAAGGGCATCATTGTCGACGTTTTGCTGCTTTTCATGTGCTTTAAAGGCGATTCGAATCTACCTCCTGAAATCTGTTTCCTGCAATTCTGCCTTGCTTTCAAATCCTCTTCGTTGCCTTCCCTCAATATATTTGTGGATGAGAGTTATCATTTATAACTCTGCAGGTTTGTGAATTGCAGTGCCCCTGAGCTCCATTTTTCAACTCGCTTTTTTGGGAGCTGGCCGCAAAAGCACTGGATGGCCTCAGGCCCTATTCTGGTTCCGGGCGGCAGGCTGAGCCTGTGGTTAATTCTTCTTCCTGATGGGAAAATAGAGTGACCTGTGCCTGTCCCAACACCTAGAGCAAGTCTCTCATTGGCTCCCCCTCTTCCCGTTCATCCTCAGGACAAATTGAAAGCTGTACGGAACAGGAGGTTAAAGGTGCTGATTCTCCAAGGAGGGAGATTGCTAGTAAAGCGGCTGGAATGGCGAACCCGAGCACAAGGAGATGAGAAATGAGGTGCGTTTTAGAAACCTTTCTCGGTCACACGGTCTACCACCTTCTGGGTTTCTCATGCATGTTTTCGATGTAGGAAGATGCCCTTGAACCTGGAGATTTGGGACCCATGGGATGGGTAACAGGCAGTAGTACTTTAAAGGCTCTGCGTTTGCTCCCCCAACCTCACCAAATCTCTCAGCCCCGAAAGTATCCACCCTTACGTCTCATCCAGCTGTGGGTCTAGATATGGTCAATCCAGGTGGCATCACAGCCCCTGAACGAATTTTGTAAGAATTTCTCTCTCTTTCACTGTCTTTGTTTCACGGGTTATTAAAATTAATTTATTTTTATAATGGGGTTTAGCTGCTTTTCACGGCTGTGTTTATGCCGCTTTACACCCACTTGACTCACATCCAGCGAGATATCAATACATAGGTTTTAAGATTCTTACTAGTCAGATATATTCTTGTGCGGTGAATAAGGGGTGTTGAGTCCAGTTCACTGAGCAAGGAGTAGGTCTTTCTATTACATATTGGGTTTATGGAACGGTATCTGAGCTAATTTGAAACCCTTGTTTTATGCATCACCCCACCTCACCTTTCCCGTTAAGCAGCCATAGTGTGTTTTCTAAACGTGTGACTCTGTTCTGTTTTGTAATTCAGTTCAAGTGTAGCGGTTTTTACATTCCCTCTATAAATGATAGCTTTTGATAAGTGTCTTTTTCTTTGTGACTTATTTCACTTACAATCGTCGTACCTAAATCCACTCATCATGCTGCTACTAGCCTTATGACATTGATTTCATGGCTGAGTGATATTCCATTGTACATAAGGACCACCACATCTTTATCCATTTTTCTCTTTCCTGGGATATTTAAGGTGTCATGAAGTGGAGGTTCTTGTCAACAGAGCAGCCCTAAACTTTGGGGTGCCTGTGTCTTGCTGATTTTTAGTTTTCCCAATTTATACGCCCTTGAGTGGAAGTGCCCTATGCGCTCTAAGCTGTGTTTTTTAGATGTTTCAGGACACACCGTAAACTTCTCCAGAGTGGCTGTTGGCAATTTACATCCCGCCCATCAGCGTAGCAAGGCTCCCATTTCGCCATGGCCTGTCCTGCATTTCTGGTTTTGACACTTTTTTCAGGATGGCCCTTTTGACCCATGGGAAGCGAGACTTCTTTGTAGCGCTGATTTGCCTTTCCACGTTGCTTGGTTGGCCAAAAAGGGCGTATGCGTTTTTTCCTGAATATATTCAGGAAAAAACGCATACGCCCTTTTTGGCCAAGGGCATCATTGTCGACGTTTTGCTGCTTTTCATGTGCTTTAAAGGCGATTCGAATCTACCTCCTGAAATCTGTTTCCTGCAATTCTGCCTTGCTTTCAAATCCTCTTCGTTGCCTTCCCTCAATATATTTGTGGATGAGAGTTATCATTTATAACTCTGCAGGTTTGTGAATTGCAGTGCCCCTGAGCTCCATTTTTCAACTCGCTTTTTTGGGAGCTGGCCGCAAAAGCACTGGATGGCCTCAGGCCCTATTCTGGTTCCGGGCGGCAGGCTGAGCCTGTGGTTAATTCTTCTTCCTGATGGGAAAATAGAGTGACCTGTGCCTGTCCCAACACCTAGAGCTAGTCTCTCATTGGCTCCCCCTCTTCCCGTTCATCCTCAGGACAAATTGAAAGCTGTACGGAACAGGAGGTTAAAGGTGCTGATTCTCCAAGGAGGGAGATTGCTAGTAAAGCGGCTGGAATGGCGAACCCGAGCACAAGGAGATGAGAAATGAGGTGCGTTTTAGAAACCTTTCTCGGTCACACGGTCTACCACCTTCTGGGTTTCTCATGCATGTTTTCGATGTAGGAAGATGCCCTTGAACCTGGAGATTTGGGACCCATGGGATGGGTAACAGGCAGTAGTACTTTAAAGGCTCTGCGTTTGCTCCCCCAACCTCACCAAATCTCTCAGCCCCGAAAGTATCCACCCTTACGTCTCATCCAGCTGTGGGTCTAGATATGGTCAATCCAGGTGGCATCACAGCCCCTGAACGAATTTTGTAAGAATTTCTCTCTCTTTCACTGTCTTTGTTTCACGGGTTATTAAAATTAATTTATTTTTATAATGGGGTTTAGCTGCTTTTCACGGCTGTGTTTATGCCGCTTTACACCCACTTGACTCACATCCAGCGCGATATCAATACATAGGTTTTAAGATTCTTACTAGTCAGATATATTCTTGTGCGGTGAATAAGGGGTGTTGAGTCCAGTTCACTGAGCAAGGAGTAGGTCTTTCTATTACATATTGGGTTTATGGAACGGTATCTGAGCTAATTTGAAACCCTTGTTTTATGCATCACCCCACCTCACCTTTCCCGTTAAGCAGCCATAGTGTGTTTTCTAAACGTGTGACTCTGTTCTGTTTTGTAATTCAGTTCAAGTGTAGCGGTTTTTACATTCCCTCTATAAATGATAGCTTTTGATAAGTGTCTTTTTCTTTGTGACTTATTTCACTTAGAATCGTCGTACCTAAATCCACTCATCATGCTGCTACTAGCCTTATGACATTGATTTCATGGCTGAGTGATATTCCATTGTACATAAGGACCACCACATCTTTATCCATTTTTCTCTTTCCTGGGATATTTAAGGTGTCATGAAGTGGAGGTTCTTGTCAACAGAGCAGCCCTAAACTTTGGGGTGCCTGTGTCTTGCTGATTTTTAGTTTTCCCAATTTATACGCCCTTGAGTGGAAGTGCCCTATGCGCTCTAAGCTGTGTTTTTTAGATGTTTCAGGACACACCGTAAACTTCTCCAGAGTGGCTGTTGGCAATTTACATCCCGCCCATCAGCGTAGCAAGGCTCCCATTTCTCCATGGCCTGTCCTGCATTTCTGGTTTTGACACTTTTTTCAGGATGGCCCTTTTGACCCATGGGAAGCGAGACTTCTTTGTAGCGCTGATTTGCCTTTCCAGGTTGCTTGGTTGGCCAAAAAGGGCGTATGCGTTTTTTCCTGAATATATTCAGGAAAAAACGCATACGCCCTTTTTGGCCAAGGGCATCATTGTCGACGTTTTGCTGCTTTTCATGTGCTTTAAAGGCGATTCGAATCTACCTCCTGAAATCTGTTTCCTGCAATTCTGCCTTGCTTTCAAATCCTCTTCGTTGCCTTCCCTCAATATATTTGTGGATGAGAGTTATCATTTATAACTCTGCAGGTTTGTGAATTGCAGTGCCCCTGAGCTCCATTTTTCAACTCGCTTTTTTGGGAGCTGGCCGCAAATGCACAGGATGGCCTCAGGCCCTATTCTGGTTCCGGGCGGCAGGCTGAGCCTGTGGTTAATTCTTCTTCCTGATGGGAAAATAGAGTGTCCTGTGCCTGTCCCAACACCTAGAGCTAGTCTCTCATTGGCTCCCCCTCTTCCCGTTCATCCTCAGGACAAATTGAAAGCTGTACGGAACAGGAGGTTAAAGGTGCTGATTCTCCAAGGAGGGAGATTGCTAGTAAAGCGGCTGGAATGGCGAACCCGAGCACAAGGAGATGAGAAATGAGGTGCGTTTTAGAAACCTTTCTCGGTCACACGGTCTACCACCTTCTGGGTTTCTCATGCATGTTTTCGATGTAGGAAGATGCCCTTGAACCTGGAGATTTGGGACCCATGGGATGGGTAACAGGCAGTAGTACTTTAAAGGCTCTGCGTTTGCTCCCCCAACCTCACCAAATCTCTCAGCCCCGAAAGTATCCACCCTTACATCTCATCCAGCTGTGGGTCTAGATATGGTCAATCCAGGTGGCATCACAGCCCCTGAACGAATTTTGTAAGAATTTCTCTCTCTTTCACTGTCTTTGTTTCACGGGTTTTTAAAATTAATTTATTTTTATAACGGGGTTTATCTGCTTTTCACGGCTGTGTTTATGCCGCTTTACACCCACTTGTCTCACATCCAGAGAGATATCAATACATAGGTTTTAAGATTCTTACTAGTCAGATATATTCTTGTGCGGTGAAGAGGGGGTGTTGAGTCCAGTTCACTGAGCAAGGAGTAGGTCTTTCTATTACATATTTGGTTTATGGAATGGTATCTGAGGTAATTTGAAACCCTTGTTTTATGCATCACCCCACCTCACCTTTCCCGTTAAGCAGCCATAGTGTGTTTTGTAAACGTGTGACTCTGTTCTGTTTTTAATTCAGTTCAAGTGTAGCGGTTTTTACATTCCCTCTATAAGTGATAGCTTATGATAAGTGTCTTTTTCTGTGTGACTTATTTCACTTAGAATCGTCGTACCTAAATCCACTCATCATGCTGCTACTAGCCTTATGACATTGATTTCATGGCTGAGTGATATTCCATTGTACATAAGGACCACCACATCTTTATCCATTTTTCTCTTTCCTGGGATATTTAAGGTGTCATGAAGTGGAGGTTCTTGTCAACAGAGCAGCCCTAAACTTTGGGGTGCCTGTGTCTTGCTGATTTTTAGTTTTCCCAATTTATACGCCAATGAGTGGATGTGCCCTATGCGCACTAAGCTGTGTTTTTTCGATGTTTCAGGACACACCGTACACTTCTCCAGAGTGGCTGTTGGCAATTTACATCCCGCCCATCAGCGTAGCAAGGCTCCCATTTCTCCATGGCCTGTCCTGCATTTCTGGTTTTGACACTTTTTTCAGGATGGCCCTTTTGACCCATGGGAAGCGAGACTTCTTTGTAGCGCTGATTTGCCTTTCCAGGTTGCTTGGTTGGCCAAAAAGGGCGTATGCTTTTTTTCCTGAATATATTCAGGAAAAAACGCATACGCCCTTTTGGCCAAGGGCATCATTGTTGACGTTTTGCTGCTTTTCATATGCTTTAAAGGCGATTCGAATCTACCTCCTGAAATCTGTTTCCTGCAATTCTGCCTTGCTTTCAAATCCTCTTCGTTGCCTTCCCTCAATATATTTGTGGATGAGAGTTATCATTTATAACTCTGCAGGTTTGTGAATTGCAGTGCCCCTGAGCTCCATTTTTCAACTCGCTTTTTTGGGAGCTGGCCGCAAATGCGCAGGATGGCCTCAGGCCCTATTCTGGTTCCGGGCGGCAGGCTGAGCCTGTGGTTAATTCTTCTTCCTGATGGGAAAATAGAGTGACCTGTGCCTGTCCCAACACCTAGAGCTAGTCTCTCATTGGCTCCCCCTCTTCCCGTTCATCCTCAGGACAAATTGAAAGCTGTACGGAACAGGAGGTTAAAGATGCTGATTCTCCAAGGAGGGAGATTGCTAGTAAAGCGGCTGGAATGGCGAACCCGAGCACAAGGAGATGAGAAATGGGGTGCGTTTTAGAAACCTTTCCCGGTCACACGGTCTACCACCTTCTGGGTTTCTCATGCATGTTTTTGATTTAGGAAGATGCCCTTGAACCTGGAGATTTGGTACCCATGGGATGGGTAACAGGCAGTAGTACTTTACAGGCTCTGCGTTTGCTCCCCCAACCTCACCAAATCTCTCAGCCCCGAAAGTATCCACCCTTACGTCTCATCCAGCTGTGGGTCTAGATATGGTCAATCCAGGTGGCATCACAGCCCCTGAACGAATTTTGTAAGAATTTCTCTCTCTTTCACTGTCTTTGTTTCACGGGTTTTTAAAATTAATTTATTTTTATAACGGGGTTTATCTGCTTGTCACGGCTGTGTTTATGCCGCTTTACACCCACTTGTCTCACATCCAGAGAGATATCAATACATAGGTTTTACGATTCTTACTAGTCAGATATATTCTTGTGCGGTGAATAAGGGGTGTTGAGTCCAGTTCACTGAGCAAGGAGTAGGTCTTTCTATTACATATTTGGTTTATGGAACGGTATCTGAGCTAATTTGAAACCCTTGTTTTATGCATCACCCCACCTCACCTTTCCCGTTAAGCAGCCATAGTGTGTTTTCTAAACGTGTGACTCTGTTCTGTTTTGTAATTCAGTTCAAGTGTAGCGGTTTTTACATTCCCTCTATAAATGATAGCTTTTGATAAGTGTCTTTTTCTTTGTGACTTATTTCACTTACAATCGTCGTACCTAAATCCACTCATCATGCTGCTACTAGCCTTATGACATTGATTTCATGGCTGAGTGATATTCCATTGTACATAAGGACCACCACATCTTTATCCATTTTTCTCTTTCCTGGGATATTTAAGGTGTCATGAAGTGGAGGTTCTTGTCAACAGAGCAGCCCTAAACTTTGGGGTGCCTGTGTCTTGCTGATTTTTAGTTTTCCCAATTTATACGCCCTTGAGTGGAAGTGCCCTATGCGCTCTAAGCTGTGTTTTTTAGATGTTTCAGGACACACCGTAAACTTCTCCAGAGTGGCTGTTGGCAATTTACATCCCGCCCATCAGCGTAGCAAGGCTCCCATTTCGCCATGGCCTGTCCTGCATTTCTGGTTTTGACACTTTTTTCAGGATGGCCCTTTTGACCCATGGGAAACGAGACTTCTTTGTAGCGCTGATTTGCCTTTCCAGGTTGCTTGGTTGGCCAAAAAGGGCGTATGCGTTTTTTCCTGAATATATTCAGGAAAAAACGCATACGCCCTTTTTGGCCAAGGGCATCATTGTCGACGTTTTGCTGCTTTTCATGTGCTTTAAAGGCGATTCGAATCTACCTCCTGAAATCTGTTTCCTGCAATTCTGCCTTGCTTTCAAATCCTCTTCGTTGCCTTCCCTCAATATATTTGTGGATGAGAGTTATCATTTATAACTCTGCAGGTTTGTGAATTGCAGTGCCCCTGAGCTCCATTTTTCAACTCGCTTTTTTGGGAGCTGGCCGCAAAAGCGCAGGATGGCCTCAGGCCCTATTCTGGTTCCGGGCGGCAGGCTGAGCCTGTGGTTAATTCTTCTTCCTGATGGGAAAATAGAGTGACCTGTGCCTGTCCCAACACCTAGAGCTAGTCTCTCATTGGCTCCCCCTCTTCCCGTTCATCCTCAGGACAAATTGAAAGCTGTACGGAACAGGAGGTTAAAGGTGCTGATTCTCCAAGGAGGGAGATTGCTAGTAAAGCGGCTGGAATGGCGAACCCGAGCACAAGGAGATGAGAAATGAGGTGCGTTTTAGAAACCTTTCTCGGTCACACGGTCTACCACCTTCTGGGTTTCTCATGCATGTTTTCGATGTAGGAAGATGCCCTTGAACCTGGAGATTTGGGACCCATGGGATGGGTAACAGGCAGTAGTACTTTAAAGGCTCTGCGTTTGCTCCCCCAACCTCACCAAATCTCTCAGCCCCGAAAGTATCCACCCTTACGTCTCATCCAGCTGTGGGTCTAGATATGGTCAATCCAGGTGGCATCACAGCCCCTGAACGAATTTTGTAAGAATTTCTCTCTCTTTCACTGTCTTTGTTTCACGGGTTATTAAAATTAATTTATTTTTATAATGGGGTTTAGCTGCTTTTCACGGCTGTGTTTATGCCGCTTTACACCCACTTGACTCACATCCAGCGCGATATCAATACATAGGTTTTAAGATTCTTACTAGTCAGATATATTCTTGTGCGGTGAATAAGGGGTGTTGAGTCCAGTTCACTGAGCAAGGAGTAGGTCTTTCTATTACATATTGGGTTTATGGAACGGTATCTGAGCTAATTTGAAACCCTTGTTTTATGCATCACCCCACCTCACCTTTCCCGTTAAGCAGCCATAGTGTGTTTTCTAAACGTGTGACTCTGTTCTGTTTTGTAATTCAGTTCAAGTGTAGCGGTTTTTACATTCCCTCTATAAATGATAGCTTTTGATAAGTGTCTTTTTCTTTGTGACTTATTTCACTTAGAATCGTCGTACCTAAATCCACTCATCATGCTGCTACTAGCCTTATGACATTGATTTCATGGCTGAGTGATATTCCATTGTACATAAGGACCACCACATCTTTATCCATTTTTCTCTTTCCTGGGATATTTAAGGTGTCATGAAGTGGAGGTTCTTGTCAACAGAGCAGCCCTAAACTTTGGGGTGCCTGTGTCTTGCTGATTTTTAGTTTTCCCAATTTATACGCCCTTGAGTGGAAGTGCCCTATGCGCTCTAAGCTGTGTTTTTTAGATGTTTCAGGACACACCGTAAACTTCTCCAGAGTGGCTGTTGGCAATTTACATCCCGCCCATCAGCGTAGCAAGGCTCCCATTTCTCCATGGCCTGTCCTGCATTTCTGGTTTTGACACTTTTTTCAGGATGGCCCTTTTGACCCATGGGAAGCGAGACTTCTTTGTAGCGCTGATTTGCCTTTCCAGGTTGCTTGGTTGGCCAAAAAGGGCGTATGCGTTTTTTCCTGAATATATTCAGGAAAAAACGCATACGCCCTTTTTGGCCAAGGGCATCATTGTCGACGTTTTGCTGCTTTTCATGTGCTTTAAAGGCAATTCGAATCTACCTCCTGAAATCTGTTTCCTGCAATTCTGCCTTGCTTTCAAATCCTCTTCGTTGCCTTCCCTCAATATATTTGTGGATGAGAGTTATCATTTATAACTCTGCAGGTTTGTGAATTGCAGTGCCCCTGAGCTCCATTTTTCAACTCGCTTTTTTGGGAGCTGGCCGCAAAAGCACTGGATGGCCTCAGGCCCTATTCTGGTTCCGGGCGGCAGGCTGAGCCTGCGGTTAATTCTTCTTCCTGATGGGAAAATAGAGTGACCTGTGCCTGTCCCAACACCTAGAGCTAGTCTCTCATTGGCTCCCCCTCTTCCCGTTCATCCTCAGGACAAATTGAAAGCTGTACGGAACAGGAGGTTAAAGGTGCTGATTCTCCAAGGAGGGAGATTGCTAGTAAAGCGGCTGGAATGGCGAACCCGAGCACAAGGAGATGAGAAATGAGGTGCGTTTTAGAAACCTTTCTCGGTCACACGGTCTACCACCTTCTGGGTTTCTCATGCATGTTTTCGATGTAGGAAGATGCCCTTGAACCTGGAGATTTGGGACCCATGGGATGGGTAACAGGCAGTAGTACTTTAAAGGCTCTGCGTTTGCTCCCCCAACCTCACCAAATCTCTCAGCCCCGAAAGTATCCACCCTTACGTCTCATCCAGCTGTGGGTCTAGATATGGTCAATCCAGGTGGCATCACAGCCCCTGAACGAATTTTGTAAGAATTTCTCTCTCTTTCACTGTCTTTGTTTCACGGGTTATTAAAATTAATTTATTTTTATAATGGGGTTTAGCTGCTTTTCACGGCTGTGTTTATGCCGCTTTACACCCACTTGACTCACATCCAGCGAGATATCAATACATAGGTTTTAAGATTCTTACTAGTCAGATATATTCTTGTGCGGTGAATAAGGGGTGTTGAGTCCAGTTCACTGAGCAAGGAGTAGGTCTTTCTATTACATATTGGGTTTATGGAACGGTATCTGAGCTAATTTGAAACCCTTGTTTTATGCATCACCCCACCTCACCTTTCCCGTTAAGCAGCCATAGTGTGTTTTCTAAACGTGTGACTCTGTTCTGTTTTGTAATTCAGTTCAAGTGTAGCGGTTTTTACATTCCCTCTATAAATGATAGCTTTTGATAAGTGTCTTTTTCTTTGTGACTTATTTCACTTAGAATCGTCGTACCTAAATCCACTCATCATGCTGCTACTAGCCTTATGACATTGATTTCATGGCTGAGTGATATTCCATTGTACATAAGGACCACCACATCTTTATCCATTTTTCTCTTTCCTGGGATATTTAAGGTGTCATGAAGTGGAGGTTCTTGTCAACAGAGCAGCCCTAAACTTTGGGGTGCCTGTGTCTTGCTGATTTTTAGTTTTCCCAATTTATACGCCCTTGAGTGGAAGTGCCCTATGCGCTCTAAGCTGTGTTTTTTAGATGTTTCAGGACACACCGTAAACTTCTCCAGAGTGGCTGTTGGCAATTTACATCCCGCCCATCAGCGTAGCAAGGCTCCCATTTCGCCATGGCCTGTCCTGCATTTCTGGTTTTGACACATTTTTCAGGATGGCCCTTTTGACCCATGGGAAGCGAGACTTCTTTGTAGCGCTGATTTGCCTTTCTAGGTTGCTTGGTTGGCCAAAAAGGGCGTATGCGTTTTTTCCTGAATATATTCAGGAAAAAACGCATACGCCCTTTTTGGCCAAGGGCATCATTGTCGACGTTTTGCTGCATTTCATGTGCTTTAAAGGCGATTCGAATCTACCTCCTGAAATCTGTTTCCTGCAATTCTGCCTTGCTTTCAAATCCTCTTCGTTGCATTCCCTCAATATATTTGTGGATGAGAGTTATCATTTATAACTCTGCAGGTTTGTGAATTGCAGTGCCACTGAGCTCCATTTTTCAACTCGCTTTTTTGGGAGCTGGCCGCAAATGCGCAGGATGGCCTCAGGCCCTATTCTGGTTCCGGGCGGCAGGCTGAGCCTGTGGTTAATTCTTCTTCCTGATGGGAAAATAGAGTGACCTGTGCCTGACCCAACACCTAGAGCTAGTCTCTCATTGGCTCCCCCTCTTCCCGTTCATCCTCAGGACAAATTGAAAGCTGTACGGAACAGGAGGTTAAAGGTGCTGATTCTCCAAGGAGGGCGATTGCTAGTAAAGCGGCTGGAATGGCGAACCCGAGCACAAGGAGATGAGAAATGAGGTGCGTTTTAGAAACCTTTCTCGGTCACACGGTCTACCACCTTCTGGGTTTCTCATGCATGTTTTCGATGTAGGAAGATGCCCTTGAACCTGGAGATTTGGGACCCATGGGATGGGTAACAGGCAGTAGTACTTTACAGGCTCTGCGTTTGCTCCCCCAACCTCACCAAATCACTCAGCCCCGAAAGTATCCACCCTTACATCTCATCCAGCTGTGGGTCTAGATATGGTCAATCCAGGTGGCATCACAGCCCCTGAACGAATTTTGTAAGAATTTCTCTCTCTTTCACTGTCTTTGTTTCACGGGTTTTTAAAATTAATTTATTTTTATAACGGGGTTTATCTGCTTTTCACGGCTGTGTTTATGCCGCTTTACACCCACTTGTCTCACATCCAGAGAGATATCAATACATAGGTTTTAAGATGCTTACTAGTCAGATATATTCTTGTGCGGTGAAGAGGGGGTGTTGAGTCCAGTTCACTGAGCAAGGAGTAGGTCTTTCTATTACATATTTGGTTTATGGAACGGTATCTGAGCTAATTTGAAACCCTTGTTTTATGCATCACCCCACCTCACCTTTCCCGTTAAGCAGCCATAGTGTGTTTTCTAAACGTGTGACTCTGTTCTGTTTTTAATTCAGTTCAAGTGTAGCGGTTTTTACATTCCCTCTATAAATGATAGCTTTTGATAAGTGTCTTTTTCTGTGTGACTTATTTCACTTAGAATTGTCGTACCTAAATCCACTCATCATGCTGCTACTAGCCTTATGACATTGATTTCATGGCTGAATGATATTCCATTGTACATAAGGACCACCACTTCTTTATCCATTTTTCTCTTTCCTGGGATATTTAAGGTGTCATGAAGTGGAGGTTCTTGTCAACAGAGCAGCCCTAAACTTTGGGGTGCCTGTGTCTTGCTGAATTTTAGTTTTCCCAATTTATACGCCAATGAGTGGATGTGCCCTATGCGCACTAAGCTGTGTTTTTTCGATGTTTCAGGACACACCGTACACTTCTCCAGAGTGGCTGTTGGCAATTTACATCCCGCCCATCAGCGTAGCAAGGCTCCCATTTCTCCATGGCCTGTCCTGCATTTCTGGTTTTGACACTTTTTTCAGGATGGCCCTTTTGACCCATGGGAAGCGAGACTTCTTTGTAGCGCTGATTTGCCTTTCCAGGTTGCTTGGTTGGCCAAAAAGGGCGTATGCGTTTTTCCTGAATATATTCAGGAAAAAACGCATATGCCCTTTTTGGCCAAGGGCATCATTGTCGACGTTTTGCTGCTTTTCATGTGCTTTAAAGGCGATTCGAATCTACCTCCTGAAATCTGTTTCCTGCAATTCTGCCTTGCTTTCAAATCCTCTTCGTTGCCTTCCCTCAATATATTTGTGGATGAGAGTTATCATTTATAACTCTGCAGGTTTGTGAATTGCAGTGCCCCTGAGCTCCATTTTTCAACTCGCTTTTTTGGGAGCTGGCCGCAAAAGCACTGGATGGCCTCAGGCCCTATTCTGGTTCCGGGCGGCAGGCTGAGCCTGTGGTTAATTCTTCTTCCTGATGGGAAAATAGAGTGACCTGTGCCTGTCCCAACACCTAGAGCTAGTCTCTCATTGGCTCCCCCTCTTCCCGTTCATCCTCAGGACAAATTGAAAGCTGTACGGAACAGGAGGTTAAAGGTGCTGATTCTCCAAGGAGGGAGATTGCTAGTAAAGCGGCTGGAATGGCGAACCCGAGCACAAGGAGATGAGAAATGAGGTGCGTTTTAGAAACCTTTCTCGGTCACACGGTCTACCACCTTCTGGATTTCTCATGCATGTTTTCGATGTAGGAAGATGCCCTTGAACCTGGAGATTTGGGACCCATGGGATGGGTAACAGGCAGTAGTACTTTAAAGGCTCTGCGTTTGCTCCCCCAACCTCACCAAATCTCTCAGCCCCGAAAGTATCCACCCTTACGTCTCATCCAGCTGTGGGTCTAGATATGGTCAATCCAGGTGGCATCACAGCCCCTGAACGAATTTTGTAAGAATTTCTCTCTCTTTCACTGTCTTTGTTTCACGGGTTATTAAAATTAATTTATTTTTATAATGGGGTTTAGCTGCTTTTCACGGCTGTGTTTATGCCGCTTTACACCCACTTGACTCACATCCAGCGCGATATCAATACATAGGTTTTAAGATTCTTACTAGTCAGATATATTCTTGTGCGGTGAATAAGGGGTGTTGAGTCCAGTTCACTGAGCAAGGAGTAGGTCTTTCTATTACATATTGGGTTTATGGAACGGTATCTGAGCTAATTTGAAACCCTTGTTTTATGCATCACCCCACCTCACCTTTCCCATTAAGCAGCCATAGTGTGTTTTCTAAACGTGTGACTCTGTTCTGTTTTGTAATTCAGTTCAAGTGTAGCGGTTTTTACATTCCCTCTATAAATGATAGCTTTTGATAAGTGTCTTTTTCTTTGTGACTTATTTCACTTAGAATCGTCGTACCTAAATCCACTCATCATGCTGCTACTAGCCTTATGACATTGATTTCATGGCTGAGTGATATTCCATTGTACATAAGGACCACCACATCTTTATCCATTTTTCTCTTTCCTGGGATATTTAAGGTGTCATGAAGTGGAGGTTCTTGTCAACAGAGCAGCCCTAAACTTTGGGGTGCCTGTGTCTTGCTGATTTTTAGTTTTCCCAATTTATACGCCAATGAGTGGATGTGCCCTATGCGCACTAAGCTGTGTTTTTTCGATGTTTCAGGACACACCGTACACTTCTCCAGAGTGGCTGTTGGCAATTTACATCCCGCCCATCAGCGTAGCAAGGCTCCCATTTCTCCATGGCCTGTCCTGCATTTCTGGTTTTGACACATTTTTCAGGATGGCCCTTTTGACCCATGGGAAGCGAGACTTCTTTGTAGCGCTGATTTGCCTTTCCACGTTGCTTGGTTGGCCAAAAAGGGCGTATGCGTTTTTTCCTGAATATATTCAGGAAAAAACGCATACGCCCTTTTTGGCCAAGGGCATCATTGTCGACGTTTTGCTGCTTTTCATGTGCTTTAAAGGCGATTCGAATCTACCTCCTGAAATCTGTTTCCTGCAATTCTGCCTTGCTTTCAAATCCTCTTCGTTGCCTTCCCTCAATATATTTGTGGATGAGAGTTATCATTTATAACTCTGCAGGTTTGTGAATTGCAGTGCCCCTGAGCTCCATTTTTCAACTCGCTTTTTTGGGAGCTGGCCGCAAAAGCACTGGATGGCCTCAGGCCCTATTCTGGTTCCGGGCGGCAGGCTGAGCCTGTGGTTAATTCTTCTTCCTGATGGGAAAATAGAGTGACCTGTGCCTGTCCCAACACCTAGAGCTAGTCTCTCATTGGCTCCCCCTCTTCCCGTTCATCCTCAGGACAAATTGAAAGCTGTACGGAACAGGAGGTTAAAGGTGCTGATTCTCCAAGGAGGGAGATTGCTAGTAAAGCGGCTGGAATGGCGAACCCGAGCACAAGGAGATGAGAAATGAGGTGCGTTTTAGAAACCTTTCTCGGTCACACGGTCTACCACCTTCTGGATTTCTCATGCATGTTTTCGATGTAGGAAGATGCCCTTGAACCTGGAGATTTGGGACCCATGGGATGGGTAACAGGCAGTAGTACTTTAAAGGCTCTGCGTTTGCTCCCCCAACCTCACCAAATCTCTCAGCCCCGAAAGTATCCACCCTTACGTCTCATCCAGCTGTGGGTCTAGATATGGTCAATCCAGGTGGCATCACAGCCCCTGAACGAATTTTGTAAGAATTTCTCTCTCTTTCACTGTCTTTGTTTCACGGGTTATTAAAATTAATTTATTTTTATAATGGGGTTTAGCTGCTTTTCACGGCTGTGTTTATGCCGCTTTACACCCACTTGACTCACATCCAGCGCGATATCAATACATAGGTTTTAAGATTCTTACTAGTCAGATATATTCTTGTGCGGTGAATAAGGGGTGTTGAGTCCAGTTCACTGAGCAAGGAGTAGGTCTTTCTATTACATATTGGGTTTATGGAACGGTATCTGAGCTAATTTGAAACCCTTGTTTTATGCATCACCCCACCTCACCTTTCCCATTAAGCAGCCATAGTGTGTTTTCTAAACGTGTGACTCTGTTCTGTTTTGTAATTCAGTTCAAGTGTAGCGGTTTTTACATTCCCTCTATAAATGATAGCTTTTGATAAGTGTCTTTTTCTTTGTGACTTATTTCACTTAGAATCGTCGTACCTAAATCCACTCATCATGCTGCTACTAGCCTTATGACATTGATTTCATGGCTGAGTGATATTCCATTGTACATAAGGACCACCACATCTTTATCCATTTTTCTCTTTCCTGGGATATTTAAGGTGTCATGAAGTGGAGGTTCTTGTCAACAGAGCAGCCCTAAACTTTGGGGTGCCTGTGTCTTGCTGATTTTTAGTTTTCCCAATTTATACGCCAATGAGTGGATGTGCCCTATGCGCACTAAGCTGTGTTTTTTCGATGTTTCAGGACACACCGTACACTTCTCCAGAGTGGCTGTTGGCAATTTACATCCCGCCCATCAGCGTAGCAAGGCTCCCATTTCTCCATGGCCTGTCCTGCATTTCTGGTTTTGACACATTTTTCAGGATGGCCCTTTTGACCCATGGGAAGCGAGACTTCTTTGTAGCGCTGATTTGCCTTTCCACGTTGCTTGGTTGGCCAAAAAGGGCGTATGCGTTTTTTCCTGAATATATTCAGGAAAAAACGCATACGCCCTTTTTGGCCAAGGGCATCATTGTCGACGTTTTGCTGCTTTTCATGTGCTTTAAAGGCGATTCGAATCTACCTCCTGAAATCTGTTTCCTGCAATTCTGCCTTGCTTTCAAATCCTCTTCGTTGCCTTCCCTCAATATATTTGTGGATGAGAGTTATCATTTATAACTCTGCAGGTTTGTGAATTGCAGTGCCCCTGAGCTCCATTTTTCAACTCGCTTTTTTGGGAGCTGGCCGCAAAAGCACTGGATGGCCTCAGGCCCTATTCTGGTTCCGGGCGGCAGGCTGAGCCTGTGGTTAATTCTTCTTGCTGATGGGAAAATAGAGTGACCTGTGCCTGTCCCAACACCTAGAGCTAGTCTCTCATTGGCTCCCCCTCTTCCCGTTCATCCTCAGGACAAATTGAAAGCTGTACGGAACAGGAGGTTAAAGGTGCTGATTCTCCAAGGAGGGAGATTGCTAGTAAAGCGGCTGGAATGGCAAACCCGAGCACAAGGAGATGAGAAATGAGGTGCGTTTTAGAAACCTTTCTCGGTCACACGGTCTACCACCTTCTGGGTTTCTCATGCATGTTTTCGATGTAGGAAGATGCCCTTGAACCTGGAGATTTGGGACCCATGGGATGGGTAACAGGCAGTAGTACTTTAAAGGCTCTGCGTTTGCTCCCCCAACCTCACCAAATCTCTCAGCCCCGAAAGTATCCACCCTTACGTCTCATCCAGCTGTGGGTCTAGATATGGTCAATCCAGGTGGCATCACAGCCCCTGAACGAATTTTGTAAGAATTTCTCTCTCTTTCACTGTCTTTGTTTCACGGGTTATTAAAATTAATTTATTTTTATAATGGGGTTTAGCTGCTTTTCACGGCTGTGTTTATGCCGCTTTACACCCACTTGACTCACATCCAGCGCGATATCAATACATAGGTTTTAAGATTCTTACTAGTCAGATATATTCTTGTGCGGTGAATAAGGGGTGTTGAGTCCAGTTCACTGAGCAAGGAGTAGGTCTTTCTATTACATATTGGGTTTATGGAACGGTATCTGAGCTAATTTGAAACCCTTGTTTTATGCATCACCCCACCTCACCTTTCCCGTTAAGCAGCCATAGTGTGTTTTGTAAACGTGTGACTCTGTTCTGTTTTGTAATTCAGTTCAAGTGTAGCGGTTTTTACATTCCCTCTATAAATGATAGCTTTTGATAAGTGTCTTTTTCTTTGTGACTTATTTCACTTAGAATCGTCGTACCTAAATCCACTCATCATGCTGCTACTAGCCTTATGACATTGATTTCATGGCTGAGTGATATTCCATTGTACATAAGGACCACCACATCTTTATCCATTTTTCTCTTTCCTGGGATATTTAAGGTGTCATGAAGTGGAGGTTCTTGTCAACAGAGCAGCCCTAAACTTTGGGGTGCCTGTGTCTTGCTGATTTTTAGTTTTCCCAATTTATACGCCAATGAGTGGATGTGCCCTATGCGCACTAAGCTGTGTTTTTTCGATGTTTCAGGACACACCGTACACTTCTCCAGAGTGGCTGTTGGCAATTTACATCCCGCCCATCAGCGTAGCAAGGCTCCCATTTCTCCATGGCCTGTCCTGCATTTCTGGTTTTGACACTTTTTTCAGGATGGCCCTTTTGACCCATGGGAAGCGAGACTTCTTTGTAGCGCTGATTTGCCTTTCCAGGTTGCTTGGTTGGCCAAAAAGGGCGTATGCGTTTTTTCCTGAATATATTCAGGAAAAAACGCATACGCCCTTTTTGGCCAAGGGCATCATTGTCGACGTTTTGCTGCTTTTCATGTGCTTTAAAGGCGATTCGAATCTACCTCCTGAAATCTGTTTCCTGCAATTCTGCCTTGCTTTCAAATCCTCTTCGTTGCCTTCCCTCAATATATTTGTGGATGAGAGTTATCATTTATAACTCTGCAGGTTTGTGAATTGCAGTGCCCCTGAGCTCCATTTTTCAACTCGCTTTTTTGGGAGCTGGCCACAAAAGCACTGGATGGCCTCAGGCCCTATTCTGGTTCCGGGCGGCAGGCTGAGCCTGTGGTTAATTCTTCTTCCTGATGGGAAAATAGAGTGACCTGTGCCTGTCCCAACACCTAGAGCTAGTCTCTCATTGGCTCCCCCTCTTCCCGTTCATCCTCAGGACAAATTGAAAGCTGTACGGAACAGGAGGTTAAAGGTGCTGATTCTCCAAGGAGGGAGATTGCTAGTAAAGTGGCTGGAATGGCGAACCCGAGCACAAGGAGATGAGAAATGAGGTGCGTTTTAGAAACCTTTCTCGGTCACACGGTCTACCACCTTCTGGGTTTCTCATGCATGTTTTCGATGTAGGAAGATGCCCTTGAACCTGGAGATTTGGGACCCATGGGATGGGTAACAGGCAGTAGTACTTTAAAGGCTCTGCGTTTGCTCCCCCAACCTCACCAAATCTCTCAGCCCCGAAAGTATCCACCCTTACGTCTCATCCAGCTGTGGGTCTAGATATGGTCAATCCAGGTGGCATCACAGCCCCTGAACGAATTTTGTAAGAATTTCTCTCTCTTTCACTGTCTTTGTTTCACGGGTTATTAAAATTAATTTATTTTTATAATGGGGTTTAGCTGCTTTTCACGGCTGTGTTTATGCCGCTTTACACCCACTTGACTCACATCCAGCGCGATATCAATACATAGGTTTTAAGATTCTTACTAGTCAGATATATTCTTGTGCGGTGAATAAGGGGTGTTGAGTCCAGTTCACTGAGCAAGGAGTAGGTCTTTCTATTACATATTGGGTTTATGGAACGGTATCTGAGCTAATTTGAAACCCTTGTTTTATGCATCACCCCACCTCACCTTTCCCATTAAGCAGCCATAGTGTGTTTTCTAAACGTGTGACTCTGTTCTGTTTTGTAATTCAGTTCAAGTGTAGCGGTTTTTACATTCCCTCTATAAATGATAGCTTTTGATAAGTGTCTTTTTCTTTGTGACTTATTTCACTTAGAATCGTCGTACCTAAATCCACTCATCATGCTGCTACTAGCCTTATGACATTGATTTCATGGCTGAGTGATATTCCATTGTACATAAGGACCACCACATCTTTATCCATTTTTCTCTTTCCTGGGATATTTAAGGTGTCATGAAGTGGAGGTTCTTGTCAACAGAGCAGCCCTAAACTTTGGGGTGCCTGTGTCTTGCTGATTTTTAGTTTTCCCAATTTATACGCCAATGAGTGGATGTGCCCTATGCGCACTAAGCTGTGTTTTTTCGATGTTTCAGGACACACCGTACACTTCTCCAGAGTGGCTGTTGGCAATTTACATCCCGCCCATCAGCGTAGCAAGGCTCCCATTTCTCCATGGCCTGTCCTGCATTTCTGGTTTTGACACATTTTTCAGGATGGCCCTTTTGACCCATGGGAAGCGAGACTTCTTTGTAGCGCTGATTTGCCTTTCCACGTTGCTTGGTTGGCCAAAAAGGGCGTATGCGTTTTTTCCTGAATATATTCAGGAAAAAACGCATACGCCCTTTTTGGCCAAGGGCATCATTGTCGACGTTTTGCTGCTTTTCATGTGCTTTAAAGGCGATTCGAATCTACCTCCTGAAATCTGTTTCCTGCAATTCTGCCTTGCTTTCAAATCCTCTTCGTTGCCTTCCCTCAATATATTTGTGGATGAGAGTTATCATTTATAACTCTGCAGGTTTGTGAATTGCAGTGCCCCTGAGCTCCATTTTTCAACTCGCTTTTTTGGGAGCTGGCCGCAAAAGCACTGGATGGCCTCAGGCCCTATTCTGGTTCCGGGCGGCAGGCTGAGCCTGTGGTTAATTCTTCTTCCTGATGGGAAAATAGAGTGACCTGTGCCTGTCCCAACACCTAGAGCTAGTCTCTCATTGGCTCCCCCTCTTCCCGTTCATCCTCAGGACAAATTGAAAGCTGTACGGAACAGGAGGTTAAAGGTGCTGATTCTCCAAGGAGGGAGATTGCTAGTAAAGCGGCTGGAATGGCGAACCCGAGCACAAGGAGATGAGAAATGAGGTGCGTTTTAGAAACCTTTCTCGGTCACACGGTCTACCACCTTCTGGGTTTCTCATGCATGTTTTCGATGTAGGAAGATGCCCTTGAACCTGGAGATTTGGGACCCATGGGATGGGTAACAGGCAGTAGTACTTTAAAGGCTCTGCGTTTGCTCCCCCAACCTCACCAAATCTCTCAGCCCCGAAAGTATCCACCCTTACGTCTCATCCAGCTGTGGGTCTAGATATGGTCAATCCAGGTGGCATCACAGCCCCTGAACGAATTTTGTAAGAATTTCTCTCTCTTTCACTGTCTTTGTTTCACGGGTTATTAAAATTAATTTATTTTTATAATGGGGTTTAGCTGCTTTTCACGGCTGTGTTTATGCCGCTTTACACCCACTTGACTCACATCCAGCGCGATATCAATACATAGGTTTTAAGATTCTTACTAGTCAGATATATTCTTGTGCGGTGAATAAGGGGTGTTGAGTCCAGTTCACTGAGCAAGGAGTAGGTCTTTCTATTACATATTGGGTTTATGGAACGGTATCTGAGCTAATTTGAAACCCTTGTTTTATGCATCACCCCACCTCACCTTTCCCGTTAAGCAGCCATAGTGTGTTTTCTAAACGTGTGACTCTGTTCTGTTTTGTAATTCAGTTCAAGTGTAGCGGTTTTTACATTCCCTCTATAAATGATAGCTTTTGATAAGTGTCTTTTTCTTTGTGACTTATTTCACTTAGAATCGTCGTACCTAAATCCACTCATCATGCTGCTACTAGCCTTATGACATTGATTTCATGGCTGAGTGATATTCCATTGTACATAAGGACCACCACATCTTTATCCATTTTTCTCTTTCCTGGGATATTTAAGGTGTCATGAAGTGGAGGTTCTTGTCAACAGAGCAGCCCTAAACTTTGGGGTGCCTGTGTCTTGCTGATTTTTAGTTTTCCCAATTTATACGCCAATGAGTGGATGTGCCCTATGCGCACTAAGCTGTGTTTTTTCGATGTTTCAGGACACACCGTACACTTCTCCAGAGTGGCTGTTGGCAATTTACATCCCGCCCATCAGCGTAGCAAGGCTCCCATTTCTCCATGGCCTGTCCTGCATTTCTGGTTTTGACACTTTTTTCAGGATGGCCCTTTTGACCCATGGGAAGCGAGACTTCTTTGTAGCGCTGATTTGCCTTTCCAGGTTGCTTGGTTGGCCAAAAAGGGCGTATGCGTTTTTTCCTGAATATATTCAGGAAAAAACGCATACGCCCTTTTTGGCCAAGGGCATCATTGTCGACGTTTTGCTGCTTTTCATGTGCTTTAAAGGCGATTCGAATCTACCTCCTGAAATCTGTTTCCTGCAATTCTGCCTTGCTTTCAAATCCTCTTCGTTGCCTTCCCTCAATATATTTGTGGATGAGAGTTATCATTTATAACTCTGCAGGTTTGTGAATTGCAGTGCCCCTGAGCTCCATTTTTCAACTCGGTTTTTTGGGAGCTGGCCGCAAAAGCACTGGATGGCTTCAGGCCCTATTCTGGTTCCGGGCGGCAGGCTGAGCCTGTGGTTAATTCTTCTTCCTGATGGGAAAATAGAGTGACCTGTGCCTGTCCCAACACCTAGAGCTAGTCTCTCATTGGCTCCCCCTCTTCCCGTTCATCCTCAGGACAAATTGAAAGCTGTACGGAACAGGAGGTTAAAGGTGCTGATTCTCCAAGGAGGGAGATTGCTAGTAAAGCGGCTGGAATGGCGAACCCGAGCACAAGGAGATGAGAAATGAGGTGCGTTTTAGAAACCTTTCTCGGTCACACGGTCTACCACCTTCTGGGTTTCTCATGCATGTTTTCGATGTAGGAAGATGCCCTTGAACCTGGAGATTTGGGACCCATGGGATGGGTAACAGGCAGTAGTACTTTAAAGGCTCTGCGTTTGCTCCCCCAACCTCACCAAATCTCTCAGCCCCGAAAGTATCCACCCTTACGTCTCATCCAGCTGTGGGTCTAGATATGGTCAATCCAGGTGGCATCACAGCCCCTGAACGAATTTTGTAAGAATTTCTCTCTCTTTCACTGTCTTTGTTTCACGGGTTATTAAAATTAATTTATTTTTATAATGGGGTTTAGCTGCTTTTCACGGCTGTGTTTATGCCGCTTTACACCCACTTGACTCACATCCAGCGCGATATCAATACATAGGTTTTAAGATTCTTACTAGTCAGATATATTCTTGTGCGGTGAATAAGGGGTGTTGAGTCCAGTTCACTGAGCAAGGAGTAGGTCTTTCTATTACATATTGGGTTTATGGAACGGTATCTGAGCTAATTTGAAACCCTTGTTTTATGTATCACCCCACCTCACCTTTCCCGTTAAGCAGCCATAGTGTGTTTTCTGCATGTGTGACTCTGTTCTGTTTTGTAATTCAGTTCAAGTGTAACGGTTTTTACAATCCCTCTCTAATTGATACCTTATGAGAAATGTCCTTTTCTGTGTTACTTATTTCACTTAGAATCGTCGTAACTAAATCCACTCATCATGCTGCTACTACCTTCATGACATTGATTTCATGGCTGAGTGATATTTCAGTGGACATAAGGACCACAACTTCTTTATCCATTTTTCTCTTTCCTGGGATATTTAAGGTGGAATGAAGTGGAGGTCCTTGGCAACAGAGCGTCCCTAAACTTTGGGGTGCATGTGTCTTGCTGATTTTAAATTTTCCCTATTTATATCCCGAGGAGTGGATTTGCCCTATGCTCTCTAAGCTGTGTTTTTAGATGTTTCAGGACACACCATACCCTTCTCCAGAGTGGCTATTGGCAATTTACATCCCAACCATCAGTGTAGCAAGGCTCCCATTTCTCCATGGCCTGTCCTGCATTTCTGGTTTTGACACTTTTTTCAGCATGGCCCTTTTGACCGATGGGAAGCGAGACTTCTTTGTAGCGCTGATTTGCCTTTCCAGTTTGCTTGGTTGGTCAAAACGGAATATGCGTTTTTTCCTGAATATATTCAGGAAAAAACGCATACGCCCTTTTTGGCCAAGGTCATCATTGTAGACATTTTGCCACTTTTCATGTGCTTTTAAGGCGATTCGAATCTTCCTCCGGAAATCTGTTTCCTGCAATTCCGCCTAGCTTTCAAATCCTCTTCCTTGCCTTCCCTCAATATATTTGTGGACGATAGTTATCATTTATAACTCTGCAATTTTTTGAATTGCAGTGCCTCTGAGCTCCATTTTTCAACTTGCTTTTTTCGGAGCTGGCCGCAAAAGCGCAGGATTGCCTCAGGCCCTATTCTGGTTCTGGGCGGCAGGCTGAGCCTGTGGTTAATTCTTCTTCCTGATCGGAAAATAGGGTGACCTGGGCCTGTCCCAACACCTAGATCCAGTCTCTCATTGGTTGGCCCTCTTCCCGTTCATCCTCAGGACAAATTGCAACCTGTACGGAACAGGAGGTTAAAGGTGCTGATTCTCCAAGTAGGGAGATTGCTAGTAAAGTAGCTTAAATGGTGAACCTGAGCTCAAGGAGATGAGAAATGAGGTGCGTTTTAGAAACCTTTCCTGGTCACACGGTGTACCACCTTCTGGGTTTCTCATGCATGTTTTCGATGTAGGAAGATGCCCTTGAACCTGGAGATTTGGGAACCATCGGATGGGTAAAAGGCAGTATTACTTTAAAGGCTCTGCGTTTGCTCCCCCAACGTCACCAAATCTCTCAAACCCGAGAGTGTCCACCCTTATGTCTCATGCAGCTGTTTGTCTAGATATGGTCAATCCAGGTGGCATCACAGCCCCTGAACGAATTTTGTAAGAATTTCTCTCTCTTTCACTGTCTTTGTTTAAGGGGATTTTAAAATTAATTTATTTTTATAATGGGGTTTAGCTGCTTTTCACGGCTGTGTTTATGCCGCTTTACACCCACTTGACTCACATCCAGAGAGATATCAATACATAGGATTTAAGATTCATACTATTCAGATATATTCTTGTGCGGTGAATAGGGGGTGTTGAATCCAGTTCACTGCGCAAGGAGTAGGTCTTTCTATTACATATTGGGTTTATGGAACGGTATCTGAGCTAATTTGAAACCCTTGTTTTATGCATCACCCCAGCTCACCTTTCCCGTTAAGCAGCCATAGTGTGTTCTCTAAACGTGTGACTCTGTTCTGTTTTGTAATTCAGTTCAAGTGTAGCGGTTTTTACATTCCCTGTATAAGTGATAGCTTATGATAAGTGTCTTTTTAGGTGTGACTTATTTCACTTAGAATTGTCGTACCTAAATCCACTCATCATGCTGCTACTAGCCATATGACATTGATTTCATGGCTGAGTGATATTCCATTGTACATAAGGACCACCACTTCTTTATCCATTTTTCTCTTTCCTGGGATGTTTAATGTGTCATGAAGTGGAGGTCCTTGTCAACAGAGCAGCCCTAAACTTTGGGGTGCCTGTGTCTTGCTGATTTTTAGTTTTGTCAATATATACGCACGTGAGTGGAAGTGCCCTACACGCTCTAAGCTGTGTTTTTTCGATGTTTCAGGACACACCGTACACTTCTCCAGAGTGGCTGTTGGCAATTTACATCCCGCCCATCAGCATAGCAAGGCTCCCATTTCTCCATGGCCTGTCCTGCATTTCTGGTTTTGACACTTTTTTCAGGATGGCCCTTTTGACCCATGGGAAGCGAGACTTCTTTGTAGCGCTGATTTGCCTTTCCAGGTTGTTGGTTGGCCAAAAATGGCGTATGCGTTTTTTCCTGAATATATTCAGGAAAAAACGCATACGCCCTTTTGGGCCAAGGGCATCATTGTCGACGTTTTGCCGCTTTTCATGTGCTTTAAAGGTGATTCGTATCTACCTCCTGAAATCTGTTTCCTGCAATTCTGCCTTGCTTTCAAATCCTCTTCGTTGCCTTCCCTCAATAAATTTGTGGACGAGAGTTATCATTTATAACTCTGCAGGTTTTTGAATTTCAGTGCCCCTGAGCTCCATTTTTCAACTCGCTTTTTTGGGAGCTGGCCGCAAAAGCACTGGATGGCCTCAGGCCCTATTCTGGTTCCGGGCGGCAGGCTGAGCCTGTGGTTAATTCTTCTTTCTGATGGGAAAATAGAGTGACCTGTGCCTGTCCCAACACCTAGAGCTAGTCTCTCATTGTTTTCCCCTCTTCCCGTTCATCCTCAGGACAAATTGCAAGCTGTACGGAACAGGAGGTTAAAGGTGCTGATTCTCCAAGGAGGGAGATTGCTAGTAAAGCGGCTGGAATGGCGAACCCGAGCACAAGGAGATGAGAAATGAAGTGCGTTTTAGAAACCTTTCCCGGTCACACGGTCTACCACCTTCTGGGTTTCTCATGCATGTTTTCGATGTAGGAAGATGCCCTTGAACCTGGAGATTTGGGACCCATGGGATGGGTAACAGGCAGTAGTACTTTAAAGGCTCTGCGTTTGCTCCCCCAACCTCACCAAATCTCTCAGCCCCGAGAGTATCCACCCTTACGTCTCATCCAGCTGTGGGTCTAGATATGGTCAATCCAGGTGGCATCACAGCCACTGAACGAATTTTGTAAGAATTTCTCTCTCTTTCACTGTCTTTGTTTCACGGGTTTTTAAAATTAATTTATTTTTATAATGGGGTTTAGCTGCTTTTCACGGCTGTGTTTATGCCGCTTTACACCCACTTGACTCACATCCAGAGAGATATCAATACATAGGTTTTAAGATTCTTACTAGTCAGATATATTCTTGTGCGGTGAAGAGGGGGTGTTGATTCCGGTTCACTGAGCAAGGAGTAGGTCTTTCTATTACATATTGGGTTTATGGAACGGTATCTGAGCTAATTTGAAACCCTTGTTTTATGCATCACCCCACCTCACCTTTCCCGTTAAGCAGCCATAGTGTGTTTTCTAAACGTGTGACTCTGTTCTGTTTTGTAATTCAGTTCAAGTGTAGCGGTTTTTACATTCCCTCTATAAGTGATTGCTTATGATAAGTGTCTTTTTCTGTGTGACTTATTTCACTTAGAATTGTCGTACCTAAATCCACTCATCATGCTGCTACTAGCCTTATGACATTGATTTCATGGCTGAATGATATTCCATTGTACATAAGGACCGCCACTTCTTTATCCATTTTTCTCTTTCCTGGGATATTTAAGGTGTCATGAAGTGGACGTTCTTGTCAACAGAGCAGCCCTAAACTTTGGGGTGCCTGTGTCTTGCTGATTTTTAGTTTTCCCAATTTATACGCCAATGAGTGGATGTGCCCTATGCGCACTAAGCTGTGTTTTTTCGATGTTTCAGGACACACCGTACGCTTCTCCAGAGTGGCTTTTGGCAATTTACATCCCGCCCATCAGAGTAGGAAGGCTCCCATTTCTCCATGGCCTGTCCTGCATTTCTGGTTTTGACACTTTTTTCAGGATGGCCCTTTTGACCCATGGGAAGCGAGACTTCTTTGTAGCGCTGATTTGCCTTTCCAGGTTGCTTGGTTGGCCAAAAAGGGCGTATGCGTTTTTTCCTGAATATATTCAGGAAAAAACGCATACGCCCTTTTTGGCCAAGGGCATCATTGTCGACGTTTTGCTGCTTTTCATGTGCTTTAAAGGCGATTCGAATCTACCTCCTGAAATCTGTTTCCTGCAATTCTGCCTTGCTTTCAAATCCTCTTCGTTGCCTTCCCTCAATATATTTGTGGACGAGAGTTATCATTTATAACTCTGCAGGTTTGTGAATTGCAGTGCCCCTGAGCTCCATTTTTCAACTCGCTTTTTTGGGAGCTGGCCGCAAATGCACAGGATGGCCTCAGGCCCTATTCTGGTTCCGGGCGGCAGGCTGAGCCTGTGGTTAATTCTTCTTCCTGATGGGAAAATAGAGTGACCTGTGCCTGTCCCAACACCTAGAGCTAGTCTCTCATTGGCTCCCCCTCTTCCCGTTCATCCTCAGGACAAATTGAAAGCTGTACGGAACAGGAGGTTAAAGGTGCTGATTCTCCAAGGAGGGAGATTGCTAGTAAAGCGGCTGGAATGGCGAACCCGAGCACAAGGAGATTAGAAATGGGGTGCGTTTTAGAAACCTTTCCCGGTCACACGGTCTACCACCTTCTGGGTTTCTCATGCATGTTTTTGATTTAGGAAGATGCCCTTGAACATGGAGATTTGGGACCCATGGGATGGGTAACAGGCAGTAGTACTTTACAGGCTCTGCGTTTGCTCCCCCAACCTCACCAAATCTCTCAGCCCCGAAAGTATCCACCCTTACGTCTCATCCAGCTGTGGGTCTAGATATGGTCAATCCAGGTGGCATCACAGCCCCTGAACGAATTTTGTAAGAATTTCTCTCTCTTTCACTGTCTTTGTTTCACGGGTTTTTAAAATTAATTTATTTTTATAACGGGGTTTATCTGCTTTTCACGGCTGTGTTTATGCCGCTTTACACCCACTTGTCTCACATCCAGCGAGATATCAATACATAGGTTTTAAGATTCTTACTAGTCAGATATATTCTTGTGCGGTGAATAAGGGGTGTTGAGTCCAGTTTACTGAGCAAGGAGTAGGTCTTTCTATTACATATTGGGTTTATGGAACGGTATCTGAGCTAATTTGAAACCCTTGTTTTATGCATCACCCCACCTCACCTTTCCCGTTAAGCAGCCATAGTGTGTTTTCTAAACGTGTGACTCTGTTCTGTTTTGTAATTCAGTTCAAGTGTAGCGGTTTTTACATTCCCTCTATAAATGATAGCTTTTGATAAGTGTCTTTTTCTTTGTGACTTATTTCACTTAGAATCGTCGTACCTAAATCCACTCATCATGCTGCTACTAGCCTTATGACATTGATTTCATGGCTGAGTGATATTCCATTGTACATAAGGACCACCACATCTTTATCCATTTTTCTCTTTCCTGGGATATTTAAGGTGTCATGAAGTGGAGGTTCTTGTCAACAGAGCAGCCCTAAACTTTGGGGTGCCTGTGTCTTGCTGATTTTTAGTTTTCCCAATTTATACGCCCTTGAGTGGAATTGCCCTATGCGCTCTAAGCTGTGTTTTTTAGATGTTTCAGGACACACCGTAAACTTCTCCAGAGTGGCTGTTGGCAATTTACATCCCGCCCATCAGCGTAGCAAGGCTCCCATTTCGCCATGGCCTGTCCTGCATTTCTGGTTTTGACACTTTTTTCAGGATGGCCCTTTTGACCCATGGGAAGCGAGACTTCTTTGTAGCGCTGATTTGCCTTTCCAGGTTGCTTGGTTGGCCAAAAAGGGCGTATGCGTTTTTTCCTGAATATATTCAGGAAAAAACGCATACGCCCTTTTTGGCCAAGGGCATCATTGTCGACGTTTTGCTGCTTTTCATGTGCTTTAAAGGCGATTCGAATCTACCTCCTGAAATCTGTTTCCTGCAATTCTGCCTTGCTTTCAAATCCTCTTCGTTGCCTTCCCTCAATATATTTGTGGATGAGAGTTATCATTTATAACTCTGCAGGTTTGTGAATTGCAGTGCCCCTGAGCTCCATTTTTCAACTCGCTTTTTTGGGAGCTGGCCGCAAATGCGCAGGATGGCCTCAGGCCCTATTCTGGTTCCGGGCGGCAGGCTGAGCCTGTGGTTAATTCTTCTTCCTGATGGGAAAATAGAGTGACCTGTGCCTGTCCCAACACCTAGAGCTAGTCTCTCATTGGCTCCCCCTCTTCCCGTTCATCCTCAGGACAAATTGAAAGCTGTACGGAACAGGAGGTTAAAGGTGCTGATTCTCCAAGGAGGGAGATTTCTAGTAAAGCGGCTGGAATGGCGAACCCGAGCACAAGGAGATTAGAAATGGGGTGCGTTTTAGAAACCTTTCCCGGTCACACGGTCTACCACCTTCTGGGTTTCTCATGCATGTTTTTGATTTAGGAAGATGCCCTTGAACCTGGAGATTTGGGACCCATGGGATGGGTAACAGGCAGTAGTACTTTACAGGCTCTGCGTTTGCTCCCCCAACCTCACCAAATCTCTCAGCCCCGAAATTATCCACCCTTACGTCTCATCCACCTGTGGGTCTAGATATGGTCAATCCAGGTGGCATCACAGCCCCTGAACGAATTTTGTAAGAATTTCTCTCTCTTTCACTGTCTTTGTTTCACGGGTTTTTAAAATTAATTTATTTTTATAACGGGGTTTATCTGCTTTTCACGGCTGTGTTTATGCCGCTTTACACCCACTTGTCTCACATCCAGAGAGATATCAATACATAGGTTTTAAGATTCTTACTAGTCAGATATATTCTTGTGCGGTGAAGAGGGGGTGTTGAGTCCAGTTCACTGAGCAAGGAGTAGGTCTTTCTATTACATATTTGGTTTATGGAACGGTATCTGAGCTAATTTGAAACCCTTGTTTTATGCATCACCCCACCTCACCTTTCCCGTTAAGCAGCCATAGTGTGTTTTGTAAACGTGTGACTCTGTTCTGTTTTTAATTCAGTTCAAGTCTAGCGGTTTGTACATTCCCTCTATAAGTGATAGCTTATGATAAGTGTCTTTTTCTGTGTGACTTATTTCACTTAGAATTGTCGTACCTAAATCCACTCATCATGCTGCTACTAGCCTTATGACATTGATTTCATGGCTGAATGATATTCCATTGTACATAAGGACCACCACTTCTTTATCCATTTTTCTCTTTCCTCGGATATTTAAGGTGTCATGAAGTGGAGGTTCTTGTCAACAGAGCAGCCCTAAACTTTGGGGTGCCTGTGTCTTGCTGATTTTTAGTTTTCCCAATTTATACGCCAATGAGTGGATGTGCCCTATGCGCACTAAGCTGTGTTTTTTCGATGTTTCAAGACACACCGTACACTTCTCCAGAGTGGCTCTTCGCAATTTACATCCCGCCCATCAGCGTAGCAAGGCTCCCATTTCTCCATGGCCTGTCCTGCATTTCTGGTTTTGACACTTTTTTCAGGATGGCCCTTTTGACCCATGGGAAGCGAGACTTCTTTGTAGCGCTGATTTGCCTTTCCAGGTTGCTTGGTTGGCCAAAAAGGGCGTATGCGTTTTTTCCTGAATATATTCAGGAAAAAACGCATACGCCCTTTTTGGCCAAGGGCATCATTGTCGACGTTTTGCTGCTTTTCATGTGCTTTAAAGGCGATTCGAATCTACCTCCTGAAATCTGTTTCCTGCAATTCTGCCTTGCTTTCAAATCCTCTTCGTTGCCTTCCCTCAATATATTTGTGGATGAGAGTTATCATTTATAACTCTGCAGGTTTGTGAATTGCAGTGCCCCTGAGCTCCATTTTTCAACTCGCTTTTTTGGGAGCTGGCCGCAAAAGCACTGGATGGCCTCAGGCCCTATTCTGGTTCCGGGCGGCAGGCTGAGCCTGTGGTTAATTCTTCTTCCTGATGGGAAAATAGAGTGACCTGTGCCTGTCCCAACACCTAGAGCAAGTCTCTCATTGGCTCCCCCTCTTCCCGTTCATCCTCAGGACAAATTGAAAGCTGTACGGAACAGGAGGTTAAAGGTGCTGATTCTCCAAGGAGGGAGATTGCTAGTAAAGCGGCTGGAATGGCGAACCCGAGCACAAGGAGATGAGAAATGAGGTGCGTTTTAGAAACCTTTCTCGGTCACACGGTCTACCACCTTCTGGGTTTCTCATGCATGTTTTCGATGTAGGAAGATGCCCTTGAACCTGGAGATTTGGGACCCATGGGATGGGTAACAGGCAGTAGTACTTTAAAGGCTCTGCGTTTGCTCCCCCAACCTCACCAAATCTCTCAGCCCCGAAAGTATCCACCCTTACGTCTCATCCAGCTGTGGGTCTAGATATGGTCAATCCAGGTGGCATCACAGCCCCTGAACGAATTTTGTAAGAATTTCTCTCTCTTTCACTGTCTTTGTTTCACGGGTTATTAAAATTAATTTATTTTTATAATGGGGTTTAGCTGCTTTTCACGGCTGTGTTTATGCCGCTTTACACCCACTTGACTCACATCCAGCGAGATATCAATACATAGGTTTTAAGATTCTTACTAGTCAGATATATTCTTGTGCGGTGAATAAGGGGTGTTGAGTCCAGTTCACTGAGCAAGGAGTAGGTCTTTCTATTACATATTGGGTTTATGGAACGGTATCTGAGCTAATTTGAAACCCTTGTTTTATGCATCACCCCACCTCACCTTTCCCGTTAAGCAGCCATAGTGTGTTTTCTAACCGTGTGACTCTGTTCTGTTTTGTAATTCAGTTCAAGTGTAGCGGTTTTTACATTCCCTCTATAAATGATAGCTTTTGATAAGTGTCTTTTTCTTTGTGACTTATTTCACTTAGAATCGTCGTACCTAAATCCACTCATCATGCTGCTACTAGCCTTATGACATTGATTTCATGGCTGAGTGATATTCCATTGTACATAAGGACCACCACATCTTTATCCATTTTTCTCTTTCCTGGGATATTTAAGGTGTCATGAAGTGGAGGTTCTTGTCAACAGAGCAGCCCTAAACTTTGGGGTGCCTGTGTCTTGCTGATTTTTAGTTTTCCCAATTTATACGCCCTTGAGTGGAAGTGCCCTATGCGCTCTAAGCTGTGTTTTTTAGATGTTTCAGGACACACCGTACACTTCTCCAGAGTGGCTGTTGGCAATTTACATCCCGCCCATCAGCGTAGCAAGGCTCCCATTTCGCCATGGCCTGTCCTGCATTTCTGGTTTTGACACTTTTTTCAGGATGGCCCTTTTGACCCATGGGAAGCGAGACTTCTTTGTAGCGCTGATTTGCCTTTCCACGTTGCTTGGTTGGCCAAAAAGGGCGTATGCGTTTTTTCCTGAATATATTCAGGAAAAAACGCATACGCCCTTTTTGGCCAAGGGCATCATTGTCGACGTTTTGCTGCTTTTCATGTGCTTTAAAGGCGATTCGAATCTACCTCCTGAAATCTGTTTCCTGCAATTCTGCCTTGCTTTCAAATCCTCTTCGTTGCCTTCCCTCAATATATTTGTGGATGAGAGTTATCATTTATAACTCTGCAGGTTTGTGAATTGCAGTGCCCCTGAGCTCCATTTTTCAACTCGCTTTTTTGGGAGCTGGCCGCAAAAGCACTGGATGGCCTCAGGCCCTATTCTGGTTCCGGGCGGCAGGCTGAGCCTGTGGTTAATTCTTCTTCCTGATGGGAAAATAGAGTGACCTGTGCCTGTCCCAACACCTAGAGCTAGTCTCTCATTGGCTCCCCCTCTTCCCGTTCATCCTCAGGACAAATTGAAAGCTGTACGGAACAGGAGGTTAAAGGTGCTGATTCTCCAAGGAGGGAGATTGCTAGTAAAGCGGCTGGAATGGCGAACCCGAGCACAAGGAGATGAGAAATGAGGTGCGTTTTAGAAACCTTTCTCGGTCACACGGTCTACCACCTTCTGGGTTTCTCATGCATGTTTTCGATGTAGGAAGATGCCCTTGAACCTGGAGATTTGGGACCCATGGGATGGGTAACAGGCAGTAGTACTTTAAAGGCTCTGCGTTTGCTCCCCCAACCTCACCAAATCTCTCAGCCCCGAAAGTATCCACCCTTACGTCTCATCCAGCTGTGGGTCTAGATATGGTCAATCCAGGTGGCATCACAGCCCCTGAACGAATTTTGTAAGAATTTCTCTCTCTTTCACTGTCTTTGTTTCACGGGTTATTAAAATTCATTTATTTTTATAATGGGGTTTAGCTGCTTTTCACGGCTGTGTTTATGCCGCTTTACACCCACTTGACTCACATCCAGCGCGATATCAATACATAGGTTTTAAGATTCTTACTAGTCAGATATATTATTGTGCGGTGAATAAGGGGTGTTGAGTCCAGTTCACTGAGCAAGGAGTAGGTCTTTCTATTACATATTGGGTTTATGGAACGGTATCTGAGCTAATTTGAAACCCTTGTTTTATGCATCACCCCACCTCACCTTTCCCGTTAAGCAGCCATAGTGTGTTTTCTAAACGTGTGACTCTGTTCTGTTTTGTAATTCAGTTCAAGTGTAGCGGTTTTTACATTCCCTCTATAAATGATAGCTTTTGATAAGTGTCTTTTTCTTTGTGACTTATTTCACTTAGAATCGTCGTACCTAAATCCACTCATCATGCTGCTACTAGCCTTATGACATTGATTTCATGGCTGAGTGATATTCCATTGTACATAAGGACCACCACATCTTTATCCATTTTTCTCTTTCCTGGGATATTTAAGGTGTCATGAAGTGGAGGTTCTTGTCAACAGAGCAGCCCTAAACTTTGGGGTGCCTGTGTCTTGCTGATTTTTAGTTTTCCCAATTTATACGCCCTTGAGTGGAAGTGCCCTATGCGCTCTAAGCTGTGTTTTTTAGATGTTTCAGGACACACCGTAAACTTCTCCAGAGTGGCTGTTGGCAATTTACATCCCGCCCATCAGCGTAGCAAGGCTCCCATTTCTCCATGGCCTGTCCTGCATTTCTGGTTTTGACACTTTTTTCAGGATGGCCCTTTTGACCCATGGGAAGCGAGACTTCTTTGTAGCGCTGATTTGCCTTTCCAGGTTGCTTGGTTGGCCAAAAAGGGCGTATGCGTTTTTTCCTGAATATATTCAGGAAAAAACGCATACGCCCTTTTTGGCCAAGGGCATCATTGTCGACGTTTTGCTGCTTTTCATGTGCTTTAAAGGCGATTCGAATCTACCTCCTGAAATCTGTTTCCTGCAATTCTGCCTTGCTTTCAAATCCTCTTCGTTGCCTTCCCTCAATATATTTGTGGATGAGAGTTATCATTTATAACTCTGCAGGTTTGTGAATTGCAGTGCCCCTGAGCTCCATTTTTCAACTCGCTTTTTTGGGAGCTGGCCGCAAATGCACAGGATGGCCTCAGGCCCTATTCTGGTTCCGGGCGGCAGGCTGAGCCTGTGGTTAATTCTTCTTCCTGATGGGAAAATAGAGTGACCTGTGCCTGTCCCAACACCTAGAGCTAGTCTCTCATTGGCTCCCCCTCTTCCCGTTCATCCTCAGGACAAATTGAAAGCTGTACGGAACAGGAGGTTAAAGGTGCTGATTCTCCAAGGAGGGAGATTGCTAGTAAAGCGGCTGGAATGGCGAACCCGAGCACAAGGAGATGAGAAATGAGGTGCGTTTTAGAAACCTTTCTCGGTCACACGGTCTACCACCTTCTGGGTTTCTCATGCATGTTTTCGATGTAGGAAGATGCCCTTGAACCTGGAGATTTGGGACCCATGGGATGGGTAACAGGCAGTAGTACTTTAAAGGCTCTGCATTTGCTCCCCCAACCTCACCAAATCTCTCAGCCCCGAAAGTATCCACCCTTACATCTCATCCAGCTGTGGGTCTAGATATGGTCAATCCAGGTGGCATCACAGCCCCTGAACGAATTTTGTAAGAATTTCTCTCTCTTTCACTGTCTTTGTTTCACGGGTTTTTAAAATTAATTTATTTTTATAACGGGGTTTATCTGCTTTTCACGGCTGTGTTTATGCCGCTTTACACCCACTTGTCTCACATCCAGAGAGATATCAATACATAGGTTTTAAGATTCTTACTAGTCAGATATATTCTTGTGCGGTGAAGAGGGGGTGTTGAGTCCAGTTCACTGAGCAAGGAGTAGGTCTTTCTATTACATATTTGGTTTATGGAATGGTATCTGAGGTAATTTGAAACCCTTGTTTTATGCATCACCCCACCTCACCTTTCCCGTTAAGCAGCCATAGTGTGTTTTGTAAACGTGTGACTCTGTTCTGTTTTTAATTCAGTTCAAGTGTAGCGGTTTTTACATTCCCTCTATAAGTGATAGCTTATGATAAGTGTCTTTTTCTGTGTGACTTATTTCACTTAGAATCGTCGTACCTAAATCCACTCATCATGCTGCTACTAGCCTTATGACATTGATTTCATGGCTGAGTGATATTCCATTGTACATAAGGACCACCACATCTTTATCCATTTTTCTCTTTCCTGGGATATTTAAGGTGTCATGAAGTGGAGGTTCTTGTCAACAGAGCAGCCCTAAACTTTGGGGTGCCTGTGTCTTGCTGATTTTTAGTTTTCCCAATTTATACGCCAATGAGTGGATGTGCCCTATGCGCACTAAGCTGTGTTTTTTCGATGTTTCAGGACACACCGTACACTTCTCCAGAGTGGCTGTTGGCAATTTACATCCCGCCCATCAGCGTAGCAAGGCTCCCATTTCTCCATGGCCTGTCCTGCATTTCTGGTTTTGACACTTTTTTCAGGATGGCCCTTTTGACCCATGGGAAGCGAGACTTCTTTGTAGCGCTGATTTGCCTTTCCAGGTTGCTTGGTTGGCCAAAAAGGGCGTATGCTTTTTTTCCTGAATATATTCAGGAAAAAACGCATACGCCCTTTTGGCCAAGGGCATCATTGTTGACGTTTTGCTGCTTTTCATATGCTTTAAAGGCGATTCGAATCTACCTCCTGAAATCTGTTTCCTGCAATTCTGCCTTGCTTTCAAATCCTCTTCGTTGCCTTCCCTCAATATATTTGTGGATGAGAGTTATCATTTATAACTCTGCAGGTTTGTGAATTGCAGTGCCCCTGAGCTCCATTTTTCAACTCGCTTTTTTGGGAGCTGGCCGCAAATGCGCAGGATGGCCTCAGGCCCTATTCTGGTTCCGGGCGGCAGGCTGAGCCTGTGGTTAATTCTTCTTCCTGATGGGAAAATAGAGTGACCTGTGCCTGTCCCAACACCTAGAGCTAGTCTCTCATTGGCTCCCCCTCTTCCCGTTCATCCTCAGGACAAATTGAAAGCTGTACGGAACAGGAGGTTAAAGATGCTGATTCTCCAAGGAGGGAGATTGCTAGTAAAGCGGCTGGAATGGCGAACCCGAGCACAAGGAGATGAGAAATGGGGTGCGTTTTAGAAACCTTTCCCGGTCACACGGTCTACCACCTTCTGGGTTTCTCATGCATGTTTTTGATTTAGGAAGATGCCCTTGAACCTGGAGATTTGGGACCCATGGGATGGGTAACAGGCAGTAGTACTTTACAGGCTCTGCGTTTGCTCCCCCAACCTCACCAAATCTCTCAGCCCCGAAAGTATCCACCCTTACGTCTCATCCAGCTGTGGGTCTAGATATGGTCAATCCAGGTGGCATCACAGCCCCTGAACGAATTTTGTAAGAATTTCTCTCTCTTTCACTGTCTTTGTTTCACGGGTTTTTAAAATTAATTTATTTTTATAACGGGGTTTATCTGCTTGTCACGGCTGTGTTTATGCCGCTTTACACCCACTTGTCTCACATCCAGAGAGATATCAATACATAGGTTTTACGATTCTTACTAGTCAGATATATTCTTGTGCGGTGAATAAGGGGTGTTGAGTCCAGTTCACTGAGCAAGGAGTAGGTCTTTCTATTACATATTTGGTTTATGGAACGGTATCTGAGCTAATTTGAAACCCTTGTTTTATGCATCACCCCACCTCACCTTTCCCGTTAAGCAGCCATAGTGTGTTTTCTAAACGTGTGACTCTGTTCTGTTTTGTAATTCAGTTCAAGTGTAGCGGTTTTTACATTCTCTCTATAAATGATAGCTTTTGATAAGTGTCTTTTTCTTTGTGACTTATTTCACTTACAATCGTCGTACCTAAATCCACTCATCATGCTGCTACTAGCCTTATGACATTGATTTCATGGCTGAGTGATATTCCATTGTACATAAGGACCACCACATCTTTATCCATTTTTCTCTTTCCTGGGATATTTAAGGTGTCATGAAGTGGAGGTTCTTGTCAACAGAGCAGCCCTAAACTTTGGGGTGCCTGTGTCTTGCTGATTTTTAGTTTTCCCAATTTATACGCCCTTGAGTGGAAGTGCCCTATGCGCTCTAAGCTGTGTTTTTTAGATGTTTCAGGACACACCGTAAACTTCTCCAGAGTGGCTGTTGGCAATTTACATCCCGCCCATCAGCGTAGCAAGGCTCCCATTTCGCCATGGCCTGTCCTGCATTTCTGGTTTTGACACTTTTTTCAGGATGGCCCTTTTGACCCATGGGAAACGAGACTTCTTTGTAGCGCTGATTTGCCTTTCCAGGTTGCTTGGTTGGCCAAAAAGGGCGTATGCGTTTTTTCCTGAATATATTCAGGAAAAAACGCATACGCCCTTTTTGGCCAAGGGCATCATTGTCGACGTTTTGCTGCTTTTCATGTGCTTTAAAGGCGATTCGAATCTACCTCCTGAAATCTGTTTCCTGCAATTCTGCCTTGCTTTCAAATCCTCTTCGTTGCCTTCCCTCAATATATTTGTGGATGAGAGTTATCATTTATAACTCTGCAGGTTTGTGAATTGCAGTGCCCCTGAGCTCCATTTTTCAACTCGCTTTTTTGGGAGCTGGCCGCAAAAGCGCAGGATGGCCTCAGGCCCTATTCTGGTTCCGGGCGGCAGGCTGAGCCTGTGGTTAATTCTTCTTCCTGATGGGAAAATAGAGTGACCTGTGCCTGTCCCAACACCTAGAGCTAGTCTCTCATTGGCTCCCCCTCTTCCCGTTCATCCTCAGGACAAATTGAAAGCTGTACGGAACAGGAGGTTAAAGGTGCTGATTCTCCAAGGAGGGAGATTGCTAGTAAAGCGGCTGGAATGGCGAACCCGAGCACAAGGAGATGAGAAATGAGGTGCGTTTTAGAAACCTTTCTCGGTCACACGGTCTACCACCTTCTGGGTTTCTCATGCATGTTTTCGATGTAGGAAGATGCCCTTGAACCTGGAGATTTGGGACCCATGGGATGGGTAACAGGCAGTAGTACTTTAAAGGCTCTGCGTTTGCTCCCCCAACCTCACCAAATCTCTCAGCCCCGAAAGTATCCACCCTTACGTCTCATCCAGCTGTGGGTCTAGATATGGTCAATCCAGGTGGCATCACAGCCCCTGAACGAATTTTGTAAGAATTTCTCTCTCTTTCACTGTCTTTGTTTCACGGGTTATTAAAATTAATTTATTTTTATAATGGGGTTTAGCTGCTTTTCACGGCTGTGTTTATGCCGCTTTACACCCACTTGACTCACATCCAGCGCGATATCAATACATAGGTTTTAAGATTCTTACTAGTCAGATATATTCTTGTGCGGTGAATAAGGGGTGTTGAGTCCAGTTCACTGAGCAAGGAGTAGGTCTTTCTATTACATATTGGGTTTATGGAACGGTATCTGAGCTAATTTGAAACCCTTGTTTTATGCATCACCCCACCTCACCTTTCCCGTTAAGCAGCCATAGTGTGTTTTCTAAACGTGTGACTCTGTTCTGTTTTGTAATTCAGTTCAAGTGTAGCGGTTTTTACATTCCCTCTATAAATGATAGCTTTTGATAAGTGTCTTTTTCTTTGTGACTTATTTCACTTAGAATCGTCGTACCTAAATCCACTCATCATGCTGCTACTAGCCTTATGACATTGATTTCATGGCTGAGTGATATTCCATTGTACATAAGGACCACCACATCTTTATCCATTTTTCTCTTTCCTGGGATATTTAAGGTGTCATGAAGTGGAGGTTCTTGTCAACAGAGCAGCCCTAAACTTTGGGGTGCCTGTGTCTTGCTGATTTTTAGTTTTCCCAATTTATACGCCCTTGAGTGGAAGTGCCCTATGCGTTCTAAGCTGTGTTTTTTAGATGTTTCAGGACACACCGTAAACTTCTCCAGAGTGGCTGTTGGCAATTTACATCCCGCCCATCAGCGTAGCAAGGCTCCCATTTCTCCATGGCCTGTCCTGCATTTCTGGTTTTGACACTTTTTTCAGGATGGCCCTTTTGACCCATGGGAAGCGAGACTTCTTTGTAGCGCTGATTTGCCTTTCCAGGTTGCTTGGTTGGCCAAAAAGGGCGTATGCGTTTTTTCCTGAATATATTCAGGAAAAAACGCATACGCCCTTTTTGGCCAAGGGCATCATTGTCGACGTTTTGCTGCTTTTCATGTGCTTTAAAGGCAATTCGAATCTACCTCCTGAAATCTGTTTCCTGCAATTCTGCCTTGCTTTCAAATCCTCTTCGTTGCCTTCCCTCAATATATTTGTGGATGAGAGTTATCATTTATAACTCTGCAGGTTTGTGAATTGCAGTGCCCCTGAGCTCCATTTTTCAACTCGCTTTTTTGGGAGCTGGCCGCAAAAGCACTGGATGGCCTAAGGCCCTATTCTGGTTCCGGGCGGCAGGCTGAGCCTGCGGTTAATTCTTCTTCCTGATGGGAAAATAGAGTGACCTGTGCCTGTCCCAACACCTAGAGCTAGTCTCTCATTGGCTCCCCCTCTTCCCGTTCATCCTCAGGACAAATTGAAAGCTGTACGGAACAGGTGGTTAAAGGTGCTGATTCTCCAAGGAGGGAGATTGCTAGTAAAGCGGCTGGAATGGCGAACCCGAGCACAAGGAGATGAGAAATGAGGTGCGTTTTAGAAACCTTTCTCGGTCACACGGTCTACCACCTTCTGGGTTTCTCATGCATGTTTTCGATGTAGGAAGATGCCCTTGAACCTGGAGATTTGGGACCCATGGGATGGGTAACAGGCAGTAGTACTTTAAAGGCTCTGCATTTGCTCCCCCAACCTCACCAAATCTCTCAGCCCCGATAGTATCCACCCTTACCTCTCATCCAGCTGTGGGTCTAGATATGGTCAATCCAGGTGGCATCACAGCCCCTGAACGAATTTTGTAAGAATTTCTCTCTCTTTCACTGTCTTTGTTTCACGGGTTATTAAAATTAATTTATTTTTATAATGGGGTTTAGCTGCTTTTCACGGCTGTGTTTATGCCGCTTTACACCCACTTGACTCACATCCAGCGAGATATCAATACATAGGTTTTAAGATTCTTACTAGTCAGATATATTCTTGTGCGGTGAATAAGGGGTGTTGAGTCCAGTTCACTGAGCAAGGAGTAGGTCTTTCTATTACATATTGGGTTTATGGAACGGTATCTGAGCTAATTTGAAACCCTTGTTTTATGCATCACCCCACCTCACCTTTCCCGTTAAGCAGCCATAGTGTGTTTTCTAAACGTGTGACTCTGTTCTGTTTTGTAATTCAGTTCAAGTGTAGCGGTTTTTACATTCCCTCTATAAATGATAGCTTTTGATAAGTGTCTTTTTCTTTGTGACTTATTTCACTTAGAATCGTCGTACCTAAATCCACTCATCATGCTGCTACTAGCCTTATGACATTGATTTCATGGCTGAGTGATATTCCATTGTACATAAGGACCACCACATCTTTATCCATTTTTCTCTTTCCTGGGATATTTAAGGTGTCATGAAGTGGAGGTTCTTGTCAACAGAGCAGCCCTAAACTTTGGGGTGCCTGTGTCTTGCTGATTTTTAGTTTTCCCAATTTATACGCCCTTGAGTGGAAGTGCCCTATGTGCTCTAAGCTGTGTTTTTTAGATGTTTCAGGACACACCGTACACTTCTCCAGAGTGGCTGTTGGCAATTTACATCCCGCCCATCAGCGTAGCAAGGCTCCCATTTCGCCATGGCCTGTCCTGCATTTCTGGTTTTGACACTTTTTTCAGGATGGCCCTTTTGACCCATGGGAAGCGAGACTTCTTTGTAGCGCTGATTTGCCTTTCCAGGTTGCTTGGTTGGCCAAAAAGGGCGTATGCGTTTTTTCCTGAATATATTCAGGAAAAAACGCATACGCCCTTTTTGGCCAAGGGCATCATTGTCGACGTTTTGCTGCTTTTCATGTGCTTTAAAGGCGATTCGAATCTACCTCCTGAAATCTGTTTCCTGCAATTCTGCCTTGCTTTCAAATCCTCTTCGTTGCCTTCCCTCAATATATTTGTGGATGAGAGTTATCATTTATAACTCTGCAGGTTTGTGAATTGCAGTGCCCCTGAGCTCCATTTTTCAACTCGCTTTTTTGGGAGCTGGCCGCAAAAGCGCAGGATGGCCTCAGGCCCTATTCTGGTTCCGGGCGGCAGGCTGAGCCTGTGGTTAATTCTTCTTCCTGATGGGAAAATAGAGTGACCTGTGCCTGTCCCAACACCTAGAGCTAGTCTCTCATTGGCTCCCCCTCTTCCCGTTCATCCTCAGGACAAATTGAAAGCTGTACGGAACAGGAGGTTAAAGGTGCTGATTCTCCAAGGAGGGAGATTGCTAGTAAAGCGGCTGGAATGGCGAACCCGAGCACAAGGAGATGAGAAATGAGGTGCGTTTTAGAAACCTTTCTCGGTCACACGGTCTACCACCTTCTGGGTTTCTCATGCATGTTTTCGATGTAGGAAGATGCCCTTGAACCTGGAGATTTGGGACCCATGGGATGGGTAACAGGCAGTAGTACTTTAAAGGCTCTGCGTTTGCTCCCCCAACCTCACCAAATCTCTCAGCCCCGAAAGTATCCACCCTTACGTCTCATCCAGCTGTGGGTCTAGATATGGTCAATCCAGGTGGCATCACAGCCCCTGAACGAATTTTGTAAGAATTTCTCTCTCTTTCACTGTCTTTGTTTCACGGGTTTTTAAAATTAATTTATTTTTATAACGGGGTTTATCTGCTTTTCACGGCTGTGTTTATGCCGCTTTACACCCACTTGTCTCACATCCAGAGAGATATCAATACATAGGTTTTAAGATTCTTACTAGTCAGATATATTCTTGTGCGGTGAAGAGGGGGTGTTGAGTCCAGTTCACTGAGCAAGGAGTAGGTCTTTCTATTACATATTTGGTTTATGGAATGGTATCTGAGGTAATTTGAAACCCTTGTTTTATGCATCACCCCACCTCACCTTTCCCGTTAAGCAGCCATAGTGTGTTTTGTAAACGTGTGACTCTGTTCTGTTTTTAATTCAGTTCAAGTGTAGCGGTTTTTACATTCCCTCTATAAGTGATAGCTTATGATAAGTGTCTTTTTCTGTGTGACTTATTTCACTTAGAATCGTCGTACCTAAATCCACTCATCATGCTGCTACTAGCCTTATGACATTGATTTCATGGCTGAGTGATATTCCATTGTACATAAGGACCACCACATCTTTATCCATTTTTCTCTTTCCTGGGATATTTAAGGTGTCATGAAGTGGAGGTTCTTGTCAACAGAGCAGCCCTAAACTTTGGGGTGCCTGTGTCTTGCTGATTTTTAGTTTTCCCAATTTATACGCCAATGAGTGGATGTGCCCTATGCGCACTAAGCTGTGTTTTTTCGATGTTTCAGGACACACCGTACACTTCTCCAGAGTGGCTGTTGGCAATTTACATCCCACCCATCAGCGTAGCAAGGCTCCCATTTCTCCATGGCCTGTCCTGCATTTCTGGTTTTGACACTTTTTTCAGGATGGCCCTTTTGACCCATGGGAAGCGAGACTTCTTTGTAGCGCTGATTTGCCTTTCCAGGTTGCTTGGTTGGCCAAAAAGGGCGTATGCTTTTTTTCCTGAATATATTCAGGAAAAAACGCATACGCCCTTTTGGCCAAGGGCATCATTGTTGACGTTTTGCTGCTTTTCATATGCTTTAAAGGCGATTCGAATCTACCTCCTGAAATCTGTTTCCTGCAATTCTGCCTTGCTTTCAAATCCTCTTCGTTGCCTTCCCTCAATATATTTGTGGATGAGAGTTATCATTTATAACTCTGCAGGTTTGTGAATTGCAGTGCCCCTGAGCTCCATTTTTCAACTCGCTTTTTTGGGAGCTGGCCGCAAATGCGCAGGATGGCCTCAGGCCCTATTCTGGTTCCGGGCGGCAGGCTGAGCCTGTGGTTAATTCTTCTTCCTGATGGGAAAATAGAGTGACCTGTGCCTGTCCCAACACCTAGAGCTAGTCTCTCATTGGCTCCCCCTCTTCCCGTTCATCCTCAGGACAAATTGAAAGCTGTACGGAACAGGAGGTTAAAGATGCTGATTCTCCAAGGAGGGAGATTGCTAGTAAAGCGGCTGGAATGGCGAACCCGAGCACAAGGAGATGAGAAATGGGGTGCGTTTTAGAAACCTTTCCCGGTCACACGGTCTACCACCTTCTGGGTTTCTCATGCATGTTTTTGATTTAGGAAGATGCCCTTGAACCTGGAGATTTGGGACCCATGGGATGGGTAACAGGCAGTAGTACTTTACAGGCTCTGCGTTTGCTCCCCCAACCTCACCAAATCTCTCAGCCCCGAAAGTATCCACCCTTACGTCTCATCCAGCTGTGGGTCTAGATATGGTCAATCCAGGTGGCATCACAGCCCCTGAACGAATTTTGTAAGAATTTCTCTCTCTTTCACTGTCTTTGTTTCACGGGTTTTTAAAATTAATTTATTTTTATAACGGGGTTTATCTGCTTGTCACGGCTGTGTTTATGCCGCTTTACACACACTTGTCTCACATCCAGAGAGATATCAATACATAGGTTTTACGATTCTTACTAGTCAGATATATTCTTGTGCGGTGAATAAGGGGTGTTGAGTCCAGTTCACTGAGCAAGGAGTAGGTCTTTCTATTACATATTTGGTTTATGGAACGGTATCTGAGCTAATTTGAAACCCTTGTTTTATGCATCACCCCACCTCACCTTTCCCGTTAAGCAGCCATAGTGTGTTTTCTAAACGTGTGACTCTGTTCTGTTTTGTAATTCAGTTCAAGTGTAGCGGTTTTTACATTCCCTCTATAAATGATAGCTTTTGATAAGTGTCTTTTTCTTTGTGACTTATTTCACTTAGAATCGTCGTACCTAAATCCACTCATCATGCTGCTACTAGCCTTATGACATTGATTTCATGGCTGAGTGATATTCCATTGTACATAAGGACCACCACATCTTTATCCATTTTTCTCTTTCCTGGGATATTTAAGGTGTCATGAAGTGGAGGTTCTTGTCAACAGAGCAGCCCTAAACTTTGGGGTGCCTGTGTCTTGCTGATTTTTAGTTTTCCCAATTTATACGCCCTTGAGTGGAAGTGCCCTATGCGCTCTAAGCTGTGCTTTTTAGATGTTTCAGGACACACCGTAAACTTCTCCCGAGTGGCTGTTGGCAATTTACATCCCGCCCATCAGCGTAGCAAGGCTCCCATTTCGCCATGGCCTGTCCTGCATTTCTGGTTTTGACACTTTTTTCAGGATGGCCCTTTTGACCCATGGGAAACGAGACTTCTTTGTAGCGCTGATTTGCCTTTCCAGGTTGCTTGGTTGGCCAAAAAGGGCGTATGCGTTTTTTCCTGAATATATTCAGGAAAAAACGCATACGCCCTTTTTGGCCAAGGGCATCATTGTCGACGTTTTGCTGCTTTTCATGTGCTTTAAAGGCGATTCGAATCTACCTCCTGAAATCTGTTTCCTGCAATTCTGCCTTGCTTTCAAATCCTCTTCGTTGCCTTCCCTCAATATATTTGTGGATGAGAGTTATCATTTATAACTCTGCAGGTTTGTGAATTGCAGTGCCCCTGAGCTCCATTTTTCAACTCGCTTTTTTGGGAGCTGGCCGCAAAAGCGCAGGATGGCCTCAGGCCCTATTCTGGTTCCGGGCGGCGGGCTGAGCCTGTGGTTAATTCTTCTTCCTGATGGGAAAATGGAGTGACCTGTGCCTGTCCCAACACCTAGAGCTAGTCTCTCATTGGCTCCCCCTCTTCCCGTTCATCCTCAGGACAAATTGAAAGCTGTACGGAACAGGAGGTTAAAGGTGCTGATTCTCCAAGGAGGGAGATTGCTAGTAAAGCGGCTGGAATGGCGAACCCGAGCACAAGGAGATGAGAAATGAGGTGCGTTTTAGAAACCTTTCTCGGTCACACGGTCTACCACCTTCTGGGTTTCTCATGCATGTTTTCGATGTAGGAAGATGCCCTTGAACCTGGAGATTTGGGACCCATGGGATGGGTAACAGGCAGTAGTACTTTAAAGGCTCTGCGTTTGCTCCCCCAACCTCACCAAATCTCTCAGCCCCGAAAGTATCCACCCTTACGTCTCATCCAGCTGTGGGTCTAGATATGGTCAATCCAGGTGGCATCACAGCCCCTGAACGAATTTTGTAAGAATTTCTCTCTCTTTCACTGTCTTTGTTTCACGGGTTATTAAAATTAATTTATTTTTATAATGGGGTTTAGCTGCTTTTCACGGCTGTGTTTATGCCGCTTTACACCCACTTGACTCACATCCAGCGCGATATCAATACATAGGTTTTAAGATTCTTACTAGTCAGATATATTCTTGTGCGGTGAATAAGGGGTGTTGAGTCCAGTTCACTGAGCAAGGAGTAGGTCTTTCTATTACATATTGGGTTTATGGAACGGTATCTGAGCTAATTTGAAACCCTTGTTTTATGCATCACCCCACCTCACCTTTCCCGTTAAGCAGCCATAGTGTGTTTTCTAAACGTGTGACTCTGTTCTGTTTTGTAATTCAGTTCAAGTGTAGCGGTTTTTACATTCCCTCTATAAATGATAGCTTTTGATAAGTGTCTTTTTCTTTGTGACTTATTTCACTTAGAATCGTCGTACCTAAATCCACTCATCATGCTGCTACTAGCCTTATGACATTGATTTCATGGCTGAGTGATATTCCATTGTACATAAGGACCACCACATCTTTATCCATTTTTCTCTTTCCTGGGATATTTAAGGTGTCATGAAGTGGAGGTTCTTGTCAACAGAGCAGCCCTAAACTTTGGGGTGCCTGTGTCTTGCTGATTTTTAGTTTTCCCAATTTATACGCCCTTGAGTGGAAGTGCCCTATGCGCTCTAAGCTGTGTTTTTTAGATGTTTCAGGACACACCGTAAACTTCTCCAGAGTGGCTGTTGGCAATTTACATCCCGCCCATCAGCGTAGCAAGGCTCCCATTTCTCCATGGCCTGTCCTGCATTTCTGGTTTTGACACTTTTTTCAGGATGGCCCTTTTGACCCATGGGAAGCGAGACTTCTTTGTAGCGCTGATTTGCCTTTCCAGGTTGCTTGGTTGGCCAAAAAGGGCGTATGCGTTTTTTCCTGAATATATTCAGGAAAAAACGCATACGCCCTTTTTGGCCAAGGGCATCATTGTCGACGTTTTGCTGCTTTTCATGTGCTTTAAAGGCAATTCGAATCTACCTCCTGAAATCTGTTTCCTGCAATTCTGCCTTGCTTTCAAATCCTCTTCGTTGCCTTCCCTCAATATATTTGTGGATGAGAGTTATCATTTATAACTCTGCAGGTTTGTGAATTGCAGTGCCCCTGAGCTCCATTTTTCAACTCGCTTTTTTGGGAGCTGGCCGCAAAAGCACTGGATGGCCTAAGGCCCTATTCTGGTTCCGGGCGGCAGGCTGAGCCTGCGGTTAATTCTTCTTCCTGATGGGAAAATAGAGTGACCTGTGCCTGTCCCAACACCTAGAGCTAGTCTCTCATTGGCTCCCCCTCTTCCCGTTCATCCTCAGGACAAATTGAAAGCTGTACGGAACAGGAGGTTAAAGGTGCTGATTCTCCAAGGAGGGAGATTGCTAGTAAAGCGGCTGGAATGGCGAACCCGAGCACAAGGAGATGAGAAATGAGGTGCGTTTTAGAAACCTTTCTCGGTCACACGGTCTACCACCTTCTGGGTTTCTCATGCATGTTTTCGATGTAGGAAGATGCCCTTGAACCTGGAGATTTGGGACCCATGGGATGGGTAACAGGCAGTAGTACTTTAAAGGCTCTGCGTTTGCTCCCCCAACCTCACCAAATCTCTCAGCCCCGATAGTATCCACCCTTACCTCTCATCCAGCTGTGGGTCTAGATATGGTCAATCCAGGTGGCATCACAGCCCCTGAACGAATTTTGTAAGAATTTCTCTCTCTTTCACTGTCTTTGTTTCACGGGTTATTAAAATTAATTTATTTTTATAATGGGGTTTAGCTGCTTTTCACGGCTGTGTTTATGCCGCTTTACACCCACTTGACTCACATCCAGCGAGATATCAATACATAGGTTTTAAGATTCTTACTAGTCAGATATATTCTTGTGCGGTGAATAAGGGGTGTTGAGTCCAGTTCACTGAGCAAGGAGTAGGTCTTTCTATTACATATTGGGTTTATGGAACGGTATCTGAGCTAATTTGAAACCCTTGTTTTATGCATCACCCCACCTCACCTTTCCCGTTAAGCAGCCATAGTGTGTTTTCTAAACGTGTGACTCTGTTCTGTTTTGTAATTCAGTTCAAGTGTAGCGGTTTTTACATTCCCTCTATAAATGATAGCTTTTGATAAGTGTCTTTTTCTTTGTGACTTATTTCACTTAGAATCGTCGTACCTAAATCCACTCATCATGCTGCTACTAGCCTTATGACATTGATTTCATGGCTGAGTGATATTCCATTGTACATAAGGACCACCACATCTTTATCCATTTTTCTCTTTCCTGGGATATTTAAGGTGTCATGAAGTGGAGGTTCTTGTCAACAGAGCAGCCCTAAACTTTGGGGTGCCTGTGTCTTGCTGATTTTTAGTTTTCCCAATTTATACGCCCTTGTGTGGAAGTGCCCTATGCGCTCTAAGCTGTGTTTTTTAGATGTTTCAGGACACACCGTACACTTCTCCAGAGTGGCTGTTGGCAATTTACATCCCGCCCATCAGCGTAGCAAGGCTCCCATTTCGCCATGGCCTGTCCTGCATTTCTGGTTTTGACACTTTTTTCAGGATGGCCCTTTTGACCCATGGGAAGCGAGACTTCTTTGTAGCGCTGATTTGCCTTTCCAGGTTGCTTGGTTGGCCAAAAAGGGCGTATGCGTTTTTTCCTGAATATATTCAGGAAAAAACGCATACGCCCTTTTTGGCCAAGGGCATCATTGTCGACGTTTTGCTGCTTTTCATGTGCTTTAAAGGCAATTCGAATCTACCTCCTGAAATCTGTTTCCTGCAATTCTGCCTTGCTTTCAAATCCTCTTCGTTGCCTTCCCTCAATATATTTGTGGATGAGAGTTATCATTTATAACTCTGCAGGTTTGTGAATTGCAGTGCCCCTGAGCTCCATTTTTCAACTCGCTTTTTTGGGAGCTGGCCGCAAAAGCACTGGATGGCCTAAGGCCCTATTCTGGTTCCGGGCGGCAGGCTGAGCCTGCGGTTAATTCTTCTTCCTGATGGGAAAATAGAGTGACCTGTGCCTGTCCCAACACCTAGAGCTAGTCTCTCATTGGCTCCCCCTCTTCCCGTTCATCCTCAGGACAAATTGAAAGCTGTACGGAACAGGAGGTTAAAGGTGCTGATTCTCCAAGGAGGGAGATTGCTAGTAAAGCGGCTGGAATGGCGAACCCGAGCACAAGGAGATGAGAAATGAGGTGCGTTTTAGAAACCTTTCTCGGTCACACGGTCTACCACCTTCTGGGTTTCTCATGCATGTTTTCGATGTAGGAAGATGCCCTTGAACCTGGAGATTTGGGACCCATGGGATGGGTAACAGGCAGTAGTACTTTAAAGGCTCTGCGTTTGCTCCCCCAACCTCACCAAATCTCTCAGCCCCGATAGTATCCACCCTTACCTCTCATCCAGCTGTGGGTCTAGATATGGTCAATCCAGGTGGCATCACAGCCCCTGAACGAATTTTGTAAGAATTTCTCTCTCTTTCACTGTCTTTGTTTCACGGGTTATTAAAATTAATTTATTTTTATAATGGGGTTTAGCTGCTTTTCACGGCTGTGTTTATGCCGCTTTACACCCACTTGACTCACATCCAGCGAGATATCAATACATAGGTTTTAAGATTCTTACTAGTCAGATATATTCTTGTGCGGTGAATAAGGGGTGTTGAGTCCAGTTCACTGAGCAAGGAGTAGGTCTTTCTATTACATATTGGGTTTATGGAACGGTATCTGAGCTAATTTGAAACCCTTGTTTTATGCATCACCCCACCTCACCTTTCCCGTTAAGCAGCCATAGTGTGTTTTCTAAACGTGTGACTCTGTTCTGTTTTGTAATTCAGTTCAAGTGTAGCGGTTTTTACATTCCCTCTATAAATGATAGCTTTTGATAAGTGTCTTTTTCTTTGTGACTTATTTCACTTAGAATCGTCGTACCTAAATCCACTCATCATGCTGCTACTAGCCTTATGACATTGATTTCATGGCTGAGTGATATTCCATTGTACATAAGGACCACCACATCTTTATCCATTTTTCTCTTTCCTGGGATATTTAAGGTGTCATGAAGTGGAGGTTCTTGTCAACAGAGCAGCCCTAAACTTTGGGGTGCCTGTGTCTTGCTGATTTTTAGTTTTCCCAATTTATACGCCCTTGAGTGGAAGTGCCCTATGCGCTCTAAGCTGTGTTTTTTAGATGTTTCAGGACACACCGTACACTTCTCCAGAGTGGCTGTTGGCAATTTACATCCCGCCCATCAGCGTAGCAAGGCTCCCATTTCGCCATGGCCTGTCCTGCATTTCTGGTTTTGACACTTTTTTCAGGATGGCCCTTTTGACCCATGGGAAGCGAGACTTCTTTGTAGCGCTGATTTGCCTTTCCAGGTTGCTTGGTTGGCCAAAAAGGGCGTATGCGTTTTTTCCTGAATATATTCAGGAAAAAACGCATACGCCCTTTTTGGCCAAGGGCATCATTGTCGACGTTTTGCTGCTTTTCATGTGCTTTAAAGGCGATTCGAATCTACCTCCTGAAATCTGTTTCCTGCAATTCTGCCTTGCTTTCAAATCCTCTTCGTTGCCTTCCCTCAATATATTTGTGGATGAGAGTTATCATTTATAACTCTGCAGGTTTGTGAATTGCAGTGCCCCTGAGCTCCATTTTTCAACTCGCTTTTTTGGGAGCTGGCCGCAAAAGCGCAGGATGGCCTCAGGCCCTATTCTGGTTCCGGGCGGCAGGCTGAGCCTGTGGTTAATTCTTCTTCCTGATGGGAAAATAGAGTGACCTGTGCCTGTCCCAACACCTAGAGCTAGTCTCTCATTGGCTCCCCCTCTTCCCGTTCATCCTCAGGACAAATTGAAAGCTGTACGGAACAGGAGGTTAAAGGTGCTGATTCTCCAAGGAGGGAGATTGCTAGTAAAGCGGCTGGAATGGCGAACCCGAGCACAAGGAGATGAGAAATGAGGTGCGATTTAGAAACCTTTCTCGGTCACACGGTCTACCACCTTCTGGGTTTCTCATGCATGTTTTCGATGTAGGAAGATGCCCTTGAACCTGGAGATTTGGGACCCATGGGATGGGTAACAGGCAGTAGTACTTTAAAGGCTCTGCGTTTGCTCCCCCAACCTCACCAAATCTCTCAGCCCCGAAAGTATCCACCCTTACATCTCATCCAGCTGTGGGTCTAGATATGGTCAATCCAGGTGGCATCACAGCCCCTGAACGAATTTTGTAAGAATTTCTCTCTCTTTCACTGTCTTTGTTTCACGGGTTTTTAAAATTAATTTATTTTTATAACGGGGTTTATCTGCTTTTCACGGCTGTGTTTATGCCGCTTTACACCCACTTGTCTCACATCCAGAGAGATATCAATACATAGGTTTTAAGATTCTTACTAGTCAGATATATTCTTGTGCGGTGAAGAGGGGGTGTTGAGTCCAGTTCACTGAGCAAGGAGTAGGTCTTTCTATTACATATTTGGTTTATGGAATGGTATCTGAGGTAATTTGAAACCCTTGTTTTATGCATCACCCCACCTCACCTTTCCCGTTAAGCAGCCATAGTGTGTTTTGTAAACGTGTGACTCTGTTCTGTTTTTAATTCAGTTCAAGTGTAGCGGTTTTTACATTCCCTCTATAAGTGATAGCTTATGATAAGTGTCTTTTTCTGTGTGACTTATTTCACTTAGAATCGTCGTACCTAAATCCACTCATCATGCTGCTACTAGCCTTATGACATTGATTTCATGGCTGAGTGATATTCCATTGTACATAAGGACCACCACATCTTTATCCATTTTTCTCTTTCCTGGGATATTTAAGGTGTCATGAAGTGGAGGTTCTTGTCAACAGAGCAGCCCTAAACTTTGGGGTGCCTGTGTCTTGCTGATTTTTAATTTTCCCAATTTATACGCCAATGAGTGGATGTGCCCTATGCGCACTAAGCTGTGTTTTTTCGATGTTTCAGGACACACCGTACACTTCTCCAGAGTGGCTGTTGGCAATTTACATCCCGCCCATCAGCGTAGCAAGGCTCCCATTTCTCCATGGCCTGTCCTGCATTTCTGGTTTTGACACTTTTTTCAGGATGGCCCTTTTGACCCATGGGAAGCGAGACTTCTTTGTAGCGCTGATTTGCCTTTCCAGGTTGCTTGGTTGGCCAAAAAGGGCGTATGCTTTTTTTCCTGAATATATTCAGGAAAAAACGCATACGCCCTTTTGGCCAAGGGCATCATTGTTGACGTTTTGCTGCTTTTCATATGCTTTAAAGGCGATTCGAATCTACCTCCTGAAATCTGTTTCCTGCAATTCTGCCTTGCTTTCAAATCCTCTTCGTTGCCTTCCCTCAATATATTTGTGGATGAGAGTTATCATTTATAACTCTGCAGGTTTGTGAATTGCAGTGCCCCTGAGCTCCATTTTTCAACTCGCTTTTTTGGGAGCTGGCCGCAAATGCGCAGGATGGCCTCAGGCCCTATTCTGGTTCCGGGCGGCAGGCTGAGCCTGTGGTTAATTCTTCTTCCTGATGGGAAAATAGAGTGACCTGTGCCTGTCCCAACACCTAGAGCTAGTCTCTCATTGGCTCCCCCTCTTCCCGTTCATCCTCAGGACAAATTGAAAGCTGTACGGAACAGGAGGTTAAAGATGCTGATTCTCCAAGGAGGGAGATTGCTAGTAAAGCGGCTGGAATGGCGAACCCGAGCACAAGGAGATGAGAAATGGGGTGCGTTTTAGAAACCTTTCCCGGTCACACGGTCTACCACCTTCTGGGTTTCTCATGCATGTTTTTGATTTAGGAAGATGCCCTTGAACCTGGAGATTTGGGACCCATGGGATGGGTAACAGGCAGTAGTACTTTACAGGCTCTGCGTTTGCTCCCCCAACCTCACCAAATCTCTCAGCCCCGAAAGTATCCACCCTTACGTCTCATCCAGCTGTGGGTCTAGATATGGTCAATCCAGGTGGCATCACAGCCCCTGAACGAATTTTGTAAGAATTTCTCTCTCTTTCACTGTCTTTGTTTCACGGGTTTTTAAAATTAATTTATTTTTATAACGGGGTTTATCTGCTTGTCACGGCTGTGTTTATGCCGCTTTACACCCACTTGTCTCACATCCAGAGAGATATCAATACATAGGTTTTACGATTCTGACTAGTCAGATATATTCTTGTGCGGTGAATAAGGGGTGTTGAGTCCAGTTCACTGAGCAAGGAGTAGGTCTTTCTATTACATATTTGGTTTATGGAACGGTATCTGAGCTAATTTGAAACCCTTGTTTTATGCATCACCCCACCTCACCTTTCCCGTTAAGCAGCCATAGTGTGTTTTCTAAACGTGTGACTCTGTTCTGTTTTGTAATTCAGTTCAAGTGTAGCGGTTTTTACATTCCCTCTATAAATGATAGCTTTTGATAAGTGTCTTTTTCTTTGTGACTTATTTCACTTACAATCGTCGTACCTAAATCCACTCATCATGCTGCTACTAGCCTTATGACATTGATTTCATGGCTGAGTGATATTCCATTGTACATAAGGACCACCACATCTTTATCCATTTTTCTCTTTCCTGGGATATTTAAGGTGTCATGAAGTGGAGGTTCTTGTCAACAGAGCAGCCCTAAACTTTGGGGTGCCTGTGTCTTGCTGATTTTTAGTTTTCCCAATTTATACGCCCTTGAGTGGAAGTGCCCTATGCGCTCTAAGCTGTGTTTTTTAGATGTTTCAGGACACACCGTAAACTTCTCCAGAGTGGCTGTTGGCAATTTACATCCCGCCCATCAGCGTAGCAAGGCTCCCATTTCGCCATGGCCTGTCCTGCATTTCTGGTTTTGACACTTTTTTCAGGATGGCCCTTTTGACCCATGGGAAACGAGACTTCTTTGTAGCGCTGATTTGCCTTTCCAGGTTGCTTGGTTGGCCAAAAAGGGCGTATGCGTTTTTTCCTGAATATATTCAGGAAAAAACGCATACGCCCTTTTTGGCCAAGGGCATCATTGTCGACGTTTTGCTGCTTTTCATGTGCTTTAAAGGCGATTCGAATCTACCTCCTGAAATCTGTTTCCTGCAATTCTGCCTTGCTTTCAAATCCTCTTCGTTGCCTTCCCTCAATATATTTGTGGATGAGAGTTATCATTTATAACTCTGCAGGTTTGTGAATTGCAGTGCCCCTGAGCTCCATTTTTCAACTCGCTTTTTTGGGAGCTGGCCGCAAAAGCGCAGGATGGCCTCAGGCCCTATTCTGGTTCCGGGCGGCAGGCTGAGCCTGTGGTTAATTCTTCTTCCTGATGGGAAAATAGAGTGACCTGTGCCTGTCCCAACACCTAGAGCTAGTCTCTCATTGGCTCCCCCTCTTCCCGTTCATCCTCAGGACAAATTGAAAGCTGTACGGAACAGGAGGTTAAAGGTGCTGATTCTCCAAGGAGGGAGATTGCTAGTAAAGCGGCTGGAATGGCGAACCCGAGCACAAGGAGATGAGAAATGAGGTGCGTTTTAGAAACCTTTCTCGGTCACACGGTCTACCACCTTCTGGGTTTCTCATGCATGTTTTCGATGTAGGAAGATGCCCTTGAACCTGGAGATTTGGGACCCATGGGATGGGTAACAGGCAGTAGTACTTTAAAGGCTCTGCGTTTGCTCCCCCAACCTCACCAAATCTCTCAGCCCCGAAAGTATCCACCCTTACGTCTCATCCAGCTGTGGGTCTAGATATGGTCAATCCAGGTGGCATCACAGCCCCTGAACGAATTTTGTAAGAATTTCTCTCTCTTTCACTGTCTTTGTTTCACGGGTTATTAAAATTAATTTATTTTTATAATGGGGTTTAGCTGCTTTTCACGGCTGTGTTTATGCCGCTTTACACCCACTTGACTCACATCCAGCGCGATATCAATACATAGGTTTTAAGATTCTTACTAGTCAGATATATTCTTGTGCGGTGAATAAGGGGTGTTGAGTCCAGTTCACTGAGCAAGGAGTAGGTCTTTCTATTACATATTGGGTTTATGGAACGGTATCTGAGCTAATTTGAAACCCTTGTTTTATGCATCACCCCACCTCACCTTTCCCGTTAAGCAGCCATAGTGTGTTTTCTAAACGTGTGACTCTGTTCTGTTTTGTAATTCAGTTCAAGTGTAGCGGTTTTTACATTCCCTCTATAAATGATAGCTTTTGATAAGTGTCTTTTTCTTTGTGACTTATTTCACTTAGAATCGTCGTACCTAAATCCACTCATCATGCTGCTACTAGCCTTATGACATTGATTTCATGGCTGAGTGATATTCCATTGTACATAAGGACCACCACATCTTTATCCATTTTTCTCTTTCCTGGGATATTTAAGGTGTCATGAACTGGAGGTTCTTGTCAACAGAGCAGCCCTAAACTTTGGGGTGCCTGTGTCTTGCTGATTTTTAGTTTTCCCAATTTATACGCCCTTGAGTGGAAGTGCCCTATGCGCTCTAAGCTGTGTTTTTTAGATGTTTCAGGACACACCGTAAACTTCTCCAGAGTGGCTGTTGGCAATTTACATCCCGCCCATCAGCGTAGCAAGGCTCCCATTTCTCCATGGCCTGTCCTGCATTTCTGGTTTTGACACTTTTTTCAGGATGGCCCTTTTGACCCATGGGAAGCGAGACTTCTTTGTAGCGCTGATTTGCCTTTCCAGGTTGCTTGGTTGGCCAAAAAGGGCGTATGCGTTTTTTCCTGAATATATTCAGGAAAAAACGCATACGCCCTTTTTGGCCAAGGGCATCATTGTCGACGTTTTGCTGCTTTTCATGTGCTTTAAAGGCAATTCGAATCTACCTCCTGAAATCTGTTTCCTGCAATTCTGCCTTGCTTTCAAATCCTCTTCGTTGCCTTCCCTCAATATATTTGTGGATGAGAGTTATCATTTATAACTCTGCAGGTTTGTGAATTGCAGTGCCCCTGAGCTCCATTTTTCAACTCGCTTTTTTGGGAGCTGGCCGCAAAAGCACTGGATGGCCTCAGGCCCTATTCTGGTTCCGGGCGGCAGGCTGAGCCTGCGGTTAATTCTTCTTCCTGATGGGAAAATAGAGTGACCTGTGCCTGTCCCAACACCTAGAGCTAGTCTCTCATTGGCTCCCCCTCTTCCCGTTCATCCTCAGGACAAATTGAAAGCTGTACGGAACAGGAGGTTAAAGGTGCTGATTCTCCAAGGAGGGAGATTGCTAGTAAAGCGGCTGGAATGGCGAACCCGAGCACAAGGAGATGAGAAATGAGGTGCGTTTTAGAAACCTTTCTCGGTCACACGGTCTACCACCTTCTGGGTTTCTCATGCATGTTTTCGATGTAGGAAGATGCCCTTGAACCTGGAGATTTGGGACCCATGGGATGGGTAACAGGCAGTAGTACTTTAAAGGCTCTGCGTTTGCTCCCCCAACCTCACCAAATCTCTCAGCCCCGATAGTATCCACCCTTACGTCTCATCCAGCTGTGGGTCTAGATATGGTCAATCCAGGTGGCATCACAGCCCCTGAACGAATTTTGTAAGAATTTCTCTCTCTTTCACTGTCTTTGTTTCACGGGTTATTAAAATTAATTTATTTTTATAATGGGGTTTAGCTGCTTTTCACGGCTGTGTTTATGCCGCTTTACACCCACTTGACTCACATCCAGCGAGATATCAATACATAGGTTTTAAGATTCTTACTAGTCAGATATATTCTTGTGCGGTGAATAAGGGGTGTTGAGTCCAGTTCACTGAGCAAGGAGTAGGTCTTTCTATTACATATTGGGTTTATGGAACGGTATCTGAGCTAATTTGAAACCCTTGTTTTATGCATCACCCCACCTCACCTTTCCCGTTAAGCAGCCATAGTGTGTTTTCTAAACGTGTGACTCTGTTCTGTTTTGTAATTCAGTTCAAGTGTAGCGGTTTTTACATTCCCTCTATAAATGATAGCTTTTGATAAGTGTCTTTTTCTTTGTGACTTATTTCACTTAGAATCGTCGTACCTAAATCCACTCATCATGCTGCTACTAGCCTTATGACATTGATTTCATGGCTGAGTGATATTCCATTGTACATAAGGACCACCACATCTTTATCCATTTTTCTCTTTCCTGGGATATTTAAGGTGTCATGAAGTGGAGGTTCTTGTCAACAGAGCAGCCCTAAACTTTGGGGTGCCTGTGTCTTGCTGATTTTTAGTTTTCCCAATTTATACGCCCTTGAGTGGAAGTGCCCTATGCGCTCTAAGCTGTGTTTTTTAGATGTTTCAGGACACACCGTACACTTCTCCAGAGTGGCTGTTGGCAATTTACATCCCGCCCATCAGCGTAGCAAGGCTCCCATTTCGCCATGGCCTGTCCTGCATTTCTGGTTTTGACACTTTTTTCAGGATGGCCCTTTTGACCCATGGGAAGCGAGACTTCTTTGTAGCGCTGATTTGCCTTTCCAGGTTGCTTGGTTGGCCAAAAAGGGCGTATGCGTTTTTTCCTGAATATATTCAGGAAAAAACGCATACGCCCTTTTTGGCCAAGGGCATCATTGTCGACGTTTTGCTGCTTTTCATGTGCTTTAAAGGCGATTCGAATCTACCTCCTGAAATCTGTTTCCTGCAATTCTGCCTTGCTTTCAAATCCTCTTCGTTGCCTTCCCTCAATATATTTGTGGATGAGAGTTATCATTTATAACTCTGCAGGTTTGTGAATTGCAGTGCCCCTGAGCTCCATTTTTCAACTCGCTTTTTTGGGAGCTGGCCGCAAAAGCGCAGGATGGCCTCAGGCCCTATTCTGGTTCCGGGCGGCAGGCTGAGCCTGTGGTTAATTCTTCTTCCTGATGGGAAAATAGAGTGACCTGTGCCTGTCCCAACACCTAGAGCTAGTCTCTCATTGGCTCCCACTCTTCCCGTTCATCCTCAGGACAAATTGAAAGCTGTACGGAACAGGAGGTTAAAGGTGCTGATTCTCCAAGGAGGGAGATTGCTAGTAAAGCGGCTGGAATGGCGAACCCGAGCACAAGGAGATGAGAAATGAGGTGCGTTTTAGAAATCTTTCTCGGTCACACGGTCTACCACCTTCTGGGTTTCTCATGCATGTTTTCGATGTAGGAAGATGCCCTTGAACCTGGAGATTTGGGACCCATGGGATGGGTAACAGGCAGTAGTACTTTAAAGGCTCTGCGTTTGCTCCCCCAACCTCACCAAATCTCTCAGCCCCGAAAGTATCCACCCTTACATCTCATCCAGCTGTGGGTGTAGATATGGTCAATCCAGGTGGCATCACAGCCCCTGAACGAATTTTGTAAGAATTTCTCTCTCTTTCACTGTCTTTGTTTCACGGGTTTTTAAAATTAATTTATTTTTATAACGGGGTTTATCTGCTTTTCACGGCTGTGTTTATGCCGCTTTACACCCACTTGTCTCACATCCAGAGAGATATCAATACATAGGTTTTAAGATTCTTACTAGTCAGATATATTCTTGTGCGGTGAAGAGGGGGTGTTGAGTCCAGTTCACTGAGCAAGGAGTAGGTCTTTCTATTACATATTTGGTTTATGGAATGGTATCTGAGGTAATTTGAAACCCTTGTTTTATGCATCACCCCACCTCACCTTTCCCGTTAAGCAGCCATAGTGTGTTTTGTAAACGTGTGACTCTGTTCTGTTTTTAATTCAGTTCAAGTGTAGCGGTTTTTACATTCCCTCTATAAGTGATAGCTTATGATAAGTGTCTTTTTCTGTGTGACTTATTTCACTTAGAATCGTCGTACCTAAATCCACTCATCATGCTGCTACTAGCCTTATGACATTGATTTCATGGCTGAGTGATATTCCATTGTACATAAGGACCACCACATCTTTATCCATTTTTCTCTTTCCTGGGATATTTAAGGTGTCATGAAGTGGAGGTTCTTGTCAACAGAGCAGCCCTAAACTTTGGGGTGCCTGTGTCTTGCTGATTTTTAGTTTTCCCAATTTATACGCCAATGAGTGGATGTGCCCTATGCGCACTAAGCTGTGTTTTTTCGATGTTTCAGGACACACCGTACACTTCTCCAGAGTGGCTGTTGGCAATTTACATCCCGCCCATCAGCGTAGCAAGGCTCCCATTTCTCCATGGCCTGTCCTGCATTTCTGGTTTTGACACTTTTTTCAGGATGGCCCTTTTGACCCATGGGAAGCGAGACTTCTTTGTAGCGCTGATTTGCCTTTCCAGGTTGCTTGGTTGGCCAAAAAGGGCGTATGCTTTTTTTCCTGAATATATTCAGGAAAAAACGCATACGCCCTTTTGGCCAAGGGCATCATTGTTGACGTTTTGCTGCTTTTCATATGCTTTAAAGGCGATTCGAATCTACCTCCTGAAATCTGTTTCCTGCAATTCTGCCTTGCTTTCAAATCCTCTTCGTTGCCTTCCCTCAATATATTTGTGGATGAGAGTTATCATTTATAACTCTGCAGGTTTGTGAATTGCAGTGCCCCTGAGCTCCATTTTTCAACTCGCTTTTTTGGGAGCTGGCCGCAAATGCGCAGGATGGCCTCAGGCCCTATTCTGGTTCCGGGCGGCAGGCTGAGCCTGTGGTTAATTCTTCTTCCTGATGGGAAAATAGAGTGACCTGTGCCTGTCCCAACACCTAGAGCTAGTCTCTCATTGGCTCCCCCTCTTCCCGTTCATCCTCAGGACAAATTGAAAGCTGTACGGAACAGGAGGTTAAAGATGCTGATTCTCCAAGGAGGGAGATTGCTAGTAAAGCGGCTGGAATGGCGAACCCGAGCACAAGGAGATGAGAAATGGGGTGCGTTTTAGAAACCTTTCCCGGTCACACGGTCTACCACCTTCTGGGTTTCTCATGCATGTTTTTGATTTAGGAAGATGCCCTTGAACCTGGAGATTTGGGACCCATGGGATGGGTAACAGGCAGTAGTACTTTATAGGCTCTGCGTTTGCTCCCCCAACCTCACCAAATCTCTCAGCCCCGAAAGTATCCACCCTTACGTCTCATCCAGCTGTGGGTCTAGATATGGTCAATCCAGGTGGCATCACAGCCCCTGAACGAATTTTGTAAGAATTTCTCTCTCTTTCACTGTCTTTGTTTCACGGGTTTTTAAAATTAATTTATTTTTATAACGGGGTTTATCTGCTTGTCACGGCTGTGTTTATGCCTCTTTACACCCACTTGTCTCACATCCAGAGAGATATCAATACATAGGTTTTACGATTCTTACTAGTCAGATATATTCTTGTGCGGTGAATAAGGGGTGTTGAGTCCAGTTCACTGAGCAAGGAGTAGGTCTTTCTATTACATATTTGGTTTATGGAACGGTATCTGAGCTAATTTGAAACCCTTGTTTTATGCATCACCCCACCTCACCTTTCCCGTTAAGCAGCCATAGTGTGTTTTCTAAACGTGTGACTCTGTTCTGTTTTGTAATTCAGTTCAAGTGTAGCGGTTTTTACATTCCCTCTATAAATGATAGCTTTTGATAAGTGTCTTTTTCTTTGTGACTTATTTCACTTGGAATCGTCGTACCTAAATCCACTCATCATGCTGCTACTAGCCTTATGACATTGATTTCATGGCTGAGTGATATTCCATTGTACATAAGGACCACCACATCTTTATCCATTTTTCTCTTTCCTGGGATATTTAAGGTGTCATGAAGTGGAGGTTCTTGTCAACAGAGCAGCCCTAAACTTTGGGGTGCCTGTGTCTTGCTGATTTTTAGTTTTCCCAATTTATACGCCCTTGAGTGGAAGTGCCCTATGCGCTCTAAGCTGTGTTTTTTAGATGTTTCAGGACACACCGTAAACTTCTCCAGAGTGGCTGTTGGCAATTTACATCCCGCCCATCAGCGTAGCAAGGCTCCCATTTCGCCATGGCCTGTCCTGCATTTCTGGTTTTGACACTTTTTTCAGGATGGCCCTTTTGACCCATGGGAAGCGAGACTTCTTTGTAGCGCTGATTTGCCTTTCCAGGTTGCTTGGTTGGCCAAAAAGGGCGTATGCGTTTTTTCCTGAATATATTCAGGAAAAAACGCATACGCCCTTTTTGGCCAAGGGCATCATTGTCGACGTTTTGCTGCTTTTCATGTGCTTTAAAGGCGATTCGAATCTACCTCCTGAAATCTGTTTCCTGCAATTCTGCCTTGCTTTCAAATCCTCTTCGTTGCCTTCCCTCAATATATTTGTGGATGAGAGTTATCATTTATAACTCTGCAGGTTTGTGAATTGCAGTGCCCCTGAGCTCCATTTTTCAACTCGCTTTTTTGGGAGCTGGCCGCAAAAGCGCAGGATGGCCTCAGGCCCTATTCTGGTTCCGGGCGGCAGGCTGAGCCTGTGGTTAATTCTTCTTCCTGATGGGAAAATAGAGTGACCTGTGCCTGTCCCAACACCTAGAGCTAGTCTCTCATTGGCTCCCCCTCTTCCCGTTCATCCTCAGGACAAATTGAAAGCTGTATGGAACAGGAGGTTAAAGGTGCTGATTCTCCAAGGAGGGAGATTGCTAGTAAAGCGGCTGGAATGGCGAACCCGAGCACAAGGAGATGAGAAATGAGGTGCGTTTTAGAAACCTTTCTCGGTCACACGGTCTACCACCTTCTGGGTTTCTCATGCATGTTTTCGATGTAGGAAGATGCCCTTGAACCTGGAGATTTGGGACCCATGGGATGGGTAACAGGCAGTAGTACTTTAAAGGCTCTGCGTTTGCTCCCCCAACCTCACCAAATCTCTCAGCCCCGAAAGTATCCACCCTTACGTCTCATCCAGCTGTGGGTCTAGATATGGTCAATCCAGGTGGCATCACAGCCCCTGAACGAATTTTGTAAGAATTTCTCTCTCTTTCACTGTCTTTGTTTCACGGGTTATTAAAATTAATTTATTTTTATAATGGGGTTTAGCTGCTTTTCACGGCTGTGTTTATGCCGCTTTACACCCACTTGACTCACATCCAGCGCGATATCAATACATAGGTTTTAAGATTCTTACTAGTCAGATATATTCTTGTGCGGTGAATAAGGGGTGTTGAGTCCAGTTCACTGAGCAAGGAGTAGGTCTTTCTATTACATATTGGGTTTATGGAACGGTATCTGAGCTAATTTGAAACCCTTGTTTTATGCATCACCCCACCTCACCTTTCCCGTTAAGCAGCCATAGTGTGTTTTGTAAACGTGTGACTCTGTTCTGTTTTGTAATTCAGTTCAAGTGTAGCGGTTTTTACATTCCCTCTATAAATGATAGCTTTTGATAAGTGTCTTTTTCTTTGTGACTTATTTCACTTAGAATCGTCGTACCTAAATCCACTCATCATGCTGCTACTAGCCTTATGACATTGATTTCATGGCTGAGTGATATTCCATTGTACATAAGGACCACCACATCTTTATCCATTTTTCTCTTTCCTGGGATATTTAAGGTGTCATGAAGTGGAGGTTCTTGTCAACAGAGCAGCCCTAAACTTTGGGGTGCCTGTGTCTTGCTGATTTTTAGTTTTCCCAATTTATACGCCCTTGAGTGGAAGTGCCCTATGCGCTCTAAGCTGTGTTTTTTAGATGTTTCAGGACACACCGTAAACTTCTCCAGAGTGGCTGTTGGCAATTTACATCCCGCCCATCAGCGTAGCAAGGCTCCAATTTCTCCATGGCCTGTCCTGCATTTCTGGTTTTGACACTTTTTTCAGGATGGCCCTTTTGACCCATGGGAAGCGAGACTTCTTTGTAGCGCTGATTTGCCTTTCCAGGTTGCTTGGTTGGCCAAAAAGGGCGTATGCGTTTTTTCCTGAATATATTCAGGAAAAAACGCATACGCCCTTTTTGGCCAAGGGCATCATTGTCGACGTTTTGCTGCTTTTCATGTGCTTTAAAGGCAATTCGAATCTACCTCCTGAAATCTGTTTCCTGCAATTCTGCCTTGCTTTCAAATCCTCTTCGTTGCCTTCCCTCAATATATTTGTGGATGAGAGTTATCATTTATAACTCTGCAGGTTTGTGAATTGCAGTGCCCCTGAGCTCCATTTTTCAACTCGCTTTTTTGGGAGCTGGCCGCAAAAGCACTGGATGGCCTAAGGCCCTATTCTGGTTCCGGGCGGCAGGCTGAGCCTGCGGTTAATTCTTCTTCCTGATGGGAAAATAGAGTGACCTGTGCCTGTCCCAACACCTAGAGCTAGTCTCTCATTGGCTCCCCCTCTTCCCGTTCATCCTCAGGACAAATTGAAAGCTGTACAGAACAGGAGGTTAAAGGTGCTGATTCTCCAAGGAGGGAGATTGCTAGTAAAGCGGCTGGAATGGCGAACCCGAGCACAAGGAGATGAGAAATGAGGTGCGTTTTAGAAACCTTTCTCGGTCACACGGTCTACCACCTTCTGGGTTTCTCATGCATGTTTTCGATGTAGGAAGATGCCCTTGAACCTGGAGATTTGGGACCCATGGGATGGGTAACAGGCAGTAGTACTTTAAAGGCTCTGCGTTTGCTCCCCCAACCTCACCAAATCTCTCAGCCCCGATAGTATCCACCCTTACGTCTCATCCAGCTGTGGGTCTAGATATGGTCAATCCAGGTGGCATCACAGCCCCTGAACGAATTTTGTAAGAATTTCTCTCTCTTTCACTGTCTTTGTTTCACGGGTTATTAAAATTAATTTATTTTTATAATGGGGTTTAGCTGCTTTTCACGGCTGTGTTTATGCCGCTTTACACCCACTTGACTCACATCCAGCGAGATATCAATACATAGGTTTTAAGATTCTTACTAGTCAGATATATTCTTGTGCGGTGAATAAGGGGTGTTGAGTCCAGTTCACTGAGCAAGGAGTAGGTCTTTCTATTACATATTGGGTTTATGGAACGGTATCTGAGCTAATTTGAAACCCTTGTTTTATGCATCACCCCACCTCACCTTTCCCGTTAAGCAGCCATAGTGTGTTTTCTAAACGTGTGACTCTGTTCTGTTTTGTAATTCAGTTCAAGTGTAGCGGTTTTTACATTCCCTCTATAAATGATAGCTTTTGATAAGTGTCTTTTTCTTTGTGACTTATTTCACTTAGAATCGTCGTACCTAAATCCACTCATCATGCTGCTACTAGCCTTATGACATTGATTTCATGGCTGAGTGATATTCCATTGTACATAAGGACCACCACATCTTTATCCATTTTTCTCTTTCCTGGGATATTTAAGGTGTCATGAAGTGGAGGTTCTTGTCAACAGAGCAGCCCTAAACTTTGGGGTGCCTGTGTCTTGCTGATTTTTAGTTTTCCCAATTTATACGCCCTTGAGTGGAAGTGCCCTATGCGCTCTAAGCTGTGTTTTTTAGATGTTTCAGGACACACCGTACACTTCTCCAGAGTGGCTGTTGGCAATTTACATCCCGCCCATCAGCGTAGCAAGGCTCCCATTTCGCCATGGCCTGTCCTGCATTTCTGGTTTTGACACTTTTTTCAGGATGGCCCTTTTGACCCATGGGAAGCGAGACTTCTTTGTAGCGCTGATTTGCCTTTCCAGGTTGCTTGGTTGGCCAAAAAGGGCGTATGCGTTTTTTCCTGAATATATTCAGGAAAAAACGCATACGCCCTTTTTGGCCAAGGGCATCATTGTCGACGTTTTGCTGCTTTTCATGTGCTTTAAATGCGATTCGAATCTACCTCCTGAAATCTGTTTCCTGCAATTCTGCCTTGCTTTCAAATCCTCTTCGTTGCCTTCCCTCAATATATTTGTGGATGAGAGTTATCATTTATAACTCTGCAGGTTTGTGAATTGCAGTGCCCCTGAGCTCCATTTTTCAACTCGCTTTTTTGGGAGCTGGCCGCAAAAGCGCAGGATGGCCTCAGGCCCTATTCTGGTTCCGGGCGGCAGGCTGAGCCTGTGGTTAATTCTTCTTCCTGATGGGAAAATAGAGTGACCTGTGCCTGTCCCAACACCTAGAGCTAGTCTCTCATTGGCTCCCCCTCTTCCCGTTCATCCTCAGGACAAATTGAAAGCTGTATGGAACAGGAGGTTAAAGGTGCTGATTCTCCAAGGAGGGAGATTGCTAGTAAAGCGGCTGGAATGGCGAACCCGAGCACAAGGAGATGAGAAATGAGGTGCGTTTTAGAAACCTTTCTCGGTCACACGGTCTACCACCTTCTGGGTTTCTCATGCATGTTTTCGATGTAGGAAGATGCCCTTGAACCTGGAGATTTGGGACCCATGGGATGGGTAACAGGCAGTAGTACTTTAAAGGCTCTGCGTTTGCTCCCCCAACCTCACCAAATCTCTCAGCCCCGAAAGTATCCACCCTTACGTCTCATCCAGCTGTGGGTCTAGATATGGTCAATCCAGGTGGCATCACAGCCCCTGAACGAATTTTGTAAGAATTTCTCTCTCTTTCACTGTCTTTGTTTCACGGGTTATTAAAATTAATTTATTTTTATAATGGGGTTTAGCTGCTTTTCACGGCTGTGTTTATGCCGCTTTACACCCACTTGACTCACATCCAGCGCGATATCAATACATAGGTTTTAAGATTCTTACTAGTCAGATATATTCTTGTGCGGTGAATAAGGGGTGTTGAGTCCAGTTCACTGAGCAAGGAGTAGGTCTTTCTATTACATATTGGGTTTATGGAACGGTATCTGAGCTAATTTGAAACCCTTGTTTTATGCATCACCCCACCTCACCTTTCCCGTTAAGCAGCCATAGTGTGTTTTCTAAACGTGTGACTCTGTTCTGTTTTGTAATTCAGTTCAAGTGTAGCGGTTTTTACATTCCCTCTATAAATGATAGCTTTTGATAAGTGTCTTTTTCTTTGTGACTTATTTCACTTAGAATCGTCGTACCTAAATCCACTCATCATGCTGCTACTAGCCTTATGACATTGATTTCATGGCTGAGTGATATTCCATTGTACATAAGGACCACCACATCTTTATCCATTTTTCTCTTTCCTGGGATATTTAAGGTGTCATGAAGTGGAGGTTCTTGTCAACAGAGCAGCCCTAAACTTTGGGGTGCCTGTGTCTTGCTGATTTTTAGTTTTCCCAATTTATACGCCCTTGAGTGGAAGTGCCCTATGCGCTCTAAGCTGTGTTTTTTAGATGTTTCAGGACACACCGTACACTTCTCCAGAGTGGCTGTTGGCAATTTACATCCCGCCCATCAGCGTAGCAAGGCTCCCATTTCGCCATGGCCTGTCCTGCATTTCTGGTTTTGACACTTTTTTCAGGATGGCCCTTTTGACCCATGGGAAGCGAGACTTCTTTGTAGCGCTGATTTGCCTTTCCAGGTTGCTTGGTTGGCCAAAAAGGGCGTATGCGTTTTTTCCTGAATATATTCAGGAAAAAACGCATACGCCCTTTTTGGCCAAGGGCATCATTGTCGACGTTTTGCTGCTTTTCATGTGCTTTAAAGGCGATTCGAATCTACCTCCTGAAATCTGTTTCCTGCAATTCTGCCTTGCTTTCAAATCCTCTTCGTTGCCTTCCCTCAATATATTTGTGGATGAGAGTTATCATTTATAACTCTGCAGGTTTGTGAATTGCAGTGCCCCTGAGCTCCATTTTTCAACTCGCTTTTTTGGGAGCTGGCCGCAAAAGCGCAGGATGGCCTCAGGCCCTATTCTGGTTCCGGGCGGCAGGCTGAGCCTGTGGTTAATTCTTCTTCCTGATGGGAAAATAGAGTGACCTGTGCCTGTCCCAACACCTAGAGCTAGTCTCTCATTGGCTCCCCCTCTTCCCGTTCATCCTCAGGACAAATTGAAAGCTGTACGGAACAGGAGGTTAAAGGTGCTGATTCTCCAAGGAGGGAGATTGCTAGTAAAGCGGCTGGAATGGCGAACCCGAGCACAAGGAGATGAGAAATGAGGTGCGTTTTAGAAACCTTTCTCGGTCACACGGTCTACCACCTTCTGGGTTTCTCATGCATGTTTTCGATGTAGGAAGATGCCCTTGAACCTGGAGATTTGGGACCCATGGGATGGGTAACAGGCAGTAGTACTTTAAAGGCTCTGCGTTTGCTCCCCCAACCTCACCAAATCTCTCAGCCCCGAAAGTATCCACCCTTACATCTCATCCAGCTGTGGGTCTAGATATGGTCAATCCAGGTGGCATCACAGCCCCTGAACGAATTTTGTAAGAATTTCTCTCTCTTTCACTGTCTTTGTTTCACGGGTTTTTAAAATTAATTTATTTTTATAACGGGGTTTATCTGCTTTTCACGGCTGTGTTTATGCCGCTTTACACCCACTTGTCTCACATCCAGAGAGATATCAATACATAGGTTTTAAGATTCTTACTAGTCAGATATATTCTTGTGCGGTGAAGAGGGGGTGTTGAGTCCAGTTCACTGAGCAAGGAGTAGGTCTTTCTATTACATATTTGGTTTATGGAATGGTATCTGAGGTAATTTGAAACCCTTGTTTTATGCATCACCCCACCTCACCTTTCCCGTTAAGCAGCCATAGTGTGTTTTGTAAACGTGTGACTCTGTTCTGTTTTTAATTCAGTTCAAGTGTAGCGGTTTTTACATTCCCTCTATAAGTGATAGCTTATGATAAGTGTCTTTTTCTGTGTGACTTATTTCACTTAGAATCGTCGTACCTAAATCCACTCATCATGCTGCTACTAGCCTTATGACATTGATTTCATGGCTGAGTGATATTCCATTGTACATAAGGACCACCACATCTTTATCCATTTTTCTCTTTCCTGGGATATTTAAGGTGTCATGAAGTGGAGGTTCTTGTCAACAGAGCAGCCCTAAACTTTGGGGTGCCTGTGTCTTGCTGATTTTTAGTTTTCCCAATTTATACGCCAATGAGTGGATGTGCCCTATGCGCACTAAGCTGTGTTTTTTCGATGTTTCAGGACACACCGTACACTTCTCCAGAGTGGCTGTTGGCAATTTACATCCCGCCCATCAGCGTAGCAAGGCTCCCATTTCTCCATGGCCTGTCCTGCATTTCTGGTTTTGACACTTTTTTCAGGATGGCCCTTTTGACCCATGGGAAGCGAGACTTCTTTGTAGCGCTGATTTGCCTTTCCAGGTTGCTTGGTTGGCCAAAAAGGGCGTATGCTTTTTTTCCTGAATATATTCAGGAAAAAACGCATACGCCCTTTTGGCCAAGGGCATCATTGTTGACGTTTTGCTGCTTTTCATATGCTTTAAAGGCGATTCGAATCTACCTCCTGAAATCTGTTTCCTGCAATTCTGCCTTGCTTTCAAATCCTCTTCGTTGCCTTCCCTCAATATATTTGTGGATGAGAGTTATCATTTATAACTCTGCAGGTTTGTGAATTGCAGTGCCCCTGAGCTCCATTTTTCAACTCGCTTTTTTGGGAGCTGGCCGCAAATGCGCAGGATGGCCTCAGGCCCTATTCTGGTTCCGGGCGGCAGGCTGAGCCTGTGGTTAATTCTTCTTCCTGATGGGAAAATAGAGTGACCTGTGCCTGTCCCAACACCTAGAGCTAGTCTCTCATTGGCTCCCCCTCTTCCCGTTCATCCTCAGGACAAATTGAAAGCTGTACGGAACAGGAGGTTAAAGATGCTGATTCTCCAAGGAGGGAGATTGCTAGTAAAGCGGCTGGAATGGCGAACCCGAGCACAAGGAGATGAGAAATGGGGTGCGTTTTAGAAACCTTTCCCGGTCACACGGTCTACCACCTTCTGGGTTTCTCATGCATGTTTTTGATTTAGGAAGATGCCCTTGAACCTGGAGATTTGGGACCCATGGGATGGGTAACAGGCAGTAGTACTTTACAGGCTCTGCGTTTGCTCCCCCAACCTCACCAAATCTCTCAGCCCCGAAAGTATCCACCCTTACGTCTCATCCAGCTGTGGGTCTAGATATGGTCAATCCAGGTGGCATCACAGCCCCTGAACGAATTTTGTAAGAATTTCTCTCTCTTTCACTGTCTTTGTTTCACGGGTTTTTAAAATTAATTTATTTTTATATCGGGGTTTATCTGCTTGTCACGGCTGTGTTTATGCCGCTTTACACCCACTTGTCTCACATCCAGAGAGATATCAATACATAGGTTTTACGATTCTGACTAGTCAGATATATTCTTGTGCGGTGAATAAGGGGTGTTGAGTCCAGTTCACTGAGCAAGGAGTAGGTCTTTCTATTACATATTTGGTTTATGGAACGGTATCTGAGCTAATTTGAAACCCTTGTTTTATGCATCACCCCACCTCACCTTTCCCGTTAAGCAGCCATAGTGTGTTTTCTAAACGTGTGACTCTGTTCTGTTTTGTAATTCAGTTCAAGTGTAGCGGTTTTTACATTCCCTCTATAAATGATAGCTTTTGATAAGTGTCTTTTTCTTTGTGACTTATTTCACTTACAATCGTCGTACCTAAATCCACTCATCATGCTGCTACTAGCCTTATGACATTGATTTCATGGCTGAGTGATATTCCATTGTACATAAGGACCACCACATCTTTATCCATTTTTCTCTTTCCTGGGATATTTAAGGTGTCATGAAGTGGAGGTTCTTGTCAACAGAGCAGCCCTAAACTTTGGGGTGCCTGTGTCTTGCTGATTTTTAGTTTTCCCAATTTATACGCCCTTGAGTGGAAGTGCCCTATGCGCTCTAAGCTGTGTTTTTTAGATGTTTCAGGACACACCGTAAACTTCTCCAGAGTGGCTGTTGGCAATTTACATCCCGCCCATCAGCGTAGCAAGGCTCCCATTTCGCCATGGCCTGTCCTGCATTTCTGGTTTTGACACTTTTTTCAGGATGGCCCTTTTGACCCATGGGAAACGAGACTTCTTTGTAGCGCTGATTTGCCTTTCCAGGTTGCTTGGTTGGCCAAAAAGGGAGTATGCGTTTTTTCCTGAATATATTCAGGAAAAAACGCATACGCCCTTTTTGGCCAAGGGCATCATTGTCGACGTTTTGCTGCTTTTCATGTGCTTTAAAGGCGATTCGAATCTACCTCCTGAAATCTGTTTCCTGCAATTCTGCCTTGCTTTCAAATCCTCTTCGTTGCCTTCCCTCAATATATTTGTGGATGAGAGTTATCATTTATAACTCTGCAGGTTTGTGAATTGCAGTGCCCCTGAGCTCCATTTTTCAACTCGCTTTTTTGGGAGCTGGCCGCAAAAGCACTGGATGGCCTCAGGCCCTATTCTGGTTCCGGGCGGCAGGCTGAGCCTGTGGTTAATTCTTCTTCCTGATGGGAAAATAGAGTGACCTGTGCCTGTCCCAACACCTAGAGCTAGTCTCTCATTGGCTCCCCCTCTTCCCGTTCATCCTCAGGACAAATTGAAAGCTGTACGGAACAGGAGGTTAAAGGTGCTGATTCTCCAAGGAGGGAGATTGCTAGTAAAGCGGCTGGAATGGCGAACCCGAGCACAAGGAGATGAGAAATGAGGTGCGTTTTAGAAACCTTTCTCGGTCACACGGTCTACCACCTTCTGGGTTTCTCATGCATGTTTTCGATGTAGGAAGATGCCCTTGAACCTGGAGATTTGGGACCCATGGGATGGGTAACAGGCAGTAGTACTTTAAAGGCTCTGCGTTTGCTCCCCCAACCTCATCAAATCTCTCAGCCCCGAAAGTATCCACCCTTACGTCTCATCCAGCTGTGGGTCTAGATATGGTCAATCCAGGTGGCATCACAGCCCCTGAACGAATTTTGTAAGAATTTCTCTCTCTTTCACTGTCTTTGTTTCACGGGTTATTAAAATTAATTTATTTTTATAATGGGGTTTAGCTGCTTTTCACGGCTGTGTTTATGCCGCTTTACACCCACTTGACTCACATCCAGCGAGATATCAATACATAGGTTTTAAGATTCTTACTAGTCAGATATATTCTTGTGCGGTGAATAAGGGGTGTTGAGTCCAGTTCACTGAGCAAGGAGTAGGTCTTTCTATTACATATTGGGTTTATGGAACGGTATCTGAGCTAATTTGAAACCCTTGTTTTATGCATCACCCCACCTCACCTTTCCCGTTAAGCAGCCATAGTGTGTTTTCTAAACGTGTGACTCTGTTCTGTTTTTAATTCAGTTCAAGTGTAGCGGTTTTTACATTCCCTCTATAAATGATAGCTTTTGATAAGTGTCTTTTTCTTTGTGACTTATTTCACTTAGAATCGTCGTACCTAAATCCACTCATCATGCTGCTACTAGCCTTATGACATTGATTTCATGGCTGAGTGATATTCCATTGTACATAAGGACCACCACATCTTTATCCATTTTTCTCTTTCCTGGGATATTTAAGGTGTCATGAAGTGGAGGTTCTTGTCAACAGAGCAGCCCTAAACTTTGGGGTGCCTGTGTCTTGCTGATTTTTAGTTTTCCCAATTTATACGCCAATGAGTGGATGTGCCCTATGCGCACTAAGCTGTGTTTTTTCGATGTTTCAGGACACACCGTACACTTCTCCAGAGTGGCTGTTGGCAATTTACATCCCGCCCATCAGCGTAGCAAGGCTCCCATTTCTCCATGGCCTGTCCTGCATTTCTGGTTTTGACACTTTTTTCAGGATGGCCCTTTTGACCCATGGGAAGCGAGACTTCTTTGTAGCGCTGATTTGCCTTTCCAGGTTGCTTGGTTGGCCAAAAAGGGCGTATGCGTTTTTTCCTGAATATATTCAGGAAAAAACGCATACGCCCTTTTTGGCCAAGGGCATCATTGTCGACGTTTTGCTGCTTTTCATGTGCTTTAAAGGCAATTCGAATCTACCTCCTGAAATCTGTTTCCTGCAATTCTGCCTTGCTTTCAAATCCTCTTCGTTGCCTTCCCTCAATATATTTGTGGATGAGAGTTATCATTTATAACTCTGCAGGTTTGTGAATTGCAGTGCCCCTGAGCTCCATTTTTCAACTCGCTTTTTTGGGAGCTGGCCGCAAAAGCACTGGATGGCCTCAGGCCCTATTCTGGTTCCGGGCGGCAGGCTGAGCCTGCGGTTAATTCTTCTTCCTGATGGGAAAATAGAGTGACCTGTGCCTGTCCCAACACCTAGAGCTAATCTCTCATTGGCTCCCCCTCTTCCCGTTCATCCTCAGGACAAATTGAAAGCTGTACGGAACAGGAGGTTAAAGGTGCTGATTCTCCAAGGAGGGAGATTGCTAGTAAAGCGGCTGGAATGGCGAACCCGAGCACAAGGAGATGAGAAATGAGGTGCGTTTTAGAAACCTTTCTCGGTCACACGGTCTACCACCTTCTGGGTTTCTCATGCATGTTTTCGATGTAGGAAGATGCCCTTGAACCTGGAGATTTGGGACCCATGGGATGGGTAACAGGCAGTAGTACTTTAAAGGCTCTGCGTTTGCTCCCCCAACCTCACCAAATCTCTCAGCCCCGAAAGTATCCACCCTTACGTCTCATCCAGCTGTGGGTCTAGATATGGTCAATCCAGGTGGCATCACAGCCCCTGAACGAATTTTGTAAGAATTTCTCTCTCTTTCACTGTCTTTGTTTCACGGGTTATTAAAATTAATTTATTTTTATAATGGGATTTAGCTGCTTTTCACGGCTGTGTTTATGCCGCTTTACACCCACTTGACTCACATCCGGAGAGATATCAATACATAGGTTTTAAGATTCTTACTAGTCAGATATATTCTTGTGCGGTGAATAAGGGGTGTTGAGTCCAGTTCACTGAGCAAGGAGTAGGTCTTTCTATTACATATTGGGTTTATGGAACGGTATCTGAGCTAATTTGAAACCCTTGTTTTATGCATCACCCCACCTCACCTTTCCCGTTAAGCAGCCATAGTGTGTTTTCTAAACGTGTGACTCTGTTCTGTTTTGTAATTCAGTTCAAGTGTAGCGGTTTTTACATTCCCTCTATAAATGATAGCTTTTGGTAAGTGTCTTTTTCTTTGTGACTTATTTCACTTAGAATCGTCGTACCTAAATCCACTCATCATGCTGCTACTAGCCTTATGACATTGATTTCATGGCTGAGTGATATTCCATTGTACATAAGGACCACCACATCTTTATCCATTTTTCTCTTTCCTGGGATATTTAAGGTGTCATGAAGTGGACGTTCTTGTCAACAGAGCAGCCCTAAACTTTGGGGTGCCTGTGTCTTGCTGATTTTTAGTTTTCCCAATTTATACGCCCTTGAGTGGAAGTGCCCTATGCGCTCTAAGCTGTGTTTTTTAGATGTTTCAGGACACACCGTACACTTCTCCAGAGTGGCTGTTGGCAATTTACATCCCGCCCATCAGCGTAGCAAGGCTCCCATTTCGCCATGGCCTGTCCTGCATTTCTGGTTTTGACACTTTTTTCAGGATGGCCCTTTTGACCCATGGGAAGCGAGACTTCTTTGTAGCGCTGATTTGCCTTTCCAGGTTGCTTGGTTAGCCAAAAAGGGCGTATGCGTTTTTTCCTGAATATATTCAGGAAAAAACGCATACGCCCTTTTTGGCCAAGGGCATCATTGTCGACGTTTTGCTGCTTTTCATGTGCTTTAAAGGCGATTCGAATCTACCTCCTGAAATCTGTTTCCTGCAATTCTGCCTTGCTTTCAAATCCTCTTCGTTGCCTTCCCTCAATATATTTGTGGATGAGAGTTATCATTTATAACTCTGCAGGTTTGTGAATTGCAGTGCCCCTGAGCTCCATTTTTCAACTCGCTTTTTTGGGAGCTGGCCGCAAAAGCGCAGGATGGCCTCAGGCCCTATTCTGGTTCCAGGCGGCAGGCTGAGCCTGTGGTTAATTCTTCTTCCTGATGGGAAAATAGAGTGACCTGTGCCTGTCCCAACACCTAGAGCTAGTCTCTCATTGGCTCCCCCTCTTCCCGTTCATCCTCAGGACAAATTGAAAGCTGTACGGAACAGGAGGTTAAAGGTGCTGATTCTCCAAGGAGGGAGATTGCTAGTAAAGCGGCTGGAATGGCGAACCCGAGCACAAGGAGATGAGAAATGAGGTGCGTTTTAGAAACCTTTCTCGGTCACACGGTCTACCACCTTCTGGGTTTCTCATGCATGTTTTCGATGTAGGAAGATGCCCTTGAACCTGGAGATTTGGGACCCATGGGATGGGTAACAGGCAGTAGTACTTTAAAGGCTCTGCGTTTGCTCCCCCAACCTCACCAAATCTCTCAGCCCCGAAAGTATCCACCCTTACGTCTCATCCAGCTGTGGGTCTAGATATGGTCAATCCAGGTGGCATCACAGCCCCTGAACGAATTTTGTAAGAATTTCTCTCTCTTTCACTGTCTTTGTTTCACGGGTTTTTAAAATTAATTTATTTTTATAACGGGGTTTATCTGCTTTTCACGGCTGTGTTTATGCAGCTTTACACCCACTTGTCTCACATCCAGAGAGATATCAATACATAGGTTTTAAGATTCTTACTAGTCAGATATATTCTTGTGCGGTGAAGAGGGGGTGTTGAGTCCAGTTCACTGAGCAAGGAGTAGGTCTTTCTATTACATATTTGGTTTATGGAATTGTATCTGAGGTAATTTGAAACCCTTGTTTTATGCATCACCCCACCTCACCTTTCCCGTTAAGCAGCCATAGTGTGTTTTGTAAACGTGTGACTCTGTTCTGTTTTTAATTCAGTTCAAGTGTAGCGGTTTTTACATTCCCTCTATAAGTGATAGCTTATGATAAGTGTCTTTTTCTGTGTGACTTATTTCACTTAGAATCGTCGTACCTAAATCCACTCATCATGCTGCTACTAGCCTTATGACATTGATTTCATGGCTGAGTGATATTCCATTGTACATAAGGACCACCACATCTTTATCCATTTTTCTCTTTCCTGGGATATTTAAGGTGTCATGAAGTGGAGGTTCTTGTCAACAGAGCAGCCCTAAACTTTGGGGTGCCTGTGTCTTGCTGATTTTTAGTTTTCCCAATTTATACGCCAATGAGTGGATGTGCCCTATGCGCACTAAGCTGTGTTTTTTCGATGTTTCAGGACACACCGTACACTTCTCCAGAGTGGCTGTTGGCAATTTACATCCCGCCCATCAGCGTAGCAAGGCTCCCATTTCTCCATGGCCTGTCCTGCATTTCTGGTTTTGACACTTTTTTCAGGATGGCCCTTTTGACCCATGGGAAGCGAGACTTCTTTGTAGCGCTGATTTGCCTTTCCAGGTTGCTTGGTTGGCCAAAAAGGGCGTATGCTTTTTTTCCTGAATATATTCAGGAAAAAACGCATACGCCCTTTTGGCCAAGGGCATCATTGTTGACGTTTTGCTGCTTTTCATATGCTTTAAAGGCGATTCGAATCTACCTCCTGAAATCTGTTTCCTGCAATTCTGCCTTGCTTTCAAATCCTCTTCGTTGCCTTCCCTCAATATATTTGTGGATGAGAGTTATCATTTATAACTCTGCAGGTTTGTGAATTGCAGTGCCCCTGAGCTCCATTTTTCAACTCGCTTTTTTGGGAGCTGGCCGCAAATGCGCAGGATGGCCTCAGGCCCTATTCTGGTTCCGGGCGGCAGGCTGAGCCTGTGGTTAATTCTTCTTCCTGATGGGAAAATAGAGTGACCTGTGCCTGTCCCAACACCTAGAGCTAGTCTCTCATTGGCTCCCCCTCTTCCCGTTCATCCTCAGGACAAATTGAAAGCTGTACGGAACAGGAGGTTAAAGATGCTGATTCTCCAAGGAGGGAGATTGCTAGTAAAGCGGCTGGAATGGCGAACCCGAGCACAAGGAGATGAGAAATGGGGTGCGTTTTAGAAACCTTTCCCGGTCACACGGTCTACCACCTTCTGGGTTTCTCATGCATGTTTTTGATTTAGGAAGATGCCCTTGAACCTGGAGATTTGGGACCCATGGGATGGGTAACAGGCAGTAGTACTTTACAGGCTCTGCGTTTGCTCCCCCAACCTCACCAAATCTCTCAGCCCCGAAAGTATCCACCCTTACGTCTCATCCAGCTGTGGGTCTAGATATGGTCAATCCAGGTGGCATCACAGCCCCTGAACGAATTTTGTAAGAATTTCTCTCTCTTTCACTGTCTTTGTTTCACGGGTTTTTAAAATTAATTTATTTTTATAACGGGGTTTATCTGCTTGTCACGGCTGTGTTTATGCCGCTTTACACCCACTTGTCTCACATCCAGAGAGATATCAATACATAGGTTTTACGATTCTTACTAGTCAGATATATTCTTGTGCGGTGAATAAGGGGTGTTGAGTCCAGTTCACTGAGCAAGGAGTAGGTCTTTCTATTACATATTTGGTTTATGGAACGGTATCTGAGCTAATTTGAAACCCTTGTTTTATGCATCACCCCACCTCACCTTTCCCGTTAAGCAGCCATAGTGTGTTTTCTAAACGTGTGACTCTGTTCTGTTTTGTAATTCAGTTCAAGTGTAGCGGTTTTTACATTCCCTCTATAAATGATAGCTTTTGATAAGTGTCTTTTTCTTTGTGACTTATTTCACTTACAATCGTCGTACCTAAATCCACTCATCATGCTGCTACTAGCCTTATGACATTGATTTCATGGCTGAGTGATATTCCATTGTACATAAGGACCACCACATCTTTATCCATTTTTCTCTTTCCTGGGATATTTAAGGTGTCATGAAGTGGAGGTTCTTGTCAACAGAGCAGCCCTAAACTTTGGGGTGCCTGTGTCTTGCTGATTTTTAGTTTTCCCAATTTATACGCCCTTGAGTGGAAGTGCCCTATGCGCTCTAAGCTGTGTTTTTTAGATGTTTCAGGACACACCGTAAACTTCTCCAGAGTGGCTGTTGGCAATTTACATCCCGCCCATCAGCGTAGCAAGGCTCCCATTTCGCCATGGCCTGTCCTGCATTTCTGGTTTTGACACTTTTTTCAGGATGGCCCTTTTGACCCATGGGAAGCGAGACTTCTTTGTAGCGCTGATTTGCCTTTCCAGGTTGCTTGGTTGGCCAAAAAGGGCGTATGCGTTTTTTCCTGAATATATTCAGGAAAAAACGCATACGCCCTTTTTGGCCAAGGGCATCATTGTCGACGTTTTGCTGCTTTTCATGTGCTTTAAAGGCGATTCGAATCTACCTCCTGAAATCTGTTTCCTGCAATTCTGCCTTGCTTTCAAATCCTCTTCGTTGCCTTCCCTCAATATATTTGTGGATGAGAGTTATCATTTATAACTCTGCAGGTTTGTGAATTGCAGTGCCCCTGAGCTCCATTTTTCAACTCGCTTTTTTGGGAGCTGGCCGCAAAAGCGCAGGATGGCCTCAGGCCCTATTCTGGTTCCGGGCGGCAGGCTGAGCCTGTGGTTAATTCTTCTTCCTGATGGGAAAATAGAGTGACCTGTGCCTGTCCCAACACCTAGAGCTAGTCTCTCATTGGCTCCCCCTCTTCCCGTTCATCCTCAGGACAAATTGAAAGCTGTATGGAACAGGAGGTTAAAGGTGCTGATTCTCCAAGGAGGGAGATTGCTAGTAAAGCGGCTGGAATGGCGAACCCGAGCACAAGGAGATGAGAAATGAGGTGCGTTTTAGAAACCTTTCTCGGTCACACGGTCTACCACCTTCTGGGTTTCTCATGCATGTTTTCGATGTAGGAAGATGCCCTTGAACCTGGAGATTTGGGACCCATGGGATGGGTAACAGGCAGTAGTACTTTAAAGGCTCTGCGTTTGCTCCCCCAACCTCACCAAATCTCTCAGCCCCGAAAGTATCCACCCTTACGTCTCATCCAGCTGTGGGTCTAGATATGGTCAATCCAGGTGGCATCACAGCCCCTGAACGAATTTTGTAAGAATTTCTCTCTCTTTCACTGTCTTTGTTTCACGGGTTATTAAAATTAATTTATTTTTATAATGGGGTTTAGCTGCTTTTCACGGCTGTGTTTATGCCGCTTTACACCCACTTGACTCACATCCAGCGCGATATCAATACATAGGTTTTAAGATTCTTACTAGTCAGATATATTCTTGTGCGGTGAATAAGGGGTGTTGAGTCCAGTTCACTGAGCAAGGAGTAGGTCTTTCTATTACATATTGGGTTTATGGAACGGTATCTGAGCTAATTTGAAACCCTTGTTTTATGCATCACCCCACCTCACCTTTCCCGTTAAGCAGCCATAGTGTGTTTTCTAAACGTGTGACTCTGTTCTGTTTTGTAATTCAGTTCAAGTGTAGCGGTTTTTACATTCCCTCTATAAATGATAGCTTTTGATAAGTGTCTTTTTCTTTGTGACTTATTTCACTTAGAATCGTCGTACCTAAATCCACTCATCATGCTGCTACTAGCCTTATGACATTGATTTCATGGCTGAGTGATATTCCATTGTACATAAGGACCACCACATCTTTATCCATTTTTCTCTTTCCTGGGATATTTAAGGTGTCATGAAGTGGAGGTTCTTGTCAACAGAGCAGCCCTAAACTTTGGGGTGCCTGTGTCTTGCTGATTTTTAGTTTTCCCAATTTATACGCCAATGAGTGGATGTGCCCTATGCGCACTAAGCTGTGTTTTTTCGATGTTTCAGGACACACCGTACACTTCTCCAGAGTGGCTGTTGGCAATTTACATCCCGCCCATCAGCGTAGCAAGGCTCCCATTTCTCCATGGCCTGTCCTGCATTTCTGGTTTTGACACTTTTTTCAGGATGGCCCTTTTGACCCATGGGAAGCGAGACTTCTTTGTAGCGCTGATTTGCCTTTCCAGGTTGCTTGGTTGGCCAAAAAGGGCGTATGCGTTTTTTCCTGAATATATTCAGGAAAAAACGCATACGCCCTTTTTGGCCAAGGGCATCATTGTCGACGTTTTGCTGCTTTTCATGTGCTTTAAAGGCAATTCGAATCTACCTCCTGAAATCTGTTTCCTGCAATTCTGCCTTGCTTTCAAATCCTCTTCGTTGCCTTCCCTCAATATATTTGTGGATGAGAGTTATCATTTATAACTCTGCAGGTTTGTGAATTGCAGTGCCCCTGAGCTCCATTTTTCAACTCGCTTTTTTGGGAGCTGGCCGCAAAAGCACTGGATGGCCTCAGGCCCTATTCTGGTTCCGGGCGGCAGGCTGAGCCTGCGGTTAATTCTTCTTCCTGATGGGAAAATAGAGTGACCTGTGCCTGTCCCAACACCTAGAGCTAATCTCTCATTGGCTCCCCCTCTTCCCGTTCATCCTCAGGACAAATTGAAAGCTGTACGGAACAGGAGGTTAAAGGTGCTGATTCTCCAAGGAGGGAGATTGCTAGTAAAGCGGCTGGAATGGCGAACCCGAGCACAAGGAGATGAGAAATGAGGTGCGTTTTAGAAACCTTTCTCGGTCACACGGTCTACCACCTTCTGGGTTTCTCATGCATGTTTTCGATGTAGGAAGATGCCCTTGAACCTGGAGATTTGGGACCCATGGGATGGGTAACAGGCAGTAGTACTTTAAAGGCTCTGCGTTTGCTCCCCCAACCTCACCAAATCTCTCAGCCCCGAAAGTATCCACCCTTACGTCTCATCCAGCTGTGGGTCTAGATATGGTCAATCCAGGTGGCATCACAGCCCCTGAACGAATTTTGTAAGAATTTCTCTCTCTTTCACTGTCTTTGTTTCACGGGTTATTAAAATTAATTTATTTTTATAATGGGATTTAGCTGCTTTTCACGGCTGTGTTTATGCCGCTTTACACCCACTTGACTCACATCCGGAGAGATATCAATACATAGGTTTTAAGATTCTTACTAGTCAGATATATTCTTGTGCGGTGAATAAGGGGTGTTGAGTCCAGTTCACTGAGCAAGGAGTAGGTCTTTCTATTACATATTGGGTTTATGGAACGGTATCTGAGCTAATTTGAAACCCTTGTTTTATGCATCACCCCACCTCACCTTTCCCGTTAAGCAGCCATAGTGTGTTTTCTAAACGTGTGACTCTGTTCTGTTTTGTAATTCAGTTCAAGTGTAGCGGTTTTTACATTCCCTCTATAAATGATAGCTTTTGGTAAGTGTCTTTTTCTTTGTGACTTATTTCACTTAGAATCGTCGTACCTAAATCCACTCATCATGCTGCTACTAGCCTTATGACATTGATTTCATGGCTGAGTGATATTCCATTGTACATAAGGACCACCACATCTTTATCCATTTTTCTCTTTCCTGGGATATTTAAGGTGTCATGAAGTGGACGTTCTTGTCAACATAGCAGCCCTAAACTTTGGGGTGCCTGTGTCTTGCTGATTTTTAGTTTTCCCAATTTATACGCCCTTGAGTGGAAGTGCCCTATGCGCTCTAAGCTGTGTTTTTTAGATGTTTCAGGACACACGGTACACTTCTCCAGAGTGGCTGTTGGCAATTTACATCCCGCCCATCAGCGTAGCAAGGCTCCCATTTCGCCATGGCCTGTCCTGCATTTCTGGTTTTGACACTTTTTTCAGGATGGCCCTTTTGACCCATGGGAAGCGAGACTTCTTTGTAGCGCTGATTTGCCTTTCCAGGTTGCTTGGTTAGCCAAAAAGGGCGTATGCGTTTTTTCCTGAATATATTCAGGAAAAAACGCATACGCCCTTTTTGGCCAAGGGCATCATTGTCGACGTTTTGCTGCTTTTCATGTGCTTTAAAGGCGATTCGAATCTACCTCCTGAAATCTGTTTCCTGCAATTCTGCCTTGCTTTCAAATCCTCTTCGTTGCCTTCCCTCAATATATTTGTGGATGAGAGTTATCATTTATAACTCTGCAGGTTTGTGAATTGCAGTGCCCCTGAGCTCCATTTTTCAACTCGCTTTTTTGGGAGCTGGCCGCAAAAGCGCAGGATGGCCTCAGGCCCTATTCTGGTTCCAGGCGGCAGGCTGAGCCTGTGGTTAATTCTTCTTCCTGATGGGAAAATAGAGTGACCTGTGCCTGTCCCAACACCTAGAGCTAGTCTCTCATTGGCTCCCCCTCTTCCCGTTCATCCTCAGGACAAATTGAAAGCTGTACGGAACAGGAGGTTAAAGGTGCTGATTCTCCAAGGAGGGAGATTGCTAGTAAAGCGGCTGGAATGGCGAACCCGAGCACAAGGAGATGAGAAATGAGGTGCGTTTTAGAAACCTTTCTCGGTCACACGGTCTACCACCTTCTGGGTTTCTCATGCATGTTTTCGATGTAGGAAGATGCCCTTGAACCTGGAGATTTGGGACCCATGGGATGGGTAACAGGCAGTAGTACTTTAAAGGCTCTGCGTTTGCTCCCCCAACCTCACCAAATCTCTCAGCCCCGAAAGTATCCACCCTTACGTCTCATCCAGCTGTGGGTCTAGATATGGTCAATCCAGGTGGCATCACAGCCCCTGAACGAATTTTGTAAGAATTTCTCTCTCTTTCACTGTCTTTGTTTCACGGGTTTTTAAAATTAATTTATTTTTATAACGGGGTTTATCTGCTTTTCACGGCTGTGTTTATGCAGCTTTACACCCACTTGTCTCACATCCAGAGAGATATCAATACATAGGTTTTAAGATTCTTACTAGTCAGATATATTCTTGTGCGGTGAAGAGGGGGTGTTGAGTCCAGTTCACTGAGCAAGGAGTAGGTCTTTCTATTACATATTTGGTTTATGGAATTGTATCTGAGGTAATTTGAAACCCTTGTTTTATGCATCACCCCACCTCACCTTTCCCGTTAAGCAGCCATAGTGTGTTTTGTAAACGTGTGACTCTGTTCTGTTTTTAATTCAGTTCAAGTGTAGCGGTTTTTACATTCCCTCTATAAGTGATAGCTTATGATAAGTGTCTTTTTCTGTGTGACTTATTTCACTTAGAATCGTCGTACCTAAATCCACTCATCATGCTGCTACTAGCCTTATGACATTGATTTCATGGCTGAGTGATATTCCATTGTACATAAGGACCACCACATCTTTATCCATTTTTCTCTTTCCTGGGATATTTAAGGTGTCATGAAGTGGAGGTTCTTGTCAACAGAGCAGCCCTAAACTTTGGGGTGCCTGTGTCTTGCTGATTTTTAGTTTTCCCAATTTATACGCCAATGAGTGGATGTGCCCTATGCGCACTAAGCTGTGTTTTTTCGATGTTTCAGGACACACCGTACACTTCTCCAGAGTGGCTGTTGGCAATTTACATCCCGCCCATCAGCGTAGCAAGGCTCCCATTTCTCCATGGCCTGTCCTGCATTTCTGGTTTTGACACTTTTTTCAGGATGGCCCTTTTGACCCATGGGAAGCGAGACTTCTTTGTAGCGCTGATTTGCCTTTCCAGGTTGCTTGGTTGGCCAAAAAGGGCGTATGCTTTTTTTCCTGAATATATTCAGGAAAAAACGCATACGCCCTTTTGGCCAAGGGCATCATTGTTGACGTTTTGCTGCTTTTCATATGCTTTAAAGGCGATTCGAATCTACCTCCTGAAATCTGTTTCCTGCAATTCTGCCTTGCTTTCAAATCCTCTTCGTTGCCTTCCCTCAATATATTTGTGGATGAGAGTTATCATTTATAACTCTGCAGGTTTGTGAATTGCAGTGCCCCTGAGCTCCATTTTTCAACTCGCTTTTTTGGGAGCTGGCCGCAAATGCGCAGGATGGCCTCAGGCCCTATTCTGGTTCCGGGCGGCAGGCTGAGCCTGTGGTTAATTCTTCTTCCTGATGGGAAAATAGAGTGACCTGTGCCTGTCCCAACACCTAGAGCTAGTCTCTCATTGGCTCCCCCTCTTCCCGTTCATCCTCAGGACAAATTGAAAGCTGTACGGAACAGGAGGTTAAAGATGCTGATTCTCCAAGGAGGGAGATTGCTAGTAAAGCGGCTGGAATGGCGAACCCGAGCACAAGGAGATGAGAAATGGGGTGCGTTTTAGAAACCTTTCCCGGTCACACGGTCTACCACCTTCTGGGTTTCTCATGCATGTTTTTGATTTAGGAAGATGCCCTTGAACCTGGAGATTTGGGACCCATGGGATGGGTAACAGGCAGTAGTACTTTACAGGCTCTGCGTTTGCTCCCCCAACCTCACCAAATCTCTCAGCCCCGAAAGTATCCACCCTTACGTCTCATCCAGCTGTGGGTCTAGATATGGTCAATCCAGGTGGCATCACAGCCCCTGAACGAATTTTGTAAGAATTTCTCTCTCTTTCACTGTCTTTGTTTCACGGGTTTTTAAAATTAATTTATTTTTATAACGGGGTTTATCTGCTTGTCACGGCTGTGTTTATGCCGCTTTACACCCACTTGTCTCACATCCAGAGAGATATCAATACATAGGTTTTACGATTCTTACTAGTCAGATATATTCTTGTGCGGTGAATAAGGGGTGTTGAGTCCAGTTCACTGAGCAAGGAGTAGGTCTTTCTATTACATATTTGGTTTATGGAACGGTATCTGAGCTAATTTGAAACCCTTGTTTTATGCATCACCCCACCTCACCTTTCCCGTTAAGCAGCCATAGTGTGTTTTCTAAACGTGTGACTCTGTTCTGTTTTGTAATTCAGTTCAAGTGTAGCGGTTTTTACATTCCCTCTATAAATGATAGCTTTTGATAAGTGTCTTTTTCTTTGTGACTTATTTCACTTACAATCGTCGTACCTAAATCCACTCATCATGCTGCTACTAGCCTTATGACATTGATTTCATGGCTGAGTGATATTCCATTGTACATAAGGACCACCACATCTTTATCCATTTTTCTCTTTCCTGGGATATTTAAGGTGTCATGAAGTGGAGGTTCTTGTCAACAGAGCAGCCCTAAACTTTGGGGTGCCTGTGTCTTGCTGATTTTTAGTTTTCCCAATTTATACGCCCTTGAGTGGAAGTGCCCTATGCGCTCTAAGCTGTGTTTTTTAGATGTTTCAGGACACACCGTAAACTTCTCCAGAGTGGCTGTTGGCAATTTACATCCCGCCCATCAGCGTAGCAAGGCTCCCATTTCGCCATGGCCTGTCCTGCATTTCTGGTTTTGACACTTTTTTCAGGATGGCCCTTTTGACCCATGGGAAGCGAGACTTCTTTGTAGCGCTGATTTGCCTTTCCAGGTTGCTTGGTTGGCCAAAAAGGGCGTATGCGTTTTTTCCTGAATATATTCAGGAAAAAACGCATACGCCCTTTTTGGCCAAGGGCATCATTGTCGACGTTTTGCTGCTTTTCATGTGCTTTAAAGGCGATTCGAATCTACCTCCTGAAATCTGTTTCCTGCAATTCTGCCTTGCTTTCAAATCCTCTTCGTTGCCTTCCCTCAATATATTTGTGGATGAGAGTTATCATTTATAACTCTGCAGGTTTGTGAATTGCAGTGCCCCTGAGCTCCATTTTTCAACTCGCTTTTTTGGGAGCTGGCCGCAAAAGCGCAGGATGGCCTCAGGCCCTATTCTGGTTCCGGGCGGCAGGCTGAGCCTGTGGTTAATTCTTCTTCCTGATGGGAAAATAGAGTGACCTGTGCCTGTCCCAACACCTAGAGCTAGTCTCTCATTGGCTCCCCCTCTTCCCGTTCATCCTCAGGACAAATTGAAAGCTGTATGGAACAGGAGGTTAAAGGTGCTGATTCTCCAAGGAGGGAGATTGCTAGTAAAGCGGCTGGAATGGCGAACCCGAGCACAAGGAGATGAGAAATGAGGTGCGTTTTAGAAACCTTTCTCGGTCACACGGTCTACCACCTTCTGGGTTTCTCATGCATGTTTTCGATGTAGGAAGATGCCCTTGAACCTGGAGATTTGGGACCCATGGGATGGGTAACAGGCAGTAGTACTTTAAAGGCTCTGCGTTTGCTCCCCCAACCTCACCAAATCTCTCAGCCCCGAAAGTATCCACCCTTACGTCTCATCCAGCTGTGGGTCTAGATATGGTCAATCCAGGTGGCATCACAGCCCCTGAACGAATTTTGTAAGAATTTCTCTCTCTTTCACTGTCTTTGTTTCACGGGTTATTAAAATTAATTTATTTTTATAATGGGGTTTAGCTGCTTTTCACGGCTGTGTTTATGCCGCTTTACACCCACTTGACTCACATCCAGCGCGATATCAATACATAGGTTTTAAGATTCTTACTAGTCAGATATATTCTTGTGCGGTGAATAAGGGGTGTTGAGTCCAGTTCACTGAGCAAGGAGTAGGTCTTTCTATTACATATTGGGTTTATGGAACGGTATCTGAGCTAATTTGAAACCCTTGTTTTATGCATCACCCCACCTCACCTTTCCCGTTAAGCAGCCATAGTGTGTTTTCTAAACGTGTGACTCTGTTCTGTTTTGTAATTCAGTTCAAGTGTAGCGGTTTTTACATTCCCTCTATAAATGATAGCTTTTGATAAGTGTCTTTTTCTTTGTGACTTATTTCACTTAGAATCGTCGTACCTAAATCCACTCATCATGCTGCTACTAGCCTTATGACATTGATTTCATGGCTGAGTGATATTCCATTGTACATGAGGACCACCACATCTTTATCCATTTTTCTCTTTCCTGGGATATTTAAGGTGTCATGAAGTGGAGGTTCTTGTCAACAGAGCAGCCCTAAACTTTGGGGTGCCTGTGTCTTGCTGATTTTTAGTTTTCCCAATTTATACGCCCTTGAGTGGAAGTGCCCTATGCGCTCTAAGCTGTGTTTTTTAGATGTTTCAGGACACACCGTAAACTTCTCCAGAGTGGCTGTTGGCAATTTACATCCCGCCCATCAGCGTAGCAAGGCTCCAATTTCTCCATGGCCTGTCCTGCATTTCTGGTTTTGACACTTTTTTCAGGATGGCCCTTTTGACCCATGGGAAGCGAGACTTCTTTGTAGCGCTGATTTGCCTTTCCAGGTTGCTTGGTTGGCCAAAAAGGGCGTATGCGTTTTTTCCTGAATATATTCAGGAAAAAACGCATACGCCCTTTTTGGCCAAGGGCATCATTGTCGACGTTTTGCTGCTTTTCATGTGCTTTAAAGGCAATTCGAATCTACCTCCTGAAATCTGTTTCCTGCAATTCTGCCTTGCTTTCAAATCCTCTTCGTTGCCTTCCCTCAATATATTTGTGGATGAGAGTTATCATTTATAACTCTGCAGGTTTGTGAATTGCAGTGCCCCTGAGCTCCATTTTTCAACTCGCTTTTTTGGGAGCTGGCCGCAAAAGCACTGGATGGCCTAAGGCCCTATTCTGGTTCCGGGCGGCAGGCTGAGCCTGCGGTTAATTCTTCTTCCTGATGGGAAAATAGAGTGACCTGTGCCTGTCCCAACACCTAGAGCTAGTCTCTCATTGGCTCCCCCTCTTCCCGTTCATCCTCAGGACAAATTGAAAGCTGTACAGAACAGGAGGTTAAAGGTGCTGATTCTCCAAGGAGGGAGATTGCTAGTAAAGCGGCTGGAATGGCGAACCCGAGCACAAGGAGATGAGAAATGAGGTGCGTTTTAGAAACCTTTCTCGGTCACACGGTCTACCACCTTCTGGGTTTCTCATGCATGTTTTCGATGTAGGAAGATGCCCTTGAACCTGGAGATTTGGGACCCATGGGATGGGTAACAGGCAGTAGTACTTTAAAGGCTCTGCGTTTGCTCCCCCAACCTCACCAAATCTCTCAGCCCCGATAGTATCCACCCTTACGTCTCATCCAGCTGTGGGTCTAGATATGGTCAATCCAGGTGGCATCACAGCCCCTGAACGAATTTTGTAAGAATTTCTCTCTCTTTCACTGTCTTTGTTTCACGGGTTATTAAAATTAATTTATTTTTATAATGGGGTTTAGCTGCTTTTCACGGCTGTGTTTATGCCGCTTTACACCCACTTGACTCACATCCAGCGAGATATCAATACATAGGTTTTAAGATTCTTACTAGTCAGATATATTCTTGTGCGGTGAATAAGGGGTGTTGAGTCCAGTTCACTGAGCAAGGAGTAGGTCTTTCTATTACATATTGGGTTTATGGAACGGTATCTGAGCTAATTTGAAACCCTTGTTTTATGCATCACCCCACCTCACCTTTCCCGTTAAGCAGCCATAGTGTGTTTTCTAAACGTGTGACTCTGTTCTGTTTTGTAATTCAGTTCAAGTGTAGCGGTTTTTACATTCCCTCTATAAATGATAGCTTTTGATAAGTGTCTTTTTCTTTGTGACTTATTTCACTTAGAATCGTCGTACCTAAATCCACTCATCATGCTGCTACTAGCCTTATGACATTGATTTCATGGCTGAGTGATATTCCATTGTACATAAGGACCACCACATCTTTATCCATTTTTCTCTTTCCTGGGATATTTAAGGTGTCATGAAGTGGAGGTTCTTGTCAACAGAGCAGCCCTAAACTTTGGGGTGCCTGTGTCTTGCTGATTTTTAGTTTTCCCAATTTATACGCCCTTGAGTGGAAGTGCCCTATGCGCTCTAAGCTGTGTTTTTTAGATGTTTCAGGACACACCGTACACTTCTCCAGAGTGGCTGTTGGCAATTTACATCCCGCCCATCAGCGTAGCAAGGCTCCCATTTCGCCATGGCCTGTCCTGCATTTCTGGTTTTGACACTTTTTTCAGGATGGCCCTTTTGACCCATGGGAAGCGAGACTTCTTTGTAGCGCTGATTTGCCTTTCCAGGTTGCTTGGTTGGCCAAAAAGGGCGTATGCGTTTTTTCCTGAATATATTCAGGAAAAAACGCATACGCCCTTTTTGGCCAAGGGCATCATTGTCGACGTTTTGCTGCTTTTCATGTGCTTTAAAGGCGATTCGAATCTACCTCCTGAAATCTGTTTCCTGCAATTCTGCCTTGCTTTCAAATCCTCTTCGTTGCCTTCCCTCAATATATTTGTGGATGAGAGTTATCATTTATAACTCTGCAGGTTTGTGAATTGCAGTGCCCCTGAGCTCCATTTTTCAACTCGCTTTTTTGGGAGCTGGCCGCAAAAGCGCAGGATGGCCTCAGGCCCTATTCTGGTTCCGGGCGGCAGGCTGAGCCTGTGGTTAATTCTTCTTCCTGATGGGAAAATAGAGTGACCTGTGCCTGTCCCAACACCTAGAGCTAGTCTCTCATTGGCTCCCCCTCTTCCCGTTCATCCTCAGGACAAATTGAAAGCTGTATGGAACAGGAGGTTAAAGGTGCTGATTCTCCAAGGAGGGAGATTGCTAGTAAAGCGGCTGGAATGGCGAACCCGAGCACAAGGAGATGAGAAATGAGGTGCGTTTTAGAAACCTTTCTCGGTCACACGGTCTACCACCTTCTGGGTTTCTCATGCATGTTTTCGATGTAGGAAGATGCCCTTGAACCTGGAGATTTGGGACCCATGGGATGGGTAACAGGCAGTAGTACTTTAAAGGCTCTGCGTTTGCTCCCCCAACCTCACCAAATCTCTCAGCCCCGAAAGTATCCACCCTTACGTCTCATCCAGCTGTGGGTCTAGATATGGTCAATCCAGGTGGCATCACAGCCCCTGAACGAATTTTGTAAGAATTTCTCTCTCTTTCACTGTCTTTGTTTCACGGGTTATTAAAATTAATTTATTTTTATAATGGGGTTTAGCTGCTTTTCACGGCTGTGTTTATGCCGCTTTACACCCACTTGACTCACATCCAGCGCGATATCAATACATAGGTTTTAAGATTCTTACTAGTCATATATATTCTTGTGCGGTGAATAAGGGGTGTTGAGTCCAGTTCACTGAGCAAGGAGTAGGTCTTTCTATTACATATTGGGTTTATGGAACGGTATCTGAGCTAATTTGAAACCCTTGTTTTATGCATCACCCCACCTCACCTTTCCCGTTAAGCAGCCATAGTGTGTTTTCTAAACGTGTGACTCTGTTCTGTTTTGTAATTCAGTTCAAGTGTAGCGGTTTTTACATTCCCTCTATAAATGATAGCTTTTGATAAGTGTCTTTTTCTTTGTGACTTATTTCACTTAGAATCGTCGTACCTAAATCCACTCATCATGCTGCTACTAGCCTTATGACATTGATTTCATGGCTGAGTGATATTCCATTGTACATAAGGACCACCACATCTTTATCCATTTTTCTCTTTCCTGGGATATTTAAGGTGTCATGAAGTGGAGGTTCTTGTCAACAGAGCAGCCCTAAACTTTGGGGTGCCTGTGTCTTGCTGATTTTTAGTTTTCCCAATTTATACGCCCTTGAGTGGAAGTGCCCTATGCGCTCTAAGCTGTGTTTTTTAGATGTTTCAGGACACACCGTACACTTCTCCAGAGTGGCTGTTGGCAATTTACATCCCGCCCATCAGCGTAGCAAGGCTCCCATTTCGCCATGGCCTGTCCTGCATTTCTGGTTTTGACACTTTTTTCAGGATGGCCCTTTTGACCCATGGGAAGCGAGACTTCTTTGTAGCGCTGATTTGCCTTTCCAGGTTGCTTGGTTGGCCAAAAAGGGCGTATGCGTTTTTTCCTGAATATATTCAGGAAAAAACGCATACGCCCTTTTTGGCCAAGGGCATCATTGTCGACGTTTTGCTGCTTTTCATGTGCTTTAAAGGCGATTCGAATCTACCTCCTGAAATCTGTTTCCTGCAATTCTGCCTTGCTTTCAAATCCTCTTCGTTGCCTTCCCTCAATATATTTGTGGATGAGAGTTATCATTTATAACTCTGCAGGTTTGTGAATTGCAGTGCCCCTGAGCTCCATTTTTCAACTCGCTTTTTTGGGAGCTGGCCGCAAAAGCGCAGGATGGCCTCAGGCCCTATTCTGGTTCCGGGCGGCAGGCTGAGCCTGTGGTTAATTCTTCTTCCTGATGGGAAAATAGAGTGACCTGTGCCTGTCCCAACACCTAGAGCTAGTCTCTCATTGGCTCCCCCTCTTCCCGTTCATCCTCAGGACAAATTGAAAGCTGTACGGAACAGGAGGTTAAAGGTGCTGATTCTCCAAGGAGGGAGATTGCTAGTAAAGCGGCTGGAATGGCGAACCCGAGCACAAGGAGATGAGAAATGAGGTGCGTTTTAGAAACCTTTCTCGGTCACACGGTCTACCACCTTCTGGGTTTCTCATGCATGTTTTTGATTTAGGAAGATGCCCTTGAACCTGGAGATTTGGGACCCATGGGATGGGTAACAGGCAGTAGTACTTTACAGGCTCTGCGTTTGCTCCCCCAACCTCACCAAATCTCTCAGCCCCGAAAGTATCCACCCTTACGTCTCATCCAGCTGTGGGTCTAGATATGGTCAATCCAGGTGGCATCACAGCCCCTGAACGAATTTTGTAAGAATTTCTCTCTCTTTCACTGTCTTTGTTTCACGGGTTTTTAAAATTAATTTATTTTTATAACGGGGTTTATCTGCTTGTCACGGCTGTGTTTATGCCGCTTTACACCCACTTGTCTCACATCCAGAGAGATATCAATACATAGGTTTTACGATTCTGACTAGTCAGATATATTCTTGTGCGGTGAATAAGGGGTGTTGAGTCCAGTTCACTGAGCAAGGAGTAGGTCTTTCTATTACATATTTGGTTTATGGAACGGTATCTGAGCTAATTTGAAACCCTTGTTTTATGCATCACCCCACCTCACCTTTCCCGTTAAGCAGCCATAGTGTGTTTTCTAAACGTGTGACTCTGTTCTGTTTTGTAATTCAGTTCAAGTGTAGCGGTTCTTACATTCCCTCTATAAATGATAGCTTTTGATAAGTGTCTTTTTCTTTGTGACTTATTTCACTTACAATCGTCGTACCTAAATCCACTCATCATGCTGCTACTAGCCTTATGACATTGATTTCATGGCTGAGTGATATTCCATTGTACATAAGGACCACCACATCTTTATCCATTTTTCTCTTTCCTGGGATATTTAAGGTGTCATGAAGTGGAGGTTCTTGTCAACAGAGCAGCCCTAAACTTTGGGGTGCCTGTGTCTTGCTGATTTTTAGTTTTCCCAATTTATACGCCCTTGAGTGGAAGTGCCCTATGCGCTCTAAGCTGTGTTTTTTAGATGTTTCAGGACACACCGTAAACTTCTCCAGAGTGGCTGTTGGCAATTTACATCCCGCCCATCAGCGTAGCAAGGCTCCCATTTCGCCATGGCCTGTCCTGCATTTCTGGTTTTGACACTTTTTTCAGGATGGCCCTTTTGACCCATGGGAAACGAGACTTCTTTGTAGCGCTGATTTGCCTTTCCAGGTTGCTTGGTTGGCCAAAAAGGGAGTATGCGTTTTTTCCTGAATATATTCAGGAAAAAACGCATACGCCCTTTTTGGCCAAGGGCATCATTGTCGACGTTTTGCTGCTTTTCATGTGCTTTAAAGGCGATTCGAATCTACCTCCTGAAATCTGTTTCCTGCAATTCTGCCTTGCTTTCAAATCCTCTTCGTTGCCTTCCCTCAATATATTTGTGGATGAGAGTTATCATTTATAACTCTGCAGGTTTGTGAATTGCAGTGCCCCTGAGCTCCATTTTTCAACTCGCTTTTTTGGGAGCTGGCCGCAAAAGCACTGGATGGCCTCAGGCCCTATTCTGGTTCCGGGCGGCAGGCTGAGCCTGTGGTTAATTCTTCTTCCTGATGGGAAAATAGAGTGACCTGTGCCTGTCCCAACACCTAGAGCTAGTCTCTCATTGGCTCCCCCTCTTCCCGTTCATCCTCAGGACAAATTGAAAGCTGTACGGAACAGGAGGTTAAAGGTGCTGATTCTCCAAGGAGGGAGATTGCTAGTAAAGCGGCTGGAATGGCGAACCCGAGCACAAGGAGATGAGAAATGAGGAGCGTTTTAGAAACCTTTCTCGGTCACACGGTCTACCACTTTCTGGGTTTCTCATGCATGTTTTCGATGTAGGAAGATGCCCTTGAACCTGGAGATTTGGGACCCATGGGATGGGTAACAGGCAGTAGTACTTTAAAGGCTCTGCGTTTGCTCCCCCAACCTCATCAAATCTCTCAGCCCCGAAAGTATCCACCCTTACGTCTCATCCAGCTGTGGGTCTAGATATGGTCAATCCAGGTGGCATCACAGCCCCTGAACGAATTTTGTAAGAATTTCTCTCTCTTTCACTGTCTTTGTTTCACGGGTTATTAAAATTAATTTATTTTTATAATGGGGTTTAGCTGCTTTTCACGGCTGTGTTTATGCCGCTTTACACCCACTTGACTCACATCCAGCGAGATATCAATACATAGGTTTTAAGATTCTTACTAGTCAGATATATTCTTGTGCGGTGAATAAGGGGTGTTGAGTCCAGTTCACTGAGCAAGGAGTAGGTCTTTCTATTACATATTGGGTTTATGGAACGGTATCTGAGCTAATTTGAAACCCTTGTTTTATGCATCACCCCACCTCACCTTTCCCGTTAAGCAGCCATAGTGTGTTTTCTAAACGTGTGACTCTGTTCTGTTTTTAATTCAGTTCAAGTGTAGCGGTTTTTACATTCCCTCTATAAATGATAGCTTTTGATAAGTGTCTTTTTCTTTGTGACTTATTTCACTTAGAATCGTCGTACCTAAATCCACTCATCATGCTGCTACTAGCCTTATGACATTGATTTCATGGCTGAGTGATATTCCATTGTACATAAGGACCACCACATCTTTATCCATTTTTCTCTTTCCTGGGATATTTAAGGTGTCATGAAGTGGAGGTTCTTGTCAACAGAGCAGCCCTAAACTTTGGGGTGCCTGTGTCTTGCTGATTTTTAGTTTTCCCAATTTATACGCCAATGAGTGGATGTGCCCTATGCGCACTAAGCTGTGTTTTTTCGATGTTTCAGGACACACCGTACACTTCTCCAGAGTGGCTGTTGGCAATTTACATCCCGCCCATCAGCGTAGCAAGGCTCCCATTTCTCCATGGCCTGTCCTGCATTTCTGGTTTTGACACTTTTTTCAGGATGGCCCTTTTGACCCATGGGAAGCGAGACTTCTTTGTAGCGCTGATTTGCCTTTCCAGGTTGCTTGGTTGGCCAAAAAGGGCGTATGCGTTTTTTCCTGAATATATTCAGGAAAAAACGCATACGCCCTTTTTGGCCAAGGGCATCATTGTCGACGTTTTGCTGCTTTTCATGTGCTTTAAAGGCAATTCGAATCTACCTCCTGAAATCTGTTTCCTGCAATTCTGCCTTGCTTTCAAATCCTCTTCGTTGCCTTCCCTCAATATATTTGTGGATGAGAGTTATCATTTATAACTCTGCAGGTTTGTGAATTGCAGTGCCCCTGAGCTCCATTTTTCAACTCGCTTTTTTGGGAGCTGGCCGCAAAAGCACTGGATGGCCTCAGGCCCTATTCTGGTTCCGGGCGGCAGGCTGAGCCTGCGGTTAATTCTTCTTCCTGATGGGAAAATAGAGTGACCTGTGCCTGTCCCAACACCTAGAGCTAGTCTCTCATTGGCTCCCCCTCTTCCCGTTCATCCTCAGGACAAATTGAAAGCTGTACGGAACAGGAGGTTAAAGGTGCTGATTCTCCAAGGAGGGAGATTGCTAGTAAAGCGGCTGGAATGGCGAACCCGAGCACAAGGAGATGAGAAATGAGGTGCGTTTTAGAAACCTTTCTCGGTCACACGGTCTACCACCTTCTGGGTTTCTCATGCATGTTTTCGATGTAGGAAGATGCCCTTGAACCTGGAGATTTGGGACCCATGGGATGGGTAACAGGCAGTAGTACTTTAAAGGCTCTGCGTTTGCTCCCCCAACCTCACCAAATCTCTCAGCCCCGAAAGTATCCACCCTTACGTCTCATCCAGCTGTGGGTCTAGATATGGTCAATCCAGGTGGCATCACAGCCCCTGAACGAATTTTGTAAGAATTTCTCTCTCTTTCACTGTCTTTGTTTCACGGGTTTTTAAAATTAATTTATTTTTATAACGGGGTTTATCTGCTTTTCACGGCTGTGTTTATGCAGCTTTACACCCACTTGTCTCACATCCAGAGAGATATCAATACATAGGTTTTAAGATTCTTACTAGTCAGATATATTCTTGTGCGGTGAAGAGGGGGTGTTGAGTCCAGTTCACTGAGCAAGGAGTAGGTCTTTCTATTACATATTTGGTTTATGGAATGGTATCTGAGCTAATTTGAAACCCTTGTTTTATGCATCACCCCACCTCACCTTTCCCGTTAAGCAGCCATAGTGTGTTTTGTAAACGTGTGACTCTGTTCTGTTTTTAATTCAGTTCAAGTGTAGCGGTTTTTACATTCCCTCTATAAGTGATAGCTTATGATAAGTGTCTTTTTCTGTGTGACTTATTTCACTTAGAATCGTCGTACCTAAATCCACTCATCATGCTGCTACTAGCCTTATGACATTGATTTCATGGCTGAGTGATATTCCATTGTACATAAGGACCACCACATCTTTATCCATTTTTCTCTTTCCTGGGATATTTAAGGTGTCATGAAGTGGAGGTTCTTGTCAACAGAGCAGCCCTAAACTTTGGGGTGCCTGTGTCTTGCTGATTTTTAGTTTTCCCAATTTATACGCCCATGAGTGGATGTGCCCTATGCGCACTAAGCTGTGTTTTTTCGATGTTTCAGGACACACCGTACACTTCTCCAGAGTGGCTGTTGGCAATTTACATCCCGCCCATCAGCGTAGCAAGGCTCTCATTTCTCCATGGCCTGTCCTGCATTTCTGGTTTTGACACTTTTTTCAGGATGGCCCTTTTGACCGATGGGAAGCGAGACTTCTTTGTAGCGCTGATTTGCCTTTCCAGGTTGCTTGGTTGGCCAAAAAGGGCGTATGCTTTTTTTCCTGAATATATTCAGGAAAAAACGCATACGCCCTTTTGGCCAAGGGCATCATTGTCGACGTTTTGCTGCTTTTCATATGCTTTAAAGGCGATTCGAATCTACCTCCTGAAATCTGTTTCCTGCAATTCTGCCTTGCTTTCAAATCCTCTTCGTTGCCTTCCCTCAATATATTTGTGGATGAGAGTTATCATTTATAACTCTGCAGGTTTGTGAATTGCAGTGCCCCTGAGCTCCATTTTTCAACTCGCTTTTTTGGGAGCTGGCCGCAAATGCGCAGGATGGCCTCAGGCCCTATTCTGGTTCCGGGCGGCAGGCTGAGCCTGTGGTTAATTCTTCTTCCTGATGGGAAAATAGAGTGACCTGTGCCTGTCCCAACACCTAGAGCTAGTCTCTCATTGGCTCCCCCTCTTCCCGTTCATCCTCAGGACAAATTGAAAGCTGTACGGAACAGGAGGTTAAAGATGCTGATTCTCCAAGGAGGGAGATTGCTAGTAAAGCGGCTGGAATGGCGAACCCGAGCACAAGGAGATGAGAAATGGGGTGCGTTTTAGAAACCTTTCCCGGTCACACGGTCTACCACCTTCTGGGTTTCTCATGCATGTTTTTGATTTAGGAAGATGCCCTTGAACCTGGAGATTTGGGACCCATGGGATGGGTAACAGGCAGTAGTACTTTACAGGCTCTGCGTTTGCTCCCCCAACCTCACCAAATCTCTCAGCCCCGAAAGTATCCACCCTTACGTCTCATCCAGCTGTGGGTCTAGATATGGTCAATCCAGGTGGCATCACAGCCCCTGAACGAATTTTGTAAGAATTTCTCTCTCTTTCACTGTCTTTGTTTCACGGGTTTTTAAAATTAATTTATTTTTATAACGGGGTTTATCTGCTTTTCACGGCTGTGTTTATGCCGCTTTACACCCACTTGTCTCACATCCAGAGAGATATCAATACATAGGTTTTACGATTCTTACTAGTCAGATATATTCTTGTGCGGTGAATAAGGGGTGTTGAGTCCAGTTCACTGAACAAGGAGTAGGTCTTTCTATTACATATTGGGTTTATGGAACGGTATCTGAGCTAATTTGAAACCCTTGTTTTATGCATCACCCCACCTCACCTTTCCCGTTAAGCAGCCATAGTGTGTTTTCTAAACGTGTGACTCTGTTCTGTTTTGTAATTCAGTTCAAGTGTAGCGGTTTTTACATTCCCTCTATAAATGATAGCTTTTGGTAAGTGTCTTTTTCTTTGTGACTTATTTCACTTAGAATCGTCGTACCTAAATCCACTCATCATGCTGCTACTAGCCTTATGACATTGATTTCATGGCTGAGTGATATTCCATTGTACATAAGGACCACCACATCTTTATCCATTTTTCTCTTTCCTGGGATATTTAAGGTGTCATGAAGTGGACGTTCTTGTCAACAGAGCAGCCCTAAACTTTGGGGTGCCTGTGTCTTGCTGATTTTTAGTTTTCCCAATTTATACGTCCTTGAGTGGAAGTGCCCTATGCGCTCTAAGCTGTGTTTTTTAGATGTTTCAGGACACACCGTACACTTCTCCAGAGTGGCTGTTGGCAATTTACATCCCGCCCATCAGCGTAGCAAGGCTCCCATTTCGCCATGGCCTGTCCTGCATTTCTGGTTTTGACACTTTTTTCAGGATGGCCCTTTTGACCCATGGGAAGCGAGACTTCTTTGTAGCGCTGATTTGCCTTTCCAGGTTGCTTGGTTGGCCAAAAAGGGCGTATGCGTTTTTTCCTGAATATATTCAGGAAAAAACGCATACGCCCTTTTTGGCCAAGGGCATCATTGTCGACGTTTTGCTGCTTTTCATGTGCTTTAAAGGCGATTCGAATCTACCTCCTGAAATCTGTTTCCTGCAATTCTGCCTTGCTTTCAAATCCTCTTCGTTGCCTTCCCTCAATATATTTGTGGATGAGAGTTATCATTTATAACTCTGCAGGTTTGTGAATTGCAGTGCCCCTGAGCTCCATTTTTCAACTCGCTTTTTTGGGAGCTGGCCGCAAAAGCGCAGGATGGCCTCAGGCCCTATTCTGGTTCCGGGCGGCAGGCTGAGCCTGTGGTTAATTCTTCTTCCTGATGGGAAAATAGAGTGACCTGTGCCTGTCCCAACACCTAGAGCTAGTCTCTCATTGGCTCCCCCTCTTCCCGTTCATCCTCAGGACAAATTGAAAGCTGTACGGAACAGGAGGTTAAAGGTGCTGATTCTCCAAGGAGGGAGATTGCTAGTAAAGCGGCTGGAATGGCGAACCCGAGCACAAGGAGATGAGAAATGAGGTGCGTTTTAGAAACCTTTCTCGGTCACACGGTCTACCACCTTCTGGGTTTCTCATGCATGTTTTCGATGTAGGAAGATGCCCTTGAACCTGGAGATTTGGGACCCATGGGATGGGTAACAGGCAGTAGTACTTTAAAGGCTCTGCGTTTGCTCCCCCAACCTCACCAAATCTCTCAGCCCCGAAAGTATCCACCCTTACGTCTCATCCAGCTGTGGGTCTAGATATGGTCAATCCAGGTGGCATCACAGCCCCTGAACGAATTTTGTAAGAATTTCTCTCTCTTTCACTGTCTTTGTTTCACGGGTTTTTAAAATTAATTTATTTTTATAACGGGGTTTATCTGCTTTTCACGGCTGTGTTTATGCAGCTTTACACCCACTTGTCTCACATCCAGAGAGATATCAATACATAGGTTTTAAGATTCTTACTAGTCAGATATATTCTTGTGCGGTGAAGAGGGGGTGTTGAGTCCAGTTCACTGAGCAAGGAGTAGGTCTTTCTATTACATATTTGGTTTATGGAATGGTATCTGAGCTAATTTGAAACCCTTGTTTTATGCATCACCCCACCTCACCTTTCCCGTTAAGCAGCCATAGTGTGTTTTGTAAACGTGTGACTCTGTTCTGTTTTTAATTCAGTTCAAGTGTAGCGGTTTTTACATTCCCTCTATAAGTGATAGCTTATGATAAGTGTCTTTTTCTGTGTGACTTATTTCACTTAGAATCGTCGTACCTAAATCCACTCATCATGCTGCTACTAGCCTTATGACATTGATTTCATGGCTGAGTGATATTCCATTGTACATAAGGACCACCACATCTTTATCCATTTTTCTCTTTCCTGGGATATTTAAGGTGTCATGAAGTGGAGGTTCTTGTCAACAGAGCAGCCCTAAACTTTGGGGTGCCTGTGTCTTGCTGATTTTTAGTTTTCCCAATTTATACGCCCATGAGTGGATGTGCCCTATGCGCACTAAGCTGTGTTTTTTCGATGTTTCAGGACACACCGTACACTTCTCCAGAGTGGCTGTTGGCAATTTACATCCCGCCCATCAGCGTAGCAAGGCTCTCATTTCTCCATGGCCTGTCCTGCATTTCTGGTTTTGACACTTTTTTCAGGATGGCCCTTTTGACCGATGGGAAGCGAGACTTCTTTGTAGCGCTGATTTGCCTTTCCAGGTTGCTTGGTTGGCCAAAAAGGGCGTATGCTTTTTTTCCTGAATATATTCAGGAAAAAACGCATACGCCCTTTTGGCCAAGGGCATCATTGTCGACGTTTTGCTGCTTTTCATATGCTTTAAAGGCGATTCGAATCTACCTCCTGAAATCTGTTTCCTGCAATTCTGCCTTGCTTTCAAATCCTCTTCGTTGCCTTCCCTCAATATATTTGTGGATGAGAGTTATCATTTATAACTCTGCAGGTTTGTGAATTGCAGTGCCCCTGAGCTCCATTTTTCAACTCGCTTTTTTGGGAGCTGGCCGCAAATGCGCAGGATGGCCTCAGGCCCTATTCTGGTTCCGGGCGGCAGGCTGAGCCTGTGGTTAATTCTTCTTCCTGATGGGAAAATAGAGTGACCTGTGCCTGTCCCAACACCTAGAGCTAGTCTCTCATTGGCTCCCCCTCTTCCCGTTCATCCTCAGGACAAATTGAAAGCTGTACGGAACAGGAGGTTAAAGATGCTGATTCTCCAAGGAGGGAGATTGCTAGTAAAGCGGCTGGAATGGCGAACCCGAGCACAAGGAGATGAGAAATGGGGTGCGTTTTAGAAACCTTTCCCGGTCACACGGTCTACCACCTTCTGGGTTTCTCATGCATGTTTTTGATTTAGGAAGATGCCCTTGAACCTGGAGATTTGGGACCCATGGGATGGGTAACAGGCAGTAGTACTTTACAGGCTCTGCGTTTGCTCCCCCAACCTCACCAAATCTCTCAGCCCCGAAAGTATCCACCCTTACGTCTCATCCAGCTGTGGGTCTAGATATGGTCAATCCAGGTGGCATCACAGCCCCTGAACGAATTTTGTAAGAATTTCTCTCTCTTTCACTGTCTTTGTTTCACGGGTTTTTAAAATTAATTTATTTTTATAACGGGGTTTATCTGCTTTTCACGGCTGTGTTTATGCCGCTTTACACCCACTTGTCTCACATCCAGAGAGATATCAATACATAGGTTTTACGATTCTTACTAGTCAGATATATTCTTGTGCGGTGAATAAGGGGTGTTGAGTCCAGTTCACTGAGCAAGGAGTAGGTCTTTCTATTACATATTTGGTTTATGGAACGGTATCTGAGCTAATTTGAAACCCTTGTTTTATGCATCACCCCACCTCACCTTTCCCGTTAAGCAGCCATAGTGTGTTTTCTAAACGTGTGACTCTGTTCTGTTTTGTAATTCAGTTCAAGTGTAGCGGTTTTTACATTCCCTCTATAAATGATAGCTTTTGATAAGTGTCTTTTTCTTTGTGACTTATTTCACTTACAATCGTCGTACCTAAATCCACTCATCATGCTGCTACTAGCCTTATGACATTGATTTCATGGCTGAGTGATATTCCATTGTACATAAGGACCACCACATCTTTATCCATTTTTCTCTTTCCTGGGATATTTAAGGTGTCATGAAGTGGAGGTTCTTGTCAACAGAGCAGCCCTAAACTTTGGGGTGCCTGTGTCTTGCTGATTTTTAGTTTTCCCAATTTATACGCCCTTGAGTGGAAGTGCCCTATGCGCTCTAAGCTGTATTTTTTAGATGTTTCAGGACACACCGTAAACTTCTCCAGAGTGGCTGTTGGCAATTTACATCCCGCCCATCAGCGTAGCAAGGCTCCCATTTCGCCATGGCCTGTCCTGCATTTCTGGTTTTGACACTTTTTTCAGGATGGCCCTTTTGACCCATGGGAAACGAGACTTCTTTGTAGCGCTGATTTGCCTTTCCAGGTTGCTTCGTTGGCCAAAAAGGGCGTATGCGTTTTTTCCTGAATATATTCAGGAAAAAACGCATACGCCCTTTTTGGCCAAGGGCATCATTGTCGACGTTTTGCTGCTTTTCATGTGCTTTAAAGGCGATTCGAATCTACCTCCTGAAATCTGTTTCCTGCAATTCTGCCTTGCTTTCAAATCCTCTTCGTTGCCTTCCCTCAATATATTTGTGGATGAGAGTTATCATTTATAACTCTGCAGGTTTGTGAATTGCAGTGCCCCTGAGCTCCATTTTTTAACTCGCTTTTTTGGGAGCTGGCCGCAAAAGCACTGGATGGCCTCAGGCCCTATTCTGGTTCCGGGCGGCAGGCTGAGCCTGTGGTTAATTCTTCTTCCTGATGGGAAAATAGAGTGACCTGTGCCTGTCCCAACACCTAGAGCTAGTCTCTCATTGGCTCCCCCTCTTCCCGTTCATCCTCAGGACAAATTGAAAGCTGTACGGAACAGGAGGTTAAAGGTGCTGATTCTCCAAGGAGGGAGATTGCTAGTAAAGCGGCTGGAATGGCGAACCCGAGCACAAGGAGATGAGAAATGGGGTGCGTTTTAGAAACCTTTCCCGGTCACACGGTCTACCACCTTCTGGGTTTCTCATGCATGTTTTTGATTTAGGAAGATGCCCTTGAACCTGGAGATTTGGGACCCATGGGTTGGGTAACAGGCAATAGTACTTTACAGGCTCTGCGTTTGCTCCCCCAACCTCACCAAATCTCTCAGCCCCGAAAGTATCCACCCTTACGTCTCATCCAGCTGTGGGTCTAGATATGGTCAATCCAGGTGGCATCACAGCCCCTGAACGAATTTTGTAAGAATTTCTCTCTCTTTCACTGTCTTTGTTTCACGGGTTTTTAAAATTAATTTATTTTTATAATGGGGTTTAGCTGCTTTTCACGGCTGTGTTTATGCCGCTTTACACCCACTTGACTCACATCCGGAGAGATATCAATACATAGGTTTTAAGATTCTTACTAGTCAGATATATTCTTGTGCGGTGAATAAGGGGTGTTGAGTCCAGTTCACTGAGCAAGGAGTAGGTCTTTCTATTACATATTTGGTTTATGGAACGGTATCTGAGCTAATTTGAAACCCTTGTTTTATGCATCACCCCACCTCACCTTTCCCGTTAAGCAGCCATAGTGTGTTTTCTAAACGTGTGACTCTGTTCTGTTTTGTAATTCAGTTCAAGTGTAGCGGTTTTTACATTCCCTCTATAAATGATAGCTTTTGATAAGTGTCTTTTTCTTTGTGACTTATTTCACTTACAATCGTCGTACCTAAATCCACTCATCATGCTGCTACTAGCCTTATGACATTGATTTCATGGCTGAGTGATATTCCATTGTACATAAGGACCACCACATCTTTATCCATTTTTCTCTTTCCTGGGATATTTAAGGTGTCATGAAGTGGAGGTTCTTGTCAACAGAGCAGCCCTAAACTTTGGGGTGCCTGTGTCTTGCTGATTTTTAGTTTTCCCAATTTATACGCCCTTGAGTGGAAGTGCCCTATGCGCTCTAAGCTGTATTTTTTAGATGTTTCAGGACACACCGTAAACTTCTCCAGAGTGGCTGTTGGCAATTTACATCCCGCCCATCAGCGTAGCAAGGCTCCCATTTCGCCATGGCCTGTCCTGCATTTCTGGTTTTGACACTTTTTTCAGGATGGCCCTTTTGACCCATGGGAAACGAGACTTCTTTGTAGCGCTGATTTGCCTTTCCAGGTTGCTTCGTTGGCCAAAAAGGGCGTATGCGTTTTTTCCTGAATATATTCAGGAAAAAACGCATACGCCCTTTTTGGCCAAGGGCATCATTGTCGACGTTTTGCTGCTTTTCATGTGCTTTAAAGGCGATTCGAATCTACCTCCTGAAATCTGTTTCCTGCAATTCTGCCTTGCTTTCAAATCCTCTTCGTTGCCTTCCCTCAATATATTTGTGGATGAGAGTTATCATTTATAACTCTGCAGGTTTGTGAATTGCAGTGCCCCTGAGCTCCATTTTTTAACTCGCTTTTTTGGGAGCTGGCCGCAAAAGCACTGGATGGCCTCAGGCCCTATTCTGGTTCCGGGCGGCAGGCTGAGCCTGTGGTTAATTCTTCTTCCTGATGGGAAAATAGAGTGACCTGTGCCTGTCCCAACACCTAGAGCTAGTCTCTCATTGGCTCCCCCTCTTCCCGTTCATCCTCAGGACAAATTGAAAGCTGTACGGAACAGGAGGTTAAAGGTGCTGATTCTCCAAGGAGGGAGATTGCTAGTAAAGCGGCTGGAATGGCGAACCCGAGCACAAGGAGATGAGAAATGGGGTGCGTTTTAGAAACCTTTCCCGGTCACACGGTCTACCACCTTCTGGGTTTCTCATGCATGTTTTTGATTTAGGAAGATGCCCTTGAACCTGGAGATTTGGGACCCATGGGTTGGGTAACAGGCAATAGTACTTTACAGGCTCTGCGTTTGCTCCCCCAACCTCACCAAATCTCTCAGCCCCGAAAGTATCCACCCTTACGTCTCATCCAGCTGTGGGTCTAGATATGGTCAATCCAGGTGGCATCACAGCCCCTGAACGAATTTTGTAAGAATTTCTCTCTCTTTCACTGTCTTTGTTTCACGGGTTTTTAAAATTAATTTATTTTTATAATGGGGTTTAGCTGCTTTTCACGGCTGTGTTTATGCCGCTTTACACCCACTTGACTCACATCCGGAGAGATATCAATACATAGGTTTTAAGATTCTTACTAGTCAGATATATTCTTGTGCGGTGAATAAGGGGTGTTGAGTCCAGTTCACTGAGCAAGGAGTAGGTCTTTCTATTACATATTGGGTTTATGGAACGGTATCTGAGCTAATTTGAAACCCTTGTTTTATGCATCACCCCACCTCACCTTTCCCGTTAAGCAGCCATAGTGTGTTTTCTAAACGTGTGACTCTGTTCTGTTTTGTAATTCAGTTCAAGTGTAGCGGTTTTTACATTCCCTCTATAAATGATAGCTTTTGATAAGTGTCTTTTTCTTTGTGACTTATTTCACTTAGAATCGTCGTACCTAAATCCACTCATCATGCTGCTACTAGCCTTATGACATTGATTTCATGGCTGAGTGATATTCCATTGTACATAAGGACCACCACTTCTTTATCCATTTTTCTCTTTCCTGGGATATTTAAGGTGTCATGAAGTGGAGGTTCTTGTCAACAGAGCAGCCCTAAACTTTGGGGTGCCTGTGTCTTGCTGATTTTTAGTTTTCCCAATTTATACGCCAATGAGTGGATGTACCCTATGCGCACTAAGCTGTGTTTTTTCGATGTTTCAGGACACACCGTACACTTCTGCAGAGTGGCTGTTGGCAATTTACATCCCGCCCATCAGCGTAGCAAGGCTCCCATTTCTCCATGGCCTGTCCTGCATTTCTGGTTTTGACACTTTTTTCAGGATGGCCCTTTTGACCCATGGGAAGCGAGACTTCTTTGTAGCGCTGATTTGCCTTTCCAGGTTGCTTGGTTGGCCAAAAAGGGCGTATGCGTTTTTTCCTGAATATATTCAGGAAAAAACGCATACGCCCTTTTTGGCCAAGGGCATCATTGTCGACGTTTTGCTGCTTTTCATGTGCTTTAAAGGCGATTCGAATCTACCTCCTGAAATCTGTTTCCTGCCATTCTGCCTTGCTTTCAAATCCTCTTCGTTGCCTTCCCTCAATATATTTGTGGATGAGAGTTATCATTTATAACTCTGCAGGTTTGTGAATTGCAGTGCCCCTGAGCTCCATTTTTCAACTCGCTTTTTTGGGAGCTGGCCGCAAAAGCACTGGATGGCCTCAGGCCCTATTCTGGTTCCGGGCGGCAGGCTGAGCCTGTGGTTAATTCTTCTTCCTGATGGGAAAATAGAGTGACCTGTGCCTGTCCCAACACCTAGAGCTAGTCTCTCATTGGCTCCCCCTCTTCCCGTTCATCCTCAGGACAAATTGAAAGCTGTACGGAACAGGAGGTTAAAGGTGCTGATTCTCCAAGGAGGGAGATTGCTAGTAAAGCGGCTGGAATGGCGAACCCGAGCACAAGGAGATGAGAAATGAGGTGCGTTTTAGAAACCTTTCTCGGTCACACGGTCTACCACCTTCTGGGTTTCTCATGCATGTTTTCGATGTAGGAAGATGCCCTTGAACCTGGAGATTTGGGACCCATGGGATGGGTAACAGGCAGTAGTACTTTAAAGGCTCTGCGTTTGCTCCCCCAACCTCACCAAATCTCTCAGCCCCGAAAGTATCCACCCTTACGTCTCATCCAGCTGTGGGTCTAGATATGGTCAATCCAGGTGGCATCACAGCCCCTGAACGAATTTTGTAAGAATTTCTCTCTCTTTCACTGTCTTTGTTTCACGGGTTATTAAAATTAATTTATTTTTATAATGGGGTTTAGCTGCTTTTCACGGCTGTGTTTATGCCGCTTTACACCCACTTGACTCACATCCAGCGAGATATCAATACATAGGTTTTAAGATTCTTACTAGTCAGATATATTCTTGTGCGGTGAATAAGGGGTGTTGAGTCCAGTTCACTGAGCAAGGAGTAGGTCTTTCTATTACATATTGGGTTTATGGAACGGTATCTGAGCTAATTTGAAACCCTTGTTTTATGCATCACCCCACCTCACCTTTCCCGTTAAGCAGCCATAGTGTGTTTTCTAAACGTGTGACTCTGTTCTGTTTTGTAATTCAGTTCAAGTGTAGCGGTTTTTACATTCCCTCTATAAATGATAGCTTTTGATAAGTGTCTTTTTCTTTGTGACTTATTTCACTTAGAATCGTCGTACCTAAATCCACTCATCATGCTGCTACTAGCCTTATGACATTGATTTCATGGCTGAGTGATATTCCATTGTACATAAGGACCACCACATCTTTATCCATTTTTCTCTTTCTTGGGATATTTAAGGTGTCATGAAGTGGAGGTTCTTGTCAACAGAGCAGCCCTAAACTTTGGGGTGCCTGTGTCTTGCTGATTTTTAGTTTTCCCAATTTATACGCCCTTGAGTGGAAGTGCCCTATGCGCTCTAAGCTGTGTTTTTTAGATGTTTCAGGACACACCGTACACTTCTCCAGAGTGGCTGTTGGCAATTTACATCCCGCCCATCAGCGTAGCAAGGCTCCCATTTCTCCATGGCCTGTCCTGCATTTCTGGTTTTGACACTTTTTTCAGGATGGCCCTTTTGACCCATGGGAAGCGAGACTTCTTTGTAGCGCTGATTTGCCTTTCCAGGTTGCTTGGTTGGCCAAAAAGGGCGTATGCGTTTTTTCCTGAATATATTCAGGAAAAAACGCATACGCCCTTTTTGGCCAAGGGCATCATTGTCGACGTTTTGCTGCTTTTCATGTGCTTTAAAGGCAATTCGAATCTACCTCCTGAAATCTGTATCCTGCAATTCTGCCTTGCTTTCAAATCCTCTTCGTTGCCTTCCCTCAATATATTTGTGGATGAGAGTTATCATTTATAACTCTGCAGGTTTGTGAATTGCAGTGCCCCTGAGCTCCATTTTTCAACTCGCTTTTTTGGGAGCTGGCCGCAAAAGCACTGGATGGCCTCAGGCCCTATTCTGGTTCCGGGCGGCAGGCTGAGCCTGCGGTTAATTCTTCTTCCTGATGGGAAAATAGAGTGACCTGTGCCTGTCCCAACACCTAGAGCTAGTCTCTCACTGGCTCCCCCTCTTCCCGTTCATCCTCAGGACAAATTGAAAGCTGTACGGAACAGGAGGTTAAAGGTGCTGATTCTCCAAGGAGGGAGATTGCTAGTAAAGCGGCTGGAATGGCGAACCCGAGCACAAGGAGATGAGAAATGGGGTGCGTTTTAGAAACCTTTCCCGGTCACACGGTCTACCACCTTCTGGGTTTCTCATGCATGTTTTTGATTTAGGAAGATGCCCTTGAACCTGGAGATTTGGGACCCATGGGTTGGGTAACAGGCAGTAGTACTTTACAGGCTCTGCGTTTGCTCCCCCAACCTCACCAAATCTCTCAGCCCCGAAAGTATCCACCCTTACGTCTCATCCAGCTGTGGGTCTAGATATGGTCAATCCAGGTGGCATCACAGCCCCTGAACGAATTTTGTAAGAATTTCTCTCTCTTTCACTGTCTTTGTTTCACGGGTTTTTAAAATTAATTTATTTTTATAATGGGGTTTAGCTGCTTTTCACGGCTGTGTTTATGCCGCTTTACACCCACTTGACTCACATCCGGAGAGATATCAATACATAGGTTTTAAGATTCTTACTAGTCAGATATATTCTTGTGCGGTGAATAAGGGGTGTTGAGTCCAGTTCACTGAGCAAGGAGTAGGTCTTTCTATTACATATTGGGTTTATGGAACGGTATCTGAGCTAATTTGAAACCCTTGTTTTATGCATCACCCCACCTCACCTTTCCCGTTAAGCAGCCATAGTGTGTTTTCTAAACGTGTGACTCTGTTCTGTTTTGTAATTCAGTTCAAGTGTAGCGGTTTTTACATTCCCTCTATAAATGATAGCTTTTGATAAGTGTCTTTTTCTTTGTGACTTATTTCACTTAGAATCGTCGTACCTAAATCCACTCATCATGCTGCTACTAGCCTTATGACATTGATTTCATGGCTGAGTGATATTCCATTGTACATAAGGACCACCACTTCTTTATCCATTTTTCTCTTTCCTGGGATATTTAAGGTGTCATGAAGTGGAGGTTCTTGTCAACAGAGCAGCCCTAAACTTTGGGGTGCCTGTGTCTTGCTGATTTTTAGTTTTCCCAATTTATACGCCAATGAGTGGATGTACCCTATGCGCACTAAGCTGTGTTTTTTCGATGTTTCAGGACACACCGTACACTTCTGCAGAGTGGCTGTTGGCAATTTACATCCCGCCCATCAGCGTAGCAAGGCTCCCATTTCTCCATGGCCTGTCCTGCATTTCTGGTTTTGACACTTTTTTCAGGATGGCCCTTTTGACCCATGGGAAGCGAGACTTCTTTGTAGCGCTGATTTGCCTTTCCAGGTTGCTTGGTTGGCCAAAAAGGGCGTATGCGTTTTTTCCTGAATATATTCAGGAAAAAACGCATACGCCCTTTTTGGCCAAGGGCATCATTGTCGACGTTTTGCTGCTTTTCATGTGCTTTAAAGGCGATTCGAATCTACCTCCTGAAATCTGTTTCCTGCAATTCTGCCTTGCTTTCAAATCCTCTTCGTTGCCTTCCCTCAATATATTTGTGGATGAGAGTTATCATTTATAACTCTGCAGGTTTGTGAATTGCAGTGCCCCTGAGCTCCATTTTTCAACTCGCTTTTTTGGGAGCTGGCCGCAAAAGCACTGGATGGCCTCAGGCCCTATTCTGGTTCCGGGCGGCAGGCTGAGCCTGTGGTTAATTCTTCTTCCTGATGGGAAAATAGAGTGACCTGTGCCTGTCCCAACACCTAGAGCTAGTCTCTCATTGGCTCCCCCTCTTCCCGTTCATCCTCAGGACAAATTGAAAGCTGTACGGAACAGGAGGTTAAAGGTGCTGATTCTCCAAGGAGGGAGATTGCTAGTAAAGCGGCTGGAATGGCGAACCCGAGCACAAGGAGATGAGAAATGAGGTGCGTTTTAGAAACCTTTCTCGGTCACACGGTCTACCACCTTCTGGGTTTCTCATGCATGTTTTCGATGTAGGAAGATGCCCTTGAACCTGGAGATTTGGGACCCATGGGATGGGTAACAGGCAGTAGTACTTTAAATGCTCTGCGTTTGCTCCCCCAACCTCACCAAATCTCTCAGCCCCGAAAGTATCCACCCTTACGTCTCATCCAGCTGTGGGTCTAGATATGGTCAATCCAGGTGGCATCACAGCCCCTGAACGAATTTTGTAAGAATTTCTCTCTCTTTCACTGTCTTTGTTTCACGGGTTATTAAAATTAATTTATTTTTATAATGGGGTTTAGCTGCTTTTCACGGCTGTGTTTATGCCGCTTTACACCCACTTGACTCACATCCAGCGAGATATCAATACATAGGTTTTAAGATTCTTACTAGTCAGATATATTCTTGTGCGGTGAATAAGGGGTGTTGAGTCCAGTTCACTGAGCAAGGAGTAGGTCTTTCTATTACATATTGGGTTTATGGAACGGTATCTGAGCTAATTTGAAACCCTTGTTTTATGCATCACCCCACCTCACCTTTCCCGTTAAGCAGCCATAGTGTGTTTTCTAAACGTGTGACTCTGTTCTGTTTTGTAATTCAGTTCAAGTGTAGCGGTTTTTACATTCCCTCTATAAATGATAGCTTTTGATAAGTGTCTTTTTCTTTGTGACTTATTTCACTTAGAATCGTCGTACCTAAATCCACTCATCATGCTGCTACTAGCCTTATGACATTGATTTCATGGCTGAGTGATATTCCATTGTACATAAGGACCACCACATCTTTATCCATTTTTCTCTTTCCTGGGATATTTAAGGTGTCATGAAGTGGAGGTTCTTGTCAACAGAGCAGCCCTAAACTTTGGGGTGCCTGTGTCTTGCTGATTTTTAGTTTTCCCAATTTATACGCCCTTGAGTGGAAGTGCCCTATGCGCTCTAAGCTGTGTTTTTTAGATGTTTCAGGACACACCGTAAACTTCTCCAGAGTGGCTGTTGGCAATTTACATCCCGCCCATCAGCGTAGCAAGGCTCCCATTTCTCCATGGCCTGTCCTGCATTTCTGGTTTTGACACTTTTTTCAGGATGGCCCTTTTGACCCATGGGAAGCGAGACTTCTTTGTAGCGCTGATTTGCCTTTCCAGGTTGCTTGGTTGGCCAAAAAGGGCGTATGCGTTTTTTCCTGAATATATTCAGGAAAAAACGCATACGCCCTTTTTGGCCAAGGGCATCATTGTCGACGTTTTGCTGCTTTTCATGTGCTTTAAAGGCAATTCGAATCTACCTCCTGAAATCTGTTTCCTGCAATTCTGCCTTGCTTTCAAATCCTCTTCGTTGCCTTCCCTCAATATATTTGTGGATGAGAGTTATCATTTATAACTCTGCAGGTTTGTGAATTGCAGTGCCCCTGAGCTCCATTTTTCAACTCGCTTTTTTGGGAGCTGGCCGCAAAAGCACTGGATGGCCTCAGGCCCTATTCTGGTTCCGGGCGGCAGGCTGAGCCTGCGGTTAATTCTTCTTCCTGATGGGAAAATAGAGTGACCTGTGCCTGTCCCAACACCTAGAGCTAGTCTCTCACTGGCTCCCCCTCTTCCCGTTCATCCTCAGGACAAATTGAAAGCTGTACGGAACAGGAGGTTAAAGGTGCTGATTCTCCAAGGAGGGAGATTGCTAGTAAAGCGGCTGGAATGGCGAACCCGAGCACAAGGAGATGAGAAATGGGGTGCGTTTTAGAAACCTTTCCCGGTCACACGGTCTACCACCTTCTGGGTTTCTCATGCATGTTTTTGATTTAGGAAGATGCCCTTGAACCTGGAGATTTGGGACCCATGGGTTGGGTAACAGGCAGTAGTACTTTACAGGCTCTGCGTTTGCTCCCCCAACCTCACCAAATCTCTCAGCCCCGAAAGTATCCACCCTTACGTCTCATCCAGCTGTGGGTCTAGATATGGTCAATCCAGGTGGCATCACAGCCCCTGAACAAATTTTGTAAGAATTTCTCTCTCTTTCACTGTCTTTGTTTCACGGGTTTTTAAAATTAATTTATTTTTATAATGGGGTTTAGCTGCTTTTCACGGCTGTGTTTATGCCGCTTTACACCCACTTGACTCACATCCGGAGAGATATCAATACATAGGTTTTAAGATTCTTACTAGTCAGATATATTCTTGTGCGGTGAATAAGGGGTGTTGAGTCCAGTTCACTGAGCAAGGAGTAGGTCTTTCTATTACATATTGGGTTTATGGAACGGTATCTGAGCTAATTTGAAACCCTTGTTTTATGCATCACCCCACCTCACCTTTCCCGTTAAGCAGCCATAGTGTGTTTTCTAAACGTGTGACTCTGTTCTGTTTTGTAATTCAGTTCAAGTGTAGCGGTTTTTACATTCCCTCTATAAATGATAGCTTTTGATAAGTGTCTTTTTCTTTGTGACTTATTTCACTTAGAATCGTCGTACCTAAATCCACTCATCATGCTGCTACTAGCCTTATGACATTGATTTCATGGCTGAGTGATATTCCATTGTACATAAGGACCACCACTTCTTTATCCATTTTTCTCTTTCCTGGGATATTTAAGGTGTCATGAAGTGGAGGTTCTTGTCAACAGAGCAGCCCTAAACTTTGGGGTGCCTGTGTCTTGCTGATTTTTAGTTTTCCCAATTTATACGCCAATGAGTGGATGTACCCTATGCGCACTAAGCTGTGTTTTTTCGATGTTTCAGGACACACCGTACACTTCTGCAGAGTGGCTGTTGGCAATTTACATCCCGCCCATCAGCGTAGCAAGGCTCCCATTTCTCCATGGCCTGTCCTGCATTTCTGGTTTTGACACTTTTTTCAGGATGGCCCTTTTGACCCATGGGAAGCGAGACTTCTTTGTAGCGCTGATTTGCCTTTCCAGGTTGCTTGGTTGGCCAAAAAGGGCGTATGCGTTTTTTCCTGAATATATTCAGGAAAAAACGCATACGCCCTTTTTGGCCAAGGGCATCATTGTCGACGTTTTGCTGCTTTTCATGTGCTTTAAAGGCGATTCGAATCTACCTCCTGAAATCTGTTTCCTGCAATTCTGCCTTGCTTTCAAATCCTCTTCGTTGCCTTCCCTCAATATATTTGTGGATGAGAGTTATCATTTATAACTCTGCAGGTTTGTGAATTGCAGTGCCCCTGAGCTCCATTTTTCAACTCGCTTTTTTGGGAGCTGGCCGCAAATGCGCAGGATGGCCTCAGGCCCTATTCTGGTTCCGGGCGGCAGGCTGAGCCTGTGGTTAATTCTTCTTCCTGATGGGAAAATAGAGTGACCTGTGCCTGTCCCAACACCTAGAGCTAGTCTCTCATTGGCTCCCCCTCTTCCCGTTCATCCTCAGGACAAATTGAAAGCTGTACGGAACAGGAGGTTAAAGATGCTGATTCTCCAAGGAGGGAGATTGCTAGTAAAGCGGCTGGAATGGCGAACCCGAGCACAAGGAGATGAGAAATGGGGTGCGTTTTAGAAACCTTTCCCGGTCACACGGTCTACCACCTTCTGGGTTTCTCATGCATGTTTTTGATTTAGGAAGATGCCCTTGAACCTGGAGATTTGGGACCCATGGGATGGGTAACAGGCAGTAGTACTTTACAGGCTCTGCGTTTGCTCCCCCAACCTCACCAAATCTCTCAGCCCCGAAAGTATCCACCCTTACGTCTCATCCAGCTGTGGGTCTAGATATGGTCAATCCAGGTGGCATCACAGCCCCTGAACGAATTTTGTAAGAATTTCTCTCTCTTTCACTGTCTTTGTTTCACGGGTTTTTAAAATTAATTTATTTTTATAACGGGGTTTATCTGCTTTTCACGGCTGTGTTTATGCCGCTTTACACCCACTTGTCTCACATCCAGAGAGATATCAATACATAGGTTTTACGATTCTTACTAGTCAGATATATTCTTGTGCGGTGAATAAGGGGTGTTGAGTCCAGTTCACTGAGCAAGGAGTAGGTCTTTCTATTACATATTTGGTTTATGGAACGGTATCTGAGCTAATTTGAAACCCTTGTTTTATGCATCACCCCACCTCACCTTTCCCGTTAAGCAGCCATAGTGTGTTTTCTAAACGTGTGACTCTGTTCTGTTTTGTAATTCAGTTCAAGTGTAGCGGTTTTTACATTCCCTCTATAAATGATAGCTTTTGATAAGTGTCTTTTTCTTTGTGACTTATTTCACTTACAATCGTCGTACCTAAATCCACTCATCATGCTGCTACTAGCCTTATGACATTGATTTCATGGCTGAGTGATATTCCATTGTACATAAGGACCACCACATCTTTATCCATTTTTCTCTTTCCTGGGATATTTAAGGTGTCATGAAGTGGAGGTTCTTGTCAACAGAGCAGCCCTAAACTTTGGGGTGCCTGTGTCTTGCTGATTTTTAGTTTTCCCAATTTATACGCCCTTGAGTGGAAGTGCCCTATGCGCTCTAAGCTGTATTTTTTAGATGTTTCAGGACACACCGTAAACTTCTCCAGAGTGGCTGTTGGCAATTTACATCCCGCCCATCAGCGTAGCAAGGCTCCCATTTCGCCATGGCCTGTCCTGCATTTCTGGTTTTGACACTTTTTTCAGGATGGCCCTTTTGACCCATGGGAAACGAGACTTCTTTGTAGCGCTGATTTGCCTTTCCAGGTTGCTTCGTTGGCCAAAAAGGGCGTATGCGTTTTTTCCTGAATATATTCAGGAAAAAACGCATACGCCCTTTTTGGCCAAGGGCATCATTGTCGACGTTTTGCTGCTTTTCATGTGCTTTAAAGGCGATTCGAATCTACCTCCTGAAATCTGTTTCCTGCAATTCTGCCTTGCTTTCAAATCCTCTTCGTTGCCTTCCCTCAATATATTTGTGGATGAGAGTTATCATTTATAACTCTGCAGGTTTGTGAATTGCAGTGCCCCTGAGCTCCATTTTTTAACTCGCTTTTTTGGGAGCTGGCCGCAAAAGCACTGGATGGCCTCAGGCCCTATTCTGGTTCCGGGCGGCAGGCTGAGCCTGTGGTTAATTCTTCTTCCTGATGGGAAAATAGAGTGACCTGTGCCTGTCCCAACACCTAGAGCTAGTCTCTCATTGGCTCCCCCTCTTCCCGTTCATCCTCAGGACAAATTGAAAGCTGTACGGAACAGGAGGTTAAAGGTGCTGATTCTCCAAGGAGGGAGATTGCTAGTAAAGCGGCTGGAATGGCGAACCCGAGCACAAGGAGATGAGAAATGGGGTGCGTTTTAGAAACCTTTCCCGGTCACACGGTCTACCACCTTCTGGGTTTCTCATGCATGTTTTTGATTTAGGAAGATGCCCTTGAACCTGGAGATTTGGGACCCATGGGTTGGGTAACAGGCAATAGTACTTTACAGGCTCTGCGTTTGCTCCCCCAACCTCACCAAATCTCTCAGCCCCGAAAGTATCCACCCTTACGTCTCATCCAGCTGTGGGTCTAGATATGGTCAATCCAGGTGGCATCACAGCCCCTGAACGAATTTTGTAAGAATTTCTCTCTCTTTCACTGTCTTTGTTTCACGGGTTTTTAAAATTAATTTATTTTTATAATGGGGTTTAGCTGCTTTTCACGGCTGTGTTTATGCCGCTTTACACCCACTTGACTCACATCCGGAGAGATATCAATACATAGGTTTTAAGATTCTTACTAGTCAGATATATTCTTGTGCGGTGAATAAGGGGTGTTGAGTCCAGTTCACTGAGCAAGGAGTAGGTCTTTCTATTACATATTGGGTTTATGGAACGGTATCTGAGCTAATTTGAAACCCTTGTTTTATGCATCACCCCACCTCACCTTTCCCGTTAAGCAGCCATAGTGTGTTTTCTAAACGTGTGACTCTGTTCTGTTTTGTAATTCAGTTCAAGTGTAGCGGTTTTTACATTCCCTCTATAAATGATAGCTTTTGATAAGTGTCTTTTTCTTTGTGACTTATTTCACTTAGAATCGTCGTACCTAAATCCACTCATCATGCTGCTACTAGCCTTATGACATTGATTTCATGGCTGAGTGATATTCCATTGTACATAAGGACCACCACTTCTTTATCCATTTTTCTCTTTCCTGGGATATTTAAGGTGTCATGAAGTGGAGGTTCTTGTCAACAGAGCAGCCCTAAACTTTGGGGTGCCTGTGTCTTGCTGATTTTTAGTTTTCCCAATTTATACGCCAATGAGTGGATGTACCCTATGCGCACTAAGCTGTGTTTTTTCGATGTTTCAGGACACACCGTACACTTCTGCAGAGTGGCTGTTGGCAATTTACATCCCGCCCATCAGCGTAGCAAGGCTCCCATTTCTCCATGGCCTGTCCTGCATTTCTGGTTTTGACACTTTTTTCAGGATGGCCCTTTTGACCCATGGGAAGCGAGACTTCTTTGTAGCGCTGATTTGCCTTTCCAGGTTGCTTGGTTGGCCAAAAAGGGCGTATGCGTTTTTTCCTGAATATATTCAGGAAAAAACGCATACGCCCTTTTTGGCCAAGGGCATCATTGTCGACGTTTTGCTGCTTTTCATGTGCTTTAAAGGCGATTCGAATCTACCTCCTGAAATCTGTTTCCTGCCATTCTGCCTTGCTTTCAAATCCTCTTCGTTGCCTTCCCTCAATATATTTGTGGATGAGAGTTATCATTTATAACTCTGCAGGTTTGTGAATTGCAGTGCCCCTGAGCTCCATTTTTCAACTCGCTTTTTTGGGAGCTGGCCGCAAAAGCACTGGATGGCCTCAGGCCCTATTCTGGTTCCGGGCGGCAGGCTGAGCCTGTGGTTAATTCTTCTTCCTGATGGGAAAATAGAGTGACCTGTGCCTGTCCCAACACCTAGAGCTAGTCTCTCATTGGCTCCCCCTCTTCCCGTTCATCCTCAGGACAAATTGAAAGCTGTACGGAACAGGAGGTTAAAGGTGCTGATTCTCCAAGGAGGGAGATTGCTAGTAAAGCGGCTGGAATGGCGAACCCGAGCACAAGGAGATGAGAAATGAGGTGCGTTTTAGAAACCTTTCTCGGTCACACGGTCTACCACCTTCTGGGTTTCTCATGCATGTTTTCGATGTAGGAAGATGCCCTTGAACCTGGAGATTTGGGACCCATGGGATGGGTAACAGGCAGTAGTACTTTAAAGGCTCTGCGTTTGCTCCCCCAACCTCACCAAATCTCTCAGCCCCGAAAGTATCCACCCTTACGTCTCATCCAGCTGTGGGTCTAGATATGGTCAATCCAGGTGGCATCACAGCCCCTGAACGAATTTTGTAAGAATTTCTCTCTCTTTCACTGTCTTTGTTTCACGGGTTATTAAAATTAATTTATTTTTATAATGGGGTTTAGCTGCTTTTCACGGCTGTGTTTATGCCGCTTTACACCCACTTGACTCACATCCAGCGAGATATCAATACATAGGTTTTAAGATTCTTACTAGTCAGATATATTCTTGTGCGGTGAATAAGGGGTGTTGAGTCCAGTTCACTGAGCAAGGAGTAGGTCTTTCTATTACATATTGGGTTTATGGAACGGTATCTGAGCTAATTTGAAACCCTTGTTTTATGCATCACCCCACCTCACCTTTCCCGTTAAGCAGCCATAGTGTGTTTTCTAAACGTGTGACTCTGTTCTGTTTTGTAATTCAGTTCAAGTGTAGCGGTTTTTACATTCCCTCTATAAATGATAGCTTTTGATAAGTGTCTTTTTCTTTGTGACTTATTTCACTTAGAATCGTCGTACCTAAATCCACTCATCATGCTGCTACTAGCCTTATGACATTGATTTCATGGCTGAGTGATATTCCATTGTACATAAGGACCACCACATCTTTATCCATTTTTCTCTTTCTTGGGATATTTAAGGTGTCATGAAGTGGAGGTTCTTGTCAACAGAGCAGCCCTAAACTTTGGGGTGCCTGTGTCTTGCTGATTTTTAGTTTTCCCAATTTATACGCCCTTGAGTGGAAGTGCCCTATGCGCTCTAAGCTGTGTTTTTTAGATGTTTCAGGACACACCGTACACTTCTCCAGAGTGGCTGTTGGCAATTTACATCCCGCCCATCAGCGTAGCAAGGCTCCCATTTCTCCATGGCCTGTCCTGCATTTCTGGTTTTGACACTTTTTTCAGGATGGCCCTTTTGACCCATGGGAAGCGAGACTTCTTTGTAGCGCTGATTTGCCTTTCCAGGTTGCTTGGTTGGCCAAAAAGGGAGTATGCGTTTTTTCCTGAATATATTCAGGAAAAAACGCATACGCCCTTTTTGGCCAAGGGCATCATTGTCGACGTTTTGCTGCTTTTCATGTGCTTTAAAGGCAATTCGAATCTACCTCCTGAAATCTGTATCCTGCAATTCTGCCTTGCTTTCAAATCCTCTTCGTTGCCTTCCCTCAATATATTTGTGGATGAGAGTTATCATTTATAACTCTGCAGGTTTGTGAATTGCAGTGCCCCTGAGCTCCATTTTTCAACTCGCTTTTTTGGGAGCTGGCCGCAAAAGCACTGGATGGCCTCAGGCCCTATTCTGGTTCCGGGCGGCAGGCTGAGCCTGCGGTTAATTCTTCTTCCTGATGGGAAAATAGAGTGACCTGTGCCTGTCCCAACACCTAGAGCTAGTCTCTCACTGGCTCCCCCTCTTCCCGTTCATCCTCAGGACAAATTGAAAGCTGTACGGAACAGGAGGTTAAAGGTGCTGATTCTCCAAGGAGGGAGATTGCTAGTAAAGCGGCTGGAATGGCGAACCCGAGCACAAGGAGATGAGAAATGGGGTGCGTTTTAGAAACCTTTCCCGGTCACACGGTCTACCACCTTCTGGGTTTCTCATGCATGTTTTTGATTTAGGAAGATGCCCTTGAACCTGGAGATTTGGGACCCATGGGTTGGGTAACAGGCAGTAGTACTTTACAGGCTCTGCGTTTGCTCCCCCAACCTCACCAAATCTCTCAGCCCCGAAAGTATCCACCCTTACGTCTCATCCAGCTGTGGGTCTAGATATGGTCAATCCAGGTGGCATCACAGCCCCTGAACGAATTTTGTAAGAATTTCTCTCTCTTTCACTGTCTTTGTTTCACGGGTTTTTAAAATTAATTTATTTTTATAATGGGGTTTAGCTGCTTTTCACGGCTGTGTTTATGCCGCTTTACACCCACTTGACTCACATCCGGAGAGATATCAATACATAGGTTTTAAGATTCTTACTAGTCAGATATATTCTTGTGCGGTGAATAAGGGGTGTTGAGTCCAGTTCACTGAGCAAGGAGTAGGTCTTTCTATTACATATTGGGTTTATGGAACGGTATCTGAGCTAATTTGAAACCCTTGTTTTATGCATCACCCCACCTCACCTTTCCCGTTAAGCAGCCATAGTGTGTTTTCTAAACGTGTGACTCTGTTCTGTTTTGTAATTCAGTTCAAGTGTAGCGGTTTTTACATTCCCTCTATAAATGATAGCTTTTGATAAGTGTCTTTTTCTTTGTGACTTATTTCACTTAGAATCGTCGTACCTAAATCCACTCATCATGCTGCTACTAGCCTTATGACATTGATTTCATGGCTGAGTGATATTCCATTGTACATAAGGACCACCACTTCTTTATCCATTTTTCTCTTTCCTGGGATATTTAAGGTGTCATGAAGTGGAGGTTCTTGTCAACAGAGCAGCCCTAAACTTTGGGGTGCCTGTGTCTTGCTGATTTTTAGTTTTCCCAATTTATACGCCAATGAGTGGATGTACCCTATGCGCACTAAGCTGTGTTTTTTCGATGTTTCAGGACACACCGTACACTTCTGCAGAGTGGCTGTTGGCAATTTACATCCCGCCCATCAGCGTAGCAAGGCTCCCATTTCTCCATGGCCTGTCCTGCATTTCTGGTTTTGACACTTTTTTCAGGATGGCCCTTTTGACCCATGGGAAGCGAGACTTCTTTGTAGCGCTGATTTGCCTTTCCAGGTTGCTTGGTTGGCCAAAAAGGGCGTATGCGTTTTTTCCTGAATATATTCAGGAAAAAACGCATACGCCCTTTTTGGCCAAGGGCATCATTGTCGACGTTTTGCTGCTTTTCATGTGCTTTAAAGGCGATTCGAATCTACCTCCTGAAATCTGTTTCCTGCAATTCTGCCTTGCTTTCAAATCCTCTTCGTTGCCTTCCCTCAATATATTTGTGGATGAGAGTTATCATTTATAACTCTGCAGGTTTGTGAATTGCAGTGCCCCTGAGCTCCATTTTTCAACTCGCTTTTTTGGGAGCTGGCCGCAAAAGCACTGGATGGCCTCAGGCCCTATTCTGGTTCCGGGCGGCAGGCTGAGCCTGTGGTTAATTCTTCTTCCTGATGGGAAAATAGAGTGACCTGTGCCTGTCCCAACACCTAGAGCTAGTCTCTCATTGGCTCCCCCTCTTCCCGTTCATCCTCAGGACAAATTGAAAGCTGTACGGAACAGGAGGTTAAAGGTGCTGATTCTCCAAGGAGGGAGATTGCTAGTAAAGCGGCTGGAATGGCGAACCCGAGCACAAGGAGATGAGAAATGAGGTGCGTTTTAGAAACCTTTCTCGGTCACACGGTCTACCACCTTCTGGGTTTCTCATGCATGTTTTCGATGTAGGAAGATGCCCTTGAACCTGGAGATTTGGGACCCATGGGATGGGTAACAGGCAGTAGTACTTTAAATGCTCTGCGTTTGCTCCCCCAACCTCACCAAATCTCTCAGCCCCGAAAGTATCCACCCTTACGTCTCATCCAGCTGTGGGTCTAGATATGGTCAATCCAGGTGGCATCACAGCCCCTGAACGAATTTTGTAAGAATTTCTCTCTCTTTCACTGTCTTTGTTTCACGGGTTATTAAAATTAATTTATTTTTATAATGGGGTTTAGCTGCTTTTCACGGCTGTGTTTATGCCGCTTTACACCCACTTGACTCACATCCAGCGAGATATCAATACATAGGTTTTAAGATTCTTACTAGTCAGATATATTCTTGTGCGGTGAATAAGGGGTGTTGAGTCCAGTTCACTGAGCAAGGAGTAGGTCTTTCTATTACATATTGGGTTTATGGAACGGTATCTGAGCTAATTTGAAACCCTTGTTTTATGCATCACCCCACCTCACCTTTCCCGTTAAGCAGCCATAGTGTGTTTTCTAAACGTGTGACTCTGTTCTGTTTTGTAATTCAGTTCAAGTATAGCGGTTTTTACATTCCCTCTATAAATGATAGCTTTTGATAAGTGTCTTTTTCTTTGTGACTTATTTCACTTAGAATCGTCGTACCTAAATCCACTCATCATGCTGCTACTAGCCTTATGACATTGATTTCATGGCTGAGTGATATTCCATTGTACATAAGGACCACCACATCTTTATCCATTTTTCTCTTTCCTGGGATATTTAAGGTGTCATGAAGTGGAGGTTCTTGTCAACAGAGCAGCCCTAAACTTTGGGGTGCCTGTGTCTTGCTGATTTTTAGTTTTCCCAATTTATACGCCCTTGAGTGGAAGTGCCCTATGCGCTCTAAGCTGTGTTTTTTAGATGTTTCAGGACACACCGTAAACTTCTCCAGAGTGGCTGTTGGCAATTTACATCCCGCCCATCAGCGTAGCAAGGCTCCCATTTCTCCATGGCCTGTCCTGCATTTCTGGTTTTGACACTTTTTTCAGGATGGCCCTTTTGACCCATGGGAAGCGAGACTTCTTTGTAGCGCTGATTTGCCTTTCCAGGTTGCTTGGTTGGCCAAAAAGGGCGTATGCGTTTTTTCCTGAATATATTCAGGAAAAAACGCATACGCCCTTTTTGGCCAAGGGCATCATTGTCGACGTTTTGCTGCTTTTCATGTGCTTTAAAGGCAATTCGAATCTACCTCCTGAAATCTGTTTCCTGCAATTCTGCCTTGCTTTCAAATCCTCTTCGTTGCCTTCCCTCAATATATTTGTGGATGAGAGTTATCATTTATAACTCTGCAGGTTTGTGAATTGCAGTGCCCCTGAGCTCCATTTTTCAACTCGCTTTTTTGGGAGCTGGCCGCAAAAGCACTGGATGGCCTCAGGCCCTATTCTGGTTCCGGGCGGCAGGCTGAGCCTGCGGTTAATTCTTCTTCCTGATGGGAAAATAGAGTGACCTGTGCCTGTCCCAACACCTAGAGCTAGTCTCTCACTGGCTCCCCCTCTTCCCGTTCATCCTCAGGACAAATTGAAAGCTGTACGGAACAGGAGGTTAAAGGTGCTGATTCTCCAAGGAGGGAGATTGCTAGTAAAGCGGCTGGAATGGCGAACCCGAGCACAAGGAGATGAGAAATGGGGTGCGTTTTAGAAACCTTTCCCGGTCACACGGTCTACCACCTTCTGGGTTTCTCATGCATGTTTTTGATTTAGGAAGATGCCCTTGAACCTGGAGATTTGGGACCCATGGGTTGGGTAACAGGCAGTAGTACTTTACAGGCTCTGCGTTTGCTCCCCCAACCTCACCAAATCTCTCAGCCCCGAAAGTATCCACCCTTACGTCTCATCCAGCTGTGGGTCTAGATATGGTCAATCCAGGTGGCATCACAGCCCCTGAACGAATTTTGTAAGAATTTCTCTCTCTTTCACTGTCTTTGTTTCACGGGTTTTTAAAATTAATTTATTTTTATAATGGGGTTTAGCTGCTTTTCACGGCTGTGTTTATGCCGCTTTACACCCACTTGACTCACATCCGGAGAGATATCAATACATAGGTTTTAAGATTCTTACTAGTCAGATATATTCTTGTGCGGTGAATAAGGGGTGTTGAGTCCAGTTCACTGAGCAAGGAGTAGGTCTTTCTATTACATATTGGGTTTATGGAACGGTATCTGAGCTAATTTGAAACCCTTGTTTTATGCATCACCCCACCTCACCTTTCCCGTTAAGCAGCCATAGTGTGTTTTCTAAACGTGTGACTCTGTTCTGTTTTGTAATTCAGTTCAAGTGTAGCGGTTTTTACATTCCCTCTATAAATGATAGCTTTTGATAAGTGTCTTTTTCTTTGTGACTTATTTCACTTAGAATCGTCGTACCTAAATCCACTCATCATGCTGCTACTAGCCTTATGACATTGATTTCATGGCTGAGTGATATTCCATTGTACATAAGGACCACCACTTCTTTATCCATTTTTCTCTTTCCTGGGATATTTAAGGTGTCATGAAGTGGAGGTTCTTGTCAACAGAGCAGCCCTAAACTTTGGGGTGCCTGTGTCTTGCTGATTTTTAGTTTTCCCAATTTATACGCCAATGAGTGGATGTACCCTATGCGCACTAAGCTGTGTTTTTTCGATGTTTCAGGACACACCGTACACTTCTGCAGAGTGGCTGTTGGCAATTTACATCCCGCCCATCAGCGTAGCAAGGCTCCCATTTCTCCATGGCCTGTCCTGCATTTCTGGTTTTGACACTTTTTTCAGGATGGCCCTTTTGACCCATGGGAAGCGAGACTTCTTTGTAGCGCTGATTTGCCTTTCCAGGTTGCTTGGTTGGCCAAAAAGGGCGTATGCGTTTTTTCCTGAATATATTCAGGAAAAAACGCATACGCCCTTTTTGGCCAAGGGCATCATTGTCGACGTTTTGCTGCTTTTCATGTGCTTTAAAGGCGATTCGAATCTACCTCCTGAAATCTGTTTCCTGCAATTCTGCCTTGCTTTCAAATCCTCTTCGTTGCCTTCCCTCAATATATTTGTGGATGAGAGTTATCATTTATAACTCTGCAGGTTTGTGAATTGCAGTGCCCCTGAGCTCCATTTTTCAACTCGCTTTTTTGGGAGCTGGCCGCAAAAGCACTGGATGGCCTCAGGCCCTATTCTGGTTCCGGGCGGCAGGCTGAGCCTGTGGTTAATTCTTCTTCCTGATGGGAAAATAGAGTGACCTGTGCCTGTCCCAACACCTAGAGCTAGTCTCTCATTGGCTCCCCCTCTTCCCGTTCATCCTCAGGACAAATTGAAAGCTGTACGGAACAGGAGGTTAAAGGTGCTGATTCTCCAAGGAGGGAGATTGCTAGTAAAGTGGCTGGAATGGCGAACCCGAGCACAAGGAGATGAGAAATGAGGTGCGTTTTAGAAACCTTTCTCGGTCACACGGTCTACCACCTTCTGGGTTTCTCATGCATGTTTTCGATGTAGGAAGATGCCCTTGAACCTGGAGATTTGGGACCCATGGGATGGGTAACAGGCAGTAGTACTTTAAAGGCTCTGCGTTTGCTCCCCCAACCTCACCAAATCTCTCAGCCCCGAAAGTATCCACCCTTACGTCTCATCCAGCTGTGGGTCTAGATATGGTCAATCCAGGTGGCATCACAGCCCCTGAACGAATTTTGTAAGAATTTCTCTCTCTTTCACTGTCTTTGTTTCACGGGTTATTAAAATTAATTTATTTTTATAATGGGGTTTAGCTGCTTTTCACGGCTGTGTTTATGCCGCTTTACACCCACTTGACTCACATCCAGCGAGATATCAATACATAGGTTTTAAGATTCTTACTAGTCAGATATATTCTTGTGCGGTGAATAAGGGGTGTTGAGTCCAGTTCACTGAGCAAGGAGTAGGTCTTTCTATTACATATTGGGTTTATGGAACGGTATCTGAGCTAATTTGAAACCCTTGTTTTATGCATCACCCCACCTCACCTTTCCCGTTAAGCAGCCATAGTGTGTTTTCTAAACGTGTGACTCTGTTCTGTTTTGTAATTCAGTTCAAGTGTAGCGGTTTTTACATTCCCTCTATAAATGATAGCTTTTGATAAGTGTCTTTTTCTTTGTGACTTATTTCACTTAGAATCGTCGTACCTAAATCCACTCATCATGCTGCTACTAGCCTTATGACATTGATTTCATGGCTGAGTGATATTCCATTGTACATAAGGACCACCACATCTTTATCCATTTTTCTCTTTCCTGGGATATTTAAGGTGTCATGAAGTGGAGGTTCTTGTCAACAGAGCAGCCCTAAACTTTGGGGTGCCTGTGTCTTGCTGATTTTTAGTTTTCCCAATTTATACGCCCTTGAGTGGAAGTGCCCTATGCGCTCTAAGCTGTGTTTTTTAGATGTTTCAGGACACACCGTAAACTTCTCCAGAGTGGCTGTTGGCAATTTACATCCCGCCCATCAGCGTAGCAAGGCTCCCATTTCTCCATGGCCTGTCCTGCATTTCTGGTTTTGACACTTTTTTCAGGATGGCCCTTTTGACCCATGGGAAGCGAGACTTCTTTGTAGCGCTGATTTGCCTTTCCAGGTTGCTTGGTTGGCCAAAAAGGGCGTATGCGTTTTTTCCTGAATATATTCAGGAAAAAACGCATACGCCCTTTTTGGCCAAGGGCATCATTGTCGACGTTTTGCTGCTTTTCATGTGCTTTAAAGGCAATTCGAATCTACCTCCTGAAATCTGTTTCCTGCAATTCTGCCTTGCTTTCAAATCCTCTTCGTTGCCTTCCCTCAATATATTTGTGGATGAGAGTTATCATTTATAACTCTGCAGGTTTGTGAATTGCAGTGCCCCTGAGCTCCATTTTTCAACTCGCTTTTTTGGGAGCTGGCCGCAAAAGCACTGGATGGCCTCAGGCCCTATTCTGGTTCCGGGCGGCAGGCTGAGCCTGCGGTTAATTCTTCTTCCTGATGGGAAAATAGAGTGACCTGTGCCTGTCCCAACACCTAGAGCTAGTCTCTCATTGGCTCCCCCTCTTCCCGTTCATCCTCAGGACAAATTGAAAGCTGTACGGAACAGGAGGTTAAAGGTGCTGATTCTCCAAGGAGGGAGATTGCTAGTAAAGCGGCTGGAATGGCGAACCCGAGCACAAGGAGATGAGAAATGGGGTGCGTTTTAGAAACCTTTCCCGGTCACACGGTCTACCACCTTCTGGGTTTCTCATGCATGTTTTTGATTTAGGAAGATGCCCTTGAACCTGGAGATTTGGGACCCATGGGTTGGGTAACAGGCAGTAGTACTTTACAGGCTCTGCGTTTGCTCCCCCAACCTCACCAAATCTCTCAGCCCCGAAAGTATCCACCCTTACGTCTCATCCAGCTGTGGGTCTAGATATGGTCAATCCAGGTGGCATCACAGCCCCTGAACGAATTTTGTAAGAATTTCTCTCTCTTTCACTGTCTTTGTTTCACGGGTTTTTAAAATTAATTTATTTTTATAACGGGGTTTATCTGCTTGTCACGGCTGTGTTTATGCCGCTTTACACCCACTTGTCTCACATCCAGAGAGATATCAATACATAGGTTTTACGATTCTTACTAGTCAGATATATTCTTGTGTGGTGAATAAGGGGTGTTGAGTCCAGTTCACTGAGCAAGGAGTAGGTCTTTCTATTACATATTGGGTTTATGGAACGGTATCTGAGCTAATTTGAAACCCTTGTTTTATGCATCACCCCACCTCACCTTTCCCGTTAAGCAGCCATAGTGTGTTTTCTAAACGTGTGACTCTGTTCTGTTTTGTAATTCAGTTCAAGTGTAGCGGTTTTTACATTCCCTCTATAAATGATAGCTTTTGATAAGTGTCTTTTTCTTTGTGACTTATTTCACTTAGAATCGTCGTACCTAAATCCACTCATCATGCTGCTACTAGCCTTATGACATTGATTTCATGGCTGAGTGATATTCCATTGTACATAAGGACCACCACATCTTTATCCATTTTTCTCTTTCCTGGGATATTTAAGGTGTCATGAAGTGGAGGTTCTTGTCAACAGAGCAGCCCTAAACTTTGGGGTGCCTGTGTCTTGCTGATTTTTAGTTTTCCCAATTTATACGCCCTTGAGTGGAAGTGCCCTATGCGCTCTAAGCTGTGTTTTTTAGATGTTTCAGGACACACCGTAAACTTCTCCAGAGTGGCTGTTGGCAATTTACATCCCGCCCATGAGCGTAGCAAGGCTCCCATTTCTCCATGGCCTGTCCTGCATTTCTGGTTTTGACACTTTTTTCAGGATGGCCCTTTTGACCCATGGGAAGCGAGACTTCTTTGTAGCGCTGATTTGCCTTTCCAGGTTGCTTGGTTGGCCAAAAAGAGCGTATGCGTTTTTTCCTGAATATATTCAGGAAAAAACGCATACGCCCTTTTTGGCCAAGGGCATCATTGTCGACGTTTTGCTGCTTTTCATGTGCTTTAAAGGCGATTCGAATCTACCTCCTGAAATCTGTTTCCTGCAATTCTGCCTTGCTTTCAAATCCTCTTCGTTGCCTTCCCTCAATATATTTGTGGATGAGAGTTATCATTTATAACTCTGCAGGTTTGTGAATTGCAGTGCCCCTGAGCTCCATTTTTCAACTCGCTTTTTTGGGAGCTGGCCGCAAAAGCACTGGATGGCCTCAGGCCCTATTCTGGTTCCGGGCGGCAGGCTGAGCCTGTGGTTAATTCTTCTTCCTGATGGGAAAATAGAGTGACCTGTGCCTGTCCCAACACCTAGAGCTAGTCTCTCATTGGCTCCCCCTCTTCCCGTTCATCCTCAGGACAAATTGAAAGCTGTACGGAACAGGAGGTTAAAGGTGCTGATTCTCCAAGGAGGGAGATTGCTAGTAAAGCGGCTGGAATGGCGAACCCGAGCACAAGGAGATGAGAAATGAGGTGCGTTTTAGAAACCTTTCTCGGTCACACGGTCTACCACCTTCTGGGTTTCTCATGCATGTTTTCGATGTAGGAAGATGCCCTTGAACCTGGAGATTTGGGACCCATGGGATGGGTAACAGGCAGTAGTACTTTAAAGGCTCTGCGTTTGCTCCCCCAACCTCATCAAATCTCTCAGCCCCGAAAGTATCCACCCTTACGTCTCATCCAGCTGTGGGTCTAGATATGGTCAATCCAGGTGGCATCACAGCCCCTGAACGAATTTTGTAAGAATTTCTCTCTCTTTCACTGTCTTTGTTTCACGGGTTATTAAAATTAATTTATTTTTATAATGGGGTTTAGCTGCTTTTCACGGCTGTGTTTATGCCGCTTTACACCCACTTGACTCACATCCAGCGAGATATCAATACATAGGTTTTAAGATTCTTACTAGTCAGATATATTCTTGTGCGGTGAATAAGGGGTGTTGAGTCCAGTTCACTGAGCAAGGAGTAGGTCTTTCTATTACATATTGGGTTTATGGAACGGTATCTGAGCTAATTTGAAACCCTTGTTTTATGCATCACCCCACCTCACCTTTCCCGTTAAGCAGCCATAGTGTGTTTTCTAAACGTGTGACTCTGTTCTGTTTTGTAATTCAGTTCAAGTGTAGCGGTTTTTACATTCCCTCTATAAATGATAGCTTTTGATAAGTGTCTTTTTCTTTGTGACTTATTTCACTTAGAATCGTCGTACCTAAATCCACTCATCATGCTGCTACTAGCCTTATGACATTGATTTCATGGCTGAGTGATATTCCATTGTACATAAGGACCACCATATCTTTATCCATTTTTCTCTTTCCTGGGATATTTAAGGTGTCATGAAGTGGAGGTTCTTGTCAACAGAGCAGCCCTAAACTTTGGGGTGCCTGTGTCTTGCTGATTTTTAGTTTTCCCAATTTATACGCCAATGAGTGGATGTGCCCTATGCGCACTAAGCTGTGTTTTTTCGATGTTTCAGGACACACCGTACACTTCTCCAGAGTGGCTGTTGGCAATTTACATCCCGCCCATCAGCGTAGCAAGGCTCCCATTTCTCCATGGCCTGTCCTGCATTTCTGGTTTTGACACTTTTTTCAGGATGGCCCTTTTGACCCATGGGAAGCGAGACTTCTTTGTAGCGCTGATTTGCCTTTCCAGGTTGCTTGGTTGGCCAAAAAGGGCGTATGCGTTTTTTCCTGAATATATTCAGGAAAAAACGCATACGCCCTTTTTGGCCAAGGGCATCATTGTCGACGTTTTGCTGCTTTTCATGTGCTTTAAAGGCGATTCGAATCTACCTCCTGAAATCTGTTTCCTGCAATTCTGCCTTGCTTTCAAATCCTCTTCGTTGCCTTCCCTCAATATATTTGTGGATGAGAGTTATCATTTATAACTCTGCAGGTTTGTGAATTGCAGTGCCCCTGAGCTCCATTTTTCAACTCGCTTTTTTGGGAGCTGGCCGCAAAAGCACTGGATGGCCTCAGGCCCTATTCTGGTTCCGGGCGGCAGGCTGAGCCTGCGGTTAATTCTTCTTCCTGATGGGAAAATAGAGTGACCTGTGCCTGTTCCAACACCTAGAGCTAGTCTCTCATTGGCTCCCCCTCTTCCCGTTCATCCTCAGGACAAATTGAAAGCTGTACGGAACAGGAGGTTAAAGGTGCTGATTCTCCAAGGAGGGAGATTGCTAGTAAAGCGGCTGGAATGGCGAACCCGAGCACAAGGAGATGAGAAATGAGGTGCGTTTTAGAAACCTTTCTCGGTCACACGGTCTAGCACCTTCTGGGTTTCTCATGCATGTTTTCGATGTAGGAAGATGCCCTTGAACCTGGAGATTTGGGACCCATGGGATGGTAACAGGCAGTAGTACTTTAAAGGCTCTGCGTTTGCTCCCCCAACCTCACCAAATCTCTCAGCCCCGAAAGTATCCACCCTTACGTCTCATCCAGCTGTGGGTCTAGATATGGTCAATCCAGGTGGCATCACAGCCCCTGAACGAATTTTGTAAGAATTTCTCTCTCTTTCACTGTCTTTGTTTCACGGGTTATTAAAATTAATTTATTTTTATAATGGGGTTTAGCTGCTTTTCACGGCTGTGTTTATGCCGCTTTACACCCACTTGACTCACATCCGGAGAGATATCAATACATAGGTTTTAAGATTCTTACTAGTCAGATATATTCTTGTGCGGTGAATAAGGGGTGTTGAGTCCAGTTCACTGAGCAAGGAGTAGGTCTTTCTATTACATATTGGGTTTATGGAACGGTATCTGAGCTAATTTGAAACCCTTGTTTTATGCATCACCCCACCTCACCTTTCCCGTTAAGCAGCCATAGTGTGTTTTCTAAACGTGTGACTCTGTTCTGTTTTGTAATTCAGTTCAAGTGTAGCGGTTTTTACATTCCCTCTATAAATGATAGCTTTTGATAAGTGTCTTTTTCTTTGTGACTTATTTCACTTAGAATCGTCGTACCTAAATCCACTCATCATGCTGCTACTAGCCTTATGACATTGATTTCATGGCTGAGTGATATTCCATTGTACATAAGGACCACCACATCTTTATCCATTTTTCTCTTTCCTGGGATATTTAAGGTGTCATGAAGTGGAGGTTCTTGTCAACAGAGCAGCCCTAAACTTTGGGGTGCCTGTGTCTTGCTGATTTTTAGTTTTCCCAATTTATACGCCCTTGAGTGGAAGTGCCCTATGCGCTCTAAGCTGTGTTTTTTAGATGTTTCAGGACACACCGTAAACTTCTACAGAGTGGCTGTTGGCAATTTACATCCCGCCCATCAGCGTAGCAAGGCTCCCATTTCTCCATGGCCTGTCCTGCATTTCTGGTTTTGACACTTTTTTCAGGATGGCCCTTTTGACCCATGGGAAGCGAGACTTCTTTGTAGCGCTGATTTGCCTTTCCAGGTTGCTTGGTTGGCCAAAAAGGGAGTATGCGTTTTTTCCTGAATATATTCAGGAAAAAACGCATACGCCCTTTTTGGCCAAGGGCATCATTGTCCACGTTTTGCTGCTTTTCATGTGCTTTAAAGGCAATTCGAATCTACCTCCTGAAATCTGTTTCCTGCAATTCTGCCTTGCTTTCAAATCCTCTTCGTTGCCTTCCCTCAATATATTTGTGGATGAGAGTTATCATTTATAACTCTGCAGGTTTGTGAATTGCAGTGCCCCTGAGCTCCATTTTTCAACTCGCTTTTTTGGGAGCTGGCCGCAAAAGCACTGGATGGCCTCAGGCCCTATTCTGGTTCCGGGCGGCAGGCTGAGCCTGCGGTTAATTCTTCTTCCTGATGGGAAAATAGAGTGACCTGTGCCTGTCCCAACACCTAGAGCTAGTCTCTCATTGGCTCCCCCTCTTCCCGTTCATCCTCAGGACAAATTGAAAGCTGTACGGAACAGGAGGTTAAAGGTGCTGATTCTCCAAGGAGGGAGATTGCTAGTAAAGCGGCTGGAATGGCGAACCCGAGCACAAGGAGATGAGAAATGGGGTGCGTTTTAGAAACCTTTCCCGGTCACACGGTCTACCACCTTCTGGGTTTCTCATGCATGTTTTTGATTTAGGAAGATGCCCTTGAACCTGGAGATTTGGGACCCATGGGATGGGTAACAGGCAGTAGTACTTTACAGGCTCTGCGTTTGCTCCCCCAACCTCACCAAATCTCTCAGCCCCGAAAGTATCCACCCTTACGTCTCATCCAGCTGTGGGTCTAGATATGGTCAATCCAGGTGGCATCACAGCCCCTGAACGAATTTTGTAAGAATTTCTCTCTCTTTCACTGTCTTTGTTTCACGGGTTTTTAAAATTAATTTATTTTTATAACGGGGTTTATCTGCTTTTCACGGCTGTGTTTATGCCGCTTTACACCCACTTGTCTCACATCCAGAGAGATATCAATACATAGGTTTTAAGATTCTTACTAGTCAGATATATTCTTGTGTGGTGAAGAGGGGGTGTTGAGTCCAGTTCACTGAGCAAGGAGTAGGTCTTTCTATTACATATTTGGTTTATGGAACGGTATCTGAGCTAATTTGAAACCCTTGTTTTATGCATCACCCCACCTCACCTTTCCCGTTAAGCAGTCATAGTGTGTTTTGTAAACGTGTGATTCTGTTCTGTTTTTAATTCAGTTCAAGTGTAGCGGTTTGTACATTCCCTCTATAAGTGATAGCTTATGATAAGTGTCTTTTTCTGTGTGACTTATTTCACTTAGAATCGTCGTACCTAAATCCACTCATCATGCTGCTACTAGCCTTATGACATTGATTTCATGGTTGAGTGATATTCCATTGTACATAAGGACCACCACATCTTTATCCATTTTTCTCTTTCCTGGGATATTTAAGGTGTCATGAAGTGGAGGTTCTTGTCAACAGAGCAGCCCTAAACTATGGGGTGCCTGTGTCTTGCTGATTTTTAGTTTTCCCAATTTATACGCCCTTGAGTGGAAGTGCCCTATGCGCTCTAAGCTGTGTTTTTTAGATGTTTCAGGACACACCGTAAACTTCTCCAGAGTGGCTGTTGGCAATTTACATCCCGCCCATCAGCGTAGCAAGGCTCCCATTTCTCCATGGCCTGTCCTGCATTTCTGGTTTTGACACTTTTTTCAGGATGGCCCTTTTGACCCATGGGAAGCGAGACTTCTTTGTAGCGCTGATTTGCCTTTCCAGGTTGCTTGGTTGGCCAAAAAGGGCGTATGCGTTTTTTCCTGAATATATTCAGGAAAAAACGCATACGCCCTTTTTGGCCAAGGGCATCATTGTCGACGTTTTGCTGCTTTTCATGTGCTTTAAAGGCAATTCGAATCTACCTCCTGAAATCTGTTTCCTGCAATTCTGCCTTGCTTTCAAATCCTCTTCGTTGCCTTCCCTCAATATATTTGTGGATGAGAGTTATCATTTATAACTCTGCAGGTTTGTGAATTGCAGTGCCCCTGAGCTCCATTTTTCAACTCGCTTTTTTGGGAGCTGGCCGCAAAAGCACTGGATGGCCTCAGGCCCTATTCTGGTTCCGGGCGGCAGGCTGAGCCTGCGGTTAATTCTTCTTCCTGATGGGAAAATAGAGTGACCTGTGCCTGTCCCAACACCTAGAGCTAGTCTCTCATTGGCTCCCCCTCTTCCCGTTCATCCTCAGGACAAATTGAAAGCTGTACGGAACAGGAGGTTAAAGGTGCTGATTCTCCAAGGAGGGAGATTGCTAGTAAAGCGGCTGGAATGGCGAACCCGAGCACAAGGAGATGAGAAATGAGGTGCGTTTTAGAAACCTTTCTCGGTCACACGGTCTACCACCTTCTGGGTTTCTCATGCATGTTTTCGATGTAGGAAGATGCCCTTGAACCTGGAGATTTGGGACCCATGGGATGGGTAACAGGCAGTAGTACTTTAAAGGCTCTGCGTTTGCTCCCCCAACCTCACCAAATCTCTCAGCCCCGAAAGTATCCACCCTTACGTCTCATCCAGCTGTGGGTCTAGATATGGTCAATCCAGGTGGCATCACAGCCCCTGAACGAATTTTGTAAGAATTTCTCTCTCTTTCACTGTCTTTGTTTCATGGGTTATTAAAATTAATTTATTTTTATAATGGGGTTTAGCTGCTTTTCACGGCTGTGTTTATGCCGCTTTACACCCACTTGACTCACATCCGGAGAGATATCAATACATAGGTTTTAAGATTCTTACTAGTCAGATATATTCTTGTGCGGTGAATAAGGGGTGTTGAGTCCAGTTCACTGAGCAAGGAGTAGGTCTTTCTATTACATATTGGGTTTATGGAACGGTATCTGAGCTAATTTGAAACCCTTGTTTTATGCATCACCCCACCTCACCTTTCCCGTTAAGCAGCCATAGTGTGTTTTCTAAACGTGTGACTCTGTTCTGTTTTGTAATTCAGTTCAAGTGTAGCGGTTTTTACATTCCCTCTATAAATGATAGCTTTTGATAAGTGTCTTTTTCTTTGTGACTTATTTCACTTAGAATCGTCGTACCTAAATCCACTCATCATGCTGCTACTAGCCTTATGACATTGATTTCATGGCTGAGTGATATTCCATTGTACATAAGGACCACCACATCTTTATCCATTTTTCTCTTTCCTGGGATACTTAAGGTGTCATGAAGTGGAGGTTCTTGTCAACAGAGCAGCCCTAAACTTTGGGGTGCCTGTGTCTTGCTGATTTTTAGTTTTCCCAATTTATACGCCAATGAGTGGATGTGCCCTATGCGCACTAAGCTGTGTTTTTTCGATGTTTCAGGACACACCGTACACTTCTCCAGAGTGGCTGTTGGCAATTTACATCCCGCCCATCAGCGTAGCAAGGCTCCCATTTCTCCATGGCCTGTCCTGCATTTCTGGTTTTGACACTTTTTTCAGGATGGCCCTTTTGACCCATGGGAAGCGAGACTTCTTTGTAGCGCTGATTTGCCTTTCCAGGTTGCTTGGTTGGCCAAAAAGGGCGTATGCGTTTTTTCCTGAATATATTCAGGAAAAAACGCATACGCCCTTTTTGGCCAAGGGCATCATTGTCGACGTTTTGCTGCTTTTCATGTGCTTTAAAGGCGATTCGAATCTACCTCCTGAAATCTGTTTCCTGCAATTCTGCCTTGCTTTCAAATCCTCTTCGTTGCCTTCCCTCAATATATTTGTGGATGAGAGTTATCATTTATAACTCTGCAGGTTTGTGAATTGCAGTGCCCCTGAGCTCCATTTTTCAACTCGCTTTTTTGGGAGCTGGCCGCAAAAGCACTGGATGGCCTCAGGCCCTATTCTGGTTCCGGGCGGCAGGCTGAGCCTGTGGTTAATTCTTCTTCCTGATGGGAAAATAGAGTGACCTGTGCCTGTCCCAACACCTAGAGCTAGTCTCTCATTGGCTCCCCCTCTTCCCGTTCATCCTCAGGACAAATTGAAAGCTGTACGGAACAGGAGGTTAAAGGTGCTGATTCTCCAAGGAGGGAGATTGCTAGTAAAGCGGCTGGAATGGCGAACCCGAGCACAAGGAGATGAGAAATGAGGTGCGTTTTAGAAACCTTTCTCGGTCACACGGTCTACCACCTTCTGGGTTTCTCATGCATGTTTTCGATGTAGGAAGATGCCCTTGAACCTGGAGATTTGGGACCCATGGGATGGGTAACAGGCAGTAGTACTTTACAGGCTCTGCGTTTGCTCCCCCAACCTCACCAAATCTCTCAGCCCCGAAAGTATCCACCCTTACGTCTCATCCAGCTGTGGGTCTAGATATGGTCAATCCAGGTGGCATCACAGCCCCTGAACGAATTTTGTAAGAATTTCTCTCTCTTTCACTGTCTTTGTTTCACGGGTTTTTAAAATTAATTTATTTTTATAACGGGGTTTATCTGCTTTTCACGGCTGTGTTTATGCCGCTTTACACCCACTTGTCTCACATCCAGAGAGATATCAATACATAGGTTTTAAGATTCTTACTAGTCAGATATATTCTTGTGTGGTGAAGAGGGGGTGTTGAGTCCAGTTCACTGAGCAAGGAGTAGGTCTTTCTATTACATATTTGGTTTATGGAACGGTATCTGAGCTAATTTGAAACCCTTGTTTTATGCATCACCCCACCTCACCTTTCCCGTTAAGCAGTCATAGTGTGTTTTGTAAACGTGTGACTCTGTTCTGTTTTTAATTCAGTTCAAGTGTAGCGGTTTGTACATTCCCTCTATAAGTGATAGCTTATGATAAGTGCCTTTTTCTGTGTGACTTATTTCACTTAGAATCGTCGTACCTAAATCCACTCATCATGCTGCTACTAGCCTTATGACATTGATTTCATGGCTGAGTGATATTCCATTGTACATAAGGACCACCACATCTTTATCCATTTTTCTCTTTCCTGGGATATTTAAAGTGTCATGAAGTGGAGGTTCTTGTCAACAGAGCAGCCCTAAACTTTGGGGTGCCTGTGTCTTGCTGATTTTTAGTTTTCCCAATTTATACGCCCTTGAGTGGAAGTGCCCTATGCGCTCTAAGCTGTGTTTTTTAGATGTTTCAGGACACACCGTACACTTCTCCAGAGTGGCTGTTGGCAATTTACATCCCGCCCATCAGCGTAGCAAGGCTCCCATTTCTCCATGGCCTGTCCTGCATTTCTGGTTTTGACACTTTTTTCAGGATGGCCCTTTTGACCCATGGGAAGCGAGACTTCTTTGTAGCGCTGATTTGCCTTTCCAGGTTGCTTGGTTGGCCAAAAAGGGCGTATGCGTTTTTTCCTGAATATATTCAGGAAAAAACGCATACGCCCTTTTTGGCCAAGGGCATCATTGTCGACGTTTTGCTGCTTTTCATGTGCTTTAAAGGCGATTCGAATCTACCTCCTGAAATCTGTTTCCTGCAATTCTGCCTTGCTTTCAAATCCTCTTCGTTGCCTTCCCTCAATATATTTGTGGATGAGAGTTATCATTTATAACTCTGCAGGTTTGTGAATTGCAGTGCCCCTGAGCTCCATTTTTCAACTCGCTTTTTTGGGAGCTGGCCGCAAAAGCACTGGATGGCCTCAGGCCCTATTCTGGTTCCGGGCGGCAGGCTGAGCCTGTGGTTAATTCTTCTTCCTGATGGGAAAATAGAGTGACCTGTGCCTGTCCCAACACCTAGAGCTAGTCTCTCATTGGCTCCCCCTCTTCCCGTTCATCCTCAGGACAAATTGAAAGCTGTACGGAACAGGAGGTTAAAGGTGCTGATTCTCCAAGGAGGGAGATTGCTAGTAAAGCGGCTGGAATGGCGAACCCGAGCACAAGGAGATGAGAAATGAGGTGCGTTTTAGAAACCTTTCTCGGTCACACGGTCTACCACCTTCTGGGTTTCTCATGCATGTTTTCGATGTAGGAAGATGCCCTTGAACCTGGAGATTTGGGACCCATGGGATGGGTAACAGGCAGTAGTACTTTAAAGGCTCTGCGTTTGCTCCCCCAACCTCACCAAATCTCTCAGCCCCGAAAGTATCCACCCTTACGTCTCATCCAGCTGTGGGTCTAGATATGGTCAATCCAGGTGGCATCACAGCCCCTGAACGAATTTTGTAAGAATTTCTCTCTCTTTCACTGTCTTTGTTTCACGGGTTATTAAAATTAATTTATTTTTATAATGGGGTTTAGCTGCTTTTCACGGCTGTGTTTATGCCGCTTTACACCCACTTGACTCACATCCAGCGAGATATCAATACATAGGTTTTAAGATTCTTACTAGTCAGATATATTCTTGTGCGGTGAATAAGGGGTGTTGAGTCCAGTTCACTGAGCAAGGAGTAGGTCTTTCTATTACATATTGGGTTTATGGAACGGTATCTGAGCTAATTTGAAACCCTTGTTTTATGCATCACCCCACCTCACCTTTCCCGTTAAGCAGCCATAGTGTGTTTTCTAAACGTGTGACTCTGTTCTGTTTTGTAATTCAGTTCAAGTGTAGCGGTTTTTACATTCCCTCTATAAATGATAGCTTTTGATAAGTGTCTTTTTCTTTGTGACTTATTTCACTTAGAATCGTCGTACCTAAATCCACTCATCATGCTGCTACTAGCCTTATGACATTGATTTCATGGCTGAGTGATATTCCATTGTACATAAGGACCACCACATCTTTATCCATTTTTCTCTTTCCTGGGATATTTAAGGTGTCATGAAGTGGAGGTTCTTGTCAACAGAGCAGCCCTAAACTTTGGGGTGCCTGTGTCTTGCTGATTTTTAGTTTTCCCAATTTATACGCCCTTGAGTGGAAGTGCCCTATGCGCTCTAAGCTGTGTTTTTTAGATGTTTCAGGACACACCGTAAACTTCTACAGAGTGGCTGTTGGCAATTTACATCCCGCCCATCAGCGTAGCAAGGCTCCCATTTCTCCATGGCCTGTCCTGCATTTCTGGTTTTGACACTTTTTTCAGGATGGCCCTTTTGACCCATGGGAAGCGAGACTTCTTTGTAGCGCTGATTTGCCTTTCCAGGTTGCTTGGTTGGCCAAAAAGGGCGTATGCGTTTTTTCCTGAATATATTCAGGAAAAAACGCATACGCCCTTTTTGGCCAAGGGCATCATTGTCGACGTTTTGCTGCTTTTCATGTGCTTTAAAGGCAATTCGAATCTACCTCCTGAAATCTGTTTCCTGCAATTCTGCCTTGCTTTCAAATCCTCTTCGTTGCCTTCCCTCAATATATTTGTGGATGAGAGTTATCATTTATAACTCTGCAGGTTTGTGAATTGCAGTGCCCCTGAGCTCCATTTTTCAACTCGCTTTTTTGGGAGCTGGCCGCAAAAGCACTGGATGGCCTCAGGCCCTATTCTGGTTCCGGGCGGCAGGCTGAGCCTGCGGTTAATTCTTCTTCCTGATGGGAAAATAGAGTGACCTGTGCCTGTCCCAACACCTAGAGCTAGTCTCTCATTGGCTCCCCCTCTTCCCGTTCATCCTCAGGACAAATTGAAAGCTGTACGGAACAGGAGGTTAAAGGTGCTGATTCTCCAAGGAGGGAGATTGCTAGTAAAGCGGCTGGAATGGCGAACCCGAGCACAAGGAGATGAGAAATGGGGTGCGTTTTAGAAACCTTTCCCGGTCACACGGTCTACCACCTTCTGGGTTTCTCATGCATGTTTTTGATTTAGGAAGATGCCCTTGAACCTGGAGATTTGGGACCCATGGGATGGGTAACAGGCAGTAGTACTTTACAGGCTCTGCGTTTGCTCCCCCAACCTCACCAAATCTCTCAGCCCCGAAAGTATCCACCCTTACGTCTCATCCAGCTGTGGGTCTAGATATGGTCAATCCAGGTGGCATCACAGCCCCTGAACGAATTTTGTAAGAATTTCTCTCTCTTTCACTGTCTTTGTTTCACGGGTTTTTAAAATTAATTTATTTTTATAACGGGGTTTATCTGCTTTTCACGGCTGTGTTTATGCCGCTTTACACCCACTTGTCTCACATCCAGAGAGATATCAATACATAGGTTTTAAGATTCTTACTAGTCAGATATATTCTTGTGTGGTGAAGAGGGGGTGTTGAGTCCAGTTCACTGAGCAAGGAGTAGGTCTTTCTATTACATATTTGGTTTATGGAACGGTATCTGAGCTAATTTGAAACCCTTGTTTTATGCATCACCCCACCTCACCTTTCCCGTTAAGCAGTCATAGTGTGTTTTGTAAACGTGTGACTCTGTTCTGTTTTTAATTCAGTTCAAGTGTAGCGGTTTGTACATTCCCTCTATAAGTGATAGCTTATGATAAGTGTCTTTTTCTGTGTGACTTATTTCACTTAGAATCGTCGTACCTAAATCCACTCATCATGCTGCTACTAGCCTTATGACATTGATTTCATGGTTGAGTGATATTCCATTGTACATAAGGACCACCACATCTTTATCCATTTTTCTCTTTCCTGGGATATTTAAGGTGTCATGAAGTGGAGGTTCTTGTCAACAGAGCAGCCCTAAACTATGGGGTGCCTGTGTCTTGCTGATTTTTAGTTTTCCCAATTTATACGCCCTTGAGTGGAAGTGCCCTATGCGCTCTAAGCTGTGTTTTTTAGATGTTTCAGGACACACCGTAAACTTCTCCAGAGTGGCTGTTGGCAATTTACATCCCGCCCATCAGCGTAGCAAGGCTCCCATTTCTCCATGGCCTGTCCTGCATTTCTGGTTTTGACACTTTTTTCAGGATGGCCCTTTTGACCCATGGGAAGCGAGACTTCTTTGTAGCGCTGATTTGCCTTTCCAGGTTGCTTGGTTGGCCAAAAAGGGCGTATGCGTTTTTTCCTGAATATATTCAGGAAAAAACGCATACGCCCTTTTTGGCCAAGGGCATCATTGTCGACGTTTTGCTGCTTTTCATGTGCTTTAAAGGCAATTCGAATCTACCTCCTGAAATCTGTTTCCTGCAATTCTGCCTTGCTTTCAAATCCTCTTCGTTGCCTTCCCTCAATATATTTGTGGATGAGAGTTATCATTTATAACTCTGCAGGTTTGTGAATTGCAGTGCCCCTGAGCTCCATTTTTCAACTCGCTTTTTTGGGAGCTGGCCGCAAAAGCACTGGATGGCCTCAGGCCCTATTCTGGTTCCGGGCGGCAGGCTGAGCCTGCGGTTAATTCTTCTTCCTGATGGGAAAATAGAGTGACCTGTGCCTGTCCCAACACCTAGAGCTAGTCTCTCATTGGCTCCCCCTCTTCCCGTTCATCCTCAGGACAAATTGAAAGCTGTACGGAACAGGAGGTTAAAGGTGCTGATTCTCCAAGGAGGGAGATTGCTAGTAAAGCGGCTGGAATGGCGAACCCGAGCACAAGGAGATGAGAAATGAGGTGCGTTTTAGAAACCTTTCTCGGTCACACGGTCTACCACCTTCTGGGTTTCTCATGCATGTTTTCGATGTAGGAAGATGCCCTTGAACCTGGAGATTTGGGACCCATGGGATGGGTAACAGGCAGTAGTACTTTAAAGGCTCTGCGTTTGCTCCCCCAACCTCACCAAATCTCTCAGCCCCGAAAGTATCCACCCTTACGTCTCATCCAGCTGTGGGTCTAGATATGGTCAATCCAGGTGGCATCACAGCCCCTGAACGAATTTTGTAAGAATTTCTCTCTCTTTCACTGTCTTTGTTTCATGGGTTATTAAAATTAATTTATTTTTATAATGGGGTTTAGCTGCTTTTCACGGCTGTGTTTATGCCGCTTTACACCCACTTGACTCACATCCGGAGAGATATCAATACATAGGTTTTAAGATTCTTACTAGTCAGATATATTCTTGTGCGGTGAATAAGGGGTGTTGAGTCCAGTTCACTGAGCAAGGAGTAGGTCTTTCTATTACATATTGGGTTTATGGAACGGTATCTGAGCTAATTTGAAACCCTTGTTTTATGCATCACCCCACCTCACCTTTCCCGTTAAGCAGCCATAGTGTGTTTTCTAAACGTGTGACTCTGTTCTGTTTTGTAATTCAGTTCAAGTGTAGCGGTTTTTACATTCCCTCTATAAATGATAGCTTTTGATAAGTGTCTTTTTCTTTGTGACTTATTTCACTTAGAATCGTCGTACCTAAATCCACTCATCATGCTGCTACTAGCCTTATGACATTGATTTCATGGCTGAGTGATATTCCATTGTACATAAGGACCACCACATCTTTATCCATTTTTCTCTTTCCTGGGATACTTAAGGTGTCATGAAGTGGAGGTTCTTGTCAACAGAGCAGCCCTAAACTTTGGGGTGCCTGTGTCTTGCTGATTTTTAGTTTTCCCAATTTATACGCCAATGAGTGGATGTGCCCTATGCGCACTAAGCTGTGTTTTTTCGATGTTTCAGGACACACCGTACACTTCTCCAGAGTGGCTGTTGGCAATTTACATCCCGCCCATCAGCGTAGCAAGGCTCCCATTTCTCCATGGCCTGTCCTGCATTTCTGGTTTTGACACTTTTTTCAGGATGGCCCTTGTGACCCATGGGAAGCGAGACTTCTTTGTAGCGCTGATTTGCCTTTCCAGGTTGCTTGGTTGGCCAAAAAGGGCGTATGCGTTTTTTCCTGAATATATTCAGGAAAAAACGCATACGCCCTTTTTGGCCAAGGGCATCATTGTCGACGTTTTGCTGCTTTTCATGTGCTTTAAAGGCGATTCGAATCTACCTCCTGAAATCTGTTTCCTGCAATTCTGCCTTGCTTTCAAATCCTCTTCGTTGCCTTCCCTCAATATATTTGTGGATGAGAGTTATCATTTATAACTCTGCAGGTTTGTGAATTGCAGTGCCCCTGAGCTCCATTTTTCAACTCGCTTTTTTGGGAGCTGGCCGCAAAAGCACTGGATGGCCTCAGGCCCTATTCTGGTTCCGGGCGGCAGGCTGAGCCTGTGGTTAATTCTTCTTCCTGATGGGAAAATAGAGTGACCTGTGCCTGTCCCAACACCTAGAGCTAGTCTCTCATTGGCTCCCCCTCTTCCCGTTCATCCTCAGGACAAATTGAAAGCTGTACGGAACAGGAGGTTAAAGGTGCTGATTCTCCAAGGAGGGAGATTGCTAGTAAAGCGGCTGGAATGGCGAACCCGAGCACAAGGAGATGAGAAATGAGGTGCGTTTTAGAAACCTTTCTCGGTCACACGGTCTACCACCTTCTGGGTTTCTCATGCATGTTTTCGATGTAGGAAGATGCCCTTGAACCTGGAGATTTGGGACCCATGGGATGGGTAACAGGCAGTAGTACTTTACAGGCTCTGCGTTTGCTCCCCCAACCTCACCAAATCTCTCAGCCCCGAAAGTATCCACCCTTACGTCTCATCCAGCTGTGGGTCTAGATATGGTCAATCCAGGTGGCATCACAGCCCCTGAACGAATTTTGTAAGAATTTCTCTCTCTTTCACTGTCTTTGTTTCACGGGTTTTTAAAATTAATTTATTTTTATAACGGGGTTTATCTGCTTTTCACGGCTGTGTTTATGCCGCTTTACACCCACTTGTCTCACATCCAGAGAGATATCAATACATAGGTTTTAAGATTCTTACTAGTCAGATATATTCTTGTGTGGTGAAGAGGGGGTGTTGAGTCCAGTTCACTGAGCAAGGAGTAGGTCTTTCTATTACATATTTGGTTTATGGAACGGTATCTGAGCTAATTTGAAACCCTTGTTTTATGCATCACCCCACCTCACCTTTCCCGTTAAGCAGTCATAGTGTGTTTTGTAAACGTGTGACTCTGTTCTGTTTTTAATTCAGTTCAAGTGTAGCGGTTTGTACATTCCCTCTATAAGTGATAGCTTATGATAAGTGCCTTTTTCTGTGTGACTTATTTCACTTAGAATCGTCGTACCTAAATCCACTCATCATGCTGCTACTAGCCTTATGACATTGATTTCATGGCTGAGTGATATTCCATTGTACATAAGGACCACCACATCTTTATCCATTTTTCTCTTTCCTGGGATATTTAAGGTGTCATGAAGTGGAGGTTCTTGTCAACAGAGCAGCCCTAAACTTTGGGGTGCCTGTGTCTTGCTGATTTTTAGTTTTCCCAATTTATACGCCCTTGAGTGGAAGTGCCCTATGCGCTCTAAGCTGTGTTTTTTAGATGTTTCAGGACACACCGTACACTTCTCCAGAGTGGCTGTTGGCAATTTACATCCCGCCCATCAGCGTAGCAAGGCTCCCATTTCTCCATGGCCTGTCCTGCATTTCTGGTTTTGACACTTTTTTCAGGATGGCCCTTTTGACCCATGGGAAGCGAGACTTCTTTGTAGCGCTGATTTGCCTTTCCAGGTTGCTTGGTTGGCCAAAAAGGGCGTATGCGTTTTTTCCTGAATATATTCAGGAAAAAACGCATACGCCCTTTTTGGCCAAGGGCATCATTGTCGACGTTTTGCTGCTTTTCATGTGCTTTAAAGGCGATTCGAATCTACCTCCTGAAATCTGTTTCCTGCAATTCTGCCTTGCTTTCAAATCCTCTTCGTTGCCTTCCCTCAATATATTTGTGGATGAGAGTTATCATTTATAACTCTGCAGGTTTGTGAATTGCAGTGCCCCTGAGCTCCATTTTTCAACTCGCTTTTTTGGGAGCTGGCCGCAAAAGCACTGGATGGCCTCAGGCCCTATTCTGGTTCCGGGCGGCAGGCTGAGCCTGTGGTTAATTCTTCTTCCTGATGGGAAAATAGAGTGACCTGTGCCTGTCCCAACACCTAGAGCTAGTCTCTCATTGGCTCCCCCTCTTCCCGTTCATCCTCAGGACAAATTGAAAGCTGTACGGAACAGGAGGTTAAAGGTGCTGATTCTCCAAGGAGGGAGATTGCTAGTAAAGCGGCTGGAATGGCGAACCCGAGCACAAGGAGATGAGAAATGAGGTGCGTTTTAGAAACCTTTCTCGGTCACACGGTCTACCACCTTCTGGGTTTCTCATGCATGTTTTCGATGTAGGAAGATGCCCTTGAACCTGGAGATTTGGGACCCATGGGATGGGTAACAGGCAGTAGTACTTTACAGGCTCTGCGTTTGCTCCCCCAACCTCACCAAATCTCTCAGCCCCGAAAGTATCCACCCTTACGTCTCATCCAGCTGTGGGTCTAGATATGGTCAATCCAGGTGGCATCACAGCCCCTGAACGAATTTTGTAAGAATTTCTCTCTCTTTCACTGTCTTTGTTTCACGGGTTTTTAAAATTAATTTATTTTTATAACGGGGTTTATCTGCTTTTCACGGCTGTGTTTATGCCGCTTTACACCCACTTGTCTCACATCCAGAGAGATATCAATACATAGGTTTTAAGATTCTTACTAGTCAGATATATTCTTGTGTGGTGAAGAGGGGGTGTTGAGTCCAGTTCACTGAGCAAGGAGTAGGTCTTTCTATTACATATTTGGTTTATGGAACGGTATCTGAGCTAATTTGAAACCCTTGTTTTATGCATCACCCCACCTCACCTTTCCCGTTAAGCAGTCATAGTGTGTTTTGTAAACGTGTGACTCTGTTCTGTTTTTAATTCAGTTCAAGTGTAGCGGTTTGTACATTCCCTCTATAAGTGATAGCTTATGATAAGTGCCTTTTTCTGTGTGACTTATTTCACTTAGAATCGTCGTACCTAAATCCACTCATCATGCTGCTACTAGCCTTATGACATTGATTTCATGGCTGAGTGATATTCCATTGTACATAAGGACCACCACATCTTTATCCATTTTTCTCTTTCCTGGGATATTTAAGGTGTCATGAAGTGGAGGTTCTTGTCAACAGAGCAGCCCTAAACTTTGGGGTGCCTGTGTCTTGCTGATTTTTAGTTTTCCCAATTTATACGCCCTTGAGTGGAAGTGCCCTATGCGCTCTAAGCTGTGTTTTTTAGATGTTTCAGGACACACCGTACACTTCTCCAGAGTGGCTGTTGGCAATTTACATCCCGCCCATCAGCGTAGCAAGGCTCCCATTTCTCCATGGCCTGTCCTGCATTTCTGGTTTTGACACTTTTTTCAGGATGGCCCTTTTGACCCATGGGAAGCGAGACTTCTTTGTAGCGCTGATTTGCCTTTCCAGGTTGCTTGGTTGGCCAAAAAGGGCGTATGCGTTTTTTCCTGAATATATTCAGGAAAAAACGCATACGCCCTTTTTGGCCAAGGGCATCATTGTCGACGTTTTGCTGCTTTTCATGTGCTTTAAAGGCAATTCGAATCTACCTCCTGAAATCTGTTTCCTGCAATTCTGCCTTGCTTTCAAATCCTCTTCGTTGCCTTCCCTCAATATATTTGTGGATGAGAGTTATCATTTATAACTCTGCAGGTTTGTGAATTGCAGTGCCCCTGAGCTCCATTTTTCAACTCGCTTTTTTGGGAGCTGGCCGCAAAAGCACTGGATGGCCTCAGGCCCTATTCTGGTTCCGGGCGGCAGGCTGAGCCTGCGGTTAATTCTTCTTCCTGATGGGAAAATAGAGTGACCTGTGCCTGTCCCAACACCTAGAGCTAGTCTCTCATTGGCTCCCCCTCTTCCCGTTCATCCTCAGGACAAATTGAAAGCTGTACGGAACAGGAGGTTAAAGGTGCTGATTCTCCAAGGAGGGAGATTGCTAGTAAAGCGGCTGGAATGGCGAACCCGAGCACAAGGAGATGAGAAATGAGGTGCGTTTTAGAAACCTTTCTCGGTCACACGGTCTACCACCTTCTGGGTTTCTCATGCATGTTTTCGATGTAGGAAGATGCCCTTGAACCTGGAGATTTGGGACCCATGGGATGGGTAACAGGCAGTAGTACTTTAAAGGCTCTGCGTTTGCTCCCCCAACCTCACCAAATCTCTCAGCCCCGAAAGTATCCACCCTTACGTCTCATCCAGGTGTGGGTCTAGATATGGTCAATCCAGGTGGCATCACAGCCCCTGAACGAATTTTGTAAGAATTTCTCTCTCTTTCACTGTCTTTGTTTCATGGGTTATTAAAATTAATTTATTTTTATAATGGGGTTTAGCTGCTTTTCACGGCTGTGTTTATGCCGCTTTACACCCACTTGACTCACATCCGGAGAGATATCAATACATAGGTTTTAAGATTCTTACTAGTCAGATATATTCTTGTGCGGTGAATAAGGGGTGTTGAGTCCAGTTCACTGAGCAAGGAGTAGGTCTTTCTATTACATATTGGGTTTATGGAACGGTATCTGAGCTAATTTGAAACCCTTGTTTTATGCATCACCCCACCTCACCTTTCCCGTTAAGCAGCCATAGTGTATTTTCTAAACGTGTGACTCTGTTCTGTTTTGTAATTCAGTTCAAGTGTAGCGGTTTTTACATTCCCTCTATAAATGATAGCTTTTGATAAGTGTCTTTTTCTTTGTGACTTATTTCACTTAGAATCGTCGTACCTAAATCCACTCATCATGCTGCTACTAGCCTTATGACATTGATTTCATGGCTGAGTGATATTCCATTGTACATAAGGACCACCACATCTTTATCCATTTTTCTCTTTCATGGGATATTTAAGGTGTCATGAAGTGGAGGTTCTTGTCAACAGAGCAGCCCTAAACTTTGGGGTGCCTGTGTCTTGCTGATTTTTAGTTTTCCCAATTTATACGCCAATGAGTGGATGTACCCTATGCGCACTAAGCTGTGTTTTTTCGATGTTTCAGGACACACCGTACACTTCTCCAGAGTGGCTGTTGGCAATTTACATCCCGCCCATCAGCGTAGCAAGGCTCCCATTTCTCCATGGCCTGTCCTGCATTTCTGGTTTTGACACTTTTTTCAGGATGGCCCTTTTGACCCATGGGAAGCGAGACTTCTTTGTAGCGCTGATTTGCCTTTCCAGGTTGCTTGGTTGGCCAAAAAGGGCGTATGCGTTTTTTCCTGAATATATTCAGGAAAAAACGCATACGCCCTTTTTGGCCAAGGGCATCATTGTCGACGTTTTGCTGCTTTTCATGTGCTTTAAAGGCGATTCGAATCTACCTCCTGAAATCTGTTTCCTGCAATTCTGCCTTGCTTTCAAATCCTCTTCGTTGCCTTCCCTCAATATATTTGTGGATGAGAGTTATCATTTATAACTCTGCAGGTTTGTGAATTGCAGTGCCCCTGAGCTCCATTTTTCAACTCGCTTTTTTGGGAGCTGGCCGCAAAAGCACTGGATGGCCTCAGGCCCTATTCTGGTTCCGGGCGGCAGGCTGAGCCTGTGGATAATTCTTCTTCCTGATGGGAAAATAGAGTGACCTGTGCCTGTCCCAACACCTAGAGCTAGTCTCTCATTGGCTCCCCCTCTTCCCGTTCATCCTCAGGACAAATTGAAAGCTGTACGGAACAGGAGGTTAAAGGTGCTGATTCTCCAAGGAGGGAGATTGCTAGTAAAGCGGCTGGAATGGCGAACCCGAGCACAAGGAGATGAGAAATGAGGTGCGTTTCAGAAACCTTTCTCGGTCACACGGTCTACCACCTTCTGGGTTTCTCATGCATGTTTTCGATGTAGGAAGATGCCCTTGAACCTGGAGATTTGGGACCCATGGGATGGGTAACAGGCAGTAGTACTTTACAGGCTCTGCGTTTGCTCCCCCAACCTCACCAAATCTCTCAGCCCCGAAAGTATCCACCCTTACGTCTCATCCAGCTGTGGGTCTAGATATGGTCAATCCAGGTGGCATCACAGCCCCTGAACGAATTTTGTAAGAATTTCTCTCTCTTTCACTGTCTTTGTTTCACGGGTTTTTAAAATTAATTTATTTTTATAACGGGGTTTATCTGCTTTTCACGGCTGTGTTTATGCCGCTTTACACCCACTTGTCTCACATCCAGAGAGATATCAATACATAGGTTTTAAGATTCTTACTAGTCAGATATATTCTTGTGTGGTGAAGAGGGGGTGTTGAGTCCAGTTCACTGAGCAAGGAGTAGGTCTTTCTATTACATATTTGGTTTATGGAACGGTATCTGAGCTAATTTGAAACCCTTGTTTTATGCATCACCCCACCTCACCTTTCCCGTTAAGCAGTCATAGTGTGTTTTGTAAACGTGTGACTCTGTTCTGTTTTTAATTCAGTTCAAGTGTAGCGGTTTGTACATTCCCTCTATAAGTGATAGCTTATGATAAGTGTCTTTTTCTGTGTGACTTATTTCACTTAGAATCGTCGTACCTAAATCCACTCATCATGCTGCTACTAGCCTTATGACATTGATTTCATGGCTGAGTGATATTCCATTGTACATAAGGACCACCACATCTTTATCCATTTTTCTCTTTCCTGGGATATTTAAAGTGTCATGAAGTGGAGGTTCTTGTCAACAGAGCAGCCCTAAACTTTGGGGTGCCTGTGTCTTGCTGATTTTTAGTTTTCCCAATTTATACGCCCTTGAGTGGAAGTGCCCTATGCGCTCTAAGCTGTGTTTTTTAGATGTTTCAGGACACACCGTAAACTTCTCCAGAGTGGCTGTTGGCAATTTACATCCCGCCCATCAGCGTAGCAAGGCTCCCATTTCTCCATGGCCTGTCCTGCATTTCTTGTTTTGACACTTTTTTCAGGATGGCCCTTTTGACCCATGGGAAGCGAGACTTCTTTGTAGCGCTGATTTGCCTTTCCAGGTTGCTTGGTTGGCCAAAAAGGGCGTATGCGTTTTTTCCTGAATATATTCAGGAAAAAACGCATACGCCCTTTTTGGCCAAGGGCATCATTGTCGACGTTTTGCTGCTTTTCATGTGCTTTAAAGGCAATTCGAATCTACCTCCTGAAATCTGTTTCCTGCAATTCTGCCTTGCTTTCAAATCCTCTTCGTTGCCTTCCCTCAATATATTTGTGGATGAGAGTTATCATTTATAACTCTGCAGGTTTGTGAATTGCAGTGCCCCTGAGCTCCATTTTTCAACTCGCTTTTTTGGGAGCTGGCCGCAAAAGCACTGGATGGCCTCAGGCCCTATTCTGGTTCCGGGCGGCAGGCTGAGCCTGCGGTTAATTCTTCTTCCTGATGGGAAAATAGAGTGACCTGTGCCTGTCCCAACACCTAGAGCTAGTCTCTCATTGGCTCCCCCTCTTCCCGTTCATCCTCAGGACAAATTGAAAGCTGTACGGAACAGGAGGTTAAAGGTGCTGATTCTCCAAGGAGGGAGATTGCTAGTAAAGCGGCTGGAATGGCGAACCCGAGCACAAGGAGATGAGAAATGAGGTGCGTTTTAGAAACCTTTCTCGGTCACACGGTCTACCACCTTCTGGGTTTCTCATGCATGTTTTCGATGTAGGAAGATGCCCTTGAACCTGGAGATTTGGGACCCATGGGATGGGTAACAGGCAGTAGTACTTTAAAGGCTCTGCGTTTGCTCCCCCAACCTCACCAAATCTCTCAGCCCCGAAAGTATCCACCCTTACGTCTCATCCAGGTGTGGGTCTAGATATGGTCAATCCAGGTGGCATCACAGCCCCTGAACGAATTTTGTAAGAATTTCTCTCTCTTTCACTGTCTTTGTTTCATGGGTTATTAAAATTAATTTATTTTTATAATGGGGTTTAGCTGCTTTTCACGGCTGTGTTTATGCCGCTTTACACCCACTTGACTCACATCCGGAGAGATATCAATACATAGGTTTTAAGATTCTTACTAGTCAGATATATTCTTGTGCGGTGAATAAGGGGTGTTGAGTCCAGTTCACTGAGCAAGGAGTAGGTCTTTCTATTACATATTGGGTTTATGGAACGGTATCTGAGCTAATTTGAAACCCTTGTTTTATGCATCACCCCACCTCACCTTTCCCGTTAAGCAGCCATAGTGTATTTTCTAAACGTGTGACTCTGTTCTGTTTTGTAATTCAGTTCAAGTGTAGCGGTTTTTACATTCCCTCTATAAATGATAGCTTTTGATAAGTGTCTTTTTCTTTGTGACTTATTTCACTTAGAATCGTCGTACCTAAATCCACTCATCATGCTGCTACTAGCCTTATGACATTGATTTCATGGCTGAGTGATATTCCATTGTACATAAGGACCACCACATCTTTATCCATTTTTCTCTTTCATGGGATATTTAAGGTGTCATGAAGTGGAGGTTCTTGTCAACAGAGCAGCCCTAAACTTTGGGGTGCCTGTGTCTTGCTGATTTTTAGTTTTCCCAATTTATACGCCAATGAGTGGATGTACCCTATGCGCACTAAGCTGTGTTTTTTCGATGTTTCAGGACACACCGTACACTTCTCCAGAGTGGCTGTTGGCAATTTACATCCCGCCCATCAGCGTAGCAAGGCTCCCATTTCTCCATGGCCTGTCCTGCATTTCTGGTTTTGACACTTTTTTCAGGATGGCCCTTTTGACCCATGGGAAGCGAGACTTCTTTGTAGCGCTGATTTGCCTTTCCAGGTTGCTTGGTTGGCCAAAAAGGGCGTATGCGTTTTTTCCTGAATATATTCAGGAAAAAACGCATACGCCCTTTTTGGCCAAGGGCATCATTGTCGACGTTTTGCTGCTTTTCATGTGCTTTAAAGGCGATTCGAATCTACCTCCTGAAATCTGTTTCCTGCAATTCTGCCTTGCTTTCAAATCCTCTTCGTTGCCTTCCCTCAATATATTTGTGGATGAGAGTTATCATTTATAACTCTGCAGGTTTGTGAATTGCAGTGCCCCTGAGCTCCATTTTTCAACTCGCTTTTTTGGGAGCTGGCCGCAAAAGCACTGGATGGCCTCAGGCCCTATTCTGGTTCCGGGCGGCAGGCTGAGCCTGTGGTTAATTCTTCTTCCTGATGGGAAAATAGAGTGACCTGTGCCTGTCCCAACACCTAGAGCTAGTCTCTCATTGGCTCCCCCTCTTCCCGTTCATCCTCAGGACAAATTGAAAGCTGTACGGAACAGGAGGTTAAAGGTGCTGATTCTCCAAGGAGGGAGATTGCTAGTAAAGCGGCTGGAATGGCGAACCCGAGCACAAGGAGATGAGAAATGAGGTGCGTTTTAGAAACCTTTCTCGGTCACACGGTCTACCACCTTCTGGGTTTCTCATGCATGTTTTCGATGTAGGAAGATGCCCTTGAACCTGGAGATTTGGGACCCATGGGATGGGTAACAGGCAGTAGTACTTTACAGGCTCTGCGTTTGCTCCCCCAACCTCACCAAATCTCTCAGCCCCGAAAGTATCCACCCTTACGTCTCATCCAGCTGTGGGTCTAGATATGGTCAATCCAGGTGGCATCACAGCCCCTGAACGAATTTTGTAAGAATTTCTCTCTCTTTCACTGTCTTTGTTTCACGGGTTTTTAAAATTAATTTATTTTTATAACGGGGTTTATCTGCTTTTCACGGCTGTGTTTATGCCGCTTTACACCCACTTGTCTCACATCCAGAGAGATATCAATACATAGGTTTTAAGATTCTTACTAGTCAGATATATTCTTGTGTGGTGAAGAGGGGGTGTTGAGTCCAGTTCACTGAGCAAGGAGTAGGTCTTTCTATTACATATTTGGTTTATGGAACGGTATCTGAGCTAATTTGAAACCCTTGTTTTATGCATCACCCCACCTCACCTTTCCCGTTAAGCAGTCATAGTGTGTTTTGTAAACGTGTGACTCTGTTCTGTTTTTAATTCAGTTCAAGTGTAGCGGTTTGTACATTCCCTCTATAAGTGATAGCTTATGATAAGTGTCTTTTTCTGTGTGACTTATTTCACTTAGAATCGTCGTACCTAAATCCACTCATCATGCTGCTACTAGCCTTATGACATTGATTTCATGGCTGAGTGATATTCCATTGTACATAAGGACCACCACATCTTTATCCATTTTTCTCTTTCCTGGGATATTTAAAGTGTCATGAAGTGGAGGTTCTTGTCAACAGAGCAGCCCTAAACTTTGGGGTGCCTGTGTCTTGCTGATTTTTAGTTTTCCCAATTTATACGCCCTTGAGTGGAAGTGCCCTATGCGCTCTAAGCTGTGTTTTTTAGATGTTTCAGGACACACCGTAAACTTCTCCAGAGTGGCTGTTGGCAATTTACATCCCGCCCATCAGCGTAGCAAGGCTCCCATTTCTCCATGGCCTGTCCTGCATTTCTTGTTTTGACACTTTTTTCAGGATGGCCCTTTTGACCCATGGGAAGCGAGACTTCTTTGTAGCGCTGATTTGCCTTTCCAGGTTGCTTGGTTGGCCAAAAAGGGCGTATGCGTTTTTTCCTGAATATATTCAGGAAAAAACGCATACGCCCTTTTTGGCCAAGGGCATCATTGTCGACGTTTTGCTGCTTTTCATGTGCTTTAAAGGCAATTCGAATCTACCTCCTGAAATCTGTTTCCTGCAATTCTGCCTTGCTTTCAAATCCTCTTCGTTGCCTTCCCTCAATATATTTGTGGATGAGAGTTATCATTTATAACTCTGCAGGTTTGTGAATTGCAGTGCCCCTGAGCTCCATTTTTCAACTCGCTTTTTTGGGAGCTGGCCGCAAAAGCACTGGATGGCCTCAGGCCCTATTCTGGTTCCGGGCGGCAGGCTGAGCCTGCGGTTAATTCTTCTTCCTGATGGGAAAATAGAGTGACCTGTGCCTGTCCCAACACCTAGAGCTAGTCTCTCATTGGCTCCCCCTCTTCCCGTTCATCCTCAGGACAAATTGAAAGCTGTACGGAACAGGAGGTTAAAGGTGCTGATTCTCCAAGGAGGGAGATTGCTAGTAAAGCGGCTGGAATGGCGAACCCGAGCACAAGGAGATGAGAAATGAGGTGCGTTTTAGAAACCTTTCTCGGTCACACGGTCTACCACCTTCTGGGTTTCTCATGCATGTTTTCGATGTAGGAAGATGCCCTTGAACCTGGAGATTTGGGACCCATGGGTTGGGTAACAGGCAGTAGTACTTTAAAGGCTCTGCGTTTGCTCCCCCAACCTCACCAAATCTCTCAGCCCCGAAAGTATCCACCCTTACGTCTCATCCAGCTGTGGGTCTAGATATGGTCAATCCAGGTGGCATCACAGCCCCTGAACGAATTTTGTAAGAATTTCTCTCTCTTTCACTGTCTTTGTTTCATGGGTTATTAAAATTAATTTATTTTTATAATGGGGTTTAGCTGCTTTTCACGGCTGTGTTTATGCCGCTTTACACCCACTTGACTCACATCCGGAGAGATATCAATACATAGGTTTTAAGATTCTTACTAGTCAGATATATTCTTGTGCGGTGAATAAGGGGTGTTGAGTCCAGTTCACTGAGCAAGGAGTAGGTCTTTCTATTACATATTGGGTTTATGGAACGGTATCTGAGCTAATTTGAAACCCTTGTTTTATGCATCACCCCACCTCACCTTTCCCGTTAAGCAGCCATAGTGTGTTTTCTAAACGTGTGACTCTGTTCTGTTTTGTAATTCAGTTCAAGTGTAGCGGTTTTTACATTCCCTCTATAAATGATAGCTTTTGATAAGTGTCTTTTTCTGTGTGACTTATTTCACTTAGAATCGTCGTACCTAAATCCACTCATCATGCTGCTACTAGCCTTATGACATTGATTTCATGGCTGAGTGATATTCCATTGTACATAAGGACCACCACATCTTTATCCATTTTTCTCTTTCCTGGGATATTTAAGGTGTCATGAAGTGGAGGTTCTTGTCAACAGAGCAGCCCTAAACTTTGGGGTGCCTGTGTCTTGCTGATTTTTAGTTTTCCCAATTTATACGCCCTTGAGTGGAAGTGCCCTATGCGCTCTAAGCTGTGTTTTTTAGATGTTTCAGGACACACCGTAAACTTCTCCAGAGTGGCTGTTGGCAATTTACATCCCGCCCATCAGCGTAGCAAGGCTCCCATTTCTCCATGGCCTGTCCTGCATTTCTGGTTTTGACACTTTTTTCAGGATGGCCCTTTTGACCCATGGGAAGCGAGACTTCTTTGTAGCGCTGATTTGCCTTTCCAGGTTGCTTGGTTGGCCAAAAAGGGCGTATGCGTTTTTTCCTGAATATATTCAGGAAAAAACGCATACGCCCTTTTTGGCCAAGGGCATCATTGTCGACGTTTTGCTGCTTTTCATGTGCTTTAAAGGCGATTCGAATCTACCTCCTGAAATCTGTTTCCTGCAATTCTGCCTTGCTTTCAAATCCTCTTCGTTGCCTTCCCTCAATATATTTGTGGATGAGAGTTATCATTTATAACTCTGCAGGTTTGTGAATTGCAGTGCCCCTGAGCTCCATTTTTCAACTCGCTTTTTTGGGAGCTGGCCGCAAAAGCACTGGATGGCCTCAGGCCCTATTCTGGTTCCGGGCGGCAGGCTGAGCCTGCGGTTAATTCTTCTTCCTGATGGGAAAATAGAGTGACCTGTGCCTGTCCCAACACCTAGAGCTAGTCTCTCATTGGCTCCCCCTCTTCCCGTTCATCCTCAGGACAAATTGAAAGCTGTACGGAACAGGAGGTTAAAGGTGCTGATTCTCCAAGGAGGGAGATTGCTAGTAAAGCGGCTGGAATGGCGAACCCGAGCACAAGGAGATGAGAAATGAGGTGCGTTTTAGAAACCTTTCCCCATCACACGGTGTACCATCTTCTGGGTTTCTCATGCATGTTTTCGATGTAGGAAGATGCCCTTGAACCTGGAGATTTGGGACCCATGGGATGGGTAACAGGCAGTAGTACTTTAAAGGCTCTGCGTTTGCTCCCCCAACCTCACCAAATCTCTCAGCCCCGAAAGTATCCACCCTTACGTCTCATCCAGCTGTGGGTCTAGATATGGTCAATCCAGGTGGCATCACAGCCCCTGAACGAATTTTGTAAGAATTTCTCTCTCTTTCACTGTCTTTGTTTCATGGGTTATTAAAATTAATTTATTTTTATAATGGGGTTTAGCTGCTTTTCACGGCTGTGTTTATGCCGCTTTACACCCACTTGACTCACATCCGGAGAGATATCAATACATAGGTTTTAAGATTCTTACTAGTCAGATATATTCTTGTGCGGTGAATAAGGGGTGTTGAGTCCAGTTCACTGAGCAAGGAGTAGGTCTTTCTATTACATATTGGGTTTATGGAACGGTATCTGAGCTAATTTGAAACCCTTGTTTTATGCATCACCCCACCTCACCTTTCCCGTTAAGCAGCCATAGTGTGTTTTCTAAACGTGTGACTCTGTTCTGTTTTGTAATTCAGTTCAAGTGTAGTGGTTTTTACATTCCCTCTATAAATGATAGCTTTTGATAAGTGTCTTTTTCTTTGTGACTTATTTCACTTAGAATCGTCGTACCTAAATCCACTCATCATGCTGCTACTAGCCTTATGACATTGATTTCATGGCTGAGTGATATTCCATTGTACATAAGGACCACCACATCTTTATCCATTTTTCTCTTTCCTGGGATATTTAAGGTGTCATGAAGTGGAGGTTCTTGTCAACAGAGCAGCCCTAAACTTTGGGGTGCCTGTGTCTTGCTGATTTTTAGTTTTCCCAATTTATACGCCAATGAGTGGATGTGCCCTATGCGCACTAAGCTGTGTTTTTTCGATGTTTCAGGACACACCGTACACTTCTCCAGAGTGGCTGTTGGCAATTTACATCCCGCCCATCAGCGTAGCAAGGCTCCCATTTCTCCATGGCCTGTCCTGCATTTCTGGTTTTGACACTTTTTTCAGGATGGCCCTTTTGACCCATGGGAAGCGAGACTTCTTTGTAGCGCTGATTTGCCTTTCCAGGTTGCTTGGTTGGCCAAAAAGGGCGTATGCGTTTTTTCCTGAATATATTCAGGAAAAAACGCATACGCCCTTTTTGGCCAAGGGCATCATTGTCGACGTTTTGCTGCTTTTCATGTGCTTTAAAGGCAATTCGAATCTACCTCCTGAAATCTGTTTCCTGCAATTCTGCCTTGCTTTCAAATCCTCTTCGTTGCCTTCCCTCAATATATTTGTGGATGAGAGTTATCATTTATAACTCTGCAGGTTTGTGAATTGCAGTGCCCCTGAGCTCCATTTTTCAACTCGCTTTTTTGGGAGCTGGCCGCAAAAGCACTGGATGGCCTCAGGCCCTATTCTGGTTCCCGGCGGCAGGCTGAGCCTGTGGTTAATTCTTCTTCCTGATGGGAAAATAGAGTGACCTGTGCCTGTCCCAACACCTAGAGCTAGTCTCTCATTGGCTCCCCCTCTTCCCGTTCATCCTCAGGACAAATTGAAAGCTGTACGGAACAGGAGGTTAAAGGTGCTGATTCTCCAAGGAGGGAGATTGCTAGTAAAGCGGCTGGAATGGCGAACCCGAGCACAAGGAGATGAGAAATGAGGTGCGTTTTAGAAACCTTTCTCGGTCACACGGTCTACCACCTTCTGGGTTTCTCATGCATGTTTTCGATGTAGGAAGATGCCCTTGAACCTGGAGATTTGGGACCCATGGGATGGGTAACAGGCAGTAGTACTTTAAAGGCTCTGCGTTTGCTCCCCCAACCTCACCAAATCTCTCAGCCCCGAAAGTATCCACCCTTACGTCTCATCCAGCTGTGGGTCTAGATATGGTCAATCCAGGTGGCATCACAGCCCCTGAACGAATTTTGTAAGAATTTCTCTCTCTTTCACTGTCTTTGTTTCATGGGTTATTAAAATTAATTTATTTTTATAATGGGGTTTAGCTGCTTTTCACGGCTGTGTTTATGCCGCTTTACACCCACTTGACTCACATCCGGAGAGATATCAATACATAGGTTTTAAGATTCTTACTAGTCAGATATATTCTTGTGCGGTGAATAAGGGGTGTTGAGTCCAGTTCACTGAGCAAGGAGTAGGTCTTTCTATTACATATTGGGTTTATGGAACGGTATCTGAGCTAATTTGAAACCCTTGTTTTATGCATCACCCCACCTCACCTTTCCCGTTAAGCAGCCATAGTGTGTTTTCTAAACGTGTGACTCTGTTCTGTTTTGTAATTCAGTTCAAGTGTAGCGGTTTTTACATTCCCTCTATAAATGATAGCTTTTGATAAGTGTCTTTTTCTTTGTGACTTATTTCACTTAGAATCGTCGTACCTAAATCCACTCATCATGCTGCTACTAGCCTTATGACATTGATTTCATGGCTGAGTGATATTCCATTGTACATAAGGACCACCACATCTTTATCCATTTTTCTCTTTCCTGGGATATTTAAGGTGTCATGAAGTGGAGGTTCTTGTCAACAGAGCAGCCCTAAACTTTGGGGTGCCTGTGTCTTGCTGATTTTTAGTTTTCCCAATTTATACGCCAATGAGTGGATGTGCCCTATGCGCACTAAGCTGTGTTTTTTCGATGTTTCAGGACACACCGTACACTTCTCCAGAGTGGCTGTTGGCAATTTACATCCCGCCCATCAGCGTAGCAAGGCTCCCATTTCTCCATGGCCTGTCCTGCATTTCTGGTTTTGACACTTTTTTCAGGATGGCCCTTTTGACCCATGGGAAGCGAGACTTCTTTGTAGCGCTGATTTGCCTTTCCAGGTTGCTTGGTTGGCCAAAAAGGGCGTATGCGTTTTTTCCTGAATATATTCAGGAAAAAACGCATACGCCCTTTTTGGCCAAGGGCATCATTGTCGACGTTTTGCTGCTTTTCATGTGCTTTAAAGGCGATTCGAATCTACCTCCTGAAATCTGTTTCCTGCAATTCTGCCTTGCTTTCAAATCCTCTTCGTTGCCTTCCCTCAATATATTTGTGGATGAGAGTTATCATTTATAACTCTGCAGGTTTGTGAATTGCAGTGCCCCTGAGCTCCATTTTTCAACTCGCTTTTTTGGGAGCTGGCCGCAAAAGCACTGGATGGCCTCAGGCCCTATTCTGGTTCCCGGCGGCAGGCTGAGCCTGTGGTTAATTCTTCTTCCTGATGGGAAAATAGAGTGACCTGTGCCTGTCCCAACACCTAGAGCTAGTCTCTCATTGGCTCCCCCTCTTCCCGTTCATCCTCAGGACAAATTGAAAGCTGTACGGAACAGGAGGTTAAAGGTGCTGATTCTCCAAGGAGGGAGATTGCTAGTAAAGCGGCTGGAATGGCGAACCCGAGCACAAGGAGATGAGAAATGAGGTGCGTTTTAGAAACCTTTCTCGGTCACACGGTCTACCACCTTCTGGGTTTCTCATGCATGTTTTCGATGTAGGAAGATGCCCTTGAACCTGGAGATTTGGGACCCATGGGATGGGTAACAGGCAGTAGTACTTTACAGGCTCTGCGTTTGCTCCCCCAACCTCACCAAAACTCTCAGCCCCGAAAGTATCCACCCTTACGTCTCATCCAGCTGTGGGTCTAGATATGGTCAATCCAGGTGGCATCACAGCCCCTGAACGAATTTTGTAAGAATTTCTCTCTCTTTCACTGTCTTTGTTTCACGGGTTTTTAAAATTAATTTATTTTTATAACGGGGTTTATCTGCTTTTCACGGCTGTGTTTATGCCGCTTTACACCCACTTGTCTCACATCCAGAGAGATATCAATACATAGGTTTTAAGATTCTTACTAGTCAGATATATTCTTGTGTGGTGAAGAGGGGGTGTTGAGTCCAGTTCACTGAGCAAGGAGTAGGTCTTTCTATTACATATTTGGTTTATGGAACGGTATCTGAGCTAATTTGAAACCCTTGTTTTATGCATCACCCCACCTCACCTTTCCCGTTAAGCAGTCATAGTGTGTTTTGTAAACGTGTGACTCTGTTCTGTTTTTAATTCAGTTCAAGTGTAGCGGTTTGTACATTCCCTCTATAAGTGATAGCTTATGATAAGTGTCTTTTTCTGTGTGACTTATTTCACTTAGAATCGTCGTACCTAAATCCACTCATCATGCTGCTACTAGCCTTATGACATTGATTTCATGGCTGAGTGATATTCCATTGTACATAAGGACCACCACATCTTTATCCATTTTTCTCTTTCCTGGGATATTTAAGGTGTCATGAAGTGGAGGTTCTTGTCAACAGAGCAGCCCTAAACTTTGGGGTGCCTGTGTCTTGCTGATTTTTAGTTTTCCCAATTTATACGCCCTTGAGTGGAAGTGCCCTATGCGCTCTAAGCTGTGTTTTTTAGATGTTTCAGGACACACCGTAAACTTCTCCAGAGTGGCTGTTGGCAATTTACATCCCGCCCATCAGCGTAGCAAGGCTCCCATTTCTCCATGGCCTGTCCTGCATTTCTGGTTTTGACACTTTTTTCAGGATGGCCCTTTTGACCGATGGGAAGCGAGACTTCTTTGTAGCGCTGATTTGCCTTTCCAGGTTGCTTGGTTGGCCAAAAAGGGCGTATGCGTTTTTTCCTGAATATATTCAGGAAAAAACGCATACGCCCTTTTTGGCCAAGGGCATCATTGTCGACGTTTTGCTGCTTTTCATGTGCTTTAAAGGCAATTCGAATCTACCTCCTGAAATCTGTTTCCTGCAATTCTGCCTTGCTTTCAAATCCTCTTCGTTGCCTTCCCTCAATATATTTGTGGATGAGAGTTATCATTTATAACTCTGCAGGTTTGTGAATTGCAGTGCCCCTGAGCTCCATTTTTCAACTCGCTTTTTTGGGAGCTGGCCGCAAAAGCACTGGATGGCCTCAGGCCCTATTCTGGTTCCGGGCGGCAGGCTGAGCCTGCGGTTAATTCTTCTTCCTGATGGGAAAATAGAGTGACCTGTGCCTGTCCCAACACCTAGAGCTAGTCTCTCATTGGCTCCCCCTCTTCCCGTTCATCCTCAGGACAAATTGAAAGCTGTACGGAACAGGAGGTTAAAGGTGCTGATTCTCCAAGGAGGGAGATTGCTAGTAAAGCGGCTGGAATGGCGAACCCGAGCACAAGGAGATGAGAAATGAGGTGCGTTTTAGAAACCTTTCTCGGTCACACGGTCTACCACCTTCTGGGTTTCTCATGCATGTTTTCGATGTAGGAAGATGCCCTTGAACCTGGAGATTTGGGACCCATGGGATGGGTAACAGGCAGTAGTACTTTAAAGGCTCTGCGTTTGCTCCCCCAACCTCACCAAATCTCTCAGCCCCGAAAGTATCCACCCTTACGTCTCATCCAGCTGTGGGTCTAGATATGGTCAATCCAGGTGGCATCACAGCCCCTGAACGAATTTTGTAAGAATTTCTCTCTCTTTCACTGTCTTTGTTTCATGGGTTATTAAAATTAATTTATTTTTATAATGGGGTTTAGCTGCTTTTCACGGCTGTGTTTATGCCGCTTTACACCCACTTGACTCACATCCGGAGAGATATCAATACATAGGTTTTAAGATTCTTACTAGTCAGATATATTCTTGTGCGGTGAATAAGGGGTGTTGAGTCCAGTTCACTGAGCAAGGAGTAGGTCTTTCTATTACATATTGGGTTTAAGGAACGGTATCTGAGCTAATTTGAAACCCTTGTTTTATGCATCACCCCACCTCACCTTTCCCGTTAAGCAGCCATAGTGTGTTTTCTAAACGTGTGACTCTGTTCTGTTTTGTAATTCAGTTCAAGTGTAGCGGTTTTTACATTCCCTCTATAAATGATAGCTTTTGATAAGTGTCTTTTTCTTTGTGACTTATTTCACTTAGAATCGTCGTACCTAAATCCACTCATCATGCTGCTACTAGCCTTATGACATTGATTTCATGGCTGAGTGATATTCCATTGTACATAAGGACCACCACATCTTTATCCATTTTTCTCTTTCCTGGGATATTTAAGGTGTCATGAAGTGGAGGTTCTTGTCAACAGAGCAGCCCTAAACTTTGGGGTGCCTGTGTCTTGCTGATTTTTAGTTTTCCCAATTTATACGCCAATGAGTGGATGTGCCCTATGTGCACTAAGCTGTGTTTTTTCGATGTTTCAGGACACACCGTACACTTCTCCAGAGTGGCTGTTGGCAATTTACATCCCGCCCATCAGCGTAGCAAGGCTCCCATTTCTCCATGGCCTGTCCTGCATTTCTGGTTTTGACACTTTTTTCAGGATGGCCCTTTTGACCCATGGGAAGCGAGACTTCTTTGTAGCGCTGATTTGCCTTTCCAGGTTGCTTGGTTGGCCAAAAAGGGCGTATGCGTTTTTTCCTGAATATATTCAGGAAAAAACGCATACGCCCTTTTTGGCCAAGGGCATCATTGTCGACGTTTTGCTGCTTTTCATGTGCTTTAAAGGCGATTCGAATCTACCTCCTGAAATCTGTTTCCTGCAATTCTGCCTTGCTTTCAAATCCTCTTCGTTGCCTTCCCTCAATATATTTGTGGATGAGAGTTATCATTTATAACTCTGCAGGTTTGTGAATTGCAGTGCCCCTGAGCTCCATTTTTCAACTCGCTTTTTTGGGAGCTGGCCGCAAAAGCACTGGATGGCCTCAGGCCCTATTCTGGTTCCGGGCGGCAGGCTGAGCCTGCGGTTAATTCTTCTTCCTGATGGGAAAATAGAGTGACCTGTGCCTGTCCCAACACCTAGAGCTAGTCTCTCATTGGCTCCCCCTCTTCCCGTTCATCCTCAGGACAAATTGAAAGCTGTACGGAACAGGAGGTTAAAGGTGCTGATTCTCCAAGGAGGGAGATTGCTAGTAAAGCGGCTGGAATGGCGAACCCGAGCACAAGGAGATGAGAAATGAGGTGCGTTTTAGAAACCTTTCTCGGTCACACGGTCTACCACCTTCTGGGTTTCTCATGCATGTTTTCGATGTAGGAAGATGCCCTTGAACCTGGAGATTTGGGACCCATGGGATGGGTAACAGGCAGTAGTACTTTAAAGGCTCTGCGTTTGCTCCCCCAACCTCACCAAATCTCTCAGCCCCGAAAGTATCCACCCTTACGTCTCATCCAGCTGTGGGTCTAGATATGGTCAATCCAGGTGGCATCACAGCCCCTGAACGAATTTTGTAAGAATTTCTCTCTCTTTCACTGTCTTTGTTTCACGGGTTATTAAAATTAATTTATTTTTATAATGGGGTTTAGCTGCTTTTCACGGCTGTGTTTATGCCGCTTTACACCCACTTGACTCACATCCGGAGAGATATCAATACATAGGTTTTAAGATTCTTACTAGTCAGATATATTCTTGTGCGGTGAATAAGGGGTGTTGAGTCCAGTTCACTGAACAAGGAGTAGGTCTTTCTATTACATATTGGGTTTATGGAACGGTATCTGAGCTAATTTGAAACCCTTGTTTTATGCATCACCCCACCTCACCTTTCCCGTTAAGCAGCCATAGTGTGTTTTCTAAACGTGTGACTCTGTTCTGTTTTGTAATTCAGTTCAAGTGTAGCGGTTTTTACATTCCCTCTATAAATGATAGCTTTTGATAAGTGTCTTTTTCTTTGTGACTTATTTCACTTAGAATCGTCGTACCTAAATCCACTCATCATGCTGCTACTAGCCTTATGACATTGATTTCATGGCTGAGTGATATTCCATTGTACATAAGGACCACCACATCTTTATCCATTTTTCTCTTTCCTGGGATATTTAAGGTGTCATGAAGTGGAGGTTCTTGTCAACAGAGCAGCCCTAAACTTTGGGGTGCCTGTGTCTTGCTGATTTTTAGTTTTCCCAATTTATACGCCCTTGAGTGGAAGTGCCCTATGCGCTCTAAGCTGTGTTTTTTAGATGTTTCAGGACACACCGTAAACTTCTCCAGAGTGGCTGTTGGCAATTTACATCCCGCCCATCAGCGTAGCAAGGCTCCCATTTCTCCATGGCCTGTCCTGCATTTCTGGTTTTGACACTTTTTTCAGGATGGCCCTTTTGACCCATGGGAAACGAGACTTCTTTGTAGCGCTGATTTGCCTTTCCAGGTTGCTTGGTTGGCCAAAAAGGGCGTATGCGTTTTTTCCTGAATATATTCAGGAAAAAACGCATACGCCCTTTTTGGCCAAGGGCATCATTGTCGACGTTTTGCTGCTTTTCATGTGCTTTAAAGGCGATTCGAATCTACCTCCTGAAATCTGTTTCCTGCAATTCTGCCTTGCTTTCAAATCCTCTTCGTTGCCTTCCCTCAATATATTTGTGGATGAGAGTTATCATTTATAACTCTGCAGGTTTGTGAATTGCAGTGCCCCTGAGCTCCATTTTACAAGTCGCTTTTTTGGGAGCTTGCCGCAAATGCGCCGGATGGCCTCAGGCCCTATTCTGGTTCCGGGCGGCAGGCTGAGCCTGTGGTTAATTCTTCTTCCTGATGGGAAAATAGAGTGACCTGTGCCTGTCCCAACACCTCGAGCTAGTCTCTCATTGGCTCCCCCTCTTCCCGTTCATCCTCAGGACAAATTGAAAGCTGTACGGAACAGGAGGTTAAAGGTGCTGATTCTCCAAGGAGGGAGATTGCTAGTAAAGCGGCTGGAATGGCGAACCCGAGCACAAGGAGATTAGAAATGGGGTGCGTTTTAGAAACCTTTCCCGGTCACACGGTCTACCACCTTCTGGGTTTCTCATGCATGTTTTTGATTTAGGAAGATGCCCTTGAACCTGGAGATTTGGGACCCATGGGATGGGTAACAGGCAGTAGTACTTTACAGGCTCTGCGTTTGCTCCCCCAACCTCACCAAATCTCTCAGCCCCGAAAGTATCCACCCTTACGTCTCATCCAGCTGTGGGTCTAGATATGGTCAATCCAGGTGGCATCACAGCCCCTGAACGAATTTTGTAAGAATTTCTCTCTCTTTCACTGTCTTTGTTTCACGGGTTTTTAAAATTAATTTATTTTTATAACGGGGTTTATCTGCTTTTCACAGCTGTGTTTATGCCGCTTTACACCCACTTGTCTCACATCCAGAGAGATATCAATACATAGGTTTTAAGATTCTTACTAGTCAGATATATTCTTGTGCGGTGAAGAGGGGGTGTTGAGTCCAGTTCACTGAGCAAGGAGTAGGTCTTTCTATTACATATTTGGTTTATGGAACGGTATCTGAGCTAATTTGAAACCCTTGTTTTATGCATCACCCCACCTCACCTTTCCCGTTAAGCAGCCATAGTGTGTTTTGTAAACGTGTGACTCTGTTCTGTTTTTAATTCAGTTCAAGTGTAGCGGTTTGTACATTCCCTGTATAAGTGATAGCTTATGATAAGTGTCTTTTTCTGTGTGACTTATTTCACTTAGAATTGTCGTACCTAAATCCACTCATCATGCTGCTACTAGCCTTATGACATTGATTTCATGGCTGAATGATATTCCATTGTACATAAGGACCACCACTTCTTTATCCATTTTTCTCTTTCCTGGGATATTTAAGGTGTCATGAAGTGGAGGTTCTTGTCAACAGAGCAGCCCTAAACTTTGGGGTGCCTGTGTCTTGCTGATTTTTAGTTTTCCCAATTTATACGCCAATGAGTGGATGTGCCCTATGCGCACTAAACTGTGTTTTTTCGATGTTTCAGGACACACCGTACACTTCTCCAGAGTGGCTGTTGGCAATTTACATCCCGCCCATCAGCGTAGCAAGGCTCCCATTTCGCCATGGCCTGTCCTGCATTTCTGGTTTTGACACTTTTTTCAGGATGGCCCTTTTGACCCATGGGAAGCGAGACTTCTTTGTAGCGCTGATTTGCCTTTCCAGGTTGCTTGGTTGGCCAAAAAGGGCGTATGCGTTTTTTCCTGAATATATTCAGGAAAAAACGCATACGCCCTTTTTGGCCAAGGGCATCATTGTCGACGTTTTGCTGCTTTTCATGTGCTTTAAAGGCGATTCGAATCTACCTCCTGAAATCTGTTTCCTGCAATTCTGCCTTGCTTTCAAATCCTCTTCGTTGCCTTCCCTCAATATATTTGTGGATGAGAGTTATCATTTATAACTCTGCAGGTTTGTGAATTGCAGTGCCCCTGAGCTCCATTTTTCAACTCGCTTTTTTGGGAGCTGGCCGCAAAAGCACTGGATGGCCTCAGGCCCTATTCTGGTTCCGGGCGGCAGGCTGAGCCTGTGGTTAATTCTTCTTCCTGATGGGAAAATAGAGTGACCTGTGCCTGTCCCAACACCTAGAGCTAGTCTCTCATTGGCTCCCCCTCTTCCCGTTCATCCTCAGGACAAATTGAAAGCTGTACGGAACAGGAGGTTAAAGGTGCTGATTCTCCAAGGAGGGAGATTGCTAGTAAAGCGGCTGGAATGGCGAACCCGAGCACAAGGAGATTAGAAATGGGGTGCGTTTTAGAAACCTTTCCCGGTCACACGGTCTACCACCTTCTGGGTTTCTCATGCATGTTTTTGATTTAGGAAGATGCCCTTGAACCTGGAGATTTGGGACCCATGGGATGGGTAACAGGCAGTAGTACTTTACAGGCTCTGCGTTTGCTCCCCCAACCTCACCAAATCTCTCAGCCCCGAAAGTATCCACCCTTACGTCTCATCCAGCTGTGGGTCTAGATATGGTCAATCCAGGTGGCATCACAGCCCCTGAACGAATTTTGTAAGAATTTCTCTCTCTTTCACTGTCTTTGTTTCACGGGTTTTTAAAATTAATTTATTTTTATAACGGGGTTTATCTGCTTTTCACAGCTGTGTTTATGCCGCTTTACACCCACTTGTCTCACATCCAGAGAGATATCAATACATAGGTTTTAAGATTCTTACTAGTCAGATATATTCTTGTGCGGTGAAGAGGGGGTGTTGAGTCCAGTTCACTGAGCAAGGAGTAGGTCTTTCTATTACATATTTGGTTTATGGAACGGTATCTGAGCTAATTTGAAACCCTTGTTTTATGCATCACCCCACCTCACCTTTCCCGTTAAGCAGCCATAGTGTGTTTTGTAAACGTGTGACTCTGTTCTGTTTTTAATTCAGTTCAAGTGTAGCGGTTTGTACATTCCCTGTATAAGTGATAGCTTATGATAAGTGTCTTTTTCTGTGTGACTTATTTCACTTAGAATTGTCGTACCTAAATCCACTCATCATGCTGCTACTAGCCTTATGACATTGATTTCATGGCTGAATGATATTCCATTGTACATAAGGACCACCACTTCTTTATCCATTTTTCTCTTTCCTGGGATATTTAAGGTGTCATGAAGTGGAGGTTCTTGTCAACAGAGCAGCCCTAAACTTTGGGGTGCCTGTGTCTTGCTGATTTTTAGTTTTCCCAATTTATACGCCAATGAGTGGATGTGCCCTATGCGCACTAAACTGTGTTTTTTCGATGTTTCAGGACACACCGTACACTTCTCCAGAGTGGCTGTTGGCAATTTACATCCCGCCCATCAGCGTAGCAAGGCTCCCATTTCGCCATGGCCTGTCCTGCATTTCTGGTTTTGACACTTTTTTCAGGATGGCCCTTTTGACCCATGGGAAGCGAGACTTCTTTGTAGCGCTGATTTGCCTTTCCAGGTTGCTTGGTTGGCCAAAAAGGGCGTATGCGTTTTTTCCTGAATATATTCAGGAAAAAACGCATACGCCCTTTTTGGCCAAGGGCATCATTGTCGACGTTTTGCTGCTTTTCATGTGCTTTAAAGGCGATTCGAATCTACCTCCTGAAATCTGTTTCCTGCAATTCTGCCTTGCTTTCAAATCCTCTTCGTTGCCTTCCCTCAATATATTTGTGGATGAGAGTTATCATTTATAACTCTGCAGGTTTGTGAATTGCAGTGCCCCTGAGCTCCATTTTTCAACTCGCTTTTTTGGGAGCTGGCCGCAAAAGCACTGGATGGCCTCAGGCCCTATTCTGGTTCCGGGCGGCAGGCTGAGCCTGTGGTTAATTCTTCTTCCTGATGGGAAAATAGAGTGACCTGTGCCTGTCCCAACACCTAGAGCTAGTCTCTCATTGGCTCCCCCTCTTCCCGTTCATCCTCAGGACAAATTGAAAGCTGTACGGAACAGGAGGTTAAAGGTGCTGATTCTCCAAGGAGGGAGATTGCTAGTAAAGCGGCTGGAATGGCGAACCCGAGCACAAGGAGATTAGAAATGGGGTGCGTTTTAGAAACCTTTCCCGGTCACACGGTCTACCACCTTCTGGGTTTCTCATGCATGTTTTTGATTTAGGAAGATGCCCTTGAACCTGGAGATTTGGGACCCATGGGATGGGTAACAGGCAGTAGTACTTTACAGGCTCTGCGTTTGCTCCCCCAACCTCACCAAATCTCTCAGCCCCGAAAGTATCCACCCTTACGTCTCATCCAGCTGTGGGTCTAGATATGGTCAATCCAGGTGGCATCACAGCCCCTGAACGAATTTTGTAAGAATTTCTCTCTCTTTCACTGTCTTTGTTTCACGGGTTTTTAAAATTAATTTATTTTTATAACGGGGTTTATCTGCTTTTCACAGCTGTGTTTATGCCGCTTTACACCCACTTGTCTCACATCCAGAGAGATATCAATACATAGGTTTTAAGATTCTTACTAGTCAGATATATTCTTGTGCGGTGAAGAGGGGGTGTTGAGTCCAGTTCACTGAGCAAGGAGTAGGTCTTTCTATTACATATTTGGTTTATGGAACGGTATCTGAGCTAATTTGAAACCCTTGTTTTATGCATCACCCCACCTCACCTTTCCCGTTAAGCAGCCATAGTGTGTTTTGTAAACGTGTGACTCTGTTCTGTTTTTAATTCAGTTCAAGTGTAGCGGTTTGTACATTCCCTGTATAAGTGATAGCTTATGATAAGTGTCTTTTTCTGTGTGACTTATTTCACTTAGAATTGTCGTACCTAAATCCACTCATCATGCTGCTACTAGCCTTATGACATTGATTTCATGGCTGAATGATATTCCATTGTACATAAGGACCACCACTTCTTTATCCATTTTTCTCTTTCCTGGGATATTTAAGGTGTCATGAAGTGGAGGTTCTTGTCAACAGAGCAGCCCTAAACTTTGGGGTGCCTGTGTCTTGCTGATTTTTAGTTTTCCCAATTTATACGCCCATGAGTGGATGTGCCCTATGCGCACTAAACTGTGTTTTTTCGATGTTTCAGGACACACCGTACACTTCTCCAGAGTGGCTGTTGGCAATTTACATCCCACCCATCAGCGTAGCAAGGCTCCCATTTCGCCATGGCCTGTCCTGCATTTCTGGTTTTGACACTTTTTTCAGGATGGCCCTTTTGACCCATGGGAAGCGAGACTTCTTTGTAGCGCTGATTTGCCTTTCCAGGTTGCTTGGTTGGCCAAAAAGGGCGTATGCGTTTTTTCCTGAATATATTCAGGAAAAAACGCATACGCCCTTTTTGGCCAAGGGCATCATTGTCGACGTTTTGCTGCTTTTCATGTGCTTTAAAGGCGATTCGAATCTACCTCCTGAAATCTGTTTCCTGCAATTCTGCCTTGCTTTCAAATCCTCTTCGTTGCCTTCCCTCAATATATTTGTGGATGAGAGTTATCATTTATAACTCTGCAGGTTTGTGAATTGCAGTGCCCCTGAGCTCCATTTTTCAACTCGCTTTTTTGGGAGCTGGCCGCAAAAGCACTGGATGGCCTCAGGCCCTATTCTGGTTCCGGGCGGCAGGCTGAGCCTGTGGTTAATTCTTCTTCCTGATGGGAAAATAGAGTGACCTGTGCCTGTCCCAACACCTCGAGCTAGTCTCTCATTGGCTCCCCCTCTTCCCGTTCATCCTCAGGACAAATTGAAAGCTGTACGGAACAGGAGGTTAAAGGTGCTGATTCTCCAAGGAGGGAGATTGCTAGTAAAGCGGCTGGAATGGCGAACCCGAGCACAAGGAGATTAGAAATGGGGTGCGTTTTAGAAACCTTTCCCGGTCACACGGTCTACCACCTTCTGGGTTTCTCATGCATGTTTTTGATTTAGGAAGATGCCCTTGAACCTGGAGATTTGGGACCCATGGGATGGGTAACAGGCAGTAGTACTTTACAGGCTCTGCGTTTGCTCCCCCAACCTCACCAAATCTCTCAGCCCCGAAAGTATCCACCCTTACGTCTCATCCAGCTGTGGGTCTAGATATGGTCAATCCAGGTGGCATCACAGCCCCTGAACGAATTTTGTAAGAATTTCTCTCTCTTTCACTGTCTTTGTTTCACGGGTTTTTAAAATTAATTTATTTTTATAACGGGGTTTATCTGCTTTTCACAGCTGTGTTTATGCCGCTTTACACCCACTTGTCTCACATCCAGAGAGATATCAATACATAGGTTTTAAGATTCTTACTAGTCAGATATATTCTTGTGCGGTGAAGAGGGGGTGTTGAGTCCAGTTCACTGAGCAAGGAGTAGGTCTTTCTATTACATATTTGGTTTATGGAACGGTATCTGAGCTAATTTGAAACCCTTGTTTTATGCATCACCCCACCTCACCTTTCCCGTTAAGCAGCCATAGTGTGTTTTGTAAACGTGTGACTCTGTTCTGTTTTTAATTCAGTTCAAGTGTAGCGGTTTGTACATTCCCTGTATAAGTGATAGCTTATGATAAGTGTCTTTTTCTGTGTGACTTATTTCACTTAGAATTGTCGTACCTAAATCCACTCATCATGCTGCTACTAGCCTTATGACATTGATTTCATGGCTGAATGATATTCCATTGTACATAAGGACCACCACTTCTTTATCCATTTTTCTCTTTCCTGGGATATTTAAGGTGTCATGAAGTGGAGGTTCTTGTCAACAGAGCAGCCCTAAACTTTGGGGTGCCTGTGTCTTGCTGATTTTTAGTTTTCCCAATTTATACGCCAATGAGTGGATGTGCCCTATGCGCACTAAACTGTGTTTTTTCGATGTTTCAGGACACACCGTACACTTCTCCAGAGTGGCTGTTGGCAATTTACATCCCGCCCATCAGCGTAGCAAGGCTCCCATTTCGCCATGGCCTGTCCTGCATTTCTGGTTTTGACACTTTTTTCAGGATGGCCCTTTTGACCCATGGGAAGCGAGACTTCTTTGTAGCGCTGATTTGCCTTTCCAGGTTGCTTGGTTGGCCAAAAAGGGCGTATGCGTTTTTTCCTGAATATATTCAGGAAAAAACGCATACGCCCTTTTTGGCCAAGGGCATCATTGTCGACGTTTTGCTGCTTTTCATGTGCTTTAAAGGCGATTCGAATCTACCTCCTGAAATCTGTTTCCTGCAATTCTGCCTTGCTTTCAAATCCTCTTCGTTGCCTTCCCTCAATATATTTGTGGATGAGAGTTATCATTTATAACTCTGCAGGTTTGTGAATTGCAGTGCCCCTGAGCTCCATTTTTCAACTCGCTTTTTTGGGAGCTGGCCGCAAAAGCACTGGATGGCCTCAGGCCCTATTCTGGTTCCGGGCGGCAGGCTGAGCCTGTGGTTAATTCTTCTTCCTGATGGGAAAATAGAGTGACCTGTGCCTGTCCCAACACCTCGAGCTAGTCTCTCATTGGCTCCCCCTCTTCCCGTTCATCCTCAGGACAAATTGAAAGCTGTACGGAACAGGAGGTTAAAGGTGCTGATTCTCCAAGGAGGGAGATTGCTAGTAAAGCGGCTGGAATGGCGAACCCGAGCACAAGGAGATTAGAAATGGGGTGCGTTTTAGAAACCTTTCCCGGTCACACGGTCTACCACCTTCTGGGTTTCTCATGCATGTTTTTGATTTAGGAAGATGCCCTTGAACCTGGAGATTTGGGACCCATGGGATGGGTAACAGGCAGTAGTACTTTACAGGCTCTGCGTTTGCTCCCCCAACCTCACCAAATCTCTCAGCCCCGAAAGTATCCACCCTTACGTCTCATCCAGCTGTGGGTCTAGATATGGTCAATCCAGGTGGCATCACAGCCCCTGAACGAATTTTGTAAGAATTTCTCTCTCTTTCACTGTCTTTGTTTCACGGGTTTTTAAAATTAATTTATTTTTATAACGGGGTTTACCTGCTTTTCACAGCTGTGTTTATGCCGCTTTACACCCACTTGTCTCACATCCAGAGAGATATCAATACATAGGTTTTAAGATTCTTACTAGTCAGATATATTCTTGTGCGGTGAAGAGGGGGTGTTGAGTCCAGTTCACTGAGCAAGGAGTAGGTCTTTCTATTACATATTTGGTTTATGGAACGGTATCTGAGCTAATTTGAAACCCTTGTTTTATGCATCACCCCACCTCACCTTTCCCGTTAAGCAGCCATAGTGTGTTTTGTAAACGTGTGACTCTGTTCTGTTTTTAATTCAGTTCAAGTGTAGCGGTTTGTACATTCCCTCTATAAGTGATAGCTTATGATAAGTGTCTTTTTCTGTGTGACTTATTTCACTTAGAATTGTCGTACCTAAATCCACTCATCATGCTGCTACTAGCCTTATGACATTGATTTCATGGCTGAATGATATTCCATTGTACATAAGGACCACCACTTCTTTATCCATTTTTCTCTTTCCTGGGATATTTAAGGTGTCATGAAGTGGAGGTTCTTGTCAACAGAGCAGCCCTAAACTTTGGGGTGCCTGTGTCTTGCTGATTTTTAGTTTTCCCAATTTATACGCCCATGAGTGGATGTGCCCTATGCGCACTAAGCTGTGTTTTTTCGATGTTTCAGGACACACCGTACACTTCTCCAGAGTGGCTGTTGGCAATTTACATCCCGCCCATCAGCGTAGCAAGGCTCCCATTTCGCCATGGCCTGTCCTGCATTTCTGGTTTTGACACTTTTTTCAGGATGGCCCTTTTGACCCATGGGAAGCGAGACTTCTTTGTAGCGCTGATTTGCCTTTCCAGGTTGCTTGGTTGGCCAAAAAGGGCGTATGCGTTTTTTCCTGAATATATTCAGGAAAAAACGCATACGCCCTTTTTGGCCAAGGGCATCATTGTCGACGTTTTGCTGCTTTTCATGTGCTTTAAAGGCGATTCGAATCTACCTCCTGAAATCTGTTTCCTGCAATTCTGCCTTGCTTTCAAATCCTCTTCGTTGCCTTCCCTCAATATATTTGTGGATGAGAGTTATCATTTATAACTCTGCAGGTTTGTGAATTGCAGTGCCCCTGAGCTCCATTTTTCAACTCGCTTTTTTGGGAGCTGGCCGCAAAAGCACTGGATGGCCTCAGGCCCTATTCTGGTTCCGGGCGGCAGGCTGAGCCTGTGGTTAATTCTTCTTCCTGATGGGAAAATAGAGTGACCTGTGCCTGTCCCAACACCTCGAGCTAGTCTCTCATTGGCTCCCCCTCTTCCCGTTCATCCTCAGGACAAATTGAAAGCTGTACGGAACAGGAGGTTAAAGGTGCTGATTCTCCAAGGAGGGAGATTGCTAGTAAAGCGGCTGGAATGGCGAACCCGAGCACAAGGAGATGAGAAATGAGGTGCGTTTTAGAAACCTTTCTCGGTCACACGGTCTACCACCTTCTGGGTTTCTCATGCATGTTTTCGATGTAGGAAGATGCCCTTGAACCTGGAGATTTGGGACCCATGGGATGGGTAACAGGCAGTAGTACTTTAAAGGCTCTGCGTTTGCTCCCCCAACCTCACCAAATCTCTCAGCCCCGAAAGTATCCACCCTTACGTCTCATCCAGCTGTGGGTCTAGATATGGTCAATCCAGGTGGCATCACAGCCCCTGAACGAATTTTGTAAGAATTTCTCTCTCTTTCACTGTCTTTGTTTCACGGGTTATTAAAATTAATTTATTTTTATAATGGGGTTTAGCTGCTTTTCACGGCTGTGTTTATGCCGCTTTACACCCACTTGACTCACATCCAGCGAGATATCAATACATAGGTTTTAAGATTCTTACTAGTCAGATATATTCTTGTGCGGTGAATAAGGGGTGTTGAGTCCAGTTCACTGAGCAAGGAGTAGGTCTTTCTATTACATATTGGGTTTATGGAATGGTATCTGAGCTAATTTGAAACCCTTGTTTTATGCATCACCCCACCTCACCTTTCCCGTTAAGCAGCCATAGTGTGTTTTCTAAACGTGTGACTCTGTTCTGTTTTGTAATTCAGTTCAAGTGTAGCGGTTTTTACATTCCCTCTATAAATGATAGCTTTTGATAAGTGTCTTTTTCTTTGTGACTTATTTCACTTAGAATCGTCGTACCTAAATCCACTCATCATGCTGCTACTAGCCTTATGACATTGATTTCATGGCTGAGTGATATTCCATTGTACATAAGGACCACCACATCTTTATCCATTTTTCTCTTTCCTGGGATATTTAAGGTGTCATGAAGTGGAGGTTCTTGTCAACAGAGCAGCCCTAAACTTTGGGGTGCCTGTGTCTTGCTGATTTTTAGTTTTCCCAATTTATACGCCCTTGAGTGGAAGTGCCCTATGCGCTCTAAGCTGTGTTTTTTAGATGTTTCAGGACACACCGTAAACTTCTCCAGAGTGGCTGTTGGCAATTTACATCCCGCCCATCAGCGTAGCAAGGCTCCCATTTCTCCATGGCCTGTCCTGCATTTCTGGTTTTGACACTTTTTTCAGGATGGCCCTTTTGACCCATGGGAAGCGAGACTTCTTTGTAGCGCTGATTTGCCTTTCCAGGTTGCTTGGTTGGCCAAAAAGGGCGTATGCGTTTTTTCCTGAATATATTCAGGAAAAAACGCATACGCCCTTTTTGGCCAAGGGCATCATTGTCGACGTTTTGCTGCTTTTCATGTGCTTTAAAGGCGATTCGAATCTACCTCCTGAAATCTGTTTCCTGCAATTCTGCCTTGCTTTCAAATCCTCTTTGTTGCCTTCCCTCAATATATTTGTGGATGAGAGTTATCATTTATAACTCTGCAGGTTTGTGAATTGCAGTGCCCCTGAGCTCCATTTTTCAACTCGCTTTTTTGGGAGCTTGCCGCAAATGCGCAGGATGGCCTCAGGCCCTATTCTGGTTCCGGGCGGCAGGCTGAGCCTGTGGTTAATTCTTCTTCCTGATGGGAAAATAGAGTGACCTGTGCCTGTCCCAACACCTCGAGCTAGTCTCTCATTGGCTCCCCCTCTTCCCGTTCATCCTCAGGACAAATTGAAAGCTGTACGGAACAGGAGGTTAAAGGTGCTGATTCTCCAAGGAGGGAGATTGCTAGTAAAGCGGCTGGAATGGCGAACCCGAGCACAAGGAGATTAGAAATGGGGTGCGTTTTAGAAACCTTTCCCGGTCACACGGTCTACCACCTTCTGGGTTTCTCATGCATGTTTTTGATTTAGGAAGATGCCCTTGAACCTGGAGATTTGGGACCCATGGGATGGGTAACAGGCAGTAGTGCTTTACAGGCTCTGCGTTTGCTCCCCCAACCTCACCAAATCTCTCAGCCCCGAAAGTATCCACCCTTACGTCTCATCCAGCTGTGGGTCTAGATATGGTCAATCCAGGTGGCATCACAGCCCCTGAACGAATTTTGTAAGAATTTCTCTCTCTTTCACTGTCTTTGTTTCACGGGTTTTTAAAATTAATTTATTTTTATAACGGGGTTTATCTGCTTTTCACAGCTGTGTTTATGCCGCTTTACACCCACTTGTCTCACATCCAGAGAGATATCAATACATAGGTTTTAAGATTCTTACTAGTCAGATATATTCTTGTGCGGTGAAGAGGGGGTGTTGAGTCCAGTTCACTGAGCAAGGAGTAGGTCTTTCTATTACATATTTGGTTTATGGAACGGTATCTGAGCTAATTTGAAACCCTTGTTTTATGCATCACCCCACCTCACCTTTCCCGTTAAGCAGCCATAGTGTGTTTTGTAAACGTGTGACTCTGTTCTGTTTTTAATTCAGTTCAAGTGTAGCGGTTTGTACATTCCCTCTATAAGTGATAGCTTATGATAAGTGTCTTTTTCTGTGTGACTTATTTCACTTAGAATTGTCGTACCTAAATCCACTCATCATGCTGCTACTAGCCTTATGACATTGATTTCATGGCTGAATGATATTCCATTGTACATAAGGACCACCACTTCTTTATCCATTTTTCTCTTTCCTGGGATATTTAAGGTGTCATGAAGTGGAGGTTCTTGTCAAAAGAGCAGCCCTAAACTTTGGGGTGCCTGTGTCTTGCTGATTTTTAGTTTTCCCAATTTATACGCCAATGAGTGGATGTGCCCTATGCGCACTAAGCTGTGTTTTTTCGATGTTTCAGGACACACCGTACACTTCTCCAGAGTGGCTGTTGGCAATTTACATCCCGCCCATCAGCGTAGCAAGGCTCCCATTTCTCCATGGCCTGTCCTGCATTTCTGGTTTTGACACTTTTTTCAGGATGGCCCTTTTGACCCATGGGAAGCGAGACTTCTTTGTAGCGCTGATTTGCCTTTCCAGGTTGCTTGGTTGGCCAAAAAGGGCGTATGCGTTTTTTCCTGAATATATTCAGGAAAAAACGCATACGCCCTTTTTGGCCAAGGGCATCATTGTCGACGTTTTGCTGCTTTTCATGTGCTTTAAAGGCGATTCGAATCTACCTCCTGAAATCTGTTTCCTGCAATTCTGCCTTGCTTTCAAATCCTCTTCATTGCCTTCCCTCAATATATTTGTGGATGAGAGTTATCATTTATAACTCTGCAGGTTTGTGAATTGCAGTGCCCCTGAGCTCCATTTTTCAACTCGCTTTTTTGGGAGCTGGCCGCAAAAGCACTGGATGGCCTCAGGCCCTATTCTGGTTCCGGGCGGCAGGCTGAGCCTGTGGTTAATTCTTCTTCCTGATGGGAAAATAGAGTGACCTGTGCCTGTCCCAACACCTAGAGCTAGTCTCTCATTGGCTCCCCCTCTTCCCGTTCATCCTCAGGACAAATTGAAAGCTGTACGGAACAGGAGGTTAAAGGTGCTGATTCTCCAAGGAGGGAGATTGCTAGTAAAGCGGCTGGAATGGCGAACCCGAGCACAAGGAGATGAGAAATGAGGTGCGTTTTAGAAACCTTTCTCGGTCACACGGTCTACCACCTTCTGGGTTTCTCATGCATGTTTTCGATGTAGGAAGATGCCCTTGAACCTGGAGATTTGGGACCCATGGGATGGGTAACAGGCAGTAGTACTTTAAAGGCTCTGCGTTTGCTCCCCCAACCTCACCAAATCTCTCAGCCCCGAAAGTATCCACCCTTACGTCTCATCCAGCTGTGGGTCTAGATATGGTCAATCCAGGTGGCATCACAGCCCCTGAACGAATTTTGTAAGAATTTCTCTCTCTTTCACTGTCTTTGTTTCACGGGTTATTAAAATTAATTTATTTTTATAATGGGGTTTAGCTGCTTTTCACGGCTGTGTTTATGCCGCTTTACACCCACTTGACTCACATCCAGCGAGATATCAATACATAGGTTTTAAGATTCTTACTAGTCAGATATATTCTTGTGCGGTGAATAAGGGGTGTTGAGTCCAGTTCACTGAGCAAGGAGTAGGTCTTTCTATAACATATTGGGTTTATGGAATGGTATCTGAGCTAATTTGAAACCCTTGTTTTATGCATCACCCCACCTCACCTTTCCCGTTAAGCAGCCATAGTGTGTTTTCTAAACGTGTGACTCTGTTCTGTTTTGTAATTCAGTTCAAGTGTAGCGGTTTTTACATTCCCTCTATAAATGATAGCTTTTGATAAGTGTCTTTTTCTTTGTGACTTATTTCACTTAGAATCGTCGTACCTAAATCCACTCATCATGCTGCTACTAGCCTTATGACATTGATTTCATGGCTGAGTGATATTCCATTGTACATAAGGACCACCACATCTTTATCCATTTTTCTCTTTCCTGGGATATTTAAGGTGTCATGAAGTGGAGGTTCTTGTCAACAGAGCAGCCCTAAACTTTGGGGTGCCTGTGTCTTGCTGATTTTTAGTTTTCCCAATTTATACGAACTTGAGTGGAAGTGCCCTATGCGCTCTAAGCTGTGTTATTTAGATGTTTCAGGACACACCGTAAACTTCTCCAGAGTGGCTGTTGGCAATTTACATCCCGCCCATCAGCGTAGCAAGGCTCCCATTTCTCCATGGCCTGTCCTGCATTTCTGGTTTTGACACTTTTTTCAGGATGGCCCTTTTGACCCATGGGAAGCGAGACTTCTTTGTAGCGCTGATTTGCCTTTCCAGGTTGCTTGGTTGGCCAAAAAGGGCGTATGCGTTTTTTCCTGAATATATTCAGGAAAAAACGCATACGCCCTTTTTGGCCAAGGGCATCATTGTCGACGTTTTGCTGCTTTTCATGTGCTTTAAAGGCGATTCGAATCTACCTCCTGAAATCTGTTTCCTGCAATTCTGCCTTGCTTTCAAATCCTCTTTGTTGCCTTCCCTCAATATATTTGTGGATGAGAGTTATCATTTATAACTCTGCAGGTTTGTGAATTGCAGTGCCCCTGAGCTCCATTTTTCAACTCGCTTTTTTGGGAGCTTGCCGCAAATGCGCAGGATGGCCTCAGGCCCTATTCTGGTTCCGGGCGGCAGGCTGAGCCTGTGGTTAATTCTTCTTCCTGATGGGAAAATAGAGTGACCTGTGCCTGTCCCAACACCTCGAGCTAGTCTCTCATTGGCTCCCCCTCTTCCCGTTCATCCTCAGGACAAATTGAAAGCTGTACGGAACAGGAGGTTAAAGGTGCTGATTCTCCAAGGAGGGAGATTGCTAGTAAAGCGGCTGGAAAGGCGAACCCGAGCACAAGGAGATTAGAAATGGGGTGCGTTTTAGAAACCTTTCCCGGTCACACGGTCTACCACCTTCTGGGTTTCTCATGCATGTTTTTGATTTAGGAAGATGCCCTTGAACCTGGAGATTTGGGACCCATGGGATGGGTAACAGGCAGTAGTACTTTACAGGCTCTGCGTTTGCTCCCCCAACCTCACCAAATCTCTCAGCCCCGAAAGTATCCACACTTACGTCTCATCCAGCTGTGGGTCTAGATATGGTCAATCCAGGTGGCATCACAGCCCCTGAACGAATTTTGTAAGAATTTCTCTCTCTTTCACTGTCTTTGTTTCACGGGTTTTTAAAATTAATTTATTTTTATAACGGGGTTTATCTGCTTTTCACAGCTGTGTTTATGCCGCTTTACACCCACTTGTCTCACATCCAGAGAGATATCAATACATAGGTTTTAAGATTCTTACTAGTCAGATATATTCTTGTGCGGTGAAGAGGGGGTGTTGAGTCCAGTTCACTGAGCAAGGAGTAGGTCTTTCTATTACATATTTGGTTTATGGAACGGTATCTGAGCTAATTTGAAACCCTTGTTTTATGCATCACCCCACCTCACCTTTCCCGTTAAGCAGCCATAGTGTGTTTTGTAAACGTGTGACTCTGTTCTGTTTTTAATTCAGTTCAAGTGTAGCGGTTTGTACATTCCCTCTATAAGTGATAGCTTATGATAAGTGTCTTTTTCTGTGTGACTTATTTCACTTAGAATTGTCGTACCTAAATCCACTCATCATGCTGCTACTAGCCTTATGACATTGATTTCATGGCTGAATGATATTCCATTGTACATAAGGACCACCACTTCTTTATCCATTTTTCTCTTTCCTGGGATATTTAAGGTGTCATGAAGTGGAGGTTCTTGTCAACAGAGCAGCCCTAAACTTTGGGGTGCCTGTGTCTTGCTGATTTTTAGTTTTCCCAATTTATACGCCAATGAGTGGATGTGCCCTATGCGCACTAAGCTGTGTTTTTTCGATGTTTCAGGACACACCGTACACTTCTCCAGAGTGGCTGTTGGCAATTTACATCCCGCCCATCAGCGTAGCAAGGCTCCCATTTCTCCATGGCCTGTCCTGCATTTCTGGTTTTGACACTTTTTTCAGGATGGCCCTTTTGACCCATGGGAAGCGAGACTTCTTTGTAGCGCTGATTTGCCTTTCCAGGTTGCTTGGTTGGCCAAAAAGGGCGTATGCGTTTTTTCCTGAATATATTCAGGAAAAAACGCATACGCCCTTTTTGGCCAAGGGCATCATTGTCGACGTTTTGCTGCTTTTCATGTGCTTTAAAGGCGATTCGAATCTACCTCCTGAAATCTGTTTCCTGCAATTCTGCCTTGCTTTCAAATCCTCTTCGTTGCCTTCCCTCAATATATTTGTGGATGAGAGTTATCATTTATAACTCTGCAGGTTTGTGAATTGCAGTGCCCCTGAGCTCCATTTTTCAACTCGCTTTTTTGGGAGCTGGCCGCAAAAGCACTGGATGGCCTCAGGCCCTATTCTGGTTCCGGGCGGCAGGCTGAGCCTGTGGTTAATTCTTCTTCCTGATGGGAAAATAGAGTGACCTGTGCCTGTCCCAACACCTAGAGCTAGTCTCTCATTGGCTCCCCCTCTTCCCGTTCATCCTCAGGACAAATTGAAAGCTGTACGGAACAGGAGGTTAAAGGTGCTGATTCTCCAAGGAGGGAGATTGCTAGTAAAGCGGCTGGAATGGCGAACCCGAGCACAAGGAGATGAGAAATGAGGTGCGTTTTAGAAACCTTTCTCGGTCACACGGTCTACCACCTTCTGGGTTTCTCATGCATGTTTTCGATGTAGGAAGATGCCCTTGAACCTGGAGATTTGGGACCCATGGGATGGGTAACAGGCAGTAGTACTTTAAAGGCTCTGCGTTTGCTCCCCCAACCTCACCAAATCTCTCAGCCCCGAAAGTATCCACCCTTACGTCTCATCCAGCTGTGGGTCTAGATATGGTCAATCCAGGTGGCATCACAGCCCCTGAACGAATTTTGTAAGAATTTCTCTCTCTTTCACTGTCTTTGTTTCACGGGTTATTAAAATTAATTTATTTTTATAATGGGGTTTAGCTGCTTTTCACGGCTGTGTTTATGCCGCTTTACACCCACTTGACTCACATCCAGCGAGATATCAATACATAGGTTTTAAGATTCTTACTAGTCAGATATATTCTTGTGCGGTGAATAAGGGGTGTTGAGTCCAGTTCACTGAGCAAGGAGTAGGTCTTTCTATAACATATTGGGTTTATGGAATGGTATCTGAGCTAATTTGAAACCCTTGTTTTATGCATCACCCCACCTCACCTTTCCCGTTAAGCAGCCATAGTGTGTTTTCTAAACGTGTGACTCTGTTCTGTTTTGTAATTCAGTTCAAGTGTAGCGGTTTTTACATTCCCTCTATAAATGATAGCTTTTGATAAGTGTCTTTTTCTTTGTGACTTATTTCACTTAGAATCGTCGTACCTAAATCCACTCATCATGCTGCTACTAGCCTTATGACATTGATTTCATGGCTGAGTGATATTCCATTGTACATAAGGACCACCACATCTTTATCCATTTTTCTCTTTCCTGGGATATTTAAGGTGTCATGAAGTGGAGGTTCTTGTCAACAGAGCAGCCCTAAACTTTGGGGTGCCTGTGTCTTGCTGATTTTTAGTTTTCCCAATTTATACGAACTTGAGTGGAAGTGCCCTATGCGCTCTAAGCTGTGTTATTTAGATGTTTCAGGACACACCGTAAACTTCTCCAGAGTGGCTGTTGGCAATTTACATCCCGCCCATCAGCGTAGCAAGGCTCCCATTTCTCCATGGCCTGTCCTGCATTTCTGGTTTTGACACTTTTTTCAGGATGGCCCTTTTGACCCATGGGAAGCGAGACTTCTTTGTAGCGCTGATTTGCCTTTCCAGGTTGCTTGGTTGGCCAAAAAGGGCGTATGCGTTTTTTCCTGAATATATTCAGGAAAAAACGCATACGCCCTTTTTGGCCAAGGGCATCATTGTCGACGTTTTGCTGCTTTTCATGTGCTTTAAAGGCGATTCGAATCTACCTCCTGAAATCTGTTTCCTGCAATTCTGCCTTGCTTTCAAATCCTCTTTGTTGCCTTCCCTCAATATATTTGTGGATGAGAGTTATCATTTATAACTCTGCAGGTTTGTGAATTGCAGTGCCCCTGAGCTCCATTTTTCAACTCGCTTTTTTGGGAGCTTGCCGCAAATGCGCAGGATGGCCTCAGGCCCTATTCTGGTTCCGGGCGGCAGGCTGAGCCTGTGGTTAATTCTTCTTCCTGATGGGAAAATAGAGTGACCTGTGCCTGTCCCAACACCTCGAGCTAGTCTCTCATTGGCTCCCCCTCTTCCCGTTCATCCTCAGGACAAATTGAAAGCTGTACGGAACAGGAGGTTAAAGGTGCTGATTCTCCAAGGAGGGAGATTGCTAGTAAAGCGGCTGGAAAGGCGAACCCGAGCACAAGGAGATTAGAAATGGGGTGCGTTTTAGAAACCTTTCCCGGTCACACGGTCTACCACCTTCTGGGTTTCTCATGCATGTTTTTGATTTAGGAAGATGCCCTTGAACCTGGAGATTTGGGACCCATGGGATGGGTAACAGGCAGTAGTACTTTACAGGCTCTGCGTTTGCTCCCCCAACCTCACCAAATCTCTCAGCCCCGAAAGTATCCACACTTACGTCTCATCCAGCTGTGGGTCTAGATATGGTCAATCCAGGTGGCATCACAGCCCCTGAACGAATTTTGTAAGAATTTCTCTCTCTTTCACTGTCTTTGTTTCACGGGTTTTTAAAATTAATTTATTTTTATAACGGGGTTTATCTGCTTTTCACAGCTGTGTTTATGCCGCTTTACACCCACTTGTCTCACATCCAGAGAGATATCAATACATAGGTTTTAAGATTCTTACTAGTCAGATATATTCTTGTGCGGTGAAGAGGGGGTGTTGAGTCCAGTTCACTGAGCAAGGAGTAGGTCTTTCTATTACATATTTGGTTTATGGAACGGTATCTGAGCTAATTTGAAACCCTTGTTTTATGCATCACCCCACCTCACCTTTCCCGTTAAGCAGCCATAGTGTGTTTTGTAAACGTGTGACTCTGTTCTGTTTTTAATTCAGTTCAAGTGTAGCGGTTTGTACATTCCCTCTATAAGTGATAGCTTATGATAAGTGTCTTTTTCTGTGTGACTTATTTCACTTAGAATTGTCGTACCTAAATCCACTCATCATGCTGCTACTAGCCTTATGACATTGATTTCATGGCTGAATGATATTCCATTGTACATAAGGACCACCACTTCTTTATCCATTTTTCTCTTTCCTGGGATATTTAAGGTGTCATGAAGTGGAGGTTCTTGTCAACAGAGCAGCCCTAAACTTTGGGGTGCCTGTGTCTTGCTGATTTTTAGTTTTCCCAATTTATACGCCAATGAGTGGATGTGCCCTATGCGCACTAAGCTGTGTTTTTTCGATGTTTCAGGACACACCGTACACTTCTCCAGAGTGGCTGTTGGCAATTTACATCCCGCCCATCAGCGTAGCAAGGCTCCCATTTCTCCATGGCCTGTCCTGCATTTCTGGTTTTGACACTTTTTTCAGGATGGCCCTTTTGACCCATGGGAAGCGAGACTTCTTTGTAGCGCTGATTTGCCTTTCCAGGTTGCTTGGTTGGCCAAAAAGGGCGTATGCGTTTTTTCCTGAATATATTCAGGAAAAAACGCATACGCCCTTTTTGGCCAAGGGCATCATTGTCGACGTTTTGCTGCTTTTCATGTGCTTTAAAGGCGATTCGAATCTACCTCCTGAAATCTGTTTCCTGCAATTCTGCCTTGCTTTCAAATCCTCTTCGTTGCCTTCCCTCAATATATTTGTGGATGAGAGTTATCATTTATAACTCTGCAGGTTTGTGAATTGCAGTGCCCCTGAGCTCCATTTTTCAACTCGCTTTTTTGGGAGCTGGCCGCAAAAGCACTGGATGGCCTCAGGCCCTATTCTGGTTCCGGGCGGCAGGCTGAGCCTGTGGTTAATTCTTCTTCCTGATGGGAAAATAGAGTGACCTGTGCCTGTCCCAACACCTCGAGCTAGTCTCTCATTGGCTCCCCCTCTTCCCGTTCATCCTCAGGACAAATTGAAAGCTGTACGGAACAGGAGGTTAAAGGTGCTGATTCTCCAAGGAGGGAGATTGCTAGTAAAGCGGCTGGAATGGCGAACCCGAGCACAAGGAGATTAGAAATGGGGTGCGTTTTAGAAACCTTTCCCGGTCACACGGTCTACCACCTTCTGGGTTTCTCATGCATGTTTTTGATTTAGGAAGATGCCCTTGAACCTGGAGATTTGGGACCCATGGGATGGGTAACAGGCAGTAGTACTTTACAGGCTCTGCGTTTGCTCCCCCAACCTCACCAAATCTCTCAGCCCCGAAAGTATCCACCCTTACGTCTCATCCAGCTGTGGGTCTAGATATGGTCAATCCAGGTGGCATCACAGCCCCTGAACGAATTTTGTAAGAATTTCTCTCTCTTTCACTGTCTTTGTTTCACGGGTTTTTAAAATTAATTTATTTTTATAACGGGGTTTATCTGCTTTTCACAGCTGTGTTTATGCCGCTTTACACCCACTTGTCTCACATCCAGAGAGATATCAATACATAGGTTTTAAGATTCTTACTAGTCAGATATATTCTTGTGCGGTGAAGAGGGGGTGTTGAGTCCAGTTCACTGAGCAAGGAGTAGGTCTTTCTATTACATATTTGGTTTATGGAACGGTATCTGAGCTAATTTGAAACCCTTGTTTTATGCATCACCCCACCTCACCTTTCCCGTTAAGCAGCCATAGTGTGTTTTGTAAACGTGTGACTCTGTTCTGTTTTTAATTCAGTTCAAGTGTAGCGGTTTGTACATTCCCTGTATAAGTGATAGCTTATGATAAGTGTCTTTTTCTGTGTGACTTATTTCACTTAGAATTGTCGTACCTAAATCCACTCATCATGCTGCTACTAGCCTTATGACATTGATTTCATGGCTGAATGATATTCCATTGTACATAAGGACCACCACTTCTTTATCCATTTTTCTCTTTCCTGGGATATTTAAGGTGTCATGAAGTGGAGGTTCTTGTCAACAGAGCAGCCCTAAACTTTGGGGTGCCTGTGTCTTGCTGATTTTTAGTTTTCCCAATTTATACGCCAATGAGTGGATGTGCCCTATGCGCACTAAACTGTGTTTTTTCGATGTTTCAGGACACACCGTACACTTCTCCAGAGTGGCTGTTGGCAATTTACATCCCGCCCATCAGCGTAGCAAGGCTCCCATTTCGCCATGGCCTGTCCTGCATTTCTGGTTTTGACACTTTTTTCAGGATGGCCCTTTTGACCCATGGGAAGCGAGACTTCTTTGTAGCGCTGATTTGCCTTTCCAGGTTGCTTGGTTGGCCAAAAAGGGCGTATGCGTTTTTTCCTGAATATATTCAGGAAAAAACGCATACGCCCTTTTTGGCCAAGGGCATCATTGTCGACGTTTTGCTGCTTTTCATGTGCTTTAAAGGCGATTCGAATCTACCTCCTGAAATCTGTTTCCTGCAATTCTGCCTTGCTTTCAAATCCTCTTCGTTGCCTTCCCTCAATATATTTGTGGATGAGAGTTATCATTTATAACTCTGCAGGTTTGTGAATTGCAGTGCCCCTGAGCTCCATTTTTCAACTCGCTTTTTTGGGAGCTGGCCGCAAAAGCACTGGATGGCCTCAGGCCCTATTCTGGTTCCGGGCGGCAGGCTGAGCCTGTGGTTAATTCTTCTTCCTGATGGGAAAATAGAGTGACCTGTGCCTGTCCCAACACCTCGAGCTAGTCTCTCATTGGCTCCCCCTCTTCCCGTTCATCCTCAGGACAAATTGAAAGCTGTACGGAACAGGAGGTTAAAGGTGCTGATTCTCCAAGGAGGGAGATTGCTAGTAAAGCGGCTGGAATGGCGAACCCGAGCACAAGGAGATTAGAAATGGGGTGCGTTTTAGAAACCTTTCCCGGTCACACGGTCTACCACCTTCTGGGTTTCTCATGCATGTTTTTGATTTAGGAAGATGCCCTTGAACCTGGAGATTTGGGACCCATGGGATGGGTAACAGGCAGTAGTACTTTACAGGCTCTGCGTTTGCTCCCCCAACCTCACCAAATCTCTCAGCCCCGAAAGTATCCACCCTTACGTCTCATCCAGCTGTGGGTCTAGATATGGTCAATCCAGGTGGCATCACAGCCCCTGAACGAATTTTGTAAGAATTTCTCTCTCTTTCACTGTCTTTGTTTCACGGGTTTTTAAAATTAATTTATTTTTATAACGGGGTTTACCTGCTTTTCACAGCTGTGTTTATGCCGCTTTACACCCACTTGTCTCACATCCAGAGAGATATCAATACATAGGTTTTAAGATTCTTACTAGTCAGATATATTCTTGTGCGGTGAAGAGGGGGTGTTGAGTCCAGTTCACTGAGCAAGGAGTAGGTCTTTCTATTACATATTTGGTTTATGGAACGGTATCTGAGCTAATTTGAAACCCTTGTTTTATGCATCACCCCACCTCACCTTTCCCGTTAAGCAGCCATAGTGTGTTTTGTAAACGTGTGACTCTGTTCTGTTTTTAATTCAGTTCAAGTGTAGCGGTTTGTACATTCCCTCTATAAGTGATAGCTTATGATAAGTGTCTTTTTCTGTGTGACTTATTTCACTTAGAATTGTCGTACCTAAATCCACTCATCATGCTGCTACTAGCCTTATGACATTGATTTCATGGCTGAATGATATTCCATTGTACATAAGGACCACCACTTCTTTATCCATTTTTCTCTTTCCTGGGATATTTAAGGTGTCATGAAGTGGAGGTTCTTGTCAACAGAGCAGCCCTAAACTTTGGGGTGCCTGTGTCTTGCTGATTTTTAGTTTTCCCAATTTATACGCCCATGAGTGGATGTGCCCTATGCGCACTAAGCTGTGTTTTTTCGATGTTTCAGGACACACCGTACACTTCTCCAGAGTGGCTGTTGGCAATTTACATCCCGCCCATCAGCGTAGCAAGGCTCCCATTTCGCCATGGCCTGTCCTGCATTTCTGGTTTTGACACTTTTTTCAGGATGGCCCTTTTGACCCATGGGAAGCGAGACTTCTTTGTAGCGCTGATTTGCCTTTCCAGGTTGCTTGGTTGGCCAAAAAGGGCGTATGCGTTTTTTCCTGAATATATTCAGGAAAAAACGCATACGCCCTTTTTGGCCAAGGGCATCATTGTCGACGTTTTGCTGCTTTTCATGTGCTTTAAAGGCGATTCGAATCTACCTCCTGAAATCTGTTTCCTGCAATTCTGCCTTGCTTTCAAATCCTCTTCGTTGCCTTCCCTCAATATATTTGTGGATGAGAGTTATCATTTATAACTCTGCAGGTTTGTGAATTGCAGTGCCCCTGAGCTCCATTTTTCAACTCGCTTTTTTGGGAGCTGGCCGCAAAAGCACTGGATGGCCTCAGGCCCTATTCTGGTTCCGGGCGGCAGGCTGAGCCTGTGGTTAATTCTTCTTCCTGATGGGAAAATAGAGTGACCTGTGCCTGTCCCAACACCTCGAGCTAGTCTCTCATTGGCTCCCCCTCTTCCCGTTCATCCTCAGGACAAATTGAAAGCTGTACGGAACAGGAGGTTAAAGGTGCTGATTCTCCAAGGAGGGAGATTGCTAGTAAAGCGGCTGGAATGGCGAACCCGAGCACAAGGAGATGAGAAATGAGGTGCGTTTTAGAAACCTTTCTCGGTCACACGGTCTACCACCTTCTGGGTTTCTCATGCATGTTTTCGATGTAGGAAGATGCCCTTGAACCTGGAGATTTGGGACCCATGGGATGGGTAACAGGCAGTAGTACTTTAAAGGCTCTGCGTTTGCTCCCCCAACCTCACCAAATCTCTCAGCCCCGAAAGTATCCACCCTTACGTCTCATCCAGCTGTGGGTCTAGATATGGTCAATCCAGGTGGCATCACAGCCCCTGAACGAATTTTGTAAGAATTTCTCTCTCTTTCACTGTCTTTGTTTCACGGGTTATTAAAATTAATTTATTTTTATAATGGGGTTTAGCTGCTTTTCACGGCTGTGTTTATGCCGCTTTACACCCACTTGACTCACATCCAGCGAGATATCAATACATAGGTTTTAAGATTCTTACTAGTCAGATATATTCTTGTGCGGTGAATAAGGGGTGTTGAGTCCAGTTCACTGAGCAAGGAGTAGGTCTTTCTATTACATATTGGGTTTATGGAATGGTATCTGAGCTAATTTGAAACCCTTGTTTTATGCATCACCCCACCTCACCTTTCCCGTTAAGCAGCCATAGTGTGTTTTCTAAACGTGTGACTCTGTTCTGTTTTGTAATTCAGTTCAAGTGTAGCGGTTTTTACATTCCCTCTATAAATGATAGCTTTTGATAAGTGTCTTTTTCTTTGTGACTTATTTCACTTAGAATCGTCGTACCTAAATCCACTCATCATGCTGCTACTAGCCTTATGACATTGATTTCATGGCTGAGTGATATTCCATTGTACATAAGGACCACCACATCTTTATCCATTTTTCTCTTTCCTGGGATATTTAAGGTGTCATGAAGTGGAGGTTCTTGTCAACAGAGCAGCCCTAAACTTTGGGGTGCCTGTGTCTTGCTGATTTTTAGTTTTCCCAATTTATACGCCCTTGAGTGGAAGTGCCCTATGCGCTCTAAGCTGTGTTTTTTAGATGTTTCAGGACACACCGTAAACTTCTCCAGAGTGGCTGTTGGCAATTTACATCCCGCCCATCAGCGTAGCAAGGCTCCCATTTCTCCATGGCCTGTCCTGCATTTCTGGTTTTGACACTTTTTTCAGGATGGCCCTTTTGACCCATGGGAAGCGAGACTTCTTTGTAGCGCTGATTTGCCTTTCCAGGTTGCTTGGTTGGCCAAAAAGGGCGTATGCGTTTTTTCCTGAATATATTCAGGAAAAAACGCATACGCCCTTTTTGGCCAAGGGCATCATTGTCGACGTTTTGCTGCTTTTCATGTGCTTTAAAGGCGATTCGAATCTACCTCCTGAAATCTGTTTCCTGCAATTCTGCCTTGCTTTCAAATCCTCTTTGTTGCCTTCCCTCAATATATTTGTGGATGAGAGTTATCATTTATAACTCTGCAGGTTTGTGAATTGCAGTGCCCCTGAGCTCCATTTTTCAACTCGCTTTTTTGGGAGCTTGCCGCAAATGCGCAGGATGGCCTCAGGCCCTATTCTGGTTCCGGGCGGCAGGCTGAGCCTGTGGTTAATTCTTCTTCCTGATGGGAAAATAGAGTGACCTGTGCCTGTCCCAACACCTCGAGCTAGTCTCTCATTGGCTCCCCCTCTTCCCGTTCATCCTCAGGACAAATTGAAAGCTGTACGGAACAGGAGGTTAAAGGTGCTGATTCTCCAAGGAGGGAGATTGCTAGTAAAGCGGCTGGAATGGCGAACCCGAGCACAAGGAGATTAGAAATGGGGTGCGTTTTAGAAACCTTTCCCGGTCACACGGTCTACCACCTTCTGGGTTTCTCATGCATGTTTTTGATTTAGGAAGATGCCCTTGAACCTGGAGATTTGGGACCCATGGGATGGGTAACAGGCAGTAGTGCTTTACAGGCTCTGCGTTTGCTCCCCCAACCTCACCAAATCTCTCAGCCCCGAAAGTATCCACCCTTACGTCTCATCCAGCTGTGGGTCTAGATATGGTCAATCCAGGTGGCATCACAGCCCCTGAACGAATTTTGTAAGAATTTCTCTCTCTTTCACTGTCTTTGTTTCACGGGTTTTTAAAATTAATTTATTTTTATAACGGGGTTTATCTGCTTTTCACAGCTGTGTTTATGCCGCTTTACACCCACTTGTCTCACATCCAGAGAGATATCAATACATAGGTTTTAAGATTCTTACTAGTCAGATATATTCTTGTGCGGTGAAGAGGGGGTGTTGAGTCCAGTTCACTGAGCAAGGAGTAGGTCTTTCTATTACATATTTGGTTTATGGAACGGTATCTGAGCTAATTTGAAACCCTTGTTTTATGCATCACCCCACCTCACCTTTCCCGTTAAGCAGCCATAGTGTGTTTTGTAAACGTGTGACTCTGTTCTGTTTTTAATTCAGTTCAAGTGTAGCGGTTTGTACATTCCCTCTATAAGTGATAGCTTATGATAAGTGTCTTTTTCTGTGTGACTTATTTCACTTAGAATTGTCGTACCTAAATCCACTCATCATGCTGCTACTAGCCTTATGACATTGATTTCATGGCTGAATGATATTCCATTGTACATAAGGACCACCACTTCTTTATCCATTTTTCTCTTTCCTGGGATATTTAAGGTGTCATGAAGTGGAGGTTCTTGTCAAAAGAGCAGCCCTAAACTTTGGGGTGCCTGTGTCTTGCTGATTTTTAGTTTTCCCAATTTATACGCCAATGAGTGGATGTGCCCTATGCGCACTAAGCTGTGTTTTTTCGATGTTTCAGGACACACCGTACACTTCTCCAGAGTGGCTGTTGGCAATTTACATCCCGCCCATCAGCGTAGCAAGGCTCCCATTTCTCCATGGCCTGTCCTGCATTTCTGGTTTTGACACTTTTTTCAGGATGGCCCTTTTGACCCATGGGAAGCGAGACTTCTTTGTAGCGCTGATTTGCCTTTCCAGGTTGCTTGGTTGGCCAAAAAGGGCGTATGCGTTTTTTCCTGAATATATTCAGGAAAAAACGCATACGCCCTTTTTGGCCAAGGGCATCATTGTCGACGTTTTGCTGCTTTTCATGTGCTTTAAAGGCGATTCGAATCTACCTCCTGAAATCTGTTTCCTGCAATTCTGCCTTGCTTTCAAATCCTCTTCATTGCCTTCCCTCAATATATTTGTGGATGAGAGTTATCATTTATAACTCTGCAGGTTTGTGAATTGCAGTGCCCCTGAGCTCCATTTTTCAACTCGCTTTTTTGGGAGCTGGCCGCAAAAGCACTGGATGGCCTCAGGCCCTATTCTGGTTCCGGGCGGCAGGCTGAGCCTGTGGTTAATTCTTCTTCCTGATGGGAAAATAGAGTGACCTGTGCCTGTCCCAACACCTAGAGCTAGTCTCTCATTGGCTCCCCCTCTTCCCGTTCATCCTCAGGACAAATTGAAAGCTGTACGGAACAGGAGGTTAAAGGTGCTGATTCTCCAAGGAGGGAGATTGCTAGTAAAGCGGCTGGAATGGCGAACCCGAGCACAAGGAGATGAGAAATGAGGTGCGTTTTAGAAACCTTTCTCGGTCACACGGTCTACCACCTTCTGGGTTTCTCATGCATGTTTTCGATGTAGGAAGATGCCCTTGAACCTGGAGATTTGGGACCCATGGGATGGGTAACAGGCAGTAGTACTTTAAAGGCTCTGCGTTTGCTCCCCCAACCTCACCAAATCTCTCAGCCCCGAAAGTATCCACCCTTACGTCTCATCCAGCTGTGGGTCTAGATATGGTCAATCCAGGTGGCATCACAGCCCCTGAACGAATTTTGTAAGAATTTCTCTCTCTTTCACTGTCTTTGTTTCACGGGTTATTAAAATTAATTTATTTTTATAATGGGGTTTAGCTGCTTTTCACGGCTGTGTTTATGCCGCTTTACACCCACTTGACTCACATCCAGCGAGATATCAATACATAGGTTTTAAGATTCTTACTAGTCAGATATATTCTTGTGCGGTGAATAAGGGGTGTTGAGTCCAGTTCACTGAGCAAGGAGTAGGTCTTTCTATAACATATTGGGTTTATGGAATGGTATCTGAGCTAATTTGAAACCCTTGTTTTATGCATCACCCCACCTCACCTTTCCCGTTAAGCAGCCATAGTGTGTTTTCTAAACGTGTGACTCTGTTCTGTTTTGTAATTCAGTTCAAGTGTAGCGGTTTTTACATTCCCTCTATAAATGATAGCTTTTGATAAGTGTCTTTTTCTTTGTGACTTATTTCACTTAGAATCGTCGTACCTAAATCCACTCATCATGCTGCTACTAGCCTTATGACATTGATTTCATGGCTGAGTGATATTCCATTGTACATAAGGACCACCACATCTTTATCCATTTTTCTCTTTCCTGGGATATTTAAGGTGTCATGAAGTGGAGGTTCTTGTCAACAGAGCAGCCCTAAACTTTGGGGTGCCTGTGTCTTGCTGATTTTTAGTTTTCCCAATTTATACGAACTTGAGTGGAAGTGCCCTATGCGCTCTAAGCTGTGTTATTTAGATGTTTCAGGACACACCGTAAACTTCTCCAGAGTGGCTGTTGGCAATTTACATCCCGCCCATCAGCGTAGCAAGGCTCCCATTTCTCCATGGCCTGTCCTGCATTTCTGGTTTTGACACTTTTTTCAGGATGGCCCTTTTGACCCATGGGAAGCGAGACTTCTTTGTAGCGCTGATTTGCCTTTCCAGGTTGCTTGGTTGGCCAAAAAGGGCGTATGCGTTTTTTCCTGAATATATTCAGGAAAAAACGCATACGCCCTTTTTGGCCAAGGGCATCATTGTCGACGTTTTGCTGCTTTTCATGTGCTTTAAAGGCGATTCGAATCTACCTCCTGAAATCTGTTTCCTGCAATTCTGCCTTGCTTTCAAATCCTCTTTGTTGCCTTCCCTCAATATATTTGTGGATGAGAGTTATCATTTATAACTCTGCAGGTTTGTGAATTGCAGTGCCCCTGAGCTCCATTTTTCAACTCGCTTTTTTGGGAGCTTGCCGCAAATGCGCAGGATGGCCTCAGGCCCTATTCTGGTTCCGGGCGGCAGGCTGAGCCTGTGGTTAATTCTTCTTCCTGATGGGAAAATAGAGTGACCTGTGCCTGTCCCAACACCTCGAGCTAGTCTCTCATTGGCTCCCCCTCTTCCCGTTCATCCTCAGGACAAATTGAAAGCTGTACGGAACAGGAGGTTAAAGGTGCTGATTCTCCAAGGAGGGAGATTGCTAGTAAAGCGGCTGGAAAGGCGAACCCGAGCACAAGGAGATTAGAAATGGGGTGCGTTTTAGAAACCTTTCCCGGTCACACGGTCTACCACCTTCTGGGTTTCTCATGCATGTTTTTGATTTAGGAAGATGCCCTTGAACCTGGAGATTTGGGACCCATGGGATGGGTAACAGGCAGTAGTACTTTACAGGCTCTGCGTTTGCTCCCCCAACCTCACCAAATCTCTCAGCCCCGAAAGTATCCACACTTACGTCTCATCCAGCTGTGGGTCTAGATATGGTCAATCCAGGTGGCATCACAGCCCCTGAACGAATTTTGTAAGAATTTCTCTCTCTTTCACTGTCTTTGTTTCACGGGTTTTTAAAATTAATTTATTTTTATAACGGGGTTTATCTGCTTTTCACAGCTGTGTTTATGCCGCTTTACACCCACTTGTCTCACATCCAGAGAGATATCAATACATAGGTTTTAAGATTCTTACTAGTCAGATATATTCTTGTGCGGTGAAGAGGGGGTGTTGAGTCCAGTTCACTGAGCAAGGAGTAGGTCTTTCTATTACATATTTGGTTTATGGAACGGTATCTGAGCTAATTTGAAACCCTTGTTTTATGCATCACCCCACCTCACCTTTCCCGTTAAGCAGCCATAGTGTGTTTTGTAAACGTGTGACTCTGTTCTGTTTTTAATTCAGTTCAAGTGTAGCGGTTTGTACATTCCCTCTATAAGTGATAGCTTATGATAAGTGTCTTTTTCTGTGTGACTTATTTCACTTAGAATTGTCGTACCTAAATCCACTCATCATGCTGCTACTAGCCTTATGACATTGATTTCATGGCTGAATGATATTCCATTGTACATAAGGACCACCACTTCTTTATCCATTTTTCTCTTTCCTGGGATATTTAAGGTGTCATGAAGTGGAGGTTCTTGTCAACAGAGCAGCCCTAAACTTTGGGGTGCCTGTGTCTTGCTGATTTTTAGTTTTCCCAATTTATACGCCAATGAGTGGATGTGCCCTATGCGCACTAAGCTGTGTTTTTTCGATGTTTCAGGACACACCGTACACTTCTCCAGAGTGGCTGTTGGCAATTTACATCCCGCCCATCAGCGTAGCAAGGCTCCCATTTCTCCATGGCCTGTCCTGCATTTCTGGTTTTGACACTTTTTTCAGGATGGCCCTTTTGACCCATGGGAAGCGAGACTTCTTTGTAGCGCTGATTTGCCTTTCCAGGTTGCTTGGTTGGCCAAAAAGGGCGTATGCGTTTTTTCCTGAATATATTCAGGAAAAAACGCATACGCCCTTTTTGGCCAAGGGCATCATTGTCGACGTTTTGCTGCTTTTCATGTGCTTTAAAGGCGATTCGAATCTACCTCCTGAAATCTGTTTCCTGCAATTCTGCCTTGCTTTCAAATCCTCTTCGTTGCCTTCCCTCAATATATTTGTGGATGAGAGTTATCATTTATAACTCTGCAGGTTTGTGAATTGCAGTGCCCCTGAGCTCCATTTTTCAACTCGCTTTTTTGGGAGCTGGCCGCAAAAGCACTGGATGGCCTCAGGCCCTATTCTGGTTCCGGGCGGCAGGCTGAGCCTGTGGTTAATTCTTCTTCCTGATGGGAAAATAGAGTGACCTGTGCCTGTCCCAACACCTAGAGCTAGTCTCTCATTGGCTCCCCCTCTTCCCGTTCATCCTCAGGACAAATTGAAAGCTGTACGGAACAGGAGGTTAAAGGTGCTGATTCTCCAAGGAGGGAGATTGCTAGTAAAGCGGCTGGAATGGCGAACCCGAGCACAAGGAGATGAGAAATGAGGTGCGTTTTAGAAACCTTTCTCGGTCACACGGTCTACCACCTTCTGGGTTTCTCATGCATGTTTTCGATGTAGGAAGATGCCCTTGAACCTGGAGATTTGGGACCCATGGGATGGGTAACAGGCAGTAGTACTTTAAAGGCTCTGCGTTTGCTCCCCCAACCTCACCAAATCTCTCAGCCCCGAAAGTATCCACCCTTACGTCTCATCCAGCTGTGGGTCTAGATATGGTCAATCCAGGTGGCATCACAGCCCCTGAACGAATTTTGTAAGAATTTCTCTCTCTTTCACTGTCTTTGTTTCACGGGTTATTAAAATTAATTTATTTTTATAATGGGGTTTAGCTGCTTTTCACGGCTGTGTTTATGCCGCTTTACACCCACTTGACTCACATCCAGCGAGATATCAATACATAGGTTTTAAGATTCTTACTAGTCAGATATATTCTTGTGCGGTGAATAAGGGGTGTTGAGTCCAGTTCACTGAGCAAGGAGTAGGTCTTTCTATTACATATTGGGTTTATGGAACGGTATCTGAGCTAATTTGAAACCCTTGTTTTATGCATCACCCCACCTCACCTTTCCCGTTAAGCAGCCATAGTGTGTTTTCTAAACGTGTGACTCTGTTCTGTTTTGTAATTCAGTTCAAGTGTAGCGGTTTTTACATTCCCTCTATAAATGATAGCTTTTGATAAGTGTCTTTTTCTTTGTGACTTATTTCACTTAGAATCGTCGTACCTAAATCCACTCATCATGCTGCTACTAGCCTTATGACATTGATTTCATGGCTGAATGATATTCCATTGTACATAAGGACCACCACTTCTTTATCCATTTTTCTCTTTCCTGGGATATTTAAGGTGTCATGAAGTGGAGGTTCTTGTCAACAGAGCAGCCCTAAACTTTGGGGTGCCTGTGTCTTGCTGATTTTTAGTTTTCCCAATTTATACGCCCATGAGTGGATGTGCCCTATGCGCACTAAGCTGTGTTTTTTCGATGTTTCAGGACACACCGTACACTTCTCCAGAGTGGCTGTTGGCAATTTACATCCCGCCCATCAGCGTAGCAAGGCTCCCATTTCTCCATGGCCTGTCCTGCATTTCTGGTTTTGACACTTTTTTCAGGATGGCCCTTTTGACCCATGGGAAGCGAGACTTCTTTGTAGCGCTGATTTGCCTTTCCAGGTTGCTTGGTTGGCCAAAAAGGGCGTATGCGTTTTTTCCTGAATATATTCAGGAAAAAACGCATACGCCCTTTTTGGCCAAGGGCATCATTGTCGACGTTTTGCTGCTTTTCATGTGCTTTAAAGGCGATTCGAATCTACCTCCTGAAATCTGTTTCCTGCAATTCTGCCTTGCTTTCAAATCCTCTTCGTTGCCTTCCCTCAATATATTTGTGGATGAGAGTTATCATTTATAACTCTGCAGGTTTGTGAATTGCAGTGCCCCTGAGCTCCATTTTTCAACTCGCTTTTTTGGGAGCTGGCCGCAAAAGCACTGGATGGCCTCAGGCCCTATTCTGGTTCCGGGCGGCAGGCTGAGCCTGTGGTTAATTCTTCTTCCTGATGGGAAAATAGAGTGACCTGTGCCTGTCCCAACACCTAGAGCTAGTCTCTCATTGGCTCCCCCTCTTCCCGTTCATCCTCAGGACAAATTGAAAGCTGTACGGAACAGGAGGTTAAAGGTGCTGATTCTCCAAGGAGGGAGATTGCTAGTAAAGCGGCTGGAATGGCGAACCCGAGCACAAGGAGATGAGAAATGAGGTGCGTTTTAGAAACCTTTCTCGGTCACACGGTCTACCACCTTCTGGGTTTCTCATGCATGTTTTCGATGTAGGAAGATGCCCTTGAACCTGGAGATTTGGGACCCATGGGATGGGTAACAGGCAGTAGTACTTTAAAGGCTCTGCGTTTGCTCCCCCAACCTCACCAAATCTCTCAGCCCCGAAAGTATCCACCCTTACGTCTCATCCAGCTGTGGGTCTAGATATGGTCAATCCAGGTGGCATCACAGCCCCTGAACGAATTTTGTAAGAATTTCTCTCTCTTTCACTGTCTTTGTTTCACGGGTTATTAAAATTAATTTATTTTTATAATGGGGTTTAGCTGCTTTTCACGGCTGTGTTTATGCCGCTTTACACCCACTTGACTCACATCCAGCGAGATATCAATACATAGGTTTTAAGATTCTTACTAGTCAGATATATTCTTGTGCGGTGAATAAGGGGTGTTGAGTCCAGTTCACTGAGCAAGGAGTAGGTCTTTCTATAACATATTGGGTTTATGGAATGGTATCTGAGCTAATTTGAAACCCTTGTTTTATGCATCACCCCACCTCACCTTTCCCGTTAAGCAGCCATAGTGTGTTTTCTAAACGTGTGACTCTGTTCTGTTTTGTAATTCAGTTCAAGTGTAGCGGTTTTTACATTCCCTCTATAAATGATAGCTTTTGATAAGTGTCTTTTTCTTTGTGACTTATTTCACTTAGAATCGTCGTACCTAAATCCACTCATCATGCTGCTACTAGCCTTATGACATTGATTTCATGGCTGAGTGATATTCCATTGTACATAAGGACCACCACATCTTTATCCATTTTTCTCTTTCCTGGGATATTTAAGGTGTCATGAAGTGGAGGTTCTTGTCAACAGAGCAGCCCTAAACTTTGGGGTGCCTGTGTCTTGCTGATTTTTAGTTTTCCCAATTTATACGCCCTTGAGTGGAAGTGCCCTATGCGCTCTAAGCTGTGTTTTTTAGATGTTTCAGGACACACCGTAAACTTCTCCAGAGTGGCTGTTGGCAATTTACATCCCGCCCATCAGCGTAGCAAGGCTCCCATTTCTCCATGGCCTGTCCTGCATTTCTGGTTTTGACACTTTTTTCAGGATGGCCCTTTTGACCCATGGGAAGCGAGACTTCTTTGTAGCGCTGATTTGCCTTTCCAGGTTGCTTGGTTGGCCAAAAAGGGCGTATGCGTTTTTTCCTGAATATATTCAGGAAAAAACGCATACGCCCTTTTTGGCCAAGGGCATCATTGTCGACGTTTTGCTGCTTTTCATGTGCTTTAAAGGCGATTCGAATCTACCTCCTGAAATCTGTTTCCTGCAATTCTGCCTTGCTTTCAAATCCTCTTTGTTGCCTTCCCTCAATATATTTGTGGATGAGAGTTATCATTTATAACTCTGCAGGTTTGTGAATTGCAGTGCCCCTGAGCTCCATTTTTCAACTCGCTTTTTTGGGAGCTTGCCGCAAATGCGCAGGATGGCCTCAGGCCCTATTCTGGTTCCGGGCGGCAGGCTGAGCCTGTGGTTAATTCTTCTTCCTGATGGGAAAATAGAGTGACCTGTGCCTGTCCCAACACCTCGAGCTAGTCTCTCATTGGCTCCCCCTCTTCCCGTTCATCCTCAGGACAAATTGAAAGCTGTACGGAACAGGAGGTTAAAGGTGCTGATTCTCCAAGGAGGGAGATTGCTAGTAAAGCGGCTGGAATGGCGAACCCGAGCACAAGGAGATTAGAAATGGGGTGCGTTTTAGAAACCTTTCCCGGTCACACGGTCTACCACCTTCTGGGTTTCTCATGCATGTTTTTGATTTAGGAAGATGCCCTTGAACCTGGAGATTTGGGACCCATGGGATGGGTAACAGGCAGTAGTGCTTTACAGGCTCTGCGTTTGCTCCCCCAACCTCACCAAATCTCTCAGCCCCGAAAGTATCCACCCTTACGTCTCATCCAGCTGTGGGTCTAGATATGGTCAATCCAGGTGGCATCACAGCCCCTGAACGAATTTTGTAAGAATTTCTCTCTCTTTCACTGTCTTTGTTTCACGGGTTTTTAAAATTAATTTATTTTTATAACGGGGTTTATCTGCTTTTCACAGCTGTGTTTATGCCGCTTTACACCCACTTGTCTCACATCCAGAGAGATATCAATACATAGGTTTTAAGATTCTTACTAGTCAGATATATTCTTGTGCGGTGAAGAGGGGGTGTTGAGTCCAGTTCACTGAGCAAGGAGTAGGTCTTTCTATTACATATTTGGTTTATGGAACGGTATCTGAGCTAATTTGAAACCCTTGTTTTATGCATCACCCCACCTCACCTTTCCCGTTAAGCAGCCATAGTGTGTTTTGTAAACGTGTGACTCTGTTCTGTTTTTAATTCAGTTCAAGTGTAGCGGTTTGTACATTCCCTCTATAAGTGATAGCTTATGATAAGTGTCTTTTTCTGTGTGACTTATTTCACTTAGAATTGTCGTACCTAAATCCACTCATCATGCTGCTACTAGCCTTATGACATTGATTTCATGGCTGAATGATATTCCATTGTACATAAGGACCACCACTTCTTTATCCATTTTTCTCTTTCCTGGGATATTTAAGGTGTCATGAAGTGGAGGTTCTTGTCAAAAGAGCAGCCCTAAACTTTGGGGTGCCTGTGTCTTGCTGATTTTTAGTTTTCCCAATTTATACGCCAATGAGTGGATGTGCCCTATGCGCACTAAGCTGTGTTTTTTCGATGTTTCAGGACACACCGTACACTTCTCCAGAGTGGCTGTTGGCAATTTACATCCCGCCCATCAGCGTAGCAAGGCTCCCATTTCTCCATGGCCTGTCCTGCATTTCTGGTTTTGACACTTTTTTCAGGATGGCCCTTTTGACCCATGGGAAGCGAGACTTCTTTGTAGCGCTGATTTGCCTTTCCAGGTTGCTTGGTTGGCCAAAAAGGGCGTATGCGTTTTTTCCTGAATATATTCAGGAAAAAACGCATACGCCCTTTTTGGCCAAGGGCATCATTGTCGACGTTTTGCTGCTTTTCATGTGCTTTAAAGGCGATTCGAATCTACCTCCTGAAATCTGTTTCCTGCAATTCTGCCTTGCTTTCAAATCCTCTTCGTTGCCTTCCCTCAATATATTTGTGGATGAGAGTTATCATTTATAACTCTGCAGGTTTGTGAATTGCAGTGCCCCTGAGCTCCATTTTTCAACTCGCTTTTTTGGGAGCTGGCCGCAAAAGCACTGGATGGCCTCAGGCCCTATTCTGGTTCCGGGCGGCAGGCTGAGCCTGTGGTTAATTCTTCTTCCTGATGGGAAAATAGAGTGACCTGTGCCTGTCCCAACACCTAGAGCTAGTCTCTCATTGGCTCCCCCTCTTCCCGTTCATCCTCAGGACAAATTGAAAGCTGTACGGAACAGGAGGTTAAAGGTGCTGATTCTCCAAGGAGGGAGATTGCTAGTAAAGCGGCTGGAATGGCGAACCCGAGCACAAGGAGATGAGAAATGAGGTGCGTTTTAGAAACCTTTCTCGGTCACACGGTCTACCACCTTCTGGGTTTCTCATGCATGTTTTCGATGTAGGAAGATGCCCTTGAACCTGGAGATTTGGGACCCATGGGATGGGTAACAGGCAGTAGTACTTTAAAGGCTCTGCGTTTGCTCCCCCAACCTCACCAAATCTCTCAGCCCCGAAAGTATCCACCCTTACGTCTCATCCAGCTGTGGGTCTAGATATGGTCAATCCAGGTGGCATCACAGCCCCTGAACGAATTTTGTAAGAATTTCTCTCTCTTTCACTGTCTTTGTTTCACGGGTTATTAAAATTAATTTATTTTTATAATGGGGTTTAGCTGCTTTTCACGGCTGTGTTTATGCCGCTTTACACCCACTTGACTCACATCCAGCGAGATATCAATACATAGGTTTTAAGATTCTTACTAGTCAGATATATTCTTGTGCGGTGAATAAGGGGTGTTGAGTCCAGTTCACTGAGCAAGGAGTAGGTCTTTCTATTACATATTGGGTTTATGGAACGGTATCTGAGCTAATTTGAAACCCTTGTTTTATGCATCACCCCACCTCACCTTTCCCGTTAAGCAGCCATAGTGTGTTTTCTAAACGTGTGACTCTGTTCTGTTTTGTAATTCAGTTCAAGTGTAGCGGTTTTTACATTCCCTCTATAAATGATAGCTTTTGATAAGTGTCTTTTTCTTTGTGACTTATTTCACTTAGAATCGTCGTACCTAAATCCACTCATCATGCTGCTACTAGCCTTATGACATTGATTTCATGGCTGAATGATATTCCATTGTACATAAGGACCACCACTTCTTTATCCATTTTTCTCTTTCCTGGGATATTTAAGGTGTCATGAAGTGGAGGTTCTTGTCAACAGAGCAGCCCTAAACTTTGGGGTGCCTGTGTCTTGCTGATTTTTAGTTTTCCCAATTTATACGCCCATGAGTGGATGTGCCCTATGCGCACTAAGCTGTGTTTTTTCGATGTTTCAGGACACACCGTACACTTCTCCAGAGTGGCTGTTGGCAATTTACATCCCGCCCATCAGCGTAGCAAGGCTCCCATTTCTCCATGGCCTGTCCTGCATTTCTGGTTTTGACACTTTTTTCAGGATGGCCCTTTTGACCCATGGGAAGCGAGACTTCTTTGTAGCGCTGATTTGCCTTTCCAGGTTGCTTGGTTGGCCAAAAAGGGCGTATGCGTTTTTTCCTGAATATATTCAGGAAAAAACGCATACGCCCTTTTTGGCCAAGGGCATCATTGTCGACGTTTTGCTGCTTTTCATGTGCTTTAAAGGCGATTCGAATCTACCTCCTGAAATCTGTTTCCTGCAATTCTGCCTTGCTTTCAAATCCTCTTCGTTGCCTTCCCTCAATATATTTGTGGATGAGAGTTATCATTTATAACTCTGCAGGTTTGTGAATTGCAGTGCCCCTGAGCTCCATTTTTCAACTCGCTTTTTTGGGAGCTGGCCGCAAAAGCACTGGATGGCCTCAGGCCCTATTCTGGTTCCGGGCGGCAGGCTGAGCCTGTGGTTAATTCTTCTTCCTGATGGGAAAATAGAGTGACCTGTGCCTGTCCCAACACCTAGAGCTAGTCTCTCATTGGCTCCCCCTCTTCCCGTTCATCCTCAGGACAAATTGAAAGCTGTACGGAACAGGAGGTTAAAGGTGCTGATTCTCCAAGGAGGGAGATTGCTAGTAAAGCGGCTGGAATGGCGAACCCGAGCACAAGGAGATGAGAAATGAGGTGCGTTTTAGAAACCTTTCTCGGTCACACGGTCTACCACCTTCTGGGTTTCTCATGCATGTTTTCGATGTAGGAAGATGCCCTTGAACCTGGAGATTTGGGACCCATGGGATGGCTAACAGGCAGTAGTACTTTAAAGGCTCTGCGTTTGCTCCCCCAACCTCACCAAATCTCTCAGCCCCGAAAGTATCCACCCTTACATCTCATCCAGCTGTGGGTCTAGATATGGTCAATCCAGGTGGCATCACAGCCCCTGAACGAATTTTGTAAGAATTTCTCTCTCTTTCACTGTCTTTGTTTCACGGGTTATTAAAATTAATTTATTTTTATAATGGGGTTTAGCTGCTTTTCACGGCTGTGTTTATGCCGCTTTACACCCACTTGACTCACATCCAGCGAGATATCAATACATAGGTTTTAAGATTCTTACTAGTCAGATATATTCTTGTGCGGTGAATAAGGGGTGTTGAGTCCAGTTCACTGAGCAAGGAGTAGGTCTTTCTATAACATATTGGGTTTATGGAATGGTATCTGAGCTAATTTGAAACCCTTGTTTTATGCATCACCCCACCTCACCTTTCCCGTTAAGCAGCCATAGTGTGTTTTCTAAACGTGTGACTCTGTTCTGTTTTGTAATTCAGTTCAAGTGTAGCGGTTTTTACATTCCCTCTATAAATGATAGCTTTTGATAAGTGTCTTTTTCTTTGTGACTTATTTCACTTAGAATCGTCGTACCTAAATCCACTCATCATGCTGCTACTAGCCTTATGACATTGATTTCATGGCTGAGTGATATTCCATTGTACATAAGGACCACCACATCTTTATCCATTTTTCTCTTTCCTGGGATATTTAAGGTGTCATGAAGTGGAGGTTCTTGTCAACAGAGCAGCCCTAAACTTTGGGGTGCCTGTGTCTTGCTGATTTTTAGTTTTCCCAATTTATACGCCCTTGAGTGGAAGTGCCCTATGCGCTCTAAGCTGTGTTATTTAGATGTTTCAGGACACACCGTAAACTTCTCCAGAGTGGCTGTTGGCAATTTACATCCCGCCCATCAGCGTAGCAAGGCTCCCATTTCTCCATGGCCTGTCCTGCATTTCTGGTTTTGACACTTTTTTCAGGATGGCCCTTTTGACCCATGGGAAGCGAGACTTCTTTGTAGCGCTGATTTGCCTTTCCAGGTTGCTTGGTTGGCCAAAAAGGGCGTATGCGTTTTTTCCTGAATATATTCAGGAAAAAACGCATACGCCCTTTTTGGCCAAGGGCATCATTGTCGACGTTTTGCTGCTTTTCATGTGCTTTAAAGGCGATTCGAATCTACCTCCTGAAATCTGTTTCCTGCAATTCTGCCTTGCTTTCAAATCCTCTTTGTTGCCTTCCCTCAATATATTTGTGGATGAGAGTTATCATTTATAACTCTGCAGGTTTGTGAATTGCAGTGCCCCTGAGCTCCATTTTTCAACTCGCTTTTTTGGGAGCTTGCCGCAAATGCGCAGGATGGCCTCAGGCCCTATTCTGGTTCCGGGCGGCAGGCTGAGCCTGTGGTTAATTCTTCTTCCTGATGGGAAAATAGAGTGACCTGTGCCTGTCCCAACACCTCGAGCTAGTCTCTCATTGGCTCCCCCTCTTCCCGTTCATCCTCAGGACAAATTGAAAGCTGTACGGAACAGGAGGTTAAAGGTGCTGATTCTCCAAGGAGGGAGATTGCTAGTAAAGCGGCTGGAATGGCGAACCCGAGCACAAGGAGATTAGAAATGGGGTGCGTTTTAGAAACCTTTCCCGGTCACACGGTCTACCACCTTCTGGGTTTCTCATGCATGTTTTTGATTTAGGAAGATGCCCTTGAACCTGGAGATTTGGGACCCATGGGATGGGTAACAGGCAGTAGTGCTTTACAGGCTCTGCGTTTGCTCCCCCAACCTCACCAAATCTCTCAGCCCCGAAAGTATCCACCCTTACGTCTCATCCAGCTGTGGGTCTAGATATGGTCAATCCAGGTGGCATCACAGCCCCTGAACGAATTTTGTAAGAATTTCTCTCTCTTTCACTGTCTTTGTTTCACGGGTTTTTAAAATTAATTTATTTTTATAACGGGGTTTATCTGCTTTTCACAGCTGTGTTTATGCCGCTTTACACCCACTTGTCTCACATCCAGAGAGATATCAATACATAGGTTTTAAGATTCTTACTAGTCAGATATATTCTTGTGCGGTGAAGAGGGGGTGTTGAGTCCAGTTCACTGAGCAAGGAGTAGGTCTTTCTATTACATATTTGGTTTATGGAACGGTATCTGAGCTAATTTGAAACCCTTGTTTTATGCATCACCCCACCTCACCTTTCCCGTTAAGCAGCCATAGTGTGTTTTGTAAACGTGTGACTCTGTTCTGTTTTTAATTCAGTTCAAGTGTAGCGGTTTGTACATTCCCTCTATAAGTGATAGCTTATGATAAGTGTCTTTTTCTGTGTGACTTATTTCACTTAGAATTGTCGTACCTAAATCCACTCATCATGCTGCTACTAGCCTTATGACATTGATTTCATGGCTGAATGATATTCCATTGTACATAAGGACCACCACTTCTTTATCCATTTTTCTCTTTCCTGGGATATTTAAGGTGTCATGAAGTGGAGGTTCTTGTCAACAGAGCAGCCCTAAACTTTGGGGTGCCTGTGTCTTGCTGATTTTTAGTTTTCCCAATTTATACGCCCATGAGTGGATGTGCCCTATGCGCACTAAGCTGTGTTTTTTCGATGTTTCAGGACACACCGTACACTTCTCCAGAGTGGCTGTTGGCAATTTACATCCCGCCCATCAGCGTAGCAAGGCTCCCATTTCTCCATGGCCTGTCCTGCATTTCTGGTTTTGACACTTTTTTCAGGATGGCCCTTTTGACCCATGGGAAGCGAGACTTCTTTGTAGCGCTGATTTGCCTTTCCAGGTTGCTTGGTTGGCCAAAAAGGGCGTATGCGTTTTTTCCTGAATATATTCAGGAAAAAACGCATACGCCCTTTTTGGCCAAGGGCATCATTGTCGACGTTTTGCTGCTTTTCATGTGCTTTAAAGGCGATTCGAATCTACCTCCTGAAATCTGTTTCCTGCAATTCTGCCTTGCTTTCAAATCCTCTTCGTTGCCTTCCCTCAATATATTTGTGGATGAGAGTTATCATTTATAACTCTGCAGGTTTGTGAATTGCAGTGCCCCTGAGCTCCATTTTTCAACTCGCTTTTTTGGGAGCTGGCCGCAAAAGCACTGGATGGCCTCAGGCCCTATTCTGGTTCCGGGCGGCAGGCTGAGCCTGTGGTTAATTCTTCTTCCTGATGGGAAAATAGAGTGACCTGTGCCTGTCCCAACACCTAGAGCTAGTCTCTCATTGGCTCCCCCTCTTCCCGTTCATCCTCAGGACAAATTGAAAGCTGTACGGAACAGGAGGTTAAAGGTGCTGATTCTCCAAGGAGGGAGATTGCTAGTAAAGCGGCTGGAATGGCGAACCCGAGCACAAGGAGATGAGAAATGAGGTGCGTTTTAGAAACCTTTCTCGGTCACACGGTCTACCACCTTCTGGGTTTCTCATGCATGTTTTCGATGTAGGAAGATGCCCTTGAACCTGGAGATTTGGGACCCATGGGATGGGTAACAGGCAGTAGTACTTTAAAGGCTCTGCGTTTGCTCCCCCAACCTCACCAAATCTCTCAGCCCCGAAAGTATCCACCCTTACGTCTCATCCAGCTGTGGGTCTAGATATGGTCAATCCAGGTGGCATCACAGCCCCTGAACGAATTTTGTAAGAATTTCTCTCTCTTTCACTGTCTTTGTTTCACGGGTTATTAAAATTAATTTATTTTTATAATGGGGTTTAGCTGCTTTTCACGGCTGTGTTTATGCCGCTTTACACCCACTTGACTCACATCCAGCGAGATATCAATACATAGGTTTTAAGATTCTTACTAGTCAGATATATTCTTGTGCGGTGAAGAGGGGGTGTTGAGTCCAGTTCACTGAGCAAGGAGTAGGTCTTTCTATTACATATTTGGTTTATGGAACGGTATCTGAGCTAATTTGAAACCCTTGTTTTATGCATCACCCCACCTCACCTTTCCCGTTAAGCAGCCATAGTGTGTTTTGTAAACGTGTGACTCTGTTCTGTTTTTAATTCAGTTCAAGTGTAGCGGTTTGTACATTCCCTCTATAAGTGATAGCTTATGATAAGTGTCTTTTTCTGTGTGACTTATTTCACTTAGAATTGTCGTACCTAAATCCACTCATCATGCTGCTACTAGCCTTATGACATTGATTTCATGGCTGAATGATATTCCATTGTACATAAGGACCACCACTTCTTTATCCATTTTTCTCTTTCCTGGGATATTTAAGGTGTCATGAAGTGGAGGTTCTTGTCAAAAGAGCAGCCCTAAACTTTGGGGTGCCTGTGTCTTGCTGATTTTTAGTTTTCCCAATTTATACGCCAATGAGTGGATGTGCCCTATGCGCACTAAGCTGTGTTTTTTCGATGTTTCAGGACACACCGTACACTTCTCCAGAGTGGCTGTTGGCAATTTACATCCCGCCCATCAGCGTAGCAAGGCTCCCATTTCTCCATGGCCTGTCCTGCATTTCTGGTTTTGACACTTTTTTCAGGATGGCCCTTTTGACCCATGGGAAGCGAGACTTCTTTGTAGCGCTGATTTGCCTTTCCAGGTTGCTTGGTTGGCCAAAAAGGGCGTATGCGTTTTTTCCTGAATATATTCAGGAAAAAACGCATACGCCCTTTTTGGCCAAGGGCATCATTGTCGACGTTTTGCTGCTTTTCATGTGCTTTAAAGGCGATTCGAATCTACCTCCTGAAATCTGTTTCCTGCAATTCTGCCTTGCTTTCAAATCCTCTTCGTTGCCTTCCCTCAATATATTTGTGGATGAGAGTTATCATTTATAACTCTGCAGGTTTGTGAATTGCAGTGCCCCTGAGCTCCATTTTTCAACTCGCTTTTTTGGGAGCTGGCCGCAAAAGCACTGGATGGCCTCAGGCCCTATTCTGGTTCCGGGCGGCAGGCTGAGCCTGTGGTTAATTCTTCTTCCTGATGGGAAAATAGAGTGACCTGTGCCTGTCCCAACACCTAGAGCTAGTCTCTCATTGGCTCCCCCTCTTCCCGTTCATCCTCAGGACAAATTGAAAGCTGTACGGAACAGGAGGTTAAAGGTGCTGATTCTCCAAGGAGGGAGATTGCTAGTAAAGCGGCTGGAATGGCGAACCCGAGCACAAGGAGATGAGAAATGAGGTGCGTTTTAGAAACCTTTCTCGGTCACACGGTCTACCACCTTCTGGGTTTCTCATGCATGTTTTCGATGTAGGAAGATGCCCTTGAACCTGGAGATTTGGGACCCATGGGATGGATAACAGGCAGTAGTACTTTAAAGGCTCTGCGTTTGCTCCCCCAACCTCACCAAATCTCTCAGCCCCGAAAGTATCCACCCTTACGTCTCATCCAGCTGTGGGTCTAGATATGGTCAATCCAGGTGGCATCACAGCCCCTGAACGAATTTTGTAAGAATTTCTCTCTCTTTCACTGTCTTTGTTTCACGGGTTATTAAAATTAATTTATTTTTATAATGGGGTTTAGCTGCTTTTCACGGCTGTGTTTATGCCGCTTTACACCCACTTGACTCACATCCAGCGAGATATCAATACATAGGTTTTAAGATTCTTACTAGTCAGATATATTCTTGTGCGGTGAATAAGGGGTGTTGAGTCCAGTTCACTGAGCAAGGAGTAGGTCTTTCTATTACATATTGGGTTTATGGAACGGTATCTGAGCTAATTTGAAACCCTTGTTTTATGCATCACCCCACCTCACCTTTCCCGTTAAGCAGCCATAGTGTGTTTTCTAAACGTGTGACTCTGTTCTGTTTTGTAATTCAGTTCAAGTGTAGCGGTTTTTACATTCCCTCTATAAATGATAGCTTTTGATAAGTGTCTTTTTCTTTGTGACTTATTTCACTTAGAATCGTCGTACCTAAATCCACTCATCATGCTGCTACTAGCCTTATGACATTGATTTCATGGCTGAATGATATTCCATTGTACATAAGGACCACCACTTCTTTATCCATTTTTCTCTTTCCTGGGATATTTAAGGTGTCATGAAGTGGAGGTTCTTGTCAACAGAGCAGCCCTAAACTTTGGGGTGCCTGTGTCTTGCTGATTTTTAGTTTTCCCAATTTATACGCCCATGAGTGGATGTGCCCTATGCGCACTAAGCTGTGTTTTTTCGATGTTTCAGGACACACCGTACACTTCTCCAGAGTGGCTGTTGGCAATTTACATCCCGCCCATCAGCGTAGCAAGGCTCCCATTTCTCCATGGCCTGTCCTGCATTTCTGGTTTTGACACTTTTTTCAGGATGGCCCTTTTGACCCATGGGAAGCGAGACTTCTTTGTAGCGCTGATTTGCCTTTCCAGGTTGCTTGGTTGGCCAAAAAGGGCGTATGCGTTTTTTCCTGAATATATTCAGGAAAAAACGCATACGCCCTTTTTGGCCAAGGGCATCATTGTCGACGTTTTGCTGCTTTTCATGTGCTTTAAAGGCGATTCGAATCTACCTCCTGAAATCTGTTTCCTGCAATTCTGCCTTGCTTTCAAATCCTCTTCGTTGCCTTCCCTCAATATATTTGTGGATGAGAGTTATCATTTATAACTCTGCAGGTTTGTGAATTGCAGTGCCCCTGAGCTCCATTTTTCAACTCGCTTTTTTGGGAGCTGGCCGCAAAAGCACTGGATGGCCTCAGGCCCTATTCTGGTTCCGGGCGGCAGGCTGAGCCTGTGGTTAATTCTTCTTCCTGATGGGAAAATAGAGTGACCTGTGCCTGTCCCAACACCTAGAGCTAGTCTCTCATTGGCTCCCCCTCTTCCCGTTCATCCTCAGGACAAATTGAAAGCTGTACGGAACAGGAGGTTAAAGGTGCTGATTCTCCAAGGAGGGAGATTGCTAGTAAAGCGGCTGGAATGGCGAACCCGAGCACAAGGAGATGAGAAATGAGGTGCGTTTTAGAAACCTTTCTCGGTCACACGGTCTACCACCTTCTGGGTTTCTCATGCATGTTTTCGATGTAGGAAGATGCCCTTGAACCTGGAGATTTGGGACCCATGGGATGGGTAACAGGCAGTAGTGCTTTACAGGCTCTGCGTTTGCTCCCCCAACCTCACCAAATCTCTCAGCCCCGAAAGTATCCACCCTTACGTCTCATCCAGCTGTGGGTCTAGATATGGTCAATCCAGGTGGCATCACAGCCCCTGAACGAATTTTGTAAGAATTTCTCTCTCTTTCACTGTCTTTGTTTCACGGGTTTTTAAAATTAATTTATTTTTATAACGGGGTTTATCTGCTTTTCACAGCTGTGTTTATGCCGCTTTACACCCACTTGTCTCACATCCAGAGAGATATCAATACATAGGTTTTAAGATTCTTACTAGTCAGATATATTCTTGTGCGGTGAAGAGGGGGTGTTGAGTCCAGTTCACTGAGCAAGGAGTAGGTCTTTCTATTACATATTTGGTTTATGGAACGGTATCTGAGCTAATTTGAAACCCTTGTTTTATGCATCACCCCACCTCACCTTTCCCGTTAAGCAGCCATAGTGTGTTTTGTAAACGTGTGACTCTGTTCTGTTTTTAATTCAGTTCAAGTGTAGCGGTTTGTACATTCCCTCTATAAGTGATAGCTTATGATAAGTGTCTTTTTCTGTGTGACTTATTTCACTTAGAATTGTCGTACCTAAATCCACTCATCATGCTGCTACTAGCCTTATGACATTGATTTCATGGCTGAATGATATTCCATTGTACATAAGGACCACCACTTCTTTATCCATTTTTCTCTTTCCTGGGATATTTAAGGTGTCATGAAGTGGAGGTTCTTGTCAACAGAGCAGCCCTAAACTTTGGGGTGCCTGTGTCTTGCTGATTTTTAGTTTTCCCAATTTATACGCCAATGAGTGGATGTGCCCTATGCGCACTAAGCTGTGTTTTTTCGATGTTTCAGGACACACCGTACACTTCTCCAGAGTGGCTGTTGGCAATTTACATCCCGCCCATCAGCGTAGCAAGGCTCCCATTTCTCCATGGCCTGTCCTGCATTTCTGGTTTTGACACTTTTTTCAGGATGGCCCTTTTGACCCATGGGAAGCGAGACTTCTTTGTAGCGCTGATTTGCCTTTCCAGGTTGCTTGGTTGGCCAAAAAGGGCGTATGCGTTTTTTCCTGAATATATTCAGGAAAAAACGCATACGCCCTTTTTGGCCAAGGGCATCATTGTCGACGTTTTGCTGCTTTTCATGTGCTTTAAAGGCGATTCGAATCTACCTCCTGAAATCTGTTTCCTGCAATTCTGCCTTGCTTTCAAATCCTCTTCGTTGCCTTCCCTCAATATATTTGTGGATGAGAGTTATCATTTATAACTCTGCAGGTTTGTGAATTGCAGTGCCCCTGAGCTCCATTTTTCAACTCGCTTTTTTGGGAGCTGGCCGCAAAAGCACTGGATGGCCTCAGGCCCTATTCTGGTTCCGGGCGGCAGGCTGAGCCTGTGGTTAATTCTTCTTCCTGATGGGAAAATAGAGTGACCTGTGCCTGTCCCAACACCTAGAGCTAGTCTCTCATTGGCTCCCCCTCTTCCCGTTCATCCTCAGGACAAATTGAAAGCTGTACGGAACAGGAGGTTAAAGGTGCTGATTCTCCAAGGAGGGAGATTGCTAGTAAAGCGGCTGGAATGGCGAACCCGAGCACAAGGAGATGAGAAATGAGGTGCGTTTTAGAAACCTTTCTCGGTCACACGGTCTACCACCTTCTGGGTTTCTCATGCATGTTTTCGATGTAGGAAGATGCCCTTGAACCTGGAGATTTGGGACCCATGGGATGGGTAACAGGCAGTAGTACTTTAAAGGCTCTGCGTTTGCTCCCCCAACCTCACCAAATCTCTCAGCCCCGAAAGTATCCACCCTTACGTCTCATCCAGCTGTGGGTCTAGATATGGTCAATCCAGGTGGCATCACAGCCCCTGAACGAATTTTGTAAGAATTTCTCTCTCTTTCACTGTCTTTGTTTCACGGGTTATTAAAATTAATTTATTTTTATAATGGGGTTTAGCTGCTTTTCACGGCTGTGTTTATGCCGCTTTACACCCACTTGACTCACATCCAGCGAGATATCAATACATAGGTTTTAAGATTCTTACTAGTCAGATATATTCTTGTGTGGTGAATAAGGGGTGTTGAGTCCAGTTCACTGAGCAAGGAGTAGGTCTTTCTATTACATATTGGGTTTATGGAACGGTATCTGAGCTAATTTGAAACCCTTGTTTTATGCATCACCCCACCTCACCTTTCCCGTTAAGCAGCCATAGTGTGTTTTCTAAACGTGTGACCCTGTTCTGTTTTGTAATTCAGTTCAAGTGTAGCGGTTTTTACATTCCCTCTATAAATGATAGCTTTTGATAAGTGTCTTTTTCTTTGTGACTTATTTCACTTAGAATCGTCGTACCTAAATCCACTCATCATGCTGCTACTAGCCTTATGACATTGATTTCATGGCTGAATGATATTCCATTGTACATAAGGACCACCACTTCTTTATCCATTTTTCTCTTTCCTGGGATATTTAAGGTGTCATGAAGTGGAGGTTCTTGTCAACAGAGCAGCCCTAAACTTTGGGGTGCCTGTGTCTTGCTGATTTTTAGTTTTCCCAATTTATACGCCCATGAGTGGATGTGCCCTATGCGCACTAAGCTGTGTTTTTTCGATGTTTCAGGACACACCGTACACTTCTCCAGAGTGGCTGTTGGCAATTTACATCCCGCCCATCAGCGTAGCAAGGCTCCCATTTCTCCATGGCCTGTCCTGCATTTCTGGTTTTGACACTTTTTTCAGGATGGCCCTTTTGACCCATGGGAAGCGAGACTTCTTTGTAGCGCTGATTTGCCTTTCCAGGTTGCTTGGTTGGCCAAAAAGGGCGTATGCGTTTTTTCCTGAATATATTCAGGAAAAAACGCATACGCCCTTTTTGGCCAAGGGCATCATTGTCGACGTTTTGCTGCTTTTCATGTGCTTTAAAGGCGATTCGAATCTACCTCCTGAAATCTGTTTCCTGCAATTCTGCCTTGCTTTCAAATCCTCTTCGTTGCCTTCCCTCAATATATTTGAGGATGAGAGTTATCATTTATAACTCTGCAGGTTTGTGAATTGCAGTGCCCCTGAGCTCCATTTTTCAACTCGCTTTTTTGGGAGCTGGCCGCAAAAGCACTGGATGGCCTCAGGCCCTATTCTGGTTCCGGGCGGCAGGCTGAGCCTGTGGTTAATTCTTCTTCCTGATGGGAAAATAGAGTGACCTGTGCCTGTCCCAACACCTAGAGCTAGTCTCTCATTGGCTCCCCCTCTTCCCGTTCATCCTCAGGACAAATTGAAAGCTGTACGGAACAGGAGGTTAAAGGTGCTGATTCTCCAAGGAGGGAGATTGCTAGTAAAGCGGCTGGAATGGCGAACCCGAGCACAAGGAGATGAGAAATGAGGTGCGTTTTAGAAACCTTTCTCGGTCACACGGTCTACCACCTTCTGGGTTTCTCATGCATGTTTTCGATGTAGGAAGATGCCCTTGAACCTGGAGATTTGGGACCCATGGGATGGGTAACAGGCAGTAGTACTTTAAAGGCTCTGCGTTTGCTCCCCCAACCTCACCAAATCTCTCAGCCCCGAAAGTATCCACCCTTACGTCTCATCCAGCTGTGGATCTAGATATGGTCAATCCAGGTGGCATCACAGCCCCTGAACGAATTTTGTAAGAATTTCTCTCTCTTTCACTGTCTTTGTTTCACGGGTTATTAAAATTAATTTATTTTTATAACGGGGTTTACCTGCTTTTCACAGCTGTGTTTATGCCGCTTTACACCCACTTGTCTCACATCCAGAGAGATATCAATACATAGGTTTTAAGATTCTTACTAGTCAGATATATTCTTGTGCGGTGAAGAGGGGGTGTTGAGTCCAGTTCACTGAGCAAGGAGTAGGTCTTTCTATTACATATTTGGTTTATGGAACGGTATCTGAGCTAATTTGAAACCCTTGTTTTATGCATCACCCCACCTCACCTTTCCCGTTAAGCAGCCATAGTGTGTTTTGTAAACGTGTGACTCTGTTCTGTTTTTAATTCAGTTCAAGTGTAGCGGTTTGTACATTCCCTCTATAAGTGATAGCTTATGATAAGTGTCTTTTTCTGTGTGACTTATTTCACTTAGAATTGTCGTACCTAAATCCACTCATCATGCTGCTACTAGCCTTATGACATTGATTTCATGGCTGAATGATATTCCATTGTACATAAGGACCACCACTTCTTTATCCATTTTTCTCTTTCCTGGGATATTTAAGGTGTCATGAAGTGGAGGTTCTTGTCAACAGAGCAGCCCTAAACTTTGGGGTGCCTGTGTCTTGCTGATTTTTAGTTTTCCCAATTTATACGCCAATGAGTGGATGTGCCCTATGCGCACTAAGCTGTGTTTTTTCGATGTTTCAGGACACACCGTACACTTCTCCAGAGTGGCTGTTGGCAATTTACATCCCGCCCATCAGCGTAGCAAGGCTCCCATTTCTCCATGGCCTGTCCTGCATTTCTGGTTTTGACACTTTTTTCAGGATGGCCCTTTTGACCCATGGGAAGCGAGACTTCTTTGTAGCGCTGATTTGCCTTTCCAGGTTGCTTGGTTGGCCAAAAAGGGCGTATGCGTTTTTTCCTGAATATATTCAGGAAAAAACGCATACGCCCTTTTTGGCCAAGGGCATCATTGTCGACGTTTTGCTGCTTTTCATGTGCTTTAAAGGCGATTCGAATCTACCTCCTGAAATCTGTTTCCTGCAATTCTGCCTTGCTTTCAAATCCTCTTCGTTGCCTTCCCTCAATATATTTGTGGATGAGAGTTATCATTTATAACTCTGCAGGTTTGTGAATTGCAGTGCCCCTGAGCTCCATTTTTCAACTCGCTTTTTTGGGAGCTGGCCGCAAAAGCACTGGATGGCCTCAGGCCCTATTCTGGTTCCGGGCGGCAGGCTGAGCCTGTGGTTAATTCTTCTTCCTGATGGGAAAATAGAGTGACCTGTGCCTGTCCCAACACCTAGAGCTAGTCTCTCATTGGCTCCCCCTCTTCCCGTTCATCCTCAGGACAAATTGAAAGCTGTACGGAACAGGAGGTTAAAGGTGCTGATTCTCCAAGGAGGGAGATTGCTAGTAAAGCGGCTGGAATGGCGAACCCGAGCACAAGGAGATGAGAAATGAGGTGCGTTTTAGAAACCTTTCTCGGTCACACGGTCTACCACCTTCTGGGTTTCTCATGCATGTTTTCGATGTAGGAAGATGCCCTTGAACCTGGAGATTTGGGACCCATGGGATGGGTAACAGGCAGTAGTACTTTAAAGGCTCTGCGTTTGCTCCCCCAACCTCACCAAATCTCTCAGCCCCGAAAGTATCCACCCTTACGTCTCATCCAGCTGTGGGTCTAGATATGGTCAATCCAGGTGGCATCACAGCCCCTGAACGAATTTTGTAAGAATTTCTCTCTCTTTCACTGTCTTTGTTTCACGGGTTATTAAAATTAATTTATTTTTATAATGGGGTTTAGCTGCTTTTCACGGCTGTGTTTATGCCGCTTTACACCCACTTGACTCACATCCAGCGAGATATCAATACATAGGTTTTAAGATTCTTACTAGTCAGATATATTCTTGTGTGGTGAATAAGGGGTGTTGAGTCCAGTTCACTGAGCAAGGAGTAGGTCTTTCTATTACATATTGGGTTTATGGAACGGTATCTGAGCTAATTTGAAACCCTTGTTTTATGCATCACCCCACCTCACCTTTCCCGTTAAGCAGCCATAGTGTGTTTTCTAAACGTGTGACTCTGTTCTGTTTTGTAATTCAGTTCAAGTGTAGCGGTTTTTACATTCCCTCTATAAATGATAGCTTTTGATAAGTGTCTTTTTCTTTGTGACTTATTTCACTTAGAATCGTCGTACCTAAATCCACTCATCATGCTGCTACTAGCCTTATGACATTGATTTCATGGCTGAATGATATTCCATTGTACATAAGGACCACCACTTCTTTATCCATTTTTCTCTTTCCTGGGATATTTAAGGTGTCATGAAGTGGAGGTTCTTGTCAACAGAGCAGCCCTAAACTTTGGGGTGCCTGTGTCTTGCTGATTTTTAGTTTTCCCAATTTATACGCCCATGAGTGGATGTGCCCTATGCGCACTAAGCTGTGTTTTTTCGATGTTTCAGGACACACCGTACACTTCTCCAGAGTGGCTGTTGGCAATTTACATCCCGCCCATCAGCGTAGCAAGGCTCCCATTTCTCCATGGCCTGTCCTGCATTTCTGGTTTTGACACTTTTTTCAGGATGGCCCTTTTGACCCATGGGAAGCGAGACTTCTTTGTAGCGCTGATTTGCCTTTCCAGGTTGCTTGGTTGGCCAAAAAGGGCGTATGCGTTTTTTCCTGAATATATTCAGGAAAAAACGCATACGCCCTTTTTGGCCAAGGGCATCATTGTCGACGTTTTGCTGCTTTTCATGTGCTTTAAAGGCGATTCGAATCTACCTCCTGAAATCTGTTTCCTGCAATTCTGCCTTGCTTTCAAATCCTCTTCGTTGCCTTCCCTCAATATATTTGTGGATGAGAGTTATCATTTATAACTCTGCAGGTTTGTGAATTGCAGTGCCCCTGAGCTCCATTTTTCAACTCGCTTTTTTGGGAGCTGGCCGCAAAAGCACTGGATGGCCTCAGGCCCTATTCTGGTTCCGGGCGGCAGGCTGAGCCTGTGGTTAATTCTTCTTCCTGATGGGAAAATAGAGTGACCTGTGCCTGTCCCAACACCTAGAGCTAGTCTCTCATTGGCTCCCCCTCTTCCCGTTCATCCTCAGGACAAATTGAAAGCTGTACGGAACAGGAGGTTAAAGGTGCTGATTCTCCAAGGAGGGAGATTGCTAGTAAAGCGGCTGGAATGGCGAACCCGAGCACAAGGAGATGAGAAATGAGGTGCGTTTTAGAAACCTTTCTCGGTCACACGGTCTACCACCTTCTGGGTTTCTCATACATGTTTTCGATGTAGGAAGATGCCCTTGAACCTGGAGATTTGGGACCCATGGGATGGCTAACAGGCAGTAGTACTTTAAAGGCTCTGCGTTTGCTCCCCCAACCTCACCAAATCTCTCAGCCCCGAAAGTATCCACCCTTACGTCTCATCCAGCTGTGGGTCTAGATATGGTCAATCCAGGTGGCATCACAGCCCCTGAACGAATTTTGTAAGAATTTCTCTCTCTTTCACTGTCTTTGTTTCACGGGTTATTAAAATTAATTTATTTTTATAATGGGGTTTAGCTGCTTTTCACGGCTGTGTTTATGCCGCTTTACACCCACTTGACTCACATCCAGCGAGATATCAATACATAGGTTTTAAGATTCTTACTAGTCAGATATATTCTTGTGCGGTGAATAAGGGGTGTTGAGTCCAGTTCACTGAGCAAGGAGTAGGTCTTTCTATAACATATTGGGTTTATGGAATGGTATCTGAGCTAATTTGAAACCCTTGTTTTATGCATCACCCCACCTCACCTTTCCCGTTAAGCAGCCATAGTGTGTTTTCTAAACGTGTGACTCTGTTCTGTTTTGTAATTCAGTTCAAGTGTAGCGGTTTTTACATTCCCTCTATAAATGATAGCTTTTGATAAGTGTCTTTTTCTTTGTGACTTATTTCACTTAGAATCGTCGTACCTAAATCCACTCATCATGCTGCTACTAGCCTTATGACATTGATTTCATGGCTGAGTGATATTCCATTGTACATAAGGACCACCACATCTTTATCCATTTTTCTCTTTCCTGGGATATTTAAGGTGTCATGAAGTGGAGGTTCTTGTCAACAGAGCAGCCCTAAACTTTGGGGTGCCTGTGTCTTGCTGATTTTTAGTTTTCCCAATTTATACGCCCTTGAGTGGAAGTGCCCTATGCGCTCTAAGCTGTGTTATTTAGATGTTTCAGGACACACCGTAAACTTCTCCAGAGTGGCTGTTGGCAATTTACATCCCGCCCATCAGCGTAGCAAGGCTCCCATTTCTCCATGGCCTGTCCTGCATTTCTGGTTTTGACACTTTTTTCAGGATGGCCCTTTTGACCCATGGGAAGCGAGACTTCTTTGTAGCGCTGATTTGCCTTTCCAGGTTGCTTGGTTGGCCAAAAAGGGCGTATGCGTTTTTTCCTGAATATATTCAGGAAAAAACGCATACGCCCTTTTTGGCCAAGGGCATCATTGTCGACGTTTTGCTGCTTTTCATGTGCTTTAAAGGCGATTCGAATCTACCTCCTGAAATCTGTTTCCTGCAATTCTGCCTTGCTTTCAAATCCTCTTTGTTGCCTTCCCTCAATATATTTGTGGATGAGAGTTATCATTTATAACTCTGCAGGTTTGTGAATTGCAGTGCCCCTGAGCTCCATTTTTCAACTCGCTTTTTTGGGAGCTTGCCGCAAATGCGCAGGATGGCCTCAGGCCCTATTCTGGTTCCGGGCGGCAGGCTGAGCCTGTGGTTAATTCTTCTTCCTGATGGGAAAATAGAGTGACCTGTGCCTGTCCCAACACCTCGAGCTAGTCTCTCATTGGCTCCCCCTCTTCCCGTTCATCCTCAGGACAAATTGAAAGCTGTACGGAACAGGAGGTTAAAGGTGCTGATTCTCCAAGGAGGGAGATTGCTAGTAAAGCGGCTGGAATGGCGAACCCGAGCACAAGGAGATTAGAAATGGGGTGCGTTTTAGAAACCTTTCCCGGTCACACGGTCTACCACCTTCTGGGTTTCTCATGCATGTTTTTGATTTAGGAAGATGCCCTTGAACCTGGAGATTTGGGACCCATGGGATGGGTAACAGGCAGTAGTGCTTTACAGGCTCTGCGTTTGCTCCCCCAACCTCACCAAATCTCTCAGCCCCGAAAGTATCCACCCTTACGTCTCATCCAGCTGTGGGTCTAGATATGGTCAATCCAGGTGGCATCACAGCCCCTGAACGAATTTTGTAAGAATTTCTCTCTCTTTCACTGTCTTTGTTTCACGGGTTTTTAAAATTAATTTATTTTTATAACGGGGTTTATCTGCTTTTCACAGCTGTGTTTATGCCGCTTTACACCCACTTGTCTCACATCCAGAGAGATATCAATACATAGGTTTTAAGATTCTTACTAGTCAGATATATTCTTGTGCGGTGAAGAGGGGGTGTTGAGTCCAGTTCACTGAGCAAGGAGTAGGTCTTTCTATTACATATTTGGTTTATGGAACGGTATCTGAGCTAATTTGAAACCCTTGTTTTATGCATCACCCCACCTCACCTTTCCCGTTAAGCAGCCATAGTGTGTTTTGTAAACGTGTGACTCTGTTCTGTTTTTAATTCAGTTCAAGTGTAGCGGTTTGTACATTCCCTCTATAAGTGATAGCTTATGATAAGTGTCTTTTTCTGTGTGACTTATTTCACTTAGAATTGTCGTACCTAAATCCACTCATCATGCTGCTACTAGCCTTATGACATTGATTTCATGGCTGAATGATATTCCATTGTACATAAGGACCACCACTTCTTTATCCATTTTTCTCTTTCCTGGGATATTTAAGGTGTCATGAAGTGGAGGTTCTTGTCAACAGAGCAGCCCTAAACTTTGGGGTGCCTGTGTCTTGCTGATTTTTAGTTTTCCCAATTTATACGCCAATGAGTGGATGTGCCCTATGCGCACTAAGCTGTGTTTTTTCGATGTTTCAGGACACACCGTACACTTCTCCAGAGTGGCTGTTGGCAATTTACATCCCGCCCATCAGCGTAGCAAGGCTCCCATTTCTCCATGGCCTGTCCTGCATTTCTGGTTTTGACACTTTTTTCAGGATGGCCCTTTTGACCCATGGGAAGCGAGACTTCTTTGTAGCGCTGATTTGCCTTTCCAGGTTGCTTGGTTGGCCAAAAAGGGCGTATGCGTTTTTTCCTGAATATATTCAGGAAAAAACGCATACGCCCTTTTTGGCCAAGGGCATCATTGTCGACGTTTTGCTGCTTTTCATGTGCTTTAAAGGCGATTCGAATCTACCTCCTGAAATCTGTTTCCTGCAATTCTGCCTTGCTTTCAAATCCTCTTCGTTGCCTTCCCTCAATATATTTGTGGATGAGAGTTATCATTTATAACTCTGCAGGTTTGTGAATTGCAGTGCCCCTGAGCTCCATTTTTCAACTCGCTTTTTTGGGAGCTGGCCGCAAAAGCACTGGATGGCCTCAGGCCCTATTCTGGTTCCGGGCGGCAGGCTGAGCCTGTGGTTAATTCTTCTTCCTGATGGGAAAATAGAGTGACCTGTGCCTGTCCCAACACCTAGAGCTAGTCTCTCATTGGCTCCCCCTCTTCCCGTTCATCCTCAGGACAAATTGAAAGCTGTACGGAACAGGAGGTTAAAGGTGCTGATTCTCCAAGGAGGGAGATTGCTAGTAAAGCGGCTGGAATGGCGAACCCGAGCACAAGGAGATGAGAAATGAGGTGCGTTTTAGAAACCTTTCTCGGTCACACGGTCTACCACCTTCTGGGTTTCTCATGCATGTTTTCGATGTAGGAAGATGCCCTTGAACCTGGAGATTTGGGACCCATGGGATGGGTAACAGGCAGTAGTACTTTAAAGGCTCTGCGTTTGCTCCCCCAACCTCACCAAATCTCTCAGCCCCGAAAGTATCCACCCTTACGTCTCATCCAGCTGTGGGTCTAGATATGGTCAATCCAGGTGGCATCACAGCCCCTGAACGAATTTTGTAAGAATTTCTCTCTCTTTCACTGTCTTTGTTTCACGGGTTATTAAAATTAATTTATTTTTATAATGGGGTTTAGCTGCTTTTCACGGCTGTGTTTATGCCGCTTTACACCCACTTGACTCACATCCAGCGAGATATCAATACATAGGTTTTAAGATTCTTACTAGTCAGATATATTCTTGTGTGGTGAATAAGGGGTGTTGAGTCCAGTTCACTGAGCAAGGAGTAGGTCTTTCTATTACATATTGGGTTTATGGAACGGTATCTGAGCTAATTTGAAACCCTTGTTTTATGCATCACCCCACCTCACCTTTCCCGTTAAGCAGCCATAGTGTGTTTTCTAAACGTGTGACCCTGTTCTGTTTTGTAATTCAGTTCAAGTGTAGCGGTTTTTACATTCCCTCTATAAATGATAGCTTTTGATAAGTGTCTTTTTCTTTGTGACTTATTTCACTTAGAATCGTCGTACCTAAATCCACTCATCATGCTGCTACTAGCCTTATGACATTGATTTCATGGCTGAATGATATTCCATTGTACATAAGGACCACCACTTCTTTATCCATTTTTCTCTTTCCTGGGATATTTAAGGTGTCATGAAGTGGAGGTTCTTGTCAACAGAGCAGCCCTAAACTTTGGGGTGCCTGTGTCTTGCTGATTTTTAGTTTTCCCAATTTATACGCCCATGAGTGGATGTGCCCTATGCGCACTAAGCTGTGTTTTTTCGATGTTTCAGGACACACCGTACACTTCTCCAGAGTGGCTGTTGGCAATTTACATCCCGCCCATCAGCGTAGCAAGGCTCCCATTTCTCCATGGCCTGTCCTGCATTTCTGGTTTTGACACTTTTTTCAGGATGGCCCTTTTGACCCATGGGAAGCGAGACTTCTTTGTAGCGCTGATTTGCCTTTCCAGGTTGCTTGGTTGGCCAAAAAGGGCGTATGCGTTTTTTCCTGAATATATTCAGGAAAAAACGCATACGCCCTTTTTGGCCAAGGGCATCATTGTCGACGTTTTGCTGCTTTTCATGTGCTTTAAAGGCGATTCGAATCTACCTCCTGAAATCTGTTTCCTGCAATTCTGCCTTGCTTTCAAATCCTCTTCGTTGCCTTCCCTCAATATATTTGAGGATGAGAGTTATCATTTATAACTCTGCAGGTTTGTGAATTGCAGTGCCCCTGAGCTCCATTTTTCAACTCGCTTTTTTGGGAGCTGGCCGCAAAAGCACTGGATGGCCTCAGGCCCTATTCTGGTTCCGGGCGGCAGGCTGAGCCTGTGGTTAATTCTTCTTCCTGATGGGAAAATAGAGTGACCTGTGCCTGTCCCAACACCTAGAGCTAGTCTCTCATTGGCTCCCCCTCTTCCCGTTCATCCTCAGGACAAATTGAAAGCTGTACGGAACAGGAGGTTAAAGGTGCTGATTCTCCAAGGAGGGAGATTGCTAGTAAAGCGGCTGGAATGGCGAACCCGAGCACAAGGAGATGAGAAATGAGGTGCGTTTTAGAAACCTTTCTCGGTCACACGGTCTACCACCTTCTGGGTTTCTCATGCATGTTTTCGATGTAGGAAGATGCCCTTGAACCTGGAGATTTGGGACCCATGGGATGGGTAACAGGCAGTAGTACTTTAAAGGCTCTGCGTTTGCTCCCCCAACCTCACCAAATCTCTCAGCCCCGAAAGTATCCACCCTTACGTCTCATCCAGCTGTGGATCTAGATATGGTCAATCCAGGTGGCATCACAGCCCCTGAACGAATTTTGTAAGAATTTCTCTCTCTTTCACTGTCTTTGTTTCACGGGTTATTAAAATTAATTTATTTTTATAATGGGGTTTAGCTGCTTTTCACGGCTGTGTTTATGCCGCTTTACACCCACTTGACTCACATCCAGAGAGATATCAATACATAGGTTTTAAGATTCTTACTAGTCAGATATATTCTTGTGCGGTGAATAAGGGGTGTTGAGTCCAGTTCACTGAGCAAGGAGTAGGTCTTTCTATTACATATTGGGTTTATGGAACGGTATCTGAGCTAATTTGAAACCCTTGTTTTATGCATCACCCCACCTCACCTTTCCCGTTAAGCAGCCATAGTGTGTTTTCTAAACGTGTGACTCTGTTCTGTTTTGTAATTCAGTTCAAGTGTAGCGGTTTTTACATTCCCTCTATAAATGATAGCTTTTGATAAGTGTCTTTTTCTTTGTGACTTATTTCACTTAGAATCGTCGTACCTAAATCCACTCATCATGCTGCTACTAGCCTTATGACATTGATTTCATGGCTGAGTGATATTCCATTGTACATAAGGACCACCACATCTTTATCCATTTTTCTCTTTCCTGGGATATTTAAGGTGTCATGAAGTGGAGGTTCTTGTCAACAGAGCAGCCCTAAACTTTGGGGTGCCTGTGTCTTGCTGATTTTTAGTTTTCCCAATTTATACGCCCTTGAGTGGAAGTGCCCTATGCGCTCTAAGCTGTGTTATTTAGATGTTTCAGGACACACCGTAAACTTCTCCAGAGTGGCTGTTGGCAATTTACATCCCGCCCATCAGCGTAGCAAGGCTCCCATTTCTCCATGGCCTGTCCTGCATTTCTGGTTTTGACACTTTTTTCAGGATGGCCCTTTTGACCCATGGGAAGCGAGACTTCTTTGTAGCGCTGATTTGCCTTTCCAGGTTGCTTGGTTGGCCAAAAAGGGCGTATGCGTTTTTTCCTGAATATATTCAGGAAAAAACGCATACGCCCTTTTTGGCCAAGGGCATCATTGTCGACGTTTTGCTGCTTTTCATGTGCTTTAAAGGCGATTCGAATCTACCTCCTGAAATCTGTTTCCTGCAATTCTGCCTTGCTTTCAAATCCTCTTCGTTGCCTTCCCTCAATATATTTGTGGATGAGAGTTATCATTTATAACTCTGCAGGTTTGTGAATTGCAGTGCCCCTGAGCTCCATTTTTCAACTCGCTTTTTTGGGAGCTGGCCGCAAAAGCACTGGATGGCCTCAGGCCCTATTCTGGTTCCGGGCGGCAGGCTGAGCCTGTGGTTAATTCTTCTTCCTGATGGGAAAATAGAGTGACCTGTGCCTGTCCCAACACCTAGAGCTAGTCTCTCATTGGCTCCCCCTCTTCCCGTTCATCCTCCGGACAAATTGAAAGCTGTATGGAACAGGAGGTTAAAGGTGCTGATTCTCCAAGGAGGGAGATTGCTAGTAAAGCGGCTGGAATGGCGAACCCGAGCACAAGGAGATGAGAAATGAGGTGCGTTTTAGAAACCTTTCTCGGTCACACGGTCTACCACCTTCTGGGTTTCTCATGCATGTTTTCGATGTAGGAAGATGCCCTTGAACCTGGAGATTTGGGACCCATGGGATGGGTAACAGGCAGTAGTACTTTAAAGGCTCTGCGTTTGCTCCCCCAACCTCACCAAATCTCTCAGCCCCGAAAGTATCCACCCTTACGTCTCATCCAGCTGTGGGTCTAGATATGGTCAATCCAGGTGGCATCACAGCCCCTGAACGAATTTTGTAAGAATTTCTCTCTCTTTCACTGTCTTTGTTTCACGGGTTATTAAAATTAATTTATTTTTATAATGGGGTTTAGCTGCTTTTCACGGCTGTGTTTATGCCGCTTTACACCCACTTGACTCACATCCAGCGAGATATCAATACATAGGTTTTAAGATTCTTACTAGTCAGATATATTCTTGTGCGGTGAATAAGGGGTGTTGAGTCCAGTTCACTGAGCAAGGAGTAGGTCTTTCTATTACATATTGGGTTTATGGAACGGTATCTGAGCTAATTTGAAACCCTTGTTTTATGCATCACCCCACCTCACCTTTCCCGTTAAGCAGCCATAGTGTGTTTTCTAAACGTGTGACTCTGTTCTGTTTTGTAATTCAGTTCAAGAGTAGCGGTTTTTACATTCCCTCTATAAATGATAGCTTTTGATAAGTGTCTTTTTCTTTGTGACTTATTTCACTTAGAATCGTCGTACCTAAATCCACTCATCATGCTGCTACTAGCCTTATGACATTGATTTCATGGCTGAGTGATATTCCATTGTACATAAGGACCACCACATCTTTATCCATTTTTCTCTTTCCTGGGATATTTAAGGTGTCATGAAGTGGAGGTTCTTGTCAACAGAGCAGCCCTAAACTTTGGGGTGCCTGTGTCTTGCTGATTTTTAGTTTTCCCAATTTATACGCCCTTGAGTGGAAGTGCCCTATGCGCTCTAAGCTGTGTTTTTTAGATGTTTCAGGACACACCGTACACTTCTGCAGAGTGGCTGTTGGCAATTTACATCCCGCCCATCAGCGTAGCAAGGCTCCCATTTCTCCATGGCCTGTCCTGCATTTCTGGTTTTGACACTTTTTTCAGGATGGCCCTTTTGACCCATGGGAAGCGAGACTTCTTTGTAGCGCTGATTTGCCTTTCCAGGTTGCTTGGTTGGCCAAAAAGGGCGTATGCGTTTTTTCCTGAATATATTCAGGAAAAAACGCATACGCCCTTTTTGGCCAAGGGCATCATTGTCGACGTTTTGCTGCTTTTCATGTGCTTTAAAGGCGATTCGAATCTACCTCCTGAAATCTGTTTCCTGCAATTCTGCCTTGCTTTCAAATCCTCTTCGTTGCCTTCCCTCAATATATTTGTGGATGAGAGTTATCATTTATAACTCTGCAGGTTTGTGAATTGCAGTGCCCCTGAGCTCCATTTTTCAACTCGCTTTTTTGGGAGCTGGCCGCAAAAGCACTGGATGGCCTCAGGCCCTATTCTGGTTCCGGGCGGCAGGCTGAGCCTGTGGTTAATTCTTCTTCCTGATGGGAAAATAGAGTGACCTGTGCCTGTCCCAACACCTAGAGCTAGTCTCTCATTGGCTCCCCCTCTTCCCGTTCATCCTCAGGACAAATTGAAAGCTGTACGGAACAGGAGGTTAAAGGTGCTGATTCTCCAAGGAGGGAGATTGCTAGTAAAGCGGCTGGAATGGCGAACCCGAGCACAAGGAGATGAGAAATGAGGTGCGTTTTAGAAACCTTTCTCGGTCACACGGTCTACCACCTTCTGGGTTTCTCATGCATGTTTTCGATGTAGGAAGATGCCCTTGAACCTGGAGATTTGGGACCCATGGGATGGGTAACAGGCAGTAGTACTTTAAAGGCTCTGCGTTTGCTCCCCCAACCTCACCAAATCTCTCAGCCCCGAAAGTATCCACCCTTACGTCTCATCCAGCTGTGGGTCTAGATATGGTCAATCCAGGTGGCATCACAGCCCCTGAACGAATTTTGTAAGAATTTCTCTCTCTTTCACTATCTTTGTTTCACGGGTTATTAAAATTAATTTATTTTTATAATGGGGTTTAGCTGCTTTTCACGGCTGTGTTTATGCCGCTTTACACCCACTTGACTCACATCCAGCGAGATATCAATACATAGGTTTTAAGATTCTTACTAGTCAGATATATTCTTGTGCGGTGAATAAGGGGTGTTGAGTCCAGTTCACTGAGCAAGGAGTAGGTCTTTCTATTACATATTGGGTTTATGGAACGGTATCTGAGCTAATTTGAAACCCTTGTTTTATGCATCACCCCACCTCACCTTTCCCGTTAAGCAGCCATAGTGTGTTTTCTAAACGTGTGACTCTGTTCTGTTTTGTAATTCAGTTCAAGTGTAGCGGTTTTTACATTCCCTCTATAAATGATAGCTTTTGATAAGTGTCTTTTTCTTTGTGACTTATTTCACTTAGAATCGTCGTACCTAAATCCACTCATCATGCTGCTACTAGCCTTATGACATTGATTTCATGGCTGAGTGATATTCCATTGTACATAAGGACCACCACATCTTTATCCATTTTTCTCTTTCCTGGGATATTTAAGGTGTCATGAAGTGGAGGTTCTTGTCAACAGAGCAGCCCTAAACTTTGGGGTGCCTGTGTCTTGCTGATTTTTAGTTTTCCCAATTTATACGCCCTTGAGTGGAAGTGCCCTATGCGCTCTAAGCTGTGTTTTTTAGATGTTTCAGGACACACCGTAAACTTCTCCAGAGTGGCTGTTGGCAATTTACATCCCGCCCATCAGCGTAGCAAGGCTCCCATTTCTCCATGGCCTGTCCTGCATTTCTGGTTTTGACACTTTTTTCAGGATGGCCCTTTTGACCCATGGGAAGCGAGACTTCTTTGTAGCGCTGATTTGCCTTTCCAGGTTGCTTGGTTGGCCAAAAAGGGAGTATGCGTTTTTTCCTGAATATATTCAGGAAAAAACGCATACGCCCTTTTTGGCCAAGGGCATCATTGTCGACGTTTTGCTGCTTTTCATGTGCTTTAAAGGCAATTCGAATCTACCTCCTGAAATCTGTTTCCTGCAATTCTGCCTTGCTTTCAAATCCTCTTCGTTGCCTTCCCTCAATATATTTGTGGATGAGAGTTATCATTTATAACTCTGCAGGTTTGTGAATTGCAGTTCCCCTGAGCTCCATTTTTCAACTCGCTTTTTTGGGAGCTGGCCGCAAAAGCACTGGATGGCCTCAGGCCCTATTCTGGTTCCGGGCGGCAGGCTGAGCCTGCGGTTAATTCTTCTTCCTGATGGGAAAATAGAGTGACCTGTGCCTGTCCCAACACCTAGAGCTAGTCTCTCATTGGCTCCCCCTCTTCCCGTTCATCCTCAGGACAAATTGAAAGCTGTACGGAACAGGAGGTTAAAGGTGCTGATTCTCCAAGGAGGGAGATTGCTAGTAAAGCGGCTGGAATGGCGAACCCGAGCACAAGGAGATGAGAAATGGGGTGCGTTTTAGAAACCTTTCCCGGTCACACGGTCTACCACCTTCTGGGTTTCTCATGCATGTTTTTGATTTAGGAAGATGCCCTTGAACCTGGAGATTTGGGACCCATGGGTTGGGTAACAGGCAGTAGTACTTTACAGGCTCTGCGTTTGCTCCCCCAACCTCACCAAATCTCTCAGCCCCGAAAGTATCCACCCTTACGTCTCATCCAGCTGTGGGTCTAGATATGGTCAATCCAGGTGGCATCACAGCCCCTGAACGAATTTTGTAAGAATTTCTCTCTCTTTCACTGTCTTTGTTTCACGGGTTTTTAAAATTAATTTATTTTTATAACGGGGTTTATCTGCTTGTCACGGCTGTGTTTATGCCGCTTTACACCCACTTGTCTCACATCCAGAGAGATATCAATACATAGGTTTTACGATTCTTACTAGTCAGATATATTCTTGTGTGGTGAATAAGGGGTGTTGAGTCCAGTTCACTGAGCAAGGAGTAGGTCTTTCTATTACATATTGGGTTTATGGAACGGTATCTGAGCTAATTTGAAACCCTTGTTTTATGCATCACCCCACCTCACCTTTCCCGTTAAGCAGCCATAGTGTGTTTTCTAAACGTGTGACTCTGTTCTGTTTTGTAATTCAGTTCAAGTGTAGCGGTTTTTACATTCCCTCTATAAATGATAGCTTTTGATAAGTGTCTTTTTCTTTGTGACTTATTTCACTTAGAATCGTCGTACCTAAATCCACTCATCATGCTGCTACTAGCCTTATGACATTGATTTCATGGCTGAGTGATATTCCATTGTACATAAGGACCACCACATCTTTATCCATTTTTCTCTTTCCTGGGATATTTAAGGTGTCATGAAGTGGAGGTTCTTGTCAACAGAGCAGCCCTAAAGTTTGGGGTGCCTGTGTCTTGCTGATTTTTAGTTTTCCCAATTTATACGCCCTTGAGTGGAAGTGCCCTATGCGCTCTAAGCTGTGTTTTTTAGATGTTTCAGGACACACCGTACACTTCTCCAGAGTGGCTGTTGGCAATTTACATCCCGCCCATCAGCGTAGCAAGGCTGCCATTTCTCCATGGCCTGTCCTGCATTTCTGGTTTTGACACTTTTTTCAGGATGGCCCTTTTGACCCATGGGAAGCGAGACTTCTTTGTAGCGCTGATTTGCCTTTCCAGGTTGCTTGGTTGGCCAAAAAGGGCGTATGCGTTTTTTCCTGAATATATTCAGGAAAAAACGCATACGCCCTTTTTGGCCAAGGGCATCATTGTCGACGTTTTGCTGCTTTTCATGTGCTTTAAAGGCGATTCGAATCTACCTCCTGAAATCTGTTTCCTGCAATTCTGCCTTGCTTTCAAATCCTCTTCGTTGCCTTCCCTCAATATATTTGTGGATGAGAGTTATCATTTATAACTCTGCAGGTTTGTGAATTGCAGTGCCCCTGAGCTCCATTTTTCAACTCGCTTTTTTGGGAGCTGGCCGCAAAAGCACTGGATGGCCTCAGGCCCTATTCTGGTTCCGGGCGGCAGGCTGAGCCTGCGGTTAATTCTTCTTCCTGATGGGAAAATAGAGTGACCTGTGCCTGTTCCAACACCTAGAGCTAGTCTCTCATTGGCTCCCCCTCTTCCCGTTCATCCTCAGGACAAATTGAAAGCTGTACGGAACAGGAGGTTAAAGGTGCTGATTCTCCAAGGAGGGAGATTGCTAGTAAAGCGGCTGGAATGGCGAACCCGAGCACAAGGAGATGAGAAATGAGGTGCGTTTTAGAAACCTTTCTCGGTCACACGGTCTAGCACCTTCTGGGTTTCTCATGCATGTTTTCGATGTAGGAAGATGCCCTTGAACCTGGAGATTTGGGACCCATGGGATGGTAACAGGCAGTAGTACTTTAAAGGCTCTGCGTTTGCTCCCCCAACCTCACCAAATCTCTCAGCCCCGAAAGTATCCACCCTTACGTCTCATCCAGCTGTGGGTCTAGATATGGTCAATCCAGGTGGCATCACAGCCCCTGAACGAATTTTGTAAGAATTTCTCTCTCTTTCACTGTCTTTGTTTCACGGGTTATTAAAATTAATTTATTTTTATAATGGGGTTTAGCTGCTTTTCACGGCTGTGTTTATGCCGCTTTACACCCACTTGACTCACATCCGGAGAGATATCAATACATAGGTTTTAAGATTCTTACTAGTCAGATATATTCTTGTGCGGTGAATAAGGGGTGTTGAGTCCAGTTCACTGAGCAAGGAGTAGGTCTTTCTATTACATATTGGGTTTATGGAACGGTATCTGAGCTAATTTGAAACCCTTGTTTTATGCATCACCCCACCTCACCTTTCCCGTTAAGCAGCCATAGTGTGTTTTCTAAACGTGTGACTCTGTTCTGTTTTGTAATTCAGTTCAAGTGTAGCGGTTTTTACATTCCCTCTATAAATGATAGCTTTTGATAAGTGTCTTTTGCTTTGTGACTTATTTCACTTAGAATCGTCGTACCTAAATCCACTCATCATGCTGCTACTAGCCTTATGACATTGATTTCATGGCTGAGTGATATTCCATTGTACATAAGGACCACCACATCTTTATCCATTTTTCTCTTTCCTGGGATATTTAAGGTGTCATGAAGTGGAGGTTCTTGTCAACAGAGCAGCCCTAAACTTTGGGGTGCCTGTGTCTTGCTGATTTTTAGTTTTCCCAATTTATACGCCAATGAGTGGATGTGCCCTATGCGCACTAAGCTGTGTTTTTTCGATGTTTCAGGACACACCGTACACTTCTCCAGAGTGGCTGTTGGCAATTTACATCCCGCCCATCAGCGTAGCAAGGCTCCCATTTCGCCATGGCCTGTCCTGCATTTCTGGTTTTGACACTTTTTTCAGGATGGCCCTTTTGACCCATGGGAAGCGAGACTTCTTTGTAGCGCTGATTTGCCTTTCCAGGTTGCTTGGTTGGCCAAAAAGGGCGTATGCGTTTTTTCCTGAATATATTCAGGAAAAAACGCATACGCCCTTTTTGGCCAAGGGCATCATTGTCGACGTTTTGCTGCTTTTCATGTGCTTTAAAGGCGATTCGAATCTACCTCCTGAAATCTGTTTCCTGCAATTCTGCCTTGCTTTCAAATCCTCTTCGTTGCCTTCCCTCAATATATTTGTGGATGAGAGTTATCATTTATAACTCTGCAGGTTTGTGAATTGCAGTGCCCCTGAGCTCCATTTTTCAACTCACTTTTTTGGGAGCTGGCCGCAAAAGCACTGGATGGCCTCAGGCCCTATTCTGGTTCCGGGCGGCAGGCTGAGCCTGTGGTTAATTCTTCTTCCTGATGGGAAAATAGAGTGACCTGTGCCTGTCCCAACACCTAGAGCTAGTCTCTCATTGGCTCCCCCTCTTCCCGTTCATCCTCAGGACAAATTGAAAGCTGTACGGAACAGGAGGTTAAAGGTGCTGATTCTCCAAGGAGGGAGATTGCTAGTAAAGCGGCTGGAATGGCGAACCCGAGCACAAGGAGATGAGAAATGAGGTGCGTTTTAGAAACCTTTCTCGGTCACACGGTCTACCACCTTCTGGGTTTCTCATGCATGTTTTCGATGTAGGAAGATGCCCTTGAACCTGGAGATTTGGGACCCATGGGATGGGTAACAGGCAGTAGTACTTTAAAGGCTCTGCGTTTGCTCCCCCAACCTCACCAAATCTCTCAGCCCCGAAAGTATCCACCCTTACGTCTCATCCAGCTGTGGGTCTAGATATGGTCAATCCAGGTGGCATCACAGCCCCTGAACGAATTTTGTAAGAATTTCTCTCTCTTTCACTGTCTTTGTTTCACGGGTTATTAAAATTAATTTATTTTTATAATGGGGTTTAGCTGCTTTTCACGGCTGTGTTTATGCCGCTTTACACCCACTTGACTCACATCCAGCGAGATATCAATACATAGGTTTTAAGATTCTTACTAGTCAGATATATTCTTGTGCGGTGAATAAGGGGTGTTGAGTCCAGTTCACTGAGCAAGGAGTAGGTCTTTCTATTACATATTGGGTTTATGGAACGGTATCTGAGCTAATTTGAAACCCTTGTTTTATGCATCACCCCACCTCACCTTTCCCGTTAAGCAGCCATAGTGTGTTTTCTAAACGTGTGACTCTGTTCTGTTTTGTAATTCAGTTCAAGTGTAGCGGTTTTTACATTCCCTCTATAAATGATAGCTTTTGATAAGTGTCTTTTTCTTTGTGACTTATTTCACTTAGAATCGTCGTACCTAAATCCACTCATCATGCTGCTACTAGCCTTATGACATTGATTTCATGGCTGAGTGATATTCCATTGTACATAAGGACCACCACATCTTTATCCATTTTTCTCTTTCCTGGGATATTTAAGGTGTCATGAAGTGGAGGTTCTTGTCAACAGAGCAGCCCTAAACTTTGGGGTGCCTGTGTCTTGCTGATTTTTAGTTTTCCCAATTTATACGCCCTTGAGTGGAAGTGCCCTATGCGCTCTAAGCTGTGTTTTTTAGATGTTTCAGGACACACCGTACACTTCTGCAGAGTGGCTGTTGGCAATTTACATCCCGCCCATCAGCGTAGCAAGGCTCCCATTTCTCCATGGCCTGTCCTGCATTTCTGGTTTTGACACTTTTTTCAGGATGGCCCTTTTGACCCATGGGAAGCGAGACTTCTTTGTAGCGCTGATTTGCCTTTCCAGGTTGCTTGGTTGGCCAAAAAGGGCGTATGCGTTTTTTCCTGAATATATTCAGGAAAAAACGCATACGCCCTTTTTGGCCAAGGGCATCATTGTCGACGTTTTGCTGCTTTTCATGTGCTTTAAAGGCGATTCGAATCTACCTCCTGAAATCTGTTTCCTGCAATTCTGCCTTGCTTTCAAATCCTCTTCGTTGCCTTCCCTCAATATATTTGTGGATGAGAGTTATCATTTATAACTCTGCAGGTTTGTGAATTGCAGTGCCCCTGAGCTCCATTTTTCAACTCGCTTTTTTGGGAGCTGGCCGCAAAAGCACTGGATGGCCTCAGGCCCTATTCTGGTTCCGGGCGGCAGGCTGAGCCTGTGGTTAATTCTTCTTCCTGATGGGAAAATAGAGTGACCTGTGCCTGTCCCAACACCTAGAGCTAGTCTCTCATTGGCTCCCCCTCTTCCCGTTCATCCTCAGGACAAATTGAAAGCTGTACGGAACAGGAGGTTAAAGGTGCTGATTCTCCAAGGAGGGAGATTGCTAGTAAAGCGGCTGGAATGGCGAACCCGAGCACAAGGAGATGAGAAATGAGGTGCGTTTTAGAAACCTTTCTCGGTCACACGGTCTACCACCTTCTGGGTTTCTCATGCATGTTTTCGATGTAGGAAGATGCCCTTGAACCTGGAGATTTGGGACCCATGGGATGGGTAACAGGCAGTAGTACTTTAAAGGCTCTGCGTTTGCTCCCCCAACCTCACCAAATCTCTCAGCCCCGAAAGTATCCACCCTTACGTCTCATCCAGCTGTGGGTCTAGATATGGTCAATCCAGGTGGCATCACAGCCCCTGAACGAATTTTGTAAGAATTTCTCTCTCTTTCACTATCTTTGTTTCACGGGTTATTAAAATTAATTTATTTTTATAATGGGGTTTAGCTGCTTTTCACGGCTGTGTTTATGCCGCTTTACACCCACTTGACTCACATCCAGCGAGATATCAATACATAGGTTTTAAGATTCTTACTAGTCAGATATATTCTTGTGCGGTGAATAAGGGGTGTTGAGTCCAGTTCACTGAGCAAGGAGTAGGTCTTTCTATTACATATTGGGTTTATGGAACGGTATCTGAGCTAATTTGAAACCCTTGTTTTATGCATCACCCCACCTCACCTTTCCCGTTAAGCAGCCATAGTGTGTTTTCTAAACGTGTGACTCTGTTCTGTTTTGTAATTCAGTTCAAGTGTAGCGGTTTTTACATTCCCTCTATAAATGATAGCTTTTGATAAGTGTCTTTTTCTTTGTGACTTATTTCACTTAGAATCGTCGTACCTAAATCCACTCATCATGCTGCTACTAGCCTTATGACATTGATTTCATGGCTGAGTGATATTCCATTGTACATAAGGACCACCACATCTTTATCCATTTTTCTCTTTCCTGGGATATTTAAGGTGTCATGAAGTGGAGGTTCTTGTCAACAGAGCAGCCCTAAACTTTGGGGTGCCTGTGTCTTGCTGATTTTTAGTTTTCCCAATTTATACGCCCTTGAGTGGAAGTGCCCTATGCGCTCTAAGCTGTGTTTTTTAGATGTTTCAGGACACACCGTAAACTTCTCCAGAGTGGCTGTTGGCAATTTACATCCCGCCCATCAGCGTAGCAAGGCTCCCATTTCTCCATGGCCTGTCCTGCATTTCTGGTTTTGACACTTTTTTCAGGATGGCCCTTTTGACCCATGGGAAGCGAGACTTCTTTGTAGCGCTGATTTGCCTTTCCAGGTTGCTTGGTTGGCCAAAAAGGGAGTATGCGTTTTTTCCTGAATATATTCAGGAAAAAACGCATACGCCCTTTTTGGCCAAGGGCATCATTGTCGACGTTTTGCTGCTTTTCATGTGCTTTAAAGGCAATTCGAATCTACCTCCTGAAATCTGTTTCCTGCAATTCTGCCTTGCTTTCAAATCCTCTTCGTTGCCTTCCCTCAATATATTTGTGGATGAGAGTTATCATTTATAACTCTGCAGGTTTGTGAATTGCAGTGCCCCTGAGCTCCATTTTTCAACTCGCTTTTTTGGGAGCTGGCCGCAAAAGCACTGGATGGCCTCAGGCCCTATTCTGGTTCCGGGCGGCAGGCTGAGCCTGCGGTTAATTCTTCTTCCTGATGGGAAAATAGAGTGACCTGTGCCTGTCCCAACACCTAGAGCTAGTCTCTCATTGGCTCCCCCTCTTCCCGTTCATCCTCAGGACAAATTGAAAGCTGTACGGAACAGGAGGTTAAAGGTGCTGATTCTCCAAGGAGGGAGATTGCTAGTAAAGCGGCTGGAATGGCGAACCCGAGCACAAGGAGATGAGAAATGGGGTGCGTTTTAGAAACCTTTCCCGGTCACACGGTCTACCACCTTCTGGGTTTCTCATGCATGTTTTTGATTTAGGAAGATGCCCTTGAACCTGGAGATTTGGGACCCATGGGTTGGGTAACAGGCAGTAGTACTTTACAGGCTCTGCGTTTGCTCCCCCAACCTCACCAAATCTCTCAGCCCCGAAAGTATCCACCCTTACGTCTCATCCAGCTGTGGGTCTAGATATGGTCAATCCAGGTGGCATCACAGCCCCTGAACGAATTTTGTAAGAATTTCTCTCTCTTTCACTGTCTTTGTTTCACGGGTTTTTAAAATTAATTTATTTTTATAACGGGGTTTATCTGCTTGTCACGGCTGTGTTTATGCCGCTTTACACCCACTTGTCTCACATCCAGAGAGATATCAATACATAGGTTTTACGATTCTTACTAGTCAGATATATTCTTGTGTGGTGAATAAGGGGTGTTGAGTCCAGTTCACTGAGCAAGGAGTAGGTCTTTCTATTACATATTGGGTTTATGGAACGGTATCTGAGCTAATTTGAAACCCTTGTTTTATGCATCACCCCACCTCACCTTTCCCGTTAAGCAGCCATAGTGTGTTTTCTAAACGTGTGACTCTGTTCTGTTTTGTAATTCAGTTCAAGTGTAGCGGTTTTTACATTCCCTCTATAAATGATAGCTTTTGATAAGTGTCTTTTTCTTTGTGACTTATTTCACTTAGAATCGTCGTACCTAAATCCACTCATCATGCTGCTACTAGCCTTATGACATTGATTTCATGGCTGAGTGATATTCCATTGTACATAAGGACCACCACATCTTTATCCATTTTTCTCTTTCCTGGGATATTTAAGGTGTCATGAAGTGGAGGTTCTTGTCAACAGAGCAGCCCTAAAGTTTGGGGTGCCTGTGTCTTGCTGATTTTTAGTTTTCCCAATTTATACGCCCTTGAGTGGAAGTGCCCTATGCGCTCTAAGCTGTGTTTTTTAGATGTTTCAGGACACACCGTACACTTCTCCAGAGTGGCTGTTGGCAATTTACATCCCGCCCATCAGCGTAGCAAGGCTGCCATTTCTCCATGGCCTGTCCTGCATTTCTGGTTTTGACACTTTTTTCAGGATGGCCCTTTTGACCCATGGGAAGCGAGACTTCTTTGTAGCGCTGATTTGCCTTTCCAGGTTGCTTGGTTGGCCAAAAAGGGCGTATGCGTTTTTTCCTGAATATATTCAGGAAAAAACGCATACGCCCTTTTTGGCCAAGGGCATCATTGTCGACGTTTTGCTGCTTTTCATGTGCTTTAAAGGCGATTCGAATCTACCTCCTGAAATCTGTTTCCTGCAATTCTGCCTTGCTTTCAAATCCTCTTCGTTGCCTTCCCTCAATATATTTGTGGATGAGAGTTATCATTTATAACTCTGCAGGTTTGTGAATTGCAGTGCCCCTGAGCTCCATTTTTCAACTCGCTTTTTTGGGAGCTGGCCGCAAAAGCACTGGATGGCCTCAGGCCCTATTCTGGTTCCGGGCGGCAGGCTGAGCCTGCGGTTAATTCTTCTTCCTGATGGGAAAATAGAGTGACCTGTGCCTGTTCCAACACCTAGAGCTAGTCTCTCATTGGCTCCCCCTCTTCCCGTTCATCCTCAGGACAAATTGAAAGCTGTACGGAACAGGAGGTTAAAGGTGCTGATTCTCCAAGGAGGGAGATTGCTAGTAAAGCGGCTGGAATGGCGAACCCGAGCACAAGGAGATGAGAAATGAGGTGCGTTTTAGAAACCTTTCTCGGTCACACGGTCTAGCACCTTCTGGGTTTCTCATGCATGTTTTCGATGTAGGAAGATGCCCTTGAACCTGGAGATTTGGGACCCATGGGATGGTAACAGGCAGTAGTACTTTAAAGGCTCTGCGTTTGCTCCCCCAACCTCACCAAATCTCTCAGCCCCGAAAGTATCCACCCTTACGTCTCATCCAGCTGTGGGTCTAGATATGGTCAATCCAGGTGGCATCACAGCCCCTGAACGAATTTTGTAAGAATTTCTCTCTCTTTCACTGTCTTTGTTTCACGGGTTATTAAAATTAATTTATTTTTATAATGGGGTTTAGCTGCTTTTCACGGCTGTGTTTATGCCGCTTTACACCCACTTGACTCACATCCGGAGAGATATCAATACATAGGTTTTAAGATTCTTACTAGTCAGATATATTCTTGTGCGGTGAATAAGGGGTGTTGAGTCCAGTTCACTGAGCAAGGAGTAGGTCTTTCTATTACATATTGGGTTTATGGAACGGTATCTGAGCTAATTTGAAACCCTTGTTTTATGCATCACCCCACCTCACCTTTCCCGTTAAGCAGCCATAGTGTGTTTTCTAAACGTGTGACTCTGTTCTGTTTTGTAATTCAGTTCAAGTGTAGCGGTTTTTACATTCCCTCTATAAATGATAGCTTTTGATAAGTGTCTTTTGCTTTGTGACTTATTTCACTTAGAATCGTCGTACCTAAATCCACTCATCATGCTGCTACTAGCCTTATGACATTGATTTCATGGCTGAGTGATATTCCATTGTACATAAGGACCACCACATCTTTATCCATTTTTCTCTTTCCTGGGATATTTAAGGTGTCATGAAGTGGAGGTTCTTGTCAACAGAGCAGCCCTAAACTTTGGGGTGCCTGTGTCTTGCTGATTTTTAGTTTTCCCAATTTATACGCCAATGAGTGGATGTGCCCTATGCGCACTAAGCTGTGTTTTTTCGATGTTTCAGGACACACCGTACACTTCTCCAGAGTGGCTGTTGGCAATTTACATCCCGCCCATCAGCGTAGCAAGGCTCCCATTTCGCCATGGCCTGTCCTGCATTTCTGGTTTTGACACTTTTTTCAGGATGGCCCTTTTGACCCATGGGAAGCGAGACTTCTTTGTAGCGCTGATTTGCCTTTCCAGGTTGCTTGGTTGGCCAAAAAGGGCGTATGCGTTTTTTCCTGAATATATTCAGGAAAAAACGCATACGCCCTTTTTGGCCAAGGGCATCATTGTCGACGTTTTGCTGCTTTTCATGTGCTTTAAAGGCGATTCGAATCTACCTCCTGAAATCTGTTTCCTGCAATTCTGCCTTGCTTTCAAATCCTCTTCGTTGCCTTCCCTCAATATATTTGTGGATGAGAGTTATCATTTATAACTCTGCAGGTTTGTGAATTGCAGTGCCCCTGAGCTCCATTTTTCAACTCACTTTTTTGGGAGCTGGCCGCAAAAGCACTGGATGGCCTCAGGCCCTATTCTGGTTCCGGGCGGCAGGCTGAGCCTGTGGTTAATTCTTCTTCCTGATGGGAAAATAGAGTGACCTGTGCCTGTCCCAACACCTAGAGCTAGTCTCTCATTGGCTCCCCCTCTTCCCGTTCATCCTCAGGACAAATTGAAAGCTGTACGGAACAGGAGGTTAAAGGTGCTGATTCTCCAAGGAGGGAGATTGCTAGTAAAGCGGCTGGAATGGCGAACCCGAGCACAAGGAGATGAGAAATGAGGTGCGTTTTAGAAACCTTTCTCGGTCACACGGTCTACCACCTTCTGGGTTTCTCATGCATGTTTTCGATGTAGGAAGATGCCCTTGAACCTGGAGATTTGGGACCCATGGGATGGGTAACAGGCAGTAGTACTTTAAAGGCTCTGCGTTTGCTCCCCCAACCTCACCAAATCTCTCAGCCCCGAAAGTATCCACCCTTACGTCTCATCCAGCTGTGGGTCTAGATATGGTCAATCCAGGTGGCATCACAGCCCCTGAACGAATTTTGTAAGAATTTCTCTCTCTTTCACTGTCTTTGTTTCACGGGTTATTAAAATTAATTTATTTTTATAATGGGGTTTAGCTGCTTTTCACGGCTGTGTTTATGCCGCTTTACACCCACTTGACTCACATCCAGCGAGATATCAATACATAGGTTTTAAGATTCTTACTAGTCAGATATATTCTTGTGCGGTGAATAAGGGGTGTTGAGTCCAGTTCACTGAGCAAGGAGTAGGTCTTTCTATTACATATTGGGTTTATGGAACGGTATCTGAGCTAATTTGAAACCCTTGTTTTATGCATCACCCCACCTCACCTTTCCCGTTAAGCAGCCATAGTGTGTTTTCTAAACGTGTGACTCTGTTCTGTTTTGTAATTCAGTTCAAGTGTAGCGGTTTTTACATTCCCTCTATAAATGATAGCTTTTGATAAGTGTCTTTTTCTTTGTGACTTATTTCACTTAGAATCGTCGTACCTAAATCCACTCATCATGCTGCTACTAGCCTTATGACATTGATTTCATGGCTGAGTGATATTCCATTGTACATAAGGACCACCACATCTTTATCCATTTTTCTCTTTCCTGGGATATTTAAGGTGTCATGAAGTGGAGGTTCTTGTCAACAGAGCAGCCCTAAACTTTGGGGTGCCTGTGTCTTGCTGATTTTTAGTTTTCCCAATTTATACGCCCTTGAGTGGAAGTGCCCTATGCGCTCTAAGCTGTGTTTTTTAGATGTTTCAGGACACACCGTAAACTTCTACAGAGTGGCTGTTGGCAATTTACATCCCGCCCATCAGCGTAGCAAGGCTCCCATTTCTCCATGGCCTGTCCTGCATTTCTGGTTTTGACACTTTTTTCAGGATGGCCCTTTTGACCCATGGGAAGCGAGACTTCTTTGTAGCGCTGATTTGCCTTTCCAGGTTGCTTGGTTGGCCAAAAAGGGAGTATGCGTTTTTTCCTGAATATATTCAGGAAAAAACGCATACGCCCTTTTTGGCCAAGGGCATCATTGTCGACGTTTTGCTGCTTTTCATGTGCTTTAAAGGCAATTCGAATCTACCTCCTGAAATCTGTTTCCTGCAATTCTGCCTTGCTTTCAAATCCTCTTCGTTGCCTTCCCTCAATATATTTGTGGATGAGAGTTATCATTTATAACTCTGCAGGTTTGTGAATTGCAGTGCCCCTGAGCTCCATTTTTCAACTCGCTTTTTTGGGAGCTGGCCGCAAAAGCACTGGATGGCCTCAGGCCCTATTCTGGTTCCGGGCGGCAGGCTGAGCCTGCGGTTAATTCTTCTTCCTGATGGGAAAATAGAGTGACCTGTGCCTGTCCCAACACCTAGAGCTAGTCTCTCATTGGCTCCCCCTCTTCCCGTTCATCCTCAGGACAAATTGAAAGCTGTACGGAACAGGAGGTTAAAGGTGCTGATTCTCCAAGGAGGGAGATTGCTAGTAAAGCGGCTGGAATGGCGAACCCGAGCACAAGGAGATGAGAAATGGGGTGCGTTTTAGAAACCTTTCCCGGTCACACGGTCTACCACTTTCTGGGTTTCTCATGCATGTTTTTGATTTAGGAAGATGCCCTTGAACCTGGAGATTTGGGACCCATGGGATGGGTAACAGGCAGTAGTACTTTACAGGCTCTGCGTTTGCTCCCCCAACCTCACCAAATCTCTCAGCCCCGAAAGTATCCACCCTTACTTCTCATCCAGCTGTGGGTCTAGATATGGTCAATCCAGGTGGCATCACAGCCCCTGAACGAATTTTGTAAGAATTTCTCTCTCTTTCGCTGTCTTTGTTTCACGGGTTTTTAAAATTAATTTATTTTTATAACGGGGTTTATCTGCTTTTCACGGCTGTGTTTATGCCGCTTTACACCCACTTGTCTCACATCCAGAGAGATATCAATACATAGGTTTTAAGATTCTTACTAGTCAGATATATTCTTGTGTGGTGAAGAGGGGGTGTTGAGTCCAGTTCACTGAGCAAGGAGTAGGTCTTTCTATTACATATTTGGTTTATGGAACGGTATCTGAGCTAATTTGAAACCCTTGTTTTATGCATCACCCCACCTCACCTTTCCCGTTAAGCAGTCATAGTGTGTTTTGTAAACGTGTGACTCTGTTCTGTTTTTAATTCAGTTCAAGTGTAGCGGTTTGTACATTCCCTCTATAAGTGATAGCTTATGATAAGTGTCTTTTTCTGTGTGACTTATTTCACTTAGAATCGTCGTACCTAAATCCACTCATCATGCTGCTACTAGCCTTATGACATTGATTTCATGGTTGAGTGATATTCCATTGTACATAAGGACCACCACATCTTTATCCATTTTTCTCTTTCCTGGGATATTTAAGGTGTCATGAAGTGGAGGTTCTTGTCAACAGAGCAGCCCTAAACTATGGGGTGCCTGTGTCTTGCTGATTTTTAGTTTTCCCAATTTATACGCCCTTGAGTGGAAGTGCCCTATGCGCTCTAAGCTGTGTTTTTTAGATGTTTCAGGACACACCGTAAACTTCTCCAGAGTGGCTGTTGGCAATTTACATCCCGCCCATCAGCGTAGCAAGGCTCCCATTTCTCCATGGCCTGTCCTGCATTTCTGGTTTTGACACTTTTTTCAGGATGGCCCTTTTGACCCATGGGAAGCGAGACTTCTTTGTAGCGCTGATTTGCCTTTCCAGGTTGCTTGGTTGGCCAAAAAGGGCGTATGCGTTTTTTCCTGAATATATTCAGGAAAAAACGCATACGCCCTTTTTGGCCAAGGGCATCATTGTCGACGTTTTGCTGCTTTTCATGTGCTTTAAAGGCAATTCGAATCTACCTCCTGAAATCTGTTTCCTGCAATTCTGCCTTGCTTTCAAATCCTCTTCGTTGCCTTCCCTCAATATATTTGTGGATGAGAGTTATCATTTATAACTCTGCAGGTTTGTGAATTGCAGTGCCCCTGAGCTCCATTTTTCAACTCGCTTTTTTGGGAGCTGGCCGCAAAAGCACTGGATGGCCTCAGGCCCTATTCTGGTTCCGGGCGGCAGGCTGAGCCTGCGGTTAATTCTTCTTCCTGATGGGAAAATAGAGTGACCTGTGCCTGTCCCAACACCTAGAGCTAGTCTCTCATTGGCTCCCCCTCTTCCCGTTCATCCTCAGGACAAATTGAAAGCTGTACGGAACAGGAGGTTAAAGGTGCTGATTCTCCAAGGAGGGAGATTGCTAGTAAAGCGGCTGGAATGGCGAACCCGAGCACAAGGAGATGAGAAATGAGGTGCGTTTTAGAAACCTTTCTCGGTCACACGGTCTACCACCTTCTGGGTTTCTCATGCATGTTTTCGATGTAGGAAGATGCCCTTGAACCTGGAGATTTGGGACCCATGGGATGGGTAACAGGCAGTAGTACTTTAAAGGCTCTGCGTTTGCTCCCCCAACCTCACCAAATCTCTCAGCCCCGAAAGTATCCACCCTTACGTCTCATCCAGCTGTGGGTCTAGATATGGTCAATCCAGGTGGCATCACAGCCCCTGAACGAATTTTGTAAGAATTTCTCTCTCTTTCACTGTCTTTGTTTCATGGGTTATTAAAATTAATTTATTTTTATAATGGGGTTTAGCTGCTTTTCACGGCTGTGTTTATGCCGCTTTACACCCACTTGACTCACATCCGGAGAGATATCAATACATAGGTTTTAAGATTCTTACTAGTCAGATATATTCTTGTGCGGTGAATAAGGGGTGTTGAGTCCAGTTCACTGAGCAAGGAGTAGGTCTTTCTATTACATATTGGGTTTATGGAACGGTATCTGAGCTAATTTGAAACCCTTGTTTTATGCATCACCCCACCTCACCTTTCCCGTTAAGCAGCCATAGTGTGTTTTCTAAACGTGTGACTCTGTTCTGTTTTGTAATTCAGTTCAAGTGTAGCGGTTTTTACATTCCCTCTATAAATGATAGCTTTTGATAAGTGTCTTTTTCTTTGTGACTTATTTCACTTAGAATCGTCGTACCTAAATCCACTCATCATGCTGCTACTAGCCTTATGACATTGATTTCATGGCTGAGTGATATTCCATTGTACATAAGGACCACCACATCTTTATCCATTTTTCTCTTTCCTGGGATACTTAAGGTGTCATGAAGTGGAGGTTCTTGTCAACAGAGCAGCCCTAAACTTTGGGGTGCCTGTGTCTTGCTGATTTTTAGTTTTCCCAATTTATACGCCAATGAGTGGATGTGCCCTATGCGCACTAAGCTGTGTTTTTTCGATGTTTCAGGACACACCGTACACTTCTCCAGAGTGGCTGTTGGCAATTTACATCCCGCCCATCAGCGTAGCAAGGCTCCCATTTCTCCATGGCCTGTCCTGCATTTCTGGTTTTGACACTTTTTTCAGGATGGCCCTTTTGACCCATGGGAAGCGAGACTTCTTTGTAGCGCTGATTTGCCTTTCCAGGTTGCTTGGTTGGCCAAAAAGGGCGTATGCGTTTTTTCCTGAATATATTCAGGAAAAAACGCATACGCCCTTTTTGGCCAAGGGCATCATTGTCGACGTTTTGCTGCTTTTCATGTGCTTTAAAGGCGATTCGAATCTACCTCCTGAAATCTGTTTCCTGCAATTCTGCCTTGCTTTCAAATCCTCTTCGTTGCCTTCCCTCAATATATTTGTGGATGAGAGTTATCATTTATAACTCTGCAGGTTTGTGAATTGCAGTGCCCCTGAGCTCCATTTTTCAACTCGCTTTTTTGGGAGCTGGCCGCAAAAGCACTGGATGGCCTCAGGCCCTATTCTGGTTCCGGGCGGCAGGCTGAGCCTGTGGTTAATTCTTCTTCCTGATGGGAAAATAGAGTGACCTGTGCCTGTCCCAACACCTAGAGCTAGTCTCTCATTGGCTCCCCCTCTTCCCGTTCATCCTCAGGACAAATTGAAAGCTGTACGGAACAGGAGGTTAAAGGTGCTGATTCTCCAAGGAGGGAGATTGCTAGTAAAGCGGCTGGAATGGCGAACCCGAGCACAAGGAGATGAGAAATGAGGTGCGTTTTAGAAACCTTTCTCGGTCACACGGTCTACCACCTTCTGGGTTTCTCATGCATGTTTTCGATGTAGGAAGATGCCCTTGAACCTGGAGATTTGGGACCCATGGGATGGGTAACAGGCAGTAGTACTTTACAGGCTCTGCGTTTGCTCCCCCAACCTCACCAAATCTCTCAGCCCCGAAAGTATCCACCCTTACGTCTCATCCAGCTGTGGGTCTAGATATGGTCAATCCAGGTGGCATCACAGCCCCTGAACGAATTTTGTAAGAATTTCTCTCTCTTTCACTGTCTTTGTTTCACGGGTTTTTAAAATTAATTTATTTTTATAACGGGGTTTATCTGCTTTTCACGGCTGTGTTTATGCCGCTTTACACCCACTTGTCTCACATCCAGAGAGATATCAATACATAGGTTTTAAGATTCTTACTAGTCAGATATATTCTTGTGTGGTGAAGAGGGGGTGTTGAGTCCAGTTCACTGAGCAAGGAGTAGGTCTTTCTATTACATATTTGGTTTATGGAACGGTATCTGAGCTAATTTGAAACCCTTGTTTTATGCATCACCCCACCTCACCTTTCCCGTTAAGCAGTCATAGTGTGTTTTGTAAACGTGTGACTCTGTTCTGTTTTTAATTCAGTTCAAGTGTAGCGGTTTGTACATTCCCTCTATAAGTGATAGCTTATGATAAGTGCCTTTTTCTGTGTGACTTATTTCACTTAGAATCGTCGTACCTAAATCCACTCATCATGCTGCTACTAGCCTTATGACATTGATTTCATGGCTGAGTGATATTCCATTGTACATAAGGACCACCACATCTTTATCCATTTTTCTCTTTCCTGGGATATTTAAGGTGTCATGAAGTGGAGGTTCTTGTCAACAGAGCAGCCCTAAACTTTGGGGTGCCTGTGTCTTGCTGATTTTTAGTTTTCCCAATTTATACGCCCTTGAGTGGAAGTGCCCTATGCGCTCTAAGCTGTGTTTTTTAGATGTTTCAGGACACACCGTAAACTTCTCCAGAGTGGCTGTTGGCAATTTACATCCCGCCCATCAGCGTAGCAAGGCTCCCATTTCTCCATGGCCTGTCCTGCATTTCTGGTTTTGACACTTTTTTCAGGATGGCCCTTTTGACCCATGGGAAGCGAGACTTCTTTGTAGCGCTGATTTGCCTTTCCAGGTTGCTTGGTTGGCCAAAAAGGGCGTATGCGTTTTTTCCTGAATATATTCAGGAAAAAACGCATACGCCCTTTTTGGCCAAGGGCATCATTGTCGACGTTTTGCTGCTTTTCATGTGCTTTAAAGGCAATTCGAATCTACCTCCTGAAATCTGTTTCCTGCAATTCTGCCTTGCTTTCAAATCCTCTTCGTTGCCTTCCCTCAATATATTTGTGGATGAGAGTTATCATTTATAACTCTGCAGGTTTTTGAATTGCAGTGCCCCTGAGCTCCATTTTTCAACTCGCTTTTTTGGGAGCTGGCCGCAAAAGCACTGGATGGCCTCAGGCCCTATTCTGGTTCCGGGCGGCAGGCTGAGCCTGCGGTTAATTCTTCTTCCTGATGGGAAAATAGAGTGACCTGTGCCTGTCCCAACACCTAGAGCTAGTCTCTCATTGGCTCCCCCTCTTCCCGTTCATCCTCAGGACAAATTGAAAGCTGTACGGAACAGGAGGTTAAAGGTGCTGATTCTCCAAGGAGGGAGATTGCTAGTAAAGCGGCTGGAATGGCGAACCCGAGCACAAGGAGATGAGAAATGAGGTGCGTTTTAGAAACCTTTCTCGGTCACACGGTCTACCACCTTCTGGGTTTCTCATGCATGTTTTCGATGTAGGAAGATGCCCTTGAACCTGGAGATTTGGGACCCATGGGATGGGTAACAGGCAGTAGTACTTTAAAGGCTCTGCGTTTGCTCCCCCAACCTCACCAAATCTCTCAGCCCCGAAAGTATCCACCCTTACGTCTCATCCAGCTGTGGGTCTAGATATGGTCAATCCAGGTGGCATCACAGCCCCTGAACGAATTTTGTAAGAATTTCTCTCTCTTTCACTGTCTTTGTTTCATGGGTTATTAAAATTAATTTATTTTTATAATGGGGTTTAGCTGCTTTTCACGGCTGTGTTTATGCCGCTTTACACCCACTTGACTCACATCCGGAGAGATATCAATACATAGGTTTTAAGATTCTTACTAGTCAGATATATTCTTGTGCGGTGAATAAGGGGTGTTGAGTCCAGTTCACTGAGCAAGGAGTAGGTCTTTCTATTACATATTGGGTTTATGGAACGGTATCTGAGCTAATTTGAAACCCTTGTTTTATGCATCACCCCACCTCACCTTTCCCGTTAAGCAGCCATAGTGTGTTTTCTAAACGTGTGACTCTGTTCTGTTTTGTAATTCAGTTCAAGTGTAGCGGTTTTTACATTCCCTCTATAAATGATAGCTTTTGATAAGTGTCTTTTTCTTTGTGACTTATTTCACTTAGAATCGTCGTACCTAAATCCACTCATCATGCTGCTACTAGCCTTATGACATTGATTTCATGGCTGAGTGATATTCCATTGTACATAAGGACCACCACATCTTTATCCATTTTTCTCTTTCCTGGGATACTTAAGGTGTCATGAAGTGGAGGTTCTTGTCAACAGAGCAGCCCTAAACTTTGGGGTGCCTGTGTCTTGCTGATTTTTAGTTTTCCCAATTTATACGCCAATGAGTGGATGTGCCCTATGCGCACTAAGCTGTGTTTTTTCGATGTTTCAGGACACACCGTACACTTCTCCAGAGTGGCTGTTGGCAATTTACATCCCGCCCATCAGCGTAGCAAGGCTCCCATTTCTCCATGGCCTGTCCTGCATTTCTGGTTTTGACACTTTTTTCAGGATGGCCCTTTTGACCCATGGGAAGCGAGACTTCTTTGTAGCGCTGATTTGCCTTTCCAGGTTGCTTGGTTGGCCAAAAAGGGCGTATGCGTTTTTTCCTGAATATATTCAGGAAAAAACGCATACGCCCTTTTTGGCCAAGGGCATCATTGTCGACGTTTTGCTGCTTTTCATGTGCTTTAAAGGCGATTCGAATCTACCTCCTGAAATCTGTTTCCTGCAATTCTGCCTTGCTTTCAAATCCTCTTCGTTGCCTTCCCTCAATATATTTGTGGATGAGAGTTATCATTTATAACTCTGCAGGTTTGTGAATTGCAGTGCCCCTGAGCTCCATTTTTCAACTCGCTTTTTTGGGAGCTGGCCGCAAAAGCACTGGATGGCCTCAGGCCCTATTCTGGTTCCGGGCGGCAGGCTGAGCCTGTGGTTAATTCTTCTTCCTGATGGGAAAATAGAGTGACCTGTGCCTGTCCCAACACCTAGAGCTAGTCTCTCATTGGCTCCCCCTCTTCCCGTTCATCCTCAGGACAAATTGAAAGCTGTACGGAACAGGAGGTTAAAGGTGCTGATTCTCCAAGGAGGGAGATTGCTAGTAAAGCGGCTGGAATGGCGAACCCGAGCACAAGGAGATGAGAAATGAGGTGCGTTTTAGAAACCTTTCTCGGTCACACGGTCTACCACCTTCTGGGTTTCTCATGCATGTTTTCGATGTAGGAAGATGCCCTTGAACCTGGAGATTTGGGACCCATGGGATGGGTAACAGGCAGTAGTACTTTACAGGCTCTGCGTTTGCTCCCCCAACCTCACCAAATCTCTCAGCCCCGAAAGTATCCACCCTTACGTCTCATCCAGCTGTGGGTCTAGATATGGTCAATCCAGGTGGCATCACAGCCCCTGAACGAATTTTGTAAGAATTTCTCTCTCTTTCACTGTCTTTGTTTCACGGGTTTTTAAAATTAATTTATTTTTATAACGGGGTTTATCTGCTTTTCACGGCTGTGTTTATGCCGCTTTACACCCACTTGTCTCACATCCAGAGAGATATCAATACATAGGTTTTAAGATTCTTACTAGTCAGATATATTCTTGTGTGGTGAAGAGGGGGTGTTGAGTCCAGTTCACTGAGCAAGGAGTAGGTCTTTCTATTACATATTTGGTTTATGGAACGGTATCTGAGCTAATTTGAAACCCTTGTTTTATGCATCACCCCACCTCACCTTTCCCGTTAAGCAGTCATAGTGTGTTTTGTAAACGTGTGACTCTGTTCTGTTTTTAATTCAGTTCAAGTGTAGCGGTTTGTACATTCCCTCTATAAGTGATAGCTTATGATAAGTGCCTTTTTCTGTGTGACTTATTTCACTTAGAATCGTCGTACCTAAATCCACTCATCATGCTGCTACTAGCCTTATGACATTGATTTCATGGCTGAGTGATATTCCATTGTACATAAGGACCACCACATCTTTATCCATTTTTCTCTTTCCTGGGATATTTAAGGTGTCATGAAGTGGAGGTTCTTGTCAACAGAGCAGCCCTAAACTTTGGGGTGCCTGTGTCTTGCTGATTTTTAGTTTTCCCAATTTATACGCCCTTGAGTGGAAGTGCCCTATGCGCTCTAAGCTGTGTTTTTTAGATGTTTCAGGACACACCGTAAACTTCTCCAGAGTGGCTGTTGGCAATTTACATCCCGCCCATCAGCGTAGCAAGGCTCCCATTTCTCCATGGCCTGTCCTGCATTTCTGGTTTTGACACTTTTTTCAGGATGGCCCTTTTGACCCATGGGAAGCGAGACTTCTTTGTAGCGCTGATTTGCCTTTCCAGGTTGCTTGGTTGGCCAAAAAGGGCGTATGCGTTTTTTCCTGAATATATTCAGGAAAAAACGCATACGCCCTTTTTGGCCAAGGGCATCATTGTCGATGTTTTGCTGCTTTTCATGTGCTTTAAAGGCAATTCGAATCTACCTCCTGAAATCTGTTTCCTGCAATTCTGCCTTGCTTTCAAATCCTCTTCGTTGCCTTCCCTCAATATATTTGTGGATGAGAGTTATCATTTATAACTCTGCAGGTTTGTGAATTGCAGTTCCCCTGAGCTCCATTTTTCAACTCGCTTTTTTGGGAGCTGGCCGCAAAAGCACTGGATGGCCTCAGGCCCTATTCTGGTTCCGGGCGGCAGGCTGAGCCTGCGGTTAATTCTTCTTCCTGATGGGAAAATAGAGTGACCTGTGCCTGTCCCAACACCTAGAGCTAGTCTCTCATTGGCTCCCCCTCTTCCCGTTCATCCTCAGGACAAATTGAAAGCTGTACGGAACAGGAGGTTAAAGGTGCTGATTCTCCAAGGAGGGAGATTGCTAGTAAAGCGGCTGGAATGGCGAACCCGAGCACAAGGAGATGAGAAATGAGGTGCGTTTTAGAAACCTTTCTCGGTCACACGGTCTACCACCTTCTGGGTTTCTCATGCATGTTTTCGATGTAGGAAGATGCCCTTGAACCTGGAGATTTGGGACCCATGGGATGGGTAACAGGCAGTAGTACTTTAAAGGCTCTGCGTTTGCTCCCCCAACCTCACCAAATCTCTCAGCCCCGAAAGTATCCACCCTTACGTCTCATCCAGCTGTGGGTCTAGATATGGTCAATCCAGGTGGCATCACAGCCCCTGAACGAATTTTGTAAGAATTTCTCTCTCTTTCACTGTCTTTGTTTCATGGGTTATTAAAATTAATTTATTTTTATAATGGGGTTTAGCTGCTTTTCACGGCTGTGTTTATGCCGCTTTACACCCACTTGACTCACATCCGGAGAGATATCAATACATAGGTTTTAAGATTCTTACTAGTCAGATATATTCTTGTGCGGTGAATAAGGGGTGTTGAGTCCAGTTCACTGAGCAAGGAGTAGGTCTTTCTATTACATATTGGGTTTATGGAACGGTATCTGAGCTAATTTGAAACCCTTGTTTTATGCATCACCCCACCTCACCTTTCCCGTTAAGCAGCCATAGTGTGTTTTCTAAACGTGTGACTCTGTTCTGTTTTGTAATTCAGTTCAAGTGTAGCGGTTTTTACATTCCCTCTATAAATGATAGCTTTTGATAAGTGTCTTTTTCTTTGTGACTTATTTCACTTAGAATCGTCGTACCTAAATCCACTCATCATGCTGCTACTAGCCTTATGACATTGATTTCATGGCTGAGTGATATTCCATTGTACATAAGGACCACCACATCTTTATCCATTTTTCTCTTTCCTGGGATACTTAAGGTGTCATGAAGTGGAGGTTCTTGTCAACAGAGCAGCCCTAAACTTTGGGGTGCCTGTGTCTTGCTGATTTTTAGTTTTCCCAATTTATACGCCAATGAGTGGATGTGCCCTATGCGCACTAAGCTGTGTTTTTTCGATGTTTCAGGACACACCGTACACTTCTCCAGAGTGGCTGTTGGCAATTTACATCCCGCCCATCAGCGTAGCAAGGCTCCCATTTCTCCATGGCCTGTCCTGCATTTCTGGTTTTGACACTTTTTTCAGGATGGCCCTTTTGACCCATGGGAAGCGAGACTTCTTTGTAGCGCTGATTTGCCTTTCCAGGTTGCTTGGTTGGCCAAAAAGGGCGTATGCGTTTTTTCCTGAATATATTCAGGAAAAAACGCATACGCCCTTTTTGGCCAAGGGCATCATTGTCGACGTTTTGCTGCTTTTCATGTGCTTTAAAGGCGATTCGAATCTACCTCCTGAAATCTGTTTCCTGCAATTCTGCCTTGCTTTCAAATCCTCTTCGTTGCCTTCCCTCAATATATTTGTGGATGAGAGTTATCATTTATAACTCTGCAGGTTTGTGAATTGCAGTGCCCCTGAGCTCCATTTTTCAACTCGCTTTTTTGGGAGCTGGCCGCAAAAGCACTGGATGGCCTCAGGCCCTATTCTGGTTCCGGGCGGCAGGCTGAGCCTGTGGTTAATTCTTCTTCCTGATGGGAAAATAGAGTGACCTGTGCCTGTCCCAACACCTAGAGCTAGTCTCTCATTGGCTCCCCCTCTTCCCGTTCATCCTCAGGACAAATTGAAAGCTGTACGGAACAGGAGGTTAAAGGTGCTGATTCTCCAAGGAGGGAGATTGCTAGTAAAGCGGCTGGAATGGCGAACCCGAGCACAAGGAGATGAGAAATGAGGTGCGTTTTAGAAACCTTTCTCGGTCACACGGTCTACCACCTTCTGGGTTTCTCATGCATGTTTTCGATGTAGGAAGATGCCCTTGAACCTGGAGATTTGGGACCCATGGGATGGGTAACAGGCAGTAGTACTTTACAGGCTCTGCGTTTGCTCCCCCAACCTCACCAAATCTCTCAGCCCCGAAAGTATCCACCCTTACGTCTCATCCAGCTGTGGGTCTAGATATGGTCAATCCAGGTGGCATCACAGCCCCTGAACGAATTTTGTAAGAATTTCTCTCTCTTTCACTGTCTTTGTTTCACGGGTTTTTAAAATTAATTTATTTTTATAACGGGGTTTATCTGCTTTTCACGGCTGTGTTTATGCCGCTTTACACCCACTTGTCTCACATCCAGAGAGATATCAATACATAGGTTTTAAGATTCTTACTAGTCAGATATATTCTTGTGTGGTGAAGAGGGGGTGTTGAGTCCAGTTCACTGAGCAAGGAGTAGGTCTTTCTATTACATATTTGGTTTATGGAACGGTATCTGAGCTAATTTGAAACCCTTGTTTTATGCATCACCCCACCTCACCTTTCCCGTTAAGCAGTCATAGTGTGTTTTGTAAACGTGTGACTCTGTTCTGTTTTTAATTCAGTTCAAGTGTAGCGGTTTGTACATTCCCTCTATAAGTGATAGCTTATGATAAGTGCCTTTTTCTGTGTGACTTATTTCACTTAGAATCGTCGTACCTAAATCCACTCATCATGCTGCTACTAGCCTTATGACATTGATTTCATGGCTGAGTGATATTCCATTGTACATAAGGACCACCACATCTTTATCCATTTTTCTCTTTCCTGGGATATTTAAGGTGTCATGAAGTGGAGGTTCTTGTCAACAGAGCAGCCCTAAACTTTGGGGTGCCTGTGTCTTGCTGATTTTTAGTTTTCCCAATTTATACGCCCTTGAGTGGAAGTGCCCTATGCGCTCTAAGCTGTGTTTTTTAGATGTTTCAGGACACACCGTAAACTTCTCCAGAGTGGCTGTTGGCAATTTACATCCCGCCCATCAGCGTAGCAAGGCTCCCATTTCTCCATGGCCTGTCCTGCATTTCTGGTTTTGACACTTTTTTCAGGATGGCCCTTTTGACCCATGGGAAGCGAGACTTCTTTGTAGCGCTGATTTGCCTTTCCAGGTTGCTTGGTTGGCCAAAAAGGGCGTATGCGTTTTTTCCTGAATATATTCAGGAAAAAACGCATACGCCCTTTTTGGCCAAGGGCATCATTGTCGACGTTTTGCTGCTTTTCATGTGCTTTAAAGGCAATTCGAATCTACCTCCTGAAATCTGTTTCCTGCAATTCTGCCTTGCTTTCAAATCCTCTTCGTTGCCTTCCCTCAATATATATGTGGATGAGAGTTATCATTTATAACTCTGCAGGTTTGTGAATTGCAGTGCCCCTGAGCTCCATTTTTCAACTCGCTTTTTTGGGAGCTGGCCGCAAAAGCACTGGATGGCCTCAGGCCCTATTCTGGTTCCGGGCGGCAGGCTGAGCCTGCGGTTAATTCTTCTTCCTGATGGGAAAATAGAGTGACCTGTGCCTGTCCCAACACCTAGAGCTAGTCTCTCATTGGCTCCCCCTCTTCCCGTTCATCCTCAGGACAAATTGAAAGCTGTACGGAACAGGAGGTTAAAGGTGCTGATTCTCCAAGGAGGGAGATTGCTAGTAAAGCGGCTGGAATGGCGAACCCGAGCACAAGGAGATGAGAAATGAGGTGCGTTTTAGAAACCTTTCTCGGTCACACGGTCTACCACCTTCTGGGTTTCTCATGCATGTTTTCGATGTAGGAAGATGCCCTTGAACCTGGAGATTTGGGACCCATGGGTTGGGTAAGAGGCAGTAGTACTTTAAAGGCTCTGCGTTTGCTCCCCCAACCTCACCAAATCTCTCAGCCCCGAAAGTATCCACCCTTACGTCTCATCCAGCTGTGGGTCTAGATATGGTCAATCCAGGTGGCATCACAGCCCCTGAACGAATTTTGTAAGAATTTCTCTCTCTTTCACTGTCTTTGTTTCATGGGTTATTAAAATTAATTTATTTTTATAATGGGGTTTAGCTGCTTTTCACGGCTGTGTTTATGCCGCTTTACACCCACTTGACTCACATCCGGAGAGATATCAATACATAGGTTTTAAGATTCTTACTAGTCAGATATATTCTTGTGCGGTGAATAAGGGGTGTTGAGTCCAGTTCACTGAGCAAGGAGTAGGTCTTTCTATTACATATTGGGTTTATGGAACGGTATCTGAGCTAATTTGAAACCCTTGTTTTATGCATCACCCCACCTCACCTTTCCCGTTAAGCAGCCATAGTGTGTTTTCTAAACGTGTGACTCTGTTCTGTTTTGTAATTCAGTTCAAGTGTAGCGGTTTTTACATTCCCTCTATAAATGATAGCTTTTGATAAGTGTCTTTTTCTGTGTGACTTATTTCACTTAGAATCGTCGTACCTAAATCCACTCATCATGCTGCTACTAGCCTTATGACATTGATTTCATGGCTGAGTGATATTCCATTGTACATAAGGACCACCACATCTTTATCCATTTTTCTCTTTCCTGGGATATTTAAGGTGTCATGAAGTGGAGGTTCTTGTCAACAGAGCAGCCCTAAACTTTGGGGTGCCTGTGTCTTGCTGATTTTTAGTTTTCCCAATTTATACGCCCTTGAGTGGAAGTGCCCTATGCGCTCTAAGCTGTGTTTTTTAGATGTTTCAGGACACACCGTAAACTTCTCCAGAGTGGCTGTTGGCAATTTACATCCCGCCCATCAGCGTAGCAAGGCTCCCATTTCTCCATGGCCTGTCCTGCATTTCTGGTTTTGACACTTTTTTCAGGATGGCCCTTTTGACCCATGGGAAGCGAGACTTCTTTGTAGCGCTGATTTGCCTTTCCAGGTTGCTTGGTTGGCCAAAAAGGGCGTATGCGTTTTTTCCTGAATATATTCAGGAAAAAACGCATACGCCCTTTTTGGCCAAGGGCATCATTGTCGACGTTTTGCTGCTTTTCATGTGCTTTAAAGGCGATTCGAATCTACCTCCTGAAATCTGTTTCCTGCAATTCTGCCTTGCTTTCAAATCCTCTTCGTTGCCTTCCCTCAATATATTTGTGGATGAGAGTTATCATTTATAACTCTGCAGGTTTGTGAATTGCAGTGCCCCTGAGCTCCATTTTTCAACTCGCTTTTTTGGGAGCTGGCCGCAAAAGCACTGGATGGCCTCAGGCCCTATTCTGGTTCCGGGCGGCAGGCTGAGCCTGCGGTTAATTCTTCTTCCTGATGGGAAAATAGAGTGACCTGTGCCTGTCCCAACACCTAGAGCTAGTCTCTCATTGGCTCCCCCTCTTCCCGTTCATCCTCAGGACAAATTGAAAGCTGTACGGAACAGGAGGTTAAAGGTGCTGATTCTCCAAGGAGGGAGATTGCTAGTAAAGCGGCTGGAATGGCGAACCCGAGCACAAGGAGATGAGAAATGAGGTGCGTTTTAGAAACCTTTCTCGGTCACACGGTCTACCACCTTCTGGGTTTCTCATGCATGTTTTCGATGTAGGAAGATGCCCTTGAACCTGGAGATTTGGGACCCATGGGATGGGTAACAGGCAGTAGTACTTTAAAGGCTCTGCGTTTGCTCCCCCAACCTCACCAAATCTCTCAGCCCCGAAAGTATCCACCCTTACGTCTCATCCAGCTGTGGGTCTAGATATGGTCAATCCAGGTGGCATCACAGCCCCTGAACGAATTTTGTAAGAATTTCTCTCTCTTTCACTGTCTTTGTTTCATGGGTTATTAAAATTAATTTATTTTTATAATGGGGTTTAGCTGCTTTTCACGGCTGTGTTTATGCCGCTTTACACCCACTTGACTCACATCCGGAGAGATATCAATACATAGGTTTTAAGATTCTTACTAGTCAGATATATTCTTGTGCGGTGAATAAGGGGTGTTGAGTCCAGTTCACTGAGCAAGGAGTAGGTCTTTCTATTACATATTGGGTTTATGGAACGGTATCTGAGCTAATTTGAAACCCTTGTTTTATGCATCACCCCACCTCACCTTTCCCGTTAAGCAGCCATAGTGTGTTTTCTAAACGTGTGACTCTGTTCTGTTTTGTAATTCAGTTCAAGTGTAGCGGTTTTTACATTCCCTCTATAAATGATAGCTTTTGATAAGTGTCTTTTTCTTTGTGACTTATTTCACTTAGAATCGTCGTACCTAAATCCACTCATCATGCTGCTACTAGCCTTATGACATTGATTTCATGGCTGAGTGATATTCCATTGTACATAAGGACCACCACATCTTTATCCATTTTTCTCTTTCCTGGGATATTTAAGGTGTCATGAAGTGGAGGTTCTTGTCAACAGAGCAGCCCTAAACTTTGGGGTGCCTGTGTCTTGCTGATTTTTAGTTTTCCCAATTTATACGCCAATGAGTGGATGTGCCCTATGCGCACTAAGCTGTGTTTTTTCGATGTTTCAGGACACACCGTACACTTCTCCAGAGTGGCTGTTGGCAATTTACATCCCGCCCATCAGCGTAGCAAGGCTCCCATTTCTCCATGGCCTGTCCTGCATTTCTGGTTTTGACACTTTTTTCAGGATGGCCCTTTTGACCCATGGGAAGCGAGACTTCTTTGTAGCGCTGATTTGCCTTTCCAGGTTGCTTGGTTGGCCAAAAAGGGCGTATGCGTTTTTTCCTGAATATATTCAGGAAAAAACGCATACGCCCTTTTTGGCCAAGGGCATCATTGTCGACGTTTTGCTGCTTTTCATGTGCTTTAAAGGCGATTCGAATCTACCTCCTGAAATCTGTTTCCTGCAATTCTGCCTTGCTTTCAAATCCTCTTCGTTGCCTTCCCTCAATATATTTGTGGATGAGAGTTATCATTTATAACTCTGCAGGTTTGTGAATTGCAGTGCCCCTGAGCTCCATTTTTCAACTCGCTTTTTTGGGAGCTGGCCGCAAAAGCACTGGATGGCCTCAGGCCCTATTCTGGTTCCCGGCGGCAGGCTGAGCCTGTGGTTAATTCTTCTTCCTGATGGGAAAATAGAGTGACCTGTGCCTGTCCCAACACCTAGAGCTAGTCTCTCATTGGCTCCCCCTCTTCCCGTTCATCCTCAGGACAAATTGAAAGCTGTACGGAACAGGAGGTTAAAGGTGCTGATTCTCCAAGGAGGGAGATTGCTAGTAAAGCGGCTGGAATGGCGAACCCGAGCACAAGGAGATGAGAAATGAGGTGCGTTTTAGAAACCTTTCTCGGTCACACGGTCTACCACCTTCTGGGTTTCTCATGCATGTTTTCGATGTAGGAAGATGCCCTTGAACCTGGAGATTTGGGACCCATGGGATGGGTAACAGGCAGTAGTACTTTACAGGCTCTGCGTTTGCTCCCCCAACCTCACCAAAACTCTCAGCCCCGAAAGTATCCACCCTTACGTCTCATCCAGCTGTGGGTCTAGATATGGTCAATCCAGGTGGCATCACAGCCCCTGAACGAATTTTGTAAGAATTTCTCTCTCTTTCACTGTCTTTGTTTCACGGGTTTTTAAAATTAATTTATTTTTATAACGGGGTTTATCTGCTTTTCACGGCTGTGTTTATGCCGCTTTACACCCACTTGTCTCACATCCAGAGAGATATCAATACATAGGTTTTAAGATTCTTACTAGTCAGATATATTCTTGTGTGGTGAAGAGGGGGTGTTGAGTCCAGTTCACTGAGCAAGGAGTAGGTCTTTCTATTACATATTTGGTTTATGGAACGGTATCTGAGCTAATTTGAAACCCTTGTTTTATGCATCACCCCACCTCACCTTTCCCGTTAAGCAGTCATAGTGTGTTTTGTAAACGTGTGACTCTGTTCTGTTTTTAATTCAGTTCAAGTGTAGCGGTTTGTACATTCCCTCTATAAGTGATAGCTTATGATAAGTGTCTTTTTCTGTGTGACTTATTTCACTTAGAATCGTCGTACCTAAATCCACTCATCATGCTGCTACTAGCCTTATGACATTGATTTCATGGCTGAGTGATATTCCATTGTACATAAGGACCACCACATCTTTATCCATTTTTCTCTTTCCTGGGATATTTAAGGTGTCATGAAGTGGAGGTTCTTGTCAACAGAGCAGCCCTAAACTTTGGGGTGCCTGTGTCTTGCTGATTTTTAGTTTTCCCAATTTATACGCCCTTGAGTGGAAGTGCCCTATGCGCTCTAAGCTGTGTTTTTTAGATGTTTCAGGACACACCGTAAACTTCTCCAGAGTGGCTGTTGGCAATTTACATCCCGCCCATCAGCGTAGCAAGGCTCCCATTTCTCCATGGCCTGTCCTGCATTTCTGGTTTTGACACTTTTTTCAGGATGGCCCTTTTGACCCATGGGAAGCGAGACTTCTTTGTAGCGCTGATTTGCCTTTCCAGGTTGCTTGGTTGGCCAAAAAGGGCGTATGCGTTTTTTCCTGAATATATTCAGGAAAAAACGCATACGCCCTTTTTGGCCAAGGGCATCATTGTCGACGTTTTGCTGCTTTTCATGTGCTTTAAAGGCAATTCGAATCTACCTCCTGAAATCTGTTTCCTGCAATTCTGCCTTGCTTTCAAATCCTCTTCGTTGCCTTCCCTCAATATATTTGTGGATGAGAGTTATCATTTATAACTCTGCAGCTTTGTGAATTGCAGTGCCCCTGAGCTCCATTTTTCAACTCGCTTTTTTGGGAGCTGGCCGCAAAAGCACTGGATGGCCTCAGGCCCTATTCTGGTTCCGGGCGGCAGGCTGAGCCTGCGGTTAATTCTTCTTCCTGATGGGAAAATAGAGTGACCTGTGCCTGTCCCAACACCTAGAGCTAGTCTCTCATTGGCTCCCCCTCTTCCCGTTCATCCTCAGGACAAATTGAAAGCTGTACGGAACAGGAGGTTAAAGGTGCTGATTCTCCAAGGAGGGAGATTGCTAGTAAAGCGGCTGGAATGGCGAACCCGAGCACAAGGAGATGAGAAATGAGGTGCGTTTTAGAAACCTTTCTCGGTCACACGGTCTACCACCTTCTGGGTTTCTCATGCATGTTTTCGATGTAGGAAGATGCCCTTGAACCTGGAGATTTGGGACCCATGGGATGGGTAACAGGCAGTAGTACTTTAAAGGCTCTGCGTTTGCTCCCCCAACCTCACCAAATCTCTCAGCCCCGAAAGTATCCACCCTTACGTCTCATCCAGCTGTGGGTCTAGATATGGTCAATCCAGGTGGCATCACAGCCCCTGAACGAATTTTGTAAGAATTTCTCTCTCTTTCACTGTCTTTGTTTCACGGGTTATTAAAATTAATTTATTTTTATAATGGGGTTTAGCTGCTTTTCACGGCTGTGTTTATGCCGCTTTACACCCACTTGACTCACATCCGGAGAGATATCAATACATAGGTTTTAAGATTCTTACTAGTCAGATATATTCTTGTGCGGTGAATAAGGGGTGTTGAGTCCAGTTCACTGAACAAGGAGTAGGTCTTTCTATTACATATTGGGTTTATGGAACGGTATCTGAGCTAATTTGAAACCCTTGTTTTATGCATCACCCCACCTCACCTTTCCCGTTAAGCAGCCATAGTGTGTTTTCTAAACGTGTGACTCTGTTCTGTTTTGTAATTCAGTTCAAGTGTAGCGGTTTTTACATTCCCTCTATAAATGATAGCTTTTGATAAGTGTCTTTTTCTTTGTGACTTATTTCACTTAGAATCGTCGTACCTAAATCCACTCATCATGCTGCTACTAGCCTTATGACATTGATTTCATGGCTGAGTGATATTCCATTGTACATAAGGACCACCACATCTTTATCCATTTTTCTCTTTCCTGGGATATTTAAGGTGTCATGAAGTGGAGGTTCTTGTCAACAGAGCAGCCCTAAACTTTGGGGTGCCTGTGTCTTGCTGATTTTTAGTTTTCCCAATTTATACGCCCTTGAGTGGAAGTGCCCTATGCGCTCTAAGCTGTGTTTTTTAGATGTTTCAGGACACACCGTAAACTTCTCCAGAGTGGCTGTTGGCAATTTACATCCCGCCCATCAGCGTAGCAAGGCTCCCATTTCTCCATGGCCTGTCCTGCATTTCTGGTTTTGACACTTTTTTCAGGATGGCCCTTTTGACCCATGGGAAGCGAGACTTCTTTGTAGCGCTGATTTGCCTTTCCAGGTTGCTTGGTTGGCCAAAAAGGGCGTATGCGTTTTTTCCTGAATATATTCAGGAAAAAACGCATACGCCCTTTTTGGCCAAGGGCATCATTGTCGACGTTTTGCTGCTTTTCATGTGCTTTAAAGGCAATTCGAATCTACCTCCTGAAATCTGTTTCCTGCAATTCTGCCTTGCTTTCAAATCCTCTTCGTTGCCTTCCCTCAATATATTTGTGGATGAGAGTTATCATTTATAACTCTGCAGGTTTGTGAATTGCAGTGCCCCTGAGCTCCATTTTTCAACTCGCTTTTTTGGGAGCTGGCCGCAAAAGCACTGGATGGCCTCAGGCCCTATTCTGGTTCCGGGCGGCAGGCTGAGCCTGCGGTTAATTCTTCTTCCTGATGGGAAAATAGAGTGACCTGTGCCTGTCCCAACACCTAGAGCTAGTCTCTCATTGGCTCCCCCTCTTCCCGTTCATCCTCAGGACAAATTGAAAGCTGTACGGAACAGGAGGTTAAAGGTGCTGATTCTCCAAGGAGGGAGATTGCTAGTAAAGCGGCTGGAATGGCGAACCCGAGCACAAGGAGATGAGAAATGAGGTGCGTTTTAGAAACCTTTCTCGGTCACACGGTCTACCACCTTCTGGGTTTCTCATGCATGTTTTCGATGTAGGAAGATGCCCTTGAACCTGGAGATTTGGGACCCATGGGATGGGTAACAGGCAGTAGTACTTTAAAGGCTCTGCGTTTGCTCCCCCAACCTCACCAAATCTCTCAGCCCCGAAAGTATCCACCCTTACGTCTCATCCAGCTGTGGGTCTAGATATGGTCAATCCAGGTGGCATCACAGCCCCTGAACGAATTTTGTAAGAATTTCTCTCTCTTTCCCTGTCTTTGTTTCACGGGTTATTAAAATTAATTTATTTTTATAATGGGGTTTAGCTGCTTTTCACGGCTGTGTTTATGCCGCTTTACACCCACTTGACTCACATCCGGAGAGATATCAATACATAGGTTTTAAGATTCTTACTAGTCAGATATATTCTTGTGCGGTGAATAAGGGGTGTTGAGTCCAGTTCACTGAGCAAGGAGTAGGTCTTTCTATTACATATTGGGTTTATGGAACGGTATCTGAGCTAATTTGAAACCCTTGTTTTATGCATCACCCCACCTCACCTTTCCCGTTAAGCAGCCATAGTGTGTTTTCTAAACGTGTGACTCTGTTCTGTTTTGTAATTCAGTTCAAGTGTAGCGGTTTTTACATTCCCTCTATAAATGATAGCTTTTGATAAGTGTCTTTTTCTTTGTGACTTATTTCACTTAGAATCGTCGTACCTAAATCCACTCATCATGCTGCTACTAGCCTTATGACATTGATTTCATGGCTGAGTGATATTCCATTGTACATAAGGACCACCACATCTTTATCCATTTTTCTCTTTCCTGGGATATTTAAGGTGTCATGAAGTGGAGGTTCTTGTCAACAGAGCAGCCCTAAACTTTGGGGTGCCTGTGTCTTGCTGATTTTTAGTTTTCCCAATTTATACGCCCTTGAGTGGAAGTGCCCTATGCGCTCTAAGCTGTGTTTTTTAGATGTTTCAGGACACACCGTAAACTTCTCCAGAGTGGCTGTTGGCAATTTACATCCCGCCCATCAGCGTAGCAAGGCTCCCATTTCTCCATGGCCTGTCCTGCATTTCTGGTTTTGACACTTTTTTCAGGATGGCCCTTTTGACCCATGGGAAGCGAGACTTCTTTGTAGCGCTGATTTGCCTTTCCAGGTTGCTTGGTTGGCAAAAAAGGGCGTATGCGTTTTTTCCTGAATATATTCAGGAAAAAACGCATACGCCCTTTTTGGCCAAGGGCATCATTGTCAACGTTTTGCTGCTTTTCATGTGCTTTAAAGGCAATTCGAATCTACCTCCTGAAATCTGTTTCCTGCAATTCTGCATTGCTTTCAAATCCTCTTCGTTGCCTTCCCTCAATATATTTGTGGATGAGAGTTATCATTTATAACTCTGCAGGTTTGTGAATTGCAGTGCCCCTGAGCTCCATTTTTCAACTCGCTGTTTTGGGAGCTGGCCGCAAAAGCACTGGATGGCCTCAGGCCCTATTCTGGTTCCGGGCGGCAGGCTGAGCCTGCGGTTAATTCTTCTTCCTGATGGGAAAATAGAGTGACCTGTGCCTGTCCCAACACCTAGAGGTAGTCTCTCATTGGCTCCCCCTCTTCCCGTTCATCCTCAGGACAAATTGAAAGCTGTACGGAACAGGAGGTTAAAGGTGCTGATTCTCCAAGGAGGGAGATTGCTAGTAAAGCGGCTGGAATGGCGAACCCGAGCACAAGGAGATGAGAAATGAGGTGCGTTTTAGAAACCTTTCTCGGTCACACGGTCTACCACCTTCTGGGTTTCTCATGCATGTTTTCGATGTAGGAAGATGCCCTTGAACCTGGAGATTTGGGACCCATGGGATGGGTAACAGGCAGTAGTACTTTAAAGGCTCTGCGTTTGCTCCCCCAACCTCACCAAATCTCTCAGCCCCGAAAGTATCCACCCTTACGTCTCATCCAGCTGTGGGTCTAGATATGGTCAATCCAGGTGGCATCACAGCCCCTGAACGAATTTTGTAAGAATTTCTCTCTCTTTCACTGTCTTTGTTTCACGGGTTATTAAAATTAATTTATTTTTATAATGGGGTTTAGCTGCTTTTCACGGCTGTGTTTATGCCGCTTTACACCCACTTGACTCACATCCGGAGAGATATCAATACATAGGTTTTAAGATTCTTACTAGTCAGATATATTCTTGTGCGGTGAATAAGGGGTGTTGAGTCCAGTTCACTGAGCAAGGAGTAGGTCTTGTCTATTACATATTGGGTTTATGGAACGGTATCTGAGCTAATTTGAAACCCTTGTTTTATGCATCACCCCACCTCACCTTTCCCGTTAAGCAGCCATAGTGTGTTTTCTAAACGTGTGACTCTGTTCTGTTTTGTAATTCAGTTCAAGTGTAGCGGTTTTTACAATCCCTCTATAAATGATAGCTTTTGATAAGTGTCTTTTTCTTTGTGACTTATTTCACTTAGAATCGTCGTACCTAAATCCACTCATCATGCTGCTACTAGCCTTATGACATTGATTTCATGGCTGAGTGATATTCCATTGTACATAAGGACCACCACATCTTTATCCATTTTTCTCTTTCCTGGGATATTTAAGGTGTCATGAAGTGGAGGTTCTTGTCAATAGAGCAGCCCTAAACTTTGGGGTGCCTGTGTCTTGCTGATTTTTAGTTTTCCCAATTTATACGCCCTTGAGTGGAAGTGCCCTATGCGCTCTAAGCTGTGTTTTTTAGATGTTTCAGGACACACCGTAAACTTCTCCAGAGTGGCTGTTGGCAATTTACATCCCGCCCATCAGCGTAGCAAGGCTCCCATTTCGCCATGGCCTGTCCTGCATTTCTGGTTTTGACACTTTTTTCAGGATGGCCCTTTTGACCCATGGGAAGCGAGACTTCTTTGTAGCGCTGATTTGCCTTTCCAGGTTGCTTGGTTGGCCAAAAAGGGCGTATGCGTTTTTTCCTGAATATATTCAGGAAAAAACGCATACGCCCTTTTTGGCCAAGGGCATCATTGTCGACGTTTTGCCGCTTTTCATGTGCTTTAAAGGCGATTCGAATCTACCTCCTGAAATCTGTTTCCTGCCATTCTGCCTTGAGTTCAAATCCTCTTCTTTGCCTTCCCTCAATACATTTGTGGACTAGAGTTATCATTTATAACTCTGCAGGTTTGTGAATTGCAGTGCCCTGAAGCTCCATTTTACAAGTCGCTTTTTTGGGAGCTGGCCGCAAAAGCGCAGGATGGCCTCAGGCCCTATTCTGGTTCCGGGCGGCAGGCTGAGCCTGTGGTTAATTCTTCTTCCTGATGGGAAAATAGAGTGACCTGTGCCTGTCCCAACACCTAGAGCTAGTCTCTCATTGGCTCCCCCTCTTCCCGTTCATCCTCAGGACAAATTGAAAGCTGTACGGAACAGGAGGTTAAAGGTGCTGATTCTCCAAGGAGGGAGATTGCTAGTAAAGCGGCTGGAATGGCGAACCCGAGCACAAGGAGATGAGAAATGAGGTGCGTTTTAGAAACCTTTCTCGGTCACACGGTCTACCACCTTCTGGGTTTCTCATGCATGTTTTCGATGTAGGAAGATGCCCTTGAACCTGGAGATTTGGGACCCATGGGATGGGTAACAGGCAGTAGTACTTTAAAGGCTCTGCGTTTGCTCCCCCAACCTCACCAAATCTCTCAGCCCCGAAAGTATCCACCCTTACGTCTCATCCAGCTGTGGGTCTAGATATGGTCAATCCAGGTGGCATCACAGCCCCTGAACGAATTTTGTAAGAATTTCTCTCTCTTTCACTGTCTTTGTTTCACGGGTTTTTAAAATTAATTTATTTTTATAACGGGGTTTATCTGCTTTTCACGGCTGTGTTTATGCCGCTTTACACCCACTTGTCTCACATCCAGAGAGATATCAATACATAGGTTTTAAGATTCTTACTAGTCAGATATATTCTTGTGCGGTGAAGAGGGGGTGTTGAGTCCAGTTCACTGAGCAAGGAGTAGGTCTTTCTATTACATATTTGGTTTATGGAACGGTATCTGAGCTAATTTGAAACCCTTGTTTTATGCATCACCCCACCTCACCTTTCCCGTTAAGCAGCCATAGTGTGTTTTGTAAACGTGTGACTCTGTTCTGTTTTTAATTCAGTTCAAGGGTAGCGGTTTGTACATTCCCTCTATAAGTGATAGCTTATGATAAGTGTCTTTTTCTGTGTGACTTATTTCACTTAGAATTGTCGTACCTAAATCCACTCATCATGCTGCTACTAGCCTTATGACATTGATTTCATGGCTGAATGATATTCCATTGTACATAAGGACCACCAATTCTTTATCCATTTTTCTCTTTCCTGGGATATTTAAGGTGTCATGAAGTGGAGGTTCTTGTCAACAGAGCAGCCCTAAACTTTGGGGTGCCTGTGTCTTGCTGATTTTTAGTTCTCCCAATTTATACGCCAATGAGTGGATGTGCCCTATGCGCACTAAGCTGTGTTTTTTCGATGTTTCAGGACACACCGTACACTTCTCCAGAGTGGCTGTTGGCAATTTACATCCCGCCCATCAGCGTAGCAAGGCTCCCATTTCGCCATGGCCTGTCCTGCATTTCTGGTTTTGACACTTTTTTCAGGATGGCCCTTTTGACCCATGGGAAGCGAGACTTCTTTGTAGCGCTGATTTGCCTTTCCAGGTTGCTTGGTTGGCCAAAAAGGGCGTATGCGTTTTTTCCTGAATATATTCAGGAAAAAACGCATACGCCCTTTTTGGCCAAGGGCATCATTGTCGACGTTTTGCCGCTTTTCATGTGCTGTAAAGGCGATTCGAATCTACCTCCTGAAATCTGTTTCCTGCCATTCTGCCTTGATTTCAAATCCTCTTCTTTGCCTTCCCTCAATACATTTGTGGACGAGAGTTATCATTTATAACTCTGCAGGTTTGTGAATTGCAGTGCCCTGAAGCTCCATTTTACAAGTCGCTTTTTTGGGAGCTGGCCGCAAAAGCGCAGGATGGCCTCAGGCCCTATTCTGGTTCCGGGCGGCAGGCTGAGCCTGTGGTTAATTCTTCTTCCTGATGGGAAAATAGAGTGACCTGTGCCTGTCCCAACACCTAGAGCTAGTCTCTCATTGGCTCCCCCTCTTCCCGTTCATCCTCAGGACAAATTGAAAGCTGTACGGAACAGGAGGTTAAAGGTGCTGATTCTCCAAGGAGGGAGATTGCTAGTAAAGCGGCTGGAATGGCGAACCCGAGCACAAGGAGATGAGAAATGAGGTGCGTTTTAGAAACCTTTCTCGGTCACACGGTCTACCACCTTCTGGGTTTCTCATGCATGTTTTCGATGTAGGAAGATGCCCTTGAACCTGGAGATTTGGGACCCATGGGATGGGTAACAGGCAGTAGTACTTTAAAGGCTCTGCGTTTGCTCCCCCAACCTCACCAAATCTCTCAGCCCCGAAAGTATCCACCCTTACGTCTCATCCAGCTGTGGGTCTAGATATGGTCAATCCAGGTGGCATCACAGCCCCTGAACGAATTTTGTAAGAATTTCTCTCTCTTTCACTGTCTTTGTTTCACGGGTTATTAAAATTAATTTATTTTTATAATGGGGTTTAGCTGCTTTTCACGGCTGTGTTTATGCCGCTTTACACCCACTTGACTCACATCCAGCGAGATATCAATACATAGGTTTTAAGATTCTTACTAGTCAGATATATTCTTGTGCGGTGAATAAGGGGTGTTGAGTCCAGTTCACTGAGCAAGGAGTAGGTCTTTCTATTACATATTGGGTTTATGGAACGGTATCTGAGCTAATTTGAAACCCTTGTTTTATGCATCACCCCACCTCACCTTTCCCGTTAAGCAGCCATAGTGTGTTTTCTAAACGTGTGACTCTGTTCTGTTTTGTAATTCAGTTCAAGTGTAGCGGTTTTTACATTCCCTCTATAAATGATAGCTTTTGATAAGTGTCTTTTTCTTTGTGACTTATTTCACTTAGAATCGTCGTATCTAAATCCACTCATCATGCTGCTACTAGCCTTATGACATTGATTTCATGGCTGAGTGATATTCCATTGTACATAAGGACCACCACATCTTTATCCATTTTTCTCTTTCCTGGGATATTTAAGGTGTCATGAAGTGGAGGTTCTTGTCAACAGAGCAGCCCTAAACTTTGGGGTGCCTGTGTCTTGCTGATTTTTAGTTTTCCCAATTTATACGCCCTTGAGTGGAAGTGCCCTATGCGCTCTAAGCTGTGTTTTTTAGATGTTTCAGGACACACCGTACACTTCTCCAGAGTGGCTGTTGGCAATTTACATCCCGCCCATCAGCGTAGCAAGGCTCCCATTTCGCCATGGCCTGTCCTGCATTTCTGGTTTTGACACTTTTTTCAGGATGGCCCTTTTGACCCATGGGAAGCGAGACTTCTTTGTAGCGCTGATTTGCCTTTCCAGGTTGCTTGGTTGGCCAAAAAGGGCGTATGCGTTTTTTCCTGAATATATTCAGGAAAAAACGCATACGCCCTTTTTGGCCAAGGGCATCATTGTCGACGTTTTGCTGCTTTTCATGTGCTTTAAAGGCGATTCGAATCTACCTCCTGAAATCTGTTTCCTGCAATTCTGCCTTGCTTTCAAATCCTCTTCGTTGCCTTCCCTCAATATATTTGTGGATGAGAGTTATCATTTATAACTCTGCAGGTTTGTGAATTGCAGTGCCCCTGAGCTCCATTTTTCAACTCGCTTTTTTGGGAGCTGGCCGCAAAAGCGCAGGATGGCCTCAGGCCCTATTCTGGTTCCGGGCGGCAGGCTGATCCTGTGGTTAATTCTTCTTCCTGATGGGAAAATAGAGTGACCTGTGCCTGTCCCAACACCTAGAGCTAGTCTCTCATTGGCTCCCCCTCTTCCCGTTCATCCTCAGGACAAATTGAAAGCTGTACGGAACAGGAGGTTAAAGGTGCTGATTCTCCAAGGAGGGAGATTGCTAGTAAAGCGGCTGGAATGGCGAACCCGAGCACAAGGAGATGAGAAATGAGGTGCGTTTTAGAAACCTTTCTCGGTCACACGGTCTACCACCTTCTGGGTTTCTCATGCATGTTTTCGATGTAGGAAGATGCCCTTGAACCTGGAGATTTGGGACCCATGGGATGGGTAACAGGCAGTAGTACTTTAAAGGCTCTGCGTTTGCTCCCCCAACCTCACCAAATCTCTCAGCCCCGAAAGTATCCACCCTTACGTCTCATCCAGCTGTGGGTCTAGATATGGTCAATCCAGGTGGCATCACAGCCCCTGAACGAATTTTGTAAGAATTTCTCTCTCTTTCACTGTCTTTGTTTCACGGGTTATTAAAATTAATTTATTTTTATAATGGGGTTTAGCTGCTTTTCACGGCTGTGTTTATGCCGCTTTACACCCACTTGACTCACATCCAGCGAGATATCAATACATAGGTTTTAAGATTCTTACTAGTCAGATATATTCTTGTGCGGTGAATAAGGGGTGTTGAGTCCAGTTCACTGAGCAAGGAGTAGGTCTTTCTATTACATATTGGGTTTATGGAACTGTATCTGAGCTAATTTGAAACCCTTGTTTTATGCATCACCCCACCTCACCTTTCCCGTTAAGCAGCCATAGTGTGTTTTCTAAACGTGTGACTCTGTTCTGTTTTGTAATTCAGTTCAAGTGTAGCGGTTTTTACATTCCCTCTATAAATGATAGCTTTTGATAAGTGTCTTTTTCTTTGTGACTTATTTCACTTAGAATCGTCGTACCTAAATCCACTCATCATGCTGCTACTAGCCTTATGACATTGATTTCATGGCTGAGTGATATTCCATTGTACATAAGGACCACCACATCTTTATCCATTTTTCTCTTTCCTGGGATATTTAAGGTGTCATGAAGTGGAGGTTCTTGTCAACAGAGCAGCCCTAAACTTTGGGGTGCCTGTGTCTTGCTGATTTTTAGTTTTCCCAATTTATACGCCCTTGAGTGGAAGTGCCCTATGCGCTCTAAGCTGTGTTTTTTAGATGTTTCAGGACACACCGTACACTTCTCCAGAGTGGCTGTTGGCAATTTACATCCCGCCCATCAGCGTAGCAAGGCTCCCATTTCTCCATGGCCTGTCCTGCATTTCTGGTTTTGACACTTTTTTCAGGATGGCCCTTTTGACCCATGGGAAGCGAGACTTCTTTGTAGCGCTGATTTGCCTTTCCAGGTTGCTTGGTTGGCCAAAAAGGGCGTATGCGTTTTTTCCTGAATATATTCAGGAGAAAACGCATACGCCCTTTTTGGCCAAGGGCATCATTGTCGACGTTTTGCTGCTTTTCATGTGCTTTAAAGGCAATTCGAATCTACCTCCTGAAATCTGTTTCCTGCAATTCTGCCTTGCTTTCAAATCCTCTTCGTTGCCTTCCCTCAATATATTTGTGGATGAGAGTTATCATTTATAACTCTGCAGGTTTGTGAATTGCAGTGCCCCTGAGCTCCATTTTTCAACTCGCTTTTTTGGGAGCTGGCCGCAAAAGCACTGGATGGCCTCAGGCCCTATTCTGGTTCCGGGCGGCAGGCTGAGCCTGCGGTTAATTCTTCTTCCTGATGGGAAAATAGAGTGACCTGTGCCTGTCCAAACACCTAGAGCTAGTCTCTCATTGGCTCCCCCTCTTCCCGTTCATCCTCAGGACAAATTGAAAGCTGTACGGAACAGGAGGTTAAAGGTGCTGATTCTCCAAGGAGGGAGATTGCTAGTAAAGCGGCTGGAATGGCGAACCCGAGCACAAGGAGATGAGAAATGAGGTGCGTTTTAGAAACCTTTCTCGGTCACACGGTCTACCACCTTCTGGGTTTCTCATGCATGTTTTCGATGTAGGAAGATGCCCTTGAACCTGGAGATTTGGGACCCATGGGATGGGTAACAGGCAGTAGTACTTTAAAGGCTCTGCGTTTGCTCCCCCAACCTCACCAAATCTCTCAGCCCCGAAAGTATCCACCCTTACGTCTCATCCAGCTGTGGGTCTAGATATGGTCAATCCAGGTGGCATCACAGCCCCTGAACGAATTTTGTAAGAATTTCTCTCTCTTTCACTGTCTTTGTTTCACGGGTTATTAAAATTAATTTATTTTTATAATGGGGTTTAGCTGCTTTTCACGGCTGTGTTTATGCCGCTTTACACCCACTTGACTCACATCCGGAGAGATATCAATACATAGGTTTTAAGATTCTTACTAGTCAGATATATTCTTGTGCGGTGAATAAGGGGTGTTGAGTCCAGTTCACTGAGCAAGGAGTAGGTCTTGTCTATTACATATTGGGTTTATGGAACGGTATCTGAGCTAATTTGAAACCCTTGTTTTATGCATCACCCCACCTCACCTTTCCCGTTAAGCAGCCATAGTGTGTTTTCTAAACGTGTGACTCTGTTCTGTTTTGTAATTCAGTTCAAGTGTAGCGGTTTTTACAATCCCTCTATAAATGATAGCTTTTGATAAGTGTCTTTTTCTTTGTGACTTATTTCACTTAGAATCGTCGTACCTAAATCCACTCATCATGCTGCTACTAGCCTTATGACATTGATTTCATGGCTGAGTGATATTCCATTGTACATAAGGACCACCACATCTTTATCCATTTTTCTCTTTCCTGGGATATTTAAGGTGTCATGAAGTGGAGGTTCTTGTCAATAGAGCAGCCCTAAACTTTGGGGTGCCTGTGTCTTGCTGATTTTTAGTTTTCCCAATTTATACGCCCTTGAGTGGAAGTGCCCTATGCGCTCTAAGCTGTGTTTTTTAGATGTTTCAGGACACACCGTAAACTTCTCCAGAGTGGCTGTTGGCAATTTACATCCCGCCCATCAGCGTAGCAAGGCTCCCATTTCGCCATGGCCTGTCCTGCATTTCTGGTTTTGACACTTTTTTCAGGATGGCCCTTTTGACCCATGGGAAGCGAGACTTCTTTGTAGCGCTGATTTGCCTTTCCAGGTTGCTTGGTTGGCCAAAAAGGGCGTATGCGTTTTTTCCTGAATATATTCAGGAAAAAACGCATACGCCCTTTTTGGCCAAGGGCATCATTGTCGACGTTTTGCCGCTTTTCATGTGCTTTAAAGGCGATTCGAATCTACCTCCTGAAATCTGTTTCCTGCCATTCTGCCTTGAGTTCAAATCCTCTTCTTTGCCTTCCCTCAATACATTTGTGGACTAGAGTTATCATTTATAACTCTGCAGGTTTGTGAATTGCAGTGCCCTGAAGCTCCATTTTACAAGTCGCTTTTTTGGGAGCTGGCCGCAAAAGCGCAGGATGGCCTCAGGCCCTATTCTGGTTCCGGGCGGCAGGCTGAGCCTGTGGTTAATTCTTCTTCCTGATGGGAAAATAGAGTGACCTGTGCCTGTCCCAACACCTAGAGCTAGTCTCTCATTGGCTCCCCCTCTTCCCGTTCATCCTCAGGACAAATTGAAAGCTGTACGGAACAGGAGGTTAAAGGTGCTGATTCTCCAAGGAGGGAGATTGCTAGTAAAGCGGCTGGAATGGCGAACCCGAGCACAAGGAGATGAGAAATGAGGTGCGTTTTAGAAACCTTTCTCGGTCACACGGTCTACCACCTTCTGGGTTTCTCATGCATGTTTTCGATGTAGGAAGATGCCCTTGAACCTGGAGATTTGGGACCCATGGGATGGGTAACAGGCAGTAGTACTTTAAAGGCTCTGCGTTTGCTCCCCCAACCTCACCAAATCTCTCAGCCCCGAAAGTATCCACCCTTACGTCTCATCCAGCTGTGGGTCTAGATATGGTCAATCCAGGTGGCATCACAGCCCCTGAACGAATTTTGTAAGAATTTCTCTCTCTTTCACTGTCTTTGTTTCACGGGTTTTTAAAATTAATTTATTTTTATAACGGGGTTTATCTGCTTTTCACGGCTGTGTTTATGCCGCTTTACACCCACTTGTCTCACATCCAGAGAGATATCAATACATAGGTTTTAAGATTCTTACTAGTCAGATATATTCTTGTGCGGTGAAGAGGGGGTGTTGAGTCCAGTTCACTGAGCAAGGAGTAGGTCTTTCTATTACATATTTGGTTTATGGAACGGTATCTGAGCTAATTTGAAACCCTTGTTTTATGCATCACCCCACCTCACCTTTCCCGTTAAGCAGCCATAGTGTGTTTTGTAAACGTGTGACTCTGTTCTGTTTTTAATTCAGTTCAAGGGTAGCGGTTTGTACATTCCCTCTATAAGTGATAGCTTATGATAAGTGTCTTTTTCTGTGTGACTTATTTCACTTAGAATTGTCGTACCTAAATCCACTCATCATGCTGCTACTAGCCTTATGACATTGATTTCATGGCTGAATGATATTCCATTGTACATAAGGACCACCAATTCTTTATCCATTTTTCTCTTTCCTGGGATATTTAAGGTGTCATGAAGTGGAGGTTCTTGTCAACAGAGCAGCCCTAAACTTTGGGGTGCCTGTGTCTTGCTGATTTTTAGTTCTCCCAATTTATACGCCAATGAGTGGATGTGCCCTATGCGCACTAAGCTGTGTTTTTTCGATGTTTCAGGACACACCGTACACTTCTCCAGAGTGGCTGTTGGCAATTTACATCCCGCCCATCAGCGTAGCAAGGCTCCCATTTCGCCATGGCCTGTCCTGCATTTCTGGTTTTGACACTTTTTTCAGGATGGCCCTTTTGACCCATGGGAAGCGAGACTTCTTTGTAGCGCTGATTTGCCTTTCCAGGTTGCTTGGTTGGCCAAAAAGGGCGTATGCGTTTTTTCCTGAATATATTCAGGAAAAAACGCATACGCCCTTTTTGGCCAAGGGCATCATTGTCGACGTTTTGCCGCTTTTCATGTGCTGTAAAGGCGATTCGAATCTACCTCCTGAAATCTGTTTCCTGCCATTCTGCCTTGATTTCAAATCCTCTTCTTTGCCTTCCCTCAATACATTTGTGGACGAGAGTTATCATTTATAACTCTGCAGGTTTGTGAATTGCAGTGCCCTGAAGCTCCATTTTACAAGTCGCTTTTTTGGGAGCTGGCCGCAAAAGCGCAGGATGGCCTCAGGCCCTATTCTGGTTCCGGGCGGCAGGCTGAGCCTGTGGTTAATTCTTCTTCCTGATGGGAAAATAGAGTGACCTGTGCCTGTCCCAACACCTAGAGCTAGTCTCTCATTGGCTCCCCCTCTTCCCGTTCATCCTCAGGACAAATTGAAAGCTGTACGGAACAGGAGGTTAAAGGTGCTGATTCTCCAAGGAGGGAGATTGCTAGTAAAGCGGCTGGAATGGCGAACCCGAGCACAAGGAGATGAGAAATGAGGTGCGTTTTAGAAACCTTTCTCGGTCACACGGTCTACCACCTTCTGGGTTTCTCATGCATGTTTTCGATGTAGGAAGATGCCCTTGAACCTGGAGATTTGGGACCCATGGGATGGGTAACAGGCAGTAGTACTTTAAAGGCTCTGCGTTTGCTCCCCCAACCTCACCAAATCTCTCAGCCCCGAAAGTATCCACCCTTACGTCTCATCCAGCTGTGGGTCTAGATATGGTCAATCCAGGTGGCATCACAGCCCCTGAACGAATTTTGTAAGAATTTCTCTCTCTTTCACTGTCTTTGTTTCACGGGTTATTAAAATTAATTTATTTTTATAATGGGGTTTAGCTGCTTTTCACGGCTGTGTTTATGCCGCTTTACACCCACTTGACTCACATCCAGCGAGATATCAATACATAGGTTTTAAGATTCTTACTAGTCAGATATATTCTTGTGCGGTGAATAAGGGGTGTTGAGTCCAGTTCACTGAGCAAGGAGTAGGTCTTTCTATTACATATTGGGTTTATGGAACGGTATCTGAGCTAATTTGAAACCCTTGTTTTATGCATCACCCCACCTCACCTTTCCCGTTAAGCAGCCATAGTGTGTTTTCTAAACGTGTGACTCTGTTCTGTTTTGTAATTCAGTTCAAGTGTAGCGGTTTTTACATTCCCTCTATAAATGATAGCTTTTGATAAGTGTCTTTTTCTTTGTGACTTATTTCACTTAGAATCGTCGTATCTAAATCCACTCATCATGCTGCTACTAGCCTTATGACATTGATTTCATGGCTGAGTGATATTCCATTGTACATAAGGACCACCACATCTTTATCCATTTTTCTCTTTCCTGGGATATTTAAGGTGTCATGAAGTGGAGGTTCTTGTCAACAGAGCAGCCCTAAACTTTGGGGTGCCTGTGTCTTGCTGATTTTTAGTTTTCCCAATTTATACGCCCTTGAGTGGAAGTGCCCTATGCGCTCTAAGCTGTGTTTTTTAGATGTTTCAGGACACACCGTACACTTCTCCAGAGTGGCTGTTGGCAATTTACATCCCGCCCATCAGCGTAGCAAGGCTCCCATTTCGCCATGGCCTGTCCTGCATTTCTGGTTTTGACACTTTTTTCAGGATGGCCCTTTTGACCCATGGGAAGCGAGACTTCTTTGTAGCACTGATTTGCCTTTCCAGGTTGCTTGGTTGGCCAAAAAGGGCGTATGCGTTTTTTCCTGAATATATTCAGGAAAAAACGCATACGCCCTTTTTGGCCAAGGGCATCATTGTCGACGTTTTGCTGCTTTTCATGTGCTTTAAAGGCGATTCGAATCTACCTCCTGAAATCTGTTTCCTGCAATTCTGCCTTGCTTTCAAATCCTCTTCGTTGCCTTCCCTCAATATATTTGTGGATGAGAGTTATCATTTATAACTCTGCAGGTTTGTGAATTGCAGTGCCCCTGAGCTCCATTTTTCAACTCGCTTTTTTGGGAGCTGGCCGCAAAAGCGCAGGATGGCCTCAGGCCCTATTCTGGTTCCGGGCGGCAGGCTGATCCTGTGGTTAATTCTTCTTCCTGATGGGAAAATAGAGTGACCTGTGCCTGTCCCAACACCTAGAGCTAGTCTCTCATTGGCTCCCCCTCTTCCCGTTCATCCTCAGGACAAATTGAAAGCTGTACGGAACAGGAGGTTAAAGGTGCTGATTCTCCAAGGAGGGAGATTGCTAGTAAAGCGGCTGGAATGGCGAACCCGAGCACAAGGAGATGAGAAATGAGGTGCGTTTTAGAAACCTTTCTCGGTCACACGGTCTACCACCTTCTGGGTTTCTCATGCATGTTTTCGATGTAGGAAGATGCCCTTGAACCTGGAGATTTGGGACCCATGGGATGGGTAACAGGCAGTAGTACTTTAAAGGCTCTGCGTTTGCTCCCCCAACCTCACCAAATCTCTCAGCCCCGAAAGTATCCACCCTTACGTCTCATCCAGCTGTGGGTCTAGATATGGTCAATCCAGGTGGCATCACAGCCCCTGAACGAATTTTGTAAGAATTTCTCTCTCTTTCACTGTCTTTGTTTCACGGGTTATTAAAATTAATTTATTTTTATAATGGGGTTTAGCTGCTTTTCACGGCTGTGTTTATGCCGCTTTACACCCGCTTGACTCACATCCAGCGAGATATCAATACATAGGTTTTAAGATTCTTACTAGTCAGATATATTCTTGTGCGGTGAATAAGGGGTGTTGAGTCCAGTTCACTGAGCAAGGAGTAGGTCTTTCTATTACATATTGGGTTTATGGAACTGTATCTGAGCTAATTTGAAACCCTTGTTTTATGCATCACCCCACCTCACCTTTCCCGTTAAGCAGCCATAGTGTGTTTTCTAAACGTGTGACTCTGTTCTGTTTTGTAATTCAGTTCAAGTGTAGCGGTTTTTACATTCCCTCTATAAATGATAGCTTTTGATAAGTGTCTTTTTCTTTGTGACTTATTTCACTTAGAATCGTCGTACCTAAATCCACTCATCATGCTGCTACTAGCCTTATGACATTGATTTCATGGCTGAGTGATATTCCATTGTACATAAGGACCACCACATCTTTATCCATTTTTCTCTTTCCTGGGATATTTAAGGTGTCATGAAGTGGAGGTTCTTGTCAACAGAGCAGCCCTAAACTTTGGGGTGCCTGTGTCTTGCTGATTTTTAGTTTTCCCAATTTATACGCCCTTGAGTGGAAGTGCCCTATGCGCTCTAAGCTGTGTTTTTTAGATGTTTCAGGACACACCGTACACTTCTCCAGAGTGGCTGTTGGCAATTTACATCCCGCCCATCAGCGTAGCAAGGCTCCCATTTCTCCATGGCCTGTCCTGCATTTCTGGTTTTGACACTTTTTTCAGGATGGCCCTTTTGACCCATGGGAAGCGAGACTTCTTTGTAGCGCTGATTTGCCTTTCCAGGTTGCTTGGTTGGCCAAAAAGGGCGTATGCGTTTTTTCCTGAATATATTCAGGAAAAAACGCATACGCCCTTTTTGGCCAAGGGCATCATTGTCGACGTTTTGCTGCTTTTCATGTGCTTTAAAGGCAATTCGAATCTACCTCCTGAAATCTGTTTCCTGCAATTCTGCCTTGCTTTCAAATCCTCTTCGTTGCCTTCCCTCAATATATTTGTGGATGAGAGTTATCATTTATAACTCTGCAGGTTTGTGAATTGCAGTGCCCCTGAGCTCCATTTTTCAACTCGCTTTTTTGGGAGCTGGCCGCAAAAGCACTGGATGGCCTCAGGCCCTATTCTGGTTCCGGGCGGCAGGCTGAGCCTGCGGTTAATTCTTCTTCCTGATGGGAAAATAGAGTGACCTGTGCCTGTCCAAACACCTAGAGCTAGTCTCTCATTGGCTCCCCCTCTTCCCGTTCATCCTCAGGACAAATTGAAAGCTGTACGGAACAGGAGGTTAAAGGTGCTGATTCTCCAAGGAGGGAGATTGCTAGTAAAGCGGCTGGAATGGCGAACCCGAGCACAAGGAGATGAGAAATGAGGTGCGTTTTAGAAACCTTTCTCGGTCACACGGTCTACCACCTTCTGGGTTTCTCATGCATGTTTTCGATGTAGGAAGATGCCCTTGAACCTGGAGATTTGGGACCCATGGGATGGGTAACAGGCAGTAGTACTTTAAAGGCTCTGCGTTTGCTCCCCCAACCTCACCAAATCTCTCAGCCCCGAAAGTATCCACCCTTACGTCTCATCCAGCTGTGGGTCTAGATATGGTCAATCCAGGTGGCATCACAGCCCCTGAACGAATTTTGTAAGAATTTCTCTCTCTTTCCCTGTCTTTGTTTCACGGGTTATTAAAATTAATTTATTTTTATAATGGGGTTTAGCTGCTTTTCACGGCTGTGTTTATGCCGCTTTACACCCACTTGACTCACATCCGGAGAGATATCAATACATAGGTTTTAAGATTCTTACTAGTCAGATATATTCTTGTGCGGTGAATAAGGGGTGTTGAGTCCAGTTCACTGAGCAAGGAGTAGGTCTTTCTATTACATATTGGGTTTATGGAACGGTATCTGAGCTAATTTGAAACCCTTGTTTTATGCATCACCCCACCTCACCTTTCCCGTTAAGTAGCCATAGTGTGTTTTCTAAACGTGTGACTCTGTTCTGTTTTGTAATTCAGTTCAAGTGTAGCGGTTTTTACATTCCCTCTATAAATGATAGCTTTTGATAAGTGTCTTTTTCTTTGTGACTTATTTCACTTAGAATCGTCGTACCTAAATCCACTCATCATGCTGCTACTAGCCTTATGACATTGATTTCATGGCTGAGTGATATTCCATTGTACATAAGGACCACCACATCTTTATCCATTTTTCTCTTTCCTGGGATATTTAAGGTGTCATGAAGTGGAGGTTCTTGTCAACAGAGCAGCCCTAAACTTTGGGGTGCCTGTGTCTTGCTGATTTTTAGTTTTCCCAATTTATACGCCCTTGAGTGGAAGTGCCCTATGCGCTCTAAGCTGTGTTTTTTAGATGTTTCAGGACACACCGTACACTTCTCCAGAGTGGCTGTTGGCAATTTACATCCCGCCCATCAGCGTAGCAAGGCTCCCATTTCTCCATGGCCTGTCCTGCATTTCTGGTTTTGACACTTTTTTCAGGATGGCCCTTTTGACCCATGGGAAGCGAGACTTCTTTGTAGCGCTGATTTGCCTTTCCAGGTTGCTTGGTTGGCCAAAAAGGGCGTATGCGTTTTTTCCTGAATATATTCAGGAAAAAACGCATACGCCCTTTTTGGCCAAGGGCATCATTGTCGACGTTTTGCTGCTTTTCATGTGCTTTAAAGGCAATTCGAATCTACCTCCTGAAATCTGTTTCCTGCAATTCTGCATTGCTTTCAAATCCTCTTCGTTGCCTTCCCTCAATATATTTGTAGATGAGAGTTATCATTTATAACTCTGCAGGTTTGTGAATTGCAGTGCCCCTGAGCTCCATTTTTCAACTCGCTGTTTTGGGAGCTGGCCGCAAAAGCACTGGATGGCCTCAGGCCCTATTCTGGTTCCGGGCGGCAGGCTGAGCCTGCGGTTAATTCTTCTTCCTGATGGGAAAATAGAGTGACCTGTGCCTGTCCCAACACCTAGAGGTAGTCTCTCATTGGCTCCCCCTCTTCCCGTTCATCCTCAGGACAAATTGAAAGCTGTACGGAACAGGAGGTTAAAGGTGCTGATTCTCCAAGGAGGGAGATTGCTAGTAAAGCGGCTGGAATGGCGAACCCGAGCACAAGGAGATGAGAAATGAGGTGCGTTTTAGAAACCTTTCTCGGTCACACGGTCTACCACCTTCTGGGTTTCTCATGCATGTTTTCGATGTAGGAAGATGCCCTTGAACCTGGAGATTTGGGACCCATGGGATGGGTAACAGGCAGTAGTACTTTAAAGGCTCTGCGTTTGCTCCCCCAACCTCACCAAATCTCTCAGCCCCGAAAGTATCCACCCTTACGTCTCATCCAGCTGTGGGTCTAGATATGGTCAATCCAGGTGGCATCACAGCCCCTGAACGAATTTTGTAAGAATTTCTCTCTCTTTCACTGTCTTTGTTTCACGGGTTATTAAAATTAATTTATTTTTATAATGGGGTTTAGCTGCTTTTCACGGCTGTGTTTATGCCGCTTTACACCCACTTGACTCACATCCGGAGAGATATCAATACATAGGTTTTAAGATTCTTACTAGTCAGATATATTCTTGTGCGGTGAATAAGGGGTGTTGAGTCCAGTTCACTGAGCAAGGAGTAGGTCTTGTCTATTACATATTGGGTTTATGGAACGGTATCTGAGCTAATTTGAAACCCTTGTTTTATGCATCACCCCACCTCACCTTTCCCGTTAAGCAGCCATAGTGTGTTTTCTAAACGTGTGACTCTGTTCTGTTTTGTAATTCAGTTCAAGTGTAGCGGTTTTTACAATCCCTCTATAAATGATAGCTTTTGATAAGTGTCTTTTTCTTTGTGACTTATTTCACTTAGGATCGTCGTACCTAAATCCACTCATCATGCTGCTACTAGCCTTATGACATTGATTTCATGGCTGAGTGATATTCCATTGTACATAAGGACCACCACATCTTTATCCATTTTTCTCTTTCCTGGGATATTTAAGGTGTCATGAAGTGGAGGTTCTTGTCAATAGAGCAGCCCTAAACTTTGGGGTGCCTGTGTCTTGCTGATTTTTAGTTTTCCCAATTTATACGCCCTTGAGTGGAAGTGCCCTATGCGCTCTAAGCTGTGTTTTTTAGATGTTTCAGGACACACCGTAAACTTCTCCAGAGTGGCTGTTGGCAATTTACATCCCGCCCATCAGCGTAGCAAGGCTCCCATTTCGCCATGGCCTGTCCTGCATTTCTGGTTTTGACACTTTTTTCAGGATGGCCCTTTTGACCCATGGGAAGCGAGACTTCTTTGTATCGCTGATTTGCCTTTCCAGGTTGCTTGGTTGGCCAAAAAGGGCGTATGCGTTTTTTCCTGAATATATTCAGGAAAAAACGCATACGCCCTTTTTGGCCAAGGGCATCATTGTCGACGTTTTGCCGCTTTTCATGTGCTTTAAAGGCGATTCGAATCTACCTCCTGAAATCTGTTTCCTGCCATTCTGCCTTGAGTTCAAATCCTCTTCTTTGCCTTCCCTCAATACATTTGTGGACTAGAGTTATCATTTATAACTCTGCAGGTTTGTGAATTGCAGTGCCCTGAAGCTCCATTTTACAAGTCGCTTTTTTGGGAGCTGGCCGCAAAAGCGCAGGATGGCCTCAGGCCCTATTCTGGTTCCGGGCGGCAGGCTGAGCCTGTGGTTAATTCTTCTTCCTGATGGGAAAATAGAGTGACCTGTGCCTGTCCCAACACCTAGAGCTAGTCTCTCATTGGCTCCCCCTCTTCCCGTTCATCCTCAGGACAAATTGAAAGCTGTACGGAACAGGAGGTTAAAGGTGCTGATTCTCCAAGGAGGGAGATTGCTAGTAAAGCGGCTGGAATGGCGAACCCGAGCACAAGGAGATGAGAAATGAGGTGCGTTTTAGAAACCTTTCTCGGTCACACGGTCTACCACCTTCTGGGTTTCTCATGCATGTTTTCGATGTAGGAAGATGCCCTTGAACCTGGAGATTTGGGACCCATGGGATGGGTAACAGGCAGTAGTACTTTAAAGGCTCTGCGTTTGCTCCCCCAACCTCACCAAATCTCTCAGCCCCGAAAGTATCCACCCTTACGTCTCATCCAGCTGTGGGTCTAGATATGGTCAATCCAGGTGGCATCACAGCCCCTGAACGAATTTTGTAAGAATTTCTCTCTCTTTCACTGTCTTTGTTTCACGGGTTTTTAAAATTAATTTATTTTTATAACGGGGTTTATCTGCTTTTCACGGCTGTGTTTATGCCGCTTTACACCCACTTGTCTCACATCCAGAGAGATATCAATACATAGGTTTTAAGATTCTTACTAGTCAGATATATTCTTGTGCGGTGAAGAGGGGGTGTTGAGTCCAGTTCACTGAGCAAGGAGTAGGTCTTTCTATTACATATTTGGTTTATGGAACGGTATCTGAGCTAATTTGAAACCCTTGTTTTATGCATCACCCCACCTCACCTTTCCCGTTAAGCAGCCATAGTGTGTTTTGTAAACGTGTGACTCTGTTCTGTTTTTAATTCAGTTCAAGGGTAGCGGTTTGTACATTCCCTCTATAAGTGATAGCTTATGATAAGTGTCTTTTTCTGTGTGACTTATTTCACTTAGAATTGTCGTACCTAAATCCACTCATCATGCTGCTACTAGCCTTATGACATTGATTTCATGGCTGAATGATATTCCATTGTACATAAGGACCACCAATTCTTTATCCATTTTTCTCTTTCCTGGGATATTTAAGGTGTCATGAAGTGGAGGTTCTTGTCAACAGAGCAGCCCTAAACTTTGGGGTGCCTGTGTCTTGCTGATTTTTAGTTCTCCCAATTTATACGCCAATGAGTGGATGTGCCCTATGCGCACTAAGCTGTGTTTTTTCGATGTTTCAGGACACACCGTACACTTCTCCAGAGTGGCTGTTGGCAATTTACATCCCGCCCATCAGCGTAGCAAGGCTCCCATTTCGCCATGGCCTGTCCTGCATTTCTGGTTTTGACACTTTTTTCAGGATGGCCCTTTTGACCCATGGGAAGCGAGACTTCTTTGTAGCGCTGATTTGCCTTTCCAGGTTGCTTGGTTGGCCAAAAAGGGCGTATGCGTTTTTTCCTGAATATATTCAGGAAAAAACGCATACGCCCTTTTTGGCCAAGGGCATCATTGTCGACGTTTTGCCGCTTTTCATGTGCTGTAAAGGCGATTCGAATCTACCTCCTGAAATCTGTTTCCTGCCATTCTGCCTTGATTTCAAATCCTCTTCTTTGCCTTCCCTCAATACATTTGTGGACGAGAGTTATCATTTATAACTCTGCAGGTTTGTGAATTGCAGTGCCCTGAAGCTCCATTTTACAAGTCGCTTTTTTGGGAGCTGGCCGCAAAAGCGCAGGATGGCCTCAGGCCCTATTCTGGTTCCGGGCGGCAGGCTGAGCCTGTGGTTAATTCTTCTTCCTGATGGGAAAATAGAGTGACCTGTGCCTGTCCCAACACCTAGAGCTAGTCTCTCATTGGCTCCCCCTCTTCCCGTTCATCCTCAGGACAAATTGAAAGCTGTACGGAACAGGAGGTTAAAGGTGCTGATTCTCCAAGGAGGGAGATTGCTAGTAAAGCGGCTGGAATGGCGAACCCGAGCACAAGGAGATGAGAAATGAGGTGCGTTTTAGAAACCTTTCTCGGTCACACGGTCTACCACCTTCTGGGTTTCTCATGCATGTTTTCGATGTAGGAAGATGCCCTTGAACCTGGAGATTTGGGACCCATGGGATGGGTAACAGGCAGTAGTACTTTAAAGGCTCTGCGTTTGCTCCCCCAACCTCACCAAATCTCTCAGCCCCGAAAGTATCCACCCTTACGTCTCATCCAGCTGTGGGTCTAGATATGGTCAATCCAGGTGGCATCACAGCCCCTGAACGAATTTTGTAAGAATTTCTCTCTCTTTCACTGTCTTTGTTTCACGGGTTATTAAAATTAATTTATTTTTATAATGGGGTTTAGCTGCTTTTCACGGCTGTGTTTATGCCGCTTTACACCCACTTGACTCACATCCAGCGAGATATCAATACATAGGTTTTAAGATTCTTACTAGTCAGATATATTCTTGTGCGGTGAATAAGGGGTGTTGAGTCCAGTTCACTGAGCAAGGAGTAGGTCTTTCTATTACATATTGGGTTTATGGAACGGTATCTGAGCTAATTTGAAACCCTTGTTTTATGCATCACCCCACCTCACCTTTCCCGTTAAGCAGCCATAGTGTGTTTTCTAAACGTGTGACTCTGTTCTGTTTTGTAATTCAGTTCAAGTGTAGCGGTTTTTACATTCCCTCTATAAATGATAGCTTTTGATAAGTGTCTTTTTCTTTGTGACTTATTTCACTTAGAATCGTCGTATCTAAATCCACTCATCATGCTGCTACTAGCCTTATGACATTGATTTCATGGCTGAGTGATATTCCATTGTACATAAGGACCACCACATCTTTATCCATTTTTCTCTTTCCTGGGATATTTAAGGTGTCATGAAGTGGAGGTTCTTGTCAACAGAGCAGCCCTAAACTTTGGGGTGCCTGTGTCTTGCTGATTTTTAGTTTTCCCAATTTATACGCCCTTGAGTGGAAGTGCCCTATGCGCTCTAAGCTGTGTTTTTTAGATGTTTCAGGACACACCGTACACTTCTCCAGAGTGGCTGTTGGCAATTTACATCCCGCCCATCAGCGTAGCAAGGCTCCCATTTCGCCATGGCCTGTCCTGCATTTCTGGTTTTGACACTTTTTTCAGGATGGCCCTTTTGACCCATGGGAAGCGAGACTTCTTTGTAGCGCTGATTTGCCTTTCCAGGTTGCTTGGTTGGCCAAAAAGGGCGTATGCGTTTTTTCCTGAATATATTCAGGAAAAAACGCATACGCCCTTTTTGGCCAAGGGCATCATTGTCGACGTTTTGCTGCTTTTCATGTGCTTTAAAGGCGATTCGAATCTACCTCCTGAAATCTGTTTCCTGCAATTCTGCCTTGCTTTCAAATCCTCTTCGTTGCCTTCCCTCAATATATTTGTGGATGAGAGTTATCATTTATAACTCTGCAGGTTTGTGAATTGCAGTGCCCCTGAGCTCCATTTTTCAACTCGCTTTTTTGGGAGCTGGCCGCAAAAGCGCAGGATGGCCTCAGGCCCTATTCTGGTTCCGGGCGGCAGGCTGATCCTGTGGTTAATTCTTCTTCCTGATGGGAAAATAGAGTGACCTGTGCCTGTCCCAACACCTAGAGCTAGTCTCTCATTGGCTCCCCCTCTTCCCGTTCATCCTCAGGACAAATTGAAAGCTGTACGGAACAGGAGGTTAAAGGTGCTGATTCTCCAAGGAGGGAGATTGCTAGTAAAGCGGCTGGAATGGCGAACCCGAGCACAAGGAGATGAGAAATGAGGTGCGTTTTAGAAACCTTTCTCGGTCACACGGTCTACCACCTTCTGGGTTTCTCATGCATGTTTTCGATGTAGGAAGATGCCCTTGAACCTGGAGATTTGGGACCCATGGGATGGGTAACAGGCAGTAGTACTTTAAAGGCTCTGCGTTTGCTCCCCCAACCTCACCAAATCTCTCAGCCCCGAAAGTATCCACCCTTACGTCTCATCCAGCTGTGGGTCTAGATATGGTCAATCCAGGTGGCATCACAGCCCCTGAACGAATTTTGTAAGAATTTCTCTCTCTTTCACTGTCTTTGTTTCACGGGTTATTAAAATTAATTTATTTTTATAATGGGGTTTAGCTGCTTTTCACGGCTGTGTTTATGCCGCTTTACACCCACTTGACTCACATCCAGCGAGATATCAATACATAGGTTTTAAGATTCTTACTAGTCAGATATATTCTTGTGCGGTGAATAAGGGGTGTTGAGTCCAGTTCACTGAGCAAGGAGTAGGTCTTTCTATTACATATTGGGTTTATGGAACTGTATCTGAGCTAATTTGAAACCCTTGTTTTATGCATCACCCCACCTCACCTTTCCCGTTAAGCAGCCATAGTGTGTTTTCTAAACGTGTGACTCTGTTCTGTTTTGTAATTCAGTTCAAGTGTAGCGGTTTTTACATTCCCTCTATAAATGATAGCTTTTGATAAGTGTCTTTTTCTTTGTGACTTATTTCACTTAGAATCGTCGTACCTAAATCCACTCATCATGCTGCTACTAGCCTTATGACATTGATTTCATGGCTGAGTGATATTCCATTGTACATAAGGACCACCACATCTTTATCCATTTTTCTCTTTCCTGGGATATTTAAGGTGTCATGAAGTGGAGGTTCTTGTCAACAGAGCAGCCCTAAACTTTGGGGTGCCTGTGTCTTGCTGATTTTTAGTTTTCCCAATTTATACGCCCTTGAGTGGAAGTGCCCTATGCGCTCTAAGCTGTGTTTTTTAGATGTTTCAGGACACACCGTACACTTCTCCAGAGTGGCTGTTGGCAATTTACATCCCGCCCATCAGCGTAGCAAGGCTCCCATTTCGCCATGGCCTGTCCTGCATTTCTGGTTTTGACACTTTTTTCAGGATGGCCCTTTTGACCCATGGGAAGCGAGACTTCTTTGTAGCGCTGATTTGCCTTTCCAGGTTGCTTGGTTGGCCAAAAAGGGCGTATGCGTTTTTTCCTGAATATATTCAGGAAAAAACGCATACGCCCTTTTTGGCCAAGGGCATCATTGTCGACGTTTTGCTGCTTTTCATGTGCTTTAAAGGCGATTCGAATCTACCTCCTGAAATCTGTTTCCTGCAATTCTGCCTTGCTTTCAAATCCTCTTCGTTGCCTTCCCTCAATATATTTGTGGATGAGAGTTATCATTTATAACTCTGCAGGTTTGTGAATTGCAGTGCCCCTGAGCTCCATTTTTCAACTCGCTTTTTTGGGAGCTGGCCGCAAAAGCGCAGGATGGCCTCAGGCCCTATTCTGGTTCCGGGCGGCAGGCTGATCCTGTGGTTAATTCTTCTTCCTGATGGGAAAATAGAGTGACCTGTGCCTGTCCCAACACCTAGAGCTAGTCTCTCATTGGCTCCCCCTCTTCCCGTTCATCCTCAGGACAAATTGAAAGCTGTACGGAACAGGAGGTTAAAGGTGCTGATTCTCCAAGGAGGGAGATTGCTAGTAAAGCGGCTGGAATGGCGAACCCGAGCACAAGGAGATGAGAAATGAGGTGCGTTTTAGAAACCTTTCTCGGTCACACGGTCTACCACCTTCTGGGTTTCTCATGCATGTTTTCGATGTAGGAAGATGCCCTTGAACCTGGAGATTTGGGACCCATGGGATGGGTAACAGGCAGTAGTACTTTAAAGGCTCTGCGTTTGCTCCCCCAACCTCACCAAATCTCTCAGCCCCGAAAGTATCCACCCTTACGTCTCATCCAGCTGTGGGTCTAGATATGGTCAATCCAGGTGGCATCACAGCCCCTGAACGAATTTTGTAAGAATTTCTCTCTCTTTCACTGTCTTTGTTTCACGGGTTATTAAAATTAATTTATTTTTATAATGGGGTTTAGCTGCTTTTCACGGCTGTGTTTATGCCGCTTTACACCCACTTGACTCACATCCAGCGAGATATCAATACATAGGTTTTAAGATTCTTACTAGTCAGATATATTCTTGTGCGGTGAATAAGGGGTGTTGAGTCCAGTTCACTGAGCAAGGAGTAGGTCTTTCTATTACATATTGGGTTTATGGAACTGTATCTGAGCTAATTTGAAACCCTTGTTTTATGCATCACCCCACCTCACCTTTCCCGTTAAGCAGCCATAGTGTGTTTTCTAAACGTGTGACTCTGTTCTGTTTTGTAATTCAGTTCAAGTGTAGCGGTTTTTACATTCCCTCTATAAATGATAGCTTTTGATAAGTGTCTTTTTCTTTGTGACTTATTTCACTTAGAATCGTCGTACCTAAATCCACTCATCATGCTGCTACTAGCCTTATGACATTGATTTCATGGCTGAGTGATATTCCATTGTACATAAGGACCACCACATCTTTATCCATTTTTCTCTTTCCTGGGATATTTAAGGTGTCATGAAGTGGAGGTTCTTGTCAACAGAGCAGCCCTAAACTTTGGGGTGCCTGTGTCTTGCTGATTTTTAGTTTTCCCAATTTATACGCCCTTGAGTGGAAGTGCCCTATGCGCTCTAAGCTGTGTTTTTTAGATGTTTCAGGACACACCGTACACTTCTCCAGAGTGGCTGTTGGCAATTTACATCCCGCCCATCAGCGTAGCAAGGCTCCCATTTCTCCATGGCCTGTCCTGCATTTCTGGTTTTGACACTTTTTTCAGGATGGCCCTTTTGACCCATGGGAAGCGAGACTTCTTTGTAGCGCTGATTTGCCTTTCCAGGTTGCTTGGTTGGCCAAAAAGGGCGTATGCGTTTTTTCCTGAATATATTCAGGAAAAAACGCATACGCCCTTTTTGGCCAAGGGCATCATTGTCGACGTTTTGCTGCTTTTCATGTGCTTTAAAGGCAATTCGAATCTACCTCCTGAAATCTGTTTCCTGCAATTCTGCCTTGCTTTCAAATCCTCTTCGTTGCCTTCCCTCAATATATTTGTGGATGAGAGTTATCATTTATAACTCTGCAGGTTTGTGAATTGCAGTGCCCCTGAGCTCCATTTTTCAACTCGCTTTTTTGGGAGCTGGCCGCAAAAGCACTGGATGGCCTCAGGCCCTATTCTGGTTCCGGGCGGCAGGCTGAGCCTGCGGTTAATTCTTCTTCCTGATGGGAAAATAGAGTGACCTGTGCCTGTCCAAACACCTAGAGCTAGTCTCTCATTGGCTCCCCCTCTTCCCGTTCATCCTCAGGACAAATTGAAAGCTGTACGCAACAGGAGGTTAAAGGTGCTGATTCTCCAAGGAGGGAGATTGCTAGTAAAGCGGCTGGAATGGCGAACCCGAGCACAAGGAGATGAGAAATGAGGTGCGTTTTAGAAACCTTTCTCGGTCACACGGTCTACCACCTTCTGGGTTTCTCATGCATGTTTTCGATGTAGGAAGATGCCCTTGAACCTGGAGATTTGGGACCCATGGGATGGGTAACAGGCAGTAGTACTTTAAAGGCTCTGCGTTTGCTCCCCCAACCTCACCAAATCTCTCAGCCCCGAAAGTATCCACCCTTACGTCTCATCCAGCTGTGGGTCTAGATATGGTCAATCCAGGTGGCATCACAGCCCCTGAACGAATTTTGTAAGAATTTCTCTCTCTTTCCCTGTCTTTGTTTCACGGGTTATTAAAATTAATTTATTTTTATAATGGGGTTTAGCTGCTTTTCACGGCTGTGTTTATGCCGCTTTACACCCACTTGACTCACATCCGGAGAGATATCAATACATAGGTTTTAAGATTCTTACTAGTCAGATATATTCTTGTGCGGTGAATAAGGGGTTTTGAGTCCAGTTCACTGAGCAAGGAGTAGGTCTTTCTATTACATATTGGGTTTATGGAACGGTATCTGAGCTAATTTGAAACCCTTGTTTTATGCATCACCCCACCTCACCTTTCCCGTTAAGTAGCCATAGTGTGTTTTCTAAACGTGTGACTCTGTTCTGTTTTGTAATTCAGTTCAAGTGTAGCGGTTTTTACATTCCCTCTATAAATGATAGCTTTTGATAAGTGTCTTTTTCTTTGTGACTTATTTCACTTAGAATCGTCGTACCTAAATCCACTCATCATGCTGCTACTAGCCTTATGACATTGATTTCATGGCTGAGTGATATTCCATTGTACATAAGGACCACCACATCTTTATCCATTTTTCTCTTTCCTGGGATATTTAAGGTGTCATGAAGTGGAGGTTCTTGTCAACAGAGCAGCCCTAAACTTTGGGGTGCCTGTGTCTTGCTGATTTTTAGTTTTCCCAATTTATACGCCCTTGAGTGGAAGTGCCCTATGCGCTCTAAGCTGTGTTTTTTAGATGTTTCAGGACACACCGTACACTTCTCCAGAGTGGCTGTTGGCAATTTACATCCCGCCCATCAGCGTAGCAAGGCTCCCATTTCTCCATGGCCTGTCCTGCATTTCTGGTTTTGACACTTTTTTCAGGATGGCCCTTTTGACCCATGGGAAGCGAGACTTCTTTGTAGCGCTGATTTGCCTTTCCAGGTTGCTTGGTTGGCCAAAAAGGGCGTATGCGTTTTTTCCTGAATATATTCAGGAAAAAACGCATACGCCCTTTTTGGCCAAGGGCATCATTGTCGACGTTTTGCTGCTTTTCATGTGCTTTAAAGGCAATTCGAATCTACCTCCTGAAATCTGTTTCCTGCAATTCTGCATTGCTTTCAAATCCTCTTCGTTGCCTTCCCTCAATATATTTGTAGATGAGAGTTATCATTTATAACTCTGCAGGTTTGTGAATTGCAGTGCCCCTGAGCTCCATTTTTCAACTCGCTGTTTTGGGAGCTGGCCGCAAAAGCACTGGATGGCCTCAGGCCCTATTCTGGTTCCGGGCGGCAGGCTGAGCCTGCGGTTAATTCTTCTTCCTGATGGGAAAATAGAGTGACCTGTGCCTGTCCCAACACCTAGAGGTAGTCTCTCATTGGCTCCCCCTCTTCCCGTTCATCCTCAGGACAAATTGAAAGCTGTACGGAACAGGAGGTTAAAGGTGCTGATTCTCCAAGGAGGGAGATTGCTAGTAAAGCGGCTGGAATGGCGAACCCGAGCACAAGGAGATGAGAAATGAGGTGCGTTTTAGAAACCTTTCTCGGTCACACGGTCTACCACCTTCTGGGTTTCTCATGCATGTTTTCGATGTAGGAAGATGCCCTTGAACCTGGAGATTTGGGACCCATGGGATGGGTAACAGGCAGTAGTACTTTAAAGGCTCTGCGTTTGCTCCCCCAACCTCACCAAATCTCTCAGCCCCGAAAGTATCCACCCTTACGTCTCATCCAGCTGTGGGTCTAGATATGGTCAATCCAGGTGGCATCACAGCCCCTGAACGAATTTTGTAAGAATTTCTCTCTCTTTCACTGTCTTTGTTTCACGGGTTATTAAAATTAATTTATTTTTATAATGGGGTTTAGCTGCTTTTCACGGCTGTTTTTATGCCGCTTTACACCCACTTGACTCACATCCGGAGAGATATCAATACATAGGTTTTAAGATTCTTACTAGTCAGATATATTCTTGTGCGGTGAATAAGGGGTGTTGAGTCCAGTTCACTGAGCAAGGAGTAGGTCTTGTCTATTACATATTGGGTTTATGGAACGGTATCTGAGCTAATTTGAAACCCTTGTTTTATGCATCACCCCACCTCACCTTTCCCGTTAAGCAGCCATAGTGTGTTTTCTAAACGTGTGACTCTGTTCTGTTTTGTAATTCAGTTCAAGTGTAGCGGTTTTTACAATCCCTCTATAAATGATAGCTTTTGATAAGTGTCTTTTTCTTTGTGACTTATTTCACTTAGAATCGTCGTACCTAAATCCACTCATCATGCTGCTACTAGCCTTATGACATTGATTTCATGGCTGAGTGATATTCCATTGTACATAAGGACCACCACATCTTTATCCATTTTTCTCTTTCCTGGGATATTTAAGGTGTCATGAAGTGGAGGTTCTTGTCAATAGAGCAGCCCTAAACTTTGGGGTGCCTGTGTCTTGCTGATTTTTAGTTTTCCCAATTTATACGCCCTTGAGTGGAAGTGCCCTATGCGCTCTAAGCTGTGTTTTTTAGATGTTTCAGGACACACCGTACACTTCTCCAGAGTGGCTGTTGGCAATTTACATCCCGCCCATCAGCGTAGCAAGGCTCCCATTTCTCCATGGCCTGTCCTGCATTTCTGGTTTTGACACTTTTTTCAGGATGGCCCTTTTGACCCATGGGAAGCGAGACTTCTTTGTAGCGCTGATTTGCCTTTCCAGGTTGCTTCGTTGGCCAAAAAGGGCGTATGCGTTTTTTCCTGAATATATTCAGGAAAAAACGCATACGCCCTTTTTGGCCAAGGGCATCATTGTCGACGTTTTGCCGCTTTTCATGTGCTTTAAAGGCGATTCGAATCTACCTCCTGAAATCTGTTTCCTGCAATTCTGCCTTGCTTTCAAATCCTCTTCGTTGCCTTCCCTCAATATATTTGTGGATGAGAGTTATCATTTATAACTCTGCAGGTTTGTGAATTGCAGTGCCCCTGAGCTCCATTTTTCAACTCGCTTTTTTGGGAGCTGGCCGCAAATGCGCAGGATGGCCTCAGGCCCTATTCTGGTTCCGGGCGGCAGGCTGAGCCTGTGGTTAATTCTTCTTCCTGATGGGAAAATAGAGTGACCTGTGCCTGTCCCAACACCTAGAGCTAGTCTCTCATTGGCTCCCCCTCTTCCCGTTCATCCTCAGGACAAATTGAAAGCTGTACGGAACAGGAGGTTAAAGGTGCTGATTCTCCAAGGAGGGAGATTGCTAGTAAAGCGGCTGGAATGGCGAACCCGAGCACAAGGAGATTAGAAATGGGGTGCGTTTTAGAAACCTTTCCCGGTCACACGGTCTACCACCTTCTGGGTTTCTCATGCATGTTTTTGATTTAGGAAGATGCCCTTGAACCTGGAGATTTGGGACCCATGGGATGGGTAACAGGCAGTAGTACTTTACAGGCTCTGCGTTTGCTCCCCCAACCTCACCAAATCTCTCAGCCCCGAAAGTATCCACCCTTACGTCTCATCCAGCTGTTGGCCTAGATATGGTCAATCCAGGTGGCATCACAGCCCCTGAACGAATTTTGTAAGAATTTCTCTCTCTTTCACTGTCTTTGTTTCACGGGTTTTTAAAATTAATTTATTTTTATAACGGGGTTTATCTGCTTTTCACGGCTGTGTTTATGCCGCTTTACACCCACTTGTCTCACATCCAGAGAGATATCAATACATAGGTTTTAAGATTCTTACTAGTCAGATATATTCTTGTGCGGTGAAGAGGGGGTGTTGAGTCCAGTTCACTGAGCAAGGAGTAGGTCTTTCTATTACATATTTGGTTTATGGAACGGTATCTGAGCTAATTTGAAACCCTTGTTTTATGCATCACCCCACCTCACATTTCCCGTTAAGCAGCCATAGTGTGTTTTGTAAACGTGTGACTCTGTTCTGTTTTTAATTCAGTTCAAGTGTAGCGGTTTGTACATTCCCTCTAAAAGTGATAGCTTATGATAAGTGTCTTTTTCTGTGTGACTTATTTCACTTAGAATTGTCGTACCTAAATCCACTCATCATGCTGCTACTAGCCTTATGACATTGATTTCATGGCTGAATGATATTCCATTGTACATAAGGACCACCAATTCTTTATCCATTTTTCTCTTTCCTGGGATATTTAAGGTGTCATGAAGTGGAGGTTCTTGTCAACAGAGCAGCCCTAAACTTTGGGGTGCCTGTGTCTTGCTGATTTTTAGTTCTCCCAATTTATACGCCAATGAGTGGATGTGCCCTATGCGCACTAAGCTGTGTTTTTTCGATGTTTCAGGACACACCGTACACTTCTCCAGAGTGGCTGTTGGCAATTTACATCCCGCCCATCAGCGTAGCAAGGCTCCCATTTCGCCATGGCCTGTCCTGCATTTCTGGTTTTGACACTTTTTTCAGGATGGCCCTTTTGACCCATGGGAAGCGAGACTTCTTTGTAGCGCTGATTTGCCTTTCCAGGTTGCTTGGTTGGCCAAAAAGGGCGTATGCGTTTTTTCCTGAATATATTCAGGAAAAAACGCATACGCCCTTTTTGGCCAAGGGCATCATTGTCGACGTTTTGCCGCTTTTCATGTGCTGTAAAGGCGATTCGAATCTACCTCCTGAAATCTGTTTCCTGCCATTCTGCCTTGATTTCAAATCCTCTTCTTTGCCTTCCCTCAATACATTTGTGGACGAGAGTTATCATTTATAACTCTGCAGGTTTGTGAATTGCAGTGCCCTGAAGCTCCATTTTACAAGTCGCTTTTTTGGGAGCTGGCCGCAAAAGCGCAGGATGGCCTCAGGCCCTATTCTGGTTCCGGGGGGCAGGCTGAGCCTGTGGTTAATTCTTCTTCCTGATGGGAAAATAGAGTGACCTGTGCCTGTCCCAACACCTAGAGCTAGTCTCTCATTGGCTCCCCCTCTTCCCGTTCATCCTCAGGACAAATTGAAAGCTGTACGGAACAGGAGGTTAAAGGTGCTGATTCTCCAAGGAGGGAGATTGCTAGTAAAGCGGCTGGAATGGCGAACCCGAGCACAAGGAGATGAGAAATGAGGTGCGTTTTAGAAACCTTTCTCGGTCACACGGTCTACCACCTTCTGGGTTTCTCATGCATGTTTTCGATGTAGGAAGATGCCCTTGAACCTGGAGATTTGGGACCCATGGGATGGGTAACAGGCAGTAGTACTTTAAAGGCTCTGCGTTTGCTCCCCCAACCTCACCAAATCTCTCAGCCCCGAAAGTATCCACCCTTACGTCTCATCCAGCTGTGGGTCTAGATATGGTCAATCCAGGTGGCATCACAGCCCCTGAACGAATTTTGTAAGAATTTCTCTCTCTTTCACTGTCTTTGTTTCACGGGTTATTAAAATTAATTTATTTTTATAATGGGGTTTAGCTGCTTTTCACGGCTGTGTTTATGCCGCTTTACACCCACTTGACTCACATCCAGCGAGATATCAATACATAGGTTTTAAGATTCTTACTAGTCAGATATATTCTTGTGCGGTGAATAAGGGGTGTTGAGTCCAGTTCACTGAGCAAGGAGTAGGTCTTTCTATTACATATTGGGTTTATGGAACGGTATCTGAGCTAATTTGAAACCCTTGTTTTATGCATCACCCCACCTCACCTTTCCCGTTAAGCAGCCATAGTGTGTTTTCTAAACGTGTGACTCTGTTCTGTTTTGTAATTCAGTTCAAGTGTAGCGGTTTTTACATTCCCTCTATAAATGATAGCTTTTGATAAGTGTCTTTTTCTTTGTGACTTATTTCACTTAGAATCGTCGTATCTAAATCCACTCATCATGCTGCTACTAGCCTTATGACATTGATTTCATGGCTGAGTGATATTCCATTGTACATAAGGACCACCACATCTTTATCCATTTTTCTCTTTCCTGGGATATTTAAGGTGTCATGAAGTGGAGGTTCTTGTCAACAGAGCAGCCCTAAACTTTGGGGTGCCTGTGTCTTGCTGATTTTTAGTTTTCCCAATTTATACGCCCTTGAGTGGAAGTGCCCTATGCGCTCTAAGCTGTGTTTTTTAGATGTTTCAGGACACACCGTACACTTCTCCAGAGTGGCTGTTGGCAATTTACATCCCGCCCATCAGCGTAGCAAGGCTCCCATTTCTCCATGGCCTGTCCTGCATTTCTGGTTTTGACACTTTTTTCAGGATGGCCCTTTTGACCCATGGGAAGCGAGACTTCTTTGTAGCGCTGATTTGCCTTTCCAGGTTGCTTGGTTGGCCAAAAAGGGCGTATGCGTTTTTTCCTGAATATATTCAGGAAAAAACGCATACGCCCTTTTTGGCCAAGGGCATCATTGTCGACGTTTTGCTGCTTTTCATGTGCTTTAAAGGCGATTCGAATCTACCTCCTGAAATCTGTTTCCTGCAATTCTGCCTTGCTTTCAAATCCTCTTCGTTGCCTTCCCTCAATATATTTGTGGATGAGAGTTATCATTTATAACTCTGCAGGTTTGTGAATTGCAGTGCCCCTGAGCTCCATTTTTCAACTCGCTTTTTTGGGAGCTGGCCGCAAAAGCACTGGATGGCCTCAGGCCCTATTCTGGTTCCGGGCGGCAGGCTGAGCCTGTGGTTAATTCTTCTTCCTGATGGGAAAATAGAGTGACCTGTGCCTGTCCCAACACCTAGAGCTAGTCTCTCATTGGCTCCCCCTCTTCCCGTTCATCCTCAGGACAAATTGAAAGCTGTACGGAACAGGAGGTTAAAGGTGCTGATTCTCCAAGGAGGGAGATTGCTAGTAAAGCGGCTGGAATGGCGAACCCGAGCACAAGGAGATGAGAAATGAGGTGCGTTTTAGAAACCTTTCTCGGTCACACGGTCTACCACCTTCTGGGTTTCTCATGCATGTTTTCGATGTAGGAAGATGCCCTTGAACCTGGAGATTTGGGACCCATGGGATGGGTAACAGGCAGTAGTACTTTAAAGGCTCTGCGTTTGCTCCCCCAACCTCACCAAATCTCTCAGCCCCGAAAGTATCCACCCTTACGTCTCATCCAGCTGTGGGTCTAGATATGGTCAATCCAGGTGGCATCACAGCCCCTGAACGAATTTTGTAAGAATTTCTCTCTCTTTCACTGTCTTTGTTTCACGGGTTATTAAAATTAATTTATTTTTATAATGGGGTTTAGCTGCTTTTCATGGCTGTGTTTATGCCGCTTTACACCCACTTGACTCACATCCAGCGAGATATCAATACATAGGTTTTAAGATTCTTACTAGTCAGATATATTCTTGTGCGGTGAATAAGGGGTGTTGAGTCCAGTTCACTGAGCAAGGAGTAGGTCTTTCTATTACATATTGGGTTTATGGAACGGTATCTGAGCTAATTTGAAACCCTTGTTTTATGCATCACCCCACCTCACCTTTCCCGTTAAGCAGCCATAGTGTGTTTTCTAAACGTGTGACTCTGTTCTGTTTTGTAATTCAGTTCAAGTGTAGCGGTTTTTACATTCCCTCTATAAATGATAGCTTTTGATAAGTGTCTTTTTCTTTGTGACTTATTTCACTTAGAATCGTCCTACCTAAATCCACTCATCATGCTGCTACTAGCCTTATGACATTGACTTCATGGCTGAGTGATATTCCATTGTACATAAGGACCACCACATCTTTATCCATTTTTCTCTTTCCTGGGATATTTAAGGTGTCATGAAGTGGAGGTTCTTGTCAACAGAGCAGCCCTAAACTTTGGGGTGCCTGTGTCTTGCTGATTTTTAGTTTTCCCAATTTATACGCCCTTGAGTGGAAGTGCCCTATGCGCTCTAAGCTGTGTTTTTTAGATGTTTCAGGACACACCGTAAACTTCTCCAGAGTGGCTGTTGGCAATTTACATCCCGCCCATCAGCGTAGCAAGGCTCCCATTTCGCCATGGCCTGTCCTGCATTTCTGGTTTTGACACTTTTTTCAGGATGGCCCTTTTGACCCATGGGAAGCGAGACTTCTTTGTAGCGCTGATTTGCCTTTCCAGGTTGCTTGGTTGGCCAAAAAGGGCGTATGCGTTTTTTCCTGAATATATTCAGGAAAAAACGCATACGCCCTTTTTGGCCAAGGGCATCATTGTCGACGTTTTGCTGCTTTTCATGTGCTTTAAAGGCGATTCGAATCTACCTCCTGAAATCTGTTTCCTGCAATTCTGCCTTGCTTTCAAATCCTCTTCGTTGCCTTCCCTCAATATATTTGTGGATGAGAGTTATCATTTATAACTCTGCAGGTTTGTGAATTGCAGTGCCCCTGAGCTCCATTTTTCAACTCGCTTTTTTGGGAGCTGGCCGCAAAAGCGCAGGATGGCCTCAGGCCCTATTCTGGTTCCGGGCGGCAGGCTGATCCTGTGGTTAATTCTTCTTCCTGATGGGAAAATAGAGTGACCTGTGCCTGTCCCAACACCTAGAGCTAGTCTCTCATTGGCTCCCCCTCTTCCCGTTCATCCTCAGGACAAATTGAAAGCTGTACGGAACAGGAGGTTAAAGGTGCTGATTCTCCAAGGAGGGAGATTGCTAGTAAAGCGGCTGGAATGGCGAACCCGAGCACAAGGAGATGAGAAATGAGGTGCGTTTTAGAAACCTTTCTCGGTCACACGGTCTACCACCTTCTGGGTTTCTCATGCATGTTTTCGATGTAGGAAGATGCCCTTGAACCTGGAGATTTGGGACCCATGGGATGGGTAACAGGCAGTAGTACTTTAAAGGCTCTGCGTTTGCTCCCCCAACCTCACCAAATCTCTCAGCCCCGAAAGTATCCACCCTTACGTCTCATCCAGCTGTGGGTCTAGATATGGTCAATCCAGGTGGCATCACAGCCCCTGAACGAATTTTGTAAGAATTTCTCTCTCTTTCACTGTCTTTGTTTCACGGGTTATTAAAATTAATTTATTTTTATAATGGGGTTTAGCTGCTTTTCACGGCTGTGTTTATGCCGCTTTACACCCACTTGACTCACATCCAGCGAGATATCAATACATAGGTTTTAAGATTCTTACTAGTCAGATATATTCTTGTGCGGTGAATAAGGGGTGTTGAGTCCAGTTCACTGAGCAAGGAGTAGGTCTTTCTATTACATATTGGGTTTATGGAACTGTATCTGAGCTAATTTGAAACCCTTGTTTTATGCATCACCCCACCTCACCTTTCCCGTTAAGCAGCCATAGTGTGTTTTCTAAACGTGTGACTCTGTTCTGTTTTGTAATTCAGTTCAAGTGTAGCGGTTTTTACATTCCCTCTATAAATGATAGCTTTTGATAAGTGTCTTTTTCTTTGTGACTTATTTCACTTAGAATCGTCGTACCTAAATCCACTCATCATGCTGCTACTAGCCTTATGACATTGATTTCATGGCTGAGTGATATTCCATTGTACATAAGGACCACCACATCTTTATCCATTTTTCTCTTTCCTGGGATATTTAAGGTGTCATGAAGTGGAGGTTCTTGTCAACAGAGCAGCCCTAAACTTTGGGGTGCCTGTGTCTTGCTGATTTTTAGTTTTCCCAATTTATACGCCCTTGAGTGGAAGTGCCCTATGCGCTCTAAGCTGTGTTTTTTAGATGTTTCAGGACACACCGTACACTTCTCCAGAGTGGCTGTTGGCAATTTACATCCCGCCCATCAGCGTAGCAAGGCTCCCATTTCTCCATGGCCTGTCCTGCATTTCTGGTTTTGACACTTTTTTCAGGATGGCCCTTTTGACCCATGGGAAGCGAGACTTCTTTGTAGCGCTGATTTGCCTTTCCAGGTTGCTTGGTTGGCCAAAAAGGGCGTATGCGTTTTTTCCTGAATATATTCAGGAAAAAACGCATACGCCCTTTTTGGCCAAGGGCATCATTGTCGACGTTTTGCTGCTTTTCATGTGCTTTAAAGGCGATTCGAATCTACCTCCTGAAATCTGTTTCCTGCAATTCTGCCTTGCTTTCAAATCCTCTTCGTTGCCTTCCCTCAATATATTTGTGGATGAGAGTTATCATTTATAACTCTGCAGGTTTGTGAATTGCAGTGCCCCTGAGCTCCATTTTTCAACTCGCTTTTTTGGGAGCTGGCCGCAAAAGCACTGGATGGCCTCAGGCCCTATTCTGGTTCCGGGCGGCAGGCTGAGCCTGTGGTTAATTCTTCTTCCTGATGGGAAAATAGAGTGACCTGTGCCTGTCCCAACACCTAGAGCTAGTCTCTCATTGGCTCCCCCTCTTCCCGTTCATCCTCAGGACAAATTGAAAGCTGTACGGAACAGGAGGTTAAAGGTGCTGATTCTCCAAGGAGGGAGATTGCTAGTAAAGCGGCTGGAATGGCGAACCCGAGCACAAGGAGATGAGAAATGAGGTGCGTTTTAGAAACCTTTCTCGGTCACACGGTCTACCACCTTCTGGGTTTCTCATGCATGTTTTCGATGTAGGAAGATGCCCTTGAACCTGGAGATTTGGGACCCATGGGATGGGTAACAGGCAGTAGTACTTTAAAGGCTCTGCGTTTGCTCCCCCAACCTCACCAAATCTCTCAGCCCCGAAAGTATCCACCCTTACGTCTCATCCAGCTGTGGGTCTAGATATGGTCAATCCAGGTGGCATCACAGCCCCTGAACGAATTTTGTAAGAATTTCTCTCTCTTTCACTGTCTTTGTTTCACGGGTTATTAAAATTAATTTATTTTTATAATGGGGTTTAGCTGCTTTTCATGGCTGTGTTTATGCTGCTTTACACCCACTTGACACACTAACAGAGAGATATCAATACATAGGTTTTAAGATTCTTACTAGTCAGATATATTCTTGTGCGGTGAATAAGGGGTGTTGAGTCCAGTTCACTGAGCAAGGAGTAGGTCTTTCTATTACATATTGGGTTTATGGAACGGTATCTGAGCTAATTTGAAACCCTTGTTTTATGCATCACCCCACCTCACCTTTCCCGTTAAGCAGCCATAGTGTGTTTTCTAAACGTGTGACTCTGTTCTGTTTTGTAATTCAGTTCAAGTGTAGCGGTTTTTACATTCCCTCTATAAATGATAGCTTTTGATAAGTGTCTTTTTCTTTGTGACTTATTTCACTTAGAATCGTCCTACCTAAATCCACTCATCATGCTGCTACTAGCCTTATGACATTGATTTCATGGCTGAATGATATTCTATTGTACATAAGGACCACCACTTCTTTATCCATTTTTCTCTTTCCTGGGATATTTAAGGTGTCATGAAGTGGAGGTTCTTGTCAACAGAGCAGCCCTAAACTTTGGGGTGCCTGTGTCTTGCTGATTTTTAGTTTTCCCAATTTATACGCCAATGAGTGGATGTGCCCTATGCGCACTAAGCTGTGTTTTTTCGATGTTTCAGGACACACCGTACACTTCTCCAGAGTGGCTGTTGGCAATTTACATCCCGCCCATCAGCGTAGCAAGGCTCCCATTTCGCCATGGCCTGTCCTGCATTTCTGGTTTTGACACTTTTTTCAGGATGGCCCTTTTGACCCATGGGAAGCGAGACTTCTTTGTAGCGCTGATTTGCCTTTCCAGGTTGCTTGGTTGGCCAAAAAGGGCGTATGCGTTTTTTCCTGAATATATTCAGGAAAAAACGCATACGCCCTTTTTGGCCAAGGGCATCATTGTCGACGTTTTGCTGCTTTTCATGTGCTTTAAAGGCGATTCGAATCTACCTCCTGAAATCTGTTTCCTGCAATTCTGCCTTGCTTTCAAATCCTCTTCGTTGCCTTCCCTCAATATATTTGTGGATGAGAGTTATCATTTATAACTCTGCAGGTTTGTGAATTGCAGTGCCCCTGAGCTCCATTTTTCAACTCGCTTTTTTGGGAGCTTGCCGCAAATGCGCAGGATGGCCTCAGGCCCTATTCTGGTTCCGGGCGGCAGGCTGAGCCTGTGGTTAATTCTTCTTCCTGATGGGAAAATAGAGTGACCTGTGCCTGTCCCAACACCTCGAGCTAGTCTCTCATTGGCTCCCCCTCTTCCCGTTCATCCTCAGGACAAATTGAAAGCTGTACGGAACAGGAGGTTAAAGGTGCTGATTCTCCAAGGAGGGAGATTGCTACTAAAGCGGCTGGAATGGCGAACCCGAGCACAAGGAGATTAGAAATGGGGTGCGTTTTAGAAACCTTTCCCGGTCACACGGTCTACCACCTTCTGGGTTTCTCATGCATGTTTTTGATTTAGGAAGATGCCCTTGAACCTGGAGATTTGGGACCCATGGGATGGGTAACAGGCAGTAGTACTTTACAGGCTCTGCGTTTGCTCCCCCAACCTCACCAAATCTCTCAGCCCCGAAAGTATCCACCCTTACGTCTCATCCAGCTGTGGGTCTAGATATGGTCAATCCAGGTGGCATCACAGCCCCTGAACGAATTTTGTAAGAATTTCTCTCTCTTTCACTGTCTTTGTTTCACGGGTTTTTAAAATTAATTTATTTTTATAACGGGGTTTATCTGCTTTTCACAGCTGTGTTTATGCCGCTTTACACCCACTTGTCTCACATCCAGAGAGATATCAATACATAGGTTTTAAGATTCTTACTAGTCAGATATATTCTTGTGCGGTGAATAAGGGGTGTTGAGTCCAGTTCACTGAGCAAGGAGTAGGTCTTTCTATTACATATTGGGTTTATGGAACGGTATCTGAGCTAATTTGAAACCCTTGTTTTATGCATCACCCCACCTCACCTTTCCCGTTAAGCAGCCATAGTGTGTTTTCTAAACGTGTGACTCTGTTCTGTTTTGTAATTCAGTTCAAGTGTAGCGGTTTTTACATTCCCTCTATAAATGATAGCTTTTGATAAGTGTCTTTTTCTTTGTGACTTATTTCACTTAGAATCGTCCTACCTAAATCCACTCATCATGCTGCTACTAGCCTTATGACATTGACTTCATGGCTGAGTGATATTCCATTGTACATAAGGACCACCACATCTTTATCCATTTTTCTCTTTCCTGGGATATTTAAGGTGTCATGAAGTGGAGGTTCTTGTCAACAGAGCAGCCCTAAACTTTGGGGTGCCTGTGTCTTGCTGATTTTTAGTTTTCCCAATTTATACGCCCTTGAGTGGAAGTGCCCTATGCGCTCTAAGCTGTGTTTTTTAGATGTTTCAGGACACACCGTAAACTTCTCCAGAGTGGCTGTTGGCAATTTACATCCCGCCCATCAGCGTAGCAAGGCTCCCATTTCGCCATGGCCTGTCCTGCATTTCTGGTTTTGACACTTTTTTCAGGATGGCCCTTTTGACCCATGGGAAGCGAGATTTCTTTGTAGCGCTGATTTGCCTTTCCAGGTTGCTTTTTTGGCCAAAAAGGGCGTATGCGTTTTTTCCTGAATATATTCAGGAAAAAACGCATACGCCCTTTTTGGCCAAGGGCATCATTGTCGACGTTTTGCTGCTTTTCATGTGCTTTAAAGGCGATTCGAATCTACCTCCTGAAATCTGTTTCCTGCAATTCTGCCTTGCTTTCAAATCCTCTTCGTTGCCTTCCCTCAATATATTTGTGGATGAGAGTTATCATTTATAACTCTGCAGGTTTGTGAATTGCAGTGCCCCTGAGCTCCATTTTTCAACTCGCTTTTTTGGGAGCTGGCCGCAAAAGCGCAGGATGGCCTCAGGCCCTATTCTGGTTCCGGGCGGCAGGCTGATCCTGTGGTTAATTCTTCTTCCTGATGGGAAAATAGAGTGACCTGTGCCTGTCCCAACACCTAGAGCTAGTCTCTCATTGGCTCCCCCTCTTCCCGTTCATCCTCAGGACAAATTGAAAGCTGTACGGAACAGGAGGTTAAAGGTGCTGATTCTCCAAGGAGGGAGATTGCTAGTAAAGCGGCTGGAATGGCGAACCCGAGCACAAGGAGATGAGAAATGAGGTGCGTTTTAGAAACCTTTCTCGGTCACACGGTCTACCACCTTCTGGGTTTCTCATGCATGTTTTCGATGTAGGAAGATGCCCTTGAACCTGGAGATTTGGGACCCATGGGATGGGTAACAGGCAGTAGTACTTTAAAGGCTCTGCGTTTGCTCTCCCAACCTCACCAAATCTCTCAGCCCCGAAAGTATCCACCCTTACGTCTCATCCAGCTGTGGGTCTAGATATGGTCAATCCAGGTGGCATCACAGCCCCTGAACGAATTTTGTAAGAATTTCTCTCTCTTTCACTGTCTTTGTTTCACGGGTTATTAAAATTAATTTATTTTTATAACGGGGTTTATCTGCTTTTCACGGCTGTGTTTATGCCGCTTTACACCCACTTGTCTCACATCCAGAGAGATATCAATACATAGGTTTTAAGATTCTTACTAGTCAGATATATTCTTTTGCGGTGAAGAGGGGGTGTTGAGTCCAGTTCACTGAGCAAGGAGTAGGTCTTTCTATTACATATTTGGTTTATGGAACGGTATCTGAGCTAATTTGAAACCCTTGTTTTATGCATCACCCCACCTCACCTTTCCCGTTAAGCAGCCATAGTGTGTTTTGTAAACGTGTGACTCTGTTCTGTTTTTAATTCAGTTCAAGTGTAGCGGTTTTTACATTCCCTCTATAAGTGATAGCTTATGATAAGTGTCTTTTTCTGTGTGACTTATTTCACTTAGAATCGTCGTACCTAAATCCACTCATCATGCTGCTACTAGCCTTATGACATTGATTTCATGGCTGAATGATATTCTATTGTACATAAGGACCACCACTTCTTTATCCATTTTTCTCTTTCCTGGGATATTTAAGGTGTCATGAAGTGGAGGTTCTTGTCAACAGAGCAGCCCTAAACTTTGGGGTGCCTGTGTCTTGCTGATTTTTAGTTTTCCCAATTTATACGCCAATGAGTGGATGTGCCCTATGCGCACTAAGCTGTGTTTTTTCGATGTTTCAGGACACACCGTACACTTCTCCAGAGTGGCTGTTGGCAATTTACATCCCGCCCATCAGCGTAGCAAGGCTCCCATTTCGCCATGGCCTGTCCTGCATTTCTGGTTTTGACACTTTTTTCAGGATGGCCCTTTTGACCCATGGGAAGCGAGACTTCTTTGTAGCGCTGATTTGCCTTTCCAGGTTGCTTGGTTGGCCAAAAAGGGCGTATGCGTTTTTTCCTGAATATATTCAGGAAAAAACGCATACGCCCTTTTTGGCCAAGGGCATCATTGTCGACGTTTTGCTGCTTTTCATGTGCTTTAAAGGCGATTCGAATCTACCTCCTGAAATCTGTTTCCTGCAATTCTGCCTTGCTTTCAAATCCTCTTCGTTGCCTTCCCTCAATATATTTGTGGATGAGAGTTATCATTTATAACTCTGCAGGTTTGTGAATTGCAGTGCCCCTGAGCTCCATTTTTCAACTCGCTTTTTTGGGAGCTTGCCGCAAATGCGCAGGATGGCCTCAGGCCCTATTCTGGTTCCGGGCGGCAGGCTGAGCCTGTGGTTAATTCTTCTTCCTGATGGGAAAATAGAGTGACCTGTGCCTGTCCCAACACCTCGAGCTAGTCTCTCATTGGCTCCCCCTCTTCCCGTTCATCCTCAGGACAAATTGAAAGCTGTACGGAACAGGAGGTTAAAGGTGCTGATTCTCCAAGGAGGGAGATTGCTAGTAAAGCGGCTGGAATGGCGAACCCGAGCACAAGGAGATTAGAAATGGGGTGCGTTTTAGAAACCTTTCCCGGTCACACGGTCTACCACCTTCTGGGTTTCTCATGCATGTTTTTGATTTAGGAAGATGCCCTTGAACCTGGAGATTTGGGACCCATGGGATGGGTAACAGGCAGTAGTACTTTACAGGCTCTGCGTTTGCTCCCCCAACCTCACCAAATCTCTCAGCCCCGAAAGTATCCACCCTTACGTCTCATCCAGCTGTGGGTCTAGATATGGTCAATCCAGGTGGCATCACAGCCCCTGAACGAATTTTGTAAGAATTTCTCTCTCTTTCACTGTCTTTGTTTCACGGGTTTTTAAAATTAATTTATTTTTATAACGGGGTTTATCTGCTTTTCACAGCTGTGTTTATGCCGCTTTACACCCACTTGTCTCACATCCAGAGAGATATCAATACATAGGTTTTAAGATTCTTACTAGTCAGATATATTCTTGTGCGGTGAATAAGGGGTGTTGAGTCAAGTTCACTGAGCAAGGAGTAGGTCTTTCTATTACATATTGGGTTTATGGAACGGTATCTGAGCTAATTTGAAACCCTTGTTTTATGCATCACCCCACCTCACCTTTCCCGTTAAGCAGCCATAGTGTGTTTTCTAAACGTGTGACTCTGTTCTGTTTTGTAATTCAGTTCAAGTGTAGCGGTTTTTACATTCCCTCTATAAATGATAGCTTTTGATAAGTGTCTTTTTCTTTGTGACTTATTTCACTTAGAATCGTCGTCCTAAATCCACTCATCATGCTGCTACTAGCCTTGTGACATTGATTTCATGGCTGAGTGATATTCCATTGTACATAAGGACCACCACTTCTTTATCCATTTTTCTCTTTCCTGGGATATTTAAGGTGTCATGAAGTGGAGGTTTTTGTCAACAGAGCAGCCCTAAACTTTGGGGTGCCTGTGTCTTGCTGATTTTTAGTTTTCCCAATTTATACGCCCATGAGTGGATGTGCCCTATGCGCACTAAGCTGTGTTTTTTCGATGTTTCAGGACACACCGTACACTTCTCCAGAGTGGCTGTTGGCAATTTACATCCCGCCCATCAGCGTAGCAAGGCTCCCATTTCGCCATGGCCTGTCCTGCATTTCTGGTTTTGACACTTTTTTCAGGATGGCCCTTTTGACCCATGGGAAGCGAGACTTCTTTGTAGCGCTGATTTGCCTTTCCAGGTTGCTTGGTTGGCCAAAAAGGGCGTATGCGTTTTTTCCTGAATATATTCAGGAAAAAACGCATACGCCCTTTTTGGCCAAGGGCATCATTGTCGACGTTTTGCTGCTTTTCATGTGCTTTAAAGGCGATTCGAATCTACCTCCTGAAATCTGTTTCCTGCAATTCTGCCTTGCTTTCAAATCCTCTTCGTTGCCTTCCCTCAATATATTTGTGGATGAGAGTTATCATTTATAACTCTGCAGGTTTGTGAATTGCAGTGCCCCTGAGCTCCATTTTTCAACTCGCTTTTTTGGGAGCTGGCCGCAAAAGCACTGGATGGCCTCAGGCCCTATTCTGGTTCCGGGCGGCAGGCTGAGCCTGTGGTTAATTCTTCTTCCTGATGGGAAAATAGAGTGACCTGTGCCTGTCCCAACACCTCGAGCTAGTCTCTCATTGGCTCCCCCTCTTCCCGTTCATCCTCAGGACAAATTGAAAGCTGTACGGAACAGGAGGTTAAAGGTGCTGATTCTCCAAGGAGGGAGATTGCTAGTAAAGCGGCTGGAATGGCGAACCCGAGCACAAGGAGATTAGAAATGGGGTGCGTTTTAGAAACCTTTCCCGGTCACACGGTCTACCACCTTCTGGGTTTCTCATGCATGTTTTTGATTTAGGAAGATGCCCTTGAACCTGGAGATTTGGGACCCATGGGATGGGTAACAGGCAGTAGTACTTTACAGGCTCTGCGTTTGCTCCCCCAACCTCACCAAATCTCTCAGCCCCGAAAGTATCCACCCTTACGTCTCATCCAGCTGTGGGTCTAGATATGGTCAATCCAGGTGGCATCACAGCCCCTGAACGAATTTTGTAAGAATTTCTCTCTCTTTCACTGTCTTTGTTTCATGGGTTTTTAAAATTAATTTATTTTTATAACGGGGTTTATCTGCTTTTCACAGCTGTGTTTATGCCGCTTTACACCCACTTGTCTCACATCCAGAGAGATATCAATACATAGGTTTTAAGATTCTTACTAGTCAGATATATTCTTGTGCGGTGAAGAGGGGGTGTTGAGTCCAGTTCACTGAGCAAGGAGTAGGTCTTTCTATTACATATTTGGTTTATGGAACGGTATCTGAGCTAATTTGAAACCCTTGTTTTATGCATCACCCCACCTCACCTTTCCCGTTAAGCAGCCATAGTGTGTTTTGTAAACGTGTGACTCTGTTCTGTTTTTAATTCAGTTCAAGTGTAGCGGTTTGTACATTCCCTGTATAAGTGATAGCTTATGATAAGTGTCTTTTTCTGTGTGACTTATTTCACTTAGAATTGTCGTACCTAAATCCACTCATCATGCTGCTACTAGCCTTATGACATTGATTTCATGGCTGAATGATATTCCATTGTACATAAGGACCACCACTTCTTTATCCATTTTTCTCTTTCCTGGGATATTTAAGGTGTCATGAAGTGGAGGTTCTTGTCAACAGAGCAGCCCTAAACTTTGGGGTGCCTGTGTCTTGCTGATTTTTAGTTTTCCCAATTTATACGCCAATGAGTGGATGTGCCCTATGCGCACTAAACTGTGTTTTTTCGATGTTTCAGGACACACCGTACACTTCTCCAGAGTGGCTGTTGGCAATTTACATCCCGCCCATCAGCGTAGCAAGGCTCCCATTTCGCCATGGCCTGTCCTGCATTTCTGGTTTTGACACTTTTTTCAGGATGGCCCTTTTGACCCATGGGAAGCGAGACTTCTTTGTAGCGCTGATTTGCCTTTCCAGGTTGCTTGGTTGGCCAAAAAGGGCGTATGCGTTTTTTCCTGAATATATTCAGGAAAAAACGCATACGCCCTTTTTGGCCAAGGGCATCATTGTCGACGTTTTGCTGCTTTTCATGTGCTTTAAAGGCGATTCGAATCTACCTCCTGAAATCTGTTTCCTGCAATTCTGCCTTGCTTTCAAATCCTCTTCGTTGCCTTCCCTCAATATATTTGTGGATGAGAGTTATCATTTATAACTCTGCAGGTTTGTGAATTGCAGTGCCCCTGAGCTCCATTTTTCAACTCGCTTTTTTGGGAGCTGGCCGCAAAAGCACTGGATGGCCTCAGGCCCTATTCTGGTTCCGGGCGGCAGGCTGAGCCTGTGGTTAATTCTTCTTCCTGATGGGAAAATAGAGTGACCTGTGCCTGTCCCAACACCTAGAGCTAGTCTCTCATTGGCTCCCCCTCTTCCCGTTCATCCTCAGGACAAATTGAAAGCTGTACGGAACAGGAGGTTAAAGGTGCTGATTCTCCAAGGAGGGAGATTGCTAGTAAAGCGGCTGGAATGGCGAACCCGAGCACAAGGAGATTAGAAATGGGGTGCGTTTTAGAAACCTTTCCCGGTCACACGGTCTACCACCTTCTGGGTTTCTCATGCATGTTTTTGATTTAGGAAGATGCCCTTGAACCTGGAGATTTGGGACCCATGGGATGGGTAACAGGCAGTAGTACTTTACAGGCTCTGCGTTTGCTCCCCCAACCTCACCAAATCTCTCAGCCCCGAAAGTATCCACCCTTACGTCTCATCCAGCTGTGGGTCTAGATATGGTCAATCCAGGTGGCATCACAGCCCCTGAACGAATTTTGTAAGAATTTCTCTCTCTTTCACTGTCTTTGTTTCACGGGTTTTTAAAATTAATTTATTTTTATAACGGGGTTTATCTGCTTTTCACAGCTGTGTTTATGCCGCTTTACACCCACTTGTCTCACATCCAGAGAGATATCAATACATAGGTTTTAAGATTCTTACTAGTCAGATATATTCTTGTGCGGTGAAGAGGGGGTGTTGAGTCCAGTTCACTGAGCAAGGAGTAGGTCTTTCTATTACATATTTGGTTTATGGAACGGTATCTGAGCTAATTTGAAACCCTTGTTTTATGCATCACCCCACCTCACCTTTCCCGTTAAGCAGCCATAGTGTGTTTTGTAAACGTGTGACTCTGTTCTGTTTTTAATTCAGTTCAAGTGTAGCGGTTTGTACATTCCCTCTATAAGTGATAGCTTATGATAAGTGTCTTTTTCTGTGTGACTTATTTCACTTAGAATTGTCGTACCTAAATCCACTCATCATGCTGCTACTAGCCTTATGACATTGATTTCATGGCTGAATGATATTCCATTGTACATAAGGACCACCACTTCTTTATCCATTTTTCTCTTTCCTGGGATATTTAAGGTGTCATGAAGTGGAGGTTCTTGTCAACAGAGCAGCCCTAAACTTTGGGGTGCCTGTGTCTTGCTGATTTTTAGTTTTCCCAATTTATACGCCAATGAGTGGATGTGCCCTATGCGCACTAAGCTGTGTTTTTTCGATGTTTCAGGACACACCGTACACTTCTCCAGAGTGGCTGTTGGCAATTTACATCCCGCCCATCAGCGTAGCAAGGCTCCCATTTCGCCATGGCCTGTCCTGCATTTCTGGTTTTGACACTTTTTTCAGGATGGCCCTTTTGACCCATGGGAAGCGAGACTTCTTTGTAGCGCTGATTTGCCTTTCCAGGTTGCTTGGTTGGCCAAAAAGGGCGTATGCGTTTTTTCCTGAATATATTCAGGAAAAAACGCATACGCCCTTTTTGGCCAAGGGCATCATTGTCGACGTTTTGCTGCTTTTCATGTGCTTTAAAGGCGATTCGAATCTACCTCCTGAAATCTGTTTCCTGCAATTCTGCCTTGCTTTCAAATCCTCTTCGTTGCCTTCCCTCAATATATTTGTGGATGAGAGTTATCATTTATAACTCTGCAGGTTTGTGAATTGCAGTGCCCCTGAGCTCCATTTTTCAACTCGCTTTTTTGGGAGCTGGCCGCAAAAGCACTGGATGGCCTCAGGCCCTATTCTGGTTCCGGGCGGCAGGCTGAGCCTGTGGTTAATTCTTCTTCCTGATGGGAAAATAGAGTGACCTGTGCCTGTCCCAACACCTAGAGCTAGTCTCTCATTGGCTCCCCCTCTTCCCGTTCATCCTCAGGACAAATTGAAAGCTGTACGGAACAGGAGGTTAAAGGTGCTGATTCTCCAAGGAGGGAGATTGCTAGTAAAGCGGCTGGAATGGCGAACCCGAGCACAAGGAGATGAGAAATGAGGTGCGTTTTAGAAACCTTTCTCGGTCACACGGTCTACCACCTTCTGGGTTTCTCATGCATGTTTTCGATGTAGGAAGATGCCCTTGAACCTGGAGATTTGGGACCCATGGGATGGGTAACAGGCAGTAGTACTTTAAAGGCTCTGCGTTTGCTCCCCCAACCTCACCAAATCTCTCAGCCCCGAAAGTATCCACCCTTACGTCTCATCCAGCTGTGGGTCTAGATATGGTCAATCCAGGTGGCATCACAGCCCCTGAACGAATTTTGTAAGAATTTCTCTCTCTTTCACTGTCTTTGTTTCACGGGTTATTAAAATTAATTTATTTTTATAATGGGGTTTAGCTGCTTTTCACGGCTGTGTTTATGCCGCTTTACACCCACTTGACTCACATCCAGCGAGATATCAATACATAGGTTTTAAGATTCTTACTAGTCAGATATATTCTTGTGTGGTGAATAAGGGGTGTTGAGTCCAGTTCACTGAGCAAGGAGTAGGTCTTTCTATTACATATTGGGTTTATGGAACGGTATCTGAGCTAATTTGAAACCCTTGTTTTATGCATCACCCCACCTCACCTTTCCCGTTAAGCAGCCATAGTGTGTTTTCTAAACGTGTGACTCTGTTCTGTTTTGTAATTCAGTTCAAGTGTAGCGGTTTTTACATTCCCTCTATAAATGATAGCTTTTGATAAGTGTCTTTTTCTTTGTGACTTATTTCACTTAGAATCGTCGTACCTAAATCCACTCATCATGCTGCTACTAGCCTTATGACATTGATTTCATGGCTGAATGATATTCCATTGTACATAAGGACCACCACTTCTTTATCCATTTTTCTCTTTCCTGGGATATTTAAGGTGTCATGAAGTGGAGGTTCTTGTCAACAGAGCAGCCCTAAACTTTGGGGTGCCTGTGTCTTGCTGATTTTTAGTTTTCCCAATTTATACGCCCATGAGTGGATGTGCCCTATGCGCACTAAGCTGTGTTTTTTCGATGTTTCAGGACACACCGTACACTTCTCCAGAGTGGCTGTTGGCAATTTACATCCCGCCCATCAGCGTAGCAAGGCTCCCATTTCGCCATGGCCTGTCCTGCATTTCTGGTTTTGACACTTTTTTCAGGATGGCCCTTTTGACCCATGGGAAGCGAGACTTCTTTGTAGCGCTGATTTGCCTTTCCAGGTTGCTTGGTTGGCCAAAAAGGGCGTATGCGTTTTTTCCTGAATATATTCAGGAAAAAACGCATACGCCCTTTTTGGCCAAGGGCATCATTGTCGACGTTTTGCTGCTTTTCATGTGCTTTAAAGGCGATTCGAATCTACCTCCTGAAATCTGTTTCCTGCAATTCTGCCTTGCTTTCAAATCCTCTTTGTTGCCTTCCCTCAATATATTTGTGGATGAGAGTTATCATTTATAACTCTGCAGGTTTGTGAATTGCAGTGCCCCTGAGCTCCATTTTTCAACTCGCTTTTTTGGGAGCTTGCCGCAAATGCGCAGGATGGCCTCAGGCCCTATTCTGGTTCCGGGCGGCAGGCTGAGCCTGTGGTTAATTCTTCTTCCTGATGGGAAAATAGAGTGACCTGTGCCTGTCCCAACACCTCGAGCTAGTCTCTCATTGGCTCCCCCTCTTCCCGTTCATCCTCAGGACAAATTGAAAGCTGTACGGAACAGGAGGTTAAAGGTGCTGATTCTCCAAGGAGGGAGATTGCTAGTAAAGCGGCTGGAATGGCGAACCCGAGCACAAGGAGATTAGAAATGGGGTGCGTTTTAGAAACCTTTCCCGGTCACACGGTCTACCACCTTCTGGGTTTCTCATGCATGTTTTTGATTTAGGAAGATGCCCTTGAACCTGGAGATTTGGGACCCATGGGATGGGTAACAGGCAGTAGTGCTTTACAGGCTCTGCGTTTGCTCCCCCAACCTCACCAAATCTCTCAGCCCCGAAAGTATCCACCCTTACGTCTCATCCAGCTGTGGGTCTAGATATGGTCAATCCAGGTGGCATCACAGCCCCTGAACGAATTTTGTAAGAATTTCTCTCTCTTTCACTGTCTTTGTTTCACGGGTTTTTAAAATTAATTTATTTTTATAACGGGGTTTATCTGCTTTTCACAGCTGTGTTTATGCCGCTTTACACCCACTTGTCTCACATCCAGAGAGATATCAATACATAGGTTTTAAGATTCTTACTAGTCAGATATATTCTTGTGCGGTGAAGAGGGGGTGTTGAGTCCAGTTCACTGAGCAAGGAGTAGGTCTTTCTATTACATATTTGGTTTATGGAACGGTATCTGAGCTAATTTGAAACCCTTGTTTTATGCATCACCCCACCTCACCTTTCCCGTTAAGCAGCCATAGTGTGTTTTGTAAACGTGTGACTCTGTTCTGTTTTTAATTCAGTTCAAGTGTAGCGGTTTGTACATTCCCTCTATAAGTGATAGCTTATGATAAGTGTCTTTTTCTGTGTGACTTATTTCACTTAGAATTGTCGTACCTAAATCCACTCATCATGCTGCTACTAGCCTTATGACATTGATTTCATGGCTGAATGATATTCCATTGTACATAAGGACCACCACTTCTTTATCCATTTTTCTCTTTCCTGGGATATTTAAGGTGTCATGAAGTGGAGGTTCTTGTCAAAAGAGCAGCCCTAAACTTTGGGGTGCCTGTGTCTTGCTGATTTTTAGTTTTCCCAATTTATACGCCAATGAGTGGATGTGCCCTATGCGCACTAAGCTGTGTTTTTTCGATGTTTCAGGACACACCGTACACTTCTCCAGAGTGGCTGTTGGCAATTTACATCCCGCCCATCAGCGTAGCAAGGCTCCCATTTCTCCATGGCCTGTCCTGCATTTCTGGTTTTGACACTTTTTTCAGGATGGCCCTTTTGACCCATGGGAAGCGAGACTTCTTTGTAGCGCTGATTTGCCTTTCCAGGTTGCTTGGTTGGCCAAAAAGGGCGTATGCGTTTTTTCCTGAATATATTCAGGAAAAAACGCATACGCCCTTTTTGGCCAAGGGCATCATTGTCGACGTTTTGCTGCTTTTCATGTGCTTTAAAGGCGATTCGAATCTACCTCCTGAAATCTGTTTCCTGCAATTCTGCCTTGCTTTCAAATCCTCTTTGTTGCCTTCCCTCAATATATTTGTGGATGAGAGTTATCATTTATAACTCTGCAGGTTTGTGAATTGCAGTGCCCCTGAGCTCCATTTTTCAACTCGCTTTTTTGGGAGCTGGCCGCAAAAGCACTGGATGGCCTCAGGCCCTATTCTGGTTCCGGGCGGCAGGCTGAGCCTGTGGTTAATTCTTCTTCCTGATGGGAAAATAGAGTGACCTGTGCCTGTCCCAACACCTAGAGCTAGTCTCTCATTGGCTCCCCCTCTTCCCGTTCATCCTCAGGACAAATTGAAAGCTGTACGGAACAGGAGGTTAAAGGTGCTGATTCTCCAAGGAGGGAGATTGCTAGTAAAGCGGCTGGAATGGCGAACCCGAGCACAAGGAGATGAGAAATGAGGTGCGTTTTAGAAACCTTTCTCGGTCACACGGTCTACCACCTTCTGGGTTTCTCATGCATGTTTTCGATGTAGGAAGATGCCCTTGAACCTGGAGATTTGGGACCCATGGGATGGGTAACAGGCAGTAGTACTTTAAAGGCTCTGCGTTTGCTCCCCCAACCTCACCAAATCTCTCAGCCCCGAAAGTATCCACCCTTACGTCTCATCCAGCTGTGGGTCTAGATATGGTCAATCCAGGTGGCATCACAGCCCCTGAACGAATTTTGTAAGAATTTCTCTCTCTTTCACTGTCTTTGTTTCACGGGTTATTAAAATTAATTTATTTTTATAATGGGGTTTAGCTGCTTTTCACGGCTGTGTTTATGCCGCTTTACACCCACTTGACTCACATCCAGCGAGATATCAATACATAGGTTTTAAGATTCTTACTAGTCAGATATATTCTTGTGTGGTGAATAAGGGGTGTTGAGTCCAGTTCACTGAGCAAGGAGTAGGTCTTTCTATTACATATTGGGTTTATGGAACGGTATCTGAGCTAATTTGAAACCCTTGTTTTATGCATCACCCCACCTCACCTTTCCCGTTAAGCAGCCATAGTGTGTTTTCTAAACGTGTGACTCTGTTCTGTTTTGTAATTCAGTTCAAGTGTAGCGGTTTTTACATTCCCTCTATAAATGATAGCTTTTGATAAGTGTCTTTTTCTTTGTGACTTATTTCACTTAGAATCGTCGTACCTAAATCCACTCATCATGCTGCTACTAGCCTTATGACATTGATTTCATGGCTGAATGATATTCCATTGTACATAAGGACCACCACATCTTTATCCATTTTTCTCTTTCCTGGGATATTTAAGGTGTCATGAAGTGGAGGTTCTTGTCAACAGAGCAGCCCTAAACTTTGGGGTGCCTGTGTCTTGCTGATTTTTAGTTTTCCCAATTTATACGCCCATGAGTGGATGTGCCCTATGCGCACTAAGCTGTGTTTTTTCGATGTTTCAGGACACACCGTACACTTCTCCAGAGTGGCTGTTGGCAATTTACATCCCGCCCATCAGCGTAGCAAGGCTCCCATTTCTCCATGGCCTGTCCTGCATTTCTGGTTTTGACACTTTTTTCAGGATGGCCCTTTTGACCCATGGGAAGCGAGACTTCTTTGTAGCGCTGATTTGCCTTTCCAGGTTGCTTGGTTGGCCAAAAAGGGCGTATGCGTTTTTTCCTGAATATATTCAGGAAAAAACGCATACGCCCTTTTTGGCCAAGGGCATCATTGTCGACGTTTTGCTGCTTTTCATGTGCTTTAAAGGCGATTCGAATCTACCTCCTGAAATCTGTTTCCTGCAATTCTGCCTTGCTTTCAAATCCTCTTTGTTGCCTTCCCTCAATATATTTGTGGATGAGAGTTATCATTTATAACTCTGCAGGTTTGTGAATTGCAGTGCCCCTGAGCTCCATTTTTCAACTCGCTTTTTTGGGAGCTTGCCGCAAATGCGCAGGATGGCCTCAGGCCCTATTCTGGTTCCGGGCGGCAGGCTGAGCCTGTGGTTAATTCTTCTTCCTGATGGGAAAATAGAGTGACCTGTGCCTGTCCCAACACCTCGAGCTAGTCTCTCATTGGCTCCCCCTCTTCCCGTTCATCCTCAGGACAAATTGAAAGCTGTACGGAACAGGAGGTTAAAGGTGCTGATTCTCCAAGGAGGGAGATTGCTAGTAAAGCGGCTGGAATGGCGAACCCGAGCACAAGGAGATTAGAAATGGGGTGCGTTTTAGAAACCTTTCCCGGTCACACGGTCTACCACCTTCTGGGTTTCTCATGCATGTTTTTGATTTAGGAAGATGCCCTTGAACCTGGAGATTTGGGACCCATGGGATGGGTAACAGGCAGGAGTGCTTTACAGGCTCTGCGTTTGCTCCCCCAACCTCACCAAATCTCTCAGCCCCGAAAGTATCCACCCTTACGTCTCATCCAGCTGTGGGTCTAGATATGGTCAATCCAGGTGGCATCACAGCCCCTGAACGAATTTTGTAAGAATTTCTCTCTCTTTCACTGTCTTTGTTTCACGGGTTTTTAAAATTAATTTATTTTTATAACGGGGTTTATCTGCTTTTCACAGCTGTGTTTATGCCGCTTTACACCCACTTGTCTCACATCCAGAGAGATATCAATACATAGGTTTTAAGATTCTTACTAGTCAGATATATTCTTGTGCGGTGAAGAGGGGGTGTTGAGTCCAGTTCACTGAGCAAGGAGTAGGTCTTTCTATTACATATTTGGTTTATGGAACGGTATCTGAGCTAATTTGAAACCCTTGTTTTATGCATCACCCCACCTCACCTTTCCCGTTAAGCAGCCATAGTGTGTTTTGTAAACGTGTGACTCTGTTCTGTTTTTAATTCAGTTCAAGTGTAGCGGTTTGTACATTCCCTCTATAAGTGATAGCTTATGATAAGTGTCTTTTTCTGTGTGACTTATTTCACTTAGAATTGTCGTACCTAAATCCACTCATCATGCTGCTACTAGCCTTATGACATTGATTTCATGGCTGAATGATATTCCATTGTACATAAGGACCACCACTTCTTTATCCATTTTTCTCTTTCCTGGGATATTTAAGGTGTCATGAAGTGGAGGTTCTTGTCAAAAGAGCAGCCCTAAACTTTGGGGTGCCTGTGTCTTGCTGATTTTTAGTTTTCCCAATTTATACGCCAATGAGTGGATGTGCCCTATGCGCACTAAGCTGTGTTTTTTTGATGTTTCAGGACACACCGTACACTTCTCCAGAGTGGCTGTTGGCAATTTACATCCCGCCCATCAGCGTAGCAAGGCTCCCATTTCTCCATGGCCTGTCCTGCATTTCTGGTTTTGACACTTTTTTCAGGATGGCCCTTTTGACCCATGGGAAGCGAGACTTCTTTGTAGCGCTGATTTGCCTTTCCAGGTTGCTTGGTTGGCCAAAAAGGGCGTATGCGTTTTTTCCTGAATATATTCAGGAAAAAACGCATACGCCCTTTTTGGCCAAGGGCATCATTGTCGACGTTTTGCTGCTTTTCATGTGCTTTAAAGGCGATTCGAATCTACCTCCTGAAATCTGTTTCCTGCAATTCTGCCTTGCTTTCAAATCCTCTTCGTTGCCTTCCCTCAATATATTTGTGGATGAGAGTTATCATTTATAACTCTGCAGGTTTGTGAATTGCAGTGCCCCTGAGCTCCATTTTTCAACTCGCTTTTTTGGGAGCTGGCCGCAAAAGCACTGGATGGCCTCAGGCCCTATTCTGGTTCCGGGCGGCAGGCTGAGCCTGTGGTTAATTCTTCTTCCTGATGGGAAAATAGAGTGACCTGTGCCTGTCCCAACACCTAGAGCTAGTCTCTCATTGGCTCCCCCTCTTCCCGTTCATCCTCAGGACAAATTGAAAGCTGTACGGAACAGGAGGTTAAAGGTGCTGATTCTCCAAGGAGGGAGATTGCTAGTAAAGCGGCTGGAATGGCGAACCCGAGCACAAGGAGATGAGAAATGAGGTGCGTTTTAGAAACCTTTCTCGGTCACACGGTCTACCACCTTCTGGGTTTCTCATGCATGTTTTCGATGTAGGAAGATGCCCTTGAACCTGGAGATTTGGGACCCATGGGATGGGTAACAGGCAGTAGTACTTTAAAGGCTCTGCGTTTGCTCCCCCAACCTCACCAAATCTCTCAGCCCCGAAAGTATCCACCCTTACGTCTCATCCAGCTGTGGGTCTAGATATGGTCAATCCAGGTGGCATCACAGCCCCTGAACGAATTTTGTAAGAATTTCTCTCTCTTTCACTGTCTTTGTTTCACGGGTTATTAAAATTAATTTATTTTTATAATGGGGTTTAGCTGCTTTTCACGGCTGTGTTTATGCCGCTTTACACCCACTTGACTCACATCCAGCGAGATATCAATACATAGGTTTTAAGATTCTTACTAGTCAGATATATTCTTGTGTGGTGAATAAGGGGTGTTGAGTCCAGTTCACTGAGCAAGGAGTAGGTCTTTCTATTACATATTGGGTTTATGGAACGGTATCTGAGCTAATTTGAAACCCTTGTTTTATGCATCACCCCACCTCACCTTTCCCGTTAAGCAGCCATAGTGTGTTTTCTAAACGTGTGACTCTGTTCTGTTTTGTAATTCAGTTCAAGTGTAGCGGTTTTTACATTCCCTCTATAAATGATAGCTTTTGATAAGTGTCTTTTTCTTTGTGACTTATTTCACTTAGAATCGTCGTACCTAAATCCACTCATCATGCTGCTACTAGCCTTATGACATTGATTTCATGGCTGAATGATATTCCATTGTACATAAGGACCACCACTTCTTTATCCATTTTTCTCTTTCCTGGGATATTTAAGGTGTCATGAAGTGGAGGTTCTTGTCAACAGAGCAGCCCTAAACTTTGGGGTGCCTGTGTCTTGCTGATTTTTAGTTTTCCCAATTTATACGCCCATGAGTGGATGTGCCCTATGCGCACTAAGCTGTGTTTTTTCGATGTTTCAGGACACACCGTACACTTCTCCAGAGTGGCTGTTGGCAATTTACATCCCGCCCATCAGCGTAGCAAGGCTCCCATTTCTCCATGGCCTGTCCTGCATTTCTGGTTTTGACACTTTTTTCAGGATGGCCCTTTTGACCCATGGGAAGCGAGACTTCTTTGTAGCGCTGATTTGCCTTTCCAGGTTGCTTGGTTGGCCAAAAAGGGCGTATGCGTTTTTTCCTGAATATATTCAGGAAAAAACGCATACGCCCTTTTTGGCCAAGGGCATCATTGTCGACGTTTTGCTGCTTTTCATGTGCTTTAAAGGCGATTCGAATCTACCTCCTGAAATCTGTTTCCTGCAATTCTGCCTTGCTTTCAAATCCTCTTTGTTGCCTTCCCTCAATATATTTGTGGATGAGAGTTATCATTTATAACTCTGCAGGTTTGTGAATTGCAGTGCCCCTGAGCTCCATTTTTCAACTCGCTTTTTTGGGAGCTTGCCGCAAATGCGCAGGATGGCCTCAGGCCCTATTCTGGTTCCGGGCGGCAGGCTGAGCCTGTGGTTAATTCTTCTTCCTGATGGGAAAATAGAGTGACCTGTGCCTGTCCCAACACCTCGAGCTAGTCTCTCATTGGCTCCCCCTCTTCCCGTTCATCCTCAGGACAAATTGAAAGCTGTACGGAACAGGAGGTTAAAGGTGCTGATTCTCCAAGGAGGGAGATTGCTAGTAAAGCGGCTGGAATGGCGAACCCGAGCACAAGGAGATTAGAAATGGGGTGCGTTTTAGAAACCTTTCCCGGTCACACGGTCTACCACCTTCTGGGTTTCTCATGCATGTTTTTGATTTAGGAAGATGCCCTTGAACCTGGAGATTTGGGACCCATGGGATGGGTAACAGGCAGTAGTGCTTTACAGGCTCTGCGTTTGCTCCCCCAACCTCACCAAATCTCTCAGCCCCGAAAGTATCCACCCTTACGTCTCATCCAGCTGTGGGTCTAGATATGGTCAATCCAGGTGGCATCACAGCCCCTGAACGAATTTTGTAAGAATTTCTCTCTCTTTCACTGTCTTTGTTTCACGGGTTTTTAAAATTAATTTATTTTTATAACGGGGTTTATCTGCTTTTCACAGCTGTGTTTATGCCGCTTTACACCCACTTGTCTCACATCCAGAGAGATATCAATACATAGGTTTTAAGATTCTTACTAGTCAGATATATTCTTGTGCGGTGAAGAGGGGGTGTTGAGTCCAGTTCACTGAGCAAGGAGTAGGTCTTTCTATTACATATTTGGTTTATGGAACGGTATCTGAGCTAATTTGAAACCCTTGTTTTATGCATCACCCCACCTCACCTTTCCCGTTAAGCAGCCATAGTGTGTTTTGTAAACGTGTGACTCTGTTCTGTTTTTAATTCAGTTCAAGTGTAGCGGTTTGTACATTCCCTCTATAAGTGATAGCTTATGATAAGTGTCTTTTTCTGTGTGACTTATTTCACTTAGAATTGTCGTACCTAAATCCACTCATCATGCTGCTACTAGCCTTATGACATTGATTTCATGGCTGAATGATATTCCATTGTACATAAGGACCACCACTTCTTTATCCATTTTTCTCTTTCCTGGGATATTTAAGGTGTCATGAAGTGGAGGTTCTTGTCAAAAGAGCAGCCCTAAACTTTGGGGTGCCTGTGTCTTGCTGATTTTTAGTTTTCCCAATTTATACGCCAATGAGTGGATGTGCCCTATGCGCACTAAGCTGTGTTTTTTCGATGTTTCAGGACACACCGTACACTTCTCCAGAGTGGCTGTTGGCAATTTACATCCCGCCCATCAGCGTAGCAAGGCTCCCATTTCTCCATGGCCTGTCCTGCATTTCTGGTTTTGACACTTTTTTCAGGATGGCCCTTTTGACCCATGGGAAGCGAGACTTCTTTGTAGCGCTGATTTGCCTTTCCAGGTTGCTTGGTTGGCCAAAAAGGGCGTATGCGTTTTTTCCTGAATATATTCAGGAAAAAACGCATACGCCCTTTTTGGCCAAGGGCATCATTGTCGACGTTTTGCTGCTTTTCATGTGCTTTAAAGGCGATTCGAATCTACCTCCTGAAATCTGTTTCCTGCAATTCTGCCTTGCTTTCAAATCCTCTTCGTTGCCTTCCCTCAATATATTTGTGGATGAGAGTTATCATTTATAACTCTGCAGGTTTGTGAATTGCAGTGCCCCTGAGCTCCATTTTTCAACTCGCTTTTTTGGGAGCTGGCCGCAAAAGCACTGGATGGCCTCAGGCCCTATTCTGGTTCCGGGCGGCAGGCTGAGCCTGTGGTTAATTCTTCTTCCTGATGGGAAAATAGAGTGACCTGTGCCTGTCCCAACACCTAGAGCTAGTCTCTCATTGGCTCCCCCTCTTCCCGTTCATCCTCAGGACAAATTGAAAGCTGTACGGAACAGGAGGTTAAAGGTGCTGATTCTCCAAGGAGGGAGATTGCTAGTAAAGCGGCTGGAATGGCGAACCCGAGCACAAGGAGATGAGAAATGAGGTGCGTTTTAGAAACCTTTCTCGGTCACACGGTCTACCACCTTCTGGGTTTCTCATGCATGTTTTCGATGTAGGAAGATGCCCTTGAACCTGGAGATTTGGGACCCATGGGATGGGTAACAGGCAGTAGTACTTTAAAGGCTCTGCGTTTGCTCCCCCAACCTCACCAAATCTCTCAGCCCCGAAAGTATCCACCCTTACGTCTCATCCAGCTGTGGGTCTAGATATGGTCAATCCAGGTGGCATCACAGCCCCTGAACGAATTTTGTAAGAATTTCTCTCTCTTTCACTGTCTTTGTTTCACGGGTTATTAAAATTAATTTATTTTTATAATGGGGTTTAGCTGCTTTTCACGGCTGTGTTTATGCCGCTTTACACCCACTTGACTCACATCCAGCGAGATATCAATACATAGGTTTTAAGATTCTTACTAGTCAGATATATTCTTGTGTGGTGAATAAGGGGTGTTGAGTCCAGTTCACTGAGCAAGGAGTAGGTCTTTCTATTACATATTGGGTTTATGGAACGGTATCTGAGCTAATTTGAAACCCTTGTTTTATGCATCACCCCACCTCACCTTTCCCGTTAAGCAGCCATAGTGTGTTTTCTAAACGTGTGACTCTGTTCTGTTTTGTAATTCAGTTCAAGTGTAGCGGTTTTTACATTCCCTCTATAAATGATAGCTTTTGATAAGTGTCTTTTTCTTTGTGACTTATTTCACTTAGAATCGTCGTACCTAAATCCACTCATCATGCTGCTACTAGCCTTATGACATTGATTTCATGGCTGAATGATATTCCATTGTACATAAGGACCACCACTTCTTTATCCATTTTTCTCTTTCCTGGGATATTTAAGGTGTCATGAAGTGGAGGTTCTTGTCAACAGAGCAGCCCTAAACTTTGGGGTGCCTGTGTCTTGCTGATTTTTAGTTTTCCCAATTTATACGCCCATGAGTGGATGTGCCCTATGCGCACTAAGCTGTGTTTTTTCGATGTTTCAGGACACACCGTACACTTCTCCAGAGTGGCTGTTGGCAATTTACATCCCGCCCATCAGCGTAGCAAGGCTCCCATTTCTCCATGGCCTGTCCTGCATTTCTGGTTTTGACACTTTTTTCAGGATGGCCCTTTTGACCCATGGGAAGCGAGACTTCTTTGTAGCGCTGATTTGCCTTTCCAGGTTGCTTGGTTGGCCAAAAAGGGCGTATGCGTTTTTTCCTGAATATATTCAGGAAAAAACGCATACGCCCTTTTTGGCCAAGGGCATCATTGTCGACGTTTTGCTGCTTTTCATGTGCTTTAAAGGCGATTCGAATCTACCTCCTGAAATCTGTTTCCTGCAATTCTGCCTTGCTTTCAAATCCTCTTTGTTGCCTTCCCTCAATATATTTGTGGATGAGAGTTATCATTTATAACTCTGCAGGTTTGTGAATTGCAGTGCCCCTGAGCTCCATTTTTCAACTCGCTTTTTTGGGAGCTTGCCGCAAATGCGCAGGATGGCCTCAGGCCCTATTCTGGTTCCGGGCGGCAGGCTGAGCCTGTGGTTAATTCTTCTTCCTGATGGGAAAATAGAGTGACCTGTGCCTGTCCCAACACCTCGAGCTAGTCTCTCATTGGCTCCCCCTCTTCCCGTTCATCCTCAGGACAAATTGAAAGCTGTACGGAACAGGAGGTTAAAGGTGCTGATTCTCCAAGGAGGGAGATTGCTAGTAAAGCGGCTGGAATGGCGAACCCGAGCACAAGGAGATTAGAAATGGGGTGCGTTTTAGAAACCTTTCCCGGTCACACGGTCTACCACCTTCTGGGTTTCTCATGCATGTTTTTGATTTAGGAAGATGCCCTTGAACCTGGAGATTTGGGACCCATGGGATGGGTAACAGGCAGTAGTGCTTTACAGGCTCTGCGTTTGCTCCCCCAACCTCACCAAATCTCTCAGCCCCGAAAGTATCCACCCTTACGTCTCATCCAGCTGTGGGTCTAGATATGGTCAATCCAGGTGGCATCACAGCCCCTGAACGAATTTTGTAAGAATTTCTCTCTCTTTCACTGTCTTTGTTTCACGGGTTTTTAAAATTAATTTATTTTTATAACGGGGTTTATCTGCTTTTCACAGCTGTGTTTATGCCGCTTTACACCCACTTGTCTCACATCCAGAGAGATATCAATACATAGGTTTTAAGATTCTTACTAGTCAGATATATTCTTGTGCGGTGAAGAGGGGGTGTTGAGTCCAGTTCACTGAGCAAGGAGTAGGTCTTTCTATTACATATTTGGTTTATGGAACGGTATCTGAGCTAATTTGAAACCCTTGTTTTATGCATCACCCCACCTCACCTTTCCCGTTAAGCAGCCATAGTGTGTTTTGTAAACGTGTGACTCTGTTCTGTTTTTAATTCAGTTCAAGTGTAGCGGTTTGTACATTCCCTCTATAAGTGATAGCTTATGATAAGTGTCTTTTTCTGTGTGACTTATTTCACTTAGAATTGTCGTACCTAAATCCACTCATCATGCTGCTACTAGCCTTATGACATTGATTTCATGGCTGAATGATATTCCATTGTACATAAGGACCACCACTTCTTTATCCATTTTTCTCTTTCCTGGGATATTTAAGGTGTCATGAAGTGGAGGTTCTTGTCAAAAGAGCAGCCCTAAACTTTGGGGTGCCTGTGTCTTGCTGATTTTTAGTTTTCCCAATTTATACGCCAATGAGTGGATGTGCCCTATGCGCACTAAGCTGTGTTTTTTCGATGTTTCAGGACACACCGTACACTTCTCCAGAGTGGCTGTTGGCAATTTACATCCCGCCCATCAGCGTAGCAAGGCTCCCATTTCTCCATGGCCTGTCCTGCATTTCTGGTTTTGACACTTTTTTCAGGATGGCCCTTTTGACCCATGGGAAGCGAGACTTCTTTGTAGCGCTGATTTGCCTTTCCAGGTTGCTTGGTTGGCCAAAAAGGGCGTATGCGTTTTTTCCTGAATATATTCAGGAAAAAACGCATACGCCCTTTTTGGCCAAGGGCATCATTGTCGACGTTTTGCTGCTTTTCATGTGCTTTAAAGGCGATTCGAATCTACCTCCTGAAATCTGTTTCCTGCAATTCTGCCTTGCTTTCAAATCCTCTTCGTTGCCTTCCCTCAATATATTTGTGGATGAGAGTTATCATTTATAACTCTGCAGGTTTGTGAATTGCAGTGCCCCTGAGCTCCATTTTTCAACTCGCTTTTTTGGGAGCTGGCCGCAAAAGCACTGGATGGCCTCAGGCCCTATTCTGGTTCCGGGCGGCAGGCTGAGCCTGTGGTTAATTCTTCTTCCTGATGGGAAAATAGAGTGACCTGTGCCTGTCCCAACACCTAGAGCTAGTCTCTCATTGGCTCCCCCTCTTCCCGTTCATCCTCAGGACAAATTGAAAGCTGTACGGAACAGGAGGTTAAAGGTGCTGATTCTCCAAGGAGGGAGATTGCTAGTAAAGCGGCTGGAATGGCGAACCCGAGCACAAGGAGATGAGAAATGAGGTGCGTTTTAGAAACCTTTCTCGGTCACACGGTCTACCACCTTCTGGGTTTCTCATGCATGTTTTCGATGTAGGAAGATGCCCTTGAACCTGGAGATTTGGGACCCATGGGATGGGTAACAGGCAGTAGTACTTTAAAGGCTCTGCGTTTGCTCCCCCAACCTCACCAAATCTCTCAGCCCCGAAAGTATCCACCCTTACGTCTCATCCAGCTGTGGGTCTAGATATGGTCAATCCAGGTGGCATCACAGCCCCTGAACGAATTTTGTAAGAATTTCTCTCTCTTTCACTGTCTTTGTTTCACGGGTTATTAAAATTAATTTATTTTTATAATGGGGTTTAGCTGCTTTTCACGGCTGTGTTTATGCCGCTTTACACCCACTTGACTCACATCCAGCGAGATATCAATACATAGGTTTTAAGATTCTTACTAGTCAGATATATTCTTGTGTGGTGAATAAGGGGTGTTGAGTCCAGTTCACTGAGCAAGGAGTAGGTCTTTCTATTACATATTGGGTTTATGGAACGGTATCTGAGCTAATTTGAAACCCTTGTTTTATGCATCACCCCACCTCACCTTTCCCGTTAAGCAGCCATAGTGTGTTTTCTAAACGTGTGACTCTGTTCTGTTTTGTAATTCAGTTCAAGTGTAGCGGTTTTTACATTCCCTCTATAAATGATAGCTTTTGATAAGTGTCTTTTTCTTTGTGACTTATTTCACTTAGAATCGTCGTACCTAAATCCACTCATCATGCTGCTACTAGCCTTATGACATTGATTTCATGGCTGAATGATATTCCATTGTACATAAGGACCACCACTTCTTTATCCATTTTTCTCTTTCCTGGGATATTTAAGGTGTCATGAAGTGGAGGTTCTTGTCAACAGAGCAGCCCTAAACTTTGGGGTGCCTGTGTCTTGCTGATTTTTAGTTTTCCCAATTTATACGCCCATGAGTGGATGTGCCCTATGCGCACTAAGCTGTGTTTTTTCGATGTTTCAGGACACACCGTACACTTCTCCAGAGTGGCTGTTGGCAATTTACATCCCGCCCATCAGCGTAGCAAGGCTCCCATTTCTCCATGGCCTGTCCTGCATTTCTGGTTTTGACACTTTTTTCAGGATGGCCCTTTTGACCCATGGGAAGCGAGACTTCTTTGTAGCGCTGATTTGCCTTTCCAGGTTGCTTGGTTGGCCAAAAAGGGCGTATGCGTTTTTTCCTGAATATATTCAGGAAAAAACGCATACGCCCTTTTTGGCCAAGGGCATCATTGTCGACGTTTTGCTGCTTTTCATGTGCTTTAAAGGCGATTCGAATCTACCTCCTGAAATCTGTTTCCTGCAATTCTGCCTTGCTTTCAAATCCTCTTTGTTGCCTTCCCTCAATATATTTGTGGATGAGAGTTATCATTTATAACTCTGCAGGTTTGTGAATTGCAGTGCCCCTGAGCTCCATTTTTCAACTCGCTTTTTTGGGAGCTTGCCGCAAATGCGCAGGATGGCCTCAGGCCCTATTCTGGTTCCGGGCGGCAGGCTGAGCCTGTGGTTAATTCTTCTTCCTGATGGGAAAATAGAGTGACCTGTGCCTGTCCCAACACCTCGAGCTAGTCTCTCATTGGCTCCCCCTCTTCCCGTTCATCCTCAGGACAAATTGAAAGCTGTACGGAACAGGAGGTTAAAGGTGCTGATTCTCCAAGGAGGGAGATTGCTAGTAAAGCGGCTGGAATGGCGAACCCGAGCACAAGGAGATTAGAAATGGGGTGCGTTTTAGAAACCTTTCCCGGTCACACGGTCTACCACCTTCTGGGTTTCTCATGCATGTTTTTGATTTAGGAAGATGCCCTTGAACCTGGAGATTTGGGACCCATGGGATGGGTAACAGGCAGTAGTGCTTTACAGGCTCTGCGTTTGCTCCCCCAACCTCACCAAATCTCTCAGCCCCGAAAGTATCCACCCTTACGTCTCATCCAGCTGTGGGTCTAGATATGGTCAATCCAGGTGGCATCACAGCCCCTGAACGAATTTTGTAAGAATTTCTCTCTCTTTCACTGTCTTTGTTTCACGGGTTTTTAAAATTAATTTATTTTTATAACGGGGTTTATCTGCTTTTCACAGCTGTGTTTATGCCGCTTTACACCCACTTGTCTCACATCCAGAGAGATATCAATACATAGGTTTTAAGATTCTTACTAGTCAGATATATTCTTGTGCGGTGAAGAGGGGGTGTTGAGTCCAGTTCACTGAGCAAGGAGTAGGTCTTTCTATTACATATTTGGTTTATGGAACGGTATCTGAGCTAATTTGAAACCCTTGTTTTATGCATCACCCCACCTCACCTTTCCCGTTAAGCAGCCATAGTGTGTTTTGTAAACGTGTGACTCTGTTCTGTTTTTAATTCAGTTCAAGTGTAGCGGTTTGTACATTCCCTCTATAAGTGATAGCTTATGATAAGTGTCTTTTTCTGTGTGACTTATTTCACTTAGAATTGTCGTACCTAAATCCACTCATCATGCTGCTACTAGCCTTATGACATTGATTTCATGGCTGAATGATATTCCATTGTACATAAGGACCACCACTTCTTTATCCATTTTTCTCTTTCCTGGGATATTTAAGGTGTCATGAAGTGGAGGTTCTTGTCAAAAGAGCAGCCCTAAACTTTGGGGTGCCTGTGTCTTGCTGATTTTTAGTTTTCCCAATTTATACGCCAATGAGTGGATGTGCCCTATGCGCACTAAGCTGTGTTTTTTCGATGTTTCAGGACACACCGTACACTTCTCCAGAGTGGCTGTTGGCAATTTACATCCCGCCCATCAGCGTAGCAAGGCTCCCATTTCTCCATGGCCTGTCCTGCATTTCTGGTTTTGACACTTTTTTCAGGATGGCCCTTTTGACCCATGGGAAGCGAGACTTCTTTGTAGCGCTGATTTGCCTTTCCAGGTTGCTTGGTTGGCCAAAAAGGGCGTATGCGTTTTTTCTTGAATATATTCAGGAAAAAACGCATACGCCCTTTTTGGCCAAGGGCATCATTGTCGACGTTTTGCTGCTTTTCATGTGCTTTAAAGGCGATTCGAATCTACCTCCTGAAATCTGTTTCCTGCAATTCTGCCTTGCTTTCAAATCCTCTTCGTTGCCTTCCCTCAATATATTTGTGGATGAGAGTTATCATTTATAACTCTGCAGGTTTGTGAATTGCAGTGCCCCTGAGCTCCATTTTTCAACTCGCTTTTTTGGGAGCTGGCCGCAAAAGCACTGGATGGCCTCAGGCCCTATTCTGGTTCCGGGCGGCAGGCTGAGCCTGTGGTTAATTCTTCTTCCTGATGGGAAAATAGAGTGACCTGTGCCTGTCCCAACACCTAGAGCTAGTCTCTCATTGGCTCCCCCTCTTCCCGTTCATCCTCAGGACAAATTGAAAGCTGTACGGAACAGGAGGTTAAAGGTGCTGATTCTCCAAGGAGGGAGATTGCTAGTAAAGCGGCTGGAATGGCGAACCCGAGCACAAGGAGATGAGAAATGAGGTGCGTTTTAGAAACCTTTCTCGGTCACACGGTCTATCACCTTCTGGGTTTCTCATGCATGTTTTTGATGTAGGAAGATGCCCTTGAACCTGGAGATTTGGGACCCATGGGATGGGTAACAGGCAGTAGTACTTTAAAGGCTCTGCGTTTGCTCCCCCAACCTCACCAAATCTCTCAGCCCCGAAAGTATCCACCCTTACGTCTCATCCAGCTGTGGGTCTAGATATGGTCAATCCAGGTGGCATCACAGCCCCTGAACGAATTTTGTAAGAATTTCTCTCTCTTTCACTGTCTTTGTTTCACGGGTTATTAAAATTAATTTATTTTTATAATGGGGTTTAGCTGCTTTTCACGGCTGTGTTTATGCCGCTTTACACCCACTTGACTCACATCCAGCGAGATATCAATACATAGGTTTTAAGATTCTTACTAGTCAGATATATTCTTGTGTGGTGAATAAGGGGTGTTGAGTCCAGTTCACTGAGCAAGGAGTAGGTCTTTCTATTACATATTGGGTTTATGGAACGGTATCTGAGCTAATTTGAAACCCTTGTTTTATGCATCACCCCACCTCACCTTTCCCGTTAAGCAGCCATAGTGTGTTTTCTAAACGTGTGACTCTGTTCTGTTTTGTAATTCAGTTCAAGTGTAGCGGTTTTTACATTCCCTCTATAAATGATAGCTTTTGATAAGTGTCTTTTTCTTTGTGACTTATTTCACTTAGAATCGTCGTACCTAAATCCACTCATCATGCTGCTACTAGCCTTATGACATTGATTTCATGGCTGAATGATATTCCATTGTACATAAGGACCACCACTTCTTTATCCATTTTTCTCTTTCCTGGGATATTTAAGGTGTCATGAAGTGGAGGTTCTTGTCAACAGAGCAGCCCTAAACTTTGGGGTGCCTGTGTCTTGCTGATTTTTAGTTTTCCCAATTTATACGCCCATGAGTGGATGTGCCCTATGCGCACTAAGCTGTGTTTTTTCGATGTTTCAGGACACACCGTACACTTCTCCAGAGTGGCTGTTGGCAATTTACATCCCGCCCATCAGCGTAGCAAGGCTCCCATTTCTCCATGGCCTGTCCTGCATTTCTGGTTTTGACACTTTTTTCAGGATGGCCCTTTTGACCCATGGGAAGCGAGACTTCTTTGTAGCGCTGATTTGCCTTTCCAGGTTGCTTGGTTGGCCAAAAAGGGCGTATGCGTTTTTTCCTGAATATATTCAGGAAAAAACGCATACGCCCTTTTTGGCCAAGGGCATCATTGTCGACGTTTTGCTGCTTTTCATGTGCTTTAAAGGCGATTCGAATCTACCTCCTGAAATCTGTTTCCTGCAATTCTGCCTTGCTTTCAAATCCTCTTTGTTGCCTTCCCTCAATATATTTGTGGATGAGAGTTATCATTTATAACTCTGCAGGTTTGTGAATTGCAGTGCCCCTGAGCTCCATTTTTCAACTCGCTTTTTTGGGAGCTTGCCGCAAATGCGCAGGATGGCCTCAGGCCCTATTCTGGTTCCGGGCGGCAGGCTGAGCCTGTGGTTAATTCTTCTTCCTGATGGGAAAATAGAGTGACCTGTGCCTGTCCCAACACCTCGAGCTAGTCTCTCATTGGCTCCCCCTCTTCCCGTTCATCCTCAGGACAAATTGAAAGCTGTACGGAACAGGAGGTTAAAGGTGCTGATTCTCCAAGGAGGGAGATTGCTAGTAAAGCGGCTGGAATGGCGAACCCGAGCACAAGGAGATTAGAAATGGGGTGCGTTTTAGAAACCTTTCCCGGTCACACGGTCTACCACCTTCTGGGTTTCTCATGCATGTTTTTGATTTAGGAAGATGCCCTTGAACCTGGAGATTTGGGACCCATGGGATGGGTAACAGGCAGTAGTGCTTTACAGGCTCTGCGTTTGCTCCCCCAACCTCACCAAATCTCTCAGCCCCGAAAGTATCCACCCTTACGTCTCATCCAGCTGTGGGTCTAGATATGGTCAATCCAGGTGGCATCACAGCCCCTGAACGAATTTTGTAAGAATTTCTCTCTCTTTCACTGTCTTTGTTTCACGGGTTTTTAAAATTAATTTATTTTTATAACGGGGTTTATCTGCTTTTCACAGCTGTGTTTATGCCGCTTTACACCCACTTGTCTCACATCCAGAGAGATATCAATACATAGGTTTTAAGATTCTTACTAGTCAGATATATTCTTGTGCGGTGAAGAGGGGGTGTTGAGTCCAGTTCACTGAGCAAGGAGTAGGTCTTTCTATTACATATTTGGTTTATGGAACGGTATCTGAGCTAATTTGAAACCCTTGTTTTATGCATCACCCCACCTCACCTTTCCCGTTAAGCAGCCATAGTGTGTTTTGTAAACGTGTGACTCTGTTCTGTTTTTAATTCAGTTCAAGTGTAGCGGTTTGTACATTCCCTCTATAAGTGATAGCTTATGATAAGTGTCTTTTTCTGTGTGACTTATTTCACTTAGAATTGTCGTACCTAAATCCACTCATCATGCTGCTACTAGCCTTATGACATTGATTTCATGGCTGAATGATATTCCATTGTACATAAGGACCACCACTTCTTTATCCATTTTTCTCTTTCCTGGGATATTTAAGGTGTCATGAAGTGGAGGTTCTTGTCAAAAGAGCAGCCCTAAACTTTGGGGTGCCTGTGTCTTGCTGATTTTTAGTTTTCCCAATTTATACGCCAATGAGTGGATGTGCCCTATGCGCACTAAGCTGTGTTTTTTCGATGTTTCAGGACACACCGTACACTTCTCCAGAGTGGCTGTTGGCAATTTACATCCCGCCCATCAGCGTAGCAAGGCTCCCATTTCGCCATGGCCTGTCCTGCATTTCTGGTTTTGACACTTTTTTCAGGATGGCCCTTTTGACCCATGGGAAGCGAGACTTCTTTGTAGCGCTGATTTGCCTTTCCAGGTTGCTTGGTTGGCCAAAAAGGGCGTATGCGTTTTTTCCTGAATATATTCAGGAAAAAACGCATACGCCCTTTTTGGCCAAGGGCATCATTGTCGACGTTTTGCTGCTTTTCATGTGCTTTAAAGGCGATTCGAATCTACCTCCTGAAATCTGTTTCCTGCAATTCTGCCTTGCTTTCAAATCCTCTTCGTTGCCTTCCCTCAATATATTTGTGGATGAGAGTTATCATTTATAACTCTGCAGGTTTGTGAATTGCAGTGCCCCTGAGCTCCATTTTTCAACTCGCTTTTTTGGGAGCTGGCCGCAAAAGCACTGGATGGCCTCAGGCCCTATTCTGGTTCCGGGCGGCAGGCTGAGCCTGTGGTTAATTCTTCTTCCTGATGGGAAAATAGAGTGACCTGTGCCTGTCCCAACACCTAGAGCTAGTCTCTCATTGGCTCCCCCTCTTCCCGTTCATCCTCAGGACAAATTGAAAGCTGTACGGAACAGGACGTTAAAGGTGCTGATTCTCCAAGGAGGGAGATTGCTAGTAAAGCGGCTGGAATGGCGAACCCGAGCACAAGGAGATGAGAAATGAGGTGCGTTTTAGAAACCTTTCTCGGTCACACGGTCTACCACCTTCTGGGTTTCTCATGCATGTTTTCGATGTAGGAAGATGCCCTTGAACCTGGAGATTTGGGACCCATGGGATGGGTAACAGGCAGTAGTACTTTAAAGGCTCTGCGTTTGCTCCCCCAACCTCACCAAATCTCTCAGCCCCGAAAGTATCCACCCTTACGTCTCATCCAGCTGTGGGTCTAGATATGGTCAATCCAGGTGGCATCACAGCCCCTGAACGAATTTTGTAAGAATTTCTCTCTCTTTCACTGTCTTTGTTTCACGGGTTATTAAAATTAATTTATTTTTATAATGGGGTTTAGCTGCTTTTCACGGCTGTGTTTATGCCGCTTTACACCCACTTGACTCACATCCAGCGAGATATCAATACATAGGTTTTAAGATTCTTACTAGTCAGATATATTCTTGTGTGGTGAATAAGGGGTGTTGAGTCCAGTTCACTGAGCAAGGAGTAGGTCTTTCTATTACATATTGGGTTTATGGAACGGTATCTGAGCTAATTTGAAACCCTTGTTTTATGCATCACCCCACCTCACCTTTCCCGTTAAGCAGCCATAGTGTGTTTTCTAAACGTGTGACTCTGTTCTGTTTTGTAATTCAGTTCAAGTGTAGCGGTTTTTACATTCCCTCTATAAATGATAGCTTTTGATAAGTGTCTTTTTCTTTGTGACTTATTTCACTTAGAATCGTCGTACCTAAATCCACTCATCATGCTGCTACTAGCCTTATGACATTGATTTCATGGCTGAATGATATTCCATTGTACATAAGGACCACCACTTCTTTATCCATTTTTCTCTTTCCTGGGATATTTAAGGTGTCATGAAGTGGAGGTTCTTGTCAACAGAGCAGCCCTAAACTTTGGGGTGCCTGTGTCTTGCTGATTTTTAGTTTTCCCAATTTATACGCCCATGAGTGGATGTGCCCTATGCGCACTAAGCTGTGTTTTTTCGATGTTTCAGGACACACCGTACACTTCTCCAGAGTGGCTGTTGGCAATTTACATCCTGCCCATCAGCGTAGCAAGGCTCCCATTTCTCCATGGCCTGTCCTGCATTTCTGGTTTTGACACTTTTTTCAGGATGGCCCTTTTGACCCATGGGAAGCGAGACTTCTTTGTAGCGCTGATTTGCCTTTCCAGGTTGCTTGGTTGGCCAAAAAGGGCGTATGCGTTTTTTCCTGAATATATTCAGGAAAAAACGCATACGCCCTTTTTGGCCAAGGGCATCATTGTCGACGTTTTGCTGCTTTTCATGTGCTTTAAAGGCGATTCGAATCTACCTCCTGAAATCTGTTTCCTGCAATTCTGCCTTGCTTTCAAATCCTCTTTGTTGCCTTCCCTCAATATATTTGTGGATGAGAGTTATCATTTATAACTCTGCAGGTTTGTGAATTGCAGTGCCCCTGAGCTCCATTTTTCAACTCGCTTTTTTGGGAGCTTGCCGCAAATGCGCAGGATGGCCTCAGGCCCTATTCTGGTTCCGGGCGGCAGGCTGAGCCTGTGGTTAATTCTTCTTCCTGATGGGAAAATAGAGTGACCTGTGCCTGTCCCAACACCTCGAGCTAGTCTCTCATTGGCTCCCCCTCTTCCCGTTCATCCTCAGGACAAATTGAAAGCTGTACGGAACAGGAGGTTAAAGGTGCTGATTCTCCAAGGAGGGAGATTGCTAGTAAAGCGGCTGGAATGGCGAACCCGAGCACAAGGAGATTAGAAATGGGGTGCGTTTTAGAAACCTTTCCCGGTCACACGGTCTACCACCTTCTGGGTTTCTCATGCATGTTTTTGATTTAGGAAGATGCCCTTGAACCTGGAGATTTGGGACCCATGGGATGGGTAACAGGCAGTAGTGCTTTACAGGCTCTGCGTTTGCTCCCCCAACCTCACCAAATCTCTCAGCCCCGAAAGTATCCACCCTTACGTCTCATCCAGCTGTGGGTCTAGATATGGTCAATCCAGGTGGCATCACAGCCCCTGAACGAATTTTGTAAGAATTTCTCTCTCTTTCACTGTCTTTGTTTCACGGGTTTTTAAAATTAATTTATTTTTATAACGGGGTTTATCTGCTTTTCACAGCTGTGTTTATGCCGCTTTACACCCACTTGTCTCACATCCAGAGAGATATCAATACATAGGTTTTAAGATTCTTACTAGTCAGATATATTCTTGTGCGGTGAAGAGGGGGTGTTGAGTCCAGTTCACTGAGCAAGGAGTAGGTCTTTCTATTACATATTTGGTTTATGGAACGGTATCTGAGCTAATTTGAAACCCTTGTTTTATGCATCACCCCACCTCACCTTTCCCGTTAAGCAGCCATAGTGTGTTTTGTAAACGTGTGACTCTGTTCTGTTTTTAATTCAGTTCAAGTGTAGCGGTTTGTACATTCCCTCTATAAGTGATAGCTTATGATAAGTGTCTTTTTCTGTGTGACTTATTTCACTTAGAATTGTCGTACCTAAATCCACTCATCATGCTGCTACTAGCCTTATGACATTGATTTCATGGCTGAATGATATTCCATTGTACATAAGGACCACCACTTCTTTATCCATTTTTCTCTTTCCTGGGATATTTAAGGTGTCATGAAGTGGAGGTTCTTGTCAAAAGAGCAGCCCTAAACTTTGGGGTGCCTGTGTCTTGCTGATTTTTAGTTTTCCCAATTTATACGCCAATGAGTGGATGTGCCCTATGCGCACTAAGCTGTGTTTTTTCGATGTTTCAGGACACACCGTACACTTCTCCAGAGTGGCTGTTGGCAATTTACATCCCGCCCATCAGCGTAGCAAGGCTCCCATTTCTCCATGGCCTGTCCTGCATTTCTGGTTTTGACACTTTTTTCAGGATGGCCCTTTTGACCCATGGGAAGCGAGACTTCTTTGTAGCGCTGATTTGCCTTTCCAGGTTGCTTGGTTGGCCAAAAAGGGCGTATGCGTTTTTTCCTGAATATATTCAGGAAAAAACGCATACGCCCTTTTTGGCCAAGGGCATCATTGTCGACGTTTTGCTGCTTTTCATGTGCTTTAAAGGCGATTCGAATCTACCTCCTGAAATCTGTTTCCTGCAATTCTGCCTTGCTTTCAAATCCTCTTCGTTGCCTTCCCTCAATATATTTGTGGATGAGAGTTATCATTTATAACTCTGCAGGTTTGTGAATTGCAGTGCCCCTGAGCTCCATTTTTCAACTCGCTTTTTTGGGAGCTGGCCGCAAAAGCACTGGATGGCCTCAGGCCCTATTCTGGTTCCGGGCGGCAGGCTGAGCCTGTGGTTAATTCTTCTTCCTGATGGGAAAATAGAGTGACCTGTGCCTGTCCCAACACCTAGAGCTAGTCTCTCATTGGCTCCCCCTCTTCCCGTTCATCCTCAGGACAAATTGAAAGCTGTACGGAACAGGAGGTTAAAGGTGCTGATTCTCCAAGGAGGGAGATTGCTAGTAAAGCGGCTGGAATGGCGAACCCGAGCACAAGGAGATGAGAAATGAGGTGCGTTTTAGAAACCTTTCTCGGTCACACGGTCTACCACCTTCTGGGTTTCTCATGCATGTTTTCGATGTAGGAAGATGCCCTTGAACCTGGAGATTTGGGACCCATGGGATGGGTAACAGGCAGTAGTACTTTAAAGGCTCTGCGTTTGCTCCCCCAACCTCACCAAATCTCTCAGCCCCGAAAGTATCCACCCTTACGTCTCATCCAGCTGTGGGTCTAGATATGGTCAATCCAGGTGGCATCACAGCCCCTGAACGAATTTTGTAAGAATTTCTCTCTCTTTCACTGTCTTTGTTTCACGGGTTATTAAAATTAATTTATTTTTATAATGGGGTTTAGCTGCTTTTCACGGCTGTGTTTATGCCGCTTTACACCCACTTGACTCACATCCAGCGAGATATCAATACATAGGTTTTAAGATTCTTACTAGTCAGATATATTCTTGTGTGGTGAATAAGGGGTGTTGAGTCCAGTTCACTGAGCAAGGAGTAGGTCTTTCTATTACATATTGGGTTTATGGAACGGTATCTGAGCTAATTTGAAACCCTTGTTTTATGCATCACCCCACCTCACCTTTCCCGTTAAGCAGCCATAGTGTGTTTTCTAAACGTGTGACTCTGTTCTGTTTTGTAATTCAGTTCAAGTGTAGCGGTTTTTACATTCCCTCTATAAATGATAGCTTTTGATAAGTGTCTTTTTCTTTGTGACTTATTTCACTTAGAATCGTCGTACCTAAATCCACTCATCATGCTGCTACTAGCCTTATGACATTGATTTCATGGCTGAATGATATTCCATTGTACATAAGGACCACCACTTCTTTATCCATTTTTCTCTTTCCTGGGATATTTAAGGTGTCATGAAGTGGAGGTTCTTGTCAACAGAGCAGCCCTAAACTTTGGGGTGCCTGTGTCTTGCTGATTTTTAGTTTTCCCAATTTATACGCCCATGAGTGGATGTGCCCTATGCGCACTAAGCTGTGTTTTTTCGATGTTTCAGGACACACCGTACACTTCTCCAGAGTGGCTGTTGGCAATTTACATCCCGCCCATCAGCGTAGCAAGGCTCCCATTTCTCCATGGCCTGTCCTGCATTTCTGGTTTTGACACTTTTTTCAGGATGGCCCTTTTGACCCATGGGAAGCGAGACTTCTTTGTAGCGCTGATTTGCCTTTCCAGGTTGCTTGGTTGGCCAAAAAGGGCGTATGCGTTTTTTCCTGAATATATTCAGGAAAAAACGCATACGCCCTTTTTGGCCAAGGGCATCATTGTCGACGTTTTGCTGCTTTTCATGTGCTTTAAAGGCGATTCGAATCTACCTCCTGAAATCTGTTTCCTGCAATTCTGCCTTGCTTTCAAATCCTCTTTGTTGCCTTCCCTCAATATATTTGTGGATGAGAGTTATCATTTATAACTCTGCAGGTTTGTGAATTGCAGTGCCCCTGAGCTCCATTTTTCAACTCGCTTTTTTGGGAGCTTGCCGCAAATGCGCAGAATGGCCTCAGGCCCTATTCTGGTTCCGGGCGGCAGGCTGAGCCTGTGGTTAATTCTTCTTCCTGATGGGAAAATAGAGTGACCTGTGCCTGTCCCAACACCTCGAGCTAGTCTCTCATTGGCTCCCCCTCTTCCCGTTCATCCTCAGGACAAATTGAAAGCTGTACGGAACAGGAGGTTAAAGGTGCTGATTCTCCAAGGAGGGAGATTGCTAGTAAAGCGGCTGGAATGGCGAACCCGAGCACAAGGAGATTAGAAATGGGGTGCGTTTTAGAAACCTTTCCCGGTCACACGGTCTACCACCTTCTGGGTTTCTCATGCATGTTTTTGATTTAGGAAGATGCCCTTGAACCTGGAGATTTGGGACCCATGGGATGGGTAACAGGCAGTAGTGCTTTACAGGCTCTGCGTTTGCTCCCCCAACCTCACCAAATCTCTCAGCCCCGAAAGTATCCACCCTTACGTCTCATCCAGCTGTGGGTCTAGATATGGTCAATCCAGGTGGCATCACAGCCCCTGAACGAATTTTGTAAGAATTTCTCTCTCTTTCACTGTCTTTGTTTCACGGGTTTTTAAAATTAATTTATTTTTATAACGGGGTTTATCTGCTTTTCACAGCTGTGTTTATGCCGCTTTACACCCACTTGTCTCACATCCAGAGAGATATCAATACATAGGTTTTAAGATTCTTACTAGTCAGATATATTCTTGTGCGGTGAAGAGGGGGTGTTGAGTCCAGTTCACTGAGCAAGGAGTAGGTCTTTCTATTACATATTTGGTTTATGGAACGGTATCTGAGCTAATTTGAAACCCTTGTTTTATGCATCACCCCACCTCACCTTTCCCGTTAAGCAGCCATAGTGTGTTTTGTAAACGTGTGACTCTGTTCTGTTTTTAATTCAGTTCAAGTGTAGCGGTTTGTACATTCCCTCTATAAGTGATAGCTTATGATAAGTGTCTTTTTCTGTGTGACTTATTTCACTTAGAATTGTCGTACCTAAATCCACTCATCATGCTGCTACTAGCCTTATGACATTGATTTCATGGCTGAATGATATTCCATTGTACATAAGGACCACCACTTCTTTATCCATTTTTCTCTTTCCTGGGATATTTAAGGTGTCATGAAGTGGAGGTTCTTGTCAAAAGAGCAGCCCTAAACTTTGGGGTGCCTGTGTCTTGCTGATTTTTAGTTTTCCCAATTTATACGCCAATGAGTGGATGTGCCCTATGCGCACTAAGCTGTGTTTTTTCGATGTTTCAGGACACACCGTACACTTCTCCAGAGTGGCTGTTGGCAATTTACATCCCGCCCATCAGCGTAGCAAGGCTCCCATTTCTCCATGGCCTGTCCTGCATTTCTGGTTTTGACACTTTTTTCAGGATGGCCCTTTTGACCCATGGGAAGCGAGACTTCTTTGTAGCGCTGATTTGCCTTTCCAGGTTGCTTGGTTGGCCAAAAAGGGCGTATGCGTTTTTTCCTGAATATATTCAGGAAAAAACGCATACGCCCTTTTTGGCCAAGGGCATCATTGTCGACGTTTTGCTGCTTTTCATGTGCTTTAAAGGCGATTCGAATCTACCTCCTGAAATCTGTTTCCTGCAATTCTGCCTTGCTTTCAAATCCTCTTCGTTGCCTTCCCTCAATATATTTGTGGATGAGAGTTATCATTTATAACTCTGCAGGTTTGTGAATTGCAGTGCCCCTGAGCTCCATTTTTCAACTCGCTTTTTTGGGAGCTGGCCGCAAAAGCACTGGATGGCCTCAGGCCCTATTCTGGTTCCGGGCGGCAGGCTGAGCCTGTGGTTAATTCTTCTTCCTGATGGGAAAATAGAGTGACCTGTGCCTGTCCCAACACCTAGAGCTAGTCTCTCATTGGCTCCCCCTCTTCCCGTTCATCCTCAGGACAAATTGAAAGCTGTACGGAACAGGAGGTTAAAGGTGCTGATTCTCCAAGGAGGGAGATTGCTAGTAAAGCGGCTGGAATGGCGAACCCGAGCACAAGGAGATGAGAAATGAGGTGCGTTTTAGAAACCTTTCTCGGTCACACGGTCTACCACCTTCTGGGTTTCTCATGCATGTTTTCGATGTAGGAAGATGCCCTTGAACCTGGAGATTTGGGACCCATGGGATGGGTAACAGGCAGTAGTACTTTAAAGGCTCTGCGTTTGCTCCCCCAACCTCACCAAATCTCTCAGCCCCGAAAGTATCCACCCTTACGTCTCATCCAGCTGTGGGTCTAGATATGGTCAATCCAGGTGGCATCACAGCCCCTGAACGAATTTTGTAAGAATTTCTCTCTCTTTCACTGTCTTTGTTTCACGGGTTATTAAAATTAATTTATTTTTATAATGGGGTTTAGCTGCTTTTCACGGCTGTGTTTATGCCGCTTTACACCCACTTGACTCACATCCAGCGAGATATCAATACATAGGTTTTAAGATTCTTACTAGTCAGATATATTCTTGTGCGGTGAATAAGGGGTGTTGAGTCCAGTTCACTGAGCAAGGAGTAGGTCTTTCTATAACATATTGGGTTTATGGAATGGTATCTGAGCTAATTTGAAACCCTTGTTTTATGCATCACCCCACCTCACCTTTCCCGTTAAGCAGCCATAGTGTGTTTTCTAAACGTGTGACTCTGTTCTGTTTTGTAATTCAGTTCAAGTGTAGCGGTTTTTACATTCCCTCTATAAATGATAGCTTTTGATAAGTGTCTTTTTCTTTGTGACTTATTTCACTTAGAATCGTCGTACCTAAATCCACTCATCATGCTGCTACTAGCCTTATGACATTGATTTCATGGCTGAGTGATATTCCATTGTACATAAGGACCACCACATCTTTATCCATTTTTCTCTTTCCTGGGATATTTAAGGTGTCATGAAGTGGAGGTTCTTGTCAACAGAGCAGCCCTAAACTTTGGGGTGCCTGTGTCTTGCTGATTTTTAGTTTTCCCAATTTATACGCCCATGAGTGGATGTGCCCTATGCGCACTAAGCTGTGTTTTTTCGATGTTTCAGGACACACCGTACACTTCTCCAGAGTGGCTGTTGGCAATTTACATCCCGCCCATCAGCGTAGCAAGGCTCCCATTTCTCCATGGCCTGTCCTGCATTTCTGGTTTTGACACTTTTTTCAGGATGGCCCTTTTGACCCATGGGAAGCGAGACTTCTTTGTAGCGCTGATTTGCCTTTCCAGGTTGCTTGGTTGGCCAAAAAGGGCGTATGCGTTTTTTCCTGAATATATTCAGGAAAAAACGCATACGCCCTTTTTGGCCAAGGGCATCATTGTCGACGTTTTGCTGCTTTTCATGTGCTTTAAAGGCGATTCGAATCTACCTCCTGAAATCTGTTTCCTGCAATTCTGCCTTGCTTTCAAATCCTCTTTGTTGCCTTCCCTCAATATATTTGTGGATGAGAGTTATCATTTATAACTCTGCAGGTTTGTGAATTGCAGTGCCCCTGAGCTCCATTTTTCAACTCGCTTTTTTGGGAGCTTGCCGCAAATGCGCAGGATGGCCTCAGGCCCTATTCTGGTTCCGGGCGGCAGGCTGAGCCTGTGGTTAATTCTTCTTCCTGATGGGAAAATAGAGTGACCTGTGCCTGTCCCAACACCTCGAGCTAGTCTCTCATTGGCTCCCCCTCTTCCCGTTCATCCTCAGGACAAATTGAAAGCTGTACGGAACAGGAGGTTAAAGGTGCTGATTCTCCAAGGAGGGAGATTGCTAGTAAAGCGGCTGGAATGGCGAACCCGAGCACAAGGAGATTAGAAATGGGGTGCGTTTTAGAAACCTTTCCCGGTCACACGGTCTACCACCTTCTGGGTTTCTCATGCATGTTTTTGATTTAGGAAGATGCCCTTGAACCTGGAGATTTGGGACCCATGGGATGGGTAACAGGCAGTAGTGCTTTACAGGCTCTGCGTTTGCTCCCCCAACCTCACCAAATCTCTCAGCCCCGAAAGTATCCACCCTTACGTCTCATCCAGCTGTGGGTCTAGATATGGTCAATCCAGGTGGCATCACAGCCCCTGAACGAATTTTGTAAGAATTTCTCTCTCTTTCACTGTCTTTGTTTCACGGGTTTTTAAAATTAATTTATTTTTATAACGGGGTTTATCTGCTTTTCACAGCTGTGTTTATGCCGCTTTACACCCACTTGTCTCACATCCAGAGAGATATCAATACATAGGTTTTAAGATTCTTACTAGTCAGATATATTCTTGTGCGGTGAAGAGGGGGTGTTGAGTCCAGTTCACTGAGCAAGGAGTAGGTCTTTCTATTACATATTTGGTTTATGGAACGGTATCTGAGCTAATTTGAAACCCTTGTTTTATGCATCACCCCACCTCACCTTTCCCGTTAAGCAGCCATAGTGTGTTTTGTAAACGTGTGACTCTGTTCTGTTTTTAATTCAGTTCAAGTGTAGCGGTTTGTACATTCCCTCTATAAGTGATAGCTTATGATAAGTGTCTTTTTCTGTGTGACTTATTTCACTTAGAATTGTCGTACCTAAATCCACTCATCATGCTGCTACTAGCCTTATGACATTGATTTCATGGCTGAATGATATTCCATTGTACATAAGGACCACCACTTCTTTATCCATTTTTCTCTTTCCTGGGATATTTAAGGTGTCATGAAGTGGAGGTTCTTGTCAAAAGAGCAGCCCTAAACTTTGGGGTGCCTGTGTCTTGCTGATTTTTAGTTTTCCCAATTTATACGCCAATGAGTGGATGTGCCCTATGCGCACTAAGCTGTGTTTTTTCGATGTTTCAGGACACACCGTACACTTCTCCAGAGTGGCTGTTGGCAATTTACATCCCGCCCATCAGCGTAGCAAGGCTCCCATTTCTCCATGGCCTGTCCTGCATTTCTGGTTTTGACACTTTTTTCAGGATGGCCCTTTTGACCCATGGGAAGCGAGACTTCTTTGTAGCGCTGATTTGCCTTTCCAGGTTGCTTGGTTGGCCAAAAAGGGCGTATGCGTTTTTTCCTGAATATATTCAGGAAAAAACGCATACGCCCTTTTTGGCCAAGGGCATCATTGTCGACGTTTTGCTGCTTTTCATGTGCTTTAAAGGCGATTCGAATCTACCTCCTGAAATCTGTTTCCTGCAATTCTGCCTTGCTTTCAAATCCTCTTCGTTGCCTTCCCTCAATATATTTGTGGATGAGAGTTATCATTTATAACTCTGCAGGTTTGTGAATTGCAGTGCCCCTGAGCTCCATTTTTCAACTCGCTTTTTTGGGAGCTGGCCGCAAAAGCACTGGATGGCCTCAGGCCCTATTCTGGTTCCGGGCGGCAGGCTGAGCCTGTGGTTAATTCTTCTTCCTGATGGGAAAATAGAGTGACCTGTGCCTGTCCCAACACCTAGAGCTAGTCTCTCATTGGCTCCCCCTCTTCCCGTTCATCCTCAGGACAAATTGAAAGCTGTACGGAACAGGAGGTTAAAGGTGCTGATTCTCCAAGGAGGGAGATTGCTAGTAAAGCGGCTGGAATGGCGAACCCGAGCACAAGGAGATGAGAAATGAGGTGCGTTTTAGAAACCTTTCTCGGTCACACGGTCTACCACCTTCTGGGTTTCTCATGCATGTTTTCGATGTAGGAAGATGCCCTTGAACCTGGAGATTTGGGACCCATGGGATGGGTAACAGGCAGTAGTACTTTAAAGGCTCTGCGTTTGCTCCCCCAACCTCACCAAATCTCTCAGCCCCGAAAGTATCCACCCTTACGTCTCATCCAGCTGTGGGTCTAGATATGGTCAATCCAGGTGGCATCACAGCCCCTGAACGAATTTTGTAAGAATTTCTCTCTCTTTCACTGTCTTTGTTTCACGGGTTATTAAAATTAATTTATTTTTATAATGGGGTTTAGCTGCTTTTCACGGCTGTGTTTATGCCGCTTTACACCCACTTGACTCACATCCAGCGAGATATCAATACATAGGTTTTAAGATTCTTACTAGTCAGATATATTCTTGTGTGGTGAATAAGGGGTGTTGAGTCCAGTTCACTGAGCAAGGAGTAGGTCTTTCTATTACATATTGGGTTTATGGAACGGTATCTGAGCTAATTTGAAACCCTTGTTTTATGCATCACCCCACCTCACCTTTCCCGTTAAGCAGCCATAGTGTGTTTTCTAAACGTGTGACTCTGTTCTGTTTTGTAATTCAGTTCAAGTGTAGCGGTTTTTACATTCCCTCTATAAATGATAGCTTTTGATAAGTGTCTTTTTCTTTGTGACTTATTTCACTTAGAATCGTCGTACCTAAATCCACTCATCATGCTGCTACTAGCCTTATGACATTGATTTCATGGCTGAATGATATTCCATTGTACATAAGGACCACCACTTCTTTATCCATTTTTCTCTTTCCTGGGATATTTAAGGTGTCATGAAGTGGAGGTTCTTGTCAACAGAGCAGCCCTAAACTTTGGGGTGCCTGTGTCTTGCTGATTTTTAGTTTTCCCAATTTATACGCCCATGAGTGGATGTGCCCTATGCGCACTAAGCTGTGTTTTTTCGATGTTTCAGGACACACCGTACACTTCTCCAGAGTGGCTGTTGGCAATTTACATCCCGCCCATCAGCGTAGCAAGGCTCCCATTTCTCCATGGCCTGTCCTGCATTTCTGGTTTTGACACTTTTTTCAGGATGGCCCTTTTGACCCATGGGAAGCGAGACTTCTTTGTAGCGCTGATTTGCCTTTCCAGGTTGCTTGGTTGGCCAAAAAGGGCGTATGCGTTTTTTCCTGAATATATTCAGGAAAAAACGCATACGCCCTTTTTGGCCAAGGGCATCATTGTCGACGTTTTGCTGCTTTTCATGTGCTTTAAAGGCGATTCGAATCTACCTCCTGAAATCTGTTTCCTGCAATTCTGCCTTGCTTTCAAATCCTCTTTGTTGCCTTCCCTCAATATATTTGTGGATGAGAGTTATCATTTATAACTCTGCAGGTTTGTGAATTGCAGTGCCCCTGAGCTCCATTTTTCAACTCGCTTTTTTGGGAGCTTGCCGCAAATGCGCAGGATGGCCTCAGGCCCTATTCTGGTTCCGGGCGGCAGGCTGAGCCTGTGGTTAATTCTTCTTCCTGATGGGAAAATAGAGTGACCTGTGCCTGTCCCAACACCTCGAGCTAGTCTCTCATTGGCTCCCCCTCTTCCCGTTCATCCTCAGGACAAATTGAAAGCTGTACGGAACAGGAGGTTAAAGGTGCTGATTCTCCAAGGAGGGAGATTGCTAGTAAAGCGGCTGGAATGGCGAACCCGAGCACAAGGAGATTAGAAATGGGGTGCGTTTTAGAAACCTTTCCCGGTCACACGGTCTACCACCTTCTGGGTTTCTCATGCATGTTTTTGATTTAGGAAGATGCCCTTGAACCTGGAGATTTGGGACCCATGGGATGGGTAACAGGCAGTAGTGCTTTACAGGCTCTGCGTTTGCTCCCCCAACCTCACCAAATCTCTCAGCCCCGAAAGTATCCACCCTTACGTCTCATCCAGCTGTGGGTCTAGATATGGTCAATCCAGGTGGCATCACAGCCCCTGAACGAATTTTGTAAGAATTTCTCTCTCTTTCACTGTCTTTGTTTCACGGGTTTTTAAAATTAATTTATTTTTATAACGGGGTTTATCTGCTTTTCACAGCTGTGTTTATGCCGCTTTACACCCACTTGTCTCACATCCAGAGAGATATCAATACATAGGTTTTAAGATTCTTACTAGTCAGATATATTCTTGTGCGGTGAAGAGGGGGTGTTGAGTCCAGTTCACTGAGCAAGGAGTAGGTCTTTCTATTACATATTTGGTTTATGGAACGGTATCTGAGCTAATTTGAAACCCTTGTTTTATGCATCACCCCACCTCACCTTTCCCGTTAAGCAGCCATAGTGTGTTTTGTAAACGTGTGACTCTGTTCTGTTTTTAATTCAGTTCAAGTGTAGCGGTTTGTACATTCCCTCTATAAGTGATAGCTTATGATAAGTGTCTTTTTCTGTGTGACTTATTTCACTTAGAATTGTCGTACCTAAATCCACTCATCATGCTGCTACTAGCCTTATGACATTGATTTCATGGCTGAATGATATTCCATTGTACATAAGGACCACCACTTCTTTATCCATTTTTCTCTTTCCTGGGATATTTAAGGTGTCATGAAGTGGAGGTTCTTGTCAAAAGAGCAGCCCTAAACTTTGGGGTGCCTGTGTCTTGCTGATTTTTAGTTTTCCCAATTTATACGCCAATGAGTGGATGTGCCCTATGCGCACTAAGCTGTGTTTTTTCGATGTTTCAGGACACACCGTACACTTCTCCAGAGTGGCTGTTGGCAATTTACATCCCGCCCATCAGCGTAGCAAGGCTCCCATTTCTCCATGGCCTGTCCTGCATTTCTGGTTTTGACACTTTTTTCAGGATGGCCCTTTTGACCCATGGGAAGCGAGACTTCTTTGTAGCGCTGATTTGCCTTTCCAGGTTGCTTGGTTGGCCAAAAAGGGCGTATGCGTTTTTTCCTGAATATATTCAGGAAAAAACGCATACGCCCTTTTTGGCCAAGGGCATCATTGTCGACGTTTTGCTGCTTTTCATGTGCTTTAAAGGCGATTCGAATCTACCTCCTGAAATCTGTTTCCTGCAATTCTGCCTTGCTTTCAAATCCTCTTCGTTGCCTTCCCTCAATATATTTGTGGATGAGAGTTATCATTTATAACTCTGCAGGTTTGTGAATTGCAGTGCCCCTGAGCTCCATTTTTCAACTCGCTTTTTTGGGAGCTGGCCGCAAAAGCACTGGATGGCCTCAGGCCCTATTCTGGTTCCGGGCGGCAGGCTAAGCCTGTGGTTAATTCTTCTTCCTGATGGGAAAATAGAGTGACCTGTGCCTGTCCCAACACCTAGAGCTAGTCTCTCATTGGCTCCCCCTCTTCCCGTTCATCCTCAGGACAAATTGAAAGCTGTACGGAACAGGAGGTTAAAGGTGCTGATTCTCCAAGGAGGGAGATTGCTAGTAAAGCGGCTGGAATGGCGAACCCGAGCACAAGGAGATGAGAAATGAGGTGCGTTTTAGAAACCTTTCTCGGTCACACGGTCTACCACCTTCTGGGTTTCTCATGCATGTTTTCGATGTAGGAAGATGCCCTTGAACCTGGAGATTTGGGACCCATGGGATGGGTAACAGGCAGTAGTACTTTAAAGGCTCTGCGTTTGCTCCCCCAACCTCACCAAATCTCTCAGCCCCGAAAGTATCCACCCTTACGTCTCATCCAGCTGTGGGTCTAGATATGGTCAATCCAGGTGGCATCACAGCCCCTGAACGAATTTTGTAAGAATTTCTCTCTCTTTCACTGTCTTTGTTTCACGGGTTATTAAAATTAATTTATTTTTATAATGGGGTTTAGCTGCTTTTCACGGCTGTGTTTATGCCGCTTTACACCCACTTGACTCACATCCAGCGAGATATCAATACATAGGTTTTAAGATTCTTACTAGTCAGATATATTCTTGTGCGGTGAATAAGGGGTGTTGAGTCCAGTTCACTGAGCAAGGAGTAGGTCTTTCTATAACATATTGGGTTTATGGAATGGTATCTGAGCTAATTTGAAACCCTTGTTTTATGCATCACCCCACCTCACCTTTCCCGTTAAGCAGCCATAGTGTGTTTTCTAAACGTGTGACTCTGTTCTGTTTTGTAATTCAGTTCAAGTGTAGCGGTTTTTACATTCCCTCTATAAATGATAGCTTTTGATAAGTGTCTTTTTCTTTGTGACTTATTTCACTTAGAATCGTCGTACCTAAATCCACTCATCATGCTGCTACTAGCCTTATGACATTGATTTCATGGCTGAGTGATATTCCATTGTACATAAGGACCACCACATCTTTATCCATTTTTCTCTTTCCTGGGATATTTAAGGTGTCATGAAGTGGAGGTTCTTGTCAACAGAGCAGCCCTAAACTTTGGGGTGCCTGTGTCTTGCTGATTTTTAGTTTTCCCAATTTATACGCCCTTGAGTGGAAGTGCCCTATGCGCTCTAAGCTGTGTTATTTAGATGTTTCAGGACACACCGTAAACTTCTCCAGAGTGGCTGTTGGCAATTTACATCCCGCCCATCAGCGTAGCAAGGCTCCCATTTCTCCATGGCCTGTCCTGCATTTCTGGTTTTGACACTTTTTTCAGGATGGCCCTTTTGACCCATGGGAAGCGAGACTTCTTTGTAGCGCTGATTTGCCTTTCCAGGTTGCTTGGTTGGCCAAAAAGGGCGTATGCGTTTTTTCCTGAATATATTCAGGAAAAAACGCATACGCCCTTTTTGGCCAAGGGCATCATTGTCGACGTTTTGCTGCTTTTCATGTGCTTTAAAGGCGATTCGAATCTACCTCCTGAAATCTGTTTCCTGCAATTCTGCCTTGCTTTCAAATCCTCTTTGTTGCCTTCCCTCAATATATTTGTGGATGAGAGTTATCATTTATAACTCTGCAGGTTTGTGAATTGCAGTGCCCCTGAGCTCCATTTTTCAACTCGCTTTTTTGGGAGCTTGCCGCAAATGCGCAGGATGGCCTCAGGCCCTATTCTGGTTCCGGGCGGCAGGCTGAGCCTGTGGTTAATTCTTCTTCCTGATGGGAAAATAGAGTGACCTGTGCCTGTCCCAACACCTCGAGCTAGTCTCTCATTGGCTCCCCCTCTTCCCGTTCATCCTCAGGACAAATTGAAAGCTGTACGGAACAGGAGGTTAAAGGTGCTGATTCTCCAAGGAGGGAGATTGCTAGTAAAGCGGCTGGAAAGGCGAACCCGAGCACAAGGAGATTAGAAATGGGGTGCGTTTTAGAAACCTTTCCCGGTCACACGGTCTACCACCTTCTGGGTTTCTCATGCATGTTTTTGATTTAGGAAGATGCCCTTGAACCTGGAGATTTGGGACCCATGGGATGGGTAACAGGCAGTAGTACTTTACAGGCTCTGCGTTTGCTCCCCCAACCTCACCAAATCTCTCAGCCCCGAAAGTATCCACACTTACGTCTCATCCAGCTGTGGGTCTAGATATGGTCAATCCAGGTGGCATCACAGCCCCTGAACGAATTTTGTAAGAATTTCTCTCTCTTTCACTGTCTTTGTTTCACGGGTTTTTAAAATTAATTTATTTTTATAACGGGGTTTATCTGCTTTTCACAGCTGTGTTTATGCCGCTTTACACCCACTTGTCTCACATCCAGAGAGATATCAATACATAGGTTTTAAGATTCTTACTAGTCAGATATATTCTTGTGCGGTGAAGAGGGGGTGTTGAGTCCAGTTCACTGAGCAAGGAGTAGGTCTTTCTATTACATATTTGGTTTATGGAACGGTATCTGAGCTAATTTGAAACCCTTGTTTTATGCATCACCCCACCTCACCTTTCCCGTTAAGCAGCCATAGTGTGTTTTGTAAACGTGTGACTCTGTTCTGTTTTTAATTCAGTTCAAGTGTAGCGGTTTGTACATTCCCTCTATAAGTGATAGCTTATGATAAGTGTCTTTTTCTGTGTGACTTATTTCACTTAGAATTGTCGTACCTAAATCCACTCATCATGCTGCTACTAGCCTTATGACATTGATTTCATGGCTGAATGATATTCCATTGTACATAAGGACCACCACTTCTTTATCCATTTTTCTCTTTCCTGGGATATTTAAGGTGTCATGAAGTGGAGGTTCTTGTCAACAGAGCAGCCCTAAACTTTGGGGTGCCTGTGTCTTGCTGATTTTTAGTTTTCCCAATTTATACGCCAATGAGTGGATGTGCCCTATGCGCACTAAGCTGTGTTTTTTCGATGTTTCAGGACACACCGTACACTTCTCCAGAGTGGCTGTTGGCAATTTACATCCCGCCCATCAGCGTAGCAAGGCTCCCATTTCTCCATGGCCTGTCCTGCATTTCTGGTTTTGACACTTTTTTCAGGATGGCCCTTTTGACCCATGGGAAGCGAGACTTCTTTGTAGCGCTGATTTGCCTTTCCAGGTTGCTTGGTTGGCCAAAAAGGGCGTATGCGTTTTTTCCTGAATATATTCAGGAAAAAACGCATACGCCCTTTTTGGCCAAGGGCATCATTGTCGACGTTTTGCTGCTTTTCATGTGCTTTAAAGGCGATTCGAATCTACCTCCTGAAATCTGTTTCCTGCAATTCTGCCTTGCTTTCAAATCCTCTTCGTTGCCTTCCCTCAATATATTTGTGGATGAGAGTTATCATTTATAACTCTGCAGGTTTGTGAATTGCAGTGCCCCTGAGCTCCATTTTTCAACTCGCTTTTTTGGGAGCTGGCCGCAAAAGCACTGGATGGCCTCAGGCCCTATTCTGGTTCCGGGCGGCAGGCTGAGCCTGTGGTTAATTCTTCTTCCTGATGGGAAAATAGAGTGACCTGTGCCTGTCCCAACACCTAGAGCTAGTCTCTCATTGGCTCCCCCTCTTCCCGTTCATCCTCAGGACAAATTGAAAGCTGTACGGAACAGGAGGTTAAAGGTGCTGATTCTCCAAGGAGGGAGATTGCTAGTAAAGCGGCTGGAATGGCGAACCCGAGCACAAGGAGATGAGAAATGAGGTGCGTTTTAGAAACCTTTCTCGGTCACACGGTCTACCACCTTCTGGGTTTCTCATGCATGTTTTCGATGTAGGAAGATGCCCTTGAACCTGGAGATTTGGGACCCATGGGATGGGTAACAGGCAGTAGTACTTTAAAGGCTCTGCGTTTGCTCCCCCAACCTCACCAAATCTCTCAGCCCCGAAAGTATCCACCCTTACGTCTCATCCAGCTGTGGGTCTAGATATGGTCAATCCAGGTGGCATCACAGCCCCTGAACGAATTTTGTAAGAATTTCTCTCTCTTTCACTGTCTTTGTTTCACGGGTTATTAAAATTAATTTATTTTTATAATGGGGTTTAGCTGCTTTTCACGGCTGTGTTTATGCCGCTTTACACCCACTTGACTCACATCCAGCGAGATATCAATACATAGGTTTTAAGATTCTTACTAGTCAGATATATTCTTGTGTGGTGAATAAGGGGTGTTGAGTCCAGTTCACTGAGCAAGGAGTAGGTCTTTCTATTACATATTGGGTTTATGGAACGGTATCTGAGCTAATTTGAAACCCTTGTTTTATGCATCACCCCACCTCACCTTTCCCGTTAAGCAGCCATAGTGTGTTTTCTAAACGTGTGACTCTGTTCTGTTTTGTAATTCAGTTCAAGTGTAGCGGTTTTTACATTCCCTCTATAAATGATAGCTTTTGATAAGTGTCTTTTTCTTTGTGACTTATTTCACTTAGAATCGTCGTACCTAAATCCACTCATCATGCTGCTACTAGCCTTATGACATTGATTTCATGGCTGAATGATATTCCATTGTACATAAGGACCACCACTTCTTTATCCATTTTTCTCTTTCCTGGGATATTTAAGGTGTCATGAAGTGGAGGTTCTTGTCAACAGAGCAGCCCTAAACTTTGGGGTGCCTGTGTCTTGCTGATTTTTAGTTTTCCCAATTTATACGCCCATGAGTGGATGTGCCCTATGCGCACTAAGCTGTGTTTTTTCGATGTTTCAGGACACACCGTACACTTCTCCAGAGTGGCTGTTGGCAATTTACATCCCGCCCATCAGCGTAGCAAGGCTCCCATTTCTCCATGGCCTGTCCTGCATTTCTGGTTTTGACACTTTTTTCAGGATGGCCCTTTTGACCCATGGGAAGCGAGACTTCTTTGTAGCGCTGATTTGCCTTTCCAGGTTGCTTGGTTGGCCAAAAAGGGCGTATGCGTTTTTTCCTGAATATATTCAGGAAAAAACGCATACGCCCTTTTTGGCCAAGGGCATCATTGTCGACGTTTTGCTGCTTTTCATGTGCTTTAAAGGCGATTCGAATCTACCTCCTGAAATCTGTTTCCTGCAATTCTGCCTTGCTTTCAAATCCTCTTCGTTGCCTTCCCTCAATATATTTGTGGATGAGAGTTATCATTTATAACTCTGCAGGTTTGTGAATTGCAGTGCCCCTGAGCTCCATTTTTCAACTCGCTTTTTTGGGAGCTGGCCGCAAAAGCACTGGATGGCCTCAGGCCCTATTCTGGTTCCGGGCGGCAGGCTGAGCCTGTGGTTAATTCTTCTTCCTGATGGGAAAATAGAGTGACCTGTGCCTGTCCCAACACCTAGAGCTAGTCTCTCATTGGCTCCCCCTCTTCCCGTTCATCCTCAGGACAAATTGAAAGCTGTACGGAACAGGAGGTTAAAGGTGCTGATTCTCCAAGGAGGGAGATTGCTAGTAAAGCGGCTGGAGTGGCGAACCCGAGCACAAGGAGATGAGAAATGAGGTGCGTTTTAGAAACCTTTCTCGGTCACACGGTCTACCACCTTCTGGGTTTCTCATGCATGTTTTCGATGTAGGAAGATGCCCTTGAACCTGGAGATTTGGGACCCATGGGATGGGTAACAGGCAGTAGTACTTTAAAGGCTCTGCGTTTGCTCCCCCAACCTCACCAAATCTCTCAGCCCCGAAAGTATCCACCCTTACGTCTCATCCAGCTGTGGGTCTAGATATGGTCAATCCAGGTGGCATCACAGCCCCTGAACGAATTTTGTAAGAATTTCTCTCTCTTTCACTGTCTTTGTTTCACGGGTTATTAAAATTAATTTATTTTTATAATGGGGTTTAGCTGCTTTTCACGGCTGTGTTTATGCCGCTTTACACCCACTTGACTCACATCCAGCGAGATATCAATACATAGGTTTTAAGATTCTTACTAGTCAGATATATTCTTGTGCGGTGAATAAGGGGTGTTGAGTCCAGTTCACTGAGCAAGGAGTAGGTCTTTCTATAACATATTGGGTTTATGGAATGGTATCTGAGCTAATTTGAAACCCTTGTTTTATGCATCACCCCACCTCACCTTTCCCGTTAAGCAGCCATAGTGTGTTTTCTAAACGTGTGACTCTGTTCTGTTTTGTAATTCAGTTCAAGTGTAGCGGTTTTTACATTCCCTCTATAAATGATAGCTTTTGATAAGTGTCTTTTTCTTTGTGACTTATTTCACTTAGAATAGTCGTACCTAAATCCACTCATCATGCTGCTACTAGCCTTATGACATTGATTTCATGGCTGAGTGATATTCCATTGTACATAAGGACCACCACATCTTTATCCATTTTTCTCTTTCCTGGGATATTTAAGGTGTCATGAAGTGGAGGTTCTTGTCAACAGAGCAGCCCTAAACTTTGGGGTGCCTGTGTCTTGCTGATTTTTAGTTTTCCCAATTTATACGCCCTTGAGTGGAAGTGCCCTATGCGCTCTAAGCTGTGTTATTTAGATGTTTCAGGACACACCTTAAACTTCTCCAGAGTGGCTGTTGGCAATTTACATCCCGCCCATCAGCGTAGCAAGGCTCCCATTTCTCCATGGCCTGTCCTGCATTTCTGGTTTTGACACTTTTTTCAGGATGGCCCTTTTGACCCATGGGAAGCGAGACTTCTTTGTAGCGCTGATTTGCCTTTCCAGGTTGCTTGGTTGGCCAAAAAGGGCGTATGCGTTTTTTCCTGAATATATTCAGGAAAAAACGCATACGCCCTTTTTGGCCAAGGGCATCATTGTCGACGTTTTGCTGCTTTTCATGTGCTTTAAAGGCGATTCGAATCTACCTCCTGAAATCTGTTTCCTGCAATTCTGCCTTGCTTTCAAATCCTCTTTGTTGCCTTCCCTCAATATATTTGTGGATGAGAGTTATCATTTATAACTCTGCAGGTTTGTGAATTGCAGTGCCCCTGAGCTCCATTTTTCAACTCGCTTTTTTGGGAGCTTGCCGCAAATGCGCAGGATGGCCTCAGGCCCTATTCTGGTTCCGGGCGGCAGGCTGAGCCTGTGGTTAATTCTTCTTCCTGATGGGAAAATAGAGTGACCTGTGCCTGTCCCAACACCTCGAGCTAGTCTCTCATTGGCTCCCCCTCTTCCCGTTCATCCTCAGGACAAATTGAAAGCTGTACGGAACAGGAGGTTAAAGGTGCTGATTCTCCAAGGAGGGAGATTGCTAGTAAAGCGGCTGGAATGGCGAACCCGAGCACAAGGAGATTAGAAATGGGGTGCGTTTTAGAAACCTTTCCCGGTCACACGGTCTACCACCTTCTGGGTTTCTCATGCATGTTTTTGATTTAGGAAGATGCCCTTGAACCTGGAGATTTGGGACCCATGGGATGGGTAACAGGCAGTAGTGCTTTACAGGCTCTGCGTTTGCTCCCCCAACCTCACCAAATCTCTCAGCCCCGAAAGTATCCACCCTTACGTCTCATCCAGCTGTGGGTCTAGATATGGTCAATCCAGGTGGCATCACAGCCCCTGAACGAATTTTGTAAGAATTTCTCTCTCTTTCACTGTCTTTGTTTCACGGGTTTTTAAAATTAATTTATTTTTATAACGGGGTTTATCTGCTTTTCACAGCTGTGTTTATGCCGCTTTACACCCACTTGTCTCACATCCAGAGAGATATCAATACATAGGTTTTAAGATTCTTACTAGTCAGATATATTCTTGTGCGGTGAAGAGGGGGTGTTGAGTCCAGTTCACTGAGCAAGGAGTAGGTCTTTCTATTACATATTTGGTTTATGGAACGGTATCTGAGCTAATTTGAAACCCTTGTTTTATGCATCACCCCACCTCACCTTTCCCGTTAAGCAGCCATAGTGTGTTTTGTAAACGTGTGACTCTGTTCTGTTTTTAATTCAGTTCAAGTGTAGCGGTTTGTACATTCCCTCTATAAGTGATAGCTTATGATAAGTGTCTTTTTCTGTGTGACTTATTTCACTTAGAATTGTCGTACCTAAATCCACTCATCATGCTGCTACTAGCCTTATGACATTGATTTCATGGCTGAATGATATTCCATTGTACATAAGGACCACCACTTCTTTATCCATTTTTCTCTTTCCTGGGATATTTAAGGTGTCATGAAGTGGAGGTTCTTGTCAACAGAGCAGCCCTAAACTTTGGGGTGCCTGTGTCATGCTGATTTTTAGTTTTCCCAATTTATACGCCCTTGAGTGGAAGTGCCCTATGCGCTCTAAGCTGTGTTTTTTAGATGTTTCAGGACACACCGTACACTTCTCCAGAGTGGCTGTTGGCAATTTACATCCCGCCCATCAGCGTAGCAAGGCTCCCATTTCTCCATGGCCTGTCCTGCATTTCTGGTTTTGACACTTTTTTCAGGATGGCCCTTTTGACCCATGGGAAGCGAGACTTCTTTGTAGCGCTGATTTGCCTTTCCAGGTTGCTTGGTTGGCCAAAAAGGGCGTATGCGTTTTTTCCTGAATATATTCAGGAAAAAAAGCATACGCCCTTTTTGGCCAAGGGCATCATTGTCGACGTTTTGCTGCTTTTCATGTGCTTTAAAGGCGATTCGAATCTACCTCCTGAAATCTGTTTCCTGCAATTCTGCCTTGCTTTCAAATCCTCTTCGTTGCCTTCCCTCAATATATTTGTGGATGAGAGTTATCATTTATAACTCTGCAGGTTTGTGAATTGCAGTGCCCCTGAGCTCCATTTTTCAACTCGCTTTTTTGGGAGCTGGCCGCAAAAGCACTGGATGGCCTCAGGCCCTATTCTGGTTCCGGGCGGCAGGCTGAGCCTGTGGTTAATTCTTCTTCCTGATGGGAAAATAGAGTGACCTGTGCCTGTCCCAACACCTAGAGCTAGTCTCTCATTGGCTCCCCCTCTTCCCGTTCATCCTCAGGACAAATTGAAAGCTGTACGGAACAGGAGGTTAAAGGTGCTGATTCTCCAAGGAGGGAGATTGCTAGTAAAGCAGCTGGAATGGCGAACCCGAGCACAAGGAGATGAGAAATGAGGTGCGTTTTAGAAACCTTTCTCGGTCACACGGTCTACCACCTTCTGGGTTTCTCATGCATGTTTTCGATGTAGGAAGATGCCCTTGAACCTGGAGATTTGGGACCCATGGGATGGGTAACAGGCAGTAGTACTTTAAAGGCTCTGCGTTTGCTCCCCCAACCTCACCAAATCTCTCAGCCCCGAAAGTATCCACCCTTACGTCTCATCCAGCTGTGGGTCTAGATATGGTCAATCCAGGTGGCATCACAGCCCCTGAACGAATTTTGTAAGAATTTCTCTCTCTTTCACTGTCTTTGTTTCACGGGTTATTAAAATTAATTTATTTTTATAATGGGGTTTAGCTGCTTTTCACGGCTGTGTTTATGCCGCTTTACACCCACTTGACTCACATCCAGCGAGATATCAATACATAGGTTTTAAGATTCTTACTAGTCAGATATATTCTTGTGTGGTGAATAAGGGGTGTTGAGTCCAGTTCACTGAGCAAGGAGTAGGTCTTTCTATTACATATTGGGTTTATGGAACGGTATCTGAGCTAATTTGAAACCCTTGTTTTATGCCTCACCCCACCTCACCTTTCCCGTTAAGCAGCCATAGTGTGTTTTCTAAACGTGTGACCCTGTTCTGTTTTGTAATTCAGTTCAAGTGTAGCGGTTTTTACATTCCCTCTATAAATGATAGCTTTTGATAAGTGTCTTTTTCTTTGTGACTTATTTCACTTAGAATCGTCGTACCTAAATCCACTCATCATGCTGCTACTAGCCTTATGACATTGATTTCATGGCTGAATGATATTCCATTGTACATAAGGACCACCACTTCTTTATCCATTTTTCTCTTTCCTGGGATATTTAAGGTGTCATGAAGTGGAGGTTCTTGTCAACAGAGCAGCCCTAAACTTTGGGGTGCCTGTGTCTTGCTGATTTTTAGTTTTCCCAATTTATACGCCCATGAGTGGATGTGCCCTATGCGCACTAAGCTGTGTTTTTTCGATGTTTCAGGACACACCGTACACTTCTCCAGAGTGGCTGTTGGCAATTTACATCCCGCCCATCAGCGTAGCAAGGCTCCCATTTCTCCATGGCCTGTCCTGCATTTCTGGTTTTGACACTTTTTTCAGGATGGCCCTTTTGACCCATGGGAAGCGAGACTTCTTTGTAGCGCTGATTTGCCTTTCCAGGTTGCTTGGTTGGCCAAAAAGGGCGTATGCGTTTTTTCCTGAATATATTCAGGAAAAAACGCATACGCCCTTTTTGGCCAAGGGCATCATTGTCGACGTTTTGCTGCTTTTCATGTGCTTTAAAGGCGATTCGAATCTACCTCCTGAAATCTGTTTCCTGCAATTCTGCCTTGCTTTCAAATCCTCTTCGTTGCCTTCCCTCAATATATTTGTGGATGAGAGTTATCATTTATAACTCTGCAGGTTTGTGAATTGCAGTGCCCCTGAGCTCCATTTTTCAACTCGCTTTTTTGGGAGCTGGCCGCAAAAGCACTGGATGGCCTCAGGCCCTATTCTGGTTCCGGGCGGCAGGCTGAGCCTGTGGTTAATTCTTCTTCCTGATGGGAAAATAGAGTGACCTGTGCCTGTCCCAACACCTAGAGCTAGTCTCTCATTGGCTCCCCCTCTTCCCGTTCATCCTCAGGACAAATTGAAAGCTGTACGGAACAGGAGGTTAAAGGTGCTGATTCTCCAAGGAGGGAGATTGCTAGTAAAGCGGCTGGAATGGCGAACCCGAGCACAAGGAGATGAGAAATGAGGTGCGTTTTAGAAACCTTTCTCGGTCACACGGTCTACCACCTTCTGGGTTTCTCATGCATGTTTTCGATGTAGGAAGATGCCCTTGAACCTGGAGATTTGGGACCCATGGGATGGGTAACAGGCAGTAGTACTTTAAAGGCTCTGCGTTTGCTCCCCCAACCTCACCAAATCTCTCAGCCCCGAAAGTATCCACCCTTACGTCTCATCCAGCTGTGGGTCTAGATATGGTCAATCCAGGTGGCATCACAGCCCCTGAACGAATTTTGTAAGAATTTCTCTCTCTTTCACTGTCTTTGTTTCACGGGTTATTAAAATTAATTTATTTTTATAATGGGGTTTAGCTGCTTTTCACGGCTGTGTTTATGCCGCTTTACACCCACTTGACTCACATCCAGAGAGATATCAATACATAGGTTTTAAGATTCTTACTAGTCAGATATATTCTTGTGCGGTGAATAAGGGGTGTTGAGTCCAGTTCACTGAGCAAGGAGTAGGTCTTTCTATTACATATTGGGTTTATGGAACGGTATCTGAGCTAATTTGAAACCCTTGTTTTATGCATCACCCCACCTCACCTTTCCCGTTAAGCAGCCATAGTGTGTTTTCTAAACGTGTGACTCTGTTCTGTTTTGTAATTCAGTTCAAGTGTAGCGGTTTTTACATTCCCTCTATAAATGATAGCTTTTGATAAGTGTCTTTTTCTTTGTGACTTATTTCACTTAGAATCGTCGTACCTAAATCCACTCATCATGCTGCTACTAGCCTTATGACATTGATTTCATGGCTGAGTGATATTCCATTGTACATAAGGACCACCACATCTTTATCCATTTTTCTCTTTCCTGGGATATTTAAGGTGTCATGAAGTGGAGGTTCTTGTCAACAGAGCAGCCCTAAACTTTGGGGTGCCTGTGTCTTGCTGATTTTTAGTTTTCCCAATTTATACGCCCTTGAGTGGAAGTGCCCTATGCGCTCTAAGCTGTGTTATTTAGATGTTTCAGGACACACCGTAAACTTCTCCAGAGTGGCTGTTGGCAATTTACATCCCGCCCATCAGCGTAGCAAGGCTCCCATTTCTCCATGGCCTGTCCTGCATTTCTGGTTTTGACACTTTTTTCAGGATGGCCCTTTTGACCCATGGGAAGCGAGACTTCTTTGTAGCGCTGATTTGCCTTTCCAGGTTGCTTGGTTGGCCAAAAAGGGCGTATGCGTTTTTTCCTGAATATATTCAGGAAAAAACGCATACGCCCTTTTTGGCCAAGGGCATCATTGTCGACGTTTTGCTGCTTTTCATGTGCTTTAAAGGCGATTCGAATCTACCTCCTGAAATCTGTTTCCTGCAATTCTGCCTTGCTTTCAAATCCTCTTCGTTGCCTTCCCTCAATATATTTGTGGATGAGAGTTATCATTTATAACTCTGCAGGTTTGTGAATTGCAGTGCCCCTGAGCTCCATTTTTCAACTCGCTTTTTTGGGAGCTGGCCGCAAAAGCACTGGATGGCCTCAGGCCCTATTCTGGTTCCGGGCGGCAGGCTGAGCCTGTGGTTAATTCTTCTTCCTGATGGGAAAATAGAGTGACCTGTGCCTGTCCCAACACCTAGAGCTAGTCTCTCATTGGCTCCCCCTCTTCCCGTTCATCCTCAGGACAAATTGAAAGCTGTACGGAACAGGAGGTTAAAGGTGCTGATTCTCCAAGGAGGGAGATTGCTAGTAAAGCGGCTGGAATGGCGAACCCGAGCACAAGGAGATGAGAAATGAGGTGCGTTTTAGAAACCTTTCTCGGTCACACGGTCTACCACCTTCTGGGTTTCTCATGCATGTTTTCGATGTAGGAAGATGCCCTTGAACCTGGAGATTTGGGACCCATGGGATGGGTAACAGGCAGTAGTACTTTAAAGGCTCTGCGTTTGCTCCCCCAACCTCACCAAATCTCTCAGCCCCGAAAGTATCCACCCTTACGTCTCATCCAGCTGTGGGTCTAGATATGGTCAATCCAGGTGGCATCACAGCCCCTGAACGAATTTTGTAAGAATTTCTCTCTCTTTCACTGTCTTTGTTTCACGGGTTATTAAAATTAATTTATTTTTATAATGGGGTTTAGCTGCTTTTCACGGCTGTGTTTATGCCGCTTTACACCCACTTGACTCACATCCAGAGAGATATCAATACATAGGTTTTAAGATTCTTACTAGTCAGATATATTCTTGTGCGGTGAATAAGGGGTGTTGAGTCCAGTTCACTGAGCAAGGAGTAGGTCTTTCTATTACATATTGGGTTTATGGAACGGTATCTGAGCTAATTTGAAACCCTTGTTTTATGCATCACCCCACCTCACCTTTCCCGTTAAGCAGCCATAGTGTGTTTTCTAAACGTGTGACTCTGTTCTGTTTTGTAATTCAGTTCAAGTGTAGCGGTTTTTACATTCCCTCTATAAATGATAGCTTTTGATAAGTGTCTTTTTCTTTGTGACTTATTTCACTTAGAATCGTCGTACCTAAATCCACTCATCATGCTGCTACTAGCCTTATGACATTGATTTCATGGCTGAGTGATATTCCATTGTACATAAGGACCACCACATCTTTATCCATTTTTCTCTTTCCTGGGATATTTAAGGTGTCATGAAGTGGAGGTTCTTGTCAACAGAGCAGCCCTAAACTTTGGGGTGCCTGTGTCTTGCTGATTTTTAGTTTTCCCAATTTATACGCCCTTGAGTGGAAGTGCCCTATGCGCTCTAAGCTGTGTTATTTAGATGTTTCAGGACACACCGTAAACTTCTCCAGAGTGGCTGTTGGCAATTTACATCCCGCCCATCAGCGTAGCAAGGCTCCCATTTCTCCATGGCCTGTCCTGCATTTCTGGTTTTGACACTTTTTTCAGGATGGCCCTTTTGACCCATGGGAAGCGAGACTTCTTTGTAGCGCTGATTTGCCTTTCCAGGTTGCTTGGTTGGCCAAAAAGGGCGTATGCGTTTTTTCCTGAATATATTCAGGAAAAAACGCATACGCCCTTTTTGGCCAAGGGCATCATTGTCGACGTTTTGCTGCTTTTCATGTGCTTTAAAGGCGATTCGAATCTACCTCCTGAAATCTGTTTCCTGCAATTCTGCCTTGCTTTCAAATCCTCTTCGTTGCCTTCCCTCAATATATTTGTGGATGAGAGTTATCATTTATAACTCTGCAGGTTTGTGAATTGCAGTGCCCCTGAGCTCCATTTTTCAACTCGCTTTTTTGGGAGCTGGCCGCAAAAGCACTGGATGGCCTCAGGCCCTATTCTGGTTCCGGGCGGCAGGCTGAGCCTGTGGTTAATTCTTCTTCCTGATGGGAAAATAGAGTGACCTGTGCCTGTCCCAACACCTAGAGCTAGTCTCTCATTGGCTCCCCCTCTTCCCGTTCATCCTCAGGACAAATTGAAAGCTGTACGGAACAGGAGGTTAAAGGTGCTGATTCTCCAAGGAGGGAGATTGCTAGTAAAGCGGCTGGAATGGCGAACCCGAGCACAAGGAGATGAGAAATGAGGTGCGTTTTAGAAACCTTTCTCGGTCACACGGTCTACCACCTTCTGGGTTTCTCATGCATGTTTTCGATGTAGGAAGATGCCCTTGAACCTGGAGATTTGGGACCCATGGGATGGGTAACAGGCAGTAGTACTTTAAAGGCTCTGCGTTTGCTCCCCCAACCTCACCAAATCTCTCAGCCCCGAAAGTATCCACCCTTACGTCTCATCCAGCTGTGGGTCTAGATATGGTCAATCCAGGTGGCATCACAGCCCCTGAACGAATTTTGTAAGAATTTCTCTCTCTTTCACTGTCTTTGTTTCACGGGTTATTAAAATTAATTTATTTTTATAATGGGGTTTAGCTGCTTTTCACGGCTGTGTTTATGCCGCTTTACACCCACTTGACTCACATCCAGCGAGATATCAATACATAGGTTTTAAGATTCTTACTAGTCAGATATATTCTTGTGTGGTGAATAAGGGGTGTTGAGTCCAGTTCACTGAGCAAGGAGTAGGTCTTTCTATTACATATTGGGTTTATGGAACGGTATCTGAGCTAATTTGAAACCCTTGTTTTATGCATCACCCCACCTCACCTTTCCCGTTAAGCAGCCATAGTGTGTTTTCTAAACGTGTGACTCTGTTCTGTTTTGTAATTCAGTTCAAGTGTAGCGGTTTTTACATTCCCTCTATAAATGATAGCTTTTGATAAGTGTCTTTTTCTTTGTGACTTATTTCACTTAGAATCGTCGTACCTAAATCCACTCATCATGCTGTTACTAGCCTTATGACATTGATTTCATGGCTGAATGATATTCCATTGTACATAAGGACCACCACTTCTTTATCCATTTTTCTCTTTCCTGGGATATTTAAGGTGTCATGAAGTGGAGGTTCTTGTCAACAGAGCAGCCCTAAACTTTGGGGTGCCTGTGTCTTGCTGATTTTTAGTTTTCCCAATTTATACGCCCATGAGTGGATGTGCCCTATGCGCACTAAGCTGTGTTTTTTCGATGTTTCAGGACACACCGTACACTTCTCCAGAGTGGCTGTTGGCAATTTACATCCCGCCCATCAGCGTAGCAAGGCTCCCATTTCTCCATGGCCTGTCCTGCATTTCTGGTTTTGACACTTTTTTCAGGATGGCCCTTTTGACCCATGGGAAGCGAGACTTCTTTGTAGCGCTGATTTGCCTTTCCAGGTTGCTTGGTTGGCCAAAAAGGGCGTATGCGTTTTTTCCTGAATATATTCAGGAAAAAACGCATACGCCCTTTTTGGCCAAGGGCATCATTGTCGACGTTTTGCTGCTTTTCATGTGCTTTAAAGGCGATTCGAATCTACCTCCTGAAATCTGTTTCCTGCAATTCTGCCTTGCTTTCAAATCCTCTTTGTTGCCTTCCCTCAATATATTTGTGGATGAGAGTTATCATTTATAACTCTGCAGGTTTGTGAATTGCAGTGCCCCTGAGCTCCATTTTTCAACTCGCTTTTTTGGGAGCTTGCCGCAAATGCGCAGGATGGCCTCAGGCCCTATTCTGGTTCCGGGCGGCAGGCTGAGCCTGTGGTTAATTCTTCTTCCTGATGGGAAAATAGAGTGACCTGTGCCTGTCCCAACACCTCGAGCTAGTCTCTCATTGGCTCCCCCTCTTCCCGTTCATCCTCAGGACAAATTGAAAGCTGTACGGAACAGGAGGTTAAAGGTGCTGATTCTCCAAGGAGGGAGATTGCTAGTAAAGCGGCTGGAATGGCGAACCCGAGCACAAGGAGATTAGAAATGGGGTGCGTTTTAGAAACCTTTCCCGGTCACACGGTCTACCACCTTCTGGGTTTCTCATGCATGTTTTTGATTTAGGAAGATGCCCTTGAACCTGGAGATTTGGGACCCATGGGATGGGTAACAGGCAGTAGTGCTTTACAGGCTCTGCGTTTGCTCCCCCAACCTCACCAAATCTCTCAGCCCCGAAAGTATCCACCCTTACGTCTCATCCAGCTGTGGGTCTAGATATGGTCAATCCAGGTGGCATCACAGCCCCTGAACGAATTTTGTAAGAATTTCTCTCTCTTTCACTGTCTTTGTTTCACGGGTTTTTAAAATTAATTTATTTTTATAACGGGGTTTATCTGCTTTTCACAGCTGTGTTTATGCCGCTTTACACCCACTTGTCTCACATCCAGAGAGATATCAATACATAGGTTTTAAGATTCTTACTAGTCAGATATATTCTTGTGCGGTGAAGAGGGGGTGTTGAGTCCAGTTCACTGAGCAAGGAGTAGGTCTTTCTATTACATATTTGGTTTATGGAACGGTATCTGAGCTAATTTGAAACCCTTGTTTTATGCATCACCCCACCTCACCTTTCCCGTTAAGCAGCCATAGTGTGTTTTGTAAACGTGTGACTCTGTTCTGTTTTTAATTCAGTTCAAGTGTAGCGGTTTGTACATTCCCTCTATAAGTGATAGCTTATGATAAGTGTCTTTTTCTGTGTGACTTATTTCACTTAGAATTGTCGTACCTAAATCCACTCATCATGCTGCTACTAGCCTTATGACATTGATTTCATGGCTGAATGATATTCCATTGTACATAAGGACCACCACTTCTTTATCCATTTTTCTCTTTCCTGGGATATTTAAGGTGTCATGAAGTGGAGGTTCTTGTCAACAGAGCAGCCCTAAACTTTGGGGTGCCTGTGTCATGCTGATTTTTAGTTTTCCCAATTTATACGCCCTTGAGTGGAAGTGCCCTATGCGCTCTAAGCTGTGTTTTTTAGATGTTTCAGGACACACCGTACACTTCTCCAGAGTGGCTGTTGGCAATTTACATCCCGCCCATCAGCGTAGCAAGGCTCCCATTTCTCCATGGCCTGTCCTGCATTTCTGGTTTTGACACTTTTTTCAGGATGGCCCTTTTGACCCATGGGAAGCGAGACTTCTTTGTAGCGCTGATTTGCCTTTCCAGGTTGCTTGGTTGGCCAAAAAGGGCGTATGCGTTTTTTCCTGAATATATTCAGGAAAAAAAGCATACGCCCTTTTTGGCCAAGGGCATCATTGTCGACGTTTTGCTGCTTTTCATGTGCTTTAAAGGCGATTCGAATCTACCTCCTGAAATCTGTTTCCTGCAATTCTGCCTTGCTTTCAAATCCTCTTCGTTGCCTTCCCTCAATATATTTGTGGATGAGAGTTATCATTTATAACTCTGCAGGTTTGTGAATTGCAGTGCCCCTGAGCTCCATTTTTCAACTCGCTTTTTTGGGAGCTGGCCGCAAAAGCACTGGATGGCCTCAGGCCCTATTCTGGTTCCGGGCGGCAGGCTGAGCCTGTGGTTAATTCTTCTTCCTGATGGGAAAATAGAGTGACCTGTGCCTGTCCCAACACCTAGAGCTAGTCTCTCATTGGCTCCCCCTCTTCCCGTTCATCCTCAGGACAAATTGAAAGCTGTACGGAACAGGAGGTTAAAGGTGCTGATTCTCCAAGGAGGGAGATTGCTAGTAAAGCAGCTGGAATGGCGAACCCGAGCACAAGGAGATGAGAAATGAGGTGCGTTTTAGAAACCTTTCTCGGTCACACGGTCTACCACCTTCTGGGTTTCTCATGCATGTTTTCGATGTAGGAAGATGCCCTTGAACCTGGAGATTTGGGACCCATGGGATGGGTAACAGGCAGTAGTACTTTAAAGGCTCTGCGTTTGCTCCCCCAACCTCACCAAATCTCTCAGCCCCGAAAGTATCCACCCTTACGTCTCATCCAGCTGTGGGTCTAGATATGGTCAATCCAGGTGGCATCACAGCCCCTGAACGAATTTTGTAAGAATTTCTCTCTCTTTCACTGTCTTTGTTTCACGGGTTATTAAAATTAATTTATTTTTATAATGGGGTTTAGCTGCTTTTCACGGCTGTGTTTATGCCGCTTTACACCCACTTGACTCACATCCAGCGAGATATCAATACATAGGTTTTAAGATTCTTACTAGTCAGATATATTCTTGTGTGGTGAATAAGGGGTGTTGAGTCCAGTTCACTGAGCAAGGAGTAGGTCTTTCTATTACATATTGGGTTTATGGAACGGTATCTGAGCTAATTTGAAACCCTTGTTTTATGCCTCACCCCACCTCACCTTTCCCGTTAAGCAGCCATAGTGTGTTTTCTAAACGTGTGACCCTGTTCTGTTTTGTAATTCAGTTCAAGTGTAGCGGTTTTTACATTCCCTCTATAAATGATAGCTTTTGATAAGTGTCTTTTTCTTTGTGACTTATTTCACTTAGAATCGTCGTACCTAAATCCACTCATCATGCTGCTACTAGCCTTATGACATTGATTTCATGGCTGAATGATATTCCATTGTACATAAGGACCACCACTTCTTTATCCATTTTTCTCTTTCCTGGGATATTTAAGGTGTCATGAAGTGGAGGTTCTTGTCAACAGAGCAGCCCTAAACTTTGGGGTGCCTGTGTCTTGCTGATTTTTAGTTTTCCCAATTTATACGCCCATGAGTGGATGTGCCCTATGCGCACTAAGCTGTGTTTTTTCGATGTTTCAGGACACACCGTACACTTCTCCAGAGTGGCTGTTGGCAATTTACATCCCGCCCATCAGCGTAGCAAGGCTCCCATTTCTCCATGGCCTGTCCTGCATTTCTGGTTTTGACACTTTTTTCAGGATGGCCCTTTTGACCCATGGGAAGCGAGACTTCTTTGTAGCGCTGATTTGCCTTTCCAGGTTGCTTGGTTGGCCAAAAAGGGCGTATGCGTTTTTTCCTGAATATATTCAGGAAAAAACGCATACGCCCTTTTTGGCCAAGGGCATCATTGTCGACGTTTTGCTGCTTTTCATGTGCTTTAAAGGCGATTCGAATCTACCTCCTGAAATCTGTTTCCTGCAATTCTGCCTTGCTTTCAAATCCTCTTCGTTGCCTTCCCTCAATATATTTGTGGATGAGAGTTATCATTTATAACTCTGCAGGTTTGTGAATTGCAGTGCCCCTGAGCTCCATTTTTCAACTCGCTTTTTTGGGAGCTGGCCGCAAAAGCACTGGATGGCCTCAGGCCCTATTCTGGTTCCGGGCGGCAGGCTGAGCCTGTGGTTAATTCTTCTTCCTGATGGGAAAATAGAGTGACCTGTGCCTGTCCCAACACCTAGAGCTAGTCTCTCATTGGCTCCCCCTCTTCCCGTTCATCCTCAGGACAAATTGAAAGCTGTACGGAACAGGAGGTTAAAGGTGCTGATTCTCCAAGGAGGGAGATTGCTAGTAAAGCGGCTGGAATGGCGAACCCGAGCACAAGGAGATGAGAAATGAGGTGCGTTTTAGAAACCTTTCTCGGTCACACGGTCTACCACCTTCTGGGTTTCTCATGCATGTTTTCGATGTAGGAAGATGCCCTTGAACCTGGAGATTTGGGACCCATGGGATGGGTAACAGGCAGTAGTACTTTAAAGGCTCTGCGTTTGCTCCCCCAACCTCACCAAATCTCTCAGCCCCGAAAGTATCCACCCTTACGTCTCATCCAGCTGTGGGTCTAGATATGGTCAATCCAGGTGGCATCACAGCCCCTGAACGAATTTTGTAAGAATTTCTCTCTCTTTCACTGTCTTTGTTTCACGGGTTATTAAAATTAATTTATTTTTATAATGGGGTTTAGCTGCTTTTCACGGCTGTGTTTATGCCGCTTTACACCCACTTGACTCACATCCAGAGAGATATCAATACATAGGTTTTAAGATTCTTACTAGTCAGATATATTCTTGTGCGGTGAATAAGGGGTGTTGAGTCCAGTTCACTGAGCAAGGAGTAGGTCTTTCTATTACATATTGGGTTTATGGAACGGTATCTGAGCTAATTTGAAACCCTTGTTTTATGCATCACCCCACCTCACCTTTCCCGTTAAGCAGCCATAGTGTGTTTTCTAAACGTGTGACTCTGTTCTGTTTTGTAATTCAGTTCAAGTGTAGCGGTTTTTACATTCCCTCTATAAATGATAGCTTTTGATAAGTGTCTTTTTCTTTGTGACTTATTTCACTTAGAATCGTCGTACCTAAATCCACTCATCATGCTGCTACTAGCCTTATGACATTGATTTCATGGCTGAGTGATATTCCATTGTACATAAGGACCACCACATCTTTATCCATTTTTCTCTTTCCTGGGATATTTAAGGTGTCATGAAGTGGAGGTTCTTGTCAACAGAGCAGCCCTAAACTTTGGGGTGCCTGTGTCTTGCTGATTTTTAGTTTTCCCAATTTATACGCCCTTGAGTGGAAGTGCCCTATGCGCTCTAAGCTGTGTTATTTAGATGTTTCAGGACACACCGTAAACTTCTCCAGAGTGGCTGTTGGCAATTTACATCCCGCCCATCAGCGTAGCAAGGCTCCCATTTCTCCATGGCCTGTCCTGCATTTCTGGTTTTGACACTTTTTTCAGGATGGCCCTTTTGACCCATGGGAAGCGAGACTTCTTTGTAGCGCTGATTTGCCTTTCCAGGTTGCTTGGTTGGCCAAAAAGGGCGTATGCGTTTTTTCCTGAATATATTCAGGAAAAAACGCATACGCCCTTTTTGGCCAAGGGCATCATTGTCGACGTTTTGCTGCTTTTCATGTGCTTTAAAGGCGATTCGAATCTACCTCCTGAAATCTGTTTCCTGCAATTCTGCCTTGCTTTCAAATCCTCTTCGTTGCCTTCCCTCAATATATTTGTGGATGAGAGTTATCATTTATAACTCTGCAGGTTTGTGAATTGCAGTGCCCCTGAGCTCCATTTTTCAACTCGCTTTTTTGGGAGCTGGCCGCAAAAGCACTGGATGGCCTCAGGCCCTATTCTGGTTCCGGGCGGCAGGCTGAGCCTGTGGTTAATTCTTCTTCCTGATGGGAAAATAGAGTGACCTGTGCCTGTCCCAACACCTAGAGCTAGTCTCTCATTGGCTCCCCCTCTTCCCGTTCATCCTCAGGACAAATTGAAAGCTGTACGGAACAGGAGGTTAAAGGTGCTGATTCTCCAAGGAGGGAGATTGCTAGTAAAGCGGCTGGAATGGCGAACCCGAGCACAAGGAGATGAGAAATGAGGTGCGTTTTAGAAACCTTTCTCGGTCACACGGTCTACCACCTTCTGGGTTTCTCATGCATGTTTTCGATGTAGGAAGATGCCCTTGAACCTGGAGATTTGGGACCCATGGGATGGGTAACAGGCAGTAGTACTTTAAAGGCTCTGCGTTTGCTCCCCCAACCTCACCAAATCTCTCAGCCCCGAAAGTATCCACCCTTACGTCTCATCCAGCTGTGGGTCTAGATATGGTCAATCCAGGTGGCATCACAGCCCCTGAACGAATTTTGTAAGAATTTCTCTCTCTTTCACTGTCTTTGTTTCACGGGTTATTAAAATTAATTTATTTTTATAATGGGGTTTAGCTGCTTTTCACGGCTGTGTTTATGCCGCTTTACACCCACTTGACTCACATCCAGAGAGATATCAATACATAGGTTTTAAGATTCTTACTAGTCAGATATATTCTTGTGCGGTGAATAAGGGGTGTTGAGTCCAGTTCACTGAGCAAGGAGTAGGTCTTTCTATTACATATTGGGTTTATGGAACGGTATCTGAGCTAATTTGAAACCCTTGTTTTATGCATCACCCCACCTCACCTTTCCCGTTAAGCAGCCATAGTGTGTTTTCTAAACGTGTGACTCTGTTCTGTTTTGTAATTCAGTTCAAGTGTAGCGGTTTTTACATTCCCTCTATAAATGATAGCTTTTGATAAGTGTCTTTTTCTTTGTGACTTATTTCACTTAGAATCGTCGTACCTAAATCCACTCATCATGCTGCTACTAGCCTTATGACATTGATTTCATGGCTGAGTGATATTCCATTGTACATAAGGACCACCACATCTTTATCCATTTTTCTCTTTCCTGGGATATTTAAGGTGTCATGAAGTGGAGGTTCTTGTCAACAGAGCAGCCCTAAACTTTGGGGTGCCTGTGTCTTGCTGATTTTTAGTTTTCCCAATTTATACGCCCTTGAGTGGAAGTGCCCTATGCGCTCTAAGCTGTGTTATTTAGATGTTTCAGGACACACCGTAAACTTCTCCAGAGTGGCTGTTGGCAATTTACATCCCGCCCATCAGCGTAGCAAGGCTCCCATTTCTCCATGGCCTGTCCTGCATTTCTGGTTTTGACACTTTTTTCAGGATGGCCCTTTTGACCCATGGGAAGCGAGACTTCTTTGTAGCGCTGATTTGCCTTTCCAGGTTGCTTGGTTGGCCAAAAAGGGCGTATGCGTTTTTTCCTGAATATATTCAGGAAAAAACGCATACGCCCTTTTTGGCCAAGGGCATCATTGTCGACGTTTTGCTGCTTTTCATGTGCTTTAAAGGCGATTCGAATCTACCTCCTGAAATCTGTTTCCTGCAATTCTGCCTTGCTTTCAAATCCTCTTCGTTGCCTTCCCTCAATATATTTGTGGATGAGAGTTATCATTTATAACTCTGCAGGTTTGTGAATTGCAGTGCCCCTGAGCTCCATTTTTCAACTCGCTTTTTTGGGAGCTGGCCGCAAAAGCACTGGATGGCCTCAGGCCCTATTCTGGTTCCGGGCGGCAGGCTGAGCCTGTGGTTAATTCTTCTTCCTGATGGGAAAATAGAGTGACCTGTGCCTGTCCCAACACCTAGAGCTAGTCTCTCATTGGCTCCCCCTCTTCCCGTTCATCCTCAGGACAAATTGAAAGCTGTACGGAACAGGAGGTTAAAGGTGCTGATTCTCCAAGGAGGGAGATTGCTAGTAAAGCGGCTGGAATGGCGAACCCGAGCACAAGGAGATGAGAAATGAGGTGCGTTTTAGAAACCTTTCTCGGTCACACGGTCTACCACCTTCTGGGTTTCTCATGCATGTTTTCGATGTAGGAAGATGCCCTTGAACCTGGAGATTTGGGACCCATGGGATGGGTAACAGGCAGTAGTACTTTAAAGGCTCTGCGTTTGCTCCCCCAACCTCACCAAATCTCTCAGCCCCGAAAGTATCCACCCTTACGTCTCATCCAGCTGTGGGTCTAGATATGGTCAATCCAGGTGGCATCACAGCCCCTGAACGAATTTTGTAAGAATTTCTCTCTCTTTCACTGTCTTTGTTTCACGGGTTATTAAAATTAATTTATTTTTATAATGGGGTTTAGCTGCTTTTCACGGCTGTGTTTATGCCGCTTTACACCCACTTGACTCACATCCAGAGAGATATCAATACATAGGTTTTAAGATTCTTACTAGTCAGATATATTCTTGTGCGGTGAATAAGGGGTGTTGAGTCCAGTTCACTGAGCAAGGAGTAGGTCTTTCTATTACATATTGGGTTTATGGAACGGTATCTGAGCTAATTTGAAACCCTTGTTTTATGCATCACCCCACCTCACCTTTCCCGTTAAGCAGCCATAGTGTGTTTTCTAAACGTGTGACTCTGTTCTGTTTTGTAATTCAGTTCAAGTGTAGCGGTTTTTACATTCCCTCTATAAATGATAGCTTTTGATAAGTGTCTTTTTCTTTGTGACTTATTTCACTTAGAATCGTCGTACCTAAATCCACTCATCATGCTGCTACTAGCCTTATGACATTGATTTCATGGCTGAGTGATATTCCATTGTACATAAGGACCACCACATCTTTATCCATTTTTCTCTTTCCTGGGATATTTAAGGTGTCATGAAGTGGAGGTTCTTGTCAACAGAGCAGCCCTAAACTTTGGGGTGCCTGTGTCTTGCTGATTTTTAGTTTTCCCAATTTATACGCCCTTGAGTGGAAGTGCCCTATGCGCTCTAAGCTGTGTTATTTAGATGTTTCAGGACACACCGTAAACTTCTCCAGAGTGGCTGTTGGCAATTTACATCCCGCCCATCAGCGTAGCAAGGCTCCCATTTCTCCATGGCCTGTCCTGCATTTCTGGTTTTGACACTTTTTTCAGGATGGCCCTTTTGACCCATGGGAAGCGAGACTTCTTTGTAGCGCTGATTTGCCTTTCCAGGTTGCTTGGTTGGCCAAAAAGGGCGTATGCGTTTTTTCCTGAATATATTCAGGAAAAAACGCATACGCCCTTTTTGGCCAAGGGCATCATTGTCGACGTTTTGCTGCTTTTCATGTGCTTTAAAGGCGATTCGAATCTACCTCCTGAAATCTGTTTCCTGCAATTCTGCCTTGCTTTCAAATCCTCTTTGTTGCCTTCCCTCAATATATTTGTGGATGAGAGTTATCATTTATAACTCTGCAGGTTTGTGAATTGCAGTGCCCCTGAGCTCCATTTTTCAACTCGCTTTTTTGGGAGCTTGCCGCAAATGCGCAGGATGGCCTCAGGCCCTATTCTGGTTCCGGGCGGCAGGCTGAGCCTGTGGTTAATTCTTCTTCCTGATGGGAAAATAGAGTGACCTGTGCCTGTCCCAACACCTCGAGCTAGTCTCTCATTGGCTCCCCCTCTTCCCGTTCATCCTCAGGACAAATTGAAAGCTGTACGGAACAGGAGGTTAAAGGTGCTGATTCTCCAAGGAGGGAGATTGCTAGTAAAGCGGCTGGAAAGGCGAACCCGAGCACAAGGAGATTAGAAATGGGGTGCGTTTTAGAAACCTTTCCCGGTCACACGGTCTACCACCTTCTGGGTTTCTCATGCATGTTTTTGATTTAGGAAGATGCCCTTGAACCTGGAGATTTGGGACCCATGGGATGGGTAACAGGCAGTAGTACTTTACAGGCTCTGCGTTTGCTCCCCCAACCTCACCAAATCTCTCAGCCCCGAAAGTATCCACACTTACGTCTCATCCAGCTGTGGGTCTAGATATGGTCAATCCAGGTGGCATCACAGCCCCTGAACGAATTTTGTAAGAATTTCTCTCTCTTTCACTGTCTTTGTTTCACGGGTTTTTAAAATTAATTTATTTTTATAACGGGGTTTATCTGCTTTTCACAGCTGTGTTTATGCCGCTTTACACCCACTTGTCTCACATCCAGAGAGATATCAATACATAGGTTTTAAGATTCTTACTAGTCAGATATATTCTTGTGCGGTGAAGAGGGGGTGTTGAGTCCAGTTCACTGAGCAAGGAGTAGGTCTTTCTATTACATATTTGGTTTATGGAACGGTATCTGAGCTAATTTGAAACCCTTGTTTTATGCATCACCCCACCTCACCTTTCCCGTTAAGCAGCCATAGTGTGTTTTGTAAACGTGTGACTCTGTTCTGTTTTTAATTCAGTTCAAGTGTAGCGGTTTGTACATTCCCTCTATAAGTGATAGCTTATGATAAGTGTCTTTTTCTGTGTGACTTATTTCACTTAGAATTGTCGTACCTAAATCCACTCATCATGCTGCTACTAGCCTTATGACATTGATTTCATGGCTGAATGATATTCCATTGTACATAAGGACCACCACTTCTTTATCCATTTTTCTCTTTCCTGGGATATTTAAGGTGTCATGAAGTGGAGGTTCTTGTCAACAGAGCAGCCCTAAACTTTGGGGTGCCTGTGTCTTGCTGATTTTTAGTTTTCCCAATTTATACGCCAATGAGTGGATGTGCCCTATGCGCACTAAGCTGTGTTTTTTCGATGTTTCAGGACACACCGTACACTTCTCCAGAGTGGCTGTTGGCAATTTACATCCCGCCCATCAGCGTAGCAAGGCTCCCATTTCTCCATGGCCTGTCCTGCATTTCTGGTTTTGACACTTTTTTCAGGATGGCCCTTTTGACCCATGGGAAGCGAGACTTCTTTGTAGCGCTGATTTGCCTTTCCAGGTTGCTTGGTTGGCCAAAAAGGGCGTATGCGTTTTTTCCTGAATATATTCAGGAAAAAACGCATACGCCCTTTTTGGCCAAGGGCATCATTGTCGACGTTTTGCTGCTTTTCATGTGCTTTAAAGGCGATTCGAATCTACCTCCTGAAATCTGTTTCCTGCAATTCTGCCTTGCTTTCAAATCCTCTTCGTTGCCTTCCCTCAATATATTTGTGGATGAGAGTTATCATTTATAACTCTGCAGGTTTGTGAATTGCAGTGCCCCTGAGCTCCATTTTTCAACTCGCTTTTTTGGGAGCTGGCCGCAAAAGCACTGGATGGCCTCAGGCCCTATTCTGGTTCCGGGCGGCAGGCTGAGCCTGTGGTTAATTCTTCTTCCTGATGGGAAAATAGAGTGACCTGTGCCTGTCCCAACACCTAGAGCTAGTCTCTCATTGGCTCCCCCTCTTCCCGTTCATCCTCAGGACAAATTGAAAGCTGTACGGAACAGGAGGTTAAAGGTGCTGATTCTCCAAGGAGGGAGATTGCTAGTAAAGCGGCTGGAATGGCGAACCCGAGCACAAGGAGATGAGAAATGAGGTGCGTTTTAGAAACCTTTCTCGGTCACACGGTCTACCACCTTCTGGGTTTCTCATGCATGTTTTCGATGTAGGAAGATGCCCTTGAACCTGGAGATTTGGGACCCATGGGATGGGTAACAGGCAGTAGTACTTTAAAGGCTCTGCGTTTGCTCCCCCAACCTCACCAAATCTCTCAGCCCCGAAAGTATCCACCCTTACGTCTCATCCAGCTGTGGGTCTAGATATGGTCAATCCAGGTGGCATCACAGCCCCTGAACGAATTTTGTAAGAATTTCTCTCTCTTTCACTGTCTTTGTTTCACGGGTTATTAAAATTAATTTATTTTTATAATGGGGTTTAGCTGCTTTTCACGGCTGTGTTTATGCCGCTTTACACCCACTTGACTCACATCCAGCGAGATATCAATACATAGGTTTTAAGATTCTTACTAGTCAGATATATTCTTGTGCGGTGAATAAGGGGTGTTGAGTCCAGTTCACTGAGCAAGGAGTAGGTCTTTCTATAACATATTGGGTTTATGGAATGGTATCTGAGCTAATTTGAAACCCTTGTTTTATGCATCACCCCACCTCACCTTTCCCGTTAAGCAGCCATAGTGTGTTTTCTAAACGTGTGACTCTGTTCTGTTTTGTAATTCAGTTCAAGTGTAGCGGTTTTTACATTCCCTCTATAAATGATAGCTTTTGATAAGTGTCTTTTTCTTTGTGACTTATTTCACTTAGAATAGTTGTACCTAAATCCACTCATCATGCTGCTACTAGCCTTATGACATTGATTTCATGGCTGAGTGATATTCCATTGTACATAAGGACCACCACATCTTTATCCATTTTTCTCTTTCCTGGGATATTTAAGGTGTCATGAAGTGGAGGTTCTTGTCAACAGAGCAGCCCTAAACTTTGGGGTGCCTGTGTCTTGCTGATTTTTAGTTTTCCCAATTTATACGCCCTTGAGTGGAAGTGCCCTATGCGCTCTAAGCTGTGTTATTTAGATGTTTCAGGACACACCTTAAACTTCTCCAGAGTGGCTGTTGGCAATTTACATCCCGCCCATCAGCGTAGCAAGGCTCCCATTTCTCCATGGCCTGTCCTGCATTTCTGGTTTTGACACTTTTTTCAGGATGGCCCTTTTGACCCATGGGAAGCGAGACTTCTTTGTAGCGCTGATTTGCCTTTCCAGGTTGCTTGGTTGGCCAAAAAGGGCGTATGCGTTTTTTCCTGAATATATTCAGGAAAAAACGCATACGCCCTTTTTGGCCAAGGGCATCATTGTCGACGTTTTGCTGCTTTTCATGTGCTTTAAAGGCGATTCGAATCTACCTCCTGAAATCTGTTTCCTGCAATTCTGCCTTGCTTTCAAATCCTCTTTGTTGCCTTCCCTCAATATATTTGTGGATGAGAGTTATCATTTATAACTCTGCAGGTTTGTGAATTGCAGTGCCCCTGAGCTCCATTTTTCAACTCGCTTTTTTGGGAGCTTGCCGCAAATGCGCAGGATGGCCTCAGGCCCTATTCTGGTTCCGGGCGGCAGGCTGAGCCTGTGGTTAATTCTTCTTCCTGATGGGAAAATAGAGTGACCTGTGCCTGTCCCAACACCTCGAGCTAGTCTCTCATTGGCTCCCCCTCTTCCCGTTCATCCTCAGGACAAATTGAAAGCTGTACGGAACAGGAGGTTAAAGGTGCTGATTCTCCAAGGAGGGAGATTGCTAGTAAAGCGGCTGGAATGGCGAACCCGAGCACAAGGAGATTAGAAATGGGGTGCGTTTTAGAAACCTTTCCCGGTCACACGGTCTACCACCTTCTGGGTTTCTCATGCATGTTTTTGATTTAGGAAGATGCCCTTGAACCTGGAGATTTGGGACCCATGGGATGGGTAACAGGCAGTAGTGCTTTACAGGCTCTGCGTTTGCTCCCCCAACCTCACCAAATCTCTCAGCCCCGAAAGTATCCACCCTTACGTCTCATCCAGCTGTGGGTCTAGATATGGTCAATCCAGGTGGCATCACAGCCCCTGAACGAATTTTGTAAGAATTTCTCTCTCTTTCACTGTCTTTGTTTCACGGGTTTTTAAAATTAATTTATTTTTATAACGGGGTTTATCTGCTTTTCACAGCTGTGTTTATGCCGCTTTACACCCACTTGTCTCACATCCAGAGAGATATCAATACATAGGTTTTAAGATTCTTACTAGTCAGATATATTCTTGTGCGGTGAAGAGGGGGTGTTGAGTCCAGTTCACTGAGCAAGGAGTAGGTCTTTCTATTACATATTTGGTTTATGGAACGGTATCTGAGCTAATTTGAAACCCTTGTTTTATGCATCACCCCACCTCACCTTTCCCGTTAAGCAGCCATAGTGTGTTTTGTAAACGTGTGACTCTGTTCTGTTTTTAATTCAGTTCAAGTGTAGCGGTTTGTACATTCCCTCTATAAGTGATAGCTTATGATAAGTGTCTTTTTCTGTGTGACTTATTTCACTTAGAATTGTCGTACCTAAATCCACTCATCATGCTGCTACTAGCCTTATGACATTGATTTCATGGCTGAATGATATTCCATTGTACATAAGGACCACCACTTCTTTATCCATTTTTCTCTTTCCTGGGATATTTAAGGTGTCATGAAGTGGAGGTTCTTGTCAACAGAGCAGCCCTAAACTTTGGGGTGCCTGTGTCATGCTGATTTTTAGTTTTCCCAATTTATACGCCCTTGAGTGGAAGTGCCCTATGCGCTCTAAGCTGTGTTTTTTAGATGTTTCAGGACACACCGTACACTTCTCCAGAGTGGCTGTTGGCAATTTACATCCCGCCCATCAGCGTAGCAAGGCTCCCATTTCTCCATGGCCTGTCCTGCATTTCTGGTTTTGACACTTTTTTCAGGATGGCCCTTTTGACCCATGGGAAGCGAGACTTCTTTGTAGCGCTGATTTGCCTTTCCAGGTTGCTTGGTTGGCCAAAAAGGGCGTATGCGTTTTTTCCTGAATATATTCAGGAAAAAACGCATACGCCCTTTTTGGCCAAGGGCATCATTGTCGACGTTTTGCTGCTTTTCATGTGCTTTAAAGGCGATTCGAATCTACCTCCTGAAATCTGTTTCCTGCAATTCTGCCTTGCTTTCAAATCCTCTTCGTTGCCTTCCCTCAATATATTTGTGGATGAGAGTTATCATTTATAACTCTGCAGGTTTGTGAATTGCAGTGCCCCTGAGCTCCATTTTTCAACTCGCTTTTTTGGGAGCTGGCCGCAAAAGCACTGGATGGCCTCAGGCCCTATTCTGGTTCCGGGCGGCAGGCTGAGCCTGTGGTTAATTCTTCTTCCTGATGGGAAAATAGAGTGACCTGTGCCTGTCCCAACACCTAGAGCTAGTCTCTCATTGGCTCCCCCTCTTCCCGTTCATCCTCAGGACAAATTGAAAGCTGTACGGAACAGGAGGTTAAAGGTGCTGATTCTCCAAGGAGGGAGATTGCTAGTAAAGCAGCTGGAATGGCGAACCCGAGCACAAGGAGATGAGAAATGAGGTGCGTTTTAGAAACCTTTCTCGGTCACACGGTCTACCACCTTCTGGGTTTCTCATGCATGTTTTCGATGTAGGAAGATGCCCTTGAACCTGGAGATTTGGGACCCATGGGATGGGTAACAGGCAGTAGTACTTTAAAGGCTCTGCGTTTGCTCCCCCAACCTCACCAAATCTCTCAGCCCCGAAAGTATCCACCCTTACGTCTCATCCAGCTGTGGGTCTAGATATGGTCAATCCAGGTGGCATCACAGCCCCTGAACGAATTTTGTAAGAATTTCTCTCTCTTTCACTGTCTTTGTTTCACGGGTTATTAAAATTAATTTATTTTTATAATGGGGTTTAGCTGCTTTTCACGGCTGTGTTTATGCCGCTTTACACCCACTTGACTCACATCCAGCGAGATATCAATACATAGGTTTTAAGATTCTTACTAGTCAGATATATTCTTGTGTGGTGAATAAGGGGTGTTGAGTCCAGTTCACTGAGCAAGGAGTAGGTCTTTCTATTACATATTGGGTTTATGGAACGGTATCTGAGCTAATTTGAAACCCTTGTTTTATGCCTCACCCCACCTCACCTTTCCCGTTAAGCAGCCATAGTGTGTTTTCTAAACGTGTGACCCTGTTCTGTTTTGTAATTCAGTTCAAGTGTAGCGGTTTTTACATTCCCTCTATAAATGATAGCTTTTGATAAGTGTCTTTTTCTTTGTGACTTATTTCACTTAGAATCGTCGTACCTAAATCCACTCATCATGCTGCTACTAGCCTTATGACATTGATTTCATGGCTGAATGATATTCCATTGTACATAAGGACCACCACTTCTTTATCCATTTTTCTCTTTCCTGGGATATTTAAGGTGTCATGAAGTGGAGGTTCTTGTCAACAGAGCAGCCCTAAACTTTGGGGTGCCTGTGTCTTGCTGATTTTTAGTTTTCCCAATTTATACGCCCATGAGTGGATGTGCCCTATGCGCACTAAGCTGTGTTTTTTCGATGTTTCAGGACACACCGTACACTTCTCCAGAGTGGCTGTTGGCAATTTACATCCCGCCCATCAGCGTAGCAAGGCTCCCATTTCTCCATGGCCTGTCCTGCATTTCTGGTTTTGACGCTTTTTTCAGGATGGCCCTTTTGACCCATGGGAAGCGAGACTTCTTTGTAGCGCTGATTTGCCTTTCCAGGTTGCTTGGTTGGCCAAAAAGGGCGTATGCGTTTTTTCCTGAATATATTCAGGAAAAAACGCATACGCCCTTTTTGGCCAAGGGCATCATTGTCGACGTTTTGCTGCTTTTCATGTGCTTTAAAGGCGATTCGAATCTACCTCCTGAAATCTGTTTCCTGCAATTCTGCCTTGCTTTCAAATCCTCTTCGTTGCCTTCCCTCAATATATTTGTGGATGAGAGTTATCATTTATAACTCTGCAGGTTTGTGAATTGCAGTGCCCCTGAGCTCCATTTTTCAACTCGCTTTTTTGGGAGCTGGCCGCAAAAGCACTGGATGGCCTCAGGCCCTATTCTGGTTCCGGGCGGCAGGCTGAGCCTGTGGTTAATTCTTCTTCCTGATGGGAAAATAGAGTGACCTGTGCCTGTCCCAACACCTAGAGCTAGTCTCTCATTGGCTCCCCCTCTTCCCGTTCATCCTCAGGACAAATTGAAAGCTGTACGGAACAGGAGGTTAAAGGTGCTGATTCTCCAAGGAGGGAGATTGCTAGTAAAGCGGCTGGAATGGCGAACCCGAGCACAAGGAGATGAGAAATGAGGTGCGTTTTAGAAACCTTTCTCGGTCACACGGTCTACCACCTTCTGGGTTTCTCATGCATGTTTTCGATGTAGGAAGATGCCCTTGAACCTGGAGATTTGGGACCCATGGGATGGGTAACAGGCAGTAGTACTTTAAAGGCTCTGCGTTTGCTCCCCCAACCTCACCAAATCTCTCAGCCCCGAAAGTATCCACCCTTACGTCTCATCCAGCTGTGGGTCTAGATATGGTCAATCCAGGTGGCATCACAGCCCCTGAACGAATTTTGTAAGAATTTCTCTCTCTTTCACTGTCTTTGTTTCACGGGTTATTAAAATTAATTTATTTTTATAATGGGGTTTAGCTGCTTTTCACGGCTGTGTTTATGCCGCTTTACACCCACTTGACTCACATCCAGAGAGATATCAATACATAGGTTTTAAGATTCTTACTAGTCAGATATATTCTTGTGCGGTGAATAAGGGGTGTTGAGTCCAGTTCACTGAGCAAGGAGTAGGTCTTTCTATTACATATTGGGTTTATGGAACGGTATCTGAGCTAATTTGAAACCCTTGTTTTATGCATCACCCCACCTCACCTTTCCCGTTAAGCAGCCATAGTGTGTTTTCTAAACGTGTGACTCTGTTCTGTTTTGTAATTCAGTTCAAGTGTAGCGGTTTTTACATTCCCTCTATAAATGATAGCTTTTGATAAGTGTCTTTTTCTTTGTGACTTATTTCACTTAGAATCGTCGTACCTAAATCCACTCATCATGCTGCTACTAGCCTTATGACATTGATTTCATGGCTGAGTGATATTCCATTGTACATAAGGACCACCACATCTTTATCCATTTTTCTCTTTCCTGGGATATTTAAGGTGTCATGAAGTGGAGGTTCTTGTCAACAGAGCAGCCCTAAACTTTGGGGTGCCTGTGTCTTGCTGATTTTTAGTTTTCCCAATTTATACGCCCTTGAGTGGAAGTGCCCTATGCGCTCTAAGCTGTGTTATTTAGATGTTTCAGGACACACCGTAAACTTCTCCAGAGTGGCTGTTGGCAATTTACATCCCGCCCATCAGCGTAGCAAGGCTCCCATTTCTCCATGGCCTGTCCTGCATTTCTGGTTTTGACACTTTTTTCAGGATGGCCCTTTTGACCCATGGGAAGCGAGACTTCTTTGTAGCGCTGATTTGCCTTTCCAGGTTGCTTGGTTGGCCAAAAAGGGCGTATGCGTTTTTTCCTGAATATATTCAGGAAAAAACGCATACGCCCTTTTTGGCCAAGGGCATCATTGTCGACGTTTTGCTGCTTTTCATGTGCTTTAAAGGCGATTCGAATCTACCTCCTGAAATCTGTTTCCTGCAATTCTGCCTTGCTTTCAAATCCTCTTCGTTGCCTTCCCTCAATATATTTGTGGATGAGAGTTATCATTTATAACTCTGCAGGTTTGTGAATTGCAGTGCCCCTGAGCTCCATTTTTCAACTCGCTTTTTTGGGAGCTGGCCGCAAAAGCACTGGATGGCCTCAGGCCCTATTCTGGTTCCGGGCGGCAGGCTGAGCCTGTGGTTAATTCTTCTTCCTGATGGGAAAATAGAGTGACCTGTGCCTGTCCCAACACCTAGAGCTAGTCTCTCATTGGCTCCCCCTCTTCCCGTTCATCCTCAGGACAAATTGAAAGCTGTACGGAACAGGAGGTTAAAGGTGCTGATTCTCCAAGGAGGGAGATTGCTAGTAAAGCGGCTGGAATGGCGAACCCGAGCACAAGGAGATGAGAAATGAGGTGCGTTTTAGAAACCTTTCTCGGTCACACGGTCTACCACCTTCTGGGTTTCTCATGCATGTTTTCGATGTAGGAAGATGCCCTTGAACCTGGAGATTTGGGACCCATGGGATGGGTAACAGGCAGTAGTACTTTAAAGGCTCTGCGTTTGCTCCCCCAACCTCACCAAATCTCTCAGCCCCGAAAGTATCCACCCTTACGTCTCATCCAGCTGTGGGTCTAGATATGGTCAATCCAGGTGGCATCACAGCCCCTGAACGAATTTTGTAAGAATTTCTCTCTCTTTCACTGTCTTTGTTTCACGGGTTATTAAAATTAATTTATTTTTATAATGGGGTTTAGCTGCTTTTCACGGCTGTGTTTATGCCGCTTTACACCCACTTGACTCACATCCAGAGAGATATCAATACATAGGTTTTAAGATTCTTACTAGTCAGATATATTCTTGTGCGGTGAATAAGGGGTGTTGAGTCCAGTTCACTGAGCAAGGAGTAGGTCTTTCTATTACATATTGGGTTTATGGAACGGTATCTGAGCTAATTTGAAACCCTTGTTTTATGCATCACCCCACCTCACCTTTCCCGTTAAGCAGCCATAGTGTGTTTTCTAAACGTGTGACTCTGTTCTGTTTTGTAATTCAGTTCAAGTGTAGCGGTTTTTACATTCCCTCTATAAATGATAGCTTTTGATAAGTGTCTTTTTCTTTGTGACTTATTTCACTTAGAATCGTCGTACCTAAATCCACTCATCATGCTGCTACTAGCCTTATGACATTGATTTCATGGCTGAGTGATATTCCATTGTACATAAGGACCACCACATCTTTATCCATTTTTCTCTTTCCTGGGATATTTAAGGTGTCATGAAGTGGAGGTTCTTGTCAACAGAGCAGCCCTAAACTTTGGGGTGCCTGTGTCTTGCTGATTTTTAGTTTTCCCAATTTATACGCCCTTGAGTGGAAGTGCCCTATGCGCTCTAAGCTGTGTTATTTAGATGTTTCAGGACACACCGTAAACTTCTCCAGAGTGGCTGTTGGCAATTTACATCCCGCCCATCAGCGTAGCAAGGCTCCCATTTCTCCATGGCCTGTCCTGCATTTCTGGTTTTGACACTTTTTTCAGGATGGCCCTTTTGACCCATGGGAAGCGAGACTTCTTTGTAGCGCTGATTTGCCTTTCCAGGTTGCTTGGTTGGCCAAAAAGGGCGTATGCGTTTTTTCCTGAATATATTCAGGAAAAAACGCATACGCCCTTTTTGGCCAAGGGCATCATTGTCGACGTTTTGCTGCTTTTCATGTGCTTTAAAGGCGATTCGAATCTACCTCCTGAAATCTGTTTCCTGCAATTCTGCCTTGCTTTCAAATCCTCTTCGTTGCCTTCCCTCAATATATTTGTGGATGAGAGTTATCATTTATAACTCTGCAGGTTTGTGAATTGCAGTGCCCCTGAGCTCCATTTTTCAACTCGCTTTTTTGGGAGCTGGCCGCAAAAGCACTGGATGGCCTCAGGCCCTATTCTGGTTCCGGGCGGCAGGCTGAGCCTGTGGTTAATTCTTCTTCCTGATGGGAAAATAGAGTGACCTGTGCCTGTCCCAACACCTAGAGCTAGTCTCTCATTGGCTCCCCCTCTTCCCGTTCATCCTCAGGACAAATTGAAAGCTGTATGGAACAGGAGGTTAAAGGTGCTGATTCTCCAAGGAGGGAGATTGCTAGTAAAGCGGCTGGAATGGCGAACCCGAGCACAAGGAGATGAGAAATGAGGTGCGTTTTAGAAACCTTTCTCGGTCACACGGTCTACCACCTTCTGGGTTTCTCATGCATGTTTTCGATGTAGGAAGATGCCCTTGAACCTGGAGATTTGGGACCCATGGGATGGGTAACAGGCAGTAGTACTTTAAAGGCTCTGCGTTTGCTCCCCCAACCTCACCAAATCTCTCAGCCCCGAAAGTATCCACCCTTACGTCTCATCCAGCTGTGGGTCTAGATATGGTCAATCCAGGTGGCATCACAGCCCCTGAACGAATTTTGTAAGAATTTCTCTCTCTTTCACTGTCTTTGTTTCACGGGTTATTAAAATTAATTTATTTTTATAATGGGGTTTAGCTGCTTTTCACGGCTGTGTTTATGCCGCTTTACACCCACTTGACTCACATCCAGCGAGATATCAATACATAGGTTTTAAGATTCTTACTAGTCAGATATATTCTTGTGCGGTGAATAAGGGGTGTTGAGTCCAGTTCACTGAGCAAGGAGTAGGTCTTTCTATTACATATTGGGTTTATGGAACGGTATCTGAGCTAATTTGAAACCCTTGTTTTATGCATCACCCCACCTCACCTTTCCCGTTAAGCAGCCATAGTGTGTTTTCTAAACGTGTGACTCTGTTCTGTTTTGTAATTCAGTTCAAGAGTAGCGGTTTTTACATTCCCTCTATAAATGATAGCTTTTGATAAGTGTCTTTTTCTTTGTGACTTATTTCACTTAGAATCGTCGTACCTAAATCCACTCATCATGCTGCTACTAGCCTTATGACATTGATTTCATGGCTGAGTGATATTCCATTGTACATAAGGACCACCACATCTTTATCCATTTTTCTCTTTCCTGGGATATTTAAGGTGTCATGAAGTGGAGGTTCTTGTCAACAGAGCAGCCCTAAACTTTGGGGTGCCTGTGTCTTGCTGATTTTTAGTTTTCCCAATTTATACGCCCTTGAGTGGAAGTGCCCTATGCGCTCTAAGCTGTGTTTTTTAGATGTTTCAGGACACACCGTAAACTTCTCCAGAGTGGCTGTTGGCAATTTACATCCCGCCCATCAGCGTAGCAAGGCTCCCATTTCACCATGGCCTGTCCTGCATTTCTGGTTTTGACACTTTTTTCAGGATGGCCCTTTTGACCCATGGGAAGCGAGACTTCTTTGTAGCGCTGATTTGCCTTTCCAGGTTGCTTGGTTGGCCAAAAAGGGCGTATGCGTTTTTTCCTGAATATATTCAGGAAAAAACGCATACGCCCTTTTTGGCCAAGGGCATCATTGTCGACGTTTTGCTGCTTTTCATGTGCTTTAAAGGCGATTCGAATCTACCTCCTGAAATCTGTTTCCTGCAATTCTGCCTTGCTTTCAAATCCTCTTCGTTGCCTTCCCTCAATATATTTGTGGATGAGAGTTATCATTTATAACTCTGCAGGTTTGTGAATTGCAGTGCCCCTGAGCTCCATTTTTCAACTCGCTTTATTGGGAGCTGGCCGCAAAAGCGCAGGATGGCCTCAGGCCCTATTCTGGTTCCGGGCGGCAGGCTGAGCCTGTGGTTAATTCTTCTTCCTGATGGGAAAATAGAGTGACCTGTGCCTGTCCCAACACCTAGAGCTAGTCTCTCATTGGCTCCCCCTCTTCCCGTTCATCCTCAGGACAAATTGAAAGCTGTACGGAACAGGAGTTTAAAGGTGCTGATTCTCCAAGGAGGGAGATTGCTAGTAAAGCGGCTGGAATGGTGAACCCGAGCACAAGGAGATGAGAAATGAGGTGCGTTTTAGAAACCTTTCTCGGTCACACGGTCTACCACCTTCTGGGTTTCTCATGCATGTTTTCGATGTAGGAAGATGCCCTTGAACCTGGAGATTTGGGACCCATGGGATGGGTAACAGGCAGTAGTACTTTAAAGGCTCTGCGTTTGCTCCCCCAACCTCACCAAATCTCTCAGCCCCGAAAGTATCCACCCTTACGTCTCATCCAGCTGTGGGTCTAGATATGGTCAATCCAGGTGGCATCACAGCCCCTGAACGAATTTTGTAAGAATTTCTCTCTCTTTCACTGTCTTTGTTTCACGGGTTTTTAAAATTAATTTATTTTTATAACGGGGTTTATCTGCTTTTCACGGCTGTGTTTATGCCGCTTTACACCCACTTGTCTCACATCCAGAGAGATATCAATACATAGGTTTTAAGATTCTTACTAGTCAGATATATTCTTGTGCGGTGAAGAGGGGGTGTTGAGTCCAGTTCACTGAGCAAGGAGTAGGTCTTTCTATTACATATTGGGTTTATGGAACGGTATCTGAGCTAATTTGAAACCCTTGTTTTATGCATCACCCCACCTCACCTTTCCCGTTAAGCAGCCATAGTGTGTTTTGTAAACGTGTGACTCTGTTCTGTTTTTAATTCAGTTCAAGTGTAGCGGTTTTTACATTCCCTCTATAAGTGATAGCTTATGATAAGTGTCTTTTTCTGTGTGACTTATTTCACTTAGACTCGTCGTACCTAAATCCACTCATCATGCTGCTACTAGCCTTATGACATGGATTTCTTGGCTGAATGATATTCTATTGTACATAAGGACCACCACTTCTTTATCCATTTTTCTCTTTCCTGGGATATTTAAGGTGTCATGAAGTGGAGGTTCTTGTCAACAGAGCAGCCCTAAACTTTGGGGTGCCTGTGTCTTGCTGATTTTTAGTTTTCCCAATTTATACGCCAATGAGTGGATGTGCCCTATGCGCACTAAGCTGTGTTTTTTCGATGTTTCAGGACACACCGTACACTTCTCCAGAGTGGCTGTTGGCAATTTACATCCCGCCCATCAGCGTAGCAATGCTCCCATTTCTCCATGGCCTGTCCTGCATTTCTGGTTTTGACACTTTTTTCAGGATGGCCCTTTTGACCCATGGGAAGCGAGACTTCTTTGTAGCGCTGATTTGCCTTTCCAGGTTGCTTGGTTGGCCAAAAAGGGCGTATGCGTTTTTTCCTGAATATATTCAGGAAAAAACGCATACGCCCTTTTTGGCCAAGGGCATCATTGTCGACGTTTTGCTGCTTTTCATGTGCTTTAAAGGCGATTCGAATCTACCTCCTGAAATCTGTTTCCTGCAATTCTGCCTTGCTTTCAAATCCTCTTCGTTGCCTTCCCTCAATATATTTGTGGATGAGAGTTATCATTTATAACTCTGCAGGTTTGTGAATTGCAGTGCCCCTGAGCTCCATTTTTCAACTCGCTTTTTTGGGAGCTGGCCGCAAATGCGCAGGATGGCCTCAGGCCCTATTCTGGTTCCGGGCGGCAGGCTGAGCCTGTGGTTAATTCTTCTTCCTGATGGGAAAATAGAGTGACCTGTGCCTGTCCCAACACCTAGAGCTAGTCTCTCATTGGCTCCCCCTCTTCCCGTTCATCCTCAGGACAAATTGAAAGCTGTACGGAACAGGAGGTTAAAGGTGCTGATTCTCCAAGGAGGGAGATTGCTAGTAAAGCGGCTGGAATGGCGAACCCGAGCACAAGGAGATTAGAAATGGGGTGCGTTTTAGAAACCTTTCCCGGTCACACGGTCTACCACCTTCTGGGTTTGTCATGCATGTTTTTGATTTAGGAAGATGCCCTTGAACCTGGAGATTTGGGACCCATGGGATGGGTAACAGGCAGTAGTACTTTACAGGCTCTGCGTTTGCTCCCCCAACCTCACCAAATCTCTCAGCCCCGAAAGTATCCACCCTTACGTCTCATCCAGCTGTGGGTCTAGATATGGTCAATCCAGGTGGCATCACAGCCCCTGAACGAATTTTGTAAGAATTTCTCTCTCTTTCACTGTCTTTGTTTCACGGGTTTTTAAAATTAATTTATTTTTATAACGGGGTTTATCTGCTTTTCACGGCTGTGTTTATGCCGCTTTACACCCACTTGTCTCACATCCAGAGAGATATCAATACATAGGTTCTAAGATTCTTACTAGTCAGATATATTCTTGTGCGGTGAAGAGGGGGTGTTGAGTCCAGTTCACTGAGCAAGGAGTAGGTCTTTCTATTACATATTTGGTTTATGGAACGGTATCTGAGCTAATTTGAAACCCTTGTTTTATGCATCACCCCACCTCACCTTTCCCGTTAAGCAGCCATAGTGTATTTTGTAAACGTGTGACTCTGTTCTGTTTTTAATTCAGTTCAAGTGTAGCGGTTTGTACATTCCCTCTATAAGTGATAGCTTATGATAAGTGTCTTTTTCTGTGTGACTTATTTCACTTAGAATTGTCGTACCTAAATCCACTCATCATGCTGCTACTAGCCTTATGACATTGATTTCATGGCTGAATGATATTCCATTGTACATAAGGACCACCACTTCTTTATCCATTTTTCTCTTTCCTGGGATATTTAAGGTGTCATGAAGTGGAGGTTCTTGTCAACAGAGCAGCCCTAAACTTTGGGGTGCCTGTGTCTTGCTGATTTTTAGTTTTCCCAATTTATACGCCCTTGAGTGGAAGTGCCCTATGCGCTCTAAGCTGTGTTTTTTAGATGTTTCAGGACACACCGTAAACTTCTTCAGAGTGGCTGTTGGCAATTTACATCCCGCCCATCAGCGTAGCAAGGCTCCCATTTCTCCATGGCCTGTCCTGCATTTCTGGTTTTGACACTTTTTTCAGGATGGCCCTTTTGATCCATGGGAAGCGAGACTTCTTTGTAGCGCTGATTTGCCTTTCCAGGTTGCTTGGTTGGCCAAAAAGGGCGTATGCGTTTTTTCCTGAATATATTCAGGAAAAAACGCATACGCCCTTTTTGGCCAAGGGCATCATTGTCGACGTTTTGCTGCTTTTCATGTGCTTTAAAGGCGATTCGAATCTACCTCCTGAAATCTGTTTCCTGCAATTCTGCCTTGCTTTCAAATCCTCTTCGTTGCCTTCCCTCAATATATTTGTGGATGAGAGTTATCATTTATAACTCTGCAGGTTTGTGAATTGCAGTGCCCCTGAGCTCCATTTTTCAACTCGCTTTTTTGGGAGCTGGCCGCAAATGCGCAGGATGGCCTCAGGCCCTATTCTGGTTCTGGGCGGCAGGCTGAGCCTGTGGTTAATTCTTCTTCCTGATGGGAAAATAGAGTGACCTGTGCCTGTCCCAACACCTAGAGCTAGTCTCTCATTGGCTCCCCCTCTTCCCGTTCATCCTCAGGACAAATTGAAAGCTGTACGGAACAGGAGGTTAAAGGTGCTGATTCTCCAAGGAGGGAGATTGCTAGTAAAGCGGCTGGAATGGCGAACCCGAGCACAAGGAGATTAGAAATGGGGTGCGTTTTAGAAACCTTTCCCGGTCACACGGTCTACCACCTTCTGGGTTTCTCATGCATGTTTTTGATTTAGGAAGATGCCCTTGAACCTGGAGATTTGGGACCCATGGGATGGGTAACAGGCAGTAGTACTTTACAGGCTCTGCGTTTGCTCCCCCAACCTCACCAAATCTCTCAGCCCCGAAAGTATCCACCCTTACGTCTCATCCAGCTGTGGGTCTAGATATGGTCAATCCAGGTGGCATCACAGCCCCTGAACGAATTTTGTAAGAATTTCTCTCTCTTTCACTGTCTTTGTTTCACGGGTTTTTAAAATTAATTTATTTTTATAACGGGGTTTATCTGCTTTTCACGGCTGTGTTTATGCCGCTTTACACCCACTTGTCTCACATCCAGAGAGATATCAATACATAGGTTTTAAGATTCTTACTAGTCAGATATATTCTTGTGCGGTGAATAAGGGGTGTTGAGTCCAGTTCACTGAGCAAGGAGTAGGTCTTTCTATTACATATTGGGTTTATGGAACGGTATCTGAGCTAATTTGAAACCCTTGTTTTATGCATCACCCCACCTCACCTTTCCCGTTAAGCAGCCATAGTGTGTTTTCTAAACGTGTGACTCTGTTCTGTTTTGTAATTCAGTTCAAGTGTAGCGGTTTTTACATTCCCTCTATAAATGATAGCTTTTGATAAGTGTCTTTTTCTTTGTGACTTATTTCACTTAGAATCGTCGTACCTAAATCCACTCATCATGCTGCTACTAGCCTTATGACATTGATTTCATGGCTGAGTGATATTCCATTGTACATAAGGACCACCACATCTTTATCCATTTTTCTCTTTCCTGGGATATTTAAGGTGTCATGAAGTGGAGGTTCTTGTCAACAGAGCAGCCCTAAACTTTGGGGTGCCTGTGTCTTGCTGATTTTTAGTTTTCCCAATTTATACGCCCTTGAGTGGAAGTGCCCTATGCGCTCTAAGCTGTGTTTTTTAGATGTTTCAGGACACACCGTAAACTTCTCCAGAGTGGCTGTTGGCAATTTACATCCCGCCCATCAGCGTAGCAAGGCTCCCATTTCGCCATGGCCTGTCCTGCATTTCTGGTTTTGACACTTTTTTCAAGATGGCCCTTTTGACCCATGGGAAGCAAGACTTCTTTGTAGCGCTGATTTGCCTTTCCACGTTGCTTGGTTGGCCAAAAGGGCGTATGCGTTTTTTCCTGAATATATTCAGGAAAAAACGCATACGCCCTTTTTGGCCAAGGGCATCATTGTCGACGTTTTGCTGCTTTTCATGTGCTTTAAAGGCGATTCGAATCTACCTCCTGAAATCTGTTTCCTGCAATTCTGCCTTGCTTTCAAATCCTCTTCGTTGCCTTCCCTCAATATATTTGTGGATGAGAGTTATCATTTATAACTCTGCAGGTTTGTGAATTGCAGTGCCCCTGAGCTCCATTTTTCAACTCGCTTTATTGGGAGCTGGCCGCAAAAGCGCAGGATGGCCTCAGGCCCTATTCTGGTTCCGGGCGGCAGGCTGAGCCTGTGGTTAATTCTTCTTCCTGATGGGAAAATAGAGTGACCTGTGCCTGTCCCAACACCTAGAGCTAGTCTCTCATTGGCTCCCCCTCTTCCCGTTCATCCTCAGGACAAATTGAAAGCTGTACGGAACAGGAGGTTAAAGGTGCTGATTCTCCAAGGAGGGAGATTGCTAGTAAAGCGGCTGGAATGGTGAACCCGAGCACAAGGAGATGAGAAATGAGGTGCGTTTTAGAAACCTTTCTCGGTCACACGGTCTACCACCTTCTGGGTTTCTCATGCATGTTTTCGATGTAGGAAGATGCCCTTGAACCTGGAGATTTGGGACCCATGGGATGGGTAACAGGCAGTAGTACTTTAAAGGCTCTGCGTTTGCTCCCCCAACCTCAGCAAATCTCTCAGCCCCGAAAGTATCCACCCTTACGTCTCATCCAGCTGTGGGTCTAGATATGGTCAATCCAGGTGGCATCACAGCCCCTGAACGAATTTTGTAAGAATTTCTCTCTCTTTCACTGTCTTTGTTTCACGGGTTTTTAAAATTAATTTATTTTTATAACGGGGTTTATCTGCTTTTCACGGCTGTGTTTATGCCGCTTTACACCCACTTGTCTCACATCCAGAGAGATATCAATACATAGGTTTTAAGATTCTTACTAGTCAGATATATTCTTGTGCGGTGAAGAGGGGGTGTTGAGTCCAGTTCACTGAGCAAGGAGTAGGTCTTTCTATTACATATTGGGTTTATGGAACGGTATCTGAGCTAATTTGAAACCCTTGTTTTATGCATCACCCCACCTCACCTTTCCCGTTAAGCAGCCATAGTGTGTTTTGTAAACGTGTGACTCTGTTCTGTTTTTAATTCAGTTCAAGTGTAGCGGTTTTTACATTCCCTCTATAAGTGATAGCTTATGATAAGTGTCTTTTTCTGTGTGACTTATTTCACTTAGAATCGTCGTACCTAAATCCACTCATCATGCTGCTACTAGCCTTATGACATGGATTTCTTGGCTGAATGATATTCTATTGTACATAAGGACCACCACTTCTTTATCCATTTTTCTCTTTCCTGGGATATTTAAGGTGTCATGAAGTGGAGGTTCTTGTCAACAGAGCAGCCCTAAACTTTGGGGTGCCTGTGTCTTGCTGATTTTTAGTTTTCCCAATTTATACGCCAATGAGTGGATGTGCCCTATGCGCACTAAGCTGTGTTTTTTCGATGTTTCAGGACACACCGTACACTTCTCCAGAGTGGCTGTTGGCAATTTACATCCCGCCCATCAGCGTAGCAAGGCTCCCATTTCTCCATGGCCTGTCCTGCATTTCTGGTTTTGACACTTTTTTCAGGATGGCCCTTTTGACCCATGGGAAGCGAGACTTCTTTGTAGCGCTGATTTGCCTTTCCAGGTTGCTTGGTTGGCCAAAAAGGGCGTATGCGTTTTTTCCTGAATATATTCAGGAAAAAACGCATACGCCCTTTTTGGCCAAGGGCATCATTGTCGACGTTTTGCTGCTTTTCATGTGCTTTAAAGGCGATTCGAATCTACCTCCTGAAATCTGTTTCCTGCAATTCTGCCTTGCTTTCAAATCCTCTTCGTTGCCTTCCCTCAATATATTTGTGGATGAGAGTTATCATTTATAACTCTGCAGGTTTGTGAATTGCAGTGCCCCTGAGCTCCATTTTTCAACTCGCTTTTTTGGGAGCTGGCCGCAAATGCGCAGGATGGCCTCAGGCCCTATTCTGGTTCCGGGCGGCAGGCTGAGCCTGTGGTTAATTCTTCTTCCTGATGGGAAAATAGAGTGACCTGTGCCTGTCCCAACACCTAGAGCTAGTCTCTCATTGGCTCCCCCTCTTCCCGTTCATCCTCAGGACAAATTGAAAGCTGTACGGAACAGGAGGTTAAAGGTGCTGATTCTCCAAGGAGGGAGATTGCTAGTAAAGCGGCTGGAATGGCGAACCCGAGCACAAGGAGATTAGAAATGGGGTGCGTTTTAGAAACCTTTCCCGGTCACACGGTCTACCACCTTCTGGGTTTCTCATGCATGTTTTTGATTTAGGAAGATGCCCTTGAACCTGGAGATTTGGGACCCATGGGATGGGTAACAGGCAGTAGTACTTTACAGGCTCTGCGTTTGCTCCCCCAACCTCACCAAATCTCTCAGCCCCGAAAGTATCCACCCTTACGTCTCATCCAGCTGTGGGTCTAGATATGGTCAATCCAGGTGGCATCACAGCCCCTGAACGAATTTTGTAAGAATTTCTCTCTCTTTCACTGTCTTTGTTTCACGGGTTTTTAAAATTAATTTATTTTTATAACGGGGTTTATCTGCTTTTCACGGCTGTGTTTATGCCGCTTTACACCCACTTGTCTCACATCCAGAGAGATATCAATACATAGGTTCTAAGATTCTTACTAGTCAGATATATTCTTGTGCGGTGAAGAGGGGGTGTTGAGTCCAGTTCACTGAGCAAGGAGTAGGTCTTTCTATTACATATTTGGTTTATGGAACGGTATCTGAGCTAATTTGAAACCCTTGTTTTATGCATCACCCCACCTCACCTTTCCCGTTAAGCAGCCATAGTGTGTTTTGTAAACGTGTGACTCTGTTCTGTTTTTAATTCAGTTCAAGTGTAGCAGTTTGTACATTCCCTCTATAAGTGATAGCTTATGATAAGTGTCTTTTTCTGTGTGACTTATTTCACTTAGAATTGTCGTACCTAAATCCACTCATCATGCTGCTACTAGCCTTATGACATTGATTTCATGGCTGAATGATATTCCATTGTACATAAGGACCACCACTTCTTTATCCATTTTTCTCTTTCCTGGGATATTTAAGGTGTCATGAAGTGGAGGTTCTTGTCAACAGAGCAGCCCTAAACTTTGGGGTGCCTGTGTCTTGCTGATTATTAGTTTTCCCAATTTATACGCCCTTGAGTGGAAGTGCCCTATGCGCTCTAAGCTGTGTTTTTTAGATGTTTCAGGACACACCGTAAACTTCTTCAGAGTGGCTGTTGGCAATTTACATCCCGCCCATCAGCGTAGCAAGGCTCCCATTTCTCCATGGCCTGTCCTGCATTTCTGGTTTTGACACTTTTTTCAGGATGGCCCTTTTGACCCATGGGAAGCGAGACTTCTTTGTAGCGCTGATTTGCCTTTCCAGGTTGCTTGGTTGGCCAAAAAGGGCGTATGCGTTTTTTCCTGAATATATTCAGGAAAAAACGCATACGCCCTTTTTGGCCAAGGGCATCATTGTCGATGTTTTGCTGCTTTTCATGTGCTTTAAAGGCGATTCGAATCTACCTCCTGAAATCTGTTTCCTGCAATTCTGCCTTGCTTTCAAATCCTCTTCGTTGCCTTCCCTCAATATATTTGTGGATGAGAGTTATCATTTATAACTCTGCAGGTTTGTGAATTGCAGTGCCCCTGAGCTCCAGTTTTCAACTCGCTTTTTTGGGAGCTGGCCGCAAATACGCAGGATGGCCTCAGGCCCTATTCTGGTTCCGGGCGGCAGGCTGAGCCTGTGGTTAATTCTTCTTCCTGATGGGAAAATAGAGTGACCTGTGCCTGTCCCAACACCTAGAGCTAGTCTCTCATTGGCTCCCCCTCTTCCCGTTCATCCTCAGGACAAATTGAAAGCTGTACGGAACAGGAGGTTAAAGGTGCTGATTCTCCAAGGAGGGAGATTGCTAGTAAAGCGGCTGGAATGGCGAACCCGAGCACAAGGAGATTAGAAATGGGGTGCGTTTTAGAAACCTTTCCCGGTCACACGGTCTACCACCTTCTGGGTTTCTCATGCATGTTTTTGATTTAGGAAGATGCCCTTGAACCTGGAAATTTGGGACCCATGGGATGGGTAACAGGCAGTAGTACTTTACAGGCTCTGCATTTGCTCCCCCAACCTCACCAAATCTCTCAGCCCCGAAAGTATCCACCCTTACGTCTCATCCAGCTGTGGGTCTAGATATGGTCAATCCAGGTGGCATCACAGCCCCTGAACGAATTTTGTAAGAATTTCTCTCTCTTTCACTGTCTTTGTTTCACGGGTTTTTAAAATTAATTTATTTTTATAACGGGGTTTATCTGCTTTTCACGGCTGTGTTTATGCCGCTTTACACCCACTTGTCTCACATCCAGAGAGATATAAATACATAGGTTTTAAGATTCTTACTAGTCAGATATATTCTTGTGCGGTGAATAAGGGGTGTTGAGTCCAGTTCACTGAGCAAGGAGTAGGTCTTTCTATTACATACTGGGTTTATGGAACGGTATCTGAGCTAATTTGAAACCCTTGTTTTATGCATCACCCCACCTCACCTTTCCCGTTAAGCAGCCATAGTGTGTTTGTAAACGTGTGACTCTGTTCTGTTTTGTAATTCAGTTCAAGTGTAGCGGTTTTTACATTCCCTCTATAAATTATAGCTTTTGGTAAGTGTCTTTTTCTTTGTGACTTATTTCACTTAGAATCGTCGTACCTAAATCCACTCATCATGCTGCTACTAGCCTTATGACATTGATTTCATGGCTGAGTGATATTCCATTGTACATAAGGACCACCACATCTTTATCCATTTTTCTCTTTCCTGGGATATTTAAGGTGTCATCAAGTGGAGGTTCTTGTCAACAGAGCAGCCCTAAACTTTGGGGTGCCTGTGTCTTGCTGATTTTTAGTTTTCCCAATTTATACGCCCTTGAGTGGAAATGCCCTATGCGCTCTAAGCTGTGTTTTTTAGATGTTTCAGGACACACCGTAAAATTCTCCAGAGTGGCTGTTGGCAATTTACATCCCGCCCATCAGCGTAGCAAGGCTCCCATTTCGCCATGGCCTGTCCTGCATTTCTGGTTTTGACACTTTTTTCAGGATGGCCCTTTTGACCCATGGGAAGCAAGATTTCTTTGTAGCGCTGATTTGCCTTTCCACGTTGCTTGGTTGGCCAAAAAGGGCGTATGCGTTTTTTCCTGAATATATTCAGGAAAAAACGCATACGCCCTTTTTGGCCAAGGGCATCATTGTCGACGTTTTGCTGCTTTTCATGTGCTTTAAAGGCGATTCGAATCTACCTCCTGAAATCTGTTTCCTGCAATTCTGCCTTGCTTTCAAATCCTCTTCGTTGCCTTCCCTCAATATATTTGTGGATGAGAGTTATCATTTATAACTCTGCAGGTTTGTGAATTGCAGTGCCCCTGAGCTCCATTTTTCAACTCGCTTTTTTGGGAGCTGGCCGCAAAAGCGCAGGATGGCCTCAGGCCCTATTCTGGTTCCGGGCGGCAGGCTGAGCCTGTGGTTAATTCTTCTTCCTGATGGGAAAATAGAGTGACCTGTGCCTGTCCCAACACCTAGAGCTAGTCTCTCATTGGCTCCCCCTCTTCCCGTTCATCCTCAGGACAAATTGAAAGCTGTACGGAACAGGAGGTTAAAGGTGCTGATTCTCCAAGGAGGGAGATTGCTAGTAAAGCGGCTGGAATGGCGAACCCGAGCACAAGGAGATGAGAAATGAGGTGCGTTTTAGAAACCTTTCTCGGTCACACGGTCTACCACCTTCTGGGTTTCTCATGCATGTTTTCGATGTAGGAAGATGCCCTTGAACCTGGAGATTTGGGACCCATGGGATGGGTAACAGGCAGTAGTACTTTAAAGGCTCTGCGTTTGCTCCCCCAACCTCACCAAATCTCTCAGCCCCGAAAGTATCCACCCTTACGTCTCATCCAGCTGTGGGTCTAGATATGGTCAATCCAGGTGGCATCACAGCCCCTGAACGAATTTTGTAAGAATTTCTCTCTCTTTCACTGCCTTTGTTTCACGGGTTTTTAAAATTAATTTATTTTTATAACGGGGTTTATCTGCTTTTCACGGCTGTGTTTATGCCGCTTTACACCCACTTGTCTCTCATCCAGAGAGATATCAATACATAGGTTTTAAGATTCTTACTAGTCAGATATATTCTTGTGCAGTGAAGAGGGGGTGTTGAGTCCAGTTCACTGAGCAAGGAGTAGGTCTTTCTATTACATATTTGGTTTATGGAACGGTATCTGAGCTAATTTGAAACCCTTGTTTTATGCATCACCCCACCTCACCTTTCCCGTTAAGCAGCCATAGTGTGTTTTGTAAACGTGTGACTCTGTTCTGTTTTTAATTCAGTTCAAGTGTAGCGGTTTTTACATTCCCTCTATAAGTGATAGCTTATGATAAGTGTCTTTTTCTGTGTGACTTATTTCACTTAGAATCGTCGTACCTAAATCCACTCATCATGCTGCTACTTGCCTTATGACATTGATTTCTTGGCTGAATGATATTCTATTGTACATAAGGACCACCACTTCTTTATCCATTTTTCTCTTTCCTGGGATATTTAAGGTGTCATGAAGTGGAGGTTCTTGTCAACAGAGCAGCCCTAAACTTTGGGGTGCCTGTGTCTTGCTGATTTTTAGTTTTCCCAATTTATACGCCAATGAGTGGATGTGCCCTATGCGCACTAAGCTGTGTTTTTTCGATGTTTCAGGACACACCGTAAACTTCTCCAGAGTGGCTGTTGGCAATTTACATCCCGCCCATCAGCATAGCAAGGCTCCCATTTCGCCATGGCCTGTCCTGCATTTCTGGTTTTGACACTTTTTTCAGGATGGCCCTTTTGACCCATGGGAAGCGAGACTTCTTTGTAGCGCTGATTTGCCTTTCCAGGTTGCTTGGTTGGCCAAAAAGGGCGTATGCGTTTTTTCCTGAATATATTCAGGAAAAAACGCATACGCCCTTTTTGGCCAAGGGCATCATTGTCGACGTTTTGCTGCTTTTCATGTGCTTTAAAGGCGATTCGAATCTACCTCCTGAAATCTGTTTCCTGCAATTCTGCCTTGCTTTCAAATCCTCTTCGTTGCCTTCCCTCAATATATTTGTGGATGAGAGTTATCATTTATAACTCTGCAGGTTTGTGAATTGCAGTGCCCCTGAGCTCCATTTTTCAACTCGCTTTTTTGGGAGCTGGCCGCAAAAGCGCAGGATGGCCTCAGGCCCTATTTTGGTTCCGGGCGGCAGGCTGAGCCTGTGGTTAATTCTTCTTCCTGATGGGAAAATAGAGTGACCTGTGCCTGTCCCAACACCTAGAGCTAGTCTCTCATTGGCTCCCCCTCTTCCCGTTCATCCTCAGGACAAATTGAAAGTTGTACGGAACAGGAGGTTAAAGGTGCTGATTCTCCAAGGAGGGAGATTGCTAGTAAAGCGGCTGGAATGGCGAACCCGAGCACAAGGAGATGAGAAATGAGTTGCGTTTTAGAAACCTTTCTCGGTCACACGGTCTACCACCTTCTGGGTTTCTCATGCATGTTTTCGATGTAGGAAGATGCCCTTGAACCTGGAGATTTGGGACCCATGGGATGGGTAACAGGCAGTAGTACTTTAAAGGCTCTGCGTTTGCTCCCCCAACCTCACCAAATCTCTCAGCCCCGAAAGTATCCACCCTTACGTCTCATCCAGCTGTGGGTCTAGATATGGTCAATCCAGGTGGCATCACAGCCCCTGAACGAATTTTGTAAGAATTTCTCTCTCTTTCACTGTCTTTGTTTCACGGGTTTTTAAAATTAATTTATTTTTATAACGGGGTTTATCTGCTTTTCACGGCTGTGTTTATGCCGCTTTACACCCACTTGTCTCACATCCAGAGAGATATCAATACATAGGTTCTAAGATTCTTACTAGTCAGATATATTCTTGTGCGGTGAAGAGGGGGTGTTGAGTCCAGTTCACTGAGCAAGGAGTAGGTCTTTCTATTACATATTTGGTTTATGGAACGGTATCTGAGCTAATTTGAAACCCTTGTTTTATGCATCACCCCACCTCACCTTTCCCGTTAAGCAGCCATAGTGTGTTTTGTAAACGTGTGACTCTGTTCTGTTTTTAATTCAGTTCAAGTGTAGCGGTTTGTACATTCCCTCTATAAGTGATAGCTTATGATAAGTGTCTTTTTCTGTGTGACTTATTTCACTTAGAATTGTCGTACCTAAATCCACTCATCATGCTGCTACTAGCCTTATGACATTGATTTCATGGCTGAATGATATTCCATTGTACATAAGGACCACCACTTCTTTATCCATTTTTCTCTTTCCTGGGATATTTAAGGTGTCATGAAGTGGAGGTTCTTGTCAACAGAGCAGCCCTAAACTTTGGGGTGCCTGTGTCTTGCTGATTTTTAGTTTTCCCAATTTATACGCCCTTGAGTGGAAGTGCCCTATGCGCTCTAAGCTGTGTTTTTTAGATGTTTCAGGACACACCGTAAACTTCTTCAGAGTGGCTGTTGGCAATTTACATCCCGCCCATCAGCGTAGCAAGGCTCCCATTTCTCCATGGCCTGTCCTGCATTTCTGGTTTTGACACTTTTTTCAGGATGGCCCTTTTGACCCATGGGAAGCGAGACTTCTTTGTAGCGCTGATTTGCCTTTCCAGGTTGCTTGGTTGGCCAAAAAGGGCGTATGCGTTTTTTCCTGAATATATTCAGGAAAAAACGCATACGCCCTTTTTGGCCAAGGGCATCATTGTCGACGTTTTGCTGCTTTTCATGTGCTTTAAAGGCGATTCGAATCTACCTCCTGAAATCTGTTTCCTGCAATTCTGCCTTGCTTTCAAATCCTCTTCGTTGCCTTCCCTCAATATATTTGTGGATGAGAGTTATCATTTATAACTCTGCAGGTTTGTGAATTGCAGTGCCCCTGAGCTCCATTTTTCAACTCGCTTTTTTGGGAGCTGGCCGCAAATGCGCAGGATGGCCTCAGGCCCTATTCTGGTTCCGGGCGGCAGGCTGAGCCTGTGGTTAATTCTTCTTCCTGATGGGAAAATAGAGTGACCTGTGCCTGTCCCAACACCTAGAGCTAGTCTCTCATTGGCTCCCCCTCTTCCCGTTCATCCTCAGGACAAATTGAAAGCTGTACGGAACAGGAGGTTAAAGGTGCTGATTCTCCAAGGAGGGAGATTGCTAGTAAAGCGGCTGGAATGGCGAACCCGAGCACAAGGAGATAAGAAATGGGGTGCGTTTTAGAAACCTTTCCCGGTCACACGGTCTACCACCTTCTGGGTTTCTCATGCATGTTTTTGATTTAGGAAGATGCCCTTGAACCTGGAGATTTGGGACCCATGGGATGGGTAACAGGCAGTAGTACTTTACAGGCTCTGCGTTTGCTCCCCCAACCTCACCAAATCTCTCAGCCCCGAAAGTATCCACCCTTACGTCTCATCCAGCTGTGGGTCTAGATATGGTCAATCCAGGTGGCATCACAGCCCCTGAACGAATTTTGTAAGAATTTCTCTCTCTTTCACTGTCTTTGTTTCACGGGTTTTTAAAATTAATTTATTTTTATAACGGGGTTTATCTGCTTTTCACGGCTGTGTTTATGCCGCTTTACACCCACTTGTCTCACATCCAGAGAGATATCAATACATAGGTTTTAAGATTCTTACTAGTCAGATATATTCTTGTGCGGTGAATAAGGGGTGTTGAGTCCAGTTCACTGAGCAAGGAGTAGGTCTTTCTATTACATATTGGGTTTATGGAACGGTATCTGAGCTAATTTGAAACCCTTGTTTTATGCATCACCCCACCTCACCTTTCCCGTTAAGCAGCCATAGTGTGTTTTCTAAACGTGTGACTCTGTTCTGTTTTGTAATTCAGTTCAAGTGTAGCGGTTTTTACATTCCCTCTATAAATGATAGCTTTTGATAAGTGTCTTTTTCTTTGTGACTTATTTCACTTAGAATCGTCGTACCTAAATCCACTCATCATGCTGCTACTAGCCTTATGACATTGATTTCATGGCTGAGTGATATTCCATTGTACATAAGGACCACCACATCTTTATCCATTTTTCTCTTTCCTGGGATATTTAAGGTGTCATGAAGTGGAGGTTCTTGTCAACAGAGCAGCCCTAAACTTTGGGGTGCCTGTGTCTTGCTGATTTTTAGTTTTCCCAATTTATACGCCCTTGAGTGGAAGTGCCCTATGCGCTCTAAGCTGTGTTTTTTAGATGTTTCAGGACACACCGTAAACTTCTCCAGAGTGGCTGTTGGCAATTTACATCCCGCCCATCAGCGTAGCAAGGCTCCCATTTCGCCATGGCCTGTCCTGCATTTCTGGTTTTGACACTTTTTTCAAGATGGCCCTTTTGACCCATGGGAAGCAAGACTTCTTTGTAGCGCTGATTTGCCTTTCCACGTTGCTTGGTTGGCCAAAAGGGCGTATGCGTTTTTTCCTGAATATATTCAGGAAAAAACGCATACGCCCTTTTTGGCCAAGGGCATCATTGTCGACGTTTTGCTGCTTTTCATGTGCTTTAAAGGCGATTCGAATCTACCTCCTGAAATCTGTTTCCTGCAATTCTGCCTTGCTTTCAAATCCTCTTCGTTGCCTTCCCTCAATATATTTGTGGATGAGAGTTATCATTTATAACTCTGCAGGTTTGTGAATTGCAGTGCCCCTGAGCTCCATTTTTCAACTCGCTTTTTTGGGAGCTGGCCGCAAAAGCGCAGGATGGCCTCAGGCCCTATTCTGGTTCCGGGCGGCAGGCTGAGCCTGTGGTTAATTCTTCTTCCTGATGGGAAAATAGAGTGACCTGTGCCTGTCCCAACACCTAGAGCTAGTCTCTCATTGGCTCCCCCTCTTCCCGTTCATCCTCAGGACAAATTGAAAGCTGTACGGAACAGGAGGTTAAAGGTGCTGATTTTCCAAGGAGGGAGATTGCTAGTAAAGCGGCTGGAATGGCGAACCCGAGCACAAGGAGATGAGAAATGAGGTGCGTTTTAGAAACCTTTCTCGGTCACACGGTCTACCACCTTCTGGGTTTCTCATGCATGTTTTCGATGTAGGAAGATGCCCTTGAACCTGGAGATTTGGGACCCATGGGATGGGTAACAGGCAGTAGTACTTTAAAGGCTCTGCGTTTGCTCCCCCAACCTCACCAAATCTCTCAGCCCCGAAAGTATCCACCCTTACGTCTCATCCAGCTGTGGGTCTAGATATGGTCAATCCAGGTGGCATCACAGCCCCTGAACGAATTTTGTAAGAATTTCTCTCTCTTTCACTGTCTTTGTTTCACGGGTTTTTAAAATTAATTTATTTTTATAACGGGGTTTATCTGCTTTTCACGGCTGTGTTTATGCCGCTTTACACCCACTTGTCTCACATCCAGAGAGATATCAATACATAGGTTCTAAGATTCTTACTAGTCAGATATATTCTTGTGCGGTGAAGAGGGGGTGTTGAGTCCAGTTCACTGAGCAAGGAGTAGGTCTTTCTATTACATATTTGGTTTATGGAACGGTATCTGAGCTAATTTGAAACCCTTGTTTTATGCATCACCCCACCTCACCTTTCCCGTTAAGCAGCCATAGTGTGTTTTGTAAACGTGTGACTCTGTTCTGTTTTTAATTCAGTTCAAGTGTAGCGGTTTGTACATTCCCTCTATAAGTGATAGCTTATGATAAGTGTCTTTTTCTGTGTGACTTATTTCACTTAGAATTGTCGTACCTAAATCCACTCATCATGCTGCTACTAGCCTTATGACATTGATTTCATGGCTGAATGATATTCCATTGTACATAAGGACCACCACTTCTTTATCCATTTTTCTCTTTCCTGGGATATTTAAGGTGTCATGAAGTGGAGGTTCTTGTCAACAGAGCAGCCCTAAACTTTGGGGTGCCTGTGTGTTGCTGATTTTTAGTTTTCCCAATTTATACGCCCTTGAGTGGAAGTGCCCTATGCGCTCTAAGCTGTGTTTTTTAGATGTTTCAGGACACACCGTAAACTTCTTCAGAGTGGCTGTTGGCAATTTAGATCCCGCCCATCAGCGTAGCAAGGCTCCCATTTCTCCATGTCCTGTCCTGCATTTCTGGTTTTGACACTTTTTTCAGGATGGCCCTTTTGACCCATGGGAAGCGAGACTTCTTTGTAGCGCTGATTTGCCTTTCCAGGTTGCTTGGTTGGCCAAAAAGGGCGTATGCGTTTTTTCCTGAATATATTCAGGAAAAAACGCATACGCCCTTTTTGGCCAAGGGCATCATTGTCGACGTTTTGCTGCTTTTCATGTGCTTTAAAGGCGATTCGAATCTACCTCCTGAAATCTGTTTCCTGCAATTCTGCCTTGCTTTCAAATCCTCTTCGTTGCCTTCCCTCAATATATTTGTGGATGAGAGTTATCATTTATAACTCTGCAGGTTTGTGAATTGCAGTGCCCCTGAGCTCCATTTTTCAACTCGCTTTTTTGGGAGCTGGCCGCAAATGCGCAGGATGGCCTCAGGCCCTATTCTGGTTCCGGGCGGCAGGCTGAGCCTGTGGTTAATTCTTCTTCCTGATGGGAAAATAGAGTGACCTGTGCCTGTCCCAACACCTAGAGCTAGTCTCTCATTGGCTCCCCCTCTTCCCGTTCATCCTCAGGACAAATTGAAAGCTGTACGGAACAGGAGGTTAAAGGTGCTGATTCTCCAAGGAGGGAGATTGCTAGTAAAGCGGCTGGAATGGCGAACCCGAGCACAAGGAGATAAGAAATGGGGTGCGTTTTAGAAACCTTTCCCGGTCACACGGTCTACCACCTTCTGGGTTTCTCATGCATGTTTTTGATTTAGGAAGATGCCCTTGAACCTGGAGATTTGGGACCCATGGGATGGGTAACAGGCAGTAGTACTTTACAGGCTCTGCGTTTGCTCCCCCAACCTCACCAAATCTCTCAGCCCCGAAAGTATCCACCCTTACGTCTCATCCAGCTGTGGGTCTAGATATGGTCAATCCAGGTGGCATCACAGCCCCTGAACGAATTTTGTAAGAATTTCTCTCTCTTTCACTGTCTTTGTTTCACGGGTTTTTAAAATTAATTTATTTTTATAACGGGGTTTATCTGCTTTTCACGGCTGTGTTTATGCCGCTTTACACCCACTTGTCTCACATCCAGAGAGATATCAATACATAGGTTTTAAGATTCTTACTAGTCAGATATATTCTTGTGCGGTGAATAAGGGGTGTTGAGTCCAGTTCACTGAGCAAGGAGTAGGTCTTTCTATTACATATTGGGTTTATGGAACGGTATCTGAGCTAATTTGAAACCCTTGTTTTATGCATCACCCCACCTCACCTTTCCCGTTAAGCAGCCATAGTGTGTTTTGTAAACGTGTGACTCTGTTCTGTTTTTAATTCAGTTCAAGTGTAGCGGTTTGTACATTCCCTCTATAAGTGATAGCTTATGATAAGTGTCTTTTTCTGTGTGACTTATTTCACTTAGAATTGTCGTACCTAAATCCACTCATCATGCTGCTACTAGCCTTATGACATTGATTTCATGGCTGAATGATATTCCATTGTACATAAGGACCACCACTTCTTTATCCATTTTTCTCTTTCCTGGGATATTTAAGGTGTCATGAAGTGGAGGTTCTTGTCAACAGAGCAGCCCTAAACTTTGGGGTGCCTGTGTCTTGCTGATTTTTAGTTTTCCCAATTTATACGCCCTTGAGTGGAAGTGCCCTATGCGCTCTAAGCTGTGTTTTTTAGATGTTTCAGGACACACCGTAAACTTCTTCAGAGTGGCTGTTGGCAATTTACATCCCGCCCATCAGCGTAGCAAGGCTCCCATTTCTCCATGTCCTGTCCTGCATTTCTGGTTTTGACACTTTTTTCAGGATGGCCCTTTTGACCCATGGGAAGCGAGACTTCTTTGTAGCGCTGATTTGCCTTTCCAGGTTGCTTGGTTGGCCAAAAAGGGCGTATGCGTTTTTTCCTGAATATATTCAGGAAAAAACGCATACGCCCTTTTTGGCCAAGGGCATCATTGTCGACGTTTTGCTGCTTTTCATGTGCTTTAAAGGCGATTCGAATCTACCTCCTGAAATCTGTTTCCTGCAATTCTGCCTTGCTTTCAAATCCTCTTCGTTGCCTTCCCTCAATATATTTGTGGATGAGAGTTATCATTTATAACTCTGCAGGTTTGTGAATTGCAGTGCCCCTGAGCTCCATTTTTCAACTCGCTTTTTTGGGAGCTGGCCGCAAATGCGCAGGATGGCCTCAGGCCCTATTCTGGTTCCGGGCGGCAGGCTGAGCCTGTGGTTAATTCTTCTTCCTGATGGGAAAATAGAGTGACCTGTGCCTGTCCCAACACCTAGAGCTAGTCTCTCATTGGCTCCCCCTCTTCCCGTTCATCCTCAGGACAAATTGAAAGCTGTACGGAACAGGAGGTTAAAGGTGCTGATTCTCCAAGGAGGGAGATTGCTAGTAAAGCGGCTGGAATGGCGAACCCGAGCACAAGGAGATAAGAAATGGGGTGCGTTTTAGAAACCTTTCCCGGTCACACGGTCTACCACCTTCTGGGTTTCTCATGCATGTTTTTGATTTAGGAAGATGCCCTTGAACCTGGAGATTTGGGACCCATGGGATGGGTAACAGGCAGTAGTACTTTACAGGCTCTGCGTTTGCTCCCCCAACCTCACCAAATCTCTCAGCCCCGAAAGTATCCACCCTTACGTCTCATCCAGCTGTGGGTCTAGATATGGTCAATCCAGGTGGCATCACAGCCCCTGAACGAATTTTGTAAGAATTTCTCTCTCTTTCACTGTCTTTGTTTCACGGGTTTTTAAAATTAATTTATTTTTATAACGGGGTTTATCTGCTTTTCACGGCTGTGTTTATGCCGCTTTACACCCACTTGTCTCACATCCAGAGAGATATCAATACATAGGTTTTAAGATTCTTACTAGTCAGATATATTCTTGTGCGGTGAATAAGGGGTGTTGAGTCCAGTTCACTGAGCAAGGAGTAGGTCTTTCTATTACATATTGGGTTTATGGAACGGTATCTGAGCTAATTTGAAACCCTTGTTTTATGCATCACCCCACCTCACCTTTCCCGTTAAGCAGCCATAGTGTGTTTTGTAAACGTGTGACTCTGTTCTGTTTTTAATTCAGTTCAAGTGTAGCGGTTTGTACATTCCCTCTATAAGTGATAGCTTATGATAAGTGTCTTTTTCTGTGTGACTTATTTCACTTAGAATTGTCGTACCTAAATCCACTCATCATGCTGCTACTAGCCTTATGACATTGATTTCATGGCTGAATGATATTCCATTGTACATAAGGACCACCACTTCTTTATCCATTTTTCTCTTTCCTGGGATATTTAAGGTGTCATGAAGTGGAGGTTCTTGTCAACAGAGCAGCCCTAAACTTTGGGGTGCCTGTGTCTTGCTGATTTTTAGTTTTCCCAATTTATACGCCCTTGAGTGGAAGTGCCCTATGCGCTCTAAGCTGTGTTTTTTAGATGTTTCAGGACACACCGTAAACTTCTTCAGAGTGGCTGTTGGCAATTTACATCCCGCCCATCAGCGTAGCAAGGCTCCCATTTCTCCATGGCCTGTCCTGCATTTCTGGTTTTGACACTTTTTTCAGGATGGCCCTTTTGACCCATGGGAAGCGAGACTTCTTTGTAGCGCTGATTTGCCTTTCCAGGTTGCTTGGTTGGCCAAAAAGGGCGTATGCGTTTTTTCCTGAATATATTCAGGAAAAAACGCATACGCCCTTTTTGGCCAAGGGCATCATTGTCGACGTTTTGCTGCTTTTCATGTGCTTTAAAGGCGATTCGAATCTACCTCCTGAAATCTGTTTCCTGCAATTCTGCCTTGCTTTCAAATCCTCTTCGTTGCCTTCCCTCAATATATTTGTGGATGAGAGTTATCATTTATAACTCTGCAGGTTTGTGAATTGCAGTGCCCCTGAGCTCCATTTTTCAACTCGCTTTTTTGGGAGCTGGCCGCAAATGCGCAGGATGGCCTCAGGCCCTATTCTGGTTCCGGGCGGCAGGCTGAGCCTGTGGTTAATTCTTCTTCCTGATGGGAAAATAGAGTGACCTGTGCCTGTCCCAACACCTAGAGCTAGTCTCTCATTGGCTCCCCCTCTTCCCGTTCATCCTCAGGACAAATTGAAAGCTGTACGGAACAGGAGGTTAAAGGTGCTGATTCTCCAAGGAGGGAGATTGCTAGTAAAGCGGCTGGAATGGCGAACCCGAGCACAAGGAGATAAGAAATGGGGTGCGTTTTAGAAACCTTTCCCGGTCACACGGTCTACCACCTTCTGGGTTTCTCATGCATGTTTTTGATTTAGGAAGATGCCCTTGAACCTGGAGATTTGGGACCCATGGGATGGGTAACAGGCAGTAGTACTTTACAGGCTCTGCGTTTGCTCCCCCAACCTCACCAAATCTCTCAGCCCCGAAAGTATCCACCCTTACGTCTCATCCAGCTGTGGGTCTAGATATGGTCAATCCAGGTGGCATCACAGCCCCTGAACGAATTTTGTAAGAATTTCTCTCTCTTTCACTGTCTTTGTTTCACGGGTTTTTAAAATTAATTTATTTTTATAACGGGGTTTATCTGCTTTTCACGGCTGTGTTTATGCCGCTTTACACCCACTTGTCTCACATCCAGAGAGATATCAATACATAGGTTTTAAGATTCTTACTAGTCAGATATATTCTTGTGCGGTGAATAAGGGGTGTTGAGTCCAGTTCACTGAGCAAGGAGTAGGTCTTTCTATTACATATTGGGTTTATGGAACGGTATCTGAGCTAATTTGAAACCCTTGTTTTATGCATCACCCCACCTCACCTTTCCCGTTAAGCAGCCATAGTGTGTTTTCTAAACGTGTGACTCTGTTCTGTTTTGTAATTCAGTTCAAGTGTAGCGGTTTTTACATTCCCTCTATAAATGATAGCTTTTGATAAGTGTCTTTTTCTTTGTGACTTATTTCACTTAGAATCGTCGTACCTAAATCCACTCATCATGCTGCTACTAGCCTTATGACATTGATTTCATGGCTGAGTGATATTCCATTGTACATAAGGACCACCACATCTTTATCCATTTTTCTCTTTCCTGGGATATTTAAGGTGTCATGAAGTGGAGGTTCTTGTCAACAGAGCAGCCCTAAACTTTGGGGTGCCTGTGTCTTGCTGATTTTTAGTTTTCCCAATTTATACGCCCTTGAGTGGAAGTGCCCTATGCGCTCTAAGCTGTGTTTTTTAGATGTTTCAGGACACACCGTAAACTTCTCCAGAGTGGCTGTTGGCAATTTACATCCCGCCCATCAGCGTAGCAAGGCTCCCATTTCGCCATGGCCTGTCCTGCATTTCTGGTTTTGACACTTTTTTCAAGATGGCCCTTTTGACCCATGGGAAGCAAGACTTCTTTGTAGCGCTGATTTGCCTTTCCACGTTGCTTGGTTGGCCAAAAGGGCGTATGCGTTTTTTCCTGAATATATTCAGGAAAAAACGCATACGCCCTTTTTGGCCAAGGGCATCATTGTCGACGTTTTGCTGCTTTTCATGTGCTTTAAAGGCGATTCGAATCTACCTCCTGAAATCTGTTTCCTGCAATTCTGCCTTGCTTTCAAATCCTCTTCGTTGCCTTCCCTCAATATATTTGTGGATGAGAGTTATCATTTATAACTCTGCAGGTTTGTGAATTGCAGTGCCCCTGAGCTCCATTTTTCAACTCGCTTTTTTGGGAGCTGGCCGCAAAAGCGCAGGATGGCCTCAGGCCCTATTCTGGTTCCGGGCGGCAGGCTGAGCCTGTGGTTAATTCTTCTTCCTGATGGGAAAATAGAGTGACCTGTGCCTGTCCCAACACCTAGAGCTAGTCTCTCATTGGCTCCCCCTCTTCCCGTTCATCCTCAGGACAAATTGAAAGCTGTACGGAACAGGAGGTTAAAGGTGCTGATTTTCCAAGGAGGGAGATTGCTAGTAAAGCGGCTGGAATGGCGAACCCGAGCACAAGGAGATGAGAAATGAGGTGCGTTTTAGAAACCTTTCTCGGTCACACGGTCTACCACCTTCTGGGTTTCTCATGCATGTTTTCGATGTAGGAAGATGCCCTTGAACCTGGAGATTTGGGACCCATGGGATGGGTAACAGGCAGTAGTACTTTAAAGGCTCTGCGTTTGCTCCCCCAACCTCACCAAATCTCTCAGCCCCGAAAGTATCCACCCTTACGTCTCATCCAGCTGTGGGTCTAGATATGGTCAATCCAGGTGGCATCACAGCCCCTGAACGAATTTTGTAAGAATTTCTCTCTCTTTCACTGTCTTTGTTTCACGGGTTTTTAAAATTAATTTATTTTTATAACGGGGTTTATCTGTTTTTCACGGCTGTGTTTATGCCGCTTTACACCCACTTGTCTAACATCCAGAGAGATATCAATACATAGGTTTTAAGATTCTTACTAGTCAGATATATTCCTGTGCGGTGAATAGGGGGTGTTGAGTCCAGTTCACTGAGCAAGGAGTAGGTCTTTCTATTACATATTGGGTTTATGGAACGGTATCTGAGCTAATTTGAAACACTTGTTTTATGCATCACCCCACCTCACCTTTCCCGTTAAGCAGCCATAGTGTGTTTTGTAAACGTGTGACTCTGTTCTGTTTTTAATTCAGTTCAAGTGTAGCGGTTTTTACATTCCCTCTATAAGTGATAGCTTATGATAAGTGTCTTTTTCTGTGTGACTTATTTCACTTAGAATCGTCGTACCTAAATCCACTCATCATGCTGCTACTAGCCTTATGACATTGATTTCATGGCTGAGTGATATTCCATTGTACATAAGGACCACCACTTCTTTATCCATTTTTCTCGTTCCTGGGATATTTAAGGTGTTATGAACTGGAGGTTCTTGTCAACAGAGCAGCCCTAAACTTTGGGGTGCTTGTGTCTTGCTGATTTTCAATTTTCCCTCTTTATCCCCCCTGCGTGGAAGTGCCCTATGCTCTCTAAGCTGTGTTTTTTAGATGTTTCAGGACACACCGTACACTTCTCCAGAGTGGCTGTTGGCAATTTACATCCCGCCCATCAGTGTAGCAAGGCTCCCATTTCTCCATGGCCTGTCCTGCATTTCTGGTTTTGACACTTTTTTCAGCATGGCCCTTTTGACCGATGGGAAGCGAGACTTCTTTGTAGCGCTGATTTGCCTTTCCAGGTTGCTTGGTTGGCCAAAAAGGGCGTATGCATTTTTTCCTGAATATATTCAGGAAAAAACGCATACGCCCTTTTTGGCCAAGGGCATCATTGTCAACGTTTTGCCGCTTTTCATGTGCTTTAAAGGCGATTCGAATCTACCTCCTGAAATCTGTTTCCTGCAATTCTGCCTTGATTTCAAATCCTCTTCTTTGCCTTCCCTCAATATATTTGTGGACGAGAGTTATCATTTATAACTCTGCAGGTTTGTGAATTGCAGTGCCCAGAAGCTCCATTTTACAACTCGCTTTTTTGGGAGGTGGCCGCAAAAGCGCAGGATGGCTTCAGGCCCTGTTCTGGTTCCGGGGGGCAGGCTGAGCCTGTGGTTAATTCTTCTTCCTGATGGGAAAATAGAGTGACCTGTGCCTGTCCCAACACCAAGAGCTAGTCTCTCATTGGTTCCGTGTCTTCCCGTTCATCCTCAGGACAAATTGCAACCTGTACGGAACAGGAGGTTAAAGGTGCTGATGCTCCAAGTAGGGAGATTGCTAGTAAAGTGGCTGGAATGGCGAACCCGAGCACAAGGAGATGAGAAATGAGGTGCGTTTTAGAAACCTTTCCCCATCACACGGTGTACCATCTTCTGGGTTTCTCATGCATGTTTTCGATGTAGGAAGATGCCCCTGAACCTGCAGATTTGGGACCCATGCGATGGGTAGCACGCAGTATTACTTTAAAGGGTCTGCGTTTGCTCACCCAACCTCACCAAACCTCTCAGCCCCAAGAGTGTCCACCCTTATGTCTCATCCAGCTGTGGGTCTAGATATGGTCAATCCAGGTTGCATCACAGCCCCTGAACGAATTGTGTAAGAATTTCTCTCTCTTTCCCTGTCTTTGTTTCATGGGTTTTTAAAAGTAATTTATTTTTATAATGGGGTTTAGCTGCTTTTCACGGCTGTGTTTATGCCGCTTTACACCCACTTGACACACTAACAGAGAGATATCAATACATAGGTTTTAAGATTATTACTAGTCAGATATATTCTTGTGCGGTGAATCGGGCGTGTTGAGTCCAGTTCTCTGAGCAAGGAGTAGGTCTTGTCTATTACATATTGGGTTTATGGAACGGTATCTGAGCTAATTTGAAACTCTTGTTTTATGTATCACCCCACCTCACCTTTCCCGTTAAGCAGCCATAGTGTGTTTTCTGCATGTGTGACTCTGTTCTGTTTTGTAATTCAGTTCAAGTGTAACGGTTTTTACATTCCCTCTATAAGTGACACCTTATGAGAAGTGTCCTTTTCTGTGTGACTTATTTCACTTAGAATCGTCGTACCTAAATCCACTCATCATGCTGCTACTAGCCTTATGACATTGATTTCATGGCTGAGTGATATTCCATTGTACATAAGGACCACAACTTTTTTATCCATTTTTCGCTTTCCTGGGATATTTAAGGTGGAATGAAGTGGAGGTCCTTGTCAACAGAGCAGCCCTAAACTTTGGGGTGCTTGTGTCTTGCTGATTTTCAATTTTCCCACTTTATCCCCCCATGCGTGGAAGTGCCCTATGCTCTCTAAGCTGTGTTTTTTAGATGTTTCAGGACACACCGTACCCTTCTCCAGAGTGGATGTTGGCAATTTACATCCCGCCCATCAGAGTAGCAAGGCTCCCATTTCTCCATGGCCTGTCCTGCATTTCTGGTTTTGACACTTTTTTCAGCATGGCCCTTTTGACCGATGGGAAGCGAGACTTCTTTGTAGCGCTGATTTGCCTTTCCAGGTTGCTTGGTTGGCCAAAAAGGGCGTATGCGTTTTTTCCTGAATATATTCAGGAAAAAACGCATACGTCCTTTTTGGCCAAGGGCATCATTGTCAACGTTTTGCCGCTTTTCATGTGCTTTAAAGGGGATTCGAATCTACCTCCTGAAATCTGTTTCCTGCAATTCTGCCTTGATTTCAAATCCTCTTCTTTGCCTTCCCTCAATATATTTGTGGACGAGAGTTATCATTTATAACTCTGCAGGTTTGTGAATTGCAGTGCCCAGAAGCTCCATTTTACAAGTCGCTTTTTTGGGAGCTGGCCGCAAAAGCGCAGGATGGCTTCAGGCCCTGTTCTGGTTCCGGGGGGCAGGCTGAGCCTGTGGTTAATTCTTCTTCCTGATGGGAAAATAGAGTGACCTGTGCCTGTCCCAACACCAAGAGCTAGTCTCTCATTGGTTCCCCGTCTTCCCGTTCATCCTCAGGACAAATTGCAACCTGTACGGAACAGGAGGTTAAAGGTGCTGATGCTCCAAGTAGGGAGATTGCTAATAAAGTGGCTGGAATGGCGAACCCGAGCACAAGGAGATGAGAAATGAGGTGCGTTTTAGAAACCTTTCCCCATCACACGGTGTACCATCTTCTGGGTTTCTCATGCATGTTTTCGATGTAGGAAGATGCCCTTGAACCTGGAGATTTGGGACCCATGCGATGGGTAGCACGCAGTATTACTTTAAAGGGTCTGCGTTTGCTCACCCAACCTCACCAAACCTCTCAGCCCCAAGAGTGTCCACCCTTATGTCTCATCCAGCTGTGGGTCTAGATATGGTCAATCCAGGTTGCATCACAGCCCCTGAACGAATTGTGTAAGAATTTCTCTCTCTTTCCCTGTCTTTGTTTCATGGGTTTTTAAAAGTAATTTATTTTTATAATGGGGTTTAGCTGCTTTCCACGGCTGTGTTTATGCCGCTTTACACCCACTTGACACACTAACAGAGAGATATCAATACATAGGTTTTAAGATTATTACTAGTCAGATATATTCTTGTGCGGTGAATCGGGCGTGTTGAGTCCAGTTCTCTGAGCAAGGAGTAGGTCTTGTCTATTACATATTGGGTTTATGGAATGGTATCTGAGCTAATTTGAAACTCTTGTTTTATGTATCACCCCACCTCACCTTTCCCGTTAAGCAGCCATAGTGTGTTTTCTGCATGTGTGACTCTGTTCTGTTTTGTAATTCAGTTCAAGTGTAACGGTTTTTACATTCCCTCTATAAGTGACACCTTATGAGAAGTGTCCTTTTCTGTGTGACTTATTTCACTTAGAATCGTCGTACCTAAATCCACTCATCATGCTGCTACTAGCCTTATGACATTGATTTCATGGCTGAGTGATATTCCATTGTACATAAGGACCACAACTTTTTTATCCATTTTTCGCTTTCCTGGGATATTTAAGGTGGAATGAAGTGGAGTTCCTTGTCAACAGAGCAGCCCTAAACTTTGGGGTGCTTGTGTCTTGCTGATTTTCAATTTTCCCACTTTATCCCCCCATGCGTGGAAGTGCCCTATGCTCTCTAAGCTGTGTTTTTTAGATGTTTCAGGACACACCGTACACTTCTCCAGAGTGGCTGTTGGCAATTTACATCCCGCCCATCAGTGTAGCAAGGCTCCCATTTCTCCATGGCCTGTCCTGCATTTCTGGTTTTGACACTTTTTTCAGCATGGCCCTTTTGACCGATGGGAAGCGAGACTTCTTTGTAGCGCTGATTTGCCTTTCCAGGTTGCTTGGTTGGCCAAAAAGGGCGTATGCGTTTTTTCCTGAATATATTCAGGAAAAAACGCATACGCCCTTTTTGGCCAAGGGCATCATTGTCAACGTTTTGCCGCTTTTCATGTGCTTTAAAGGGGATTCGAATCTACCTCCTGAAATCTGTTTCCTGCAATTCTGCCTTGATTTCAAATCCTCTTCTTTGCCTTCCCTCAATATATTTGTGGACGAGAGTTATCATTTATAACTCTGCAGGTTTGTGAATTGCAGTGCCCTGAAGCTCCATTTTACAAGTCGCTTTTTTGGGAGGTGGCCGCAAAAGCGCAGGATGGCTTCAGGCCCTGTTCTGGTTCCGGGGGGCAGGCTGAGCCTGTGGGTAATTCTTCTTCCTGATGGGAAAATAGAGAGACCTGTGCCTGTCCTAACACCAAGAGCTAGTCTCTCATTGGTTCCCGTCTTCCCGTTCATCCTCAGGACAAATTGCAACCTGTACGGAACAGGAGGTTAAAGGTGCTGAGGCTCCAAGTAGGGAGATTGCTAGTAAAGTGGCTGGAATGGCGAACCCGAGCACAAGGAGATGAGAAATGAGGTGCGTTTTAGAAACCTTTCCCCATCACACGGTGTACCATCTTCTGGGTTTCTCATGCATGTTTTCGATGTAGGAAGATGCCCTTGAACCTGGAGATTTGGGACCCATGCGATGGGTAGCACGCAGTATTACTTTAAAGGGTCTGCGTTTGCTCACCCAACCTCACCAAACCTCTCAGCCCCAAGAGTGTCCACCCTTACGTCTCATCCAGCTGTGGGTCTAGATATGGTCAATCCAGGTGGCATCACAGCCCCTGAACGAATTTTGTAAGAATTTCTCTCTCTTTCACTGTCTTTGTTTCACGGGTTTTTAAAATTAATTTATTTTTATAACGGGGTTTATCTGCTTTTCACGGCTGTGTTTATGCCGCTTTACACCCACTTGTCTCACATCCAGAGAGATATAAATACATAGGTTTTAAGATTCTTACTAGTCAGATATATTCTTGTGCGGTGAATAAGGGGTGTTGAGTCCAGTTCACTGAGCAAGGAGTAGGTCTTTCTATTACATACTGGGTTTATGGAACGGTATCTGAGCTAATTTGAAACCCTTGTTTTATGCATCACCCCACCTCACCTTTCCCGTTAAGCAGCCATAGTGTGTTTGTAAACGTGTGACTCTGTTCTGTTTTGTAATTCAGTTCAAGTGTAGCGGTTTTTACATTCCCTCTATAAATTATAGCTTTTGGTAAGTGTCTTTTTCTTTGTGACTTATTTCACTTAGAATCGTCGTACCTAAATCCACTCATCATGCTGCTACTAGCCTTATGACATTGATTTCATGGCTGAGTGATATTCCATTGTACATAAGGACCACCACATCTTTATCCATTTTTCTCTTTCCTGGGATATTTAAGGTGTCATCAAGTGGAGGTTCTTGTCAACAGAGCAGCCCTAAACTTTGGGGTGCCTGTGTCTTGCTGATTTTTAGTTTTCCCAATTTATACGCCCTTGAGTGGAAATGCCCTATGCGCTCTAAGCTGTGTTTTTTAGATGTTTCAGGACACACCGTAAAATTCTCCAGAGTGGCTGTTGGCAATTTACATCCCGCCCATCAGCGTAGCAAGGCTCCCATTTCGCCATGGCCTGTCCTGCATTTCTGGTTTTGACACTTTTTTCAGGATGGCCCTTTTGACCCATGGGAAGCAAGATTTCTTTGTAGCGCTGATTTGCCTTTCCACGTTGCTTGGTTGGCCAAAAAGGGCGTATGCGTTTTTTCCTGAATATATTCAGGAAAAAACGCATACGCCCTTTTTGGCCAAGGGCATCATTGTCGACGTTTTGCTGCTTTTCATGTGCTTTAAAGGCGATTCGAATCTACCTCCTGAAATCTGTTTCCTGCAATTCTGCCTTGCTTTCAAATCCTCTTCGTTGCCTTCCCTCAATATATTTGTGGATGAGAGTTATCATTTATAACTCTGCAGGTTTGTGAATTGCAGTGCCCCTGAGCTCCATTTTTCAACTCGCTTTTTTGGGAGCTGGCCGCAAAAGCGCAGGATGGCCTCAGGCCCTATTCTGGTTCCGGGCGGCAGGCTGAGCCTGTGGTTAATTCTTCTTCCTGATGGGAAAATAGAGTGACCTGTGCCTGTCCCAACACCTAGAGCTAGTCTCTCATTGGCTCCCCCTCTTCCCGTTCATCCTCAGGACAAATTGAAAGCTGTACGGAACAGGAGGTTAAAGGTGCTGATTCTCCAAGGAGGGAGATTGCTAGTAAAGCGGCTGGAATGGCGAACCCGAGCACAAGGAGATGAGAAATGAGGTGCGTTTTAGAAACCTTTCTCGGTCACACGGTCTACCACCTTCTGGGTTTCTCATGCATGTTTTCGATGTAGGAAGATGCCCTTGAACCTGGAGATTTGGGACCCATGGGATGGGTAACAGGCAGTAGTACTTTAAAGGCTCTGCGTTTGCTCCCCCAACCTCACCAAATCTCTCAGCCCCGAAAGTATCCACCCTTACGTCTCATCCAGCTGTGGGTCTAGATATGGTCAATCCAGGTGGCATCACAGCCCCTGAACGAATTTTGTAAGAATTTCTCTCTCTTTCACTGCCTTTGTTTCACGGGTTTTTAAAATTAATTTATTTTTATAACGGGGTTTATCTGCTTTTCACGGCTGTGTTTATGCCGCTTTACACCCACTTGTCTCTCATCCAGAGAGATATCAATACATAGGTTTTAAGATTCTTACTAGTCAGATATATTCTTGTGCAGTGAAGAGGGGGTGTTGAGTCCAGTTCACTGAGCAAGGAGTAGGTCTTTCTATTACATATTTGGTTTATGGAACGGTATCTGAGCTAATTTGAAACCCTTGTTTTATGCATCACCCCACCTCACCTTTCCCGTTAAGCAGCCATAGTGTGTTTTGTAAACGTGTGACTCTGTTCTGTTTTTAATTCAGTTCAAGTGTAGCGGTTTTTACATTCCCTCTATAAGTGATAGCTTATGATAAGTGTCTTTTTCTGTGTGACTTATTTCACTTAGAATCGTCGTACCTAAATCCACTCATCATGCTGCTACTTGCCTTATGACATTGATTTCTTGGCTGAATGATATTCTATTGTACATAAGGACCACCACTTCTTTATCCATTTTTCTCTTTCCTGGGATATTTAAGGTGTCATGAAGTGGAGGTTCTTGTCAACAGAGCAGCCCTAAACTTTGGGGTGCCTGTGTCTTGCTGATTTTTAGTTTTCCCAATTTATACGCCAATGAGTGGATGTGCCCTATGCGCACTAAGCTGTGTTTTTTCGATGTTTCAGGACACACCGTAAACTTCTCCAGAGTGGCTGTTGGCAATTTACATCCCGCCCATCAGCATAGCAAGGCTCCCATTTCGCCATGGCCTGTCCTGCATTTCTGGTTTTGACACTTTTTTCAGGATGGCCCTTTTGACCCATGGGAAGCGAGACTTCTTTGTAGCGCTGATTTGCCTTTCCAGGTTGCTTGGTTGGCCAAAAAGGGCGTATGCGTTTTTTCCTGAATATATTCAGGAAAAAACGCATACGCCCTTTTTGGCCAAGGGCATCATTGTCGACGTTTTGCTGCTTTTCATGTGCTTTAAAGGCGATTCGAATCTACCTCCTGAAATCTGTTTCCTGCAATTCTGCCTTGCTTTCAAATCCTCTTCGTTGCCTTCCCTCAATATATTTGTGGATGAGAGTTATCATTTATAACTCTGCAGGTTTGTGAATTGCAGTGCCCCTGAGCTCCATTTTTCAACTCGCTTTTTTGGGAGCTGGCCGCAAAAGCGCAGGATGGCCTCAGGCCCTATTTTGGTTCCGGGCGGCAGGCTGAGCCTGTGGTTAATTCTTCTTCCTGATGGGAAAATAGAGTGACCTGTGCCTGTCCCAACACCTAGAGCTAGTCTCTCATTGGCTCCCCCTCTTCCCGTTCATCCTCAGGACAAATTGAAAGTTGTACGGAACAGGAGGTTAAAGGTGCTGATTCTCCAAGGAGGGAGATTGCTAGTAAAGCGGCTGGAATGGCGAACCCGAGCACAAGGAGATGAGAAATGAGTTGCGTTTTAGAAACCTTTCTCGGTCACACGGTCTACCACCTTCTGGGTTTCTCATGCATGTTTTCGATGTAGGAAGATGCCCTTGAACCTGGAGATTTGGGACCCATGGGATGGGTAACAGGCAGTAGTACTTTAAAGGCTCTGCGTTTGCTCCCCCAACCTCACCAAATCTCTCAGCCCCGAAAGTATCCACCCTTACGTCTCATCCAGCTGTGGGTCTAGATATGGTCAATCCAGGTGGCATCACAGCCCCTGAACGAATTTTGTAAGAATTTCTCTCTCTTTCACTGTCTTTGTTTCACGGGTTTTTAAAATTAATTTATTTTTATAACGGGGTTTATCTGCTTTTCACGGCTGTGTTTATGCCGCTTTACACCCACTTGTCTCACATCCAGAGAGATATCAATACATAGGTTCTAAGATTCTTACTAGTCAGATATATTCTTGTGCGGTGAAGAGGGGGTGTTGAGTCCAGTTCACTGAGCAAGGAGTAGGTCTTTCTATTACATATTTGGTTTATGGAACGGTATCTGAGCTAATTTGAAACCCTTGTTTTATGCATCACCCCACCTCACCTTTCCCGTTAAGCAGCCATAGTGTGTTTTGTAAACGTGTGACTCTGTTCTGTTTTTAATTCAGTTCAAGTGTAGCGGTTTGTACATTCCCTCTATAAGTGATAGCTTATGATAAGTGTCTTTTTCTGTGTGACTTATTTCACTTAGAATTGTCGTACCTAAATCCACTCATCATGCTGCTACTAGCCTTATGACATTGATTTCATGGCTGAATGATATTCCATTGTACATAAGGACCACCACTTCTTTATCCATTTTTCTCTTTCCTGGGATATTTAAGGTGTCATGAAGTGGAGGTTCTTGTCAACAGAGCAGCCCTAAACTTTGGGGTGCCTGTGTCTTGCTGATTTTTAGTTTTCCCAATTTATACGCCCTTGAGTGGAAGTGCCCTATGCGCTCTAAGCTGTGTTTTTTAGATGTTTCAGGACACACCGTAAACTTCTTCAGAGTGGCTGTTGGCAATTTACATCCCGCCCATCAGCGTAGCAAGGCTCCCATTTCTCCATGGCCTGTCCTGCATTTCTGGTTTTGACACTTTTTTCAGGATGGCCCTTTTGACCCATGGGAAGCGAGACTTCTTTGTAGCGCTGATTTGCCTTTCCAGGTTGCTTGGTTGGCCAAAAAGGGCGTATGCGTTTTTTCCTGAATATATTCAGGAAAAAACGCATACGCCCTTTTTGGCCAAGGGCATCATTGTCGACGTTTTGCTGCTTTTCATGTGCTTTAAAGGCGATTCGAATCTACCTCCTGAAATCTGTTTCCTGCAATTCTGCCTTGCTTTCAAATCCTCTTCGTTGCCTTCCCTCAATATATTTGTGGATGAGAGTTATCATTTATAACTCTGCAGGTTTGTGAATTGCAGTGCCCCTGAGCTCCATTTTTCAACTCGCTTTTTTGAGAGCTGGCCGCAAATGCGCAGGATGGCCTCAGGCCCTATTCTGGTTCCGGGCGGCAGGCTGAGCCTGTGGTTAATTCTTCTTCCTGATGGGAAAATAGAGTGACCTGTGCCTGTCCCAACACCTAGAGCTAGTCTCTCATTGGCTCCCCCTCTTCCCGTTCATCCTCAGGACAAATTGAAAGCTGTACGGAACAGGAGGTTAAAGGTGCTGATTCTCCAAGGAGGGAGATTGCTAGTAAAGCGGCTGGAATGGCGAACCCGAGCACAAGGAGATAAGAAATGGGGTGCGTTTTAGAAACCTTTCCCGGTCACACGGTCTACCACCTTCTGGGTTTCTCATGCATGTTTTTGATTTAGGAAGATGCCCTTGAACCTGGAGATTTGGGACCCATGGGATGGGTAACAGGCAGTAGTACTTTACAGGCTCTGCGTTTGCTCCCCCAACCTCACCAAATCTCTCAGCCCCGAAAGTATCCACCCTTACGTCTCATCCAGCTGTGGGTCTAGATATGGTCAATCCAGGTGGCATCACAGCCCCTGAACGAATTTTGTAAGAATTTCTCTCTCTTTCACTGTCTTTGTTTCACGGGTTTTTAAAATTAATTTATTTTTATAACGGGGTTTATCTGCTTTTCACGGCTGTGTTTATGCCGCTTTACACCCACTTGTCTCACATCCAGAGAGGTATCAATACATAGGTTTTAAGATTCTTACTAGTCAGATATATTCTTGTGCGGTGAATAAGGGGTGTTGAGTCCAGTTCACTGAGCAAGGAGTAGGTCTTTCTATTACATATTGGGTTTATGGAACGGTATCTGAGCTAATTTGAAACCCTTGTTTTATGCATCACCCCACCTCACCTTTCCCGTTAAGCAGCCATAGTGTGTTTTCTAAACGTGTGACTCTGTTCTGTTTTGTAATTCAGTTCAAGTGTAGCGGTTTTTACATTCCCTCTATAAATGATAGCTTTTGATAAGTGTCTTTTTCTTTGTGACTTATTTCACTTAGAATCGTCGTACCTAAATCCACTCATCATGCTGCTACTAGCCTTATGACATTGATTTCATGGCTGAGTGATATTCCATTGTACATAAGGACCACCACATCTTTATCCATTTTTCTCTTTCCTGGGATATTTAAGGTGTCATGAAGTGGAGGTTCTTGTCAACAGAGCAGCCCTAAACTTTGGGGTGCCTGTGTCTTGCTGATTTTTAGTTTTCCCAATTTATACGCCCTTGAGTGGAAGTGCCCTATGCGCTCTAAGCTGTGTTTTTTAGATGTTTCAGGACACACCGTAAACTTCTCCAGAGTGGCTGTTGGCAATTTACATCCCGCCCATCAGCGTAGCAAGGCTCCCATTTCGCCATGGCCTGTCCTGCATTTCTGGTTTTGACACTTTTTTCAAGATGGCCCTTTTGACCCATGGGAAGCAAGACTTCTTTGTAGCGCTGATTTGCCTTTCCACGTTGCTTGGTTGGCCAAAAGGGCGTATGCGTTTTTTCCTGAATATATTCAGGAAAAAACGCATACGCCCTTTTTGGCCAAGGGCATCATTGTCGACGTTTTGCTGCTTTTCATGTGCTTTAAAGGCGATTCGAATCTACCTCCTGAAATCTGTTTCCTGCAATTCTGCCTTGCTTTCAAATCCTCTTCGTTGCCTTCCCTCAATATATTTGTGGATGAGAGTTATCATTTATAACTCTGCAGGTTTGTGAATTGCAGTGCCCCTGAGCTCCATTTTTCAACTCGCTTTTTTGGGAGCTGGCCGCAAAAGCGCAGGATGGCCTCAGGCCCTATTCTGGTTCCGGGCGACAGGCTGAGCCTGTGGTTAATTCTTCTTCCTGATGGGAAAATAGAGTGACCTGTGCCTGTCCCAACACCTAGAGCTAGTCTCTCATTGGCTCCCCCTCTTCCCGTTCATCCTCAGGACAAATTGAAAGCTGTACGGAACAGGAGGTTAAAGGTGCTGATTTTCCAAGGAGGGAGATTGCTAGTAAAGCGACTGGAATGGCGAACCCGAGCACAAGGAGATGAGAAATGAGGTGCGTTTTAGAAACCTTTCTCGGTCACACGGTCTACCACCTTCTGGGTTTCTCATGCATGTTTTCGATGTAGGAAGATGCCCTTGAACCTGGAGATTTGGGACCCATGGGATGGGTAACAGGCAGTAGTACTTTAAAGGCTCTGCGTTTGCTCCCCCAACCTCACCAAATCTCTCAGCCCCGAAAGTATCCACCCTTACGTCTCATCCAGCTGTGGGTCTAGATATGGTCAATCCAGGTGGCATCACAGCCCCTGAACGAATTTTGTAAGAATTTCTCTCTCTTTCACTGTCTTTGTTTCACGGGTTTTTAAAATTAATTTATTTTTATAACGGGGTTTATCTGCTTTTCACGGCTGTGTTTATGCCGCTTTACACCCACTTGTCTCACATCCAGAGAGATATCAATACATAGGTTCTAAGATTCTTACTAGTCAGATATATTCTTGTGCGGTGAAGAGGGGGTGTTGAGTCCAGTTCACTGAGCAAGGAGTAGGTCTTTCTATTACATATTTGGTTTATGGAACGGTATCTGAGCTAATTTGAAACCCTTGTTTTATGCATCACCCCACCTCACCTTTCCCGTTAAGCAGCCATAGTGTGTTTTGTAAACGTGTGACTCTGTTCTGTTTTTAATTCAGTTCAAGTGTAGCGGTTTGTACATTCCCTCTATAAGTGATAGCTTATGATAAGTGTCTTTTTCTGTGTGACTTATTTCACTTAGAATTGTCGTACCTAAATCCACTCATCATGCTGCTACTAGCCTTATGACATTGATTTCATGGCTGAATGATATTCCATTGTACATAAGGACCACCACTTCTTTATCCATTTTTCTCTTTCCTGGGATATTTAAGGTGTCATGAAGTGGAGGTTCTTGTCAACAGAGCAGCCCTAAACTTTGGGGTGCCTGTGTGTTGCTGATTTTTAGTTTTCCCAATTTATACGCCCTTGAGTGGAAGTGCCCTATGCGCTCTAAGCTGTGTTTTTTAGATGTTTCAGGACACACCGTAAACTTCTTCAGAGTGGCTGTTGGCAATTTACATCCCGCCCATCAGCGTAGCAAGGCTCCCATTTCTCCATGTCCTGTCCTGCATTTCTGGTTTTGACACTTTTTTCAGGATGGCCCTTTTGACCCATGGGAAGCGAGACTTCTTTGTAGCGCTGATTTGCCTTTCCAGGTTGCTTGGTTGGCCAAAAAGGGCGTATGCGTTTTTTCCTGAATATATTCAGGAAAAAACGCATACGCCCTTTTTGGCCAAGGGCATCATTGTCTACGTTTTGCTGCTTTTCATGTGCTTTAAAGGCGATTCGAATCTACCTCCTGAAATCTGTTTCCTGCAATTCTGCCTTGCTTTCAAATCCTCTTCGTTGCCTTCCCTCAATATATTTGTGGATGAGAGTTATCATTTATAACTCTGCAGGTTTGTGAATTGCAGTGCCCCTGAGCTCCATTTTTCAACTCGCTTTTTTGGGAGCTGGCCGCAAATGCGCAGGATGGCCTCAGGCCCTATTCTGGTTCCGGGCGGCAGGCTGAGCCTGTGGTTAATTCTTCTTCCTGATGGGAAAATAGAGTGACCTGTGCCTGTCCCAACACCTAGAGCTAGTCTCTCATTGGCTCCCCCTCTTCCCGTTCATCCTCAGGACAAATTGAAAGCTGTACGGAACAGGAGGTTAAAGGTGCTGATTCTCCAAGGAGGGAGATTGCTAGTAAAGCGGCTGGAATGGCGAACCCGAGCACAAGGAGATAAGAAATGGGGTGCGTTTTAGAAACCTTTCCCGGTCACACGGTCTACCACCTTCTGGGTTTCTCATGCATGTTTTTGATTTAGGAAGATGCCCTTGAACCTGGAGATTTGGGACCCATGGGATGGGTAACAGGCAGTAGTACTTTACAGGCTCTGCGTTTGCTCCCCCAACCTCACCAAATCTCTCAGCCCCGAAAGTATCCACCCTTACGTCTCATCCAGCTGTGGGTCTAGATATGGTCAATCCAGGTGGCATCACAGCCCCTGAACGAATTTTGTAAGAATTTCTCTCTCTTTCACTGTCTTTGTTTCACGGGTTTTTAAAATTAATTTATTTTTATAACGGGGTTTATCTGCTTTTCACGGCTGTGTTTATGCCGCTTTACACCCACTTGTCTCACATCCAGAGAGATATCAATACATAGGTTTTAAGATTCTTACTAGTCAGATATATTCTTGTGCGGTGAATAAGGGGTGTTGAGTCCAGTTCACTGAGCAAGGAGTAGGTCTTTCTATTACATATTGGGTTTATGGAACGGTATCTGAGCTAATTTGAAACCCTTGTTTTATGCATCACCCCACCTCACCTTTCCCGTTAAGCAGCCATAGTGTGTTTTGTAAACGTGTGACTCTGTTCTGTTTTTAATTCAGTTCAAGTGTAGCGGTTTGTACATTCCCTCTATAAGTGATAGCTTATGATAAGTGTCTTTTTCTGTGTGACTTATTTCACTTAGAATTGTCGTACCTAAATCCACTCATCATGCTGCTACTAGCCTTATGACATTGATTTCATGGCTGAATGATATTCCATTGTACATAAGGACCACCACTTCTTTATCCATTTTTCTCTTTCCTGGGATATTTAAGGTGTCATGAAGTGGAGGTTCTTGTCAACAGAGCAGCCCTAAACTTTGGGGTGCCTGTGTCTTGCTGATTTTTAGTTTTCCCAATTTATACGCCCTTGAGTGGAAGTGCCCTATGCGCTCTAAGCTGTGTTTTTTAGATGTTTCAGGACACACCGTAAACTTCTTCAGAGTGGCTGTTGGCAATTTACATCCCGCCCATCAGCGTAGCAAGGCTCCCATTTCTCCATGTCCTGTCCTGCATTTCTGGTTTTGACACTTTTTTCAGGATGGCCCTTTTGACCCATGGGAAGCGAGACTTCTTTGTAGCGCTGATTTGCCTTTCCAGGTTGCTTGGTTGGCCAAAAAGGGCGTATGCGTTTTTTCCTGAATATATTCAGGAAAAAACGCATACGCCCTTTTTGGCCAAGGGCATCATTGTCGACGTTTTGCTGCTTTTCATGTGCTTTAAAGGCGATTCGAATCTACCTCCTGAAATCTGTTTCCTGCAATTCTGCCTTGCTTTCAAATCCTCTTCGTTGCCTTCCCTCAATATATTTGTGGATGAGAGTTATCATTTATAACTCTGCAGGTTTGTGAATTGCAGTGCCCCTGAGCTCCATTTTTCAACTCGCTTTTTTGGGAGCTGGCCGCAAATGCGCAGGATGGCCTCAGGCCCTATTCTGGTTCCGGGCGGCAGGCTGAGCCTGTGGTTAATTCTTCTTCCTGATGGGAAAATAGAGTGACCTGTGCCTGTCCCAACACCTAGAGCTAGTCTCTCATTGGCTCCCCCTCTTCCCGTTCATCCTCAGGACAAATTGAAAGCTGTACGGAACAGGAGGTTAAAGGTGCTGATTCTCCAAGGAGGGAGATTGCTAGTAAAGCGGCTGGAATGGCGAACCCGAGCACAAGGAGATAAGAAATGGGGTGCGTTTTAGAAACCTTTCCCGGTCACACGGTCTACCACCTTCTGGGTTTCTCATGCATGTTTTTGATTTAGGAAGATGCCCTTGAACCTGGAGATTTGGGACCCATGGGATGGGTAACAGGCAGTAGTACTTTACAGGCTCTGCGTTTGCTCCCCCAACCTCACCAAATCTCTCAGCCCCGAAAGTATCCACCCTTACGTCTCATCCAGCTGTGGGTCTAGATATGGTCAATCCAGGTGGCATCACAGCCCCTGAACGAATTTTGTAAGAATTTCTCTCTCTTTCACTGTCTTTGTTTCACGGGTTTTTAAAATTAATTTATTTTTATAACGGGGTTTATCTGCTTTTCACGGCTGTGTTTATGCCGCTTTACACCCACTTGTCTCACATCCAGAGAGATATCAATACATAGGTTTTAAGATTCTTACTAGTCAGATATATTCTTGTGCGGTGAATAAGGGGTGTTGAGTCCAGTTCACTGAGCAAGGAGTAGGTCTTTCTATTACATATTGGGTTTATGGAACGGTATCTGAGCTAATTTGAAACCCTTGTTTTATGCATCACCCCACCTCACCTTTCCCGTTAAGCAGCCATAGTGTGTTTTGTAAACGTGTGACTCTGTTCTGTTTTTAATTCAGTTCAAGTGTAGCGGTTTGTACATTCCCTCTATAAGTGATAGCTTATGATAAGTGTCTTTTTCTGTGTGACTTATTTCACTTAGAATTGTCGTACCTAAATCCACTCATCATGCTGCTACTAGCCTTATGACATTGATTTCATGGCTGAATGATATTCCATTGTACATAAGGACCACCACTTCTTTATCCATTTTTCTCTTTCCTGGGATATTTAAGGTGTCATGAAGTGGAGGTTCTTGTCAACAGAGCAGCCCTAAACTTTGGGGTGCCTGTGTCTTGCTGATTTTTAGTTTTCCCAATTTATACGCCCTTGAGTGGAAGTGCCCTATGCGCTCTAAGCTGTGTTTTTTAGATGTTTCAGGACACACCGTAAACTTCTTCAGAGTGGCTGTTGGCAATTTACATCCCGCCCATCAGCGTAGCAAGGCTCCCATTTCTCCATGGCCTGTCCTGCATTTCTGGTTTTGACACTTTTTTCAGGATGGCCCTTTTGACCCATGGGAAGCGAGACTTCTTTGTAGCGCTGATTTGCCTTTCCAGGTTGCTTGGTTGGCCAAAAAGGGCGTATGCGTTTTTTCCTGAATATATTCAGGAAAAAACGCATACGCCCTTTTTGGCCAAGGGCATCATTGTCGACGTTTTGCTGCTTTTCATGTGCTTTAAAGGCGATTCGAATCTACCTCCTGAAATCTGTTTCCTGCAATTCTGCCTTGCTTTCAAATCCTCTTCGTTGCCTTCCCTCAATATATTTGTGGATGAGAGTTATCATTTATAACTCTGCAGGTTTGTGAATTGCAGTGCCCCTGAGCTCCATTTTTCAACTCGCTTTTTTGGGAGCTGGCCGCAAATGCGCAGGATGGCCTCAGGCCCTATTCTGGTTCCGGGCGGCAGGCTGAGCCTGTGGTTAATTCTTCTTCCTGATGGGAAAATAGAGTGACCTGTGCCTGTCCCAACACCTAGAGCTAGTCTCTCATTGGCTCCCCCTCTTCCCGTTCATCCTCAGGACAAATTGAAAGCTGTACGGAACAGGAGGTTAAAGGTGCTGATTCTCCAAGGAGGGAGATTGCTAGTAAAGCGGCTGGAATGGCGAACCCGAGCACAAGGAGATAAGAAATGGGGTGCGTTTTACAAACCTTTCCCGGTCACACGGTCTACCACCTTCTGGGTTTCTCATGCATGTTTTTGATTTAGGAAGATGCCCTTGAACCTGGAGATTTGGGACCCATGGGATGGGTAACAGGCAGTAGTACTTTACAGGCTCTGCGTTTGCTCCCCCAACCTCACCAAATCTCTCAGCCCCGAAAGTATCCACCCTTACGTCTCATCCAGCTGTGGGTCTAGATATGGTCAATCCAGGTGGCATCACAGCCCCTGAACGAATTTTGTAAGAATTTCTCTCTCTTTCACTGTCTTTGTTTCACGGGTTTTTAAAATTAATTTATTTTTATAACGGGGTTTATCTGCTTTTCACGGCTGTGTTTATGCCGCTTTACACCCACTTGTCTCACATCCAGAGAGATATCAATACATAGGTTTTAAGATTCTTACTAGTCAGATATATTCTTGTGCGGTGAATAAGGGGTGTTGAGTCCAGTTCACTGAGCAAGGAGTAGGTCTTTCTATTACATATTGGGTTTATGGAACGGTATCTGAGCTAATTTGAAACCCTTGTTTTATGCATCACCCCACCTCACCTTTCCCGTTAAGCAGCCATAGTGTGTTTTCTAAACGTGTGACTCTGTTCTGTTTTGTAATTCAGTTCAAGTGTAGCGGTTTTTACATTCCCTCTATAAATGATAGCTTTTGATAAGTGTCTTTTTCTTTGTGACTTATTTCACTTAGAATCGTCGTACCTAAATCCACTCATCATGCTGCTACTAGCCTTATGACATTGATTTCATGGCTGAGTGATATTCCATTGTACATAAGGACCACCACATCTTTATCCATTTTTCTCTTTCCTGGGATATTTAAGGTGTCATGAAGTGGAGGTTCTTGTCAACAGAGCAGCCCTAAACTTTGGGGTGCCTGTGTCTTGCTGATTTTTAGTTTTCCCAATTTATACGCCCTTGAGTGGAAGTGCCCTATGCGCTCTAAGCTGTGTTTTTTAGATGTTTCAGGACACACCGTAAACTTCTCCAGAGTGGCTGTTGGCAATTTACATCCCGCCCATCAGCGTAGCAAGGCTCCCATTTCGCCATGGCCTGTCCTGCATTTCTGGTTTTGACACTTTTTTCAAGATGGCCCTTTTGACCCATGGGAAGCAAGACTTCTTTGTAGCGCTGATTTGCCTTTCCACGTTGCTTGGTTGGCCAAAAGGGCGTATGCGTTTTTTCCTGAATATATTCAGGAAAAAACGCATACGCCCTTTTTGGCCAAGGGCATCATTGTCGACGTTTTGCTGCTTTTCATGTGCTTTAAAGGCGATTCGAATCTACCTCCTGAAATCTGTTTCCTGCAATTCTGCCTTGCTTTCAAATCCTCTTCGTTGCCTTCCCTCAATATATTTGTGGATGAGAGTTATCATTTATAACTCTGCAGGTTTGTGAATTGCAGTGCCCCTGAGCTCCATTTTTCAACTCGCTTTTTTGGGAGCTGGCCGCAAAAGCGCAGGATGGCCTCAGGCCCTATTCTGGTTCCGGGCGGCAGGCTGAGCCTGTGGTTAATTCTTCTTCCTGATGGGAAAATAGAGTGACCTGTGCCTGTCCCAACACCTAGAGCTAGTCTCTCATTGGCTCCCCCTCTTCCCGTTCATCCTCAGGACAAATTGAAAGCTGTACGGAACAGGAGGTTAAAGGTGCTGATTTTCCAAGGAGGGAGATTGCTAGTAAAGCGGCTGGAATGGCGAACCCGAGCACAAGGAGATGAGAAATGAGGTGCGTTTTAGAAACCTTTCTCGGTCACACGGTCTACCACCTTCTGGGTTTCTCATGCATGTTTTCGATGTAGGAAGATGCCCTTGAACCTGGAGATTTGGGACCCATGGGATGGGTAACAGGCAGTAGTACTTTAAAGGCTCTGCGTTTGCTCCCCCAACCTCACCAAATCTCTCAGCCCCGAAAGTATCCACCCTTACGTCTCATCCAGCTGTGGGTCTAGATATGGTCAATCCAGGTGGCATCACAGCCCCTGAACGAATTTTGTAAGAATTTCTCTCTCTTTCACTGTCTTTGTTTCACGGGTTTTTAAAATTAATTTATTTTTATAACGGGGTTTATCTGTTTTTCACGGCTGTGTTTATGCCGCTTTACACCCACTTGTCTAACATCCAGAGAGATATCAATACATAGGTTTTAAGATTCTTACTAGTCAGATATATTCCTGTGCGGTGAATAGGGGGTGTTGAGTCCAGTTCACTGAGCAAGGAGTAGGTCTTTCTATTACATATTGGGTTTATGGAACGGTATCTGAGCTAATTTGAAACACTTGTTTTATGCATCACCCCACCTCACCTTTCCCGTTAAGCAGCCATAGTGTGTTTTGTAAACGTGTGACTCTGTTCTGTTTTTAATTCAGTTCAAGTGTAGCGGTTTTTACATTCCCTCTATAAGTGATAGCTTATGATAAGTGTCTTTTTCTGTGTGACTTATTTCACTTAGAATCGTCGTACCTAAATCCACTCATCATGCTGCTACTAGCCTTATGACATTGATTTCATGGCTGAGTGATATTCCATTGTACATAAGGACCACCACTTCTTTATCCATTTTTCTCGTTCCTGGGATATTTAAGGTGTTATGAACTGGAGGTTCTTGTCAACAGAGCAGCCCTAAACTTTGGGGTGCTTGTGTCTTGCTGATTTTCAATTTTCCCTCTTTATCCCCCCTGCGTGGAAGTGCCCTATGCTCTCTAAGCTGTGTTTTTTAGATGTTTCAGGACACACCGTACACTTCTCCAGAGTGGCTGTTGGCAATTTACATCCCGCCCATCAGTGTAGCAAGGCTCCCATTTCTCCATGGCCTGTCCTGCATTTCTGGTTTTGACACTTTTTTCAGCATGGCCCTTTTGACCGATGGGAAGCGAGACTTCTTTGTAGCGCTGATTTGCCTTTCCAGGTTGCTTGGTTGGCCAAAAAGGGCGTATGCATTTTTTCCTGAATATATTCAGGAAAAAACGCATACGCCCTTTTTGGCCAAGGGCATCATTGTCAACGTTTTGCCGCTTTTCATGTGCTTTAAAGGCGATTCGAATCTACCTCCTGAAATCTGTTTCCTGCAATTCTGCCTTGATTTCAAATCCTCTTCTTTGCCTTCCCTCAATATATTTGTGGACGAGAGTTATCATTTATAACTCTGCAGGTTTGTGAATTGCAGTGCCCAGAAGCTCCATTTTACAACTCGCTTTTTTGGGAGGTGGCCGCAAAAGCGCAGGATGGCTTCAGGCCCTGTTCTGGTTCCGGGGGGCAGGCTGAGCCTGTGGTTAATTCTTCTTCCTGATGGGAAAATAGAGTGACCTGTGCCTGTCCCAACACCAAGAGCTAGTCTCTCATTGGTTCCGTGTCTTCCCGTTCATCCTCAGGACAAATTGCAACCTGTACGGAACAGGAGGTTAAAGGTGCTGATGCTCCAAGTAGGGAGATTGCTAGTAAAGTGGCTGGAATGGCGAACCCGAGCACAAGGAGATGAGAAATGAGGTGCGTTTTAGAAACCTTTCCCCATCACACGGTGTACCATCTTCTGGGTTTCTCATGCATGTTTTCGATGTAGGAAGATGCCCCTGAACCTGCAGATTTGGGACCCATGCGATGGGTAGCACGCAGTATTACTTTAAAGGGTCTGCGTTTGCTCACCCAACCTCACCAAACCTCTCAGCCCCAAGAGTGTCCACCCTTATGTCTCATCCAGCTGTGGGTCTAGATATGGTCAATCCAGGTTGCATCACAGCCCCTGAACGAATTGTGTAAGAATTTCTCTCTCTTTCCCTGTCTTTGTTTCATGGGTTTTTAAAAGTAATTTATTTTTATAATGGGGTTTAGCTGCTTTTCACGGCTGTGTTTATGCCGCTTTACACCCACTTGACACACTAACAGAGAGATATCAATACATAGGTTTTAAGATTATTACTAGTCAGATATATTCTTGTGCGGTGAATCGGGCGTGTTGAGTCCAGTTCTCTGAGCAAGGAGTAGGTCTTGTCTATTACATATTGGGTTTATGGAACGGTATCTGAGCTAATTTGAAACTCTTGTTTTATGTATCACCCCACCTCACCTTTCCCGTTAAGCAGCCATAGTGTGTTTTCTGCATGTGTGACTCTGTTCTGTTTTGTAATTCAGTTCAAGTGTAACGGTTTTTACATTCCCTCTATAAGTGACACCTTATGAGAAGTGTCCTTTTCTGTGTGACTTATTTCACTTAGAATCGTCGTACCTAAATCCACTCATCATGCTGCTACTAGCCTTATGACATTGATTTCATGGCTGAGTGATATTCCATTGTACATAAGGACCACAACTTTTTTATCCATTTTTCGCTTTCCTGGGATATTTAAGGTGGAATGAAGTGGAGGTCCTTGTCAACAGAGCAGCCCTAAACTTTGGGGTGCTTGTGTCTTGCTGATTTTCAATTTTCCCACTTTATCCCCCCATGCGTGGAAGTGCCCTATGCTCTCTAAGCTGTGTTTTTTAGATGTTTCAGGACACACCGTACCCTTCTCCAGAGTGGATGTTGGCAATTTACATCCCGCCCATCAGAGTAGCAAGGCTCCCATTTCTCCATGGCCTGTCCTGCATTTCTGGTTTTGACACTTTTTTCAGCATGGCCCTTTTGACCGATGGGAAGCGAGACTTCTTTGTAGCGCTGATTTGCCTTTCCAGGTTGCTTGGTTGGCCAAAAAGGGCGTATGCGTTTTTTCCTGAATATATTCAGGAAAAAACGCATACGTCCTTTTTGGCCAAGGGCATCATTGTCAACGTTTTGCCGCTTTTCATGTGCTTTAAAGGGGATTCGAATCTACCTCCTGAAATCTGTTTCCTGCAATTCTGCCTTGATTTCAAATCCTCTTCTTTGCCTTCCCTCAATATATTTGTGGACGAGAGTTATCATTTATAACTCTGCAGGTTTGTGAATTGCAGTGCCCAGAAGCTCCATTTTACAAGTCGCTTTTTTGGGAGCTGGCCGCAAAAGCGCAGGATGGCTTCAGGCCCTGTTCTGGTTCCGGGGGGCAGGCTGAGCCTGTGGTTAATTCTTCTTCCTGATGGGAAAATAGAGTGACCTGTGCCTGTCCCAACACCAAGAGCTAGTCTCTCATTGGTTCCCCGTCTTCCCGTTCATCCTCAGGACAAATTGCAACCTGTACGGAACAGGAGGTTAAAGGTGCTGATGCTCCAAGTAGGGAGATTGCTAATAAAGTGGCTGGAATGGCGAACCCGAGCACAAGGAGATGAGAAATGAGGTGCGTTTTAGAAACCTTTCCCCATCACACGGTGTACCATCTTCTGGGTTTCTCATGCATGTTTTCAATGTAGGAAGATGCCCTTGAACCTGGAGATTTGGGACCCATGCGATGGGTAGCACGCAGTATTACTTTAAAGGGTCTGCGTTTGCTCACCCAACCTCACCAAACCTCTCAGCCCCAAGAGTGTCCACCCTTATGTCTCATCCAGCTGTGGGTCTAGATATGGTCAATCCAGGTTGCATCACAGCCCCTGAACGAATTGTGTAAGAATTTCTCTCTCTTTCCCTGTGTTTGTTTCATGGGTTTTTAAAAGTAATTTATTTTTATAATGGGGTTTAGCTGCTTTCCACGGCTGTGTTTATGCCGCTTTACACCCACTTGACACACTAACAGAGAGATATCAATACATAGGTTTTAAGATTATTACTAGTCAGATATATTCTTGTGCGGTGAATCGGGCGTGTTGAGTCCAGTTCTCTGAGCAAGGAGTAGGTCTTGTCTATTACATATTGGGTTTATGGAATGGTATCTGAGCTAATTTGAAACTCTTGTTTTATGTATCACCCCACCTCACCTTTCCCGTTAAGCAGCCATAGTGTGTTTTCTGCATGTGTGACTCTGTTCTGTTTTGTAATTCAGTTCAAGTGTAACGGTTTTTACATTCCCTCTATAAGTGACACCTTATGAGAAGTGTCCTTTTCTGTGTGACTTATTTCACTTAGAATCGTCGTACCTAAATCCACTCATCATGCTGCTACTAGCCTTATGACATTGATTTCATGGCTGAGTGATATTCCATTGTACATAAGGACCACAACTTTTTTATCCATTTTTCGCTTTCCTGGGATATTTAAGGTGGAATGAAGTGGAGTTCCTTGTCAACAGAGCAGCCCTAAACTTTGGGGTGCTTGTGTCTTGCTGATTTTCAATTTTCCCACTTTATCCCCCCATGCGTGGAAGTGCCCTATGCTCTCTAAGCTGTGTTTTTTAGATGTTTCAGGACACACCGTACACTTCTCCAGAGTGGCTGTTGGCAATTTACATCCCGCCCATCAGTGTAGCAAGGCTCCCATTTCTCCATGGCCTGTCCTGCATTTCTGGTTTTGACACTTTTTTCAGCATGGCCCTTTTGACCGATGGGAAGCGAGACTTCTTTGTAGCGCTGATTTGCCTTTCCAGGTTGCTTGGTTGGCCAAAAAGGGCGTATGCGTTTTTTCCTGAATATATTCAGGAAAAAACGCATACGCCCTTTTTGGCCAAGGGCATCATTGTCAACGTTTTGCCGCTTTTCATGTGCTTTAAAGGGGATTCGAATCTACCTCCTGAAATCTGTTTCCTGCAATTCTGCCTTGATTTCAAATCCTCTTCTTTGCCTTCCCTCAATATATTTGTGGACGAGAGTTATCATTTATAACTCTGCAGGTTTGTGAATTGCAGTGCCCAGAAGCTCCATTTTACAAGTCGCTTTTTTGGGAGCTGGCCGCAAAAGCGCAGGATGGCTTCAGGCCCTGTTCTGGTTCCGGGGGTCAGGCTGAGCCTGTGGTTAATTCTTCTTCCTGATGGGAAAATAGAGTGACCTGTGCCTGTCCCAACACCAAGAGCTAGTCTCTCATTGGTTCCCCGTCTTCCCGTTCATCCTCAGGACAAATTGCAACCTGTACGGAACAGGAGGTTAAAGGTGCTGATGCTCCAAGTTGGGAGATTGCTAGTAAAGTGGCTGGAATGGCGAACCCGAGCACAAGGAGATGAGAAATGAGGTGCGTTTTAGAAACCTTTCCCCATCACACGGTGTACCATCTTCTGGGTTTCTCATGCATGTTTTCGATGTAGGTAGATGCCCTTGAACCTGGAGATTTGGGACCCATGCGATGGGTAGCACGCAGTATTACTTTAAAGGGTCTGCGTTTGCTCACCCAACCTCACCAAACCTCTCAGCCCCAAGAGTGTCCACCCTTATGTCTCATCCAGCTGTGGGTCTAGATATGGTCAATACAGGTTGCATCACAGCCCCTGAACGAATTGTGTAAGAATTTCTCTCTCTTTCCCTGTCTTTGTTTCATGGGTTTTTAAAAGTAATTTATTTTTATAATGGGGTTTAGCTGCTTTTCACGGCTGTGTTTATGCCGCTTTACACCCACTTGACACACTAACAGAGAGATATCAATACATAGGTTTTAAGATTATTACTAGTCAGATATATTCTTGTGCGGTGAATCGGGCGTGTTGAGTCCAGTTCTCTGAGCAAGGAGTAGGTCTTGTCTATTACATATTGGGTTTATGGAATGGTATCTGAGCTAATTTGAAACTCTTGTTTTATGTATCACCCCACCTCACCTTTCCCGTTAAGCAGCCATAGTGTGTTTTCTGCATGTGTGACTCTGTTCTGTTTTGTAATTCAGTTCAAGTGTAACGGTTTTTACATTCCCTCTATAAGTGACACCTTATGAGAAGTGTCCTTTTCTGTGTGACTTATTTCACTTAGAATCGTCGTACCTAAATCCACTCATCATGCTGCTACTAGCCTTATGACATTGATTTCATGGCTGAGTGATATTCCATTGTACATAAGGACCACAACTTTTTTATCCATTTTTCGCTTTCCTGGGATATTTAAGGTGGAATGAAGTGGAGGTCCTTGTCAACAGAGCAGCCCTAAACTTTGGGGTGCTTGTGTCTTGCTGATTTTCAATTTTCCCACTTTATCCCCCCATGCGTGGAAGTGCCCTATGCTCTCTAAGCTGTGGTTTTTAGATGTTTCAGGACACACCGTACACTTCTCCAGAGTGGCTGTTGGCAATTTACATCCCGCCCATCAGTGTAGCAAGGCTCCCATTTCTCCATGGCCTGTCCTGCATTTCTGGTTTTGACACTTTTTTCAGCATGGCCCTTTTGACCGATGGGAAGCGAGACTTCTTTGTAGCGCTGATTTGCCTTTCCAGGTTGCTTGGTTGGCCAAAAAGGGCGTATGCGTTTTTTCCTGAATATATTCAGGAAAAAACGCATACGCCCTTTTTGGCCAAGGGCATCATTGTCAACGTTTTGCCGCTTTTCATGTGCTTTAGAGGCGATTCGAATCTACCTCCTGAAATCTGTTTCCTGCAATTCTGCCTTGATTTCAATTCCTCGTCTTTGCCTTCCCTCAATATATTTGTGGACGAGAGTTATCATTTATAACTGTGCAGGTTTGTGAATTGCAGTGCCCTGAAGCTCCATTTTACAACTCGCTTTTTCGGGAGCTGGCCGCAAAAGCGCAGGATGGCTTCAGGCCCTGTTCTGGTTCCGGGGGGCAGGCTGAGCCTGTGGTTAATTCTTCTTCCTGATGGGAAAATAGAGTGACCTGTGCCTGTCCCAACACCAAGAGCTAGTCTCTCATTGGTTCCCCGTCTTCCCGTTCATCCTCAGGACAAATTGCAACCTGTACGGAACAGGAGGTTAAAGGTGCTGAGGCTCCAAGTAGGGAGATTGCTAGTAAAGTGGCTGGAATGGCGAACCCGAGCACAAGGAGATGAGAAATGAGGTGCGTTTTAGAAACCTTTCCCCATCACACGGTGTACCATCTTCTGGGTTTCTCATGCATGTTTTCGATGTAGGAAGATGCCCTTGAACCTGGAGATTTGGGACCCATGCGATGGGTAGCACGCAGTATTACTTTAAAGGGTCTGCGTTTGCTCACCCAACCTCACCAAACCTCTCAGCCCCAAGAGTGTCCACCCTTATGTCTCATCCAGCTGTGGGTCTAGATATGGTCAATCCAGGTTGCATCACAGCCCCTGAACGAATTGTGTAAGAATTTCTCTCTCTTTCCCTGTCTTTGTTTCATGGGTTTTTAAAAGTAATTTATTTTTATAATGGGGTTTAGCTGCTTTTCACGGCTGTGTTTATGCCGCTTTACACCCACTTGACACACTAACAGAGAGATATCAATACATAGGTTTTAAGATTATTACTAGTCAGATATATTCTTGTGCGGTGAATCGGGCGTGTTGAGTCCAGTTCTCTGAGCAAGGAGTAGGTCTTGTCTATTACATATTGGGTTTATGGAATGGTATCTGAGCTAATTTGAAACTCTTGTTTTATGTATCACCCCACCTCACCTTTCCCGTTAAGCAGCCATAGTGTGTTTTCTGCATGTGTGACTCTGTTCTGTTTTGTAATTCAGTTCAAGTGTAACGGTTTTTACATTCCCTCTATAAGTGACACCTTATGAGAAGTGTCCTTTTCTGTGTGACTTATTTCACTTAGAATCGTCGTACCTAAATCCACTCATCATGCTGCTACTAGCCTTATGACATTGATTTCATGGCTGAGTGATATTCCATTGTACATAAGGACCACAACTTTTTTATCCATTTTTCGCTTTCCTGGGATATTTAAGGTGGAATGAAGTGGAGGTCCTTGTCAACAGAGCAGCCCTAAACTTTGGGGTGCTTGTGTCTTGCTGATTTTCAATTTTCCCACTTTATCCCCCCATGCGTGGAAGTGCCCTATGCTCTCTAAGCTGTGTTTCTTAGATGTTTCAGGACACACCGTACACTTCTCCAGAGTGGCTGTTGGCAATTTACATCCCGCCCATCAGTGTAGCAAGGCTCCCATTTCTCCATGGCCTGTCCTGCATTTCTGGTTTTGACACTTTTTTCAGCATGGCCCTTTTGACCGATGGGAAGCGAGACTTCTTTGTAGCGCTGATTTGCCTTTCCAGGTTGCTTGGTTGGCCAAAAAGGGCGTATGCGTTTTTTCCTGAATATATTCAGGAAAAAACGCATACGCCCTTTTTGGCCAAGGGCATCATTTTCAACGTTTTGCCGCTTTTCATGTGCTTTAGAGGCGATTCGAATCTACCTCCTGAAATCTGTTTCCTGCAATTCTGCCTTGATTTCAATTCCTCGTCTTTGCCTTCCCTCAATATATTTGTGGACGAGAGTTATCATTTATAACTGTGCAGGTTTGTGAATTGCAGTGCCCTGAAGCTCCATTTTACAAGTCGCTTTTTTGGGAGCTGGCCGCAAAAGCGCAGGATGGCTTCAGGCCCTGTTATGGTTCCGCGGGTCAGGCTGAGCCTGTGGTTAATTCTTCTTCCTGATGGGAAAATAGAGTGACCTGTGCCTGTCCCAACACCAAGAGCTAGTGTCTCATTGGTTCCCCATCTTCCCGTTCATCCTCAGGACAAATTGCAACCTGTACGGAACAGGAGGTTAAAGGTGCTGATGCTCCAAGTAGGGAGATTGCTAGTAAAGTGGCTGGAATGGCGAACCCGAGCACAAGGAGATGAGAAATGAGGTGCGTTTTAGAAACCTTTCCCCATCACACGGTGTACCATCTTCTGGGTTTCTCATGCATGTTTTCGATGTAGGAAGATGCCCTTGAACCTGGAGATTTGGGACCCATGCGATGGGTAGCACGCAGTATTACTTTAAAGGGTCTGCGTTTGCTCACCCAACCTCAGCAAACCTCTCAGCCCCAAGAGTGTCCACCCTTATGTCTCATCCAGCTGTGTGTCTAGATATGGTCAATCCAGGTTGCATCACAGCCCCTGAACGAATTGTGTAAGAATTTCTCTCTCTTTCCCTGTGTTTGTTTCATGGGTTTTTAAAAGTAATTTATTTTTATAATGGGGTTTAGCTGCTTTTCACGGCTGTGTTTATGCCGCTTTACACCCACTTGACACACTAACAGAGAGATATCAATACATAGGTTTTAAGATTATTACTAGTCAGATATATTCTTGTGCGGTGAATCGGGCGTGTTGAGTCCAGTTCTCTGAGCAAGGAGTAGGTCTTGTCTATTACATATTGGGTTTATGGAACGGTATCTGAGCTAATTTGAAACTCTTGTTTTATGTATCACCCCACCTCACCTTTCCCGTTAAGCAGCCATAGTGTGTTTTCTGCATGTGTGACTCTGTTCTGTTTTGTAATTCAGTTCAAGTGTAACGGTTTTTACATTCCCTCTATAAGTGACACCTTATGAGAAGTGTCCTTTTCTGTGTGACTTATTTCACTTAGAATCGTCTTACCTAAATCCACTCATCATGCTGCTACTAGCCTTATGACATTGATTTCATGGCTGAGTGATATTCCATTGTACATAAGGACCACAACTTTTTTATCCATTTTTCGCTTTCCTGGGATATTTAAGGTGGAATGAAGTGGAGGTCCTTGTCAACAGAGCAGCCCTAAACTTTGGGGTGCTTGTGTCTTGCTGATTTTCAATTTTCCCACTTTATCCCCCCATGCGTGGAAGTGCCCTATGCTCTCTAAGCTGTGTTTTTTAGATGTTTCAGGACACACCGTACACTTCTCCAGAGTGGCTGTTGGCAATTTACATCCCGCCCATCAGTGTAGCAAGGCTCCCATTTCTCCATGGCCTGTCCTGCATTTCTGGTTTTGACACTTTTTTCAGCATGGCCCTTTTGACCGATGGGAAGCGAGACTTCTTTGTAGCGCTGATTTGCCTTTCCAGGTTGCTTGGTTGGCCAAAAAGGGCGTATGCGTTTTTTCCTGAATATATTCAGGAAAAAACGCATACGCCCTTTTTGGCCAAGGGCATCATTGTCAACGTTTTGCCGCTTTTCATTTGCTTTAGAGGCGATTCGAATCTACCTCCTGAAATCTGTTTCCTGCAATTCTGCCTTGATTTCAATTCCTCGTCTTTGCCTTCCCTCAATATATTTGTGGACGAGAGTTATCATTTATAACTGTGCAGGTTTGTGAATTGCAGTGCCCTGAAGCTCCATTTTACAACTCGCTTTTTCGGGAGCTGGCCGCAAAAGCGCAGGATGGCTTCAGGCCCTGTTCTGGTTCCGGGGGGCAGGCTGAGCCTGTGGTTAATTCTTCTTCCTGATGGGAAAATAGAGTGACCTGTGCCTGTCCCAACACCAAGAGCTAGTCTCTCATTGGTTCCGTGTCTTCCCGTTCATCCTCAGGACAAATTGCAACCTGTACGGAACAGGAGGTTAAAGGTGCTGATGCTCCAAGTAGGGAGATTGCTAGTAAAGTGGCTGGAATGGCGAACCCGAGCACAAGGAGATGAGAAATGAGGTGCGTTTTAGAAACCTTTCCCCATCACACGGTGTACCATCTTCTGGGTTTCTCATGCATGTTTTCGATGTAGGAAGATGCCCCTGAACCTGCAGATTTGAGACCCATGCGATGGGTAGCACGCAGTATTACTTTAAAGGGTCTGCGTTTGCTCACCCAACCTCACCAAACCTCTCAGCCCCAAGAGTGTCCACCCTTATGTCTCATCCAGCTGTGGGTCTAGATATGGTCAATCCAGGTTGCATCACAGCCCCTGAACGAATTGTGTAAGAATTTCTCTCTCTTTCCCTGTCTTTGTTTCATGGGTTTTTAAAAGTAATTTATTTTTATAATGGGGTTTAGCTGCTTTTCACGGCTGTGTTTATGCCGCTTTACACCCACTTGACACACTAACAGAGAGATATCAATACATAGGTTTTAAGATTATTACTAGTCAGATATATTCTTGTGCGGTGAATCGGGCGTGTTGAGTCCAGTTCTCTGAGCAAGGAGTAGGTCTTGTCTATTACATATTGGGTTTATGGAACGGTATCTGAGCTAATTTGAAACTCTTGTTTTATGTATCACCCCACCTCACCTTTCCCGTTAAGCAGCCATAGTGTGTTTTCTGCATGTGTGACTCTGTTCTGTTTTGTAATTCAGTTCAAGTGTAACGGTTTTTACATTCCCTCTATAAGTGACACCTTATGAGAAGTGTCCTTTTCTGTGTGACTTATTTCACTTAGAATCGTCTTACCTAAATCCACTCATCATGCTGCTACTAGCCTTATGACATTGATTTCATGGCTGAGTGATATTCCATTGTACATAAGGACCACAAATTTTTTATCCATTTTTCGCTTTCCTGGGATATTTAAGGTGGAATGAAGTGGAGGTCCTTGTCAACAGAGCAGCCCTAAACTTTGGGGTGCTTGTGTCTTGCTGATTTTCAATTTTCCCACTTTATCCCCCCATGCGTGGAAGTGCCCTATGCTCTCTAAGCTGTGTTTTTTAGATGTTTCAGGACACACCGTACCCTTCTCCAGAGTGGCTGTTGGCAATTTACATCCCGCCCATCAGTGTAGCAAGGCTCCCATTTCTCCATGGCCTGTCCTGCATTTCTGGTTTTGACACTTTTTTCAGCATGGCCCTTTTGACCGATGGGAAGCAAGACTTCTTTGTAGCGCTGATTTGCCTTTCCAGGTTGCTTGGTTGGCCAAAAAGGGCGTATGCGTTTTTTCCTGAATATATTCAGGAAAAAACGCATACGCCCTTTTTGGCCAAGGGCATCATTGTCAACGTTTTGCCGCTTTTCATGTGCTTTAAAGGGGATTCGAATCTACCTCCTGAAATCTGTTTCCTGCAATTCTGCCTTGATTTCAAATCCTCTTCTTTGCCTTCCCTCAATATATTTGTGGACGAGAGTTATCATTTATAACTCTGCAGGTTTGTGATTTGCAGTGCCCAGAAGCTCCATTTTACAAGTCGCTTTTTTGGGAGGTGGCCGCAAAAGCGCAGGATGGCTTCAGGCCCTGTTCTGGTTCCGGGGGGCAGGCTGAGCCTGTGGGTAATTCTTCTTCCTGATGGGAAAATAGAGAGACCTGTGCCTGTCCCAACACCAAGAGCTAGTCTCTCATTGGTTCCCGTCTTCCCGTTCATCCTCAGGACAAATTGCAACCTGTACGGAACAGGAGGTTAAAGGTGCTGAGGCTCCAAGTAGGGAGATTGCTAGTAAAGTGGCTGGAATGGCGAACCCGAGCACAAGGAGATGAGAAATGAGGTGCGTTTTAGAAACCTTTCCCCATCACACGGTGTACCATCTTCTGGGTTTCTCATGCATGTTTTCGATGTAGGAAGATGCCCTTGAACCTGGAGATTTGGGACCCATGCGATGGGTAGCACGCAGTATTACTTTAAAGGGTCTGCGTTTGCTCACCCAACCTCACCAAACCTCTCAGCCCCAAGAGTCTCCACCCTTATGTCTCATCCAGCTCTGGGTCTAGATATGGTCAATCCAGGTTGCATCACAGCCCCTGAACGAATTGTGTAAGAATTTCTCTCTCTTTCCCTGTCTTTGTTTCATGGGTTTTTAAAAGTAATTTATTTTTATAATGGGGTTTAGCTGCTTTTCACGGCTGTGTTTATGCTGCTTTACACCCACTTGACACACTAACAGAGAGATATCAATACATAGGTTTTAAGATTATTACTAGTCAGATATATTCTTGTGCGGTGAATCGGGCGTGTTGAGTCCAGTTCTCTGAGCAAGGAGTAGGTCTTGTCTATTACATATTGGGTTTATGGAACGGTATCTGAGCTAATTTGAAACTCTTGTTTTATGTATCACCCCACCTCACCTTTCCCGTTAAGCAGCCATAGTGTGTTTTCTGCATGTGTGACTCTGTTCTGTTTTGTAATTCAGTTCAAGTGTAACGGTTTTTACATTCCCTCTATAAGTGACACCTTATGAGAAGTGTCTTTTTCTGTGTGACTTATTTCACTTAGAATCGTCGTACCTAAATCCACTCATCATGCTGCTACTAGCCTTATGACATTGATTTCATGGCTGAGTGATATTCCATTGTACATAAGGACCACCACTTCTTTATCCATTTTTCTCGTTCCTGGGATATTTAAGGTGTTATGAACTGGAGGTTCTTGTCAACAGAGCAGCCCTAAACTTTGGGGTGCTTGTGTCTTGCTGATTTTCAATTTTCCCTCTTTATCCCCCCATGCGTGGAAGTGCCCTATGCTCTCTAAGCTGTGTTTTTTAGATGTTTCAGGACACACCGTACACTTCTCCAGAGTGGCTGTTGGCAATTTACATCCCGCCCATCAGTGTAGCAAGGCTCCCATTTCTCCATGGCCTGTCCTGCATTTCTGGTTTTGACACTTTTTTCAGCATGGCCCTTTTGACCGATGGGAAGCGAGACTTCTTTGTAGCGCTGATTTGCCTTTCCAGGTTGCTTGGTTGGCCAAAAAGGGCGTATGCATTTTTTCCTGAATATATTCAGGAAAAAACGCATACGCCCTTTTTGGCCAAGGGCATCATTGTCAACGTTTTGCCGCTTTTCATGTGCTTTAAAGGCGATTCGAATCTACCTCCTGAAATCTGTTTCCTGCAATTCTGCCTTGATTTCAAATCCTCTTCTTTGCCTTCCCTCAATATATTTGTGGACGAGAGTTATCATTTATAACTCTGCAGGTTTGTGAATTGCAGTGCCCAGAAGCTCCATTTTACAACTCGCTTTTTTGGGAGGTGGCCGCAAAAGCGCAGGATGGCTTCAGGCCCTGTTCTGGTTCCGGGGGGCAGGCTGAGCCTGTGGTTAATTCTTCTTCCTGATGGGAAAATAGAGTGACCTGTGCCTGTCCCAACACCAAGAGCTAGTCTCTCATTGGTTCCGTGTCTTCCCGTTCATCCTCAGGACAAATTGCAACCTGTACGGAACAGGAGGTTAAAGGTGCTGAGGCTCCAAGTAGGGAGATTGCTAGTAAAGTGGCTGGAATGGCGAACCCGAGCACAAGGAGATGAGAAATGAGGTGCGTTTTAGAAACCTTTCCCCATCACACGGTGTACCATCTTCTGGGTTTCTCATGCATGTTTTCGATGTAGGAAGATGCCCCTGAACCTGCAGATTTGGGACCCATGCGATGGGTAGCACGCAGTATTACTTTAAAGGGTCTGCGTTTGCTCACCCAACCTCACCAAACCTCTCAGCCCCAAGAGTGTCCACCCTTATGTCTCATCCAGCTGTGGGTCTAGATATGGTCAATCCAGGTTGCATCACAGCCCCTGAACGAATTGTGTAAGAATTTCTCTCTCTTTCCCTGTCTTTGTTTCATGGGTTTTTAAAAGTAATTTATTTTTATAATGGGGTTTAGCTGCTTTTCACGGCTGTGTTTATGCCGCTTTACACCCACTTGACACACTAACAGAGAGATATCAATACATAGGTTTTAAGATTATTACTAGTCAGATATATTCTTGTGCGGTGAATCGGGCGTGTTGAGTCCAGTTCTCTGAGCAAGGAGTAGGTCTTGTCTATTACATATTGGGTTTATGGAACGGTATCTGAGCTAATTTGAAACTCTTGTTTTATGTATCACCCCACCTCACCTTTCCCGTTAAGCAGCCATAGTGTGTTTTCTGCATGTGTGACTCTGTTCTGTTTTGTAATTCAGTTCAAGTGTAACGGTTTTTACATTCCCTCTATAAGTGACACCTTATGAGAAGTGTCCTTTTCTGTGTGACTTATTTCACTTAGAATCGTCTTACCTAAATCCACTCATCATGCTGCTACTAGCCTTATGACATTGATTTCATGGCTGAGTGATATTCCATTGTACATAAGGACCACAACTTTTTTATCCATTTTTCGCTTTCCTGGGATATTTAAGGTGGAATGAAGTGGAGGTCCTTGTCAACAGAGCAGCCCTAAACTTTGGGGTGCTTGTGTCTTGCTGATTTTCAATTTTCCCACTTTATCCCCCCATGCGTGGAAGTGCCCTATGCTCTCTAAGCTGTGTTTTTTAGATGTTTCAGGACACACCGTACCCTTCTCCAGAGTGGCTGTTGGCAATTTACATCCCGCCCATCAGTGTAGCAAGGCTCCCATTTCTCCATGGCCTGTCCTGCATTTCTGGTTTTGACACTTTTTTCAGCATGGCCCTTTTGACCGATGGGAAGCGAGACTTCTTTGTAGCGCTGATTTGCCTTTCCAGGTTGCTTGGTTGGCCAAAAAGGGCGTATGCGTTTTTTCCTGAATATATTCAGGAAAAAACGCATACGCCCTTTTTGGCCAAGGGCATCATTGTCAACGTTTTGCCGCTTTTCATGTGCTTTAAAGGGGATTCGAATCTACCTCCTGAAATCTGTTTCCTGCAATTCTGCCTTGATTTCAAATCCTCTTCTTTGCCTTCCCTCAATATATTTGTGGACGAGAGTTATCATTTATAACTCTGCAGGTTTGTGATTTGCAGTGCCCAGAAGCTCCATTTTACAAGTCGCTTTTTTGGGAGGTGGCCGCAAAAGCGCAGGATGGCTTCAGGCCCTGTTCTGGTTCCGGGGGGCAGGCTGAGCCTGTGGTTAATTCTTCTTCCTGATGGGAAAATAGAGAGACCTGTGCCTGTCCCAACACCAAGAGCTAGTCTCTCATTGGTTCCCGTCTTCCCGTTCATCCTCAGGACAAATTGCAACCTGTACGGAACAGGAGGTTAAAGGTGCTGAGGCTCCAAGTAGGGAGATTGCTAGTAAAGTGGCTGGAATGGCGAACCCGAGCACAAGGAGATGAGAAATGAGGTGCGTTTTAGAAACCTTTCCCCATCACACGGTGTACCATCTTCTGGGTTTCTCATGCATGTTTTCGATGTAGGAAGATGCCCTTGAACCTGGAGATTTGGGACCCATGCGATGGGTAGCACGCAGTATTACTTTAAAGGGTCTGCGTTTGCTCACCCAACCTCACCAAACCTCTCAGCCCCAAGAGTGTCCACCCTTATGTCTCATCCAGCTGTGGGTCTAGATATGGTCAATCCAGGTTGCATCACAGCCCCTGAACGAATTGTGTAAGAATTTCTCTCTCTTTCCCTGTCTTTGTTTCATGGGTTTTTAAAAGTAATTTATTTTTATAATGGGGTTTAGCTGCTTTTCACGGCTGTGTTTATGCCGCTTTACACCCACTTGACACACTAACAGAGAGATATCAATACATAGGTTTTAAGATTATTACTAGTCAGATATATTCCTGTGCGGTGAATCGGGCGTGTTGAGTCCAGTTCTCTGAGCAAGGAGTAGGTCTTGTCTATTACATATTGGGTTTATGGAACGGTATCTGAGCTAATTTGAAACTCTTGTTTTATGTATCACCCCACCTCACCTTTCCCGTTAAGCAGCCATAGTGTGTTTTCTGCATGTGTGACTCTGTTCTGTTTTGTAATTCAGTTCAAGTGTAACGGTTTTTACATTCCCTCTATAAGTGACACCTTATGAGAAGTGTCCTTTTCTGTGTGACTTATTTCACTTAGAATCGTCGTACCTAAATCCACTCATCATGCTGCTACTAGCCTTATGACATTGATTTCATGGCTGAGTGATATTCCATTGTACATAAGGACCACCACTTCTTTATCCATTTTTCTCGTTCCTGGGATATTTAAGGTGTTATGAACTGGAGGTTCTTGTCAACAGAGCAGCCCTAAACTTTGGGGTGCTTGTGTCTTGCTGATTTTCAATTTTCCCTCTTTATCCCCCCATGCGTGGAAGTGCCCTATGCTCTCTAAGCTGTGTTTTTTAGATGTTTCAGGACACACCGTACACTTCTCCAGAGTGGCTGTTGGCAATTTACATCCCGCCCATCAGTGTAGCAAGGCTCCCATTTCTCCATGGCCTGTCCTGCATTTCTGGTTTTGACACTTTTTTCAGCATGGCCCTTTTGACCGATGGGAAGCGAGACTTCTTTGTAGCGCTGATTTGCCTTTCCAGGTTGCTTGGTTGGCCAAAAAGGGCGTATGCATTTTTTCCTGAATATATTCAGGAAAAAACGCATACGCCCTTTTTGGCCAAGGGCATCATTGTCAACGTTTTGCCGCTTTTCATGTGCTTTAAAGGCGATTCGAATCTACCTCCTGAAATCTGTTTCCTGCAATTCTGCCTTGATTTCAAATCCTCTTCTTTGCCTTCCCTCAATATATTTGTGGACGAGAGTTATCATTTATAACTCTGCAGGTTTGTGAATTGCAGTGCCCAGAAGCTCCATTTTACAACTCGCTTTTTTGGGAGGTGGCCGCAAAAGCGCAGGATGGCTTCAGGCCCTGTTCTGGTTCCGGGGGGCAGGCTGAGCCTGTGGTTAATTCTTCTTCCTGATGGGAAAATAGAGTGACCTGTGCCTGTCCCAACACCAAGAGCTAGTCTCTCATTGGTTCCGTGTCTTCCCGTTCATCCTCAGGACAAATTGCAACCTGTACGGAACAGGAGGTTAAAGGTGCTGATGCTCCAAGTAGGGAGATTGCTAGTAAAGTGGCTGGAATGGCGAACCCGAGCACAAGGAGATGAGAAATGAGGTGCGTTTTAGAAACCTTTCCCCATCACACGGTGTACCATCTTCTGGGTTTCTAATGCATGTTTTCGATGTAGGTAGATGCCCTTGAACCTGGAGATTTGGGACCCATGCGATGGGTAGCACGCAGTATTACTTTAAAGGGTCTGCGTTTGCTCACCCAACCTCACCAAACCTCTCAGCCCCAAGAGTGTCCACCCTTATGTCTCATCCAGCTGTGGGTCTAGATATGGTCAATCCAGGTTGCATCACAGCCCCTGAACGAATTGTGTAAGAATTTCTCTCTCTTTCCCTGTCTTTGTTTCATGGGTTTTTAAAAGTAATTTATTTTTATAATGGGGTTTAGCTGCTTTTCACGGCTGTGTTTATGCCGCTTTACACCCACTTGACACACTAACAGAGAGATATCAATACATAGGTTTTAAGATTATTACTAGTCAGATATATTCTTGTGCGGTGAATCGGGCGTGTTGAGTCCAGTTCTCTGAGCAAGGAGTAGGTCTTGTCTATTACATATTGGGTTTATGGAACGGTATCTGAGCTAATTTGAAACTCTTGTTTTATGTATCACCCCACCTCACCTTTCCCGTTAAGCAGCTATAGTGTGTTTTCTGCATGTGTGACTCTGTTCTGTTTTGTAATTCAGTTCAAGTGTAACGGTTTTTACATTCCCTCTATAAGTGACACCTTATGAGAAGTGTCCTTTTCTGTGTGACTTATTTCACTTAGAATCGTCTTACCTAAATCCACTCATCATGCTGCTACTAGCCTTATGACATTGATTTCATGGCTGAGTGATATTCCATTGTACATAAGGACCACAACTTTTTTATCCATTTTTCACTTTCCTGGGATATTTAAGGTGGAATGAAGTGGAGGTCCTTGTCAACAGAGCAGCCCTAAACTTTGGGGTGCTTGTGTCTTGCTGATTTTCAATTTTCCCACTTTATCCCCCCATGCGTGGAAGTGCCCTATGCTCTCTAAGCTGTGTTTTTTAGATGTTTCAGGACACACCGTACACTTCTCCAGAGTGGCTGTTGGCAATTTACATCCCGCCCATCAGTGTAGCAAGGCTCCCATTTCTCCATGGCCTGTCCTGCATTTCTGGTTTTGACACTTTTTTCAGCATGGCCCTTTTGACCGATGGGAAGCGAGACTTCTTTGTAGCGCTGATTTGCCTTTCCAGGTTGCTTGGTTGACCAAAAAGGGCGTATTCGTTTTTTCCTGAATATATTCAGGAAAAAACGCATACGCCCTTTTTGGCCAAGGGCATCATTGTCAACGTTTTGCCGCTTTTCATGTGCTTTAAAGGGGATTCGAATCTACCTCCTGAAATCTGTTTCCTGCAATTCTGCCTTGATTTCAAATCCTCTTCTTTGCCTTCCCTCAATATATTTGTGGACGAGAGTTATCAGTTATAACTCTGCAGGTTTGTGATTTGCAGTGCCCAGAAGCTCCATTTTACAAGTCGCTTTTTTGGGAGCTGGCCGCAAAAGCACAGGATGGCTTCAGGCCCTGTTCTGGTTCCGGGGGGCAGGCTGAGCCTGTGGTTAATTCTTCTTCCTGATGGGAAAATAGAGTGACCTGTGCCTGTCCCAACACCAAGAGCTAGTCTCTCATTGGTTCCCCGTCTTCCCGTTCATCCTCAGGACAAATTGCAACCTGTACGGAACAGGAGGTTAAAGGTGCTGATGCTCCAAGTAGGGAGATTGCTAGTAAAGTGGCTGGAATGGCGAACCCGAGCACAAGGAGATGAGAAATGAGGTGCGTTTTAGAAACCTTTCCCCATCACACGGTGTACCATCTTCTGGGTTTCTCATGCATGTTTTCGATGTAGGAAGATGCCCTTGAACCTGGAGATTTGGGACCCATGCGATGGGTAGCACGCAGTATTACTTTAAAGGGTCTGCGTTTGCTCACCCAACCTCACCAAACCTCTCAGCCCCAAGAGTGTCCACCCTTATGTCTCATCCAGCTGTGGGTCTAGATATGGTCAATCCAGGTTGCATCACAGCCCCTGAACGAATTGTGTAAGAATTTCTCTCTCTTTCCCTGTGTTTGTTTCATGGGTTTTTAAAAGTAATTTATTTTTATAATGGGGTTTAGCTGCTTTTCACGGCTGTGTTTATGCCGCTTTACACCCACTTGACACACTAACAGAGAGATATCAATACATAGGTTTTAAGATTATTACTAGTCAGATATATTCTTGTGCGGTGAATCGGGCGTGTTGAGTCCAGTTCTCTGAGCAAGGAGTAGGTCTTGTCTATTACATATTGGGTTTATGGAATGGTATCTGAGCTAATTTGAAACTCTTGTTTTATGTATCACCCCACCTCACCTTTCCCGTTAAGCAGCCATAGTGTGTTTTCTGCATGTGTGACTCTGTTCTGTTTTGTAATTCAGTTCAAGTGTAACGGTTTTTACATTCCCTCTATAAGTGACACCTTATGAGAAGTGTCCTTTTCTGTGTGACTTATTTCACTTAGAATCGTCGTACCTAAATCCACTCATCATGCTGCTACTAGCCTTATGACATTGATTTCATGGCTGAGTGATATTCCATTGTACATAAGGACCACAACTTTTTTATCCATTTTTCGCTTTCCTGGGATATTTAAGGTGGAATGAAGTGGAGTTCCTTGTCAACAGAGCAGCCCTAAACTTTGGGGTGCTTGTGTCTTGCTGATTTTCAATTTTCCCACTTTATCCCCCCATGCGTGGAAGTGCCCTATACTCTCTAAGCTGTGTTTTTTAGATGTTTCAGGACACACCGTACACTTTTCCAGAGTGGCTGTTGGCAATTTACATCCCGCCCATCAGTGTAGCAAGGCTCCCATTTCTCCATGGCCTGTCCTGCATTTCTGGTTTTGACACTTTTTTCAGCATGGCCCTTTTGACCGATGGGAAGCGAGACTTCTTTGTAGCGCTGATTTGCCTTTCGAGGTTGCTTGGTTGGCCAAAAAGGGCGTATGCGTTTTTTCCTGAATATATTCAGGAAAAAACGCATACGCCCTTTTTGGCCAAGGGCATCATTGTCAACGTTTTGCCGCTTTTCATGTGCTTTAAAGGGGATTCGAATCTACCTCCTGAAATCTGTTTCCTGCAATTCTGCCTTGATTTCAAATCCTCTTCTTTGCCTTCCCTCAATATATTTGTGGACGAGAGTTATCATTTATAACTCTGCAGGTTTGTGAATTGCAGTGCCCTGAAGCTCCATTTTACAAGTCGCTTTTTTGGGAGGTGGCCGCAAAAGCGCAGGATGGCTTCAGGCCCTGTTCTGGTTCCGGGGGGCAGGCTGAGCCTGTGGGTAATTCTTCTTCCTGATGGGAAAATAGAGAGACCTGTGCCTGTCCCAACACCAAGAGCTAGTCTCTCATTGGTTCCCGTCTTCCCGTTCATCCTCAGGACAAATTGCAACCTGTACGGAACAGGAGGTTAAAGGTGCTGAGGCTCCAAGTAGGGAGATTGCTAGTAAAGTGGCTGGAATGGCAAACCCGAGCACAAGGAGATGAGAAATGAGGTGCGTTTTAGAAACCTTTCCCCATCACACGGTGTACCATCTTCTGGGTTTCTCATGCATGTTTTCGATGTAGGAAGATGCCCTTGAACCTGGAGATTTGGGACCCATGCGATGGGTAGCACGCAGTATTACTTTAAAGGGTCTGCGTTTGCTCACCCAACCTCACCAAACCTCTCAGCCCCAAGAGTGTCCACCCTTATGTCTCATCCAGCTGTGGGTCTAGATATGGTCAATCCAGGTTGCATCACAGCCCCTGAACGAATTGTGTAAGAATTTCTCTCTCTTTCCCTGTCTTTGTTTCATGGGTTTTTAAAAGTAATTTATTTTTATAATGGAGTTTAGCTGCTTTTCACGGCTGTGTTTATGCCGCTTTACACCCACTTGACACACTAACAGAGAGATATCAATACATAGGTTTTAAGATTATTACTAGTCAGATATATTCCTGTGCGGTGAATCGGGCGTGTTGAGTCCAGTTCTCTGAGCAAGGAGTAGGTCTTGTCTATTACATATTGGGTTTATGGAACGGTATCTGAGCTAATTTGAAACTCTTGTTTTATGTATCACCCCACCTCACCTTTCCCGTTAAGCAGCCATAGTGTGTTTTCTGCATGTGTGACTCTGTTCTGTTTTGTAATTCAGTTCAAGTGTAACGGTTTTTACATTCCCTCTATAAGTGACACCTTATGAGAAGTGTCCTTTTCTGTGTGACTTATTTCACTTAGAATCGTCGTACCTAAATCCACTCATCATGCTGCTACTAGCCTTATGACATTGATTTCATGGCTGAGTGATATTCCATTGTACATAAGGACCACAACTTTTTTATCCATTTTTCGCTTTCCTGGGATATTTAAGGTGGAATGAAGTGGAGGTCCTTGTCAACAGAGCAGCCCTAAACTTTGGGGTGCTTGTGTCTTGCTGATTTTCAATTTTCCCACTTTATCCCCCCATGCGTGGAAGTGCCCTATGCTCTCTAAGCTGTGTTTTTTAGATGTTTCAGGACACACCGTACACTTCTCCAGAGTGGCTGTTGGCAATTTACATCCCGCCCATCAGTGTAGCAAGGCTCCCATTTCTCCATGGCCTGTCCTGCATTTCTGGTTTTGACACTTTTTTCAGCATGGCCCTTTTGACCGATGGGAAGCGAGACTTCTTTGTAGCGCTGATTTGCCTTTCCAGGTTGCTTGGTTGGCCAAAAAGGGCGTATGCGTTTTTTCCTGAATATATTCAGGAAAAAACGCATACGCCCTTTTTGGCCAAGGGCATCATTGTCAACGTTTTGCCGCTTTTCATGTGCTTTAGAGGCGATTCGAATCTACCTCCTGAAATCTGTTTCCTGCAATTCTGCCTTGATTTCAATTCCTCGTCTTTGCCTTCCCTCAATATATTTGTGGACGAGAGTTATCATTTATAACTGTGCAGGTTTGTGAATTGCAGTGCCCTGAAGCTCCATTTTACAACTCGCTTTTTCGGGAGCTGGCCGCAAAAGCGCAGGATGGCTTCAGGCCCTGTTCTGGTTCCGGGGGGCAGGCTGAGCCTGTGGTTAATTCTTCTTCCTGATGGGAAAATAGAGTGACCTGTGCCTGTCCCAACACCAAGAGCTAGTCTCTCATTGGTTCCCCGTCTTCCCGTTCATCCTCAGGACAAATTGCAACCTGTACGGAACAGGAGGTTAAAGGTGCTGAGGCTCCAAGTAGGGAGATTGCTAGTAAAGTGGCTGGAATGGCGAACCCGAGCACAAGGAGATGAGAAATGAGGTGCGTTTTAGAAACCTTTCCCCATCACACGGTGTACCATCTTCTGGGTTTCTCATGCATGTTTTCGATGTAGGAAGATGCCCTTGAACCTGGAGATTTGGGACCCATGCGATGGGTAGCATGCAGTATTACTTTAAAGGGTCTGCGTTTGCTCACCCAACCTCACCAAACCTCTCAGCCCCAAGAGTGTCCACCCTTATGTCTCATCCAGCTGTGGGTCTAGATATGGTCAATCCAGGTTGCATCACAGCCCCTGAACGAATTGTGTAAGAATTTCTCTCTCTTTCCCTGTCTTTGTTTCATGGGTTTTTAAAAGTAATTTATTTTTATAATGGGGTTTAGCTGCTTTTTACGGCTGTGTTTATGCCGCTTTACACCCACTTGACACACTAACAGAGAGATATCAATACATAGGTTTTAAGATTATTACTAGTCAGATATATTCTTGTGCGGTGAATCAGGCGTGTTGAGTCCAGTTCTCTGAGCAAGGAGTAGGTCTTGTCTATTACATATTGGGTTTATGGAACGGTATCTGAGCTAATTTGAAACTCTTGTTTTATGTATCACCCCACCTCACCTTTCCCGTTAAGCAGCCATAGTGTGTTTTCTGCATGTGTGACTCTGTTCTGTTTTGTAATTCAGTTCAAGTGTAACGGTTTTTACATTCGCTCTATAAGTGACACCTTATGAGAAGTGTCCTTTTCTGTGTGACTTATTTCACTTAGAATCGTCTTACCTAAATCCACTCATCATGCTGCTACTAGCCTTATGACATTGATTTCATGGCTGAGTGATATTCCATTGTACATAAGGACCACAACTTTTTTATCCATTTTTCGCGTTCCTGGGATATTTAAGGTGGAATGAAGTGGAGGTCCTTGTCAACAGAGCAGCCCTAAACTTTGGGGTGCTTGTGTCTTGCTGATTTTCAATTTTCCCACTTTATCCCCCCATGCGTGGAAGTGCCCTATGCTCTCTAAGCTGTGTTTTTTAGATGTTTCAGGACACACCGTACCCTTCTCCAGAGTGGCTGTTGGCAATTTACATCCCGCCCATCAGTGTAGCAAGGCTCCCATTTCTCCATGGCCTGTCCTGAATTTCTGGTTTTGACACTTTTTTCAGCATGGCCATTTTGACCGATGGGAAGCGAGACTTCTTTGTAGCGCTGATTTGCCTTTCCAGGTTGCTTGGTTGGCCAAAAAGGGCGTATGCGTTTTTTCCTGAATATATTCAGGAAAAAACGCATACGCCCTTTTTGGCCAAGGGCATCATTGTCAACGTTTTGCCGCGTTTCATGTGCTTTAAAGGGGATTCGAATCTACCTCCTGAAATCTGTTTCCTGCAATTCTGCCTTGATTTGAAATCCTCTTCTTTGTCTTCCCTCAATATATTTGTGGACGAGAGTTATCATTTATAACTCTGCAGGTTTGTGATTTGCAGTGCCCAGAAGCTCCATTTTACAAGTCGCTTTTTTGGGAGCTGGCCGCAAAAGCGCAGGATGGCTTCAGGCCCTGTTCTGGTTCCGGGGGGCAGGCTGAGCCTGTGGTTAATTCTTCTTCCTGATGGGAAAATAGAGTGACCTGTGCCTGTCCCAACACCAAGAGCTAGTCTCTCATTGGTTCCCCGTCTTCCCGTTCATCCTCAGGACAAATTGCAACCTGTACGGAACAGGAGGTTAAAGGTGCTGATGCTCCAAGTAGGGAGATTGCTAGTAAATTGGCTGGAATGGCGAACCCGAGCACAAGGAGATGAGAAATGAGGTGCGTTTTAGAAACCTTTCCCCATCACACGGTGTACCATCTTCTGGGTTTCTCATGCATGTTTTCGATGTAGGAAGATGCCCTTGAACCTGGAGATTTGGGACCCATGCGATGGGTAGCACGCAGTATTACTTTAAAGGGTCTGCGTTTGCTCACCCAACCTCACCAAACCTCTCAGCCCCAAGAGTGTCCACCCTTATGTCTCATCCAGCTGTGGGTCTAGATATGGTCAATCCAGGTTGCATCACAGCCCCTGAACGAATTGTGTAAGAATTTCTCTCTCTTTCCCTGTCTTTGTTTCATGGGTTTTTAAAAGTAATTTATTTTTATAATGGGGTTTAGCTGCTTTTTACGGCTGTGTTTATGCCGCTTTACACCCACTTGACACACTAACAGAGAGATATCAATACATAGGTATTAAGATTATTACTAGTCAGATATATTCCTGTGCGGTGAATCGGGCGTGTTGAGTCCAGTTCTCTGAGCAAGGAGTAGGTCTTGTCTATTACATATTGGGTTTATGGAACGGTATCTGAGCTAATTTGAAACTCTTGTTTTATGTATCACCCCACCTCACCTTTCCCGTTAAGCAGCCATAGTGTGTTTTCTGCATGTGTGACTCTGTTCTGTTTTGTAATTCAGTTCAAGTGTAACGGTTTTTACATTCCCTCTATAAGTGACACCTTATGAGAAGTGTCCTTTTCTGTGTGACTTATTTCACTTAGAATCGTCGTACCTAAATCCACTCATCATGCTGCTACTAGCCTTATGACATTGATTTCATGGCTGAGTGATATTCCATTGTACATAAGGACCACAACTTTTTTATCCATTTTTCGCTTTCCTGGGATATTTAAGGTGGAATGAAGTGGAGGTCCTTGTCAACAGAGCAGCCCTAAACTTTGGGGTGCTTGTGTCTTGCTGATTTTCAATTTTCCCACTTTATCCCCCCATGCGTGGAAGTGCCCTATGCTCTCTAAGCTGTGTTTTTTAGATGTTTCAGGACACACCGTACCCTTCTCCAGAGTGGCTGTTGGCATTTTACATCCCGCCCATCAGTGTAGCAAGGCTCCCATTTCTCCATGGCCTGTCCTGCATTTCTGGTTTTGACACTTTTTTCAGCATGGCCCTTTTGACCGATGGGAAGCGAGACTTCTTTGTAGCGCTGATTTGCCTTTCCAGGTTGCTTGGTTGGCCAAAAAGGGCGTATGCGTTTTTTCCTGAATATATTCAGGAAAAAACGCATACGCCCTTTTTGGCCAAGGGCATCATTGTCAACGTTTTGCCGCTTTTCATGTGCTTTAGAGGCGATTCGAATCTCCCTCCTGAAATCTGTTTCCTGCAATTCTGCCTTGATTTCAATTCCTCGTCTTTGCCTTCCCTCAATATATTTGTGGACGAGAGTTATCATTTATAACTGTGCAGGTTTGTGAATTGCAGTGCCCTGAAGCTCCATTTTACAACTCGCTTTTTCGGGAGCTGGCCGCAAAAGCGCAGGATGGCTTCAGGCCCTGTTCTGGTTCCGGGGGGCAGGCTGAGCCTCTGGTTAATTCTTCTTCCTGATGGGAAAATAGAGTGACCTGTGCCTGTCCCAACACCAAGAGCTAGTCTCTCATTGGTTCCCCGTCTTCCCGTTCATCCTCAGGACAAATTGCAACCTGTACGGAACAGGAGGTTAAAGGTGCTGAGGCTCCAAGTAGGGAGATTGCTAGTAAAGTGGCTGGAATGGCGAACCCGAGCACAAGGAGATGAGAAATGAGGTGCGTTTTAGAAACCTTTCCCCATCACACGGTGTACCATCTTCTGGGTTTCTCATGCATGTTTTCGATGTAGGAAGATGCCCTTGAACCTGGAGATTTGGGACCCATGCGATGGGTAGCACGCAGTATTACTTTAAAGGGTCTGCGTTTGCTCACCCAACCTCACCAAACCTCTCAGCCCCAAGAGTGTCCACCCTTATGTCTCATCCAGCTGTGGGTCTAGATATGGTCAATCCAGGTTGCATCACAGCCCCTGAACGAATTGTGTAAGAATTTCTCTCTCTTTCCCTGTGTTTGTTTCATGGGTTTTTAAAAGTAATTTATTTTTATAATGGGGTTTAGCTGCTTTTCACGGCTGTGTTTATGCCGCTTTACACCCACTTGACACACTAACAGAGAGATATCAATACATAGGTTTTAAGATTATTACTAGTCAGATATATTCTTGTGCGGTGAATCGGGCGTGTTGAGTCCAGTTCTCTGAGCAAGGAGTAGGTCTTGTCTATTACATATTGGGTTTATGGAATGGTATCTGAGCTAATTTGAAACTCTTGTTTTATGTATCACCCCACCTCACCTTTCCCGTTAAGCAGCCATAGTGTGTTTTCTGCATGTGTGACTCTGTTCTGTTTTGTAATTCAGTTCAAGTGTAACGGTTTTTACATTCCCTCTATAAGTGACACCTTATGAGAAGTGTCCTTTTCTGTGTGACTTATTTCACTTAGAATCGTCGTACCTAAATCCACTCATCATGCTGCTACTAGCCTTATGACATTGATTTCATGGCTGAGTGATATTCCATTGTACATAAGGACCACAACTTTTTTATCCATTTTTCGCTTTCCTGGGATATTTAAGGTGGAATGAAGTGGAGTTCCTTGTCAACAGAGCAGCCCTAAACTTTGGGGTGCTTGTGTCTTGCTGATTTTCAATTTTCCCACTTTATCCCCCCATGCGTGGAAGTGCCCTATGCTCTCTAAGCTGTGTTTTTTAGATGTTTCAGGACACACCGTACACTTCTCCAGAGTGGCTGTTGGCAATTTACATCCCGCCCATCAGTGTAGCAAGGCTCCCATTTCTCCATGGCCTGTCCTGCATTTCTGGTTTTGACACTTTTTTCAGCATGGCCCTTTTGACCGATGGGAAGCGAGACTTCTTTGTAGCGCTGATTTGCCTTTCCAGGTTGCTTGGTTGGCCAAAAAGGGCGTATGCGTTTTTTCCTGAATATATTCAGGAAAAAACGCATACGCCCTTTTTGGCCAAGGGCATCATTGTCAACGTTTTGCCGCTTTTCATGTGCTTTAGAGGCGATTCGAATCTACCTCCTGAAATCTGTTTCCTGCAATTCTGCCTTGATTTCAATTCCTCGTCTTTGCCTTCCCTCAATATATTTGTGGACGAGAGTTATCATTTATAACTGTGCAGGTTTGTGAATTGCAGTGCCCTGAAGCTCCATTTTACAACTCGCTTTTTCGGGAGCTGGCCGCAAAAGCGCAGGATGGCTTCAGGCCCTGTTCTGGTTCCGGGGGGCAGGCTGAGCCTGTGGTTAATTCTTCTTCCTGATGGGAAAATAGAGTGACCTGTGCCTGTCCCAACACCAAGAGCTAGTCTCTCATTGGTTCCCCGTCTTCCCGTTCATCCTCAGGACAAATTGCAACCTGTACGGAACAGGAGGTTAAAGGTGCTGAGGCTCCAAGTAGGGAGATTGCTAGTAAAGTGGCTGGAATGGCGAACCCGAGCACAAGGAGATGAGAAATGAGGTGCGTTTTAGAAACCTTTCCCCATCACACGGTGTACCATCTTCTGGGTTTCTCATGCATGTTTTCGATGTAGGAAGATGCCCTTGAACCTGGAGATTTGGGACCCATGCGATGGGTAGCATGCAGTATTACTTTAAAGGGTCTGCGTTTGCTCACCCAACCTCACCAAACCTCTCAGCCCCAAGAGTGTCCACCCTTATGTCTCATCCAGCTGTGGGTCTAGATATGGTCAATCCAGGTTGCATCACAGCCCCTGAACGAATTGTGTAAGAATTTCTCTCTCTTTCCCTGTCTTTGTTTCATGGGTTTTTAAAAGTAATTTATTTTTATAATGGGGTTTAGCTGCTTTTTACGGCTGTGTTTATGCCGCTTTACACCCACTTGACACACTAACAGAGAGATATCAATACATAGGTTTTAAGATTATTACTAGTCAGATATATTCTTGTGCGGTGAATCAGGCGTGTTGAGTCCAGTTCTCTGAGCAAGGAGTAGGTCTTGTCTATTACATATTGGGTTTATGGAACGGTATCTGAGCTAATTTGAAACTCTTGTTTTATGTATCACCCCACCTCACCTTTCCCGTTAAGCAGCCATAGTGTGTTTTCTGCATGTGTGACTCTGTTCTGTTTTGTAATTCAGTTCAAGTGTAACGGTTTTTACATTCGCTCTATAAGTGACACCTTATGAGAAGTGTCCTTTTCTGTGTGACTTATTTCACTTAGAATCGTCTTACCTAAATCCACTCATCATGCTGCTACTAGCCTTATGACATTGATTTCATGGCTGAGTGATATTCCATTGTACATAAGGACCACAACTTTTTTATCCATTTTTCGCGTTCCTGGGATATTTAAGGTGGAATGAAGTGGAGGTCCTTGTCAACAGAGCAGCCCTAAACTTTGGGGTGCTTGTGTCTTGCTGATTTTCAATTTTCCCACTTTATCCCCCCATGCGTGGAAGTGCCCTATGCTCTCTAAGCTGTGTTTTTTAGATGTTTCAGGACACACCGTACCCTTCTCCAGAGTGGCTGTTGGCAATTTACATCCCGCCCATCAGTGTAGCAAGGCTCTCATTTCTCCATGGCCTGTCCTGAATTTCTGGTTTTGACACTTTTTTCAGCATGGCCATTTTGACCGATGGGAAGCGAGACTTCTTTGTAGCGCTGATTTGCCTTTCCAGGTTGCTTGGTTGGCCAAAAAGGGCGTATGCGTTTTTTCCTGAATATATTCAGGAAAAAACGCATACGCCCTTTTTGGCCAAGGGCATCATTGTCAACGTTTTGCCGCGTTTCATGTGCTTTAAAGGGGATTCGAATCTACCTCCTGAAATCTGTTTCCTGCAATTCTGCCTTGATTTGAAATCCTCTTCTTTGTCTTCCCTCAATATATTTGTGGACGAGAGTTATCATTTATAACTCTGCAGGTTTGTGATTTGCAGTGCCCAGAAGCTCCATTTTACAAGTCGCTTTTTTGGGAGCTGGCCGCAAAAGCGCAGGATGGCTTCAGGCCCTGTTCTGGTTCCGGGGGGCAGGCTGAGCCTGTGGTTAATTCTTCTTCCTGATGGGAAAATAGAGTGACCTGTGCCTGTCCCAACACCAAGAGCTAGTCTCTCATTGGTTCCCCGTCTTCCCGTTCATCCTCAGGACAAATTGCAACCTGTACGGAACAGGAGGTTAAAGGTGCTGATGCTCCAAGTAGGGAGATTGCTAGTAAATTGGCTGGAATGGCGAACCCGAGCACAAGGAGATGAGAAATGAGGTGCGTTTTAGAAACCTTTCCCCATCACACGGTGTACCATCTTCTGGGTTTCTCATGCATGTTTTCGATGTAGGAAGATGCCCTTGAACCTGGAGATTTGGGACCCATGCGATGGGTAGCACGCAGTATTACTTTAAAGGGTCTGCGTTTGCTCACCCAACCTCACCAAACCTCTCAGCCCCAAGAGTGTCCACCCTTATGTCTCATCCAGCTGTGGGTCTAGATATGGTCAATCCAGGTTGCATCACAGCCCCTGAACGAATTGTGTAAGAATTTCTCTCTCTTTCCCTGTCTTTGTTTCATGGGTTTTTAAAAGTAATTTATTTTTATAATGGGGTTTAGCTGCTTTTTACGGCTGTGTTTATGCCGCTTTACACCCACTTGACACACTAACAGAGAGATATCAATACATAGGTATTAAGATTATTACTAGTCAGATATATTCCTGTGCGGTGAATCGGGCGTGTTGAGTCCAGTTCTCTGAGCAAGGAGTAGGTCTTGTCTATTACATATTGGGTTTATGGAACGGTATCTGAGCTAATTTGAAACTCTTGTTTTATGTATCACCCCACCTCACCTTTCCCGTTAAGCAGCCATAGTGTGTTTTCTGCATGTGTGACTCTGTTCTGTTTTGTAATTCAGTTCAAGTGTAACGGTTTTTACATTCCCTCTATAAGTGACACCTTATGAGAAGTGTCCTTTTCTGTGTGACTTATTTCACTTAGAATCGTCGTACCTAAATCCACTCATCATGCTGCTACTAGCCTTATGACATTGATTTCATGGCTGAGTGATATTCCATTGTACATAAGGACCACAACTTTTTTATCCATTTTTCGCTTTCCTGGGATATTTAAGGTGGAATGAAGTGGAGGTCCTTGTCAACAGAGCAGCCCTAAACTTTGGGGTGCTTGTGTCTTGCTGATTTTCAATTTTCCCACTTTATCCCCCCATGCGTGGAAGTGCCCTATGCTCTCTAAGCTGTGTTTTTTAGATGTTTCAGGACACACCGTACCCTTCTCCAGAGTGGCTGTTGGCATTTTACATCCCGCCCATCAGTGTAGCAAGGCTCCCATTTCTCCATGGCCTGTCCTGCATTTCTGGTTTTGACACTTTTTTCAGCATGGCCCTTTTGACCGATGGGAAGCGAGACTTCTTTGTAGCGCTGATTTGCCTTTCCAGGTTGCTTGGTTGGCCAAAAAGGGCGTATGCGTTTTTTCCTGAATATATTCAGGAAAAAACGCATACGCCCTTTTTGGCCAAGGGCATCATTGTCAACGTTTTGCCGCTTTTCATGTGCTTTAGAGGCGATTCGAATCTCCCTCCTGAAATCTGTTTCCTGCAATTCTGCCTTGATTTCAATTCCTCGTCTTTGCCTTCCCTCAATATATTTGTGGACGAGAGTTATCATTTATAACTGTGCAGGTTTGTGAATTGCAGTGCCCTGAAGCTCCATTTTACAACTCGCTTTTTCGGGAGCTGGCCGCAAAAGCGCAGGATGGCTTCAGGCCCTGTTCTGGTTCCGGGGGGCAGGCTGAGCCTCTGGTTAATTCTTCTTCCTGATGGGAAAATAGAGTGACCTGTGCCTGTCCCAACACCAAGAGCTAGTCTCTCATTGGTTCCCCGTCTTCCCGTTCATCCTCAGGACAAATTGCAACCTGTACGGAACAGGAGGTTAAAGGTGCTGAGGCTCCAAGTAGGGAGATTGCTAGTAAAGTGGCTGGAATGGCGAACCCGAGCACAAGGAGATGAGAAATGAGGTGCGTTTTAGAAACCTTTCCCCATCACACGGTGTACCATCTTCTGGGTTTCTCATGCATGTTTTCGATGTAGGAAGATGCCCTTGAACCTGGAGATTTGGGACCCATGCGATGGGTAGCACGCAGTATTACTTTAAAGGGTCTGCGTTTGCTCACCCAACCTCACCAAACCTCTCAGCCCCAAGAGTGTCCACCCTTATGTCTCATCCAGCTGTGGGTCTAGATATGGTCAATCCAGGTTGCATCACAGCCCCTGAACGAATTGTGTAAGAATTTCTCTCTCTTTCCCTGTGTTTGTTTCATGGGTTTTTAAAAGTAATTTATTTTTATAATGGGGTTTAGCTGCTTTTCACGGCTGTGTTTATGCCGCTTTACACCCACTTGACACACTAACAGAGAGATATCAATACATAGGTTTTAAGATTATTACTAGTCAGATATATTCTTGTGCGGTGAATCGGGCGTGTTGAGTCCAGTTCTCTGAGCAAGGAGTAGGTCTTGTCTATTACATATTGGGTTTATGGAATGGTATCTGAGCTAATTTGAAACTCTTGTTTTATGTATCACCCCACCTCACCTTTCCCGTTAAGCAGCCATAGTGTGTTTTCTGCATGTGTGACTCTGTTCTGTTTTGTAATTCAGTTCAAGTGTAACGGTTTTTACATTCCCTCTATAAGTGACACCTTATGAGAAGTGTCCTTTTCTGTGTGACTTATTTCACTTAGAATCGTCGTACCTAAATCCACTCATCATGCTGCTACTAGCCTTATGACATTGATTTCATGGCTGAGTGATATTCCATTGTACATAAGGACCACAACTTTTTTATCCATTTTTCGCTTTCCTGGGATATTTAAGGTGGAATGAAGTGGAGTTCCTTGTCAACAGAGCAGCCCTAAACTTTGGGGTGCTTGTGTCTTGCTGATTTTCAATTTTCCCACTTTATCCCCCCATGCGTGGAAGTGCCCTATACTCTCTAAGCTGTGTTTTTTAGATGTTTCAGGACACACCGTACACTTTTCCAGAGTGGCTGTTGGCAATTTACATCCCGCCCATCAGTGTAGCAAGGCTCCCATTTCTCCATGGCCTGTCCTGCATTTCTGGTTTTGACACTTTTTTCAGCATGGCCCTTTTGACCGATGGGAAGCGAGACTTCTTTGTAGCGCTGATTTGCCTTTCCAGGTTGCTTGGTTGGCCAAAAAGGGCGTATGCGTTTTTTCCTGAATATATTCAGGAAAAAACGCATACGCCCTTTTTGGCCAAGGGCATCATTGTCAACGTTTTGCCGCTTTTCATGTGCTTTAAAGGGGATTCGAATCTACCTCCTGAAATCTGTTTCCTGCAATTCTGCCTTGATTTCAAATCCTCTTCTTTGCCTTCCCTCAATATATTTGTGGACGAGAGTTATCATTTATAACTCTGCAGGTTTGTGAATTGCAGTGCCCTGAAGCTCCATTTTACAAGTCGCTTTTTTGGGAGGTGGCCGCAAAAGCGCAGGATGGCTTCAGGCCCTGTTCTGGTTCCGGGGGGCAGGCTGAGCCTGTGGGTAATTCTTCTTCCTGATGGGAAAATAGAGAGACCTGTGCCTGTCCCAACACCAAGAGCTAGTCTCTCATTGGTTCCCGTCTTCCCGTTCATCCTCAGGACAAATTGCAACCTGTACGGAACAGGAGGTTAAAGGTGCTGAGGCTCCAAGTAGGGAGATTGCTAGTAAAGTGGCTGGAATGGCAAACCCGAGCACAAGGAGATGAGAAATGAGGTGCGTTTTAGAAACCTTTCCCCATCACACGGTGTACCATCTTCTGGGTTTCTCATGCATGTTTTCGATGTAGGAAGATGCCCTTGAACCTGGAGATTTGGGACCCATGCGATGGGTAGCACGCAGTATTACTTTAAAGGGTCTGCGTTTGCTCACCCAACCTCACCAAACCTCTCAGCCCCAAGAGTGTCCACCCTTATGTCTCATCCAGCTGTGGGTCTAGATATGGTCAATCCAGGTTGCATCACAGCCCCTGAACGAATTGTGTAAGAATTTCTCTCTCTTTCCCTGTCTTTGTTTCATGGGTTTTTAAAAGTAATTTATTTTTATAATGGAGTTTAGCTGCTTTTCACGGCTGTGTTTATGCCGCTTTACACCCACTTGACACACTAACAGAGAGATATCAATACATAGGTTTTAAGATTATTACTAGTCAGATATATTCCTGTGCGGTGAATCGGGCGTGTTGAGTCCAGTTCTCTGAGCAAGGAGTAGGTCTTGTCTATTACATATTGGGTTTATGGAACGGTATCTGAGCTAATTTGAAACTCTTGTTTTATGTATCACCCCACCTCACCTTTCCCGTTAAGCAGCCATAGTGTGTTTTCTGCATGTGTGACTCTGTTCTGTTTTGTAATTCAGTTCAAGTGTAACGGTTTTTACATTCCCTCTATAAGTGACACCTTATGAGAAGTGTCCTTTTCTGTGTGACTTATTTCACTTAGAATCGTCGTACCTAAATCCACTCATCATGCTGCTACTAGCCTTATGACATTGATTTCATGGCTGAGTGATATTCCATTGTACATAAGGACCACAACTTTTTTATCCATTTTTCGCTTTCCTGGGATATTTAAGGTGGAATGAAGTGGAGGTCCTTGTCAACAGAGCAGCCCTAAACTTTGGGGTGCTTGTGTCTTGCTGATTTTCAATTTTCCCACTTTATCCCCCCATGCGTGGAAGTGCCCTATGCTCTCTAAGCTGTGTTTTTTAGATGTTTCAGGACACACCGTACACTTCTCCAGAGTGGCTGTTGGCAATTTACATCCCGCCCATCAGTGTAGCAAGGCTCCCATTTCTCCATGGCCTGTCCTGCATTTCTGGTTTTGACACTTTTTTCAGCATGGCCCTTTTGACCGATGGGAAGCGAGACTTCTTTGTAGCGCTGATTTGCCTTTCCAGGTTGCTTGGTTGGCCAAAAAGGGCGTATGCGTTTTTTCCTGAATATATTCAGGAAAAAACGCATACGCCCTTTTTGGCCAAGGGCATCATTGTCAACGTTTTGCCGCTTTTCATGTGCTTTAGAGGCGATTCGAATCTACCTCCTGAAATCTGTTTCCTGCAATTCTGCCTTGATTTCAATTCCTCGTCTTTGCCTTCCCTCAATATATTTGTGGACGAGAGTTATCATTTATAACTGTGCAGGTTTGTGAATTGCAGTGCCCTGAAGCTCCATTTTACAACTCGCTTTTTCGGGAGCTGGCCGCAAAAGCGCAGGATGGCTTCAGGCCCTGTTCTGGTTCCGGGGGGCAGGCTGAGCCTGTGGTTAATTCTTCTTCCTGATGGGAAAATAGAGTGACCTGTGCCTGTCCCAACACCAAGAGCTAGTCTCTCATTGGTTCCCCGTCTTCCCGTTCATCCTCAGGACAAATTGCAACCTGTACGGAACAGGAGGTTAAAGGTGCTGAGGCTCCAAGTAGGGAGATTGCTAGTAAAGTGGCTGGAATGGCGAACCCGAGCACAAGGAGATGAGAAATGAGGTGCGTTTTAGAAACCTTTCCCCATCACACGGTGTACCATCTTCTGGGTTTCTCATGCATGTTTTCGATGTAGGAAGATGCCCTTGAACCTGGAGATTTGGGACCCATGCGATGGGTAGCATGCAGTATTACTTTAAAGGGTCTGCGTTTGCTCACCCAACCTCACCAAACCTCTCAGCCCCAAGAGTGTCCACCCTTATGTCTCATCCAGCTGTGGGTCTAGATATGGTCAATCCAGGTTGCATCACAGCCCCTGAACGAATTGTGTAAGAATTTCTCTCTCTTTCCCTGTCTTTGTTTCATGGGTTTTTAAAAGTAATTTATTTTTATAATGGGGTTTAGCTGCTTTTTACGGCTGTGTTTATGCCGCTTTACACCCACTTGACACACTAACAGAGAGATATCAATACATAGGTTTTAAGATTATTACTAGTCAGATATATTCTTGTGCGGTGAATCAGGCGTGTTGAGTCCAGTTCTCTGAGCAAGGAGTAGGTCTTGTCTATTACATATTGGGTTTATGGAACGGTATCTGAGCTAATTTGAAACTCTTGTTTTATGTATCACCCCACCTCACCTTTCCCGTTAAGCAGCCATAGTGTGTTTTCTGCATGTGTGACTCTGTTCTGTTTTGTAATTCAGTTCAAGTGTAACGGTTTTTACATTCGCTCTATAAGTGACACCTTATGAGAAGTGTCCTTTTCTGTGTGACTTATTTCACTTAGAATCGTCTTACCTAAATCCACTCATCATGCTGCTACTAGCCTTATGACATTGATTTCATGGCTGAGTGATATTCCATTGTACATAAGGACCACAACTTTTTTATCCATTTTTCGCGTTCCTGGGATATTTAAGGTGGAATGAAGTGGAGGTCCTTGTCAACAGAGCAGCCCTAAACTTTGGGGTGCTTGTGTCTTGCTGATTTTCAATTTTCCCACTTTATCCCCCCATGCGTGGAAGTGCCCTATGCTCTCTAAGCTGTGTTTTTTAGATGTTTCAGGACACACCGTACCCTTCTCCAGAGTGGCTGTTGGCAATTTACATCCCGCCCATCAGTGTAGCAAGGCTCCCATTTCTCCATGGCCTGTCCTGAATTTCTGGTTTTGACACTTTTTTCAGCATGGCCATTTTGACCGATGGGAAGCGAGACTTCTTTGTAGCGCTGATTTGCCTTTCCAGGTTGCTTGGTTGGCCAAAAAGGGCGTATGCGTTTTTTCCTGAATATATTCAGGAAAAAACGCATACGCCCTTTTTGGCCAAGGGCATCATTGTCAACGTTTTGCCGCGTTTCATGTGCTTTAAAGGGGATTCGAATCTACCTCCTGAAATCTGTTTCCTGCAATTCTGCCTTGATTTGAAATCCTCTTCTTTGTCTTCCCTCAATATATTTGTGGACGAGAGTTATCATTTATAACTCTGCAGGTTTGTGATTTGCAGTGCCCAGAAGCTCCATTTTACAAGTCGCTTTTTTGGGAGCTGGCCGCAAAAGCGCAGGATGGCTTCAGGCCCTGTTCTGGTTCCGGGGGGCAGGCTGAGCCTGTGGTTAATTCTTCTTCCTGATGGGAAAATAGAGTGACCTGTGCCTGTCCCAACACCAAGAGCTAGTCTCTCATTGGTTCCCCGTCTTCCCGTTCATCCTCAGGACAAATTGCAACCTGTACGGAACAGGAGGTTAAAGGTGCTGATGCTCCAAGTAGGGAGATTGCTAGTAAATTGGCTGGAATGGCGAACCCGAGCACAAGGAGATGAGAAATGAGGTGCGTTTTAGAAACCTTTCCCCATCACACGGTGTACCATCTTCTGGGTTTCTCATGCATGTTTTCGATGTAGGAAGATGCCCTTGAACCTGGAGATTTGGGACCCATGCGATGGGTAGCACGCAGTATTACTTTAAAGGGTCTGCGTTTGCTCACCCAACCTCACCAAACCTCTCAGCCCCAAGAGTGTCCACCCTTATGTCTCATCCAGCTGTGGGTCTAGATATGGTCAATCCAGGTTGCATCACAGCCCCTGAACGAATTGTGTAAGAATTTCTCTCTCTTTCCCTGTCTTTGTTTCATGGGTTTTTAAAAGTAATTTATTTTTATAATGGGGTTTAGCTGCTTTTTACGGCTGTGTTTATGCCGCTTTACACCCACTTGACACACTAACAGAGAGATATCAATACATAGGTATTAAGATTATTACTAGTCAGATATATTCCTGTGCGGTGAATCGGGCGTGTTGAGTCCAGTTCTCTGAGCAAGGAGTAGGTCTTGTCTATTACATATTGGGTTTATGGAACGGTATCTGAGCTAATTTGAAACTCTTGTTTTATGTATCACCCCACCTCACCTTTCCCGTTAAGCAGCCATAGTGTGTTTTCTGCATGTGTGACTCTGTTCTGTTTTGTAATTCAGTTCAAGTGTAACGGTTTTTACATTCCCTCTATAAGTGACACCTTATGAGAAGTGTCCTTTTCTGTGTGACTTATTTCACTTAGAATCGTCGTACCTAAATCCACTCATCATGCTGCTACTAGCCTTATGACATTGATTTCATGGCTGAGTGATATTCCATTGTACATAAGGACCACAACTTTTTTATCCATTTTTCGCTTTCCTGGGATATTTAAGGTGGAATGAAGTGGAGGTCCTTGTCAACAGAGCAGCCCTAAACTTTGGGGTGCTTGTGTCTTGCTGATTTTCAATTTTCCCACTTTATCCCCCCATGCGTGGAAGTGCCCTATGCTCTCTAAGCTGTGTTTTTTAGATGTTTCAGGACACACCGTACCCTTCTCCAGAGTGGCTGTTGGCATTTTACATCCCGCCCATCAGTGTAGCAAGGCTCCCATTTCTCCATGGCCTGTCCTGCATTTCTGGTTTTGACACTTTTTTCAGCATGGCCCTTTTGACCGATGGGAAGCGAGACTTCTTTGTAGCGCTGATTTGCCTTTCCAGGTTGCTTGGTTGGCCAAAAAGGGCGTATGCGTTTTTTCCTGAATATATTCAGGAAAAAACGCATACGCCCTTTTTGGCCAAGGGCATCATTGTCAACGTTTTGCCGCTTTTCATGTGCTTTAGAGGCGATTCGAATCTCCCTCCTGAAATCTGTTTCCTGCAATTCTGCCTTGATTTCAATTCCTCGTCTTTGCCTTCCCTCAATATATTTGTGGACGAGAGTTATCATTTATAACTGTGCAGGTTTGTGAATTGCAGTGCCCTGAAGCTCCATTTTACAACTCGCTTTTTCGGGAGCTGGCCGCAAAAGCGCAGGATGGCTTCAGGCCCTGTTCTGGTTCCGGGGGGCAGGCTGAGCCTCTGGTTAATTCTTCTTCCTGATGGGAAAATAGAGTGACCTGTGCCTGTCCCAACACCAAGAGCTAGTCTCTCATTGGTTCCCCGTCTTCCCGTTCATCCTCAGGACAAATTGCAACCTGTACGGAACAGGAGGTTAAAGGTGCTGAGGCTCCAAGTAGGGAGATTGCTAGTAAAGTGGCTGGAATGGCGAACCCGAGCACAAGGAGATGAGAAATGAGGTGCGTTTTAGAAACCTTTCCCCATCACACGGTGTACCATCTTCTGGGTTTCTCATGCATGTTTTCGATGTAGGAAGATGCCCTTGAACCTGGAGATTTGGGACCCATGCGATGGGTAGCACGCAGTATTACTTTAAAGGGTCTGCGTTTGCTCACCCAACCTCACCAAACCTCTCAGCCCCAAGAGTGTCCACCCTTATGTCTCATCCAGCTGTGGGTCTAGATATGGTCAATCCAGGTTGCATCACAGCCCCTGAACGAATTGTGTAAGAATTTCTCTCTCTTTCCCTGTGTTTGTTTCATGGGTTTTTAAAAGTAATTTATTTTTATAATGGGGTTTAGCTGCTTTTCACGGCTGTGTTTATGCCGCTTTACACCCACTTGACACACTAACAGAGAGATATCAATACATAGGTTTTAAGATTATTACTAGTCAGATATATTCTTGTGCGGTGAATCGGGCGTGTTGAGTCCAGTTCTCTGAGCAAGGAGTAGGTCTTGTCTATTACATATTGGGTTTATGGAATGGTATCTGAGCTAATTTGAAACTCTTGTTTTATGTATCACCCCACCTCACCTTTCCCGTTAAGCAGCCATAGTGTGTTTTCTGCATGTGTGACTCTGTTCTGTTTTGTAATTCAGTTCAAGTGTAACGGTTTTTACATTCCCTCTATAAGTGACACCTTATGAGAAGTGTCCTTTTCTGTGTGACTTATATCACTTAGAATCGTCGTACCTAAATCCACTCATCATGCTGCTACTAGCCTTATGACATTGATTTCATGGCTGAGTGATATTCCATTGTACATAAGGACCACAACTTTTTTATCCATTTTTCGCTTTCCTGGGATATTTAAGGTGGAATGAAGTGGAGTTCCTTGTCAACAGAGCAGCCCTAAACTTTGGGGTGCTTGTGTCTTGCTGATTTTCAATTTTCCCACTTTATCCCCCCATGCGTGGAAGTGCCCTATACTCTCTAAGCTGTGTTTTTTAGATGTTTCAGGACACACCGTACACTTTTCCAGAGTGGCTGTTGGCAATTTACATCCCGCCCATCAGTGTAGCAAGGCTCCCATTTCTCCATGGCCTGTCCTGCATTTCTGGTTTTGACACTTTTTTCAGCATGGCCCTTTTGACCGATGGGAAGCGAGACTTCTTTGTAGCGCTGATTTGCCTTTCCAGGTTGCTTGGTTGGCCAAAAAGGGCGTATGCGTTTTTTCCTGAATATATTCAGGAAAAAACGCATACGCCCTTTTTGGCCAAGGGCATCATTGTCAACGTTTTGCCGCTTTTCATGTGCTTTAAAGGGGATTCGAATCTACCTCCTGAAATCTGTTTCCTGCAATTCTGCCTTGATTTCAAATCCTCTTCTTTGCCTTCCCTCAATATATTTGTGGACGAGAGTTATCATTTATAACTCTGCAGGTTTGTGAATTGCAGTGCCCTGAAGCTCCATTTTACAAGTCGCTTTTTTGGGAGGTGGCCGCAAAAGCGCAGGATGGCTTCAGGCCCTGTTCTGGTTCCGGGGGGCAGGCTGAGCCTGTGGGTAATTCTTCTTCCTGATGGGAAAATAGAGAGACCTGTGCCTGTCCCAACACCAAGAGCTAGTCTCTCATTGGTTCCCGTCTTCCCGTTCATCCTCAGGACAAATTGCAACCTGTACGGAACAGGAGGTTAAAGGTGCTGAGGCTCCAAGTAGGGAGATTGCTAGTAAAGTGGCTGGAATGGCAAACCCGAGCACAAGGAGATGAGAAATGAGGTGCGTTTTAGAAACCTTTCCCCATCACACGGTGTACCATCTTCTGGGTTTCTCATGCATGTTTTCGATGTAGGAAGATGCCCTTGAACCTGGAGATTTGGGACCCATGCGATGGGTAGCACGCAGTATTACTTTAAAGGGTCTGCGTTTGCTCACCCAACCTCACCAAACCTCTCAGCCCCAAGAGTGTCCACCCTTATGTCTCATCCAGCTGTGGGTCTAGATATGGTCAATCCAGGTTGCATCACAGCCCCTGAACGAATTGTGTAAGAATTTCTCTCTCTTTCCCTGTCTTTGTTTCATGGGTTTTTAAAAGTAATTTATTTTTATAATGGAGTTTAGCTGCTTTTCACGGCTGTGTTTATGCCGCTTTACACCCACTTGACACACTAACAGAGAGATATCAATACATAGGTTTTAAGATTATTACTAGTCAGATATATTCCTGTGCGGTGAATCGGGCGTGTTGAGTCCAGTTCTCTGAGCAAGGAGTAGGTCTTGTCTATTACATATTGGGTTTATGGAACGGTATCTGAGCTAATTTGAAACTCTTGTTTTATGTATCACCCCACCTCACCTTTCCCGTTAAGCAGCCATAGTGTGTTTTCTGCATGTGTGACTCTGTTCTGTTTTGTAATTCAGTTCAAGTGTAACGGTTTTTACATTCCCTCTATAAGTGACACCTTATGAGAAGTGTCCTTTTCTGTGTGACTTATTTCACTTAGAATCGTCGTACCTAAATCCACTCATCATGCTGCTACTAGCCTTATGACATTGATTTCATGGCTGAGTGATATTCCATTGTACATAAGGACCACAACTTTTTTATCCATTTTTCGCTTTCCTGGGATATTTAAGGTGGAATGAAGTGGAGGTCCTTGTCAACAGAGCAGCCCTAAACTTTGGGGTGCTTGTGTCTTGCTGATTTTCAATTTTCCCACTTTATCCCCCCATGCGTGGAAGTGCCCTATGCTCTCTAAGCTGTGTTTTTTAGATGTTTCAGGACACACCGTACACTTCTCCAGAGTGGCTGTTGGCAATTTACATCCCGCCCATCAGTGTAGCAAGGCTCCCATTTCTCCATGGCCTGTCCTGCATTTCTGGTTTTGACACTTTTTTCAGCATGGCCCTTTTGACCGATGGGAAGCGAGACTTCTTTGTAGCGCTGATTTGCCTTTCCAGGTTGCTTGGTTGGCCAAAAAGGGCGTATGCGTTTTTTCCTGAATATATTCAGGAAAAAACGCATACGCCCTTTTTGGCCAAGGGCATCATTGTCAACGTTTTGCCGCTTTTCATGTGCTTTAGAGGCGATTCGAATCTACCTCCTGAAATCTGTTTCCTGCAATTCTGCCTTGATTTCAATTCCTCGTCTTTGCCTTCCCTCAATATATTTGTGGACGAGAGTTATCATTTATAACTGTGCAGGTTTGTGAATTGCAGTGCCCTGAAGCTCCATTTTACAACTCGCTTTTTCGGGAGCTGGCCGCAAAAGCGCAGGATGGCTTCAGGCCCTGTTCTGGTTCCGGGGGGCAGGCTGAGCCTGTGGTTAATTCTTCTTCCTGATGGGAAAATAGAGTGACCTGTGCCTGTCCCAACACCAAGAGCTAGTCTCTCATTGGTTCCCCGTCTTCCCGTTCATCCTCAGGACAAATTGCAACCTGTACGGAACAGGAGGTTAAAGGTGCTGAGGCTCCAAGTAGGGAGATTGCTAGTAAAGTGGCTGGAATGGCGAACCCGAGCACAAGGAGATGAGAAATGAGGTGCGTTTTAGAAACCTTTCCCCATCACACGGTGTACCATCTTCTGGGTTTCTCATGCATGTTTTCGATGTAGGAAGATGCCCTTGAACCTGGAGATTTGGGACCCATGCGATGGGTAGCATGCAGTATTACTTTAAAGGGTCTGCGTTTGCTCACCCAACCTCACCAAACCTCTCAGCCCCAAGAGTGTCCACCCTTATGTCTCATCCAGCTGTGGGTCTAGATATGGTCAATCCAGGTTGCATCACAGCCCCTGAACGAATTGTGTAAGAATTTCTCTCTCTTTCCCTGTGTTTGTTTCATGGGTTTTTAAAAGTAATTTATTTTTATAATGGGGTTTAGCTGCTTTTCACGGCTGTGTTTATGCCGCTTTACACCCACTTGACACACTAACAGAGAGATATCAATACATAGGTTTTAAGATTATTACTAGTCAGATATATTCTTGTGCGGTGAATCGGGCGTGTTGAGTCCAGTTCTCTGAGCAAGGAGTAGGTCTTGTCTATTACATATTGGGTTTATGGAATGGTATCTGAGCTAATTTGAAACTCTTGTTTTATGTATCACCCCACCTCACCTTTCCCGTTAAGCAGCCATAGTGTGTTTTCTGCATGTGTGACTCTGTTCTGTTTTGTAATTCAGTTCAAGTGTAACGGTTTTTACATTCCCTCTATAAGTGACACCTTATGAGAAGTGTCCTTTTCTGTGTGACTTATTTCACTTAGAATCGTCGTACCTAAATCCACTCATCATGCTGCTACTAGCCTTATGACATTGATTTCATGGCTGAGTGATATTCCATTGTACATAAGGACCACAACTTTTTTATCCATTTTTCGCTTTCCTGGGATATTTAAGGTGGAATGAAGTGGAGTTCCTTGTCAACAGAGCAGCCCTAAACTTTGGGGTGCTTGTGTCTTGCTGATTTTCAATTTTCCCACTTTATCCCCCCATGCGTGGAAGTGCCCTATACTCTCTAAGCTGTGTTTTTTAGATGTTTCAGGACACACCGTACACTTTTCCAGAGTGGCTGTTGGCAATTTACATCCCGCCCATCAGTGTAGCAAGGCTCCCATTTCTCCATGGCCTGTCCTGCATTTCTGGTTTTGACACTTTTTTCAGCATGGCCCTTTTGACCGATGGGAAGCGAGACTTCTTTGTAGCGCTGATTTGCCTTTCCAGGTTGCTTGGTTGGCCAAAAAGGGCGTATGCGTTTTTTCCTGAATATATTCAGGAAAAAACGCATACGCCCTTTTTGGCCAAGGGCATCATTGTCAACGTTTTGCCGCTTTTCATGTGCTTTAAAGGGGATTCGAATCTACCTCCTGAAATCTGTTTCCTGCAATTCTGCCTTGATTTCAAATCCTCTTCTTTGCCTTCCCTCAATATATTTGTGGACGAGAGTTATCATTTATAACTCTGCAGGTTTGTGAATTGCAGTGCCCTGAAGCTCCATTTTACAAGTCGCTTTTTTGGGAGGTGGCCGCAAAAGCGCAGGATGGCTTCAGGCCCTGTTCTGGTTCCGGGGGGCAGGCTGAGCCTGTGGGTAATTCTTCTTCCTGATGGGAAAATAGAGAGACCTGTGCCTGTCCCAACACCAAGAGCTAGTCTCTCATTGGTTCCCGTCTTCCCGTTCATCCTCAGGACAAATTGCAACCTGTACGGAACAGGAGGTTAAAGGTGCTGAGGCTCCAAGTAGGGAGATTGCTAGTAAAGTGGCTGGAATGGCAAACCCGAGCACAAGGAGATGAGAAATGAGGTGCGTTTTAGAAACCTTTCCCCATCACACGGTGTACCATCTTCTGGGTTTCTCATGCATGTTTTCGATGTAGGAAGATGCCCTTGAACCTGGAGATTTGGGACCCATGCGATGGGTAGCACGCAGTATTACTTTAAAGGGTCTGCGTTTGCTCACCCAACCTCACCAAACCTCTCAGCCCCAAGAGTGTCCACCCTTATGTCTCATCCAGCTGTGGGTCTAGATATGGTCAATCCAGGTTGCATCACAGCCCCTGAACGAATTGTGTAAGAATTTCTCTCTCTTTCCCTGTCTTTGTTTCATGGGTTTTTAAAAGTAATTTATTTTTATAATGGAGTTTAGCTGCTTTTCACGGCTGTGTTTATGCCGCTTTACACCCACTTGACACACTAACAGAGAGATATCAATACATAGGTTTTAAGATTATTACTAGTCAGATATATTCCTGTGCGGTGAATCGGGCGTGTTGAGTCCAGTTCTCTGAGCAAGGAGTAGGTCTTGTCTATTACATATTGGGTTTATGGAACGGTATCTGAGCTAATTTGAAACTCTTGTTTTATGTATCACCCCACCTCACCTTTCCCGTTAAGCAGCCATAGTGTGTTTTCTGCATGTGTGACTCTGTTCTGTTTTGTAATTCAGTTCAAGTGTAACGGTTTTTACATTCCCTCTATAAGTGACACCTTATGAGAAGTGTCCTTTTCTGTGTGACTTATTTCACTTAGAATCGTCGTACCTAAATCCACTCATCATGCTGCTACTAGCCTTATGACATTGATTTCATGGCTGAGTGATATTCCATTGTACATAAGGACCACAACTTTTTTATCCATTTTTCGCTTTCCTGGGATATTTAAGGTGGAATGAAGTGGAGGTCCTTGTCAACAGAGCAGCCCTAAACTTTGGGGTGCTTGTGTCTTGCTGATTTTCAATTTTCCCACTTTATCCCCCCATGCGTGGAAGTGCCCTATGCTCTCTAAGCTGTGTTTTTTAGATGTTTCAGGACACACCGTACACTTCTCCAGAGTGGCTGTTGGCAATTTACATCCCGCCCATCAGTGTAGCAAGGCTCCCATTTCTCCATGGCCTGTCCTGCATTTCTGGTTTTGACACTTTTTTCAGCATGGCCCTTTTGACCGATGGGAAGCGAGACTTCTTTGTAGCGCTGATTTGCCTTTCCAGGTTGCTTGGTTGGCCAAAAAGGGCGTATGCGTTTTTTCCTGAATATATTCAGGAAAAAACGCATACGCCCTTTTTGGCCAAGGGCATCATTGTCAACGTTTTGCCGCTTTTCATGTGCTTTAGAGGCGATTCGAATCTACCTCCTGAAATCTGTTTCCTGCAATTCTGCCTTGATTTCAATTCCTCGTCTTTGCCTTCCCTCAATATATTTGTGGACGAGAGTTATCATTTATAACTGTGCAGGTTTGTGAATTGCAGTGCCCTGAAGCTCCATTTTACAACTCGCTTTTTCGGGAGCTGGCCGCAAAAGCGCAGGATGGCTTCAGGCCCTGTTCTGGTTCCGGGGGGCAGGCTGAGCCTGTGGTTAATTCTTCTTCCTGATGGGAAAATAGAGTGACCTGTGCCTGTCCCAACACCAAGAGCTAGTCTCTCATTGGTTCCCCGTCTTCCCGTTCATCCTCAGGACAAATTGCAACCTGTACGGAACAGGAGGTTAAAGGTGCTGAGGCTCCAAGTAGGGAGATTGCTAGTAAAGTGGCTGGAATGGCGAACCCGAGCACAAGGAGATGAGAAATGAGGTGCGTTTTAGAAACCTTTCCCCATCACACGGTGTACCATCTTCTGGGTTTCTCATGCATGTTTTCGATGTAGGAAGATGCCCTTGAACCTGGAGATTTGGGACCCATGCGATGGGTAGCATGCAGTATTACTTTAAAGGGTCTGCGTTTGCTCACCCAACCTCACCAAACCTCTCAGCCCCAAGAGTGTCCACCCTTATGTCTCATCCAGCTGTGGGTCTAGATATGGTCAATCCAGGTTGCATCACAGCCCCTGAACGAATTGTGTAAGAATTTCTCTCTCTTTCCCTGTCTTTGTTTCATGGGTTTTTAAAAGTAATTTATTTTTATAATGGGGTTTAGCTGCTTTTTACGGCTGTGTTTATGCCGCTTTACACCCACTTGACACACTAACAGAGAGATATCAATACATAGGTTTTAAGATTATTACTAGTCAGATATATTCTTGTGCGGTGAATCAGGCGTGTTGAGTCCAGTTCTCTGAGCAAGGAGTAGGTCTTGTCTATTACATATTGGGTTTATGGAACGGTATCTGAGCTAATTTGAAACTCTTGTTTTATGTATCACCCCACCTCACCTTTCCCGTTAAGCAGCCATAGTGTGTTTTCTGCATGTGTGACTCTGTTCTGTTTTGTAATTCAGTTCAAGTGTAACGGTTTTTACATTCGCTCTATAAGTGACACCTTATGAGAAGTGTCCTTTTCTGTGTGACTTATTTCACTTAGAATCGTCTTACCTAAATCCACTCATCATGCTGCTACTAGCCTTATGACATTGATTTCATGGCTGAGTGATATTCCATTGTACATAAGGACCACAACTTTTTTATCCATTTTTCGCGTTCCTGGGATATTTAAGGTGGAATGAAGTGGAGGTCCTTGTCAACAGAGCAGCCCTAAACTTTGGGGTGCTTGTGTCTTGCTGATTTTCAATTTTCCCACTTTATCCCCCCATGCGTGGAAGTGCCCTATGCTCTCTAAGCTGTGTTTTTTAGATGTTTCAGGACACACCGTACCCTTCTCCAGAGTGGCTGTTGGCAATTTACATCCCGCCCATCAGTGTAGCAAGGCTCCCATTTCTCCATGGCCTGTCCTGAATTTCTGGTTTTGACACTTTTTTCAGCATGGCCATTTTGACCGATGGGAAGCGAGACTTCTTTGTAGCGCTGATTTGCCTTTCCAGGTTGCTTGGTTGGCCAAAAAGGGCGTATGCGTTTTTTCCTGAATATATTCAGGAAAAAACGCATACGCCCTTTTTGGCCAAGGGCATCATTGTCAACGTTTTGCCGCGTTTCATGTGCTTTAAAGGGGATTCGAATCTACCTCCTGAAATCTGTTTCCTGCAATTCTGCCTTGATTTGAAATCCTCTTCTTTGTCTTCCCTCAATATATTTGTGGACGAGAGTTATCATTTATAACTCTGCAGGTTTGTGATTTGCAGTGCCCAGAAGCTCCATTTTACAAGTCGCTTTTTTGGGAGCTGGCCGCAAAAGCGCAGGATGGCTTCAGGCCCTGTTCTGGTTCCGGGGGGCAGGCTGAGCCTGTGGTTAATTCTTCTTCCTGATGGGAAAATAGAGTGACCTGTGCCTGTCCCAACACCAAGAGCTAGTCTCTCATTGGTTCCCCGTCTTCCCGTTCATCCTCAGGACAAATTGCAACCTGTACGGAACAGGAGGTTAAAGGTGCTGATGCTCCAAGTAGGGAGATTGCTAGTAAATTGGCTGGAATGGCGAACCCGAGCACAAGGAGATGAGAAATGAGGTGCGTTTTAGAAACCTTTCCCCATCACACGGTGTACCATCTTCTGGGTTTCTCATGCATGTTTTCGATGTAGGAAGATGCCCTTGAACCTGGAGATTTGGGACCCATGCGATGGGTAGCACGCAGTATTACTTTAAAGGGTCTGCGTTTGCTCACCCAACCTCACCAAACCTCTCAGCCCCAAGAGTGTCCACCCTTATGTCTCATCCAGCTGTGGGTCTAGATATGGTCAATCCAGGTTGCATCACAGCCCCTGAACGAATTGTGTAAGAATTTCTCTCTCTTTCCCTGTCTTTGTTTCATGGGTTTTTAAAAGTAATTTATTTTTATAATGGGGTTTAGCTGCTTTTTACGGCTGTGTTTATGCCGCTTTACACCCACTTGACACACTAACAGAGAGATATCAATACATAGGTATTAAGATTATTACTAGTCAGATATATTCCTGTGCGGTGAATCGGGCGTGTTGAGTCCAGTTCTCTGAGCAAGGAGTAGGTCTTGTCTATTACATATTGGGTTTATGGAACGGTATCTGAGCTAATTTGAAACTCTTGTTTTATGTATCACCCCACCTCACCTTTCCCGTTAAGCAGCCATAGTGTGTTTTCTGCATGTGTGACTCTGTTCTGTTTTGTAATTCAGTTCAAGTGTAACGGTTTTTACATTCCCTCTATAAGTGACACCTTATGAGAAGTGTCCTTTTCTGTGTGACTTATTTCACTTAGAATCGTCGTACCTAAATCCACTCATCATGCTGCTACTAGCCTTATGACATTGATTTCATGGCTGAGTGATATTCCATTGTACATAAGGACCACAACTTTTTTATCCATTTTTCGCTTTCCTGGGATATTTAAGGTGGAATGAAGTGGAGGTCCTTGTCAACAGAGCAGCCCTAAACTTTGGGGTGCTTGTGTCTTGCTGATTTTCAATTTTCCCACTTTATCCCCCCATGCGTGGAAGTGCCCTATGCTCTCTAAGCTGTGTTTTTTAGATGTTTCAGGACACACCGTACCCTTCTCCAGAGTGGCTGTTGGCATTTTACATCCCGCCCATCAGTGTAGCAAGGCTCCCATTTCTCCATGGCCTGTCCTGCATTTCTGGTTTTGACACTTTTTTCAGCATGGCCCTTTTGACCGATGGGAAGCGAGACTTCTTTGTAGCGCTGATTTGCCTTTCCAGGTTGCTTGGTTGGCCAAAAAGGGCGTATGCGTTTTTTCCTGAATATATTCAGGAAAAAACGCATACGCCCTTTTTGGCCAAGGGCATCATTGTCAACGTTTTGCCGCTTTTCATGTGCTTTAGAGGCGATTCGAATCTACCTCCTGAAATCTGTTTCCTGCAATTCTGCCTTGATTTCAATTCCTCGTCTTTGCCTTCCCTCAATATATTTGTGGACGAGAGTTATCATTTATAACTGTGCAGGTTTGTGAATTGCAGTGCCCTGAAGCTCCATTTTACAACTCGCTTTTTCGGGAGCTGGCCGCAAAAGCGCAGGATGGCTTCAGGCCCTGTTCTGGTTCCGGGGGGCAGGCTGAGCCTCTGGTTAATTCTTCTTCCTGATGGGAAAATAGAGTGACCTGTGCCTGTCCCAACACCAAGAGCTAGTCTCTCATTGGTTCCCCGTCTTCCCGTTCATCCTCAGGACAAATTGCAACCTGTACGGAACAGGAGGTTAAAGGTGCTGAGGCTCCAAGTAGGGAGATTGCTAGTAAAGTGGCTGGAATGGCGAACCCGAGCACAAGGAGATGAGAAATGAGGTGCGTTTTAGAAACCTTTCCCCATCACACGGTGTACCATCTTCTGGGTTTCTCATGCATGTTTTCGATGTAGGAAGATGCCCTTGAACCTGGAGATTTGGGACCCATGCGATGGGTAGCACGCAGTATTACTTTAAAGGGTCTGCGTTTGCTCACCCAACCTCACCAAACCTCTCAGCCCCAAGAGTGTCCACCCTTATGTCTCATCCAGCTGTGGGTCTAGATATGGTCAATCCAGGTTGCATCACAGCCCCTGAACGAATTGTGTAAGAATTTCTCTCTCTTTCCCTGTCTTTGTTTCATGGGTTTTTAAAAGTAATTTATTTTTATAATGGGGTTTAGCTGCTTTTCACGGCTGTGTTTATGCCGCTTTACACCCACTTGACACACTAACAGAGAGATATCAATACATAGGTTTTAAGATTATTACTAGTCAGATATATTCTTGTGCGGTGAATCGGGCGTGTTGAGTCCAGTTCTCTGAGCAAGGAGTAGGTCTTGTCTATTACATATTGGGTTTATGGAATGGTATCTGAGCTAATTTGAAACTCTTGTTTTATGTATCACCCCACCTCACCTTTCCCGTTAAGCAGCCATAGTGTGTTTTCTGCATGTGTGACTCTGTTCTGTTTTGTAATTCAGTTCAAGTGTAACGGTTTTTACATTCCCTCTATAAGTGACACCTTATGAGAAGTGTCCTTTTCTGTGTGACTTATTTCACTTAGAATCGTCGTACCTAAATCCACTCATCATGCTGCTACTAGCCTTATGACATTGATTTCATGGCTGAGTGATATTCCATTGTACATAAGGACCACAACTTTTTTATCCATTTTTCGCTTTCCTGGGATATTTAAGGTGGAATGAAGTGGAGTTCCTTGTCAACAGAGCAGCCCTAAACTTTGGGGTGCTTGTGTCTTGCTGATTTTCAATTTTCCCACTTTATCCCCCCATGCGTGGAAGTGCCCTATACTCTCTAAGCTGTGTTTTTTAGATGTTTCAGGACACACCGTACACTTTTCCAGAGTGGCTGTTGGCAATTTACATCCCGCCCATCAGTGTAGCAAGGCTCCCATTTCTCCATGGGCTGTCCTGCATTTCTGGTTTTGACACTTTTTTCAGCATGGCCCTTTTGACCGATGGGAAGCGAGACTTCTTTGTAGCGCTGATTTGCCTTTCCAGGTTGCTTGGTTGGCCAAAAAGGGCGTATGCGTTTTTTCCTGAATATATTCAGGAAAAAACGCATACGCCCTTTTTGGCCAAGGGCATCATTGTCAACGTTTTGCCGCTTTTCATGTGCTTTAAAGGGGATTCGAATCTACCTCCTGAAATCTGTTTCCTGCAATTCTGCCTTGATTTCAAATCCTCTTCTTTGCCTTCCCTCAATATATTTGTGGACGAGAGTTATCATTTATAACTCTGCAGGTTTGTGAATTGCAGTGCCCTGAAGCTCCATTTTACAAGTCGCTTTTTTGGGAGGTGGCCGCAAAAGCGCAGGATGGCTTCAGGCCCTGTTCTGGTTCCGGGGGGCAGGCTGAGCCTGTGGGTAATTCTTCTTCCTGATGGGAAAATAGAGAGACCTGTGCCTGTCCCAACACCAAGAGCTAGTCTCTCATTGGTTCCCGTCTTCCCGTTCATCCTCAGGACAAATTGCAACCTGTACGGAACAGGAGGTTAAAGGTGCTGAGGCTCCAAGTAGGGAGATTGCTAGTAAAGTGGCTGGAATGGCGAACCCGAGCACAAGGAGATGAGAAATGAGGTGCGTTTTAGCAACCTTTCCCCATCACACGGTGCACCATCTTCTGGGTTTCTCATGCATGTTTTCGATGTAGGAAGATGCCCTTGAACCTGGAGATTTGGGACCCATGCGATGGGTAGCACGCACTATTACTTTAAAGGGTCTGCGTTTGCTCACCCAACCTCACCAAACCTCTCAGCCCCAAGAGTGTCCACCCTTATGTCTCATCCAGCTGTGGGTCTAGATATGGTCAATCCAGGTTGCATCACAGCCCCTGAACGAATTGTGTAAGAATTTCTCTCTCTTTCCCTGTCTTTGTTTCATGGGTTTTTAAAAGTAATTTATTTTTATAATGGAGTTTAGCTGCTTTTCACGGCTGTGTTTATGCCGCTTTACACCCACTTGACACACTAACAGAGAGATATCAATACATAGGTTTTAAGATTATTACTAGTCAGATATATTCCTGTGCGGTGAATCGGGCGTGTTGAGTCCAGTTCTCTGAGCAAGGAGTAGGTCTTGTCTATTACATATTGGGTTTATGGAACGGTATCTGAGCTAATTTGAAACTCTTGTTTTATGTATCACCCCACCTCACCTTTCCCGTTAAGCAGCCATAGTGTGTTTTCTGCATGTGTGACTCTGTTCTGTTTTGTAATTCAGTTCAAGTGTAACGGTTTTTACATTCCCTCTATAAGTGACACCTTATGAGAAGTGTCCTTTTCTGTGTGACTTATTTCACTTAGAATCGTCGTACCTAAATCCACTCATCATGCTGCTACTAGCCTTATGACATTGATTTCATGGCTGAGTGATATTCCATTGTACATAAGGACCACAACTTTTTTATCCATTTTTCGCTTTCCTGGGATATTTAAGGTGGAATGAAGTGGAGGTCCTTGTCAACAGAGCAGCCCTAAACTTTGGGGTGCTTGTGTCTTGCTGATTTTCAATTTTCCCACTTTATCCCCCCATGCGTGGAAGTGCCCTATGCTCTCTAAGCTGTGTTTTTTAGATGTTTCAGGACACACCGTACACTTCTCCAGAGTGGCTGTTGGCAATTTACATCCCGCCCATCAGTGTAGCAAGGCTCCCATTTCTCCATGGCCTGTCCTGCATTTCTGGTTTTGACACTTTTTTCAGCATGGCCCTTTTGACCGATGGGAAGCGAGACTTCTTTGTAGCGCTGATTTGCCTTTCCAGGTTGCTTGGTTGGCCAAAAAGGGCGTATGCGTTTTTTCCTGAATATATTCAGGAAAAAACGCATACGCCCTTTTTGGCCAAGGGCATCATTGTCAACGTTTTGCCGCTTTTCATGTGCTTTAGAGGCGATTCGAATCTACCTCCTGAAATCTGTTTCCTGCAATTCTGCCTTGATTTCAATTCCTCGTCTTTGCCTTCCCTCAATATATTTGTGGACGAGAGTTATCATTTATAACTGTGCAGGTTTGTGAATTGCAGTGCCCTGAAGCTCCATTTTACAACTCGCTTTTTCGGGAGCTGGCCGCAAAAGCGCAGGATGGCTTCAGGCCCTGTTCTGGTTCCGGGGGGCAGGCTGAGCCTGTGGTTAATTCTTCTTCCTGATGGGAAAATAGAGTGACCTGTGCCTGTCCCAACACCAAGAGCTAGTCTCTCATTGGTTCCCCGTCTTCCCGTTCATCCTCAGGACAAATTGCAACCTGTACGGAACAGGAGGTTAAAGGTGCTGAGGCTCCAAGTAGGGAGATTGCTAGTAAAGTGGCTGGAATGGCGAACCCGAGCACAAGGAGATGAGAAATGAGGTGCGTTTTAGAAACCTTTCCCCATCACACGGTGTACCATCTTCTGGGTTTCTCATGCATGTTTTCGATGTAGGAAGATGCCCTTGAACCTGGAGATTTGGGACCCATGCGATGGGTAGCATGCAGTATTACTTTAAAGGGTCTGCGTTTGCTCACCCAACCTCACCAAACCTCTCAGCCCCAAGAGTGTCCACCCTTATGTCTCATCCAGCTGTGGGTCTAGATATGGTCAATCCAGGTTGCATCACAGCCCCTGAACGAATTGTGTAAGAATTTCTCTCTCTTTCCCTGTCTTTGTTTCATGGGTTTTTAAAAGTAATTTATTTTTATAATGGGGTTTAGCTGCTTTTCACGGCTGTGTTTATGCCGCTTTACACCCACTTGACACACTAACAGAGAGATATCAATACATAGGTTTTAAGATTATTACTAGTCAGATATATTCTTGTGCGGTGAATCGGGCGTGTTGAGTCCAGTTCTCTGAGCAAGGAGTAGGTCTTGTCTATTACATATTGGGTTTATGGAACGGTATCTGAGCTAATTTGAAACTCTTGTTTTATGTATCACCCCACCTCACCTTTCCCGTTAAGCAGCCATAGTGTGTTTTCTGCATGTGTGACTCTGTTCTGTTTTGTAATTCAGTTCAAGTGTAACGGTTTTTACATTCGCTCTATAAGTGACACCTTATGAGAAGTGTCCTTTTCTGTGTGACTTATTTCACTTAGAATCGTCTTACCTAAATCCACTCATCATGCTGCTACTAGCCTTATGACATTGATTTCATGGCTGAGTGATATTCCATTGTACATAAGGACCACAACTTTTTTATCCATTTTTCGCGTTCCTGGGATATTTAAGGTGGAATGAAGTGGAGGTCCTTGTCAACAGAGCAGCCCTAAACTTTGGGGTGCTTGTGTCTTGCTGATTTTCAATTTTCCCACTTTATCCCCCCATGCGTGGAAGTGCCCTATGCTCTCTAAGCTGTGTTTTTTAGATGTTTCAGGACACACCGTACCCTTCTCCAGAGTGGCTGTTGGCAATTTACATCCCGCCCATCAGTGTAGCAAGGCTCCCATTTCTCCATGGCCTGTCCTGAATTTCTGGTTTTGACACTTTTTTCAGCATGGCCATTTTGACCGATGGGAAGCGAGACTTCTTTGTAGCGCTGATTTGCCTTTCCAGGTTGCTTGGTTGGCCAAAAAGGGCGTATGCGTTTTTTCCTGAATATATTCAGGAAAAAACGCATACGCCCTTTTTGGCCAAGGGCATCATTGTCAACGTTTTGCCGCGTTTCATGTGCTTTAAAGGGGATTCGAATCTACCTCCTGAAATCTGTTTCCTGCAATTCTGCCTTGATTTGAAATCCTCTTCTTTGTCTTCCCTCAATATATTTGTGGACGAGAGTTATCATTTATAACTCTGCAGGTTTGTGATTTGCAGTGCCCAGAAGCTCCATTTTACAAGTCGCTTTTTTGGGAGCTGGCCGCAAAAGCGCAGGATGGCTTCAGGCCCTGTTCTGGTTCCGGGGGGCAGGCTGAGCCTGTGGTTAATTCTTCTTCCTGATGGGAAAATAGAGTGACCTGTGCCTGTCCCAACACCAAGAGCTAGTCTCTCATTGGTTCCCCGTCTTCCCGTTCATCGTCAGGACAAATTGCAACCTGTACGGAACAGGAGGTTAAAGGTGCTGATGCTCCAAGTAGGGAGATTGCTAGTAAAGTGGCTGGAATGGCGAACCCGAGCACAAGGAGATGAGAAATGAGGTGCGTTTTAGAAACCTTTCCCCATCACACGGTGTACCATCTTCTGGGTTTCTCATGCATGTTTTCGATGTAGGAAGATGCCCTTGAACCTGGAGATTTGGGACCCATGCGATGGGTAGCACGCAGTATTACTTTAAAGGGTCTGCGTTTGCTCACCCAACCTCACCAAACCTCTCAGCCCCAAGAGTGTCCACCCTTATGTCTCATCCAGCTGTGGGTCTAGATATGGTCAATCCAGGTTGCATCACAGCCCCTGAACGAATTGTGTAAGAATTTCTCTCTCTTTCCCTGTCTTTGTTTCATGGGTTTTTAAAAGTAATTTATTTTTATAATGGGGTTTAGCTGCTTTTTACGGCTGTGTTTATGCCGCTTTACACCCACTTGACACACTAACAGAGAGATATCAATACATAGGTATTAAGATTATTACTAGTCAGATATATTCCTGTGCGGTGAATCGGGCGTGTTGAGTCCAGTTCTCTGAGCAAGGAGTAGGTCTTGTCTATTACATATTGGGTTTATGGAACGGTATCTGAGCTAATTTGAAACTCTTGTTTTATGTATCACCCCACCTCACCTTTCCCGTTAAGCAGCCATAGTGTGTTTTCTGCATGTGTGACTCTGTTCTGTTTTGTAATTCAGTTCAAGTGTAACGGTTTTTACATTCCCTCTATAAGTGACACCTTATGAGAAGTGTCCTTTTCTGTGTGACTTATTTCACTTAGAATCGTCGTACCTAAATCCACTCATCATGCTGCTACTAGCCTTATGACATTGATTTCATGGCTGAGTGATATTCCATTGTACATAAGGACCACAACTTTTTTATCCATTTTTCGCTTTCCTGGGATATTTAAGGTGGAATGAAGTGGAGGTCCTTGTCAACAGAGCAGCCCTAAACTTTGGGGTGCTTGTGTCTTGCTGATTTTCAATTTTCCCACTTTATCCCCCCATGCGTGGAAGTGCCCTATGCTCTCTAAGCTGTGTTTCTTAGATGTTTCAGGACACACCGTACACTTCTCCAGAGTGGCTGTTGGCAATTTACATCCCGCCCATCAGTGTAGCAAGGCTCCCATTTCTCCATGGCCTGTCCTGCATTTCTGGTTTTGACACTTTTTTCAGCATGGCCCTTTTGACCGATGGGAAGCGAGACTTCTTTGTAGCGCTGATTTGCCTTTCCAGGTTGCTTGGTTGGCCAAAAAGGGCATATGCGTTTTTTCCTGAATATATTCAGGAAAAAACGCATACGCCCTTTTTGGCCAAGGGCATCATTTTCAACGTTTTGCCGCTTTTCATGTGCTTTAGAGGCGATTCGAATCTACCTCCTGAAATCTGTTTCCTGCAATTCTGCCTTGATTTCAATTCCTCGTCTTTGCCTTCCCTCAATATATTTGTGGACGAGAGTTATCATTTATAACTGTGCAGGTTTGTGAATTGCAGTGCCCTGAAGCTCCATTTTACAAGTCGCTTTTTTGGGAGCTGGCCGCAAAAGCGCAGGATGGCTTCAGGCCCTGTTATGGTTCCGCGGGTCAGGCTGAGCCTGTGGTTAATTCTTCTTCCTGATGGGAAAATAGAGTGACCTGTGCCTGTCCCAACACCAAGAGCTAGTGTCTCATTGGTTCCCCATCTTCCCGTTCATCCTCAGGACAAATTGCAACCTGTACGGAACAGGAGGTTAAAGGTGCTGATGCTCCAAGTAGGGAGATTGCTAGTAAAGTGGCTGGAATGGCGAACCCGAGCACAAGGAGATGAGAAATGAGGTGCGTTTTAGAAACCTTTCCCCATCACACGGTGTACCATCTTCTGGGTTTCTCATGCATGTTTTCGATGTAGGAAGATGCCCTTGAACCTGGAGATTTGGGACCCATGCGATGGGTAGCACGCAGTATTACTTTAAAGGGTCTGCGTTTGCTCACCCAACCTCAGCAAACCTCTCAGCCCCAAGAGTGTCCACCCTTATGTCTCATCCAGCTGTGTGTCTAGATATGGTCAATCCAGGTTGCATCACAGCCCCTGAACGAATTGTGTAAGAATTTCTCTCTCTTTCCCTGTGTTTGTTTCATGGGTTTTTAAAAGTAATTTATTTTTATAATGGGGTTTAGCTGCTTTTCACGGCTGTGTTTATGCCGCTTTACACCCACTTGACACACTAACAGAGAGATATCAATACATAGGTTTTAAGATTATTACTAGTCAGATATATTCTTGTGCGGTGAATCGGGCGTGTTGAGTCCAGTTCTCTGAGCAAGGAGTAGGTCTTGTCTATTACATATTGGGTTTATGGAACGGTATCTGAGCTAATTTGAAACTCTTGTTTTATGTATCACCCCACCTCACCTTTCCCGTTAAGCAGCCATAGTGTGTTTTCTGCATGTGTGACTCTGTTCTGTTTTGTAATTCAGTTCAAGTGTAACGGTTTTTACATTCCCTCTATAAGTGACACCTTATGAGAAGTGTCCTTTTCTGTGTGACTTATTTCACTTAGAATCGTCTTACCTAAATCCACTCATCATGCTGCTACTAGCCTTATGACATTGATTTCATGGCTGAGTGATATTCCATTGTACATAAGGACCACAACTTTTTTATCCATTTTTCGCTTTCCTGGGATATTTAAGGTGGAATGAAGTGGAGGTCCTTGTCAACAGAGCAGCCCTAAACTTTGGGGTGCTTGTGTCTTGCTGATTTTCAATTTTCCCACTTTATCCCCCCATGCGTGGAAGTGCCCTATGCTCTCTAAGCTGTGATTTTTAGATGTTTCAGGACACACCGTACACTTCTCCAGAGTGGCTGTTGGCAATTTACATCCCGCCCATCAGTGTAGCAAGGCTCCCATTTCTCCATGGCCTGTCCTGCATTTCTGGTTTTGACACTTTTTTCAGCATGGCCCTTTTGACCGATGGGAAGCGAGACTTCTTTGTAGCGCTGATTTGCCTTTCCAGGTTGCTTGGTTGGCCAAAAAGGGCGTATGCGTTTTTTCCTGAATATATTCAGGAAAAAACGCATACGCCCTTTTTGGCCAAGGGCATCATTGTCAACGTTTTGCCGCTTTTCATTTGCTTTAGAGGCGATTCGAATCTACCTCCTGAAATCTGTTTCCTGCAATTCTGCCTTGATTTCAATTCCTCGTCTTTGCCTTCCCTCAATATATTTGTGGACGAGAGTTATCATTTATAACTGTGCAGGTTTGTGAATTGCAGTGCCCTGAAGCTCCATTTTACAACTCGCTTTTTCGGGAGCTGGCCGCAAAAGCGCAGGATGGCTTCAGGCCCTGTTCTGGTTCCGGGGGGCAGGCTGAGCCTGTGGTTAATTCTTCTTCCTGATGGGAAAATAGAGTGACCTGTGCCTGTCCCAACACCAAGAGCTAGTCTCTCATTGGTTCCGTGTCTTCCCGTTCATCCTCAGGACAAATTGCAACCTGTACGGAACAGGAGGTTAAAGGTGCTGATGCTCCAAGTAGGGAGATTGCTAGTAAAGTGGCTGGAATGGCGAACCCGAGCACAAGGAGATGAGAAATGAGGTGCGTTTTAGAAACCTTTCCCCATCACACGGTGTACCATCTTCTGGGTTTCTCATGCATGTTTTCGATGTAGGAAGATGCCCCTGAACCTGCAGATTTGGGACCCATGCGATGGGTAGCACGCAGTATTACTTTAAAGGGTCTGCGTTTGCTCACCCAACCTCACCAAACCTCTCAGCCCCAAGAGTGTCCACCCTTATGTCTCATCCAGCTGTGGGTCTAGATATGGTCAATCCAGGTTGCATCACAGCCCCTGAACGAATTGTGTAAGAATTTCTCTCTCTTTCCCTGTCTTTGTTTCATGGGTTTTTAAAAGTAATTTATTTTTATAATGGGGTTTAGCTGCTTTTCACGGCTGTGTTTATGCCGCTTTACACCCACTTGACACACTAACAGAGAGATATCAATACATAGGTTTTAAGATTATTACTAGTCAGATATATTCTTGTGCGGTGAATCGGGCGTGTTGAGTCCAGTTCTCTGAGCAAGGAGTAGGTCTTGTCTATTACATATTGGGTTTATGGAACGGTATCTGAGCTAATTTGAAACTCTTGTTTTATGTATCACCCCACCTCACCTTTCCCGTTAAGCAGCCATAGTGTGTTTTCTGCATGTGTGACTCTGTTCTGTTTTGTAATTCAGTTCAAGTGTAACGGTTTTTACATTCCCTCTATAAGTGACACCTTATGAGAAGTGTCCTTTTCTGTGTGACTTATTTCACTTAGAATCGTCTTACCTAAATCCACTCATCATGCTGCTACTAGCCTTATGACATTGATTTCATGGCTGAGTGATATTCCATTGTACATAAGGACCACAACTTTTTTATCCATTTTTCACTTTCCTGGGATATTTAAGGTGGAATGAAGTGGAGGTCCTTGTCAACAGAGCAGCCCTAAACTTTGGGGTGCTTGTGTCTTGCTGATTTTCAATTTTCCCACTTTATCCCCCCATGCGTGGAAGTGCCCTATGCTCTCTAAGCTGTGTTTTTTAGATGTTTCAGGACACACCGTACACTTCTCCAGAGTGGCTGTTGGCAATTTACATCCCGCCCATCAGTGTAGCAAGGCTCCCATTTCTCCATGGCCTGTCCTGCATTTCTGGTTTTGACACTTTTTTCAGCATGGCCCTTTTGACCGATGGGAAGCGAGACTTCTTTGTAGCGCTGATTTGCCTTTCCAGGTTGCTTGGTTGACCAAAAAGGGCGTATGCGTTTTTTCCTGAATATATTCAGGAAAAAACGCATACGCCCTTTTTGGCCAAGGGCATCATTGTCAACATTTTGCCGCTTTTCATGTGCTTTAAAGGGGATTCGAATCTACCTCCTGAAATCTGTTTCCTGCAATTCTGCCTTGATTTCAAATCCTCTTCTTTGCCTTCCCTCAATATATTTGTGGACGAGAGTTATCATTTATAACTCTGCAGGTTTGTGATTTGCAGTGCCCAGAAGCTCCATTTTACAAGTCGCTTTTTTGGGAGCTGGCCGCAAAAGCACAGGATGGCTTCAGGCCCTGTTCTGGTTCCGGGGGGCAGGCTGAGCCTGTGGTTAATTCTTCTTCCTGATGGGAAAATAGAGTGACCTGTGCCTGTCCCAACACCAAGAGCTAGTCTCTCATTGGTTCCCCGTCTTCCCGTTCATCCTCAGGACAAATTGCAACCTGTACGGAACAGGAGGTTAAAGGTGCTGAGGCTCCAAGTAGGGAGATTGCTAGTAAAGTGGCTGGAATGGCGAACCCGAGCACAAGGAGATGAGAAATGAGGTGCGTTTTAGAAACCTTTCCCCATCACACGGTGTACCATCTTCTGGGTTTCTCATGCATGTTTTCGATGTAGGAAGATGCCCTTGAACCTGGAGATTTGGGACCCATGCGATGGGTAGCACGCAGTATTACTTTAAAGGGTCTGCGTTTGCTCACCCAACCTCACCAAACCTCTCAGCCCCAAGAGTGTCCACCCTTATGTCTCATCCAGCTGTGGGTCTAGATATGGTCAATCCAGGTTGCATCACAGCCCCTGAACGAATTGTGTAAGAATTTCTCTCTCTTTCCCTGTCTTTGTTTCATGGGTTTTTAAAAGTAATTTATTTTTATAATGGGGTTTAGCTGCTTTTCACGGCTGTGTTTATGCCGCTTTACACCCACTTGACACACTAACAGAGAGATATCAATACATAGGTTTTAAGATTATTACTAGTCAGATATATTCTTGTGCGGTGAATCGGGCGTGTTGAGTCCAGTTCTCTGAGCAAGGAGTAGGTCTTGTCTATTACATATTGGGTTTATGGAATGGTATCTGAGCTAATTTGAAACTCTTGTTTTATGTATCACCCCACCTCACCTTTCCCGTTAAGCAGCCATAGTGTGTTTTCTGCATGTGTGACTCTGTTCTGTTTTGTAATTCAGTTCAAGTGTAACGGTTTTTACATTCCCTCTATAAGTGACACCTTATGAGAAGTGTCCTTTTCTGTGTGACTTATTTCACTTAGAATCGTCGTACCTAAATCCACTCATCATGCTGCTACTAGCCTTATGACATTGATTTCATGGCTGAGTGATATTCCATTGTACATAAGGACCACAACTTTTTTATCCATTTTTCGCTTTCCTGGGATATTTAAGGTGGAATGAAGTGGAGTTCCTTGTCAACAGAGCAGCCCTAAACTTTGGGGTGCTTGTGTCTTGCTGATTTTCAATTTTCCCACTTTATCCCCCCATGCGTGGAAGTGCCCTATGCTCTCTAAGCTGTGTTTTTTAGATGTTTCAGGACACACCGTACACTTCTCCAGAGTGGCTGTTGGCAATTTACATCCCGCCCATCAGTGTAGCAAGGCTCCCATTTCTCCATGGCCTGTCCTGCATTTCTGGTTTTGACACTTTTTTCAGCATGGCCCTTTTGACCGATGGGAAGCGAGACTTCTTTGTAGCGCTGATTTGCCTTTCCAGGTTGCTTGGTTGGCCAAAAAGGGCGTATGCGTTTTTTCCTGAATATATTCAGGAAAAAACGCATACGCCCTTTTTGGCCAAGGGCATCATTGTCAACGTTTTGCCGCTTTTCATGTGCTTTAAAGGGGATTCGAATCTACCTCCTGAAATCTGTTTCCTGCAATTCTGCCTTGATTTCAAATCCTCTTCTTTGCCTTCCCTCAATATATTTGTGGACGAGAGTTATCATTTATAACTCTGCAGGTTTGTGAATTGCAGTGCCCTGAAGCTCCATTTTACAAGTCGCTTTTTTGGGAGGTGGCCGCAAAAGCGCAGGATGGCTTCAGGCCCTGTTCTGGTTCCGGGGGGCAGGCTGAGCCTGTGGGTAATTCTTCTTCCTGATGGGAAAATAGAGAGACCTGTGCCTGTCCCAACACCAAGAGCTAGTCTCTCATTGGTTCCCGTCTTCCCGTTCATCCTCAGGACAAATTGCAACCTGTACGGAACAGGAGGTTAAAGGTGCTGAGGCTCCAAGTAGGGAGATTGCTAGTAAAGTGGCTGGAATGGCGAACCCGAGCACAAGGAGATGAGAAATGAGGTGCGTTTTAGAAACCTTTCCCCATCACACGGTGTACCATCTTCTGGGTTTCTCATGCATGTTTTCGATGTAGGAAGATGCCCTTGAACCTGGAGATTTGGGACCCATGCGATGGGTAGCACGCAGTATTACTTTAAAGGGTCTGCGTTTGCTCACCCAACCTCACCAAACCTCTCAGCCCCAAGAGTGTCCACCCTTATGTCTCATCCAGCTGTGGGTCTAGATATGGTCAATCCAGGTTGCATCACAGCCCCTGAACGAATTGTGTAAGAATTTCTCTCTCTTTCCCTGTCTTTGTTTCATGGGTTTTTAAAAGTAATTTATTTTTATAATGGGGTTTAGCTGCTTTTCACGGCTGTGTTTATGCCGCTTTACACCCACTTGACACACTAACAGAGAGATATCAATACATAGGTTTTAAGATTATTACTAGTCAGATATATTCTTGTGCGGTGAATCGGGCGTGTTGAGTCCAGTTCTCTGAGCAAGGAGTAGGTCTTGTCTATTACATATTGGGTTTATGGAATGGTATCTGAGCTAATTTGAAACTCTTGTTTTATGTATCACCCCACCTCACCTTTCCCGTTAAGCAGCCATAGTGTGTTTTCTGCATGTGTGACTCTGTTCTGTTTTGTAATTCAGTTCAAGTGTAACGGTTTTTACATTCCCTCTATAAGTGACACCTTATGAGAAGTGTCCTTTTCTGTGTGACTTATTTCACTTAGAATCGTCGTACCTAAATCCACTCATCATGCTGCTACTAGCCTTATGACATTGATTTCATGGCTGAGTGATATTCCATTGTACATAAGGACCACAACTTTTTTATCCATTTTTCGCTTTCCTGGGATATTTAAGGTGGAATGAAGTGGAGTTCCTTGTCAACAGAGCAGCCCTAAACTTTGGGGTGCTTGTGTCTTGCTGATTTTCAATTTTCCCACTTTATCCCCCCATGCGTGGAAGTGCCCTATGCTCTCTAAGCTGTGTTTTTTAGATGTTTCAGGACACACCGTACACTTCTCCAGAGTGGCTGTTGGCAATTTACATCCCGCCCATCAGTGTAGCAAGGCTCCCATTTCTCCATGGCCTGTCCTGCATTTCTGGTTTTGACACTTTTTTCAGCATGGCCCTTTTGACCGATGGGAAGCGAGACTTCTTTGTAGCGCTGATTTGCCTTTCCAGGTTGCTTGGTTGGCCAAAAAGGGCGTATGCGTTTTTTCCTGAATATATTCAGGAAAAAACGCATACGCCCTTTTTGGCCAAGGGCATCATTGTCAACGTTTTGCCGCTTTTCATGTGCTTTAAAGGGGATTCGAATCTACCTCCTGAAATCTGTTTCCTGCAATTCTGCCTTGATTTCAAATCCTCTTCTTTGCCTTCCCTCAATATATTTGTGGACGAGAGTTATCATTTATAACTCTGCAGGTTTGTGAATTGCAGTGCCCTGAAGCTCCATTTTACAAGTCGCTTTTTTGGGAGGTGGCCGCAAAAGCGCAGGATGGCTTCAGGCCCTGTTCTGGTTCCGGGGGGCAGGCTGAGCCTGTGGGTAATTCTTCTTCCTGATGGGAAAATAGAGAGACCTGTGCCTGTCCCAACACCAAGAGCTAGTCTCTCATTGGTTCCCGTCTTCCCGTTCATCCTCAGGACAAATTGCAACCTGTACGGAACAGGAGGTTAAAGGTGCTGAGGCTCCAAGTAGGGAGATTGCTAGTAAAGTGGCTGGAATGGCGAACCCGAGCACAAGGAGATGAGAAATGAGGTGCGTTTTAGAAACCTTTCCCCATCACACGGTGTACCATCTTCTGGGTTTCTCATGCATGTTTTCGATGTAGGAAGATGCCCTTGAACCTGGAGATTTGGGACCCATGCGATGGGTAGCACGCAGTATTACTTTAAAGGGTCTGCGTTTGCTCACCCAACCTCACCAAACCTCTCAGCCCCAAGAGTGTCCACCCTTATGTCTCATCCAGCTGTGGGTCTAGATATGGTCAATCCAGGTTGCATCACAGCCCCTGAACGAATTGTGTAAGAATTTCTCTCTCTTTCCCTGTCTTTGTTTCATGGGTTTTTAAAAGTAATTTATTTTTATAATGGAGTTTAGCTGCTTTTCACGGCTGTGTTTATGCCGCTTTACACCCACTTGACACACTAACAGAGAGATATCAATACATAGGTTTTAAGATTATTACTAGTCAGATATATTCCTGTGCGGTGAATCGGGCGTGTTGAGTCCAGTTCTCTGAGCAAGGAGTAGGTCTTGTCTATTACATATTGGGTTTATGGAACGGTATCTGAGCTAATTTGAAACTCTTGTTTTATGTATCACCCCACCTCACCTTTCCCGTTAAGCAGCCATAGTGTGTTTTCTGCATGTGTGACTCTGTTCTGTTTTGTAATTCAGTTCAAGTGTAACGGTTTTTACATTCCCTCTATAAGTGACACCTTATGAGAAGTGTCCTTTTCTGTGTGACTTATTTCACTTAGAATCGTCGTACCTAAATCCACTCATCATGCTGCTACTAGCCTTATGACATTGATTTCATGGCTGAGTGATATTCCATTGTACATAAGGACCACAACTTTTTTATCCATTTTTCGCTTTCCTGGGATATTTAAGGTGGAATGAAGTGGAGGTCCTTGTCAACAGAGCAGCCCTAAACTTTGGGGTGCTTGTGTCTTGCTGATTTTCAATTTTCCCACTTTATCCCCCCATGCGTGGAAGTGCCCTATGCTCTCTAAGCTGTGTTTTTTAGATGTTTCAGGACACACCGTACCCTTCTCCAGAGTGGCTGTTGGCAATTTACATCCCGCCCATCAGTGTAGCAAGGCTCCCATTTCTCCATGGCCTGTCCTGCATTTCTGGTTTTGACACTTTTTTCAGCATGGCCCTTTTGACCGATGGGAAGCGAGACTTCTTTGTAGCGCTGATTTGCCTTTCCAGGTTGCTTGGTTGGCCAAAAAGGGCGTATGCGTTTTTTCCTGAATATATTCAGGAAAAAACGCATACGCCCTTTTTGGCCAAGGGCATCATTGTCAACGTTTTGCCGCTTTTCATGTGCTTTAGAGGCGATTCGAATCTACCTCCTGAAATCTGTTTCCTGCAATTCTGCCTTGATTTCAATTCCTCGTCTTTGCCTTCCCTCAATATATTTGTGGACGAGAGTTATCATTTATAACTGTGCAGGTTTGTGAATTGCAGTGCCCTGAAGCTCCATTTTACAACTCGCTTTTTCGGGAGCTGGCCGCAAAAGCGCAGGATGGCTTCAGGCCCTGTTCTGGTTCCGGGGGGCAGGCTGAGCCTGTGGTTAATTCTTCTTCCTGATGGGAAAATAGAGTGACCTGTGCCTGTCCCAACACCAAGAGCTAGTCTCTCATTGGTTCCCCGTCTTCCCGTTCATCCTCAGGACAAATTGCAACCTGTACGGAACAGGAGGTTAAAGGTGCTGAGGCTCCAAGTAGGGAGATTGCTAGTAAAGTGGCTGGAATGGCGAACCCGAGCACAAGGAGATGAGAAATGAGGTGCGTTTTAGAAACCTTTCCCCATCACACGGTGTACCATCTTCTGGGTTTCTCATGCATGTTTTCGATGTAGGAAGATGCCCTTGAACCTGGAGATTTGGGACCCATGCGATGGGTAGCACGCAGTATTACTTTAAAGGGTCTGCGTTTGCTCACCCAACCTCACCAAACCTCTCAGCCCCAAGAGTGTCCACCCTTATGTCTCATCCAGCTGTGGGTCTAGATATGGTCAATCCAGGTTGCATCACAGCCCCTGAACGAATTGTGTAAGAATTTCTCTCTCTTTCCCTGTCTTTGTTTCATGGGTTTTTAAAAGTAATTTATTTTTATAATGGGGTTTAGCTGCTTTTTACGGCTGTGTTTATGCCGCTTTACACCCACTTGACACACTAACAGAGAGATATCAATACATAGGTTTTAAGATTATTACTAGTCAGATATATTCCTGTGCGGTGAATCGGGCGTGTTGAGTCCAGTTCTCTGAGCAAGGAGTAGGTCTTGTCTATTACATATTGGGTTTATGGAACGGTATCTGAGCTAATTTGAAACTCTTGTTTTATGTATCACCCCACCTCACCTTTCCCGTTAAGCAGCCATAGTGTGTTTTCTGCATGTGTGACTCTGTTCTGTTTTGTAATTCAGTTCAAGTGTAACGGTTTTTACATTCCCTCTATAAGTGACACCTTATGAGAAGTGTCCTTTTCTGTGTGACTTATTTCACTTAGAATCGTCGTACCTAAATCCACTCATCATGCTGCTACTAGCCTTATGACATTGATTTCATGGCTGAGTGATATTCCATTGTACATAAGGACCACAACTTTTTTATCCATTTTTCGCTTTCCTGGGATATTTAAGGTGGAATGAAGTGGAGGTCCTTGTCAACAGAGCAGCCCTAAACTTTGGGGTGCTTGTGTCTTGCTGATTTTCAATTTTCCCACTTTATCCCCCCATGCGTGGAAGTGCCCTATGCTCTCTAAGCTGTGTTTTTTAGATGTTTCAGGACACACCGTACCCTTCTCCAGAGTGGCTGTTGGCAATTTACATCCCGCCCATCAGTGTAGCAAGGCTCCCATTTCTCCATGGCCTGTCCTGCATTTCTGGTTTTGACACTTTTTTCAGCATGGCCCTTTTGACCGATGGGAAGCGAGACTTCTTTGTAGCGCTGATTTGCCTTTCCAGGTTGCTTGGTTGGCCAAAAAGGGCGTATGCGTTTTTTCCTGAATATATTCAGGAAAAAACGCATACGCCCTTTTTGGCCAAGGGCATCATTGTCAACGTTTTGCCGCTTTTCATGTGCTTTAGAGGCGATTCGAATCTACCTCCTGAAATCTGTTTCCTGCAATTCTGCCTTGATTTCAATTCCTCGTCTTTGCCTTCCCTCAATATATTTGTGGACGAGAGTTATCATTTATAACTGTGCAGGTTTGTGAATTGCAGTGCCCTGAAGCTCCATTTTACAACTCGCTTTTTCGGGAGCTGGCCGCAAAAGCGCAGGATGGCTTCAGGCCCTGTTCTGGTTCCGGGGGGCAGGCTGAGCCTCTGGTTAATTCTTCTTCCTGATGGGAAAATAGAGTGACCTGTGCCTGTCCCAACACCAAGAGCTAGTCTCTCATTGGTTCCCCGTCTTCCCGTTCATCCTCAGGACAAATTGCAACCTGTACGGAACAGGAGGTTAAAGGTGCTGAGGCTCCAAGTAGGGAGATTGCTAGTAAAGTGGCTGGAATGGCGAACCCGAGCACAAGGAGATGAGAAATGAGGTGCGTTTTAGAAACCTTTCCCCATCACACGGTGTACCATCTTCTGGGTTTCTCATGCATGTTTTCGATGTAGGAAGATGCCCTTGAACCTGGAGATTTGGGACCCATGCGATGGGTAGCACGCAGTATTACTTTAAAGGGTCTGCGTTTGCTCACCCAACCTCACCAAACCTCTCAGCCCCAAGAGTGTCCACCCTTATGTCTCATCCAGCTGTGGGTCTAGATATGGTCAATCCAGGTTGCATCACAGCCCCTGAACGAATTGTGTAAGAATTTCTCTCTCTTTCCCTGTCTTTGTTTCATGGGTTTTTAAAAGTAATTTATTTTTATAATGGGGTTTAGCTGCTTTTCACGGCTGTGTTTATGCCGCTTTACACCCACTTGACACACTAACAGAGAGATATCAATACATAGGTTTTAAGATTATTACTAGTCAGATATATTCTTGTGCGGTGAATCGGGCGTGTTGAGTCCAGTTCTCTGAGCAAGGAGTAGGTCTTGTCTATTACATATTGGGTTTATGGAATGGTATCTGAGCTAATTTGAAACTCTTGTTTTATGTATCACCCAACCTCACCTTTCCCGTTAAGCAGCCATAGTGTGTTTTCTGCATGTGTGACTCTGTTCTGTTTTGTAATTCAGTTCAAGTGTAACGGTTTTTACATTCCCTCTATAAGTGACACCTTATGAGAAGTGTCCTTTTCTGTGTGACTTATTTCACTTAGAATCGTCTTACCTAAATCCACTCATCATGCTGCTACTAGCCTTATGACATTGATTTCATGGCTGAGTGATATTCCATTGTACATAAGGACCACAACTTTTTTATCCATTTTTCGCTTTCCTGGGATATTTAAGGTGGAATGAAGTGGAGGTCCTTGTCAACAGAGCAGCCCTAAACTTTGGGGTGCTTGTGTCTTGCTGATTTTCAATTTTCCCACTTTATCCCCCCATGCGTGGAAGTGCCCTATGCTCTCTAAGCTGTGTTTTTTAGATGTTTCAGGACACACCGTACACTTCTCCAGAGTGGCTGTTGGCAATTTACATCCCGCCCATCAGTGTAGCAAGGCTCCCATTTCTCCATGGCCTGTCCTGCATTTCTGGTTTTGACACTTTTTTCAGCATGGCCCTTTTGACCGATGGGAAGCGAGACTTCTTTGTAGCGCTGATTTGCCTTTCCAGGTTGCTTGGTTGGCCAAAAAGGGCGTATGCGTTTTTTCCTGAATATATTCAGGAAAAAATGCATACGCCCTTTTTGGCCAAGGGCATCATTGTCAACGTTTTGCCGCTTTTCATGTGCTTTAAAGGGGATTCGAATCTACCTCCTGAAATCTGTTTCCTGCAATTCTGCCTTGATTTCAAATCCTCTTCTTTGCCTTCCCTCAATATATTTGTGGACGAGAGTTATCATTTATAACTCTGCAGGTTTGTGAATTGCAGTGCCCTGAAGCTCCATTTTACAAGTCGCTTTTTTGGGAGCTGGCCGCAAAAGCGCAGGATGGCTTCAGGCCCTGTTCTGGTTCCGCGGGGCAGGCTGAGCCTGTGGTTAATTCTTCTTCCTGATGGGAAAATAGAGTGACCTGTGCCTGTCCCAACACCAAGAGCTAGTCTCTCATTGGTTCCCCATCTTCCCGTTCATCCTCAGGACAAATTGCAACCTGTACGGAACAGGAGGTTAAAGGTGCTGAGGCTCCAAGTAGGGAGATTGCTAGTAAAGTGGCTGGAATGGCGAACCCGAGCACAAGGAGATGAGAAATGAGGTGCGTTTTAGAAACCTTTCCCCATCACACGGTGTACCATCTTCTGGGTTTCTCATGCATGTTTTCGATGTAGGTAGATGCCCTTGAACCTGGAGATTTGGGACCCATGCGATGGGTAGCACGCAGTATTACTTTAAAGGGTCTGCTTTTTCTCACCCAACCTCACCAAACCTCTCAGCCCCAAGAGTGTCCACCCTTATGTCTCATCCAGCTGTGGGTCTAGATATGGTCAATCCAGGTTGCATCACAGCCCCTGAACGAATTGTGTAAGAATTTCTCTCTCTTTCCCTGTCTTTGTTTCATGGGTTTTTAAAAGTAATTTATTTTTATAATGGGGTTTAGCTGCTTTTCACGGCTGTGTTTATGCCGCTTTACACCCACTTGACACACTAACAGAGAGATATCAATACATAGGTTTTAAGATTATTACTAGTCAGATATATTCTTGTGCGGTGAATCGGGCGTGTTGTGTCCAGTTCTCTGAGCAAGGAGTAGGTCTTGTCTATTACATATTGGGTTTATGGAACGGTATCTGAGCTAATTTGAAACTCTTGTTTTATGTATCACCCCACCTCACCTTTCCCGTTAAGCAGCCATAGTGTGTTTTCTGCATGTGTGACTCTGTTCTGTTTTGTAATTCAGTTCAAGTGTAACGGTTTTTACATTCCCTCTATAAGTGACACCTTATGAGAAGTGTCCTTTTCTGTGTGACTTATTTCACTTAGAATCGTCGTACCTAAATCCACTCATCATGCTGCTACTAGCCTTATGACATTGATTTCATGGCTGAGTGATATTCCATTGTACATAAGGACCACAACTTTTTTATCCATTTTTCGCTTTCCTGGGATATTTAAGGTGGAATGAAGTGGAGGTCCTTGTCAACAGAGCAGCCCTAAACTTTGGGGTGCTTGTGTCTTGCTGATTTTCAATTTTCCCACTTTATCCCCCCATGCGTGGAAGTGCCCTATGCTCTCTAAGCTGTGTTTTTTAGATGTTTCAGGACACACCGTACCCTTCTCCAGAGTGGCTGTTGGCAATTTACATCCCGCCCATCAGTGTAGCAAGGCTCCCATTTCTCCATGGCCTGTCCTGCATTTCTGGTTTTGACACTTTTTTCAGCATGGCCCTTTTGACCGATGGGAAGCGAGACTTCTTTGTAGTGCTGATTTGCCTTTCCAGGTTGCTTGGTTGGCCAAAAAGGGCGTATGCGTTTTTTCCTGAATATATTCAGGAAAAAACGCATACGCCCTTTTTGGCCAAGGGCATCATTGTCAACGTTTTGCCGCTTTTCATGTGCTTTAGAGGCGATTCGAATCTACCTCCTGAAATCTGTTTCCTGCAATTCTGCCTTGATTTCAATTCCTCGTCTTTGCCTTCCCTCAATATATTTGTGGACGAGAGTTATCATTTATAACTGTGCAGGTTTGTGAATTGCAGTGCCCTGAAGCTCCATTTTACAACTCGCTTTTTCGGGAGCTGGCCGCAAAAGCGCAGGATGGCTTCAGGCCCTGTTCTGGTTCCGGGGGGCAGGCTGAGCCTCTGGTTAATTCTTCTTCCTGATGGGAAAATAGAGTGACCTGTGCCTGTCCCAACACCAAGAGCTAGTCTCTCATTGGTTCCCCGTCTTCCCGTTCATCCTCAGGACAAATTGCAACCTGTACGGAACAGGAGGTTAAAGGTGCTGAGGCTCCAAGTAGGGAGATTGCTAGTAAAGTGGCTGGAATGGCGAACCCGAGCACAAGGAGATGAGAAATGAGGTGCGTTTTAGAAACCTTTCCCCATCACACGGTGTACCATCTTCTGGGTTTCTCATGCATGTTTTCGATGTAGGAAGATGCCCTTGAACCTGGAGATTTGGGACCCATGCGATGGGTAGCACGCAGTATTACTTTAAAGGGTCTGCGTTTGCTCACCCAATCTCAGCAAACCTCTCAGCCCCAAGAGTGTCCACCCTTATGTCTCATCCAGCTGTGGGTCTAGATATGGTCAATCCAGGTTGCATCACAGCCCCTGAACGAATTGTGTAAGAATTTCTCTCTCTTTCCCTGTCTTTGTTTCATGGGTTTTTAAAAGTAATTTATTTTTATAATGGGGTTTAGCTGCTTTTCACGGCTGTGTTTATGCCGCTTTACACCCACTTGACACACTAACAGAGAGATATCAATACATAGGTTTTAAGATTATTACTAGTCAGATATATTCTTGTGCGGTGAATCGGGCGTGTTGAGTCCAGTTCTCTGAGCAAGGAGTAGGTCTTGTCTATTACATATTGGGTTTATGGAACGGTATCTGAGCTAATTTGAAACTCTTGTTTTATGTATCACCCCACCTCACCTTTCCCGTTAAGCAGCCATAGTGTGTTTTCTGCATGTGTGACTCTGTTCTGTTTTGTAATTCAGTTCAAGTGTAACGGTTTTTACATTCCCTCTATAAGTGACACCTTATGAGAAGTGTCCTTTTCTGTGTGACTTATTTCACTTAGAATCGTCTTACCTAAATCCACTCATCATGCTGCTACTAGCCTTATGACATTGATTTCATGGCTGAGTGATATTCCATTGTACATAAGGACCACAACTTTTTTATCCATTTTTCGCGTTCCTGGGATATTTAAGGTGGAATGAAGTGGAGGTCCTTGTCAACAGAGCAGCCCTAAACTTTGGGGTGCTTGTGTCTTGCTGATTTTCAATTTTCCCACTTTATCCCCCCATGCGTGGAAGTGCCCTATGCTCTCTAAGCTGTGTTTTTTAGATGTTTCAGGACACACCGTACCCTTCTCCAGAGTGGCTGTTGGCAATTTACATCCCGCCCATCAGTGTAGCAAGGCTCCCATTTCTCCATGGCCTGTCCTGAATTTCTGGTTTTGACACTTTTTTCAGCATGGCCATTTTGACCGATGGGAAGCGAGACTTCTTTGTAGCGCTGATTTGCCTTTCCAGGTTGCTTGGTTGGCCAAAAAGGGCGTATGCGTTTTTTCCTGAATATATTCAGGAAAAAACGCATACGCCCTTTTTGGCCAAGGGCATCATTGTCAACGTTTTGCCGCGTTTCATGTGCTTTAAAGGGGATTCGAATCTACCTCCTGAAATCTGTTTCCTGCAATTCTGCCTTGATTTGAAATCCTCTTCTTTGTCTTCCCTCAATATATTTGTGGACGAGAGTTATCATTTATAACTCTGCAGGTTTGTGATTTGCAGTGCCCAGAAGCTCCATTTTACAAGTCGCTTTTTTGGGAGCTGGCCGCAAAAGCGCAGGATGGCTTCAGGCCCTGTTCTGGTTCCGGGGGGCAGGCTGAGCCTGTGGTTAATTCTTCTTCCTGATGGGAAAATAGAGTGACCTGTGCCTGTCCCAACACCAAGAGCTAGTCTCTCATTGGTTCCCCGTCTTCCCGTTCATCCTCAGGACAAATTGCAACCTGTACGGAACAGGAGGTTAAAGGTGCTGATGCTCCAAGTAGGGAGATTGCTAGTAAAGTGGCTGGAATGGCGAACCCGAGCACAAGGAGATGAGAAATGAGGTGCGTTTTAGAAACCTTTCCCCATCACACGGTGTACCATCTTCTGGGTTTCTCATGCATGTTTTCGATGTAGGAAGATGCCCTTGAACCTGGAGATTTGGGACCCATGCGATGGGTAGCACGCAGTATTACTTTAAAGGGTCTGCGTTTGCTCACCCAACCTCACCAAACCTCTCAGCCCCAAGAGTGTCCACCCTTATGTCTCATCCAGCTGTGGGTCTAGATATGGTCAATCCAGGTTGCATCACAGCCCCTGAACGAATTGTGTAAGAATTTCTCTCTCTTTCCCTGTCTTTGTTTCATGGGTTTTTAAAAGTAATTTATTTTTATAATGGGGTTTAGCTGCTTTTTACGGCTGTGTTTATGCCGCTTTACACCCACTTGACACACTAACAGAGAGATATCAATACATAGGTTTTAAGATTATTACTAGTCAGATATATTCCTGTGCGGTGAATCGGGCGTGTTGAGTCCAGTTCTCTGAGCAAGGAGTAGGTCTTGTCTATTACATATTGGGTTTATGGAACGGTATCTGAGCTAATTTGAAACTCTTGTTTTATGTATCACCCCACCTCACCTTTCCCGTTAAGCAGCCATAGTGTGTTTTCTGCATGTGTGACTCTGTTCTGTTTTGTAATTCAGTTCAAGTGTAACGGTTTTTACATTCCCTCTATAAGTGACACCTTATGAGAAGTGTCCTTTTCTGTGTGACTTATTTCACTTAGAATCGTCGTACCTAAATCCACTCATCATGCTGCTACTAGCCTTATGACATTGATTTCATGGCTGAGTGATATTCCATTGTACATAAGGACCACAACTTTTTTATCCATTTTTCGCTTTCCTGGGATATTTAAGGTGGAATGAAGTGGAGGTCCTTGTCAACAGAGCAGCCCTAAACTTTGGGGTGCTTGTGTCTTGCTGATTTTCAATTTTCCCACTTTATCCCCCCATGCGTGGAAGTGCCCTATGCTCTCTAAGCTGTGTTTTTTAGATGTTTCAGGACACACCGTACCCTTCTCCAGAGTGGCTGTTGGCAATTTACATCCCGCCCATCAGTGTAGCAAGGCTCCCATTTCTCCATGGCCTGTCCTGCATTTCTGGTTTTGACACTTTTTTCAGCATGGCCCTTTTGACCGATGGGAAGCGAGACTTCTTTGTAGCGCTGATTTGCCTTTCCAGGTTGCTTGGTTGGCCAAAAAGGGCGTATGCGTTTTTTCCTGAATATATTCAGGAAAAAACGCATACGCCCTTTTTGGCCAAGGGCATCATTGTCAACGTTTTGCCGCTTTTCATGTGCTTTAGAGGCGATTCGAATCTACCTCCTGAAATCTGTTTCCTGCAATTCTGCCTTGATTTCAATTCCTCGTCTTTGCCTTCCCTCAATATATTTGTGGACGAGAGTTATCATTTATAACTGTGCAGGTTTGTGAATTGCAGTGCCCTGAAGCTCCATTTTACAACTCGCTTTTTCGGGAGCTGGCCGCAAAAGCGCAGGATGGCTTCAGGCCCTGTTCTGGTTCCGGGGGGCAGGCTGAGCCTCTGGTTAATTCTTCTTCCTGATGGGAAAATAGAGTGACCTGTGCCTGTCCCAACACCAAGAGCTAGTCTCTCATTGGTTCCCCGTCTTCCCGTTCATCCTCAGGACAAATTGCAACCTGTACGGAACAGGAGGTTAAAGGTGCTGAGGCTCCAAGTAGGGAGATTGCTAGTAAAGTGGCTGGAATGGCGAACCCGAGCACAAGGAGATGAGAAATGAGGTGCGTTTTAGAAACCTTTCCCCATCACACGGTGTACCATCTTCTGGGTTTCTCATGCATGTTTTCGATGTAGGAAGATGCCCTTGAACCTGGAGATTTGGGACCCATGCGATGGGTAGCACGCAGTATTACTTTAAAGGGTCTGCGTTTGCTCACCCAACCTCAGCAAACCTCTCAGCCCCAAGAGTGTCCACCCTTATGTCTCATCCAGCTGTGGGTCTAGATATGGTCAATCCAGGTTGCATCACAGCCCCTGAACGAATTGTGTAAGAATTTCTCTCTCTTTCCCTGTCTTTGTTTCATGGGTTTTTAAAAGTAATTTATTTTTATAATGGGGTTTAGCTGCTTTTCACGGCTGTGTTTATGCCGCTTTACACCCACTTGACACACTAACAGAGAGATATCAATACATAGGTTTTAAGATTATTACTAGTCAGATATATTCTTGTGCGGTGAATCGGGCGTGTTGTGTCCAGTTCTCTGAGCAAGGAGTAGGTCTTGTCTATTACATATTGGGTTTATGGAACGGTATCTGAGCTAATTTGAAACTCTTGTTTTATGTATCACCCCACCTCACCTTTCCCGTTAAGCAGCCATAGTGTGTTTTCTGCATGTGTGACTCTGTTCTGTTTTGTAATTCAGTTCAAGTGTAACGGTTTTTACATTCCCTCTATAAGTGACACCTTATGAGAAGTGTCCTTTTCTGTGTGACTTATTTCACTTAGAATCGTCGTACCTAAATCCACTCATCATGCTGCTACTAGCCTTATGACATTGATTTCATGGCTGAGTGATATTCCATTGTACATAAGGACCACAACTTTTTTATCCATTTTTCGCTTTCCTGGGATATTTAAGGTGGAATGAAGTGGAGGTCCTTGTCAACAGAGCAGCCCTAAACTTTGGGGTGCTTGTGTCTTGCTGATTTTCAATTTTCCCACTTTATCCCCCCATGCGTGGAAGTGCCCTATGCTCTCTAAGCTGTGTTTTTTAGATGTTTCAGGACACACCGTACCCTTCTCCAGAGTGGCTGTTGGCAATTTACATCCCGCCCATCAGTGTAGCAAGGCTCCCATTTCTCCATGGCCTGTCCTGCATTTCTGGTTTTGACACTTTTTTCAGCATGGCCCTTTTGACCGATGGGAAGCGAGACTTCTTTGTAGTGCTGATTTGCCTTTCCAGGTTGCTTGGTTGGCCAAAAAGGGCGTATGCGTTTTTTCCTGAATATATTCAGGAAAAAACGCATACGCCCTTTTTGGCCAAGGGCATCATTGTCAACGTTTTGCCGCTTTTCATGTGCTTTAGAGGCGATTCGAATCTACCTCCTGAAATCTGTTTCCTGCAATTCTGCCTTGATTTCAATTCCTCGTCTTTGCCTTCCCTCAATATATTTGTGGACGAGAGTTATCATTTATAACTGTGCAGGTTTGTGAATTGCAGTGCCCTGAAGCTCCATTTTACAACTCGCTTTTTCGGGAGCTGGCCGCAAAAGCGCAGGATGGCTTCAGGCCCTGTTCTGGTTCCGGGGGGCAGGCTGAGCCTCTGGTTAATTCTTCTTCCTGATGGGAAAATAGAGTGACCTGTGCCTGTCCCAACACCAAGAGCTAGTCTCTCATTGGTTCCCCGTCTTCCCGTTCATCCTCAGGACAAATTGCAACCTGTACGGAACAGGAGGTTAAAGGTGCTGAGGCTCCAAGTAGGGAGATTGCTAGTAAAGTGGCTGGAATGGCGAACCCGAGCACAAGGAGATGAGAAATGAGGTGCGTTTTAGAAACCTTTCCCCATCACACGGTGTACCATCTTCTGGGTTTCTCATGCATGTTTTCGATGTAGGAAGATGCCCTTGAACCTGGAGATTTGGGACCCATGCGATGGGTAGCACGCAGTATTACTTTAAAGGGTCTGCGTTTGCTCACCCAATCTCAGCAAACCTCTCAGCCCCAAGAGTGTCCACCCTTATGTCTCATCCAGCTGTGGGTCTAGATATGGTCAATCCAGGTTGCATCACAGCCCCTGAACGAATTGTGTAAGAATTTCTCTCTCTTTCCCTGTCTTTGTTTCATGGGTTTTTAAAAGTAATTTATTTTTATAATGGGGTTTAGCTGCTTTTCACGGCTGTGTTTATGCCGCTTTACACCCACTTGACACACTAACAGAGAGATATCAATACATAGGTTTTAAGATTATTACTAGTCAGATATATTCTTGTGCGGTGAATCGGGCGTGTTGAGTCCAGTTCTCTGAGCAAGGAGTAGGTCTTGTCTATTACATATTGGGTTTATGGAACGGTATCTGAGCTAATTTGAAACTCTTGTTTTATGTATCACCCCACCTCACCTTTCCCGTTAAGCAGCCATAGTGTGTTTTCTGCATGTGTGACTCTGTTCTGTTTTGTAATTCAGTTCAAGTGTAACGGTTTTTACATTCCCTCTATAAGTGACACCTTATGAGAAGTGTCCTTTTCTGTGTGACTTATTTCACTTAGAATCGTCTTACCTAAATCCACTCATCATGCTGCTACTAGCCTTATGACATTGATTTCATGGCTGAGTGATATTCCATTGTACATAAGGACCACAACTTTTTTATCCATTTTTCGCTTTCCTGGGATATTTAAGGTGGAATGAAGTGGAGGTCCTTGTCAACAGAGCAGCCCTAAACTTTGGGGTGCTTGTGTCTTGCTGATTTTCAATTTTCCCACTTTATCCCCCCATGCGTGGAAGTGCCCTATGCTCTCTAAGCTGTGTTTTTTAGATGTTTCAGGACACACCGTACACTTCTCCAGAGTGGCTGTTGGCAATTTACATCCCGCCCATCAGTGTAGCAAGGCTCCCATTTCTCCATGGCCTGTCCTGCATTTCTGGTTTTGACAATTTTTTCAGCATGGCCCTTTTGACCGATGGGAAGCGAGACTTCTTTGTAGCGCTGATTTGCCTTTCCAGGTTGCTTGGTTGGCCAAAAAGGGCGTATGCGTTTTTTCCTGAATATATTCAGGAAAAAACGCATACGCCCTTTTTGGCCAAGGGCATCATTGTCAACGTTTTGCCGCTTTTCATGTGCTTTAGAGGCGATTCGAATCTACCTCCTGAAATCTGTTTCCTGCAATTCTGCCTTGATTTCAATTCCTCGTCTTTGCCTTCCCTCAATATATTTGTGGACGAGAGTTATCATTTATAACTGTGCAGGTTTGTGAATTGCAGTGCCCTGAAGCTCCATTTTACAACTCGCTTTTTCGGGAGCTGGCCGCAAAAGCGCAGGATGGCTTCAGGCCCTGTTCTGGTTCCGGGGGGCAGGCTGAGCCTGTGGTTAATTCTTCTTCCTGATGGGAAAATAGAGTGACCTGTGCCTGTCCCAACACCAAGAGCTAGTCTCTCATTGGTTCCCCGTCTTCCCGTTCATCCTCAGGACAAATTGCAACCTGTACGGAACAGGAGGTTAAAGGTGCTGAGGCTCCAAGTAGGGAGATTGCTAGTAAAGTGGCTGGAATGGCGAACCCGAGCACAAGGAGATGAGAAATGAGGTGCGTTTTAGAAACCTTTCCCCATCACACGGTGTACCATCTTCTGGGTTTCTCATGCATGTTTTCGATGTAGGAAGATGCCCTTGAACCTGGAGATTTGGGACCCATGCGATGGGTAGCACGCAGTATTACTTTAAAGGGTCTGCGTTTGCTCACCCAACCTCACCAAACCTCTCAGCCCCAAGAGTGTCCACCCTTATGTCTCATCCAGCTGTGGGTCTAGATATGGTCAATCCAGGTTGCATCACAGCCCCTGAACGAATTGTGTAAGAATTTCTCTCTCTTTCCCTGTCTTTGTTTCATGGGTTTTTAAAAGTAATTTATTTTTATAATGGGGTTTAGCTGCTTTTCACGGCTGTGTTTATGCCGCTTTACACCCACTTGACACACTAACAGAGAGATATCAATACATAGGTTTTAAGATTATTACTAGTCAGATATATTCTTGTGCGGTGAATCGGGCGTGTTGAGTCCAGTTCTCTGAGCAAGGAGTAGGTCTTGTCTATTACATATTGGGTTTATGGAACGGTATCTGAGCTAATTTGAAACTCTTGTTTTATGTATCACCCCACCTCACCTTTCCCGTTAAGCAGCCATAGTGTGTTTTCTGCATGTGTGACTCTGTTCTGTTTTGTAATTCAGTTCAAGTGTAACGGTTTTTACATTCCCTCTATAAGTGACACCTTATGAGAAGTGTCCTTTTCTGTGTGACTTATTTCACTTAGAATCGTCTTACCTAAATCCACTCATCATGCTGCTACTAGCCTTATGACATTGATTTCATGGCTGAGTGATATTCCATTGTACATAAGGACCACAACTTTTTTATCCATTTTTCGCTTTCCTGGGATATTTAAGGTGGAATGAAGTGGAGGTCCTTGTCAACAGAGCAGCCCTAAACTTTGGGGTGCTTGTGTCTTGCTGATTTTCAATTTTCCCACTTTATCCCCCCATGCGTGGAAGTGCCCTATGCTCTCTAAGCTGTGTTTTTTAGATGTTTCAGGACACACCGTACACTTCTCCAGAGTGGCTGTTGGCAATTTACATCCCGCCCATCAGTGTAGCAAGGCTCCCATTTCTCCATGGCCTGTCCTGCATTTCTGGTTTTGACACTTTTTTCAGCATGGCCCTTTTGACCGATGGGAAGCGAGACTTCTTTGTAGCGCTGATTTGCCTTTCCAGGTTGCTTGGTTGGCCAAAAAGGGCGTATGCGTTTTTTCCTGAATATATTCAGGAAAAAACGCATACGCCCTTTTTGGCCAAGGGCATCATTGTCAACGTTTTGCCGCTTTTCATGTGCTTTAAAGGCGATTCGAATCTACCTCCTGAAATCTGTTTCCTGCAATTCTGCCTTGATTTCAAATCCTCTTCTTTGCCTTCCCTCAATATATTTGTGGACGAGAGTTATCATTTATAACTCTGTAGGTTTGTGAATTGCAGTGCCCTGAAGCTCCATTTTACAACTCGCTTTTTCGGGAGCTGGCCGCAAAAGCGCAGGATGGCTTCAGGCCCTGTTCTGGTTCCGGGGGGCAGGCTGAGCCTCTGGTTAATTCTTCTTCCTGATGGGAAAATAGAGTGACCTGTGCCTGTCCCAACACCAAGAGCTAGTCTCTCATTGGTTCCCCGTCTTCCCGTTCATCCTCAGGACAAATTGCAACCTGTACGGAACAGGAGGTTAAAGGTGCTGAGGCTCCAAGTAGGGAGATTGCTAGTAAAGTGGCTGGAATGGCGAACCCGAGCACAAGGAGATGAGAAATGAGGTGCGTTTTAGAAACCTTTCCCCATCACACGGTGTACCATCTTCTGGGTTTCTCATGCATGTTTTCGATGTAGGAAGATGCCCTTGAACCTGGAGATTTGGGACCCATGCGATGGGTAGCACGCAGTATTACTTTAAAGGGTCTGCGTTTGCTCACCCAACCTCACCAAACCTCTCAGCCCCAAGAGTGTCCACCCTTATGTCTCATCCAGCTGTGGGTCTAGATATGGTCAATCCAGGTTGCATCACAGCCCCTGAACGAATTGTGTAAGAATTTCTCTCTCTTTCCCTGTCTTTGTTTCATGGGTTTTTAAAAGTAATTTATTTTTATAATGGGGTTTAGCTGCTTTTCACGGCTGTGTTTATGCCGCTTTACACCCACTTGACACACTAACAGAGAGATATCAATACATAGGTTTTAAGATTATTACTAGTCAGATATATTCTTGTGCGGTGAATCGGGCATGTTGAGTCCAGTTCTCTGAGCAAGGGGTAGGTCTTGTCTATTACATATTGGGTTTATGGAACGGTATCTGAGCTAATTTGAAACTCTTGTTTTATGTATCACCCCACCTCACCTTTCCCGTTAAGCAGCCATAGTGTGTTTTCTGCATGTGTGACTCTGTTCTGTTTTGTAATTCAGTTCAAGTGTAACGGTTTTTACATTCCCTCTATAAGTGACACCTTATGAGAAGTGTCCTTTTCTGTGTGACTTATTTCACTTAGAATCGTCTTACCTAAATCCACTCATCATGCTGCTACTAGCCTTATGACATTGATTTCATGGCTGAGTGATATTCCATTGTACATAAGGACCACAACTTTTTTATCCATTTTTCGCTTTCCTGGGATATTTAAGGTGGAATGAAGTGGAGGTCCTTGTCAACAGAGCAGCCCTAAACTTTGGGGTGCTTGTGTCTTGCTGATTTTCAATTTTCCCACTTTATCCCCCCATGCGTGGAAGTGCCCTATGCTCTCTAAGCTGTGTTTTTTAGATGTTTCAGGACACACCGTTCACTTCTCCAGAGTGGCTGTTGGCAATTTACATCCCGCCCATCAGTGTAGCAAGGCTCCCATTTCTCCATGGCCTGTCCTGCATTTCTGGTTTTGACACTTTTTTCAGCATGGCCCTTTTGACCGATGGGAAGCGAGACTTCTTTGTAGCGCTGATTTGCCTTTCCAGGTTGCTTGGTTGGCCAAAAAGGGCGTATGCGTTTTTTCCTGAATATATTCAGGAAAAAACGCATACGCCCTTTTTGGCCAAGGGCATCATTGTCAACGTTTTGCCGCTTTTCATGTGCTTTAAAGGCGATTCGAATCTACCTCCTGAAATCTGTTTCCTGCAATTCTGCCTTGATTTCAAATCCTCTTCTTTGCCTTCCCTCAATATATTTGTGGACGAGAGTTATCATTTATAACTCTGTAGGTTTGTGAATTGCAGTGCCCTGAAGCTCCATTTTACAACTCGCTTTTTCGGGAGCTGGCCGCAAAAGCGCAGGATGGCTTCAGGCCCTGTTCTGGTTCCGGGGGGCAGGCTGAGCCTCTGGTTAATTCTTCTTCCTGATGGGAAAATAGAGTGACCTGTGCCTGTCCCAACACCAAGAGCTAGTCTCTCATTGGTTCCCCGTCTTCCCGTTCATCCTCAGGACAAATTGCAACCTGTACGGAACAGGAGGTTAAAGGTGCTGAGGCTCCAAGTAGGGAGATTGCTAGTAAAGTGGCTGGAATGGCGAACCCGAGCACAAGGAGATGAGAAATGAGGTGCGTTTTAGAAACCTTTCCCCATCACACGGTGTACCATCTTCTGGGTTTCTCATGCATGTTTTCGATGTAGGAAGATGCCCTTGAACCTGGAGATTTGGGACCCTTGCGATGGGTAGCACGCAGTATTACTTTAAAGGGTCTGCGTTTGCTCACCCAACCTCACCAAACCTCTCAGCCCCAAGAGTGTCCACCCTTATGTCTCATCCAGCTGTGGGTCTAGATATGGTCAATCCAGGTTGCATCACAGCCCCTGAACGAATTGTGTAAGAATTTCTCTCTCTTTCCCTGTCTTTGTTTCATGGGTTTTTAAAAGTAATTTATTTTTATAATGGGGTTTAGCTGCTTTTCACGGCTGTGTTTATGCCGCTTTACACCCACTTGACACACTAACAGAGAGATATCAATACATAGGTTTTAAGATTATTACTAGTCAGATATATTCTTGTGCGGTGAATCGGGCGTGTTGAGTCCAGTTCTCTGAGCAAGGGGTAGGTCTTGTCTATTACATATTGGGTTTATGGAACGGTATCTGAGCTAATTTGAAACTCTTGTTTTATGTATCACCCCACCTCACCTTTCCCGTTAAGCAGCCATAGTGTGTTTTCTGCATGTGTGACTCTGTTCTGTTTTGTAATTCAGTTCAAGTGTAACGGTTTTTACATTCCCTCTATAAGTGACACCTTATGAGAAGTGTCCTTTTCTGTGTGACTTATTTCACTTAGAATCGTCTTACCTAAATCCACTCATCATGCTGCTACTAGCCTTATGACATTGATTTCATGGCTGAGTGATATTCCATTGTACATAAGGACCACAACTTTTTTATCCATTTTTCGCTTTCCTGGGATATTTAAGGTGGAATGAAGTGGAGGTCCTTGTCAACAGAGCAGCCCTAAACTTTGGGGTGCTTGTGTCTTGCTGATTTTCAATTTTCCCACTTTATCCCCCCATGCGTGGAAGTGCCCTATGCTCTCTAAGCTGTGTTTTTTAGATGTTTCAGGACACACCGTACACTTCTCCAGAGTGGCTGTTGGCAATTTACATCCCGCCCATCAGTGTAGCAAGGCTCCCATTTCTCCATGGCCTGTCCTGCATTTCTGGTTTTGACACTTTTTTCAGCATGGCCCTTTTGACCGATGGGAAGCGAGACTTCTTTGTAGCGCTGATTTGCCTTTCCAGGTTGCTTGGTTGGCCAAAAAGGGCGTATGCGTTTTTTCCTGAATATATTCAGGAAAAAACGCATACGCCCTTTTTGGCCAAGGGCATCATTGTCAACGTTTTGCCGCTTTTCATGTGCTTTAAAGGCGATTCGAATCTACCTCCTGAAATCTGTTTCCTGCAATTCTGCCTTGATTTCAAATCCTCTTCTTTGCCTTCCCTCAATATATTTGTGGACGAGAGTTATCATTTATAACTCTGTAGGTTTGTGAATTGCAGTGCCCTGAAGCTCCATTTTACAACTCGCTTTTTCGGGAGCTGGCCGCAAAAGCGCAGGATGGCTTCAGGCCCTGTTCTGGTTCCGGGGGGCAGGCTGAGCCTCTGGTTAATTCTTCTTCCTGATGGGAAAATAGAGTGACCTGTGCCTGTCCCAACACCAAGAGCTAGTCTCTCATTGGTTCCCCGTCTTCCCGTTCATCCTCAGGACAAATTGCAACCTGTACGGAACAGGAGGTTAAAGGTGCTGAGGCTCCAAGTAGGGAGATTGCTAGTAAAGTGGCTGGAATGGCGAACCCGAGCACAAGGAGATGAGAAATGAGGTGCGTTTTAGAAACCTTTCCCCATCACACGGTGTACCATCTTCTGGGTTTCTCATGCATGTTTTCGATGTAGGAAGATGCCCTTGAACCTGGAGATTTGGGACCCATGCGATGGGTAGCACGCAGTATTACTTTAAAGGGTCTGCGTTTGCTCACCCAACCTCACCAAACCTCTCAGCCCCAAGAGTGTCCACCCTTATGTCTCATCCAGCTGTGGGTCTAGATATGGTCAATCCAGGTTGCATCACAGCCCCTGAACGAATTGTGTAAGAATTTCTCTCTCTTTCCCTGTCTTTGTTTCATGGGTTTTTAAAAGTAATTTATTTTTATAATGGGGTTTAGCTGCTTTTCACGGCTGTGTTTATGCCGCTTTACACCCACTTGACACACTAACAGAGAGATATCAATACATAGGTTTTAAGATTATTACTAGTCAGATATATTCTTGTGCGGTGAATCGGGCGTGTTGAGTCCAGTTCTCTGAGCAAGGGGTAGGTCTTGTCTATTACATATTGGGTTTATGGAACGGTATCTGAGCTAATTTGAAACTCTTGTTTTATGTATCACCCCACCTCACCTTTCCCGTTAAGCAGCCATAGTGTGTTTTCTGCATGTGTGACTCTGTTCTGTTTTGTAATTCAGTTCAAGTGTAACGGTTTTTACATTCCCTCTATAAGTGACACCTTATGAGAAGTGTCCTTTTCTGTGTGACTTATTTCACTTAGAATCGTCTTACCTAAATCCACTCATCATGCTGCTACTAGCCTTATGACATTGATTTCATGGCTGAGTGATATTCCATTGTACATAAGGACCACAACTTTTTTATCCATTTTTCGCGTTCCTGGGATATTTAAGGTGGAATGAAGTGGAGGTCCTTGTCAACAGAGCAGCCCTAAACTTTGGGGTGCTTGTGTCTTGCTGATTTTCAATTTTCCCACTTTATCCCCCCATGCGTGGAAGTGCCCTATGCTCTCTAAGCTGTGTTTTTTAGATGTTTCAGGACACACCGTACCCTTCTCCAGAGTGGCTGTTGGCAATTTACATCCCGCCCATCAGTGTAGCAAGGCTCCCATTTCTCCATGGCCTGTCCTGAATTTCTGGTTTTGACACTTTTTTCAGCATGGCCATTTTGACCGATGGGAAGCGAGACTTCTTTGTAGCGCTGATTTGCCTTTCCAGGTTGCTTGGTTGGCCAAAAAGGGCGTATGCGTTTTTTCCTGAATATATTCAGGAAAAAACGCATACGCCCTTTTTGGCCAAGGGCATCATTGTCAACGTTTTGCCGCGTTTCATGTGCTTTAAAGGGGATTCGAATCTACCTCCTGAAATCTGTTTCCTGCAATTCTGCCTTGATTTGAAATCCTCTTCTTTGTCTTCCCTCAATATATTTGTGGACGAGAGTTATCATTTATAACTCTGCAGGTTTGTGATTTGCAGTGCCCAGAAGCTCCATTTTACAAGTCGCTTTTTTGGGAGCTGGCCGCAAAAGCGCAGGATGGCTTCAGGCCCTGTTCTGGTTCCGGGGGGCAGGCTGAGCCTGTGGTTAATTCTTCTTCCTGATGGGAAAATAGAGTGACCTGTGCCTGTCCCAACACCAAGAGCTAGTCTCTCATTGGTTCCCCGTCTTCCCGTTCATCCTCAGGACAAATTGCAACCTGTACGGAACAGGAGGTTAAAGGTGCTGATGCTCCAAGTAGGGAGATTGCTAGTAAAGTGGCTGGAATGGCGAACCCGAGCACAAGGAGATGAGAAATGAGGTGCGTTTTAGAAACCTTTCCCCATCACACGGTGTACCATCTTCTGGGTTTCTCATGCATGTTTTCGATGTAGGAAGATGCCCTTGAACCTGGAGATTTGGGACCCATGCGATGGGTAGCACGCAGTATTACTTTAAAGAGTCTGCGTTTGCTCACCCAACCTCACCAAACCTCTCAGCCCCAAGAGTGTCCACCCTTATGTCTCATCCAGCTGTGGGTCTAGATATGGTCAATCCAGGTTGCATCACAGCCCCTGAACGAATTGTGTAAGAATTTCTCTCTCTTTCCCTGTCTTTGTTTCATGGGTTTTTAAAAGTAATTTATTTTTATAATGGGGTTTAGCTGCTTTTTACGGCTGTGTTTATGCCGCTTTACACCCACTTGACACACTAACAGAGAGATATCAATACATAGGTTTTAAGATTATTACTAGTCAGATATATTCCTGTGCGGTGAATCGGGCGTGTTGAGTCCAGTTCTCTGAGCAAGGAGTAGGTCTTGTCTATTACATATTGGGTTTATGGAACGGTATCTGAGCTAATTTGAAACTCTTGTTTTATGTATCACCCCACCTCACCTTTCCCGTTAAGCAGCCATAGTGTGTTTTCTGCATGTGTGACTCTGTTCTGTTTTGTAATTCAGTTCAAGTGTAACGGTTTTTACATTCCCTCTATAAGTGACACCTTATGAGAAGTGTCCTTTTCTGTGTGACTTATTTCACTTAGAATCGTCGTACCTAAATCCACTCATCATGCTGCTACTAGCCTTATGACATTGATTTCATGGCTGAGTGATATTCCATTGTACATAAGGACCACAACTTTTTTATCCATTTTTCGCTTTCCTGGGATATTTAAGGTGGAATGAAGTGGAGGTCCTTGTCAACAGAGCAGCCCTAAACTTTGGGGTGCTTGTGTCTTGCTGATTTTCAATTTTCCCACTTTATCCCCCCATGCGTGGAAGTGCCCTATGCTCTCTAAGCTGTGTTTTTTAGATGTTTCAGGACACACCGTACCCTTCTCCAGAGTGGCTGTTGGCAATTTACATCCCGCCCATCAGTGTAGCAAGGCTCCCATTTCTCCATGGCCTGTCCTGCATTTCTGGTTTTGACACTTTTTTCAGCATGGCCCTTTTGACCGATGGGAAGCGAGACTTCTTTGTAGCGCTGATTTGCCTTTCCAGGTTGCTTGGTTGGCCAAAAAGGGCGTATGCGTTTTTTCCTGAATATATTCAGGAAAAAACGCATACGCCCTTTTTGGCCAAGGGCATCATTGTCAACGTTTTGCCGCTTTTCATGTGCTTTAGAGGCGATTCGAATCTACCTCCTGAAATCTGTTTCCTGCAATTCTGCCTTGATTTCAATTCCTCGTCTTTGCCTTCCCTCAATATATTTGTGGACGAGAGTTATCATTTATAACTGTGCAGGTTTGTGAATTGCAGTGCCCTGAAGCTCCATTTTACAACTCGCTTTTTCGGGAGCTGGCCGCAAAAGCGCAGGATGGCTTCAGGCCCTGTTCTGGTTCCGGGGGGCAGGCTGAGCCTCTGGTTAATTCTTCTTCCTGATGGGAAAATAGAGTGACCTGTGCCTGTCCCAACACCAAGAGCTAGTCTCTCATTGGTTCCCCGTCTTCCCGTTCATCCTCAGGACAAATTGCAACCTGTACGGAACAGGAGGTTAAAGGTGCTGAGGCTCCAAGTAGGGAGATTGCTAGTAAAGTGGCTGGAATGGCGAACCCGAGCACAAGGAGATGAGAAATGAGGTGCGTTTTAGAAACCTTTCCCCATCACACGGTGTACCATCTTCTGGGTTTCTCATGCATGTTTTCGATGTAGGAAGATGCCCTTGAACCTGGAGATTTGGGACCCATGCGATGGGTAGCACGCAGTATTACTTTAAAGGGTCTGCGTTTGCTCACCCAACCTCACCAAACCTCTCAGCCCCAAGAGTGTCCACCCTTATGTCTCATCCAGCTGTGGGTCTAGATATGGTCAATCCAGGTTGCATCACAGCCCCTGAACGAATTGTGTAAGAATTTCTCTCTCTTTCCCTGTCTTTGTTTCATGGGTTTTTAAAAGTAATTTATTTTTATAATGGGGTTTAGCTGCTTTTCACGGCTGTGTTTATGCCGCTTTACACCCACTTGACACACTAACAGAGAGATATCAATACATAGGTTTTAAGATTATTACTAGTCAGATATATTCTTGTGCGGTGAATCGGGCGTGTTGAGTCCAGTTCTCTGAGCAAGGAGTAGGTCTTGTCTATTACATATTGGGTTTATGGAATGGTATCTGAGCTAATTTGAAACTCTTGTTTTATGTATCACCCAACCTCACCTTTCCCGTTAAGCAGCCATAGTGTGTTTTCTGCATGTGTGACTCTGTTCTGTTTTGTAATTCAGTTCAAGTGTAACGGTTTTTACATTCCCTCTATAAGTGACACCTTATGAGAAGTGTCCTTTTCTGTGTGACTTATTTCACTTAGAATCGTCTTACCTAAATCCACTCATCATGCTGCTACTAGCCTTATGACATTGATTTCATGGCTGAGTGATATTCCATTGTACATAAGGACCACAACTTTTTTATCCATTTTTCGCTTTCCTGGGATATTTAAGGTGGAATGAAGTGGAGGTCCTTGTCAACAGAGCAGCCCTAAACTTTGGGGTGCTTGTGTCTTGCTGATTTTCAATTTTCCCACTTTATCCCCCCATGCGTGGAAGTGCCCTATGCTCTCTAAGCTGTGTTTTTTAGATGTTTCAGGACACACCGTACACTTCTCCAGAGTGGCTGTTGGCAATTTACATCCCGCCCATCAGTGTAGCAAGGCTCCCATTTCTCCATGGCCTGTCCTGCATTTCTGGTTTTGACACTTTTTTCAGCATGGCCCTTTTGACCGATGGGAAGCGAGACTTCTTTGTAGCGCTGATTTGCCTTTCCAGGTTGCTTGGTTGGCCAAAAAGGGCGTATGCGTTTTTTCCTGAATATATTCAGGAAAAAACGCATACGCCCTTTTTGGCCAAGGGCATCATTGTCAACGTTTTGCCGCTTTTCATGTGCTTTAAAGGGGATTCGAATCTACCTCCTGAAATCTGTTTCCTGCAATTCTGCCTTGATTTCAAATCCTCTTCTTTGCCTTCCCTCAATATATTTGTGGACGAGAGTTATCATTTATAACTCTGCAGGTTTGTGAATTGCAGTGCCCTGAAGCTCCATTTTACAAGTCGCTTTTTTGGGAGCTGGCCGCAAAAGCGCAGGATGGCTTCAGGCCCTGTTCTGGTTCCGCGGGGCAGGCTGAGCCTGTGGTTAATTCTTCTTCCTGATGGGAAAATAGAGTGACCTGTGCCTGTCCCAACACCAAGAGCTAGTCTCTCATTGGTTCCCCATCTTCCCGTTCATCCTCAGGACAAATTGCAACCTGTACGGAACAGGAGGTTAAAGGTGCTGAGGCTCCAAGTAGGGAGATTGCTAGTAAAGTGGCTGGAATGGCGAACCCGAGCACAAGGAGATGAGAAATGAGGTGCGTTTTAGAAACCTTTCCCCATCACACGGTGTACCATCTTCTGGGTTTCTCATGCATGTTTTCGATGTAGGTAGATGCCCTTGAACCTGGAGATTTGGGACCCATGCGATGGGTAGCACGCAGTATTACTTTAAAGGGTCTGCTTTTTCTCACCCAACCTCACCAAACCTCTCAGCCCCAAGAGTGTCCACCCTTATGTCTCATCCAGCTGTGGGTCTAGATATGGTCAATCCAGGTTGCATCACAGCCCCTGAACGAATTGTGTAAGAATTTCTCTCTCTTTCCCTGTCTTTGTTTCATGGGTTTTTAAAAGTAATTTATTTTTATAATGGGGTTTAGCTGCTTTTCACGGCTGTGTTTATGCCGCTTTACACCCACTTGACACACTAACAGAGAGATATCAATACATAGGTTTTAAGATTATTACTAGTCAGATATATTCTTGTGCGGTGAATCGGGCGTGTTGTGTCCAGTTCTCTGAGCAAGGAGTAGGTCTTGTCTATTACATATTGGGTTTATGGAACGGTATCTGAGCTAATTTGAAACTCTTGTTTTATGTATCACCCCACCTCACCTTTCCCGTTAAGCAGCCATAGTGTGTTTTCTGCATGTGTGACTCTGTTCTGTTTTGTAATTCAGTTCAAGTGTAACGGTTTTTACATTCCCTCTATAAGTGACACCTTATGAGAAGTGTCCTTTTCTGTGTGACTTATTTCACTTAGAATCGTCGTACCTAAATCCACTCATCATGCTGCTACTAGCCTTATGACATTGATTTCATGGCTGAGTGATATTCCATTGTACATAAGGACCACAACTTTTTTATCCATTTTTCGCTTTCCTGGGATATTTAAGGTGGAATGAAGTGGAGGTCCTTGTCAACAGAGCAGCCCTAAACTTTGGGGTGCTTGTGTCTTGCTGATTTTCAATTTTCCCACTTTATCCCCCCATGCGTGGAAGTGCCCTATGCTCTCTAAGCTGTGTTTTTTAGATGTTTCAGGACACACCGTACCCTTCTCCAGAGTGGCTGTTGGCAATTTACATCCCGCCCATCAGTGTAGCAAGGCTCCCATTTCTCCATGGCCTGTCCTGCATTTCTGGTTTTGACACTTTTTTCAGCATGGCCCTTTTGACCGATGGGAAGCGAGACTTCTTTGTAGTGCTGATTTGCCTTTCCAGGTTGCTTGGTTGGCCAAAAAGGGCGTATGCGTTTTTTCCTGAATATATTCAGGAAAAAACGCATACGCCCTTTTTGGCCAAGGGCATCATTGTCAACGTTTTGCCGCTTTTCATGTGCTTTAGAGGCGATTCGAATCTACCTCCTGAAATCTGTTTCCTGCAATTCTGCCTTGATTTCAATTCCTCGTCTTTGCCTTCCCTCAATATATTTGTGGACGAGAGTTATCATTTATAACTGTGCAGGTTTGTGAATTGCAGTGCCCTGAAGCTCCATTTTACAACTCGCTTTTTCGGGAGCTGGCCGCAAAAGCGCAGGATGGCTTCAGGCCCTGTTCTGGTTCCGGGTGGCAGGCTGAGCCTCTGGTTAATTCTTCTTCCTGATGGGAAAATAGAGTGACCTGTGCCTGTCCCAACACCAAGAGCTAGTCTCTCATTGGTTCCCCGTCTTCCCGTTCATCCTCAGGACAAATTGCAACCTGTACGGAACAGGAGGTTAAAGGTGCTGAGGCTCCAAGTAGGGAGATTGCTAGTAAAGTGGCTGGAATGGCGAACCCGAGCACAAGGAGATGAGAAATGAGGTGCGTTTTAGAAACCTTTCCCCATCACACGGTGTACCATCTTCTGGGTTTCTCATGCATGTTTTCGATGTAGGAAGATGCCCTTGAACCTGGAGATTTGGGACCCATGCGATGGGTAGCACGCAGTATTACTTTAAAGGGTCTGCGTTTGCTCACCCAATCTCAGCAAACCTCTCAGCCCCAAGAGTGTCCACCCTTATGTCTCATCCAGCTGTGGGTCTAGATATGGTCAATCCAGGTTGCATCACAGCCCCTGAACGAATTGTGTAAGAATTTCTCTCTCTTTCCCTGTCTTTGTTTCATGGGTTTTTAAAAGTAATTTATTTTTATAATGGGGTTTAGCTGCTTTTCACGGCTGTGTTTATGCCGCTTTACACCCACTTGACACACTAACAGAGAGATATCAATACATAGGTTTTAAGATTATTACTAGTCAGATATATTCTTGTGCGGTGAATCGGGCGTGTTGAGTCCAGTTCTCTGAGCAAGGAGTAGGTCTTGTCTATTACATATTGGGTTTATGGAACGGTATCTGAGCTAATTTGAAACTCTTGTTTTATGTATCACCCCACCTCACCTTTCCCGTTAAGCAGCCATAGTGTGTTTTCTGCATGTGTGACTCTGTTCTGTTTTGTAATTCAGTTCAAGTGTAACGGTTTTTACATTCCCTCTATAAGTGACACCTTATGAGAAGTGTCCTTTTCTGTGTGACTTATTTCACTTAGAATCGTCTTACCTAAATCCACTCATCATGCTGCTACTAGCCTTATGACATTGATTTCATGGCTGAGTGATATTCCATTGTACATAAGGACCACAACTTTTTTATCCATTTTTCGCTTTCCTGGGATATTTAAGGTGGAATGAAGTGGAGGTCCTTGTCAACAGAGCAGCCCTAAACTTTGGGGTGCTTGTGTCTTGCTGATTTTCAATTTTCCCACTTTATCCCCCCATGCGTGGAAGTGCCCTATGCTCTCTAAGCTGTGTTTTTTAGATGTTTCAGGACACACCGTACACTTCTCCAGAGTGGCTGTTGGCAATTTACATCCCGCCCATCAGTGTAGCAAGGCTCCCATTTCTCCATGGCCTGTCCTGCATTTCTGGTTTTGACAATTTTTTCAGCATGGCCCTTTTGACCGATGGGAAGCGAGACTTCTTTGTAGCGCTGATTTGCCTTTCCAGGTTGCTTGGTTGGCCAAAAAGGGCGTATGCGTTTTTTCCTGAATATATTCAGGAAAAAACGCATACGCCCTTTTTGGCCAAGGGCATCATTGTCAACGTTTTGCCGCTTTTCATGTGCTTTAGAGGCGATTCGAATCTACCTCCTGAAATCTGTTTCCTGCAATTCTGCCTTGATTTCAATTCCTCGTCTTTGCCTTCCCTCAATATATTTGTGGACGAGAGTTATCATTTATAACTGTGCAGGTTTGTGAATTGCAGTGCCCTGAATCTCCATTTTACAACTCGCTTTTTCGGGAGCTGGCCGCAAAAGCGCAGGATGGCTTCAGGCCCTGTTCTGGTTCCGGGGGGCAGGCTGAGCCTGTGGTTAATTCTTCTTCCTGATGGGAAAATAGAGTGACCTGTGCCTGTCCCAACACCAAGAGCTAGTCTCTCATTGGTTCCCCGTCTTCCCGTTCATCCTCAGGACAAATTGCAACCTGTACGGAACAGGAGGTTAAAGGTGCTGAGGCTCCAAGTAGGGAGATTGCTAGTAAAGTGGCTGGAATGGCGAACCCGAGCACAAGGAGATGAGAAATGAGGTGCGTTTTAGAAACCTTTCCCCATCACACGGTGTACCATCTTCTGGGTTTCTCATGCATGTTTTCGATGTAGGAAGATGCCCTTGAACCTGGAGATTTGGGACCCATGCGATGGGTAGCACGCAGTATTACTTTAAAGGGTCTGCGTTTGCTCACCCAACCTCACCAAACCTCTCAGCCCCAAGAGTGTCCACCCTTATGTCTCATCCAGCTGTGGGTCTAGATATGGTCAATCCAGGTTGCATCACAGCCCCTGAACGAATTGTGTAAGAATTTCTCTCTCTTTCCCTGTCTTTGTTTCATGGGTTTTTAAAAGTAATTTATTTTTATAATGGGGTTTAGCTGCTTTTCACGGCTGTGTTTATGCCGCTTTACACCCACTTGACACACTAACAGAGAGATATCAATACATAGGTTTTAAGATTATTACTAGTCAGATATATTCTTGTGCGGTGAATCGGGCGTGTTGAGTCCAGTTCTCTGAGCAAGGAGTAGGTCTTGTCTATTACATATTGGGTTTATGGAACGGTATCTGAGCTAATTTGAAACTCTTGTTTTATGTATCACCCCACCTCACCTTTCCCGTTAAGCAGCCATAGTGTGTTTTCTGCATGTGTGACTCTGTTCTGTTTTGTAATTCAGTTCAAGTGTAACGGTTTTTACATTCCCTCTATAAGTGACACCTTATGAGAAGTGTCCTTTTCTGTGTGACTTATTTCACTTAGAATCGTCTTACCTAAATCCACTCATCATGCTGCTACTAGCCTTATGACATTGATTTCATGGCTGAGTGATATTCCATTGTACATAAGGACCACAACTTTTTTATCCATTTTTCGCTTTCCTGGGATATTTAAGGTGGAATGAAGTGGAGGTCCTTGTCAACAGAGCAGCCCTAAACTTTGGGGTGCTTGTGTCTTGCTGATTTTCAATTTTCCCACTTTATCCCCCCATGCGTGGAAGTGCCCTATGCTCTCTAAGCTGTGTTTTTTAGATGTTTCAGGACACACCGTACACTTCTCCAGAGTGGCTGTTGGCAATTTACATCCCGCCCATCAGTGTAGCAAGGCTCCCATTTCTCCATGGCCTGTCCTGCATTTCTGGTTTTGACACTTTTTTCAGCATGGCCCTTTTGACCGATGGGAAGCGAGACTTCTTTGTAGCGCTGATTTGCCTTTCCAGGTTGCTTGGTTGGCCAAAAAGGGCGTATGCGTTTTTTCCTGAATATATTCAGGAAAAAACGCATACGCCCTTTTTGGCCAAGGGCATCATTGTCAACGTTTTGCCGCTTTTCATGTGCTTTAAAGGCGATTCGAATCTACCTCCTGAAATCTGTTTCCTGCAATTCTGCCTTGATTTCAAATCCTCTTCTTTGCCTTCCCTCAATATATTTGTGGACGAGAGTTATCATTTATAACTCTGTAGGTTTGTGAATTGCAGTGCCCTGAAGCTCCATTTTACAACTCGCTTTTTCGGGAGCTGGCCGCAAAAGCGCAGGATGGCTTCAGGCCCTGTTCTGGTTCCGGGGGGCAGGCTGAGCCTCTGGTTAATTCTTCTTCCTGATGGGAAAATAGAGTGACCTGTGCCTGTCCCAACACCAAGAGCTAGTCTCTCATTGGTTCCCCGTCTTCCCGTTCATCCTCAGGACAAATTGCAACCTGTACGGAACAGGAGGTTAAAGGTGCTGAGGCTCCAAGTAGGGAGATTGCTAGTAAAGTGGCTGGAATGGCGAACCCGAGCACAAGGAGATGAGAAATGAGGTGCGTTTTAGAAACCTTTCCCCATCACACGGTGTACCATCTTCTGGGTTTCTCATGCATGTTTTCGATGTAGGAAGATGCCCTTGAACCTGGAGATTTGGGACCCATGCGATGGGTAGCACGCAGTATTACTTTAAAGGGTCTGCGTTTGCTCACCCAACCTCACCAAACCTCTCAGCCCCAAGAGTGTCCACCCTTATGTCTCATCCAGCTGTGGGTCTAGATATGGTCAATCCAGGTTGCATCACAGCCCCTGAACGAATTGTGTAAGAATTTCTCTCTCTTTCCCTGTCTTTGTTTCATGGGTTTTTAAAAGTAATTTATTTTTATAATGGGGTTTAGCTGCTTTTCACGGCTGTCTTTATGCCGCTTTACACCCACTTGACACACTAACAGAGAGATATCAATACATAGGTTTTAAGATTATTACTAGTCAGATATATTCTTGTGCGGTGAATCGGGCATGTTGAGTCCAGTTCTCTGAGCAAGGGGTAGGTCTTGTCTATTACATATTGGGTTTATGGAACGGTATCTGAGCTAATTTGAAACTCTTGTTTTATGTATCACCCCACCTCACCTTTCCCGTTAAGCAGCCATAGTGTGTTTTCTGCATGTGTGACTCTGTTCTGTTTTGTAATTCAGTTCAAGTGTAACGGTTTTTACATTCCCTCTATAAGTGACACCTTATGAGAAGTGTCCTTTTCTGTGTGACTTATTTCACTTAGAATCGTCTTACCTAAATCCACTCATCATGCTGCTACTAGCCTTATGACATTGATTTCATGGCTGAGTGATATTCCATTGTACATAAGGACCACAACTTTTTTATCCATTTTTCGCTTTCCTGGGATATTTAAGGTGGAATGAAGTGGAGGTCCTTGTCAACAGAGCAGCCCTAAACTTTGGGGTGCTTGTGTCTTGCTGATTTTCAATTTTCCCACTTTATCCCCCCATGCGTGGAAGTGCCCTATGCTCTCTAAGCTGTGTTTTTTAGATGTTTCAGGACACACCGTTCACTTCTCCAGAGTGGCTGTTGGCAATTTACATCCCGCCCATCAGTGTAGCAAGGCTCCCATTTCTCCATGGCCTGTCCTGCATTTCTGGTTTTGACACTTTTTTCAGCATGGCCCTTTTGACCGATGGGAAGCGAGACTTCTTTGTAGCGCTGATTTGCCTTTCCAGGTTGCTTGGTTGGCCAAAAAGGGCGTATGCGTTTTTTCCTGAATATATTCAGGAAAAAACGCATACGCCCTTTTTGGCCAAGGGCATCATTGTCAACGTTTTGCCGCTTTTCATGTGCTTTAAAGGCGATTCGAATCTACCTCCTGAAATCTGTTTCCTGCAATTCTGCCTTGATTTCAAATCCTCTTCTTTGCCTTCCCTCAATATATTTGTGGACGAGAGTTATCATTTATAACTCTGTAGGTTTGTGAATTGCAGTGCCCTGAAGCTCCATTTTACAACTCGCTTTTTCGGGAGCTGGCCGCAAAAGCGCAGGATGGCTTCAGGCCCTGTTCTGGTTCCGGGGGGCAGGCTGAGCCTCTGGTTAATTCTTCTTCCTGATGGGAAAATAGAGTGACCTGTGCCTGTCCCAACACCAAGAGCTAGTCTCTCATTGGTTCCCCGTCTTCCCGTTCATCCTCAGGACAAATTGCAACCTGTACGGAACAGGAGGTTAAAGGTGCTGAGGCTCCAAGTAGGGAGATTGCTAGTAAAGTGGCTGGAATGGCGAACCCGAGCACAAGGAGATGAGAAATGAGGTGCGTTTTAGAAACCTTTCCCCATCACACGGTGTACCATCTTCTGGGTTTCTCATGCATGTTTTCGATGTAGGAAGATGCCCTTGAACCTGGAGATTTGGGACCCATGCGATGGGTAGCACGCAGTATTACTTTAAAGGGTCTGCGTTTGCTCACCCAACCTCACCAAACCTCTCAGCCCCAAGAGTGTCCACCCTTATGTCTCATCCAGCTGTGGGTCTAGATATGGTCAATCCAGGTTGCATCACAGCCCCTGAACGAATTGTGTAAGAATTTCTCTCTCTTTCCCTGTCTTTGTTTCATGGGTTTTTAAAAGTAATTTATTTTTATAATGGGGTTTAGCTGCTTTTCACGGCTGTGTTTATGCCGCTTTACACCCACTTGACACACTAACAGAGAGATATCAATACATAGGTTTTAAGATTATTACTAGTCAGATATATTCTTGTGCGGTGAATCGGGCGTGTTGAGTCCAGTTCTCTGAGCAAGGGGTAGGTCTTGTCTATTACATATTGGGTTTATGGAACGGTATCTGAGCTAATTTGAAACTCTTGTTTTATGTATCACCCCACCTCACCTTTCCCGTTAAGCAGCCATAGTGTGTTTTCTGCATGTGTGACTCTGTTCTGTTTTGTAATTCAGTTCAAGTGTAACGGTTTTTACATTCCCTCTATAAGTGACACCTTATGAGAAGTGTCCTTTTCTGTGTGACTTATTTCACTTAGAATCGTCTTACCTAAATCCACTCATCATGCTGCTACTAGCCTTATGACATTGATTTCATGGCTGAGTGATATTCCATTGTACATAAGGACCACAACTTTTTTATCCATTTTTCGCTTTCCTGGGATATTTAAGGTGGAATGAAGTGGAGGTCCTTGTCAACAGAGCAGCCCTAAACTTTGGGGTGCTTGTGTCTTGCTGATTTTCAATTTTCCCACTTTATCCCCCCATGCGTGGAAGTGCCCTATGCTCTCTAAGCTGTGTTTTTTAGATGTTTCAGGACACACCGTACACTTCTCCAGAGTGGCTGTTGGCAATTTACATCCCGCCCATCAGTGTAGCAAGGCTCCCATTTCTCCATGGCCTGTCCTGCATTTCTGGTTTTGACACTTTTTTCAGCATGGCCCTTTTGACCGATGGGAAGCGAGACTTCTTTGTAGCGCTGATTTGCCTTTCCAGGTTGCTTGGTTGGCCAAAAAGGGCGTATGCGTTTTTTCCTGAATATATTCAGGAAAAAACGCATACGCCCTTTTTGGCCAAGGGCATCATTGTCAACGTTTTGCCGCTTTTCATGTGCTTTAAAGGCGATTCGAATCTACCTCCTGAAATCTGTTTCCTGCAATTCTGCCTTGATTTCAAATCCTCTTCTTTGCCTTCCCTCAATATATTTGTGGACGAGAGTTATCATTTATAACTCTGTAGGTTTGTGAATTGCAGTGCCCTGAAGCTCCATTTTACAACTCGCTTTTTCGGGAGCTGGCCGCAAAAGCGCAGGATGGCTTCAGGCCCTGTTCTGGTTCCGGGGGGCAGGCTGAGCCTCTGGTTAATTCTTCTTCCTGATGGGAAAATAGAGTGACCTGTGCCTGTCCCAACACCAAGAGCTAGTCTCTCATTGGTTCCCCGTCTTCCCGTTCATCCTCAGGACAAATTGCAACCTGTACGGAACAGGAGGTTAAAGGTGCTGAGGCTCCAAGTAGGGAGATTGCTAGTAAAGTGGCTGGAATGGCGAACCCGAGCACAAGGAGATGAGAAATGAGGTGCGTTTTAGAAACCTTTCCCCATCACACGGTGTACCATCTTCTGGGTTTCTCATGCATGTTTTCGATGTAGGAAGATGCCCTTGAACCTGGAGATTTGGGACCCATGCGATGGGTAGCACGCAGTATTACTTTAAAGGGTCTGCGTTTGCTCACCCAACCTCACCAAACCTCTCAGCCCCAAGAGTGTCCACCCTTATGTCTCATCCAGCTGTGGGTCTAGATATGGTCAATCCAGGTTGCATCACAGCCCCTGAACGAATTGTGTAAGAATTTCTCTCTCTTTCCCTGTCTTTGTTTCATGGGTTTTTAAAAGTAATTTATTTTTATAATGGGGTTTAGCTGCTTTTCACGGCTGTGTTTATGCCGCTTTACACCCACTTGACACACTAACAGAGAGATATCAATACATAGGTTTTAAGATTATTACTAGTCAGATATATTCTTGTGCGGTGAATCGGGCGTGTTGAGTCCAGTTCTCTGAGCAAGGAGTAGGTCTTGTCTATTACATATTGGGTTTATGGAACGGTATCTGAGCTAATTTGAAACTCTTGTTTTATGTATCACCCCACCTCACCTTTCCCGTTAAGCAGCCATAGTGTGTTTTCTGCATGTGTGACTCTGTTCTGTTTTGTAATTCAGTTCAAGTGTAACGGTTTTTACATTCCCTCTATAAGTGACACCTTATGAGAAGTGTCCTTTTCTGTGTGACTTATTTCACTTAGAATCGTCTTACCTAAATCCACTCATCATGCTGCTACTAGCCTTATGACATTGATTTCATGGCTGAGTGATATTCCATTGTACATAAGGACCACAACTTTTTTATCCATTTTTCGCTTTCCTGGGATATTTAAGGTGGAATGAAGTGGAGGTCCTTGTCAACAGAGCAGCCCTAAACTTTGGGGTGCTTGTGTCTTGCTGATTTTCAATTTTCCCACTTTATCCCCCCATGCGTGGAAGTGCCCTATGCTCTCTAAGCTGTGTTTTTTAGATGTTTCAGGACACACCGTACACTTCTCCAGAGTGGCTGTTGGCAATTTACATCCCGCCCATCAGTGTAGCAAGGCTCCCATTTCTCCATGGCCTGTCCTGCATTTCTGGTTTTGACACTTTTTTCAGCATGGCCCTTTTGACCGATGGGAAGCGAGACTTCTTTGTAGCGCTGATTTGCCTTTCCAGGTTGCTTGGTTGGCCAAAAAGGGCGTATGCGTTTTTTCCTGAATATATTCAGGAAAAAACGCATACGCCCTTTTTGGCCAAGGGCATCATTGTCAACGTTTTGCCGCTTTTCATGTGCTTTAAAGGCGATTCGAATCTACCTCCTGAAATCTGTTTCCTGCAATTCTGCCTTGATTTCAAATCCTCTTCTTTGCCTTCCCTCAATATATTTGTGGACGAGAGTTATCATTTATAACTCTGTAGGTTTGTGAATTGCAGTGCCCTGAAGCTCCATTTTACAACTCGCTTTTTCGGGAGCTGGCCGCAAAAGCGCAGGATGGCTTCAGGCCCTGTTCTGGTTCCGGGGGGCAGGCTGAGCCTCTGGTTAATTCTTCTTCCTGATGGGAAAATAGAGTGACCTGTGCCTGTCCCAACACCAAGAGCTAGTCTCTCATTGGTTCCCCGTCTTCCCGTTCATCCTCAGGACAAATTGCAACCTGTACGGAACAGGAGGTTAAAGGTGCTGAGGCTCCAAGTAGGGAGATTGCTAGTAAAGTGGCTGGAATGGCGAACCCGAGCACAAGGAGATGAGAAATGAGGTGCGTTTTAGAAACCTTTCCCCATCACACGGTGTACCATCTTCTGGGTTTCTCATGCATGTTTTCGATGTAGGAAGATGCCCTTGAACCTGGAGATTTGGGACCCATGCGATGGGTAGCACGCAGTATTACTTTAAAGGGTCTGCGTTTGCTCACCCAACCTCACCAAACCTCTCAGCCCCAAGAGTGTCCACCCTTATGTCTCATCCAGCTGTGGGTCTAGATATGGTCAATCCAGGTTGCATCACAGCCCCTGAACGAATTGTGTAAGAATTTCTCTCTCTTTCCCTGTCTTTGTTTCATGGGTTTTTAAAAGTAATTTATTTTTATAATGGGGTTTAGCTGCTTTTCACGGCTGTGTTTATGCCGCTTTACACCCACTTGACACACTAACAGAGAGATATCAATACATAGGTTTTAAGATTATTACTAGTCAGATATATTCTTGTGCGGTGAATCGGGCATGTTGAGTCCAGTTCTCTGAGCAAGGGGTAGGTCTTGTCTATTACATATTGGGTTTATGGAACGGTATCTGAGCTAATTTGAAACTCTTGTTTTATGTATCACCCCACCTCACCTTTCCCGTTAAGCAGCCATAGTGTGTTTTCTGCATGTGTGACTCTGTTCTGTTTTGTAATTCAGTTCAAGTGTAACGGTTTTTACATTCCCTCTATAAGTGACACCTTATGAGAAGTGTCCTTTTCTGTGTGACTTATTTCACTTAGAATCGTCTTACCTAAATCCACTCATCATGCTGCTACTAGCCTTATGACATTGATTTCATGGCTGAGTGATATTCCATTGTACATAAGGACCACAACTTTTTTATCCATTTTTCGCTTTCCTGGGATATTTAAGGTGGAATGAAGTGGAGGTCCTTGTCAACAGAGCAGCCCTAAACTTTGGGGTGCTTGTGTCTTGCTGATTTTCAATTTTCCCACTTTATCCCCCCATGCGTGGAAGTGCCCTATGCTCTCTAAGCTGTGTTTTTTAGATGTTTCAGGACACACCGTTCACTTCTCCAGAGTGGCTGTTGGCAATTTACATCCCGCCCATCAGTGTAGCAAGGCTCCCATTTCTCCATGGCCTGTCCTGCATTTCTGGTTTTGACACTTTTTTCAGCATGGCCCTTTTGACCGATGGGAAGCGAGACTTCTTTGTAGCGCTGATTTGCCTTTCCAGGTTGCTTGGTTGGCCAAAAAGGGCGTATGCGTTTTTTCCTGAATATATTCAGGAAAAAACGCATACGCCCTTTTTGGCCAAGGGCATCATTGTCAACGTTTTGCCGCTTTTCATGTGCTTTAAAGGCGATTCGAATCTACCTCCTGAAATCTGTTTCCTGCAATTCTGCCTTGATTTCAAATCCTCTTCTTTGCCTTCCCTCAATATATTTGTGGACGAGAGTTATCATTTATAACTCTGTAGGTTTGTGAATTGCAGTGCCCTGAAGCTCCATTTTACAACTCGCTTTTTCGGGAGCTGGCCGCAAAAGCGCAGGATGGCTTCAGGCCCTGTTCTGGTTCCGGGGGGCAGGCTGAGCCTCTGGTTAATTCTTCTTCCTGATGGGAAAATAGAGTGACCTGTGCCTGTCCCAACACCAAGAGCTAGTCTCTCATTGGTTCCCCGTCTTCCCGTTCATCCTCAGGACAAATTGCAACCTGTACGGAACAGGAGGTTAAAGGTGCTGAGGCTCCAAGTAGGGAGATTGCTAGTAAAGTGGCTGGAATGGCGAACCCGAGCACAAGGAGATGAGAAATGAGGTGCGTTTTAGAAACCTTTCCCCATCACACGGTGTACCATCTTCTGGGTTTCTCATGCATGTTTTCGATGTAGGAAGATGCCCTTGAACCTGGAGATTTGGGACCCATGCGATGGGTAGCACGCAGTATTACTTTAAAGGGTCTGCGTTTGCTCACCCAACCTCACCAAACCTCTCAGCCCCAAGAGTGTCCACCCTTATGTCTCATCCAGCTGTGGGTCTAGATATGGTCAATCCAGGTTGCATCACAGCCCCTGAACGAATTGTGTAAGAATTTCTCTCTCTTTCCCTGTCTTTGTTTCATGGGTTTTTAAAAGTAATTTATTTTTATAATGGGGTTTAGCTGCTTTTCACGGCTGTGTTTATGCCGCTTTACACCCACTTGACACACTAACAGAGAGATATCAATACATAGGTTTTAAGATTATTACTAGTCAGATATATTCTTGTGCGGTGAATCGGGCGTGTTGAGTCCAGTTCTCTGAGCAAGGGGTAGGTCTTGTCTATTACATATTGGGTTTATGGAACGGTATCTGAGCTAATTTGAAACTCTTGTTTTATGTATCACCCCACCTCACCTTTCCCGTTAAGCAGCCATAGTGTGTTTTCTGCATGTGTGACTCTGTTCTGTTTTGTAATTCAGTTCAAGTGTAACGGTTTTTACATTCCCTCTATAAGTGACACCTTATGAGAAGTGTCCTTTTCTGTGTGACTTATTTCACTTAGAATCGTCTTACCTAAATCCACTCATCATGCTGCTACTAGCCTTATGACATTGATTTCATGGCTGAGTGATATTCCATTGTACATAAGGACCACAACTTTTTTATCCATTTTTCGCTTTCCTGGGATATTTAAGGTGGAATGAAGTGGAGGTCCTTGTCAACAGAGCAGCCCTAAACTTTGGGGTGCTTGTGTCTTGCTGATTTTCAATTTTCCCACTTTATCCCCCCATGCGTGGAAGTGCCCTATGCTCTCTAAGCTGTGTTTTTTAGATGTTTCAGGACACACCGTACACTTCTCCAGAGTGGCTGTTGGCAATTTACATCCCGCCCATCAGTGTAGCAAGGCTCCCATTTCTCCATGGCCTGTCCTGCATTTCTGGTTTTGACACTTTTTTCAGCATGGCCCTTTTGACCGATGGGAAGCGAGACTTCTTTGTAGCGCTGATTTGCCTTTCCAGGTTGCTTGGTTGGCCAAAAAGGGCGTATGCGTTTTTTCCTGAATATATTCAGGAAAAAACGCATACGCCCTTTTTGGCCAAGGGCATCATTGTCAACGTTTTGCCGCTTTTCATGTGCTTTAAAGGCGATTCGAATCTACCTCCTGAAATCTGTTTCCTGCAATTCTGCCTTGATTTCAAATCCTCTTCTTTGCCTTCCCTCAATATATTTGTGGACGAGAGTTATCATTTATAACTCTGTAGGTTTGTGAATTGCAGTGCCCTGAAGCTCCATTTTACAACTCGCTTTTTCGGGAGCTGGCCGCAAAAGCGCAGGATGGCTTCAGGCCCTGTTCTGGTTCCGGGGGGCAGGCTGAGCCTCTGGTTAATTCTTCTTCCTGATGGGAAAATAGAGTGACCTGTGCCTGTCCCAACACCAAGAGCTAGTCTCTCATTGGTTCCCCGTCTTCCCGTTCATCCTCAGGACAAATTGCAACCTGTACGGAACAGGAGGTTAAAGGTGCTGAGGCTCCAAGTAGGGAGATTGCTAGTAAAGTGGCTGGAATGGCGAACCCGAGCACAAGGAGATGAGAAATGAGGTGCGTTTTAGAAACCTTTCCCCATCACACGGTGTACCATCTTCTGGGTTTCTCATGCATGTTTTCGATGTAGGAAGATGCCCTTGAACCTGGAGATTTGGGACCCATGCGATGGGTAGCACGCAGTATTACTTTAAAGGGTCTGCGTTTGCTCACCCAACCTCACCAAACCTCTCAGCCCCAAGAGTGTCCACCCTTATGTCTCATCCAGCTGTGGGTCTAGATATGGTCAATCCAGGTTGCATCACAGCCCCTGAACGAATTGTGTAAGAATTTCTCTCTCTTTCCCTGTCTTTGTTTCATGGGTTTTTAAAAGTAATTTATTTTTATAATGGGGTTTAGCTGCTTTCCACGGCTGTGTTTATGCCGCTTTACACCCACTTGACACACTAACAGAGAGATATCAATACATAGGTTTTAAGATTATTACTAGTCAGATATATTCTTGTGCGGTGAATCGGGCGTGTTGAGTCCAGTTCTCTGAGCAAGGGGTAGGTCTTGTCTATTACATATTGGGTTTATGGAACGGTATCTGAGCTAATTTGAAACTCTTGTTTTATGTATCACCCCACCTCACCTTTCCCGTTAAGCAGCCATAGTGTGTTTTCTGCATGTGTGACTCTGTTCTGTTTTGTAATTCAGTTCAAGTGTAACAGTTTTTACATTCCCTCTATAAGTGACACCTTATGAGAAGTGTCCTTTTCTGTGTGACTTATTTCACTTAGAATCGTCTTACCTAAATCCACTCATCATGCTGCTACTAGCCTTATGACATTGATTTCATGGCTGAGTGATATTCCATTGTACATAAGGACCACAACGTTTTTATCCATTTTTCGCTTTCCTGGGATATTTAAGGTGGAATGAAGTGGAGGTCCTTGTCAACAGAGCAGCCCTAAACTTTGGGGTGCTTGTGTCTTGCTGATTTTCAATTTTCCCACTTTATCCCCCCATGCGTGGAAGTGCCCTATGCTCTCTAAGCTGTGTTTTTTAGATGTTTCAGGACACACCGTACACTTCTCCAGAGTGGCTGTTGGCAATTTACATCCCGCCCATCAGTGTAGCAAGGCTCCCATTTCTCCATGGCCTGTCCTGCATTTCTGGTTTTGACACTTTTTTCAGCATGGCCCTTTTGACCGATGGGAAGCGAGACTTCTTTGTAGCGCTGATTTGCCTTTCCAGGTTGCTTGGTTGGCCAAAAAGGGCGTATGCGTTTTTTCCTGAATATATTCAGGAAAAAACGCATACGCCCTTTTTGGCCAAGGGCATCATTGTCAACGTTTTGCCGCTTTTCATGTGCTTTAAAGGCGATTCGAATCTACCTCCTGAAATCTGTTTCCTGCAATTCTGCCTTGATTTCAAATCCTCTTCTTTGCCTTCCCTCAATATATTTGTGGACGAGAGTTATCATTTATAACTCTGTAGGTTTGTGAATTGCAGTGCCCTGAAGCTCCATTTTACAACTCGCTTTTTCGGGAGCTGGCCGCAAAAGCGCAGGATGGCTTCAGGCCCTGTTCTGGTTCCGGGGGGCAGGCTGAGCCTCTGGTTAATTCTTCTTCCTGATGGGAAAATAGAGTGACCTGTGCCTGTCCCAACACCAAGAGCTAGTCTCTCATTGGTTCCCCGTCTTCCCGTTCATCCTCAGGACAAATTGCAACCTGTACGGAACAGGAGGTTAAAGGTGCTGAGGCTCCAAGTAGGGAGATTGCTAGTAAAGTGGCTGGAATGGCGAACCCGAGCACAAGGAGATGAGAAATGAGGTGCGTTTTAGAAACCTTTCCCCATCACACGGTGTACCATCTTCTGGGTTTCTCATGCATGTTTTCGATGTAGGAAGATGCCCTTGAACCTGGAGATTTGGGACCCATGCGATGGGTAGCACGCAGTATTACTTTAAAGGGTCTGCGTTTGCTCACCCAACCTCACCAAACCTCTCAGCCCCAAGAGTGTCCACCCTTATGTCTCATCCAGCTGTGGGTCTAGATATGGTCAATCCAGGTTGCATCACAGCCCCTGAACGAATTGTGTAAGAATTTCTCTCTCTTTCCCTGTCTTTGTTTCATGGGTTTTTAAAAGTAATTTATTTTTATAATGGGGTTTAGCTGCTTTCCACGGCTGTGTTTATGCCGCTTTACACCCACTTGACACACTAACAGAGAGATATCAATACATAGGTTTTAAGATTATTACTAGTCAGATATATTCTTGTGCGGTGAATCGGGCGTGTTGAGTCCAGTTCTCTGAGCAAGGGGTAGGTCTTGTCTATTACATATTGGGTTTATGGAACGGTATCTGAGCTAATTTGAAACTCTTGTTTTATGTATCACCCCACCTCACCTTTCCCGTTAAGCAGCCATAGTGTGTTTTCTGCATGTGTGACTCTGTTCTGTTTTGTAATTCAGTTCAAGTGTAACGGTTTTTACATTCCCTCTATAAGTGACACCTTATGAGAAGTGTCCTTTTCTGTGTGACTTATTTCACTTAGAATCGTCTTACCTAAATCCACTCATCATGCTGCTACTAGCCTTATGACATTGATTTCATGGCTGAGTGATATTCCATTGTACATAAGGACCACAACTTTTTTATCCATTTTTCGCTTTCCTGGGATATTTAAGGTGGAATGAAGTGGAGGTCCTTGTCAACAGAGCAGCCCTAAACTTTGGGGTGCTTGTGTCTTGCTGATTTTCAATTTTCCCACTTTATCCCCCCATGCGTGGAAGTGCCCTATGCTCTCTAAGCTGTGTTTTTTAGATGTTTCAGGACACACCGTACACTTCTCCAGAGTGGCTGTTGGCAATTTACATCCCGCCCATCAGTGTAGCAAGGCTCCCATTTCTCCATGGCCTGTCCTGCATTTCTGGTTTTGACACTTTTTTCAGCATGGCCCTTTTGACCGATGGGAAGCGAGACTTCTTTGTAGCGCTGATTTGCCTTTCCAGGTTGCTTGGTTGGCCAAAAAGGGCGTATGCGTTTTTTCCTGAATATATTCAGGAAAAAACGCATACGCCCTTTTTGGCCAAGGGCATCATTGTCAACGTTTTGCCGCTTTTCATGTGCTTTAAAGGCGATTCGAATCTACCTCCTGAAATCTGTTTCCTGCAATTCTGCCTTGATTTCAAATCCTCTTCTTTGCCTTCCCTCAATATATTTGTGGACGAGAGTTATCATTTATAACTCTGTAGGTTTGTGAATTGCAGTGCCCTGAAGCTCCATTTTACAACTCGCTTTTTCGGGAGCTGGCCGCAAAAGCGCAGGATGGCTTCAGGCCCTGTTCTGGTTCCGGGGGGCAGGCTGAGCCTCTGGTTAATTCTTCTTCCTGATGGGAAAATAGAGTGACCTGTGCCTGTCCCAACACCAAGAGCTAGTCTCTCATTGGTTCCCCGTCTTCCCGTTCATCCTCAGGACAAATTGCAACCTGTACGGAACAGGAGGTTAAAGGTGCTGAGGCTCCAAGTAGGGAGATTGCTAGTAAAGTGGCTGGAATGGCGAACCCGAGCACAAGGAGATGAGAAATGAGGTGCGTTTTAGAAACCTTTCCCCATCACACGGTGTACCATCTTCTGGGTTTCTCATGCATGTTTTCGATGTAGGAAGATGCCCTTGAACCTGGAGATTTGGGACCCATGCGATGGGTAGCACGCAGTATTACTTTAAAGGGTCTGCATTTGCTCACCCAACCTCACCAAACCTCTCAGCCCCAAGAGTGTCCACCCTTATGTCTCATCCAGCTGTGGGTCTAGATATGGTCAATCCAGGTTGCATCACAGCCCCTGAACGAATTGTGTAAGAATTTCTCTCTCTTTCCCTGTCTTTGTTTCATGGGTTTTTAAAAGTAATTTATTTTTATAATGGGGTTTAGCTGCTTTCCACGGCTGTGTTTATGCCGCTTTACACCCACTTGACACACTAACAGAGAGATATCAATACATAGGTTTTAAGATTATTACTAGTCAGATATATTCTTGTGCGGTGAATCGGGCGTGTTGAGTCCAGTTCTCTGAGCAAGGGGTAGGTCTTGTCTATTACATATTGGGTTTATGGAACGGTATCTGAGCTAATTTGAAACTCTTGTTTTATGTATCACCCCACCTCACCTTTCCCGTTAAGCAGCCATAGTGTGTTTTCTGCATGTGTGACTCTGTTCTGTTTTGTAATTCAGTTCAAGTGTAACAGTTTTTACATTCCCTCTATAAGTGACACCTTATGAGAAGTGTCCTTTTCTGTGTGACTTATTTCACTTAGAATCGTCTTACCTAAATCCACTCATCATGCTGCTACTAGCCTTATGACATTGATTTCATGGCTGAGTGATATTCCATTGTACATAAGGACCACAACGTTTTTATCCATTTTTCGCTTTCCTGGGATATTTAAGGTGGAATGAAGTGGAGGTCCTTGTCAACAGAGCAGCCCTAAACTTTGGGGTGCTTGTGTCTTGCTGATTTTCAATTTTCCCACTTTATCCCCCCATGCGTGGAAGTGCCCTATGCTCTCTAAGCTGTGTTTTTTAGATGTTTCAGGACACACCGTACACTTCTCCAGAGTGGCTGTTGGCAATTTACATCCCGCCCATCAGTGTAGCAAGGCTCCCATTTCTCCATGGCCTGTCCTGCATTTCTGGTTTTGACACTTTTTTCAGCATGGCCCTTTTGACCGATGGGAAGCGAGACTTCTTTGTAGCGCTGATTTGCCTTTCCAGGTTGCTTGGTTGGCCAAAAAGGGCGTATGCGTTTTTTCCTGAATATATTCAGGAAAAAACGCATACGCCCTTTTTGGCCAAGGGCATCATTGTCAACGTTTTGCCGCTTTTCATGTGCTTTAAAGGCGATTCGAATCTACCTCCTGAAATCTGTTTCCTGCAATTCTGCCTTGATTTCAAATCCTCTTCTTTGCCTTCCCTCAATATATTTGTGGACGAGAGTTATCATTTATAACTCTGTAGGTTTGTGAATTGCAGTGCCCTGAAGCTCCATTTTACAACTCGCTTTTTCGGGAGCTGGCCGCAAAAGCGCAGGATGGCTTCAGGCCCTGTTCTGGTTCCGGGGGGCAGGCTGAGCCTCTGGTTAATTCTTCTTCCTGATGGGAAAATAGAGTGACCTGTGCCTGTCCCAACACCAAGAGCTAGTCTCTCATTGGTTCCCCGTCTTCCCGTTCATCCTCAGGACAAATTGCAACCTGTACGGAACAGGAGGTTAAAGGTGCTGAGGCTCCAAGTAGGGAGATTGCTAGTAAAGTGGCTGGAATGGCGAACCCGAGCACAAGGAGATGAGAAATGAGGTGCGTTTTAGAAACCTTTCCCCATCACACGGTGTACCATCTTCTGGGTTTCTCATGCATGTTTTCGATGTAGGAAGATGCCCTTGAACCTGGAGATTTGGGACCCATGCGATGGGTAGCACGCAGTATTACTTTAAAGGGTCTGCGTTTGCTCACCCAACCTCACCAAACCTCTCAGCCCCAAGAGTGTCCACCCTTATGTCTCATCCAGCTGTGGGTCTAGATATGGTCAATCCAGGTTGCATCACAGCCCCTGAACGAATTGTGTAAGAATTTCTCTCTCTTTCCCTGTCTTTGTTTCATGGGTTTTTAAAAGTAATTTATTTTTATAATGGGGTTTAGCTGCTTTCCACGGCTGTGTTTATGCCGCTTTACACCCACTTGACACACTAACAGAGAGATATCAATACATAGGTTTTAAGATTATTACTAGTCAGATATATTCTTGTGCGGTGAATCGGGCGTGTTGAGTCCAGTTCTCTGAGCAAGGGGTAGGTCTTGTCTATTACATATTGGGTTTATGGAACGGTATCTGAGCTAATTTGAAACTCTTGTTTTATGTATCACCCCACCTCACCTTTCCCGTTAAGCAGCCATAGTGTGTTTTCTGCATGTGTGACTCTGTTCTGTTTTGTAATTCAGTTCAAGTGTAACGGTTTTTACATTCCCTCTATAAGTGACACCTTATGAGAAGTGTCCTTTTCTGTGTGACTTATTTCACTTAGAATCGTCTTACCTAAATCCACTCATCATGCTGCTACTAGCCTTATGACATTGATTTCATGGCTGAGTGATATTCCATTGTACATAAGGACCACAACTTTTTTATCCATTTTTCGCTTTCCTGGGATATTTAAGGTGGAATGAAGTGGAGGTCCTTGTCAACAGAGCAGCCCTAAACTTTGGGGTGCTTGTGTCTTGCTGATTTTCAATTTTCCCACTTTATCCCCCCATGCGTGGAAGTGCCCTATGCTCTCTAAGCTGTGTTTTTTAGATGTTTCAGGACACACCGTACACTTCTCCAGAGTGGCTGTTGGCAATTTACATCCCGCCCATCAGTGTAGCAAGGCTCCCATTTCTCCATGGCCTGTCCTGCATTTCTGGTTTTGACACTTTTTTCAGCATGGCCCTTTTGACCGATGGGAAGCGAGACTTCTTTGTAGCGCTGATTTGCCTTTCCAGGTTGCTTGGTTGGCCAAAAAGGGCGTATGCGTTTTTTCCTGAATATATTCAGGAAAAAACGCATACGCCCTTTTTGGCCAAGGGCATCATTGTCAACGTTTTGCCGCTTTTCATGTGCTTTAAAGGCGATTCGAATCTACCTCCTGAAATCTGTTTCCTGCAATTCTGCCTTGATTTCAAATCCTCTTCTTTGCCTTCCCTCAATATATTTGTGGACGAGAGTTATCATTTATAACTCTGCAGGTTTGTGAATTGCAGTGCCCTGAAGCTCCATTTTACAACTCGCTTTTTCGGGAGCTGGCCGCAAAAGCGCAGGATGGCTTCAGGCCCTGTTCTGGTTCCGGGGGGCAGGCTGAGCCTCTGGTTAATTCTTCTTCCTGATGGGAAAATAGAGTGACCTGTGCCTGTCCCAACACCAAGAGCTAGTCTCTCATTGGTTCCCCGTCTTCCCGTTCATCCTCAGGACAAATTGCAACCTGTACGGAACAGGAGGTTAAAGGTGCTGAGGCTCCAAGTAGGGAGATTGCTAGTAAAGTGGCTGGAATGGCGAACCCGAGCACAAGGAGATGAGAAATGAGGTGCGTTTTAGAAACCTTTCCCCATCACACGGTGTACCATCTTCTGGGTTTCTCATGCATGTTTTCGATGTAGGAAGATGCCCTTGAACCTGGAGATTTGGGACCCATGCGATGGGTAGCACGCAGTATTACTTTAAAGGGTCTGCGTTTGCTCACCCAACCTCACCAAACCTCTCAGCCCCAAGAGTGTCCACCCTTATGTCTCATCCAGCTGTGGGTCTAGATATGGTCAATCCAGGTTGCATCACAGCCCCTGAACGAATTGTGTAAGAATTTCTCTCTCTTTCCCTGTCTTTGTTTCATGGGTTTTTAAAAGTAATTTATTTTTATAATGGGGTTTAGCTGCTTTTCACGGCTGTGTTTATGCCGCTTTACACCCACTTGACACACTAACAGAGAGATATCAATACATAGGTTTTAAGATTATTACTAGTCAGATATATTCTTGTGCGGTGAATCGGGCGTGTTGAGTCCAGTTCTCTGAGCAAGGGGTAGGTCTTGTCTATTACATATTGGGTTTATGGAACGGTATCTGAGCTAATTTGAAACTCTTGTTTTATGTATCACCCCACCTCACCTTTCCCGTTAAGCAGCCATAGTGTGTTTTCTGCATGTGTGACTCTGTTCTGTTTTGTAATTCAGTTCAAGTGTAACGGTTTTTACATTCCCTCTATAAGTGACACCTTATGAGAAGTGTCCTTTTCTGTGTGACTTATTTCACTTAGAATCGTCTTACCTAAATCCACTCATCATGCTGCTACTAGCCTTATGACATTGATTTCATGGCTGAGTGATATTCCATTGTACATAAGGACCACAACTTTTTTATCCATTTTTCGCTTTCCTGGGATATTTAAGGTGGAATGAAGTGGAGGTCCTTGTCAACAGAGCAGCCCTAAACTTTGGGGTGCTTGTGTCTTGCTGATTTTCAATTTTCCCACTTTATCCCCCCATGCGTGGAAGTGCCCTATGCTCTCTAAGCTGTGTTTTTTAGATGTTTCAGGACACACCGTACACTTCTCCAGAGTGGCTGTTGGCAATTTACATCCCGCCCATCAGTGTAGCAAGGCTCCCATTTCTCCATGGCCTGTCCTGCATTTCTGGTTTTGACACTTTTTTCAGCATGGCCCTTTTGACCGATGGGAAGCGAGACTTCTTTGTAGCGCTGATTTGCCTTTCCAGGTTGCTTGGTTGGCCAAAAAGGGCGTATGCGTTTTTTCCTGAATATATTCAGGAAAAAACGCATACGCCCTTTTTGGCCAAGGGCATCATTGTCAACGTTTTGCCGCTTTTCATGTGCTTTAAAGGCGATTCGAATCTACCTCCTGAAATCTGTTTCCTGCAATTCTGCCTTGATTTCAAATCCTCTTCTTTGCCTTCCCTCAATATATTTGTGGACGAGAGTTATCATTTATAACTCTGCAGGTTTGTGAATTGCAGTGCCCTGAAGCTCCATTTTACAACTCGCTTTTTCGGGAGCTGGCCGCAAAAGCGCAGGATGGCTTCAGGCCCTGTTCTGGTTCCGGGGGGCAGGCTGAGCCTCTGGTTAATTCTTCTTCCTGATGGGAAAATAGAGTGACCTGTGCCTGTCCCAACACCAAGAGCTAGTCTCTCATTGGTTCCCCGTCTTCCCGTTCATCCTCAGGACAAATTGCAACCTGTACGGAACAGGAGGTTAAAGGTGCTGAGGCTCCAAGTAGGGAGATTGCTAGTAAAGTGGCTGGAATGGTGAACCCGAGCACAAGGAGATGAGAAATGAGGTGCGTTTTAGAAACCTTTCCCCATCACACGGTGTACCATCTTCTGGGTTTCTCATGCATGTTTTCGATGTAGGAAGATGCCCTTGAACCTGGAGATTTGGGACCCATGCGATGGGTAGCACGCAGTATTACTTTAAAGGGTCTGCGTTTGCTCACCCAACCTCACCAAACCTCTCAGCCCCAAGAGTGTCCACCCTTATGTCTCATCCAGCTGTGGGTCTAGATATGGTCAATCCAGGTTGCATCACAGCCCCTGAACGAATTGTGTAAGAATTTCTCTCTCTTTCCCTGTCTTTGTTTCATGGGTTTTTAAAAGTAATTTATTTTTATAATGGGGTTTAGCTGCTTTCCACGGCTGTGTTTATGCCGCTTTACACCCACTTGACACACTAACAGAGAGATATCAATACATAGGTTTTAAGATTATTACTAGTCAGATATATTCTTGTGCGGTGAATCGGGCGTGTTGAGTCCAGTTCTCTGAGCAAGGGGTAGGTCTTGTCTATTACATATTGGGTTTATGGAACGGTATCTGAGCTAATTTGAAACTCTTGTTTTATGTATCACCCCACCTCACCTTTCCCGTTAAGCAGCCATAGTGTGTTTTCTGCATGTGTGACTCTGTTCTGTTTTGTAATTCAGTTCAAGTGTAACAGTTTTTACATTCCCTCTATAAGTGACACCTTATGAGAAGTGTCCTTTTCTGTGTGACTTATTTCACTTAGAATCGTCTTACCTAAATCCACTCATCATGCTGCTACTAGCCTTATGACATTGATTTCATGGCTGAGTGATATTCCATTGTACATAAGGACCACAACGTTTTTATCCATTTTTCGCTTTCCTGGGATATTTAAGGTGGAATGAAGTGGAGGTCCTTGTCAACAGAGCAGCCCTAAACTTTGGGGTGCTTGTGTCTTGCTGATTTTCAATTTTCCCACTTTATCCCCCCATGCGTGGAAGTGCCCTATGCTCTCTAAGCTGTGTTTTTTAGATGTTTCAGGACACACCGTACACTTCTCCAGAGTGGCTGTTGGCAATTTACATCCCGCCCATCAGTGTAGCAAGGCTCCCATTTCTCCATGGCCTGTCCTGCATTTCTGGTTTTGACACTTTTTTCAGCATGGCCCTTTTGACCGATGGGAAGCGAGACTTCTTTGTAGCGCTGATTTGCCTTTCCAGGTTGCTTGGTTGGCCAAAAAGGGCGTATGCGTTTTTTCCTGAATATATTCAGGAAAAAACGCATACGCCCTTTTTGGCCAAGGGCATCATTGTCAACGTTTTGCCGCTTTTCATGTGCTTTAAAGGCGATTCGAATCTACCTCCTGAAATCTGTTTCCTGCAATTCTGCCTTGATTTCAAATCCTCTTCTTTGCCTTCCCTCAATATATTTGTGGACGAGAGTTATCATTTATAACTCTGTAGGTTTGTGAATTGCAGTGCCCTGAAGCTCCATTTTACAACTCGCTTTTTCGGGAGCTGGCCGCAAAAGCGCAGGATGGCTTCAGGCCCTGTTCTGGTTCCGGGGGGCAGGCTGAGCCTCTGGTTAATTCTTCTTCCTGATGGGAAAATAGAGTGACCTGTGCCTGTCCCAACACCAAGAGCTAGTCTCTCATTGGTTCCCCGTCTTCCCGTTCATCCTCAGGACAAATTGCAACCTGTACGGAACAGGAGGTTAAAGGTGCTGAGGCTCCAAGTAGGGAGATTGCTAGTAAAGTGGCTGGAATGGCGAACCCGAGCACAAGGAGATGAGAAATGAGGTGCGTTTTAGAAACCTTTCCCCATCACACGGTGTACCATCTTCTGGGTTTCTCATGCATGTTTTCGATGTAGGAAGATGCCCTTGAACCTGGAGATTTGGGACCCATGCGATGGGTAGCACGCAGTATTACTTTAAAGGGTCTGCGTTTGCTCACCCAACCTCACCAAACCTCTCAGCCCCAAGAGTGTCCACCCTTATGTCTCATCCAGCTGTGGGTCTAGATATGGTCAATCCAGGTTGCATCACAGCCCCTGAACGAATTGTGTAAGAATTTCTCTCTCTTTCCCTGTCTTTGTTTCATGGGTTTTTAAAAGTAATTTATTTTTATAATGGGGTTTAGCTGCTTTCCACGGCTGTGTTTATGCCGCTTTACACCCACTTGACACACTAACAGAGAGATATCAATACATAGGTTTTAAGATTATTACTAGTCAGATATATTCTTGTGCGGTGAATCGGGCGTGTTGAGTCCAGTTCTCTGAGCAAGGGGTAGGTCTTGTCTATTACATATTGGGTTTATGGAACGGTATCTGAGCTAATTTGAAACTCTTGTTTTATGTATCACCCCACCTCACCTTTCCCGTTAAGCAGCCATAGTGTGTTTTCTGCATGTGTGACTCTGTTCTGTTTTGTAATTCAGTTCAAGTGTAACGGTTTTTACATTCCCTCTATAAGTGACACCTTATGAGAAGTGTCCTTTTCTGTGTGACTTATTTCACTTAGAATCGTCTTACCTAAATCCACTCATCATGCTGCTACTAGCCTTATGACATTGATTTCATGGCTGAGTGATATTCCATTGTACATAAGGACCACAACTTTTTTATCCATTTTTCGCTTTCCTGGGATATTTAAGGTGGAATGAAGTGGAGGTCCTTGTCAACAGAGCAGCCCTAAACTTTGGGGTGCTTGTGTCTTGCTGATTTTCAATTTTCCCACTTTATCCCCCCATGCGTGGAAGTGCCCTATGCTCTCTAAGCTGTGTTTTTTAGATGTTTCAGGACACACCGTACACTTCTCCAGAGTGGCTGTTGGCAATTTACATCCCGCCCATCAGTGTAGCAAGGCTCCCATTTCTCCATGGCCTGTCCTGCATTTCTGGTTTT